>NW_027094090.1:23621431-24821431 GCF_029207755.1 Chamaea fasciata | reverse complement strand
AGCAATGGAGAAGTAATATTTTCCACATCAATAATAAAGGACTTTTACTTGGTGCTTTTACCTGAGCCGATCAATGAAGGTTACAAATGTTATGGATAAAGCAATATATTCACTGTTCAAAATGCCAAGAGTTTAGGCAGAGAGCCAGGTTTAATAAAAATGAAATAGAAGCCGTGGTTTGACTAAATCATTCTTTTGGATTTCTAGACAACATTATAAAGTGTTAGCGGCTGCGGTAAAGAGCACTTTGAGGGCATGATTCATGGCTGTTTTACTCCAGTTGTACACTGGCTGAACACCCCTGGACTCAGTAACCACCCTAGTGAATCAGATATGAAAGCTGTCAAGAGAAAGGAAATACAGAATGCAATGATCTTTATCACTAATCTGGTTATTATCGTGGTATGCTGATCCCAAAGTCACGGGAAGGGTCTTTGTGTCAGGCACATTGCTATCAGCCTTGAGGTCTGATTGTGACTTTTGTTTTCCTTGCTGCTCTTCCTTAAGCTCCCTGGTGCTCAAGTCATATGATTAAATAAAAACTGTTGGCTTTGTGTTGCTATTTTTTAAAAGGGGCTTCCTGACCCTCACAAGGCTGCTGGAAGGACCTAAATAATAAAGTTCAGAAGTTCAAGACACAAATAAAAAGGAACTATGTTTTTACTGTCACTGTTTTCAAATACTTCTGGTTTTAAGCTCCTGTAATCCTGGAAGGTCTTGCTACATCATTTTGTAGAGCCTGAAGCACTCATTTGGCATATGTGGTCCAGATTTAATATTTCAGAATTAGATATCACTTGTTAGACTCTGAAACAGTTAAAAGTTCAGAGAGAATGACCTAAATAAAGGTAGCAGAGGTCAACATAGAAAATAACAAGACAAACCAGTAGCACAGATCTACCTTGAAGTTTTAAAATCTCACTTTGCAGGATTTATTGTTGAGACCATTAACTGCTGTGCCCAACTACAAAAACTAATGAGACCATTAAGAGGAAAATTAATGAAAGGCAGAGACGATTTCTTTTGTAACTTACTGCTTGTAACTAGATTGTTAAATTGTTAGCATTGCTATTTAGTACACATTTACTGGATTTAGGTAACCACATTGACAGGATTTTGGAGGTATTAACACAAGGTAATGGAGGGATCTGCTAGTTAAAACAGCAGAGAACTCAGTCTGCTAGGGAGAAATAAGAGCCTGATTCCTTTGATAAGAGTTGCACTAAAGACCATGATTCCCATGTTGAAAGAAATCATGGGAAAAATCTAGATAAATAAATTCAGATCAGTGAGCTATGAACAGACAGTTTTGGATGTTATGTTGTTTGTTGTTAAGTGTAAAACACATTTGACTAATAGTTGTCATCGGCACTGATTCATGATGCAGCCTGCAGCTTATGACCAGCCGTTTTGCTCATAGTGTCCTCACCTTCCCAAGGTATAAGATGTTCTGCAATATCAGAACTGAAACAGTTCAGTGCAAAATGTAGTTTTCAGGATGGGTTCATGCTTAGAGGCTTTTCAATGATGTTGTCTGTAAAAGGTCTGCTTGAAACACCAGCAGTCTGGGGCCCTGAAAACTCTGCAGGTGCTTTAAGAGCCTGGTGATTCTAAAAAGATTGGAAAAATGGGTGCCACAGAGGGAAAACATTTTTTGGTTTATTCATTTAATTCAGTTACACAACCAGGGATGTGTTCAGTGCAAACACTGTACACTCAGCCCACATATTTCTGGGTGTGTGTAAATTAGTATCAGTATTCTCACATGAGGCTGTTGGGGAAGATGAATCAGGGAAACCTTATAAATATGATTGCTTAGCAAAAGATTCTGAAAATATGAAACCTATAATCGAAATAGAAATGGAAGCTTACTTTGAGTTGTAGGATATCGAGTCTTGGTTACTATATAACCTGAAAACAATAGCCTAGCCAGATGAAGGAGAATCCCTTTTGCTTAAACAATACCTTTCTGCTGACTAAGGAACCAAAGGTCAATGTAGCAAAACAGAAAAGTCTAAAGAGTAGTTTTTAGAGTTTAAAATACAACATAGTATGGTAATGTAGTAGTTCTTATAGACTGTATGTAGATTCTACAGGATTTTGTGTCTTGTATTGGTTGGTCACTGTAAATTAGAATATTCATCACAAAAGGAGATATAATGTATTGTAACAAGGACCTCACTCTCTTCACTCTTACCTCTTACATCTTCTCTCTTCCCCATACTCTCGCTCTCTCTCTTAGCTCTCTTCCCCCTGCTCTCTGACCCCCACCACCTTGCTCCCTCACTCCCTTCTCTCTTTACTCTTACCGTCTTGCTCTTTCTCCCTCTCTCTTTGGGACTTCCCTTCAGCCGAGGCTGGCGGCTGAAGGCAAGGCCCTCTTTACCCACGACCCTTGCAATAAAACCACGTATTCTAGAACATCTCAGGTCAGCAGAGTTCCTTCTCCCTGCTGTCCACAGATGCTCCTACATGAGGCTAGATATCAGTTTTAATGTATTTTTATATATTTTTTCCAGAATAATTTTAAAGCCAGTCCTAAGTCCAAAGCTATGTCTGTATGCTTCAGATAAGACTCATTTTGGACTTGCTGGCAGCAAAAAGTGGCATAGTAAGTAGTTCTGTGCTGGGTTTGCTCCTTTGTTAATTAGGAATGGGATCTGGAAACGTTACAGTGAAGCTTCCAGATCATCAGGTGTGTAATGACTCTTTTCAACTAAGCAAAAATGAGGGCTTGGGGTAATAAGATATAATCATCTCAGAAGAACTTAACGCAGTATGTGGATGTTGAAGAGGGAAGGAGTGGGCATAGACCTGGGGCAAACTTCCTCTAGCACATCCAGGTGTGGCTGCTGGTTCAGAGCCTGCAGTTCAGGTGGCTGTTCCCCACTGCAGTCAGCAGTGTACAATAGCAGTGAGCGATGCTGGAAGCTGCACAGTCCCATATTCCCCCACAGAGCTAAATCCATTGGTGCTATTCTGGTATAATGAGAGCACAGTGTGTTGAGTAAAACCAAAATCTTGCCTGTATGGCTCCAATTTTTTGAAGAACTGAGTTCCAAATTCTTGTTTCAATGATATAAGGGCATTATTAGTATCCTCTATAGTGTATTGGTAGAATAGCAATGAAATGGCCAGGCTCTGTCAAACACTCAGAAGACATCCTCTCTAGATCTTCTCTCCAGTGAGCTTTTTACTTTTGGTCCTTGAGCTGCAAAGATGAGATGTGACAGGAGCAGCTGTCACTTTTGGTTGACAGTGCTTTGTCAGGTCAGCAGCTTCCAGTTCACTGGGGAGCTCAGGCTCTGTGGGTGCCGTGGGCAAAGTCAAGGCCCTTCACTGTCTCATCCCATCTCTTCATTAGAGCAGGGTTCAATTGCTCTGGTGGATATTTTCCTGCATCTGGATCAATGTCTGCATACTCCTAAGGGTACTTCCGTTTCCTGGTGTCAGTGGGAACTGTGGACCTCCTGTAGCCAAAGGAAATACGTTTCATTGCAATTGTGCCATGGCTGTGCTACGAAGACCGGCAATGTGATCATAGTTTCTGGGACAGGCACATCGTATTTTCAACTTCTGTTAAACACAATCCAATGTTGTTTGGTTGTTGATACAACCGGCAGACCTTCAAAATTGTTGGGCAAAATGGAAAACTTGCAAGAAATGCTTCTTTCCATGAGACTTGCAAAGGAACATTTTGCTTCTGTGTTTCATTAAAAGATAAGCAGTCAAAAAGTCATCCATGTAGATGGGAAGAACCATATGAACTTTAGAGACAAGAGAAGGAGAAGTTTTGAAAGGAACCCACTCTGTAAGTTACTTATCATCTGTATCACCATAGCTGACTAGGAAGAAGTGAGTTGTTTGATCTTTAATATTCCACAGTCTGTAAGTCCGTAGATGTCCCTTATGTTCAGTTACTTTCTTCTGGTCATTGTACTAGAAATTCACAGTCTTCAACCTCTCAAAAAAAAAAAAAAAAAAAAATGGGGAGGGGGCCAGCTCTGGCCCACATTTTTAAATTTCATGGAATTCAGTAGGTCAGTAGCAAAGCATGTAGACCCTTAGGACCTAAATAATTTTCATAAAGCAACAAAATCCATGTTACTTATTACCTTCAGAACCCTCAAAAGCTATTTCAGGTTAACAGGTAACAGATCTGTAAATCAAGTTGGATAAACTATGGCTTTTCAAAAGTGCTTCACATATACATTATATCTATATGTATATATACATATGTATATGTATATGTATATGTATATGTATATGTATATGTATATGTATATGTATATGTATATGTATATGTATATGTATATGTATATGTATATGTATATGTATATGTATATGTACATTCCTGGCAAGCAAAGTTTTCATTCTGGACTTTATTTGCTTGCTTCCAGTGCACATCAAGTATCTACAATTAAAACTTTTTTTTTGTCTTTCAAGTATTTATACCCTGTGGCTACATGGTATCCCAGTAAATCCTGTTTACCTTCATAAACACAAGACTTTTTTTTTCCAAGCAATTAATGAAGGAAACATTACTGGGTAATCACAACATTCTTTCTGCCACACAATATCCTCTGCTACTCTGCTTATCATCTCCTTCCTCTTGCAAACACTGATTATGTGAAGTTGAGAAAAATTCATGGTAAAGTGTTTTATTTACATGTAAAAAGGAGTCTTACAGCCTCTAAATCGGGTGCTTGCATTCACAGGCTGTCTTTCTTAGGCACCCTGCCAGGGCCAGAAGGGCTCAACTGGAGGACAACGCTATGCACCCAAGCTGAACTGTCCTTCTGCACTGCTGTGTGTATTACCTACAACCAAAAAAGCCTCCCTGAAATAGGCATTTTTAAGAAGAGTGGCTCAAAATCAAATAGCCTCAAAAATCAACAGCAGGATTCAGTACTTCAATTGCTATTGTATTTTTCCAGTTGGAAGCAGAGTTTCTGATAAATCAAAATATCCAGCAGCAATTTATTAATTTCATTGGAATTGTAAATTAAAGGTCTTATAGCAACCAAGTCTCTACAATGTTGAAACAATTCACTGTTATCATTTCAGCTTTTCTGTCTCATGTAACACACATTCTCACACTAGGATCAGTCATGTAAGAATATATGAATTCTTTCAGGGCAGGACTTCCTTTTTCTAGCCTGCTTCAGAGCTGGTTTTAAATATGTGTAGAATAGAAAGGAAATCTTTGCACAGATCCCTGTGTCTGTGAGGCACTTCTTTAGGGAATCTTGTGTAAACAACACTAACATCTATTAGGCAGTCCTAGGACTGCAAACAAACAAACAACCGAAAAAACCCTGGAAAACAATATAAAATATTTTTTGTGTATTTATGAAGTTCTGGTTGCCATAATTCCACCAACTTTGAACAGAGCAGCCTTAAACTTTATCGGAGCATATGCAGCCTTCACCTCATGCCCAGCTTTGGAGGACTGAGCATTCCTCCACAAGGCACTAAGCACTACCTTCAGCTATCATTTTCAAGAAAAATTGAGAGTATCCTACAAAAAATATCTGAATCGGTCTGGAAGAGACCTCACCTTTGAATATGCAGAGAGGTCTTTGGAAAACTTAAGCAATGCAGCAAATCTTTAAAATCTCAGTAACTCTGAAGTGGACGAACTCCAGGTGTGTGTCTGTGCATTGGTAACTCTAGAGGCTTTCCCCTACCTGGGGAGGGAGGTACCCCCTGTAGCCCAGCACCTGCCCTGCTGCTCCTGCCCTTCCTCCTTCCCCAGAGGCACAGGCTGCCTGGAGTCCCACACTCCCACCCAGCCCAGGACATGTCTCCTGGACAGGCCACGGCACAGGAGAATAAGGTCTGATGTTAAACACTCCTGGCCAACACCTGTCTAACGCAGATGCACCTGGGCCCACTTCAGGAGTCACTGGAAAGAGGTGATAACCTTCTTAATTGAGGCTGAGGAGAGAATAAAATGGCTGCTCACTCAAAAATCATTAAGTCATTGTGGGAAGCTACTGGCAGCCCTGTGCATGGAGATGGATAAAAATTGGAGGCAAAGCTGTGTTGTAAAGAATTTAATTACAGAATCTCTATCAGAGTCAGAATTTTGATTGATTTGTCAATGGAAAAAATAACACTACTGCTATAGAATTAATGTGGTTTTAATTAGAAAGAATGCTTAAATTAAAAATTATGATAAATTTCGTATTGTAAAGGTGCCATGATGGTTATACTCTGTCAAAATATTTGTGTTTGTAAGTGAATAAATAATATTACGATAATACTTGTTTTTTACCTTTCATTACTAGATCTCATTAGTGTGACCCACTATGAATAGGATGATCTTAGATAAGTATTTGAAAGTGTTTATGAAACATTAATGAGTTCTGTCCACAGCCCCTGGGGGGGAATATGTGCTCTTTTAACAATTTAACAGTTGGATAAACTAAGGCAGGTGGTTTATGCAAATTATTAGAGGTCAACACAGAAAAATAGCACCTCTTGCATCCTGAATGCTCTTATCCTCCATTAACAGTTTCTGCACTTTTTCTGTTTCTATTTATTTTATTTAATTACAATTTAAAAGACTCTTCTAAAAGGCTGCTGCCATAGCTGCAGGCAAAGTAGTATCTGGAAAAATACACAATACACTGATTAAATATAAATACATTCAAACAGACAAAATATGTGGCAGGCATCACGATGCTGTAAGTCCATATTCTCAGCCACTGTAGACTGTACATAGGTTTTAAAAGGTGAATTAGCCAGTGATAAAAAGAAAATTTAGTTCCATGTTCACCTCCTTATTTCTTCCCATATTCCATCTTCTGTTGTTTGTATTAAAAAAAAAGATCAACATGTTAATGGAAAAGAATAGTCACCTGAAGTTAAATGGGAGTGCGTTAGTGGTAATCTACTGGCCAATCAATTGCATCTGGAATCTGACTATACATCAGAGCCACAGGGCAGTTATACCATTTTGCTGTCGTACAACAATACAGATAGAAAAGGCTTTTCAGATTATTATTTTTTTTAATAAATAGAAAGAGACAGAGTTTGTGGATGCCTATGTATTTCCCTTACTGGAAGAAGCCCTGCCTGAGGAGCTCAGTAGAGTTCTGTCACTCATGGCAGGGGCATGGAGGGGCTGCAGTGGGGGAATCACATGGGATCTGCCTCGTTTTTCTGAGAGCATCCCTGTGCCTCACGGCTTGTTTAATGGTTTGTAAAATCACCCTGACAGAAATTTAAAGTCTCTTCTGCTCTGTAAATGAAGTCATACTTTGAAGCCACTATTTAAGCTGACCTAACAAGCCATGTTGCTATCAGCTGGTTTGTAAACGTGCTGAAGAGTCATTTGACAAGCAGGAGTGATGACATTTCTGAAAGATTGTCACAACATTAGTTTTTTAATACTGTACTGAACTCAAGGACCCTTGCCTGTGTGGGGGAAAGTTTCTGTCACAGATTCAGCATACTAAACACTGAGCATTGGCTAGATTACTAACAGTTGAAAGTAAGAATTAATGAATGTCATGAGCATGGAAGTTGTAGTCTAGAAAGAAAATCTTGCTGATATTTTGTTGAATATTCTGTTGTAGATGCTAAGCCTGGAACATAACCAGCAAGTGATTAAAGAGATAAATACTGTTCAATTATAATCTCAGCAGTTATGTTTTCTGGTTATTTTTAAATTTACTTTAGGAGTAAAGATATATATTGTGATTTTGAAACACAGCTCAATTAAACCTAAATTGATTAATTTTAATGTTCATGAAGCTTTAGGTAGTTGTTTGGAAAAGATTAAATAAACACATAAAATATCTAGAGATCTGCAATCACTGCAGTCCTCTTTTCTGGGAAGCAAAAATCAACATTCATATCTATGTTGGACAGAACAAGCTAATAAATGACAACCATCTGAAGGGTTCATTTGCTCTCCAAACTGTGACTGCACAGCAACCAAGGCTTTTTATGCTGAAGATGCTGTGGTGCTTTAGTAGATGGATGCCTGCTTATTTCCTAGTCACAGGATGCATTTACTGCTCTTTACTCCATGTGGATCTGCAGAACCATTATGGGCACCTCCAGGGACACCCAACTGCCATAGCACTGTCAGGCAGGTGACACAGGCAGAACCCACACAGCTGATATGAGTCAGGGAGAAGCAAACTTGACTTGTCCATGCAGATAAAACACCTCTCTGCCCTTTAAAAATAGCATCTCTGAATCTGAGATCTGACCAAAGAGTTTGCTGACATGGGATCTAATGCTGCAGTTCAGGTGCTGACATTTTGGAGTAAAACTGCCAGTTTGGTTACTTCCTCTCAGCCAATTCAAGCTCTTTGAATGAAAGGTAGATTTTGCATGATATAGTCACGTTTAACAAAGGAAGGAAACTGACTGCATGATAGGTAAACATGTTTTCCTATCAGATTATCAATCAAAATTAATATTGTAGAAGAGCAGCCTCCAGAAATATCCTGAAGACATTGTTTTTCCTAGCCACAATATAATTACAGAATACCATTATGAGAAAGACTGTTGTTGTATTAAAATTATCTTGGTAGCTGTAGATTTGCTACAGTAGCTTTATTAAAGCAATCAGAAAAGATTACACCAAGTAGTTTTGAAAGCTCATAGCCCTATTTGACTGTGACTTTCATCCCATTGACATCAAAGGAGTCAGTCAATGAATTGTGTTTGCTCCATCAGTCTCACAGGAGCAGGAGAGAGAGAGAGAAAAGACATGAGGTATCTAGGTAGACACAGTAGTTTGTTTTTAGGATAATAATCAACTAATGTGCCTAAATAACACCAATTTTCTGTGAATCCACTGTTCTTCCATGCTTGGTACTTTTGAAAGAGCACAAAAAGTCTTTAATTGGCCTGAAAGACTGAAATTTTTTTGTTTCACTCCCAGTACCCAAAGAACAATTGTTTAGTTGCTGGGTGGTTAAAAAGAGGTCAGGAGAATGGATGTAGAAAGAATTGAACACAGGGAAGCTAGAAAATGAGAGCATCTCACCAAGCAGTTCACTGACATGAAAAACACAAGTTTAATACAGCTCATAAATGCCGAAAGCATTTGAGACAAACTATAAGGACCAGCAAATAATTCTATTGTAGGTGGAAAATTGTCAATTTGCACAAAGAAAGCAAACTTGACACTGAGTATACCATCAACTAGTGGATTTATATCCACGGTTTGGATAGAAGGAAACTTCTCCCCAACTTCATTTAGTGCTGCAAAACCTGTCTGAGGCACCCCATTGCAACAAAAAGAGAAAGAAAATCTTCAGATACCTACTCGGGCAACTCAGAGACTGGTGACAAAGAGCATGAAAGCATGGGAAAGGACCAGTTGTGCAAACAGGGAGGGGACTGAAGAGATGGCTGAATCAGGGAGAGTGTCTGAGAACATAATGACAAGACCTGCTGCTGCCATAGGACAGCCAAAACGAAAACCCATGTTCTGGCTTAAAAAGACAATACATTTACTTTACAAAAGATCTAAGGCCATATAGTAAAAATGAGAACACAGATAGGAAAACAGATGATTTTCAAGAGGCAGTCATGCCAAACCTTAACAACCCAATACCCAAGAAATTTTAAAAACCTCCCTTGTAAGACCTCCTGGTCCAAATACCTTGATAATCAGCCTGCAATAATTTGAAAGCAGTTGTAGGTAATGTAGAATGCTCAGTATTTTTAGGTGCTATAGATTTGTTATGCCGTTTGTTATGACCCTCAAGCACGATGGTCAGCTGTTTCCCTTGTGTTCAGTGCTTTCTGATAGTATATCTCAAGTGCAGCCATTTGCAATCTCATCAGACCTATGTCTTATGAACCTTCCTCTGGTGCAGCACAGATCTGCTCTCTGGCAGAAACAGCATTATTCTTTAAAAAGAGAAAACAGTTAATGATATGCAAATTCTTTTTCTCAAACTCTTTGCTGATAAGTTTTCAGTTACATTAAATTCTTGGTGAGAACTACCCATTTACCAGACAGTTTCATCTTTTTCAAAAAGCAGGTTTATTAGGCTTGCATGAGCAGGTTTTGGTAGCCAGGGGGCTACAGGAGTGGTTTCTTTGAGAAGCTGCCAGAAGCTTCCCCTACATCTGACACCAGGCAAACACCAGCCATCTCTAAGATGGACCCTCCACTGGTCAAGGCTAAGTTCATCAGTGACAGCGGCAGCACCTCCAGGATCATGTATTTAAGAAGGCGAAAAAGAAATTGAGGAGCCAGAGAGAGGAGTGAGAATATGAGAGCGCCAACTCTGCAGACACTCAGGTCAGTGAAGAAGGTGTGGGACAAGGTGGTCCAGGCCCTGGGCCTGAGATCCACCTGCAGTCCATGGAGGACCTCACCCCAGGGCAGGTGGATGCCTGCAGGAAGCTGTGATCCTGTGGGAAGCCCACATAGGAGCAGGCTCCTGGCAGGACCTCTGGCCATGTGCAGAGAGGAGACCATGCTGGAGCAGGCTCCTGGCAGGACTTATGACTCTGTGGAGGACCCACACTGGAGCAGCCTGTTCCTGAAGGACTGCACCCCATGGAAAAGACCCACATTGGAGCAGTTCATAAATAGCTACAGCCTGTGGGAAAGGCTCACACTGGCAAAGTTCATGGAGCATTGTTTCCCATGCGAGGGACACAAATGGGAGCAGGGGAAGTGCATGAGGAGTCCTCTTCCCGAGGAGGAAGGAGCAGCAAGAGATGTGTGATGAACTGAGCATGCCCCCTTTCCCTGTCCCCCTGCACCACTGGGGTGGGGAGGGAGAGAAAAGCAGGAGTGAATTTGAGTCCAGGAACAGAGGGGTGGGTGGAAGGTTTTTTATAAGATTTGGATTTATTTCTCATTACCCTGCTCTGACTTGCTTGGTGAAAAATTCAATTAATTTCCCAAAGTCAAGTCTGTTTTGCCCGTGACAGTAATTGTTGAGTGATCTCTCCCTGTCCTTGCCTCAACCCATGAGCTTTTCATTGTATTTTCTCTCCCCTGTCCAGCTGAGGAAGGCAGTGATAAAGAGGCTGTAGTGAAAACCTGGCATCCAGCCAAGGCCAAACCTTCAAAACAGATTACCAGAAATCTAAATATCTAATTTTCTTTTTCTGGCTTTTTATTTGTTGTTTTTTTGTTGTTGTTGTTGTTGTTGTTGTCATTGTGTTGGCTTTTTTTCTTTAAGAACCCGAAACATTGCAGGATTTTCCCTGTGCAGTTTATGAAAGCTGAAGCTGTCTCCATTCCCCTCTGTTGCCCAGGTTTTCTAGCTGGATTACATATCCGATGACAACTCCTACAGCCGGGAACTCACAGGGCAGGTCAAGGGAGGAGCAGTTTGTGTAAGAAGCCCCCACAGCTGAAGGCTTTGGAATATGAAGCATGCAAACTACTGCTCCCATGAGACGCTTGAGGTATCAAAACAAAACCATTTTCTGTTGAAAACATGAGCTTCATTTTTCATCATAAAGCATAATTTTCATTAAGAAAAATAATTTCTGAGCAGCTCCAAAAACAACAGTCTGGTGGCATACACAGTTCAATGGCTTATTAAAGCCAAAATGGGGAATTTGCATGTTATAAAATTGAGGCACAGCCAGGATATTCTTGGAAAAAAAGAACCAGGAGACCTTTGCAAATTATTAACAGTCACAGATGCCAGTGAAAACACATTATACAAAACCTGTTACCTCCAAAGTCCTGCACCTCCCTAAGACTCTTTGAAGGAAGTAATCAGGAAGAATTTGGGAAAAATTAGCAACTAATAAATGTCTACTTTTGCCAAAGCTGAGTAAAACTCTTCTCTTTTGCCAACAAGTGAATGATTCAACATGTGTACCTCTTTCTCCATCTGTATTAGAATGGAATGGTCTTTCCTGTATTTGATTGCTGGTATTATTAGAAATACCAAATCTACAGACAAGATGCATATTATCAAGAAAAGCCTTTGACATTTTCAGCACAAACTGATGCAAATCCCCCAAGTGCTTGTTCGATGACCCAAGTGTGGAACGGCAAGCCCAGGTTCTTTCAGATTACTAAATAGCTCTTGTTCTCTCAGTGTCAGGCAGCTGGCCTTGTTTACCACTGTGGGATTTATTGGCAGCTGTGAACTTGTAAAAGCTCTCAGAAAGTGGGCACTACCTTAGGGTTATATTGCAACATCTTTAGAACTTTTCCCAGCAAAATATTTTCTGCCCAACGGCTCTAACAGTCAGGACCTTTCTTTTCTCTCCGTGATCTTTTGACGCTCTCAGAGACTTTGTGAGAGGCAGGATGAAAGCAATGGCACAGCTGTGAAGAGCATGACCAGAAGGTGTGTGACTCTCAGCAGTGAGCTCCACCCCTGTGGGCTGGCACTCTACCCCAGTGCTGCCTTTGGAGAAGAGAGGTGAAGGACAAGCAACCACGATGGACAGGCAGCCACAAAGCAGCTGCAGAGTTCATCCATAAATCCTACAACTGTACTAGTGCTTCAGCAGCCCTGGGATGAAGGAAGGCTGATTGAGGTAGATTAAGGAAAGGTTAGACAATAAAGACAGTGGTTTGCCAAGAGTAGAAGAGCCTAATCTGAAAAGGAAAGCCTACAATACCCAGTCAAATCTATACAATAGGTCAAAAATCTGCAGGGAAAATCCCCCATTAAGACTGCAGTGGAAGAGCTGCCTTAGAAGGGGGAATATTTGAGCCTTCCTACATTGTTCTTTGCTACAAAGATCATATTACTTTTTCTAGGCTCATATTAACTCTCAAGACCGTATTTTTTGTTCAGTTTCTTTGGTTTTTTTTTTTTGTTCTGTACTTACAGAAAAGAAAAAAGGAAAAAAATCAAATGAGAAAAGGTGCAAAAAAACCCATTAGAATGATCAATGGTTCATTACAAGCTGTTTAGTGTTTCCTGACTAGCATTTTAAAGCAGTATTTAGAAAGAGATTAATGTATTTATGGTTTATAGTGCTTAGCTCTGTCTTTCTATATTCATTCTGCCTTCGACTCTAAAATATCTGTTGGAGTCTGACTCCTTTCCTAAAAACTTTGAGCTTCACTAACTTACATTTCCAGTGTTTCTTCAAATTAAAGTCAGTCCTGAAATACAACAGTTTATCTCCCAAAAGCTACATTTGAAAGTATATCTGCACACTGTTCCCTAAATCTGTTTTGTAAATTTTCAGTCCTTTAATTTAGTTATTTGCCAATGGATAAGAAAATCATCAAACTGCATGCTACGTATGAATTCGTAAAATGGTATTTAGCCTCTGCTTATGCTGTGAGATTAAGACAGGCTAACGGACAAGCACAAGGACATTAAACATCCTGTCATGCTCTCCATCCATGGATAGAGCTTTCCATACATATCCCTGCCTAACAGTTTCACTCAAAGCACTTGAGCTTAGGGCAACCCATAAATAAGCTCCGGCGGGAGCCCAACCTCCCCCACGCTCATCTATTCAAGTCACTCAAGAGAGAGCAGATGCCATGACAGTGACCAGACCCAGACTTTCCTCCCCAGGTGTACCCCAAATACCTGTCTGAGCCCACAGCAAAGCACATACCAGCTCACAAAAAACTTGGAGGCTGGGCTTGAGTAAGGACTTGACCTTAAAATACCAGGTTAGACATGTCAACAGGGCTTCTTCTGCACATGGCTGCAGAACTGTACTGCATGTCACTCATCCATGCCTACAATTACAGGAGCAGAACTCGGTAAAATTCTCTTTATTTGTAAATGTTTATGAAAAAGGTCAGTCAGGCACGGTAGAGAAAGGTATTACTTAGATGCAAACTGTTGTTTGTATCTGCCAATGACAACAATAAAAACTACAACTCTTAGGTCAAATTGCTGACTCTCTACTCTTTTGTTTTTAAAATATATTATTGATGTTGGTGTTAGATCTTGCCTGACTTACTTTCATTTGATCCAGGCCTCTACAGAAATCTGTTGCCTAGGTAACAAATGCTGTGCACCATAATAAGGCAAATTGCTGTTGAAATAAATAGTAATTATGGCCCTGGTTTCAAAAGTATTATCTTTCTCTTTGTTTTAAAGTATCCTTGGGTAAAGCTGTGATCACTGGCTTTGTTCACTTGCATCATCTCCTTGCACAGCAGCCAGGGGAAGAGAGAGTGCCCACTCCTCTCTGTGTCCTCTACCTCTGCTCCCTGAGAAGCACTAAGTGTGTTTGTATGGATATTTTCAAATGCTATTTAATTGCTCAGGCGTACATCAATACAAAGTGCAAAATTGCTATCAGAAAGACCAGGGTTTGATGTTATTCTTGTTCAACATCTCCTACAAGGACTGCTTCCATATGAATGCCATCTCACAGTCTATTCCACATGCCCGGCAGAGTCCTGCCCTGACCTGGGGCCTTGCACACACATTCATATCAATCAGGTGCTGGATTTGTTCAGCATACATCGCTCTCCATCTAATAGTTTGGTGATTCAGAAACAAGTATGAGCTTGAAGGAGTCAATAACAATGTCATGCCTAACATTCCTGATTTTGTACTCATAAAGTATTTGCACTGGAAAAACAAATGTGGAAAGGAATAGTGATGGCTGCTTCCACTTATTACCTTATTCATCAGTTTTTGGTAGAGTATGATGGTCTCAGCTCTCATGTGCAATGACCACCTGTAGGGAAGCTTCTCTGTGGGTGCCCTGAACCCACAGGTTGGGAGAGAGCATTGACTGTGGGGAGTACTCATACACCTGTGTCTGGGGATCCAAGTCACAGTCAACTGCAGCACAGCTGAGACAAAGTTCCACACTTCACCTTTTTGCAGAGTAATCAGATCCCAGAGCAAGGAAAACTATTGCTAAGCAGATATGTGAGGAACAAAATGCAATGAAACCACTTGAGAGACTGTCACCCCATTGCACATGGGAGCCATCAGCCAGCACCTCTGCAGGAAAAGAGCCAACAGCCTCCCTACATGGTCCAGCCACCCGTGCAGTGCAAGAAGGATGCTCAAGTTATCATTCCACATGACAGCTCCTCCGGGTGCGCCCCATGGTTCCCTCTGCAGGAAGTGGGGTGCAGAAGACAAATTTATTCAGATATAGAAGACATCTGTCTGTCTAGGGATGCAATTCCATTCCCATACTTTCCATTGACACCAGATTTATTGCATTGTAAACTGAACTAAATTGAACTAAAAATTGAAAATTGAACTAAAAAAGCTAAATGATGGTCCTCCTGACCAGCAGACCTCTGGAGTGGTGGCACTGTCTTTAAATCATTCTTCATCTTAACAATTTTCTTGTGATTTCCCTGGTGTTTCTACCTCTGTAATACCTTTGCTTAGCAGAGCCTTCAGGCATTCTGCCTGATAAACTATCATCGATCTCAATTCAATAACATTGATGTGACAGCATCTAGCTACATGAGAGGAAATGAATAACAGAAATGTTCAAAACACCACTTTACTCAGGAAAATTACTTTTTTCCATTAGGAGAAGGCTTGGGGTGAAGGTGGACTTGGTTTGGACCAAAGGAGGAAGACTGGTCCTCCTCTTGGCTTCACTTCACTTGTCAGAAGAAGCTGCATTTCATGGGGACACATCTGTATAATCACATCATCGCATCTGGTTTTTGCATGGCTCAGTTTGGTGGAGGTTCTTTCTAAATGGAGTCAGGATTATATTGTGGGCGTCTTTATACACCTGTTGCTGGTAAGGTTTGTATACCTTTTCTGAAATGCAATAGGAGCTGAGGCATCGGCAGTCATTGAGGTGCAAGCTCTGGGACACTGCCCTTGCAATGAAGGTTTAGTCAGGCTTTAAAAGCTCCATGCTGAGCATAAAATGATCAGTGACAGGAAGTGAATTTTCACCTATTTTGGCTGCTTTTTGAGACTTCAAAAATGGGCAGAATATGGATTCATTGCCTCATTGAGAAAGAATAATGGGGTGAGAAAGAATATGGGCCTGGCTTCTTTAGAAAGCCCTGGTGTGTGTGTGTGTGTGTGTGTGTGTGTGTGTGTGTGTGTGTGTGTGTACATGTATGTACTGGGGGGGCAAGGAGGCAGAGGGAGTCAAAGATATTTTATTAACATAAACTGCTCTTTACAGAGTTTCACACACAATCTTATCTAATTATTGAGAATATTGAACATCACCTAACTCCAGATAAAAGATCTCTTTCCTCCTCCCCTGCCCCCTCTTTGCTGAAACTTAATACACAGAGACTAATACGGCACAAAACCGTCTCACTGAGCTTTAAAATGTAAGACGACAATTCATGACCTTTGCCATTGATTGCCAGCCAAGTTACATACGGCTCAGGGGCTCAGTGGGCCACCATTTGTCACCGTGCTGACAGTGAAATACAGCTCAGCCTATTGTTCTGCAGAAGCACCCTCAACCCGGGGAAGTTTGCAGGATGTTGTCCTGTGTTCCCTAAGAGACCCTGCAGTGCTTCGTTCCCTGGATAATCCAAGGGGTTTGGGACAAGTCACAGCCGTCAGGGCAATGAGAGAGCTATTCCTTGCAACACCCTTGGAAACAAGGGGTTACAGCATTGCCAGCCTGGAAAGGGTGAACAAGCATCATGTTTTGGGAAAGATCATTATATCTTGGATGAAAAAAGAAAAAAAAAAACCACCACATTCCCCAACAACACTCTGTATTTCTACAGTAAGCTGGTCTTTGTGAATAATGTGTTCTGCAAACTGGGGGTTGCTGTTCCCTCTATGCATGGTTCATTTAGACAAAGAAAAGAAACTGAATTAGACTGATTACTTGGGTGTAGCTACTCTCCCACCATGCCAGCCAAATTTGCCTTGTAGGCTTAGAAAAACAGCTAAGGGCCAAGCAGGCTGTCAGACAGCTAATCTTTACAATTTGATGCCCACAACTGCACGGGTACAATTGTGAGGCACTTTGCATTATACACACACAATCCAAGTAACTGAGCACTCAATATGTGTGAAAAAGCTCTTTGCCTCCAATTACCACCTTCACAACAGGAACTAAGTTTTCCAGCTGACTCCTGAAGTCCCAAATTAACATCCTTAAAACCTCCATTTAACAGTAGAGATAGACACAAAAAATCTTCCTGCTTCCTACATTTCTGCATATGAGTATCCCAGAACCATCTGCATCTTGGCAGCACTTTCACTTAAATTTTTCATTTAAATCTTAGTAGCATTGCTCCATACCTACCACCACAAAAATGTGGTCTTTGCCCATCCTTTGAGAGCTAACCTGGTAATCAAAATGCATTTAAATCCTAAAAACCATGCTGTGCTGAAGATGTTGCTATTCTAATTAGTGTTCTAATTAAGTATCTATTTTATACCTATTTGGGATGGCAGGGGTGCTTTCCTGCCAACAGAAGTAAAACTGCAAGAAAGTCATATGCAGCCAGATCTATGGTCCAGTTCCATCAGTATTCTCCCCAGCAGCAGCAGCCTCTGACCTTCCAACTTAATCAACTGGACTGCTGGGTCATTTGCGTAAAGGCACTCTCGGTTCTTCCCATCTGAGGATGCTTCTGATCACATGTATAAATCATTCAGAGAAGAGAGACTGCCTCTCCTACAGCCTGCATGAAAGCTCAAAACGCTGCTCCTACAGTGATAAATATCTATTTGATGCCAAACGGAAGCAAAAGCACAATAAAAAAATGGGCAGAAACACCTTGGAAATGGGAGATTTTAATCCCATCCTGCCAGGCAAATGGAAGGATCTAAGTGTTAACCCACTCCCTCAGGTGATCCCCTGGACTGCTAAGCTACCAAACAAAAAAACAAAACAAAACAAAACAAAACAAAACAAAAGATCTCCAGATTGGTTACAAGAAATGTAACCAGCTCTCAGCATAGCCAAGGGTTCCAGACTTCCAGCCCACAGGGTTGGAAGTATCCTGGACATGGTATCTTCCTGACTTCTAGCATCCTATGCTGCCATGTTGATCACATATGTGATTCTATGTTTTAAAATGTAGCAGCACATAAGATTTGGTAAAAGAATACAAGCTTTAATTCTAAGAGCAAATATTTGTACTTCTGCTTCTAAGCACTATGGTATTTGACATTGTTCAAATTAAAGCTCCAAATGTTAATCTGAGGCTCTAGTTGGAGCACAATGAATACAAGCCTACTTCTTTGCTTGCCCAGTGACCTTAACCATTCTCTCTAGAAACAAAAATTCTTCCATAGGATGCCTCCATGATTTCTGGCTCATCACGTAAGTATTGCTGTGATAAATCCAGTTGGAACTTGCTTGTCATGTATAAAAAGACTGACCATTTCTCTTTCTTGTGTTTAGCTATACATCATTTCAGAGTAAAGAGGAAGGGAGTTTGGTGGAGTTTTTTTTTTTATTCTGATCACTGATCTTTTACTGTGAAAAAACCCCGTAATTGTTAATTATGCTGGGTTTTGTTATTCATGCTGGTATTTTCAAACTGAAAGTTAGCTTAATTGGATTAGGCTTCCTAAGGGAGGATTCAAATAATTTAACAACAGAGTTGCAATCACAAGAGTACAGTAAAGGCTCTAGCATGTCAGATAGATAGGTCCTCTCAGCCCAGTACTATATCTGATAACAAGCTAACTTCAGAGGCCTGTGGAAGGATGCTGGAACAGGGTCAGCACCTAGTAATACCCCTTCAGCCTCTTACATTTTGCAGATGCTGAGCTTCAGTTTGCATATAATAAATAAACCTTGGCAGGTCTTTTTCCTTTGGCTTTTTAGAAGAGAAAAGTCTTGCTAAGACTGGAAAATACACTGAGGAAATGAGATAAATATCAGAGCTCTGGTAAAGTCAATAGATTTACATATGAATAAAGCCGGTAGTAGAGAAAAAAAATAAAGGTACATTTTAAAGTAGGCCACGGATAAGCAGAGGAAATCATCTTGACTGGAAACAACGGGAATATGCCCTGGTATTGTTTTATTCATCTTCAGGTTGACTCCCAGCTAGAGAGTGTAAACTCCAATTTTTCTTCACACTGTTGAACATATGTACTTTTCCTTCATTTCAGCACGTGTGGCATTGTTATAATCACATAAATAGGAAGATACACAGCAGTAAAATTTGCAGTTATATTCAGTTTGAAATCAAACAACTACCTCTTGGATATGATGCACATCCTATTTAAAAAAAAATACTGCCATTATATATGAATGGCAGTAGTTATATTATATAAATACAAATATATAAATATATTAATATATTGTATTGTATTATATTATATTATATTATTATATATAAATAAATATATATTTGTTTTAGGTAGAAACTATAGTAGAATAAGGTAAAACATCTCAATGTGTGTAACCAACTGACTTTTGCTTCCTCTCTACACAGGGATGCCCCAACAGTGTGCAACACCCCTAGTGAAGTGTTCTGGCCTCTTCCGAAAAGGGAGTGTTATGGTCCTGCCATGTCCACACTCCATTCCCTACTCCCAGAGAACAGGGAAGCAGTGTGTGTTCATGGTTTGTAACTCAGTTTTGGGTGTATTGTAGAAGTTCGGAGGAGAAAGCAAGAAGCCTGGCAACCAGGGATGGGACAATCTGCAAAGTGTCCCCAGAGTACTGGCTAGGTCTTTGTCAAATACTGTGCCAGGGGTCTGGAGGATTCTCTGCAGTCTGTCTCCTCTTGATGATACAATTGTTTATTTTCTTACCCTTCTTCTTGAGAATTATATAAAGCAGAGCTATAATCAGAAAAAACAAAGGATCACATTATGATGAATATGATCCCAGGAAAGTGATGTGACCTAGTGGTATACTTGGTACTGCTGGGTTAACGGTTGGACTCAATGGCCTTGAAGGTCTTTTCCATAATGGATTTTATGTTTCTATGTCACAGAAATTAATGTTTTAACTGTAACAATACAGGACAGAATTTTATTGTCCTCCTAAAACTCTTTGTATATGCATTTGATCAAGGTAAAAAAAACATCCTGAGAGAGAAGAATATTTGAATTCTGAATGTCTTAGGAATGATACAATCCTAGGATTTGCCTCTACTATATTCACTGTGAGTGTTTCCAGTCCTGAGAGGTGTTTCCAAGCTAGATTTAGCCTAGTTATGCTGAGTACTGACAACAGAGCTAGGGAGGCATGGACTATAACAGGTCAAAATACTTAATGTTCCTGGCAATCTTAAATTCATAATGAAGCTTATTACAAGAAGGGCAGATCCTTATTGCCAAGAACACTGATAATTAGCTTGTTTGGTGGAAAACATGAACATGTTCAGTACTGGAACAATTCATCAACTGCTGTCTTCTGAAACCATTTCAAGAGTCTTGGCCCAGTTTCCACTGAACATGTTCAGACCACAGAAACATTGTCACACCTTGTACCTTCTCATATCTCTCTTGGCCAGTTTCAGAAGGGTCATCCTTTTGCTAGGAGAAATTTCTTTGTCAGAGCACCTCAGTTTATTGGTGCAACAGTGTTAGGGAGAATGTAATTCTTCATTAAGAAAAGTTCATTCTTAGAGTGACATTGCTTCAGGGAGAAAAATTTAAAACAACCACTCCCTGAATGAAGATTACAAATAACTAAAATTTCTAAACTTCCTATGCTATGACTGTCTGAAATAATTCATGTTTCACATCCCATCTTTCTTGAAGTAAAAAGAAAAATGCTTCTGTAAAAAGCAAGACAGAAAAGGGAATCAGAAAAAGTCTTATCCATGAACTTAAATGCATCGTTACAACTGAAACTTAATCAGAATTTTAGCTGTACGAAAAGCCAAGAAATAATAATGACAGGGGTAGATTATGTACCTATATAACATAAGAGGTTGTCTAGTCTTCACGTTCAAAGCCAGACTACTTAAGCAGCCATCTAGCAAAATCCCTTCCCTTCATCAGGGAAAAATGGTGTATGTATATATGTGCATGTGAGTGTTTGGAGAGCTAAGCATAAGGAAAATTTCAAATAACAAAATACTGTCTTGTTAATGTGCTGATGACAATCCCTTAGTCCCATGCTGTGGTTTATAACACTCTCTGGGACACAAAGTATTGTGGTTGTTTCTTCAGTTTATTCGAGTGTTGCATTAACCAGTGTAATTCTATTTTGCAGTTCTGGGAGCAGCCAGCCTTGTGATTCAGGGCCACAAGAGATGTTTGCCCCACACAGACCATTTCCCACGTTGTGACACCTCATCTTGCAGCACAGCCACACAAGTGCCTTGGACCAAAGCTGCTCCTTGACAGGTAAGGTGTACTCTGGGCGGAAGGTAATGAAAATGAGGCCTTCTGAGAGTGCTGGTTTTGGCACCTCACTTCATCCTGCCTGTGAAGTCAGACACATCAGAGCATGGGTCCATGCATCCACCCACAGAGCTGCTGGGAAGTTAACACATGCCAGTTCTGAAAAATGCCAGGGGAAAGCTGAAGCTGCAAGACAACAGTGATATGAGCAATGTTTGATATCTGCTCTCAAAGGATTACTGCTGACTTATTCTCTTCAATTAACACGTTTGTGGGAGGTACCTTTTTCAGGACTTTGAGTAATGACCATCCTTCCACTCCTAAACTTTGCACTTTGAGCAAGAAGTGCAGGCACAAGCTGATTCCAGCTGCCTTGAGGAAAATAATGGGACCAATCAAGTTATCTGGCAGGTTTCCCCTTGGGTTCCTTATTTGCTGTTCCTTTTATTTGCAAGTTTGTTTTCCATTTGAGTATCATTCCATGTGGCTCTCAGGAGGGGATTCACCTAGCAAGAATGCTAAATTTCTGCTGAGAACAAACTAAAAAGTGGAATCTGAAGAAGGCAGAAGGGTTGCTCTCCAAAAGGCCCCATCTCTCTTCATTGACTGCAGGGAGGATTTGGCTAGTTTATATTACACACTAGGTTTTTGCACTCTTAGAATCAGGTGAGGTAAATTTCATTTTCATCAATTACAGGAACTTGAGCTATATGTTTTGAATTCTGAGGTGATGAGTTCTATGAAAAGCATCTTATCAATAAAATTTGGGACCTTATGTCAGCTTAAAAACTCTAGTGGGTATCAACAGGAGGCAGATCCAAGTCCGTAGTTTCTTCTGAGCCCCCTGTTTTGTTCAGAGGCATTGACCAGCAGCTTCTGTAATTATTCCAGGTTTTAATCTAAGCATGTACTGGGCAATCTTCTCCTAATAACTATTTCAACAAATACTAAGCACATAAGGGGTAATAATAGCAGAATTTTCAGAAGGTTAGTAAAAATGTTTACCAGAATATCCTGTGAAACCACAGTGGTATAAACCAAAGCTCTTATTCAAATTTTAACCCTCAAGTCCACCTACACAAAGCAACAAAAAAAAATTATCCTCCTTTGGAAGTACCTTGAGAGCAAGTAAATTATCCAGCTGAAGACTGCAGTTAGACCTGTTTTGTTTTTCTTCACCTGGTATTTTGCAGTGAGGATGCTGACTAACTCAGTCAAAATCTGATAGTCTGCTACTATTTTCCCATAATTTCCCTTGAGGGATAAACAGATTTTTTTTCCCAAATTGACTGGGAAAGCACAAGAGTTAGGAACTTCACAGTCAAATACATGTAATAAATTTTAAAAACAATGAAGAAACCACTGTGCACATGTGGGTGTACAGTTCACAACCAACTTGAATTAATTTGGCTTCTGAGACTTGAGTGACCAACTCTCAGGCTAGCTTTGAATGATAACAAACTCCAAAAGAAATTTTTACATTCTCAAAATCTGAAATATTATATTATTTTTAAGAAAAAATTTATTAGTTTTGAAAAGATTTGTTTTTATGGGCTTCTGGGACTGACATTAAGACATGGTGGAACTAAACAAATGTTTTGAATACACTAACAAGGATGGTGCTCAAAAAAGAGACTGAATTGATTAGGATTTGCCAGCCTGTAAAAGTGACAACCAGTGGAAAATGTAAGGCTTACAAAGAAATCAAATTATTACGGAGAAAAAAAATGTAGGGAAAAGAATATTCAATATCTCTTAAAATACAGGAAAAGAAAACAAACTAAATGACAAGGCAGAGAGGTTGAAATGTACAGGAGGAAGTGTTGAAGGGTATTTTCCACACAGATTTTAGTTAAATAGTGGAACTCATTGGCAGAGGACACTGAAGGCCATATGTATATGCAAATACAAAAGTCAAGAGGAGAAGCAGATGGAAGAAATGTTCACCAAGAACAATGAAACAAAACTCTGAGGAATCAGGAACTGGCTCAGGAAGATTTTTGGGTGCAGTCTGTTGAAAATTGATTGGAAAAACAGGGGAAAATGTCTTTTTATGTTTGCCTCGTTCTTGTGCTTTTCCCCTAAAAATACGTTTTGGGTGACTCAGAAGTTTGATGGGTTTCTTGGACTTCTCTCCTGGTCCAGTGTAGCAATTTTTATACACTTATGTAGTCATTGTCTCTCCCTGGATCTCCCTCATTCCTATGACTACAAACACTTTCTAAAAATTCCCAGTGAAACCATAGCTTCCAAGTGCATTTTGTCAAAGTTGGTGAATTTTATATGTCCCAGGTCCATTCTTCTCAAGTTATCTATCAGGTATTTGTCTCCACAAAATCTCCAACTTGGTCATATTGAGAACTCTGATCTATATTTCTTGACACAGGCTTTAGATATAAGGAGACCTTCCCTTCACATGTGTTTTTCCTTAAACAAAACAAAATCTTTTTTTAACAAATACAAAAAATTTATCTGGTGACATTCTTCCAATATCAAACAATCAAACCGCAGTAATGAACATGCATTTTGTGAATAACAAGTACGGTGAAAGCAATTATTAAAATTAAACAGAAAACTCCTTTTAGCAATTTTAAAACCATATTTGATGGAATGCATTTTTTAACTAGCCAGAAGTGTGAGAATGAGAAAGATGCAAGAGCTGAAGCCAAAACAATAAGTCAGTGTTCAACTTATAAATAAAGAAAGTATGAGCAACTTAAAAAGAAACTGAGAACTGGTAAATAGAGAAAATAATAAATGCAAATAAATCACAGCTGCAGAGGGAATTACAAAAAGTTAAATGTTTGATGATGTGAAATCTAAGTAGTTTAACTCTGTTAATTATTTCTAGTGCCTTTTGTAGCATGCTGAGTTTAGTGAAACAGTATGAATCACTGTCTAGCCTTAAATATGAACCATAATGGAGTTTATTTCTGTGATGGTGTCTGTTTTCTGACTTTTCTACTACAGCAGTCCTCAGGTATTGTTTATTTTGGGGATTTAAGGCCCTTTCCCTAACTTCTGTATAGCACAATAACTCGTCTTTCACAAGTATGTTCATACCTGAGTTTAAATAGGCAGAAGTGCTATTTTTCATTCCCGTAAGGGGAAGAGCTGCCTTGACACAAATATTGATATCACTGGTTATTACAGCTGCCAACTGTGTGGTCTCAAAATGGATCCATGCTGCACATCAAACTGCAGCAATGTTTTACTGGAGTTCTGCTTCAAATATTGGTTCCCACATGTTTGAGATTTGGGATCCTGGTCATGTTCTTGGTAACTCAAAAAGCAAAGACATCTCTGAAGTTGCCATAATATTTTTTTGGCTTTTTTTCTCATGCCTTGACTCATTAGGGAGTCACTGATGATGTGCTGAAGGAATGATTCAGATCCTTCAGGAAAAAGGAGAGTCTGGCTTTTTTCACTTTTCCTTGGTTCATTTGGTCCAGAAGAATAGAACACTTCAGAGTCCACACTCAGAAGAACACAAGTTAAAAGATTCCCCTGATGCACAGAGGTGAATTATGAAATTCAGTTCACATCACAAGGAACAATTACATACGGAGTTTTTCATTCCTTGTAATATCAGCCTTCAGCAATTTAAGAAGAGCTAAATTCCAGGCATAATTTGGAACTATCACTACATCTCCATTCAGCATTACCTTTTGTGGATGCTATAGAGGGAAGAATTGTCAAGTTTAGACTACTACACTTCTTATGTGAGAATGTCTTCTAACTTTCAAACAGAAAGGAAGTCTTAGGAACTTATGGAGTTGCTTAATATTAACATAAATTCTGTGGTAAGAAATGAGCTATTTTTTGGCCATGAAGTGCAACACACATTTATGCCACTATGTAAATAAGGATGATAAAATATGATCTAGATATTATCTCAGAATCCACGAGGTGGCAGTGTCATAGTTTTCTTAGTATTGCATGCTAAAACATTGATAATATTTTTTATTATATTTTATGACATCACATATCATTATAATATTTACCACCTCCAGTTGAAAAATTTGGGGAATTATTTGACACGTCTCTTTCATTTCTAAAACCTGTCAAGGAAAAATTATTTTCCTAAAAAAAGGCAGAAACTTTTGTATAAAGGTATGGAGCTGGCTTCCTGTGAGGCATCTGTCATGGTCTTAGGTGTTCAGTGCTGGTGTGTCTACAGAAGCTTATGAAGCATTCTGAACTCAGATGTGATTATATCATGCCACCAGAACAACACATCCAAAAAGCAGCCAGTCTTCTAAATCAACTTTCATTTACAGTGGTATAAGTAAAGTTAAAAAAAAAAAAAAAGGGCAAGAAAAAAAAAGCAATTTCTGTCTATTTCATTTTTATTTAGAAAATATTGCCTTTGTTATTTAGCAAAAATATTATATGTTTGACCTGTTTTTGCTCATATCAGATCTCTTTAACAAAAAGCTTCTTATCTGAAAAACACAAAATATGTCCCTATGTACATGTAAATATATCTGCATTATGTTTTTTTAAAATAATAAAACTGCAGAACTGCTAAGAATATCTAAAGGGAGAAATACCCTTGTCCTATTCTACTCTTGCCCAGGAAACACCACATCCCTATCGTAAATGAAGGAAAAGGTCATGAAGGATTTAGCAAGTAGTTTCCTTTGAATTCCCTGGCTACCCCTGCCTTTGCATCAGCTGTGGGGCTGTTGCAGGCTGGTGTGCCCAGTCCCAAGGGCTGTGGCCATCTCCCAGCTGCTGGCTCCATGCCAAGTGGAGCCGGGTGGCCCACGCGCAGTTGCCGTCACTTGGAGAAGATTGATGCGATTGGACAGATCACATCCGTTGGGATCCATCAGGTTCCCAGGAGGATGATTAATTAGTGTAATCTTATTTAAACTCAGTATGTCAATTTCAATCTTTTCTACATCCAGTATGAGCTTTCCTCCCTTTTTCTAGTGAGCCCTTCAATAAACACCAGGCCGTGTGGGGCCATGAATACACAGAGCTGTTATCTGCAGAGCTGGTGCTGGGATTTCCTAGCTGCTGGGATTTCTAGCTGCCTCTCAGAGCAAGAGCTGCACAGTTGGCTAACTCAACATGTCATCACCTTCCAAAACAACTGGTTAGGCTCTGTGGCAGCTATAGTGCTCTTCTTAAAAATTCGTGTCTGTGACTGTACCTCTTTCTTCCCTCCTGACCACTCCTCCATGTGATGTTCACCTCTCCTTCTCCAACTCTCCACATGACTCTGACTCTTACTCCCTTTCATTGTTCTCTCTCCTGGGATAATCTTGCCCACGAATAACATCTCAGCTGTGGTCCCAGCTCTTTTGCCATTCCATACTAAGTTGCATGATGAAGACATCCACCTGGAGATGCCCACTTACACGTGTCACACTCTGTGAAGGTGTAATTTACACCAGCAGCCAGGTCAGGAAACAAGCAGATATCTATAGTGAGTCCCAGCACAGAGAAGACACACTTTACCCTTCTACCTGAGTCAGTCTCTCATTTTCTCTGAACATCTTCCATCTCCAGCAGCTCAGGCCAAACCTGGTTAGGATAGAGCTTTCAGCCTTCCTCAAAGCTTTGTCACCTGTGTCCTGCAGCAAGCCCAAGTCATGCTGCCACCTCAGACCTGCCTGCAGATGCCCACACCTGGCCAGTCTCTAAATCACAGGTTCTGTCTGAGGGAGATCTCTGCAGCCTTTCAAAGCCATCTGTAGCCGTTCAGAGCCATGGCACTCAGGCAGAACCAGTTCTGAATCCCTTCAAAAGGCATGGAGGCAGCTTCCCAACCACAACAGAGGCACACAAGGCTTACACTCAAGCTGGTGAAAAATACATCAAGGTTTGATTAGGAAGTCCCTCACTGGAAACTTTCAGATTTAAATAGCACCCTGCTCCACACAAAGTAAAAGTTTATAGGCTATTGGAATTACCAGGATATAAACAGTAGAAGAGAAACAGAGTGTTCAATGATCCAAAATGTCTGCAATCTATTCGTGTCCATTTAAGAACTATCTTCAAAACTACTGTGACAGAAGTAGATCAGGAGGTCAGCTGGATCTGGTATCTCACTAGCCATATATTAAAAAAAAAAATATTAAAACTGATAATTATCACACCTAGTGAAATTTTCCCTGAATATTTTGCTGCACTTTCAAACTTAACAAGAAGACAGAATTCTACTGTGGTCTAATGCTACCTTTCATATTGAGAAAAAAACCCACCAGAAGTCTAGAGTTAAGATATTTAGGACAAGTTTAAGAGCTATGTAAGTGTCGGGTTTCATGTTTTTATCTGTGGATTTTGTTTGCTTTCTTCCTCAAAAGCAAAGTGGCCTGCTCCAAAATCTCTTGGACAACACTGGAGATAACTCAGCAAGGATATTTCCATTGAGAGTTGATCTAAATTAATTGGTTTTGAAAGTTCCATCTTCTGTGTTTTCCTAGGTACTTCCCTCATAGCATCACAGGCAAAAAAAGCTGGGTTCTTCTTGTCTGATTACTTGTTTATAACTGAGATCCGATAGGAAGATGTCCTACATTTTGAATCAATTGTATGAAGAAAAATAAAGTGATTCATATTTTAAATGCATTGATTTAAATTCTCAGAGGTTTTTCTCTCTGTTGCTGTTTACTATAAAAGGAGACCAGACCGAGATCCTTGGGCATCTCACAAGGCACATGAAGTGATCTGGGTCTTGCCTGGCTCAGAGGACGGCTGAGAGCCCGCCTCTGACACAGAGACCACCCCACAGTGGGGTGATGGGGCTGGAGATCTTACTTTCCTTCCTAGAAAGCAGCAGCCTTTCCTTTTTATCTCCAGTCACACCTCCACCCCAGCCACTCCCCTGACATGTTTGGGTTGAGATTAAGCTTGTCTCCTGATTAATACCAATAGGATGTGTGCAATGAGACACATCGCAGCCTTCTAAGATAACGTTAAAGTTATTACATCATAATTGTCATTAAAGAGCACTAACACATACTAGCAAAACATTTGGAAGACATTTTAGCTCTCACAAAAGTATTAAAAGGTACTTTAAGACGTAAAAGCTCTGTCTAGCTTGCACATAGAGAGGAAATTTAGAGCCCCCAATGAATGGCCTTTCCTGCACTGCCCTCAGTGCAACTTCTGAGAGTTTCCCAGCCCCGTTCCTCTGTTTTTCTTGGGACTGGGAGGACAGGCTGAAGTGACCTGGCTGCTTTGAAGCAGCCAGCTGACCTCACAAGCCAGCTTGACTAAGGTGACCCAGGTGACCTTCACATGGTGACCAGGATGCTCAAGGCAGATGATTGTCTTCCCCGTGTCTCATGAAGTGGTTGCAGACAAAAATCACTGGATTTCACAAACAAGCAGCTATGTGCACAGCCAGATAAACAAGTTACTAATGTATAGATTAACAACACAACTTTTGCAAAAGGAATATTTTCAGAATTAGCATCGCAGCTCAGAGTCCCAGTTCCAAAGCTGTGATCTTAATTTTATTTTCACATGAGTCTTACCTCTCTGACCTATTTAAGCATCAAAAAAAAAAAAAACCAAAAAAAAAAACAACCCAAAACCATTTCCTTTAGGATTTTTGGACATTCAGAAAGATAATTCTATATTAGACCTACTTTCATCCCTCAGCTTCTCTAGGGGTCTCCTTCCTGTCCTAACTTAGTCAAGGCAGTGGTTTTCTCTGTTCCTCAGCCCCCCATCAGTAAAATGAAGCTAATAGTACTTCCCAATAATGACTTTGGGGAAGACTAAGACAGCAGGAGTTTGAGATGTTCTTCAGTATGTTAGCATGGGAGACAGCAATAAGAGGAAAGAGCCTATGTAAAAATGAAGAAAAGAAGGGTAAAAATCTTTCTAGTTTCTTAATTCAGAGTGAAAGTTTGGGAGCAAACGTGGAAGTCAATCAGAGCTGGATTTGTCCTGATGGTAATTGCAGCTTTTATACGATCATTTAAATTGTCTGTCAAATGAAAATATTTCTGTATAATGAGCATGCTATTAAAAACACCCCTGCCAAAGTGAGGGCAGACACTGTCACCATATCTATGAGGGACTGGCACAGATTCACAGCCACCACTGGGCCCGGTGAACACCAGAGCACAACGCCTGAGCCTTCCGCAGCCCTCCACAGCAGGCTGGGCAGGTATTCCGAGTGAGTACCATGATTTAATTTGAAAAAAAAGAATCAACTTCCAGTCTCTCACTTCTGATGTACTCATTATACAGCTAAATCTCCTGAACTGGATAGGTTTTGTCCTGCTGGTCCCCTCTTTCCTGCTGCCCACTTCTTGGTGGGGTGCTTTTGTTCCTTCTTAGAGATAAAATTAAATCTATGAAAGTGACCAAAATCAGTAAGGTGTTCTTACAAAACCCACATTTTAACTTTGAATTTTGCCTTTGTTAAAAATCTCTCAGCAGATAGAGGGAAGTGAAACATAAAATTACCAAGCTGAAGCTAATCCCTTTTGGTTTGGCTCAGTATTTCCTCTAAATTCCTTGTTTCATTTGATTTGAAAATGTTCCCAAACTCAAAGTTAAACTTTAAGCTCACCTGAGTACTTGCTGGTATGTTTAAACATGCTTTCTCTCTGTATGTTACACAACAATGCTATTAGCTCCCAAAGGAGTTCAAACAATAAAATTGCAATAATAGTATAAGGACATTCTAAAATTTTTTTTTATTATTTTTTTTTATTATTTTTTTTTTTGTGTGAAGAAATGTACTATCAGTATAGATGTTGTTAAGGACACAAATATTTCCTGGCTACACATTATGGGTGTGCTCTTGCCTAATTTAAAATTATGGGATTTGAACATTGACTTCATTCTCTGTAGTATTACATTCATAATCAGCACATGCGTTTAATTAAATAATGAAAGTTATTGAAAGAAATAATCTCCCATCAAGATCCTCATGAGTTGGGCTGTATCCTAAACCAGCCTTGTGAAATAGAGCTTTTGGCAAATACCATATGCTTACATCATTACATAATCTACTATGTTATTCTAAAGTTAACTTTAAAATGCAGATTCTTTAATGATAATGAACCAAATCCAATCCTGACATACAATAATTTATCTTGGTAACAGAATACATTTCTTTATCTTTAAAAATGTATCAGAATAGGTATTGTTCATAAAATGTAACACAATCTAAACCACATCTGAGAAACATCTCATATTTAATGACATTAAGTAGAAAGCCACTACAAGATTTTAGAACTGCTCTAATTCTTCAAGGAGATGTAGAAGACAGATTTTACACACTCAAGGTAAAGTGACCAGGTTTTCCAAATTGACAAATATTTCTGTGTTCAAGCCCCTAGACATGGGGAAAATAAGATGATGACATCTAGACACAGCTCTTCAAGACTAAGCATGTCAGGCAAATCGCCACTATAAACGACATCAGTCTGAGGTTTTGCCAAAGACCTCCACTTTGGTAGTTACAGAAAGCTAGGACACAAGTTCCCAAGTCTGCAAACACTTGTGTATGCAATTGATTTCATTACCAAACCATTCTAAAATGCCTCTCCTTTCTTTCCTCTTGACACATGGTTAATGTTATGCCAAGAAAATATAGATTGATACGGAATCTCATGTTTTTCTGTATTTTCTGGCATTTTATGGAAGTTTTACGAAGATGGTTTCTCGTTTTAAAGTGCTTTCCTCTCTCACACATGTTGGGAAAAAAATAATTGAGGAAAAATCTTTGAGTTAATTTGAAAACAAAGTGCCATAAATGCAAGTAAGCAAGTAGAAAAGAAAGGGCTTTTCTTGTCAAAATTGCTGTTCCACTCCTTGGAGGCAGTCCTTACAGCTGCATTACCTTAAGCAGTAGCATTCTGAGATGCTTTCAGAAAAAGGAGAAATCTGAATGTGATGGTTTTCTTTCAGTGCACAGGAGTTCACCAAGAGTATTACTTGTGCAAATGGCAACTGCAGAGCCGTGTCATGACCTGCAAGGATGAGCACAATTGCAAAGGCCAGGCTGCAAATGCTCCTGGCACTCAGCATCACCTAACTTAGGCAATTGTTTAATTTTAGGCATCTGATTATCTCTGGTGAAGCTTATGTCCTCCAGAAGTAGGCTGAATCAGAACTGTGTTTGCTCATGCATGCTCACACGCGTGTTAGCACAGTCACACCCTTCCCCTGCTCACCAGGTGCACACATAGCTGGAGGCAGGATTTGTTCCTGTGCTTTTAAATAGGCAGATTTTGTATTTTCAATGATCTGGATGCTATGCCCTTTGTAAATACAAACAGCAAACTGAGGGGGGAAAGAAAAAGGCCGCACCTGCATTACAGGAATCAGACTTAAAAGAGACTTTAGAAACGTTCAAGCAGATAGTCCAAAAATAATCCTGGAAATATAAAAATCCGAGTGATTTCACTACAAAACAAAAGCAACGTGTCTGCAGGTGAAATAAAGGGGTGGTGGTGTTGGAATTAATTTAAAATTTACTAAAAACTTGTTAAGAAACAGTTATGCATTTTAACTAAGTGTGCAATAGCAGTGAACATATAAATATTATACGTAGTGATTTCTTCACTTTGTAAATATTTTAATTTTGAGTATCATCAGGTTTGTTTTCAGTTATGCAAAAAAATCTACTGTTCCAAAGTGGCACATTTATGGTACTGGGTCTGGATATTGTCACTATGCTTTTGCCTGAAACAGTTCATGCTGAGCTATGCTAGAAAAGTTCTCTACAGCATGTGATGGAAAACCTTTGCTGCTGCAGTGTGAGCTCAGTGAAAGCACCAAGGACTACTGCACTTGTGTCATTTGCAGGGACGTGAACACAAAGACTATTCAGCTTTCCACCCCTGAAATGATTTCTTGGCTTTGTATGTTCAGAGGTACGCATTCAGGGATTTAACGTATTTCAACACCACTAGGAAAGGAGGCAAGGTTCAGGTGGGGAGCAGTGAGATCCATACCATCTCCTCCCCCACCTTCTGGAAGGTGAGGTGCCCCCTCCAGTTAAGCTGATGTAAATCTTGGCTGCTATGAGCCCACCCTCCTCCTTGGTTTCTGACCTCGTCCTTTTGCAGCACTAGCACTCACATTACTGCATAGCAGATGGATTTGAAGAGCTAATCTATCTGTAAACTAATCTTTGTTCTTTTGAGTGATTAATTTTTGCTGGATTCCTGAACTTCATGTACCAGTTTCCCACGTGATCACCAAGGCTCTGGGACTGGCACAAAAAGGACACAGAGCCATGGCAATCCAGACTTCAGATGCACTAACTCCATAAATATTTTCCTCCATTTTCAATAATTACACTTGATGCATTCACCATTTGGATTTTAGAGTGACCCAGTTTTGGTTTTCATTTACAAGCAGAAAGACTAACAAGGAGGAAAACGTCATCAAGTTAAACAAAAGACTTCCATTTGCTCAGAAATCACCTGTCATCCACTGTGCAATAGGTCAAAACACCTTTGGTTATGATCTGTTTCCATACAAATGGAGAACTGCCCAGAGTAGCTTAGTGGGTAGAGATTAGGACTTCTAACTGCAGACTTCTATTCCTGGCTTTGCAAGGGACTTTTGCAACCACCAGTCACAGGCTGGAATTTCTTCCAGTAACATTGCTGACCTTCTTACAAACAAACAGAAAGTTCTTATTTAGTTTTCAGAATCGATGGGCTTAGTTAATAAATGGCTAGATAATAAAATGCAGTGATGATCAAATCTTTGGAATCGAGAGTTTTAAGTAGCAATTCTGATATTTAGCCTGGTTTCCAGAGAGGCAAAAAACACCATGGGCATTTTTCTCAAAATCCCAGTCTGCAGTCAACACTGTCTCCCTGCCCACTGCGTGCTTTTTGAGCCTAGGAAAGACAGTGAAAGACAGATTGTGTCAGAGTGACTTGAAGGGACAAAGTAGTAACAGGAAAATGTGCCTCAGGCACAACCCCTTCCCTGAGCTGCCCCTGGCATTTGCAGCCAGGCTGCCTTCCAGTGAATAAGGGTCTACAGGAAATACAGCTACACATTACCCCAACGGGCTGTTGAACTATAATTTTCCCCTTGGATCACTGGTTTGTGGGTGGGTTCACCTAAGGCTCTTATTTTGTTTATCAACCTCCAAGGAGACTCAGACTCAGCTATTCTGAGTCCCCATTGCAAGGTCCTGTGACAGGAGGGTACCTGATACCCACCACTACAAAGCTCAGTTCTAGAGATCTTTGTCTTGTGTGTTCTTAAGCATTAAATTAATTCCTTTCCGCTGTCTTGCTCCTTCTGAAATCATTTACTCATGAGTAAGCTCCGCTAAGTCAGAAGCCTCTGGAGTCTCACAACGATATTTGCATTTTATATCTGCTCCCAAAGGTGTGAATGACTGCAGCAGAGGACAAAGAGTAAATCCTCTGATGGTACCATATAGCTGTGGTACCATGCAGTAGAGTGTGGTTCTGCAGCAATGCACAGTAGATTCGTGTATGATTCTGCACTTTTAGAAAATGTGGTTAGATCCAGATTTACAGAGGTATTAAAATGTATCTTTTTCTTGTTGAAATTAAGTATAAATTGGATACATAAGTCTATGGACTTCATGTTGCTAGCTGTAGTTATGATAAATAACTTCTTAGGTTCTGAACAGAAGTCACAATGAAACCCATAAAACTGAAGTGGACACCTTAGTGTGTTGAGATGCACTACTGCCAATGCACAGAAATCATAAATCATCCTGTGTTTTCATTCCTCATGTTTACACTTGAAAGTTTAACTTCAACATAGCCTTGCAATTCATTTTTCTAACTCTCTGTATTCTTGGAAATGCGATAGGGTTTTCTCATCAGCTTCCTATCTCAAAACACGTCAGGGCTGGAAAGCATGTGCCAATACACTCCCCGGTGCGTTCCAGTTCTCTTACTGAACAGATCACCCTCAAACACTCTCCTTCACCCTTTTGAATTGTTTTTTCCAGTGCCGTCAGCTTTCTAAAATGTGTCACACCATCTTATGCCAGACTGAAGAGGATCAGCTCCTTTTGGACTCAGGAGAGAGAAGTTAGGAAAACCTATAAAGAAACCAGGGTGGTGAATAAGAAGCTCATAGTTTCTTTTTCACCCATAACTGCTTCTTAAAGGTGTTTCAAGCCTCTGAGAAGCTGTTTATGGTGCAAACATATCATTGCAAGCATGATGAAAGGAGTATTGGACAATTATCAAAGCCTCAGTGCAGTGTCACTGTCTCATAAAACTAACCTAAAATAACATGGCATCAGCATGGTCAAAATGGAAAGGAAACATCTGTTTCTCCTTTTTATGTGTGTGACAATCCATTTGTTAGCTTTAGAATAGCACAGGCTCTCCCACTGATAACAGCCTAGGCGCTGGCTGTCCAGCCCAGGCAGGTGCACAGCGAACTCAGGAGCAGACTAAGAACAGATAACATGAGGGGCTGTCCTTAGGATGTACTCCGGATTTAAATCTTTTTCATCATCACTTTCTTTCAAAACCTTTAAGGCAGATTCTTCCAAGTCTGATGTGGCTGTACAGGTGCACAATGACTGACTGATCACTAACTGATGTCCAGCAAGCAGTACAGTCCAATTGCAGCCATGCTTTTCCCTGGGTGTGGCTGGCACTGTGTCTTCCTTTTCGAACTATTGCTGAGTATAAATTGAAATAAAGGTTATTGAAGTAAATTGACAGATTTCCAGAGACTTCAAAGAAATGAGATCACATCAGTCATGAAGTTCAACAGAGACAAGTGCTGAATTCTGCACCTGGGATAGGACAACATTGGATGTATGGACAGACTGGAGAACAAGAAGTTGGAGACCAGTGCTGAAGAAAGGGATCTGGGGGTCTTGGTTGATGGCAAACTGAATTCGAGTCAGCAGTGCCCTGGCAGCCAGGAGGGCCAAGTATGTCCTGGGGGGCATCAGGCACAGCATCACAGCTGGGCAAGGCAGGGGATTGTCCTGCTCTGCTCTGCACTGGGGCAGCCTCACCTCAAGTGAGGCAATTTTGGGTGCCCCAGTGTAACGAAAATATAAAACTGCTAGAGAGCATCCAAAGGAGGGCAATGAAGATGTTGAAGGGCCTCATGAGGGGAAGCCGTGTGAGGAGTGGCTGAGGTCAGTTGGTCTGTTCAGCTTGGAAAAGAGGAGACTAAGGGGACACCTCATTACAGTTACAACTTCTTCTCAAGGGGAAAGCCCTCAATCACACATCTGTGTTTCCACGGAATCAACCTATAGTTAGGTTTGATGTCTTTACCACTGGTGCTGGCAAGTCCATAGGAAAGAGGAGACAGATAAATTGTGAAAGTGCTGAAGACTAGCAGAAGGCTGGCTAACTGGTTTTTTTTAAACATTTTGTTCTGATGTACAGCTTTGTACACATCATGGTGACATCCAAGGCCTAAAACAAATACACACAATATTGAATTTTCCTTACAAAATGTTTTGATGTAAGGTCTGACATTTTTCCCATGGTAAATCATGAAACTGGGCAGTGTTTCTTACAGTTCCTTGTACTTCACTCATGAAAAGCATTCATTGGTTTAAATGGTATGATTAAGGGGAGCAGACTTGGGGCCAAAAAAGGAAGCAGGCAAAGGGAAAATAGATGTCTCCAGTAACTTCTATTGGAATATGGAGCCTTTCACTTAAAATCTGGTTTAAATCAGTTGCTGCTGAAACTTGTTACCAGAAAAAAAGATGGATCCTTTGCTGCATGCCCCAGCATTGAGACTTGCAGTCTCTCAGCAACTCCATGAGTGTACATTGCACAGGCAGTATTGCTCAGTGACTCAGTTTCTCAGCACCTCTGAAAGATGAGGTCATCATCTGCTTTGCAAACCTTGTGAAGGAGAAACCCCAACCTGTGCAGTTTAGTACCCTGTAGGAAGCACATATGAGGGGAGAGAGCTACTTGACAGTCTATATAAACGGAGGTCATTTACTTGAATTACATGTGGATAGACATTTAAAGCACAGTCAGCACTGACACCATGATAGTGCAATATGAGCTAAATTTGTCCACTACTACACAGCCTGTGGGGGGGATCTCGGGACAAGCCTAGGGATGACCATATCTTGACCTCTCAGGGTTAGGCTTTAGCATCAGTTAGGCACTGACACCTGATGGTGGGTGCTCAGCTGTTGGGAATGAGGAGGGAGGCTGTGCCTGCACACTACTGGTACTCACTTGGCCTCAAAACGCCGAGGTGCAAAGATAAGATCTACGAAGGGTCCCCTCCTGGCTTTCCCCATGTGGGGAGTGACAGCCATCCCTCCTGCTCCGGGGGTTGGGGGCACCTGGCCGGAAGGGACGAGGGGAAGAAAGGAGGGGAGGGGGAGCGAGAGAAGGAGCCCCCCCCCCCCCTTTCCCCCACCGCACACCCGGGCTCCTGCGATGTGGTGAGTCACAGGCAGGTCAGGACCGCGCCGGAGGGGCGGAGGGAGCGCGGGGACCGGCTGATTTACCGCTGGGAGCCGCCACCAGCGCGGCGGAGGCGCCTGAGGGAAGGGCGCGGAGAGCCGCCCCGCAGCCCAGGTGCCGTGCGGGAGGGAGGGACGCCCCTGCCCGCCAGGGCGCGCAGCCCCTGCCGCCCCCAGGTAGGGACAGCAGCGCGGGGCCGGGGCTGGGGGGAGCCCGAGCCCGCGGGGCGGAGGGGAGCGGCAGAGCGGCGCGGGGCCGCGGAGGTGCGTCGGGCTGCGCCCCGCCCGCCCGGGCTGGGCCGGCTGCCGGGCCAGGACCGCGGAGCCAGCCCGGCCCGCCGGGGTGCAGCGCTCGCCCCTCCGGCGGTGGGGCCGGCGCGCAGCCCGCTCCGCTCCGGTAAGGACCGGCACCCGCGGGGGGACGCGGGGAGCGAGATGAGCCGGGAGCGGAGGAGGACGGGCAGCGGCACGGTGCTGCGCCGTGCCCCGCCCGGGAACTTCGCGGGAGCGCGGCATCGCCCGCGGCCGCCGCCGCTGCTCTCCCGGGGCGGGCCGGGCGCCGCGGGGCAGGTGATGGCGGTGCGGGACTGCCGGCTCGCCCCTGCCCCCGCCGGCTCCGCAGGGCGCTGGGACCCGGCTGCGCCCGCCACGCCGCGGGCGGGGTAGGGCAGGGCGGGCAGCGCTTCCCGGGATGCTGCCGGCAGCGGCCCCTTGGCCGCAGCCTGAGCCGCTGCCCCTCCCGCCCCTTCCCGCTCTGCGGGCGCGGCAGGAGCGCGCCGCGGGGCAGTGTCCGGCAGTGCAGCCTGGAAGTTCCAACTCGGAGACCGTGGTGGACTCCGCGTTTGTGGTGGACTCCGCGTTTGTGGTGGCCAGTCCGACCGCCTTCCGTGCGGCGCAGGGTGAGCCCGCGGGATTCCCCAAGTTGGGGATGTGTACTTTATGGTTGCGCGGCGTTCACAGTTTTCCTTGCGGTATGGGTTTTTTTATTGGTGGTTTTTTGTTTGTTTGCTTGTTTTGAAATTTTTTGGTGGATTTTTTTTTGACCGGGGGGGGGGGGGGGGGAGGGTTTCATTTTTTAAAGCAGAATTTGCTTCGAACGGTAAACAAATCGCAAAGAGCTCCTATAATGGCATTCCACTACTGTTTCCATGTCAGCATTAAATTATGTGGTCTTGGGCTTTATAAATACTGAATGCATTCCTTAGAAATTGGAAATTTTGCACCTACACCAATAGGGATTAATAATCAAATACCACTGTTGTTTAACAAACTGTGCGTTTGTAACCTGTGGGAGGTTTATTCAAGCTGCGGTGCATGCTTTTCCCGAAGAACCTGTGCCCTGTGTGGTAGTTTATTTGCCTTCATCCCACAGGTGCTTTTTTCATTGTCCAGCTGCAAAAAGGGGACGATGTCTCCTTTTTGTTGTCGTTTTATTTTAGATCTGAGAGGTTTGGATTCGTAATCAGGCAAGATAAAGTGTCTCACATGTTTCTCAGAGAGCTGGTTAAATGTTTACGGATCATACACTGCAAGAGCAAAAAGCTAGCCTTTGGCAGGAGCTGCATGTTGAAAACAAAGTAACTTGGAGAATGACTGTATCGCTTGTTCTTTGTGTCCTAATCTTTCTTCAGCACTGTATGATTCTCTTTCTGTCTTCTAATACAAACTGAATCATTTGGAAACCGGGATATTTTGTAAAACATTCATCTTGCTATTTACAGAAGAGAGCGTCAACTTCTGTGCCTTTTTGGTGGGGAGGGTATGAATTGTCTTTATTATACTATAAGAGTTTTCTATTTTTTCACCTTTTTTTTTTTCTTTTTTTCCTTTTTTCCTCCCCCCCCCTTTTTTTTCCCTTCTTGTTTTCAGAGGTTAACCACTGCATAGCAGCTCTTTATTGGTAAGCTGAAGTGCACATGTTGTGGCTGGAGAGGGGTTCGCAGACGTGCTATTTGCTCAAGTGTAGATGACAGTGCAGTCATAGATGGATGGGAGCTCACTGAGTCAGGGCAAGGCCGCCAGAAAGCCAAAATTCAGCAGAGGTTCAATGAAAAGCTCATGGATGCAAAACAAAGTAGCAAGTGTTCCCAGGACTGTCTTCCCAGGACTGCCTTTCCCATCCTGAATTTCCTGCATTTGTGGTTTTCTGGTACCTTAGCTGATGACCTGTAACCTCTTTTTGTTTGTCCAATGCAATCAAAGGGGGCAACCCACCTACTCTTATTCTTCTATGGTCTCCAAATGCCTACTCTGTATTTTTCAACTCAGATGAGAAATTCAAAGCCTGCTTCCTCCCAAATCTGTCTTCCAGAACTCCAGAGACTAGCTGGCACAGCTGGCTGCAGTGCTAGAGCAGCAGTCTTGCCTTTGCAGCCACAAAGGGAACCTGATGCCGGCAGCATGCTGTGCTGGGGTAGCCAGAGAGCCTGAGCTGCAGCACTGGGAGTCACAGAGCACTGGGTGATCTGCTTTGTGCCACGATTGCTTTGTGATGGAGAGGTGTCTAAACTTTATTTGCTTCAGGCAGAAAGCAAGGAGAGGTCCTGCATCTCCATCTGTGTTTGTGAAATATCTAGCGTAAGGGAAATCCTGCTTGGGCTCCCTTAGCACTATACATCATTTCTTGAACAAGAAGAGGGATAGGGTAGCTGAACAGCATTCTCTAAAACTACAGAAACACGAAATTCAGCGATGGGTTACAAGGATCTGTTTGGTCTAAAGCAGAAGGAGCGCATGCAGTATGTGAAACTTCAAACACACCTTCCTAAGATTTTGGGTGGCAGCACTACTTTTGTGGTATGTTCCTGTGAAACCCCTATGTCCAGGCTTTCTACCTTCCTGTTGCTACCTTGCTGTCTGTCCTTTGAGCCTGTGGCACAACTTCATGTTTCATTAGGCTGTAACCCTCAGATGAGCCATCAACCTGTGCATCTTGCCTGCTATGGCCACAGTTGGTGATTTGCTTTCTCTGCAAAGGTTGTATTTGGTAATTAAACCTGTGCAATGCACCACTGCTGGTCATGCCACATTGCCCCCAGCAGTATGCCATCACCAAGGAGGCAGGGCCACAGCGCCATGCAGGACTCTGAGGAGGGCATCTTTTTGCTACAGCCAAGAGGAGGAGGTTTCTATTGTTCTCTTATAAAAATGTTGTGTTTTTCTCAGCAGTGGCTTTAAAAATCTGTCTCATACGTAGCGACTGATGCAAACATGTTAGCAGAAGCCATTTTTAAATCAGTTTCCTTACCCAGGGGAAATGTAGTATAGACAGGGCCTTCAGGAAACGAATAATTAGGTGACCTTTTTCCCCCCAGAATATCAGGTCTGTTTTATGTAGAGCTGTTTGAAGTCACACAAATTCTCATTACTCTCCAAATCTCTAACCTTGCCTTGTTTAAGGTACCTTTTAGGAAATCAAATCAGTGTTTCAATCTAATTTCCAAAGGCATTCAAACACATGGTATGTGTGCTAACTTGTTTCCTCTAGCATTAACAAATCTAGCAAATTGCCAAGCTATTTGCCTTGAGGAAAACTATGATGTTGTACAAGAAGATAAAGCTTTTTTTTTTTTTTTTCCCTCCAATTTTAAACATTAGAAAAAGAAAAGAGAGGTAAAGTTATCAGACCACATTAGTCCAGGCTATAACTCCTTTGAAGCAAACAGTGTTCCCAAGTAGATTGCCATGGGTTTTGATCTGTTCTGGGACTTTTTAGTCACGCTGTGATCTTTTTCAGTTACTTGATGTGGCTGGATGGTGACTGAGTCCCCTTGACTCAGATGGACTTTCATTAAATTAGTTACAATTGAGTATACCAAATATGAGACTGGAAAATAGAAGTGGAAATAAATAATGTGAGCGTCTTGTAGCCCTCAAATTTTAAGAATTTTATAATGTTTGTATTTTAAGGAGAGGCTGTGTACATAAGCCAGGCACAAGGGTGCATGTGGTGCAACAGAAGCAGTGAATGGTCTGAAACCTCTCCTCCCAGCACACCAGTCTCCAGGGACACAAGTGCTCCAGAACATTTAATTTTTCAAGCAGTTGTCAATAACAGAAGAGTTTCTGCAATGCCGAGGAGTTTAATAAGCTCAAAATTCTTAAACAAAATGCCTTTTTTTTTTTCATCCTACAGCTCTGATAGTTTCTTCTGCTTGTTCCAAGAAAATGAACATGGAATTGTCCTTTTGTGTGAAAGGCAGCAAAAGGTTCTTGTTTGAATTCATGATAAATTCGGTTGCAAATGGATGTGGAAGGAAAATTGCCAAATGCTTTCAGAAGATTTTCATTTTGCTCAAGTGTTCACACCATGGTCATCACCATGGTATTTGATAGCTATCCACTCTGCTGTGTACGTTGCAGCTTTAGCCTCATGTTGAAGAGTCACACTGGCATATCTTTTTTTTCCTATATTCATAAAGAAATAAGAATTTTTAATGTAAGTTGTTTTCCTTTACTGCAGTTCCTTCATTTTGATGTTTATCCACCCAAACAGTATCAGAATCTTTTTGACATGCATAGTTATCATTTCTGTGAAGGATCAGTGACCTAGCTTGATAAATTTAAAAGTTCAGCTATAAACCTAAATATGTGACATTTACTGAAATTCATTCTTTGCCATGGAGTTACTTTCTTTCAAAAATATTGAGAATAGTAAGGAATTGCATCTGCAATTTGATTAAATCTACAGTTGTTACCATTTGCCTTCTGAAAATTGATTCCCTCCCCTCCCTGTCCCCCAGCTTGACATGCTTATTGATTAAAAATTCTGCACTGGCCTAAGCCAGCATATATTTGTTAGTGTTTGTGTGCTTCCCATGCAAGTTCTGACAGGCTTTCAACTGTGGAAGTCAACTCTATTCCTAAGCTATTGGAAATGGTAAGGTTCCTTAGTAATTGTTTTAAACTATATGATGACACATCTTTGAACCCCATTGTATGAAGGAAAAATACCTTCTGACTGGAGAGAGGTTTCCTGTTTGTGTGTGTGTTTGCTGGAATTAAGCCTTCCCCTGTGTGTTGGCTGAGTATTTTTTTGTAATCCAAAATGGCAACATGGCAAGTCACCTCCAGAGTTTATTTTTTGGACAGGATACAGGTCTTTTATTTTCAAAATAGCATGGCTTTGGAGTTGATGATGAAGCACAGGGGCCTCTCAGTTACACTACTAAGCAGAGTCAGTTAATTGAGGAGACACACTTATAAAGACAGCTAGATTTAAGCAATAAGTAATTATTTTTTATTGACAATTTTATACAATGTAAGTTGTTTACTTACCACACAGTAAGTTTCTGCTTCAGCCATAATTTCTTTCAGCATAAGGATATGAAATTTGCCAAATGTATTATTTATTTTATAAAATGGCTAGAATCATGGCTTTGGTTGTGGCTGAAGAGTCATGTAAGACTTTCTGCTTCTCTTTAAAGAGCAGGCCAGCAGGTGGCCTCCAGGTGGTAGCCCTACTGCAAGAGGATGGCATTTAATACCTGAAGGGTTTTCAGCTGTTTAGATATGGGCAAAAAATATACCATATATAATACTCTTGCCTCTTGGTATCTGGGGTGGGTAGATTTGAGACCTTGTGGCGTGCCCTTGCCTCCTACCTGCCACAGCTGAGCCTCCTTCAGAGGAAAGAGGTGATGAGACTCAGAAAGGCATTTTGCCTACAATAGTAACAAGGCTGGATGGACCACCGTGAGTTTAGGCAGTAAAGTTAGTTATTTATGAAATACAGTGTTAAGGTTTCTGGTTTGCTTCAAATAATGCTCATTTTAAACAACTGTCCGGGACTGGGAGAAACCTGGACTAATGGACTGATTACACTGAGCGTTTGTTAGGGCTGAGCACCACATGGCCCTGGGGTGGGACATCCACACCCAGCCCCGGCTTTGCTGGCTGCTACCCCTGCCCACAACTGGCAGAACATGTCCTCAGCTGAATTCCAGCCCCTTTATCACCCTCTGCAAGCACTCAGGCCTACAACAACACATGTGGGTCTTAGGAAACTGGCTTTTTAACCTGTTTTTGTAGTTCTGCTACTTTTCTGGTAAGAGCCCTGAGCAAGACTGTGGCCTCGTGGTTGTCCCTGGGAGCTTTGCCACTGACTCTTCATGGACACTGGATTTAGCTCTGCTTTTGTGTGTGTCTGCACCATATTTGAAAAATGGATTTCCTCTTCTTTGACTTTATAGAAGGTTGCTGTATCTTTTTTGACGTAATTTTTTTCTCGTTAATAGTTGTACAAATTGTTAAGTCCTGCAGAAACTATATATTTTCATCTAAATTTTGTGGAAACAAATCCTTTTGGAGCATGTTTAATGAGTTAGATGAAAATAATTGTCATCTACAGTTAGAATTCCAAACTTACTTATTTAATGTTTCCTAACTAATGTTTTGTTTGTTTCTTTGTTTATTTTTCAGTTTGTTTGAGCTGGATGCTGAACCTCACCTTTCTTTTACTTTGTTTTGAAACTAATGTAGCTAGTGAGATTTTCTTGATACAGGTCTGTTGTGCTATGTGAATGCCTAGAGATGTACATGACTTTTTATTGTTTGGTCTTCAGCAGTATCATAAATAAGAGTGCATTTTGGATTGGTTGACCCAAACTAAATCACCAGAATTTTAGGACCATCAGAGGTATTTATTAAGATGCTGGGGTTTGCTTCTCCCCCCTCTGCACACTCGCGTCGTGGATGATCCTGTGAGGATAAAAGTAGAAAGTTTCCAAGTAAGCCCAGCATTCCAAGTACGCCCTGAGAAAAGTCTCAAATCTGTGGATTGTCCCAAAGCATGACTAGAAAAGAGCAAACTGAAATAACTCCACAAGCTTCATTTGTCTTAGATACATACTGGGGTAACTCTGTTTTGGATTACTCTCTATCTTTGAGACTGTTCTACATTCAAAATTGTATTAGGATTTCTGTTATGGGAATTTCATATTCTTTTATCTGTTGCTGTTATATATCCTGATATAGGTTATGGGTGTTATTATATCGTATTATTAGATATACTTTCATGTGTCTTCTCATCCAAATTTTTCAGATTCTGTTAGGTCTGAGAAAGCAGGATAAAAGAGAGCAAGGCAGTTTTACTGAAGACAATGAAAGGTGTTAGTAGTTGAATTAATGTTAAAAGTTGATTAATTATCCTCTCCTGATGTAATTGAAAATGTTAAATGAATTACTTTAGTTATATTCAGTTTTCCTGTCTGCTTCTAGAGAGGGGGTATTAATTTTACATGTTATGTATTACTGTCCTGTAAAACCTTTCCTTAAACTCTTTAGGTTTATTGCTTTTGCTCTTTGGATTAGAGGCCAATATTTTTACTGAAGGAAAATGTTTCTTGTTAATACTCAGTATATGATATCATTCTTACAAATGTCTAAAGCTGAAGTTAAAAAAAAAATACAATTGCAATATTAATAATCTTTTAAAGAGTAGGTAGAATGCAAACAGTAATGGGCTCCAGTAAGCAGTGAGCCAGTGTGGAGCTCCCTCTGTGATAAAGCACTTCTGCATCAGAGAAAATAATCCAAATTTCACCCTAAAAAATGTATTTGCCATCCATTTAGATGAGTGGGAAATGTTGCTCATGTTTGAAGATGCAACTTAGCTTGCCGCAGATTGAAAACTATCTTAACTGTTGTTTAACTCTTCTGATGAAGGAAAGGAAAACTTAGATAAACGAAAACATTGAACACTTTGCTTTTGCCTTCCTTTACGTGCTCAAGGATGAAGTGTTGCGTGATAGTGAGTTTTATCACTGTTTTATCATTGCAGCACTTCCAAATAGTAAAGGGGAGTGTTTCCCCAGCCAGGATGTAGGTGCCTTTAGTTAAACTCAGGGTAAATTCTATCACCTTCAGTGGAAACTATGCAAGAGTTGAAAAGAGAGGACCCAGATCTGCACTGTGTCTTTATGCTTTACTTTGATTTCTTCGTTTCCTAGTATTTAGGGTTTATTAAGCCTGTTGTAGTCAGAATCTGGAATTCCCAAATGTCTTTTTTTCCTGGTATTACAAATACTGGCCTTACAAACAAATTACCAGAGTGCATGACATGGTGGCAATATTTTGCTGTGTCCTTTTTCCTTCTCAGCGGATTAAGTAGCCCCTTTTCTGGGAATGTCCTCTCCTGTGACGTTTTCAAGATCTTGTCACCTCTCCACCAAAAATTTCCACAATGGGAAAATCCAATTGAATCTAGCGTGGGAACCTTGCTATAAGTTTCGGAATTATCCTAAGAAATTTAATATTCAAACTGTTTGTGCTTCAGAAGTGCATGTTAAAATCTCATTACATTTTATCTTCCATTAAATCTCATAGAATTCACTTACTATTTCAATCAGATTCCATTTGATTTTTGTCCTTTTTATCCTGACCTTATGAATACGTAAGAGAGGGATTGCAAGGCATGTTCATTTGTGAGAAAGGGATGATTCTCTCCTTCTCCTGGTTATATTCAAAAAGACCTAACCAACAACAGTCACCTTTTTTTTTCCTGGTTGACTATAGAAGGCTATATGAGAGGAGGTGTTCTGGATGCAGAACATGCTAATAGAAGTTGAGAGAGGTGAGAGCCAGCCAGAAGGTAAGTAAAGTCAGCACAAGTGTACATGAAATCACAAAAATCATTAATGACCTTCTAATTGCAAAACTGAAGGTCATGATTTTCATGCAGAGCTATAAAAAGAGAAAACACCTCATGTGGTCACTTGCAGTTAGAAGGCCTGTTTTCCAATTCTGTGGAGTTTTCTTTCCTTCCTTCTGAAAACACACTTACAAAAATAAGTATGTATTTGTTCTTCTTCAGGTGTAAGCTGCCATGATAAAATCATCTGGGCTAGAGCTCAGAGACAACTTTGCTGCTTCCTGAAGATGGCTGAGTTGTGTTTTTGTTTGTTTGTTTTCAAACTAAGAAGTTTTCATAATACATGCTTTGAAAGAACTTCCTTTATGCAAATAATGCCACAATTTTCTTGTAAGTGGAACACAAGCTGGGCCAACCTCTGTCTGCAGGTGAGCAGGAATGGCTTAAAAGTTCTCCTGACTGCAGTGGGAGAGGTCTCTGCTTATCTGAGCCGAGAATGTGCACCCAAAATCCCCTGCAGGGCACAAAAGTAAGGTAACAACCAGTGAATTGTTTTCAAAGTACAAAAAGCCTTTCAGGAAGCAGCAAGGAGCAATAAGAGGTGGCTTAAAAATAGAAAGTACCCCTTCTCCGGCTGCAAGAGGGAAATCTAAAGTTATGTTATTTACTGAGACCACCATCACATGCTCTTTAACGGGGTAAAAGCCCATCAGTCAAATATTTGACTACTCATCGTTTATAGGGATTTCAAAGACTTATGGAAAGATAATGTCTGTGTCCATTAGCTAGTTACTTATAAATGCAGCATTGGTTAATTCAGCCTTTCTGTAAAGAGAAATTATTATCTTCATTAACAATATATAAGATTTTAAAGATTTACTCTTCTGCACCTATCATTCCTGTTAGGTCTTCTGTATCTCAGTATTTACCCTTTATCATCTATTGCTCATTTTAAATGAGGTAGTATTGAGATTCTGTCATTGCCACAGATCTTCTGTCTTTCAGCCTGTTATAAGCACCCTGTTCTCTAGTCCTTAGTCAGCTCAACTATCACAGGAATCAATGAGAGTAATGTTTGCATAGAGACTGTGGACTCAAGTCTTGGAAAAGATGATGGCTTCACAGTGAAGGAATGTAGCTTATCCTGACCTAGCTTAGGTCCAAAACCAGGCTTTCGTGTGAAAGCCAGGTGTGTAAGAGTTGAGATCTGTCCATCCTCACTCCAAACATCTGTATCTTGCTCACATTTAAAATGCTTGAGTAGTTATTAATCACAAGTAGTCCATATTTTTTGTCTGAACACAACATACATGGTGCTAATAAGTAATACAATATAATTTGAATATTTTTAGTAGGAGCAGAAATGTAAAAAAAATGTTCCTTCTAAATGACAGTGAACTTTGTTCAGTGCCCAAAGTACTGAATTAAATATCAGCTCTTTAGTAAAACATGTTCAGGAGCAATTGTTTCACTATAAAGTCCTAAATTTAAAACATACATTCACTGACCAATTTCTAATTTTACCACTGCCATTTTATTTTCCTTTTGGATAAACAGACCAAGCTTAATATTATGGGGAAGATCCAGAGAGGCTGCTTTGGCATCTGAAATGGGGCTTAGAGTGAGTTCAGGGCACAAGTCCAACAAAGGGATCTAAAAAGCTAACACTTACTGGCCACAAAGCTCTCAGGTGCTTGGATTAACCAGTGTCTGCACTTTGTGATGAATATTCCCTGGATCTCACCTGAGCTGGAGTTCTGGAAGAGAAGACAGAGCAGTAGGAGGCTCTCAGTCCTGGCTGGGTTACAGCTCCCAGCCAAGCTCCTTTGCAGTGCCCAGACAGGATGGAGCCGGGCACGGGTCCTGCTGCTGACAGGCAGCCTCCAGCACCACACGCCATCCCTTCTCTTCCTCCCAGCTGGCTTGGCTCCAAAGCATCAGGACAGCTTTGCCTAGGAGGACTCACATTCTGCTGTCTGCATCTTCCCACCAGGACAGGAAGAGGAGGAGGAGAGTGAGGAATGGGCATAGGGTGTTGGATTGCTGGATCTCATGGCAAAAGGGCAGGAGAGTGCAGGCAGGGGCTGCAGACGAGGTCAGGGGGCAAAAGCAGCAGAGCCAAGCCCTGGTCCCAGATTTAGACCTTTGGCCAGCGTGTTCATGCAGGGATGAGGACCGTGGTTTTAAATCAGCCCCTTTATGGCAGGCGACATCCTAAAGCTCAGCCTTTCTGTGCTGTGCCTGTAGTAAACACCCGCACTAAGGCTTTTGTGTTTTGGATGTGTTTTGTAAGAATGGATTCATTATCCTCATTTCACCCCTATGAGAAAGGTAAATACCCTCTGATGTTTGGAAACAACCTCTTTGCTTATCTCAGAGACTCCTTGAATCTGGCTCCAGATTTCCAAAGGAAGCATTCCAGGGTCTGAACAAGTCCAAAACCTCCTTCTGGGCCGAGTATAAATGAGAACCTCTGAAGAACAACAGTTGCACATTTAAGCTTCCCAGGTCTCTCCAAATGACAGGAGAGGAAAGGCTGAAAGAAAGTAAATGAACCAGCTGAAAAATCCTTTCAGAAACAAACAGACATTAAAAGATCCTATTAGCATGAAAAAACTCAGACTGCTCAGCCATCCCTGAACTCCTTCTTCAAACTATTGAGCTTTTCAGCATCTTCTGAAGGTCAACACAATATTTCAAAATAAAAACTGGCTGACGGACCCTTGCTGAGGGACATCTGCCAAAAAAAAAGGAAGCTGAGGCTGCTACAGATCAACCACTCTCCTGATTGCAGCTGTGACACTGTTGCCTCTGGTGAAAGCCAGGATGTCAGATAGGCTGGTCCCAGGCCATTTCGGGATTTATGAACGCCAATACCGTAAAGTCCTTGGAAGGGGATCATGAATCACAGGGTCACAGCAAGGCAGCAGTCATGCCAATGAGTCGTCATTAACTCCGGTTCTAAACTGAGTGAAAGTAGGGCATCAGTTAAAGTGCACTGCAATAACATAAACTTACAGTGACAAAAGGGAGGTCAGCATTAAAAAGAAAAGGTCATAACCTCCTAACCAAACACAGATGGGAAATGATCACTGTCCTTGACATTGTTCCTGTTTGATTATCAAAAAGCCGCTATGAAGCTAAATAGACCATCAGGTTATTAACTTTGGTATCAGATAATATATGAAGCTGAGGAATAAATAAAAACCCCATTGCTTTCACTAGAAAATTTACAAACACAGCCAATTCAGTTTTGTTTGTAGCTGTTTTGAGTGTTTGCACCACATTTTCACATGGGGCAAAGACCACCGAACACAAACCACCTCTTTGCATAGAGGTGGTTTATGTTTGGCGGGGCTGATTATCTCAAACACAGCATTACACAATCATGGTTGTAGGTTGTGGAGCCAGCTTGAGCATGGAAGGACTGCAGTCTGCTTTCCAGCACTAAGTATACATGCAGTATCAGCCCAGTGGACTGTGCCAGGCCAGACTAATTCAGCAGCCCCACAGAAGTTCCTAGGTGCAAGGAGATGACTTGGAGGCAACTTAAAAGTCCTCTGTACAGTGCTGACACAGGTCCACAAGCAGAGCTTCTTCTTGGTTTTTCCTTTCCCTGGGTAAGCTACCACCAGCAGGCTGAGTAAAGGAGAACTGAGGGTGTCATTCCATCCTTTGGGCCAGTTCTCCAAATCCCCAGCTCACTTGTACAGATGTGCTGATCTTGCTGGGACCCTGCACTGTTTGACCATGACATCTCAGCTTGACAAGCTGTGTATCAAGCAAGGCGTCAGCAACCTTTTGGAAATCCTTGACCCCAAGTTTTGTTGCTAATTTGCCTTGTGGCTCTTGAAGACGTATTAACTAAGAAAGGTGAAGTCATGGTACACAGTGGCATGCTTTATGTGGGCCTGCCAAGCAGAAAGCCACTGCCTGACACCGTCCTGCCAGCTCTTTCAGAGGAAAGAATGGAGCCAGCACAATTTCTTTTGCTTAGTATCCTAGATATTTGTACCATGCCTTGGAAGAATTCAGGGACTTCTTGGGTTTTAGTTGCTGATAATATTATATTTAATTTGACATTAAAAGGAAACTTGGTAATTTGGTGGGATTGTAGAATCCATTGGTACCAATCTAATAAAATATACCTTATCATCACTATTTTGGTAGAGTGGTCATGTATCATACAATATGCTTTACCATCTGTATCTATTGACATATAGAACTTTTTTATTTTTTATTTTTTTTAAGAGATTAATGTTTGGCTGTGAAGAGTTATTATCTCAGGGACTCCTAAGAACCATTAGCAGCAAATGACAATTAAACTGCAGGAAATGTCCTGCATAAAGATCATTCGTAATTGCTGTTAGAACATTTAGATCAAATCTGTATGCTGTCTTGGTTACTCATGACTATCTGCCTTTTAATCTTTTTCATTTTTATGACCCATGCCGTTCCTTTAATTATCACAGTATGGAAGGCTGTTAGCTGTACAAGAGAAGAAAGGCTTCCAAAATATGCTCTGCATTTCAATATAAGAATTCAGGTAGATAGATGTTACAACCATAAAACATAAAGTAGCAAATCTAAGTGCTGAAACTAGTTGAGGGAATTGAGCTAAAACTGTACTTGCAGCCAGGTTTGCCAGCTTGGCTCTTTACAAAAGGAGGAACTGCATTCCAAGGAAATTACACTGTCCCCATTCAGTACAGACAACCACAAAATGCTCAGACTCATGCAGAAAAGTTGATCAACAGGATCAACTCAGAAATGCAAGTAAGTTGCTTTCTCGTACTATAAGGTGTTTTTATCACACCAGAAACAAAGACTTGGACCTTTACCCAAGCTTGTGTGATTTCCTCAGTCCACCAGAGCATGTCTGCATTTATCGCAACTCACTAGAAGTTGATAAAGGCCTTTGCTTTGCATATATGGTGAAAATAGATAAGAGACAAATTAGTCTTTTCACAGATGAAAAATTTGAAGTGGCTCCCAAATATCTCCATATGCACTATCCTGAACCAGAAGACCAACACTGCCTTGTGTTATTAGTCATGACATGTACCATGTCAAGCATAGGCTGTTACTCCACTCACACACGCATAGCTCTTTTTCTACTTGTACTGAACCTTTGGACTAAGATGTTCATGTGTCAGTCATCAGGCTGAATTATTTGCTGCAGATACCAAGCTTAAGTCTAAGCTAGAAGTGGGTTTATTTTGCTTCAGTTGCAGTGGTAAAGAGCCTCAATAACACCACAGTTAGTTTCTTACTGAAGTTCCACAAAGGCTGACTAGCATTTCAAATGAACAGGATGGAACAATTGTGTTGATCAAAGTTTGCTTTCTATTTTCCTACTATTGCTAAACAATGCAATTGTTTTTTTTTAAAAATCCTTCCATCGTTTTCATCCAGATGTGGAAAACTGTCCTATTTAGAGATCCAAATCCATCTGCAAATATAAGCATGAAGAAACAGTCAAGGTTCCTACCTTATTTGGGGTATTTCCTCCATGGGTTTCTGTTATTCTATGTATATTTTGAACTTCTAGTCCATGTTCTTTGTGGAATTGATTCCTCAGCCATTAAAATGAGTACTACTTCCTCACATGAGAAATTTCTCTCAATTGGAAGAAATGCTGTATTCCATCTATTAAATTAATCTTTTTGAGCAATATATAGGTCTTGATCTGTTCCACTCATTTGTAATATATCAGTGAGTGTTTGCTGAGGTTCATTACAAAAGAACCAGTAGTGTCATTGTAGCCCACCACAACAAAAAATGATTAAATAAATCCAGTTGTGCTAAAGACCCATGACATGAGTTGGCTTTAGGATGTTAAGTTCTAAAGCAAGTGTCAAATAAAATGCTCTACTGCACTGCAGGACACCTCCCAAAAAAAAAAAAAAGCCAAATGAGTGTAAGAATAGCATTTTCTCCACTGCAAAGACTAGATTAGTGTTCTTGTGGTTTAAAGCCTGTTAAAAATAAATGTGCTAGACAACAGAAATGCTTCTTTTGATAGCTGCTGTGAATTATAATGGTATATTGGACCCAGTAATGGACTATGTATATTAAAGAGTGTGTTTTACACAGGGATAATTTTAATTCTCTTTTTATGTGTTTGAATATTGTAAGGAAAGGCTTACAGATCAGTTGAACCTGCTAATGAAAGCAATTTCTTCTGACACACATGACTGGACTGTGTATGTAGCGGATTTAGTTAATGGTAGATCCTCCAGCAATTGTCTAGGCTGTGCCCTGCCCAACAGTTCTTCCCCATCAGCCATCTACATGCACACACACCTTTTGGAATAGCAGAGAAACCTCCCAACTCTGCTATGAATAATTTTATGACCTAAATCACTGCTAATACGTTCTTTGACTCTGGACACTGGAAAACTGCATTGTGCTAGAATGCATACCATGCTGCAGGAAAAATTATGTTGCCACCCTAGTCAGGATGAGTGACCTAACCTAGAGCTGAAATAGTGCTGAAGACAAGGGAATATAATTTTTAACTCAGATTAGTCATTTGAATTCAACTCAGGGATAATTTGTATGTTTGCTGCTGAATTACTCAATTTCCTTGTTCTCTCTGTTGTCTTAAGTTAACTAAGTTCAGATTTAAAAACTTCTTTTACCTCTGAACTTGGAAAGTGAGTTACCCTCACTAAGTGTTTAACATAATCAACAGATTGTGTACAGATGCAATTGGTTAATTGAAAAGTCTGATGAAGGCACATCCATTGTGAGCTTAATCTGTTGAAGCTGATGCCAGTGCTGTCAGAGATTTGCAACAACTGATTAAAGTTGCATGGATGGAGCTGTTATCATCACCCCCTCTCATTTACCCTGTCCTCTTGAATGACGATGCTCTCTCCATGGCACAGCCTCTGAACCACAGGGAATCAGGTCCTGCACTGGCACAGATTTTAGTCCAAAATAGCGAAGCAAACTGAAGTCTCAGGAGGAGTAGTCACTGGGGTTATTCTATGTAAATTTGCCACCTCAGCTCTGTCAGAGACCAAAGTAACAAGATGTACTATCCCACTGGAAAAAGTATAAAACCATATTATCAACCTTAAAGAGGGAGAAAGGCTACCATTTGCTAACAGTAGAGTTCTTGAAACATGAATTAACGTGGCTCTGCTGTTACCTAACCTGAAATGACCCATCTGAGGACTAAATATGTTCTTGTACAAACACGCTTTCTGTGGCATAGAGGACCCTGTCATTTCCTTTTCTGTAATAAAGCAAGGAGAATGAGATGCACCAACCAACCTACAAAATGCTTTCATGTCAGCATGTTGTCTGAGCTTGTGCAGATCCATGGAGTGCTTGTGATTAGAGCTAAGTGGGACCCAGGTTTCTTAAATGAGGGAAAGGAAAACAGGCATGGCTGTGTTTTCTGGCTTCCTTGCATATGCCAGCTTGAACATTATTCCACAATAAGGCCAGGCCTGACTTGTCAGTACAGTCGCAAACAGTGCGAAGGAGAAACATGATGTTCAATATTTACAAATTATCACCCAAGTCATAATTAGAGGGAATAAAACTTGTAGGAAGAAGATTGCCATAGGAAAACTGTTAATGGTACAAGAACACTCAAAGCACCAGCCATAGCACTTGAGGTTGCCAATCACACTAATATGACACATCATTACCAACCATTTCCAATGGTTAACCAAAATCTGTTTTCTCATCAGTTTTACTGGCCACTATCTGATGAGGGATGGAAAAATGAGCACATCATGACACTGCCTTTGAAAATATCTCTTACAAAAGGAATAATCCATGCACAGCTACTGCTCACTGATAGTTATTGCAGGCCAAAGCTTACAAGTCATCTGTAGACACATGAAGGACACACATGTGCCACAGGAAGGTCACAAAAGATTGAACAGCATCTATCATTCTAACCAAGTAGAGAAACAAAAGGTTTTCTTGTTTTCCTTCTGCAACTAGTAAACAGCGGCTAGTTCTTTGACCTGTATCTATAGCACAAGTATTTTGGTTCTAATTCACCAAAGCTTTTTAAGTTCAAAAAATTACGTTTGCGTGTTTGCTAAGGAGAGCTGTTGGACCTTTGAAGAGAGGAAAAACTGAATTTTTATTCACCAAAATTTCTCTGCTTCTTCAGGATATAATCAGGTGAAGTGTATTTGCAGTGACCTGGTCTGGAGGTTACAGAAGAGCATCTCTGTGCTGGAGGTTGCAGTGTTGGAATAGAGAAAGAACCTGGGTCAGATGCAGATGAAAAGAGGCACCAAATGTCATGAGACTCTGAGTAACAAGCAGCAGAGTTTATGTGATGTGAGGACTGTGAAGTACATAGTACCCTTCACATGATTCCCATGTTCTCCCTAAGCTATAAATGTCTCACCATAGGGCATGTTCCTTCTGATATCAGGCACCTTGAGAGAAGATTCACAGTATGCTGGGGATGTGGACTGTGGAGAATCATCTTCTCTAGAAAGTTGCCCATGAATCTGAGCTGGAGCTTCCCATAGGTTGGAATCAGCAGATTTCTGTCCAGGAGGATGCTTGAAACATCTCGAAAGTATACAAAGGAAAGCACTATAATGCAACTCAAATAGAAGAGAAAAGATTACTTGCTTTTCATTTATTGCTCATATTTTCCTCCCTGTAGTGGTAAAATAAAGTACGTATTATTCCTGGCATCCTTTACATCAGACTGAATCCCACCTTTGTTCTTACTGTTCTTGCTGTTAAATTTTCCATTCCAGCCTCACTCGCTTTAGAAGTCAAAGGTGGAGTTTTTGGTCTCCAAGAGCATAGATTGAAATCAGTGGTGTTTTACTGAGTGTAGGCAGAGTAGATTATCTGAGGATACTGGCCTCACATCCCAAAATATGGTTGGAGTGAAGGAATATGTCAGATAGTATTTATGGATCTAAATATCCCTGCAGTGCACACTGGTACTGGTTGTTGGATAACTGGGGATCCACTTTTTCAGACACTGGAAGAATAGGGAGGATTGTAAACTGAAGACTGAAGAACATATTGGTGGGAATCTATTTGGGAACATTACGAGAACATAGCACAGAGTATACTGCAACAAATAAGATGCCTGTCAAGTGACCTTCCTTCCATCCTTTTTTCTTGTGTTGGTGGTTAATCAGCCTCATCCTCATGCAACTCTTGTCCCACCTATTGCTTCCTCTCTCCACTGCAGGGCCACCTCTGTTAGGTGGGTTTAAACTTATTACAGTAAACAGTATACCTACCTCTGCCTGGTGTCAGAAATAGAGCACTTTTGGAATTTTCTGCTTAATCTCATATTTGTTAGAACATGTTGACTTGTCAGAAGTGAATCTGCAGGAATGCATCTGTTTCAGCAGTTTCTTGGGTGGAAGTGCTGGTTGAAAAGAGGCAGACAGTCAAATCAGGCTCCTACTTCTCCCAGTGCTGGGACCTTCACTTGGCACTGGCCAGGCAGGATGTGAACACGATTGTTCTTGGATCATGTGTGACTTCTGGGTGTTTTACACAAACTTTGAAAGCTCTTGGTTTCATCCCAGCACAGAGCAGTAAAAATTTCATGATAACAAGATGTTAGAGGATGGGAAGATAGTTTCCTGCCCTATGCAATGTGGAGGTCAGCAGTTTGTGTACTGGGACTATTTTCTAATTATAGCAATATCCTTGCTGTTTTTTCTTTTTCTTTCAAATTCAAATCCCAGATAGATTTGTTTCCAGGATTCTGTTATTACTAATTAATATCAGAAAATTGTTACTGATTTGAAGGAAGATCTTTGTCTCAATACTAGAAGTGTGACTTGTTTTTACCAGCTAATACTTGCAAATAGCCTGTGTTTCTGATCTTTATCCCTATATCGTGATTCTTATCAGATAACAGGGAGGAAGAACAATTAGTTTCCAAAACCTATTATTTTGTGTAATTAAAGAGGTAAACCACAAAAGGAATTCAGTGGATGCTAAAATAAAGCACCACAAAAATTATTGATGGATTGTTTTAACCAATCTAGTGAAAACACTAGATTTATACACAGCTGAAGCAGCTCTGGTCTATAGTCATATTTTCATTTTGCATAAAGTCTTAATGAAAAAAAAGTTGGTCCTGTTATTCAATTTGTAATTTTCTAGGTCATCTATTTTAAATTCTCTCAGTGGTCACAAGCATTTCTTGATTAGCAACAGTTGCCTAACTATAGTCAAACTAGAGGGATTTTCCCGAAGTATGTGATCATATTGCTGTTAGAATGCATAATTGTTTTCTCCATGAAGAAGCTAAATTTGGCTTAGCAACTGTGTCATGATGTTGACAGAAAATATCTGCTGTGACGGGGCATAATGAGGATACTGCACTGAAACGCTCATAACCACAGTTCATTTCATTGATCTTTCAAGGGGGTGAAATATCACACAAGTCATCTGCCTTTGGTTTTTCAAGCCACATTAAACAACTGTGTGGAGATGTAAAAAAAAAAAGGGAGAAGTCCTAGGTGGTTTGATTTCATCAGTTAATGGCTGTAGGTCACTTGATAGCCCTTTGTTTACAGTACAGCGATACGCCTGTATATTGTAAGGCTCACCAGAGTGACTTACTGATGTGGTACAGGGCCTAAAATAAAGCTTGCACATGCCAAGCACCACATGATGCATAAAATATTCTAATAATATATTACAAAGCCTTGTCAACACTGGGGAGAATGACTATTCCAAGAAGTAGGGCTGACTGAAAAAAGACATTCTTTTTTCCAAACTAGGCCTTTAGGAAAGACAGTGATTTGGGGAGCTGGAGGGGAGAGAGAGACAGAGAGGGGTTTCTTCCTTTGGTCTGGTGAGGTATCTCTACCTTGGTCAATCAAAAATATCAACAGAGTATAAGTCCACTCCAGCTCAAATCTTCACATTATTTCATGTCTTTTCTATTTCTTACTTTTGATCGGTTGTTCTGGGAACCCAATCGGCCCCTTGAGAACTTGACAAATATCATATATCCATACTTTGAGGTGCTCCAACTGCTTTGTGTGCCATTGTGTCCAAAGTGTCCTGGGCAGTTTTGCTTTCAGCTATGTGTACAGCATCCTGTTCTAAACCATATCAGTCAGCTGGTTTAATGCTGTTGTGGAAGTCGTCCCCTCTCTTTTGGTGCTCTACAACATGCTGAGGTGTCTTGAGAAATTCATCATAAGAAAATCCTTCTGTAAATTGTTCTAAAGGCAGTGAAATGGGTACCTGCAAAGATCAGGGATTATAGCCATTTCTAGCCCAACTATTATGACACTAAGCAAGATTGCAATTCTTCTTAAACTGAAATAGTTCAGCTACTGCATGCGGCCTAGAAACGGATTTCTGTTGTCTGATAAACTGACGGTTTAGTGTATGAAATATAACCAGTTTTTCCATTAAATATATTTTGACAGATTAGATCTCTGACAATGAAGCCTTTTACTGCATATCCTTCTGGGTTTATCATATTCCTGTTTGCCTTGCTGCAGAGGAGCCATGGACAATGCAAAGAAGCAGCTAAAAAATCAGAGATGAATCTTGGCGTAAAATACCATCTTCCTAACTTCATTGCAGACACACCAATTCAGAACGTGGTTTTATACAAGCGTCATGTTTATATTGGAGCAGTCAATAAGATTTACGTACTAAATGAAACTCTCCAGAACATTTCTGTGTACAAGACTGGGCCTGTTTTGGAGAACCCCGACTGTGCACCATGTGAAGACTGCCGAGATAAAGCAAATTTATCTAACAGTGTATGGAAGGATAATGTCAACATGGCACTGCTTTTAGAAACTTATTATGATGATCAGCTCATTAGCTGTGGTAGTGTGTCCGGAGGCATCTGCCACCGTCACATCATTCACCCTGACAACCCTGCTGACATTGAAAGCGAGGTGCACTGCATGTACTCACCCCAGCTGGATGGAGAAGCAGATAACTGTCCTGACTGTGTTGTTAGCACTTTAGGAACCAAAGTTTTGGTGACTGAAAAGGACAGGTTTGTCAACTTCTTTGTTGGAAATACTGTGACATCTACATTTCAACCTCCCCATGTGCTGCATTCAATATCAGTTAGAAGATTAAAAGAAACACAGGACGGTTTTGAGTTTCTCACAGATCAATCTTATATAGATATCCTCCCTCAGTTCCGTGACTCGTATCCCATTAGGTATGTCCATGCCTTTGAAAATGATCACTTTGTCTATTTTTTGACTGTACAGAGAGAAACTCTTGACTCTCAGTCTTTTCACACTAGAATTATCCGCTTCTGCACTTTAGACTCAGAGATGCGTTCCTACATGGAGATGCCTCTTGAGTGCATTTTCACTGAAAAGCGAAGAAAGAGGTCCATCCGAAAGGAGGTATTCAACATTTTGCAAGCTGCCTACGTAAGCAAGCCTGGTGCAGCTCTAGCACACGAAATGGGCCTTGGGCTCAACGATGATATCCTCTATGGTGTTTTTGCACAAAGCAAACCAGACTCTTCTGAACCAACCAACCGATCCGCTGTCTGCGCCGTCTCTGTGCGAACCATCAACGAGTTCTTCAACAAGATTGTTGGCAAGCAAAACATGAAATGTCTCCAACACTTTTATGGGAAAGAGAGCAAATACTGCTTGAACAGGGTAAGTGGTAATTGATTTGTTACATTTTGGGACTTTGGTTCTCTCTTTGCCTATTCCATTGCCAGGTATCCATCCCTTCAGTTTCACTTACAAAATATAAGTCCTTGATCATTGCAGATTGCTGTTGATTGTCTCTAATAGGATTTTTTCCTATAAATTGAGTAAAAAAATTGCTGAGGTCTTTATGGGGCTAAAAAATGTAGTTTTTTGCTTGAGGAACTATGATGCAGATAAATGGAACATTTAGGCGGTTATTTCTTTTAATATTTAAAAAAAGTGTTCATAAACATTCATATTCATGTGCACTGAAGAGTCCCTGAAAAAATCTCATACTTGAAAGTATGTTAATGCTGAATCACTGCCCTTCTCAGAAAACAAATGAATGAGTGGTTTGGAAGATACCATGAAGAGCCAAATTGTAATGTGGTTACTCATGCTTGGTACAGAAACAGTCCGACTGACATCAGTTTTCTGCGTGAAAGAAATGTCAGTGAAATCCATATCTGAATGAGGGTTCAGGTGGTCTCGCGTGGGAAGGTTGCATTTCTGTACATCATGACTTCAGGGGCTGCTGCACTCCAACCATGTGAAATACTGTGAGCAGAGGAAGCACAGAAATTTTCCTTTTCCCTTCTGGCCAGTGTCAGATCTTGTAAAAGAAATACAGAATCTGGGAATCAGGTACTTCGAACAGGTACTTTGGAACATGAAACATTAGAAATTTCAATCACCTGCTTATCAAGCAGGCCCTTAAATATCCTAACTGGGGAACTTTGTTTTCTGCAATACAAGAAATTTGGAGCTCAGAGATGGCATGCTGTCTTCTACCAGAGGGCCAGAGCCTCTGTGGCAAGGCTCTGCTCAGCCAATATGAGGCCTGTGTCAGGTGCAGCTTAACCTGCATTCAGAGGTGGATGGTATTTGTCATATCCCATTGTTAGGACAGCTCAGTGTGAGAGTGGGAGCCACAGGTCTTCTTCACCCCAAGTATGACCAGTGTCCTCTTCAGCACAGCTGCTCAGCACAGGCATCAGGTTAGGATGTTGACACAGTGCCCTGGTTGGAGGTGGGAGTGTATTCTGTCAGGGAGAAGGGCTGATTCCCTCTGGCAGCGGTGAGACAGGGCAGTCTGGGGAGAAGAACCCATTACAGAGATCCTGTGGCTTCTCTCCAGTAGCAGGAATGTGGTCAGAGGGGATCTGAAGCATAACCACAGCAGCCTTGGCATTTGGGGGTTGACTGCCTATAGCAGGCTCCAGGTGTTCAACACAGATGTAGGCATTGCCAGTGGATGGTGATACAGCAGCCCCAACAGACATAGCATTTCATTCCCCTTTTTTGTGGGAGGGGGACAGGCAATTTTCAGGAACTAAAAACAAGTTAGCAAACATTCAGCACAGTAGCTTATCTCTCTTCACTGTGTTATTGCTGTCCTAATTTTTCATTTCAGGTAGTAATATCCTCTTTTTTTTTTTTTTTTTCCCTTTTTTCAGTTCATTTTTAACAAGAACCATTGTCCTTCTCTGAAAGTACTTTTATTCTATGTTCCTGGGGTATATGATTTGTGAATGACTGTCTTTAAAGCTCGTGGCCTTTAACTTATGTCGTTCTGCACTTGCCTATACACCCATTTCATAAGGTGATCTCTTCAAAGCAAAGTATAACATTAAAATATTGACAGAATAATTTGCTGCTTTTCACATGCTGGGAAGTACTTTCGTGTTTCAAAAGCCTTTCCAGAGTCTGCTGCTGCTGCTTTGCATATCAGAATGAATGTCTTGTACTGCCGACATGTTTATTATAGTTGCCTATTTTCAAGAAATGTCATCAGAGCTCTGATTTCTGCTACATTAAATTGATAAAGGGAAAAATGTTTCTATGATTTCTTGTGGTTCTTTTAAATGGCATAAAGGCAGTCAGAAATTTTTGTCCTGATTGTTTGCTTAACTCTGAAATATCAAGACTGTCAAGCTTTGCCATTCCATTTCCTTTGCCTTATTCTAGAGGACTCATTAAGGCTCCAGTAAAAAGTGTCTTTTGAGGTTTTTCAGGTTTCAACTAGCCGAAAAGATTGGCAAAAATTTGCCAGCCATCCTTTATACACGTGTTTTTCTCTGGTATAAAAAGTAGACCTGAAGGGTTTGAATGTGAAGGAAGGGAAGGAGCAAGCAGAAGAAAAAAAGCACATTATTTCTTATGCTTGTCCCAAAAAAAGTCAAATCTGGTCTTCCCTGATTTTTCTGGAGATCAAATAATAATTAATAAAAAAAGAGTCTCAAACCCCTCAGCTCTCCTTAGGCCTTTCTTTGTACATTGTAAAAGTGTATATGAGGACATAAAACATTTTTCTCCTTTTTGTAAGTCACCATCAACATAAAAGAAAGCTTTTATAAAATCTGAAAATTTGTCACAGTTTATTTTTGCAAAGTTCAAAACTTGTTTTTGTAATGTAGCCAAGATGATCTTTCTCTTTGATGTCAAGAGAATAAAACCACAGACCACTCATGCAAGTGAAAGGCACTGACCACTGCAAAATTAAGTCATAGGACAGTGAAAACAATCCAGCAGTGAATATGGTATACCACTAACTTCAACATTAAAAAGAAAAATGAGCCTCTACCACTCTTTGCAAGGAAATGCTCTCTGATAATTTACAGTTAGAGTTTGATTGATGAAAGCCATTTCATGTTATCAGAAAAAGTCCCATAAGACAATTGTACATAATTTTGTTGGACTTGGGGTATTCCATCTTTTTAAATGGCTGTCCCTCAGGACTGTTAAATCTGAGGCTTCTGAAGGTAGAATTAGACCAAAATAAACCTGAATGATATATCTGAAACACTTCCTCAACTTGTTCTTCTCATATTTAAAGCAAAAGTAAGAAAAATTTCCACTCATCTTTATGCAGTTGTCAAAATTTGTTCTGTTTTGGCCTTGTTTTCTAAAGGAATGAAGTTTATGTGGTCGTGCTATTTGTGGTCTTTCTATTAGTTATCCTCACAGCCTCAGCAGTAAGAAATCTTAAAGACATGAATTCAAGTGTGAATACAGAGGCTCAGGCTACAGAAACTGATGACATTTTAGGAGTACCTTTCTAAACATGAGAAGGACTCTCAAGGACTGAAGAAGGTTTTGCTCACCCATGGAAAAGGTCTCCTTTTGACCTTAGTTGAAGAGCAAAGTCAGCCCACCACAAGATATAAATCCAGACCCAACTGTGCTTCACTTACTCCAGTCCTCATGGAAAACTTCATAAAATCAAAATAAAACCTTTTCAGTTGTGTTTAAATGTAATACATATTAAGCCAAAACCTGGGCTCACTGAAGTTAGGAAAAGTGGATCTGATGGAGCATTTGATTGATGTCAGATGTACTTCAGCAGAGCTGTGACCAGTTAGTACTGCATAATAATTTACTTCAGTGAAGAGATGGCTGACACTTAAATGACAGCAAGATGGAAACAGAACTGGCTTTGAATTAAAAGAAAAATTGGGAGTAATAATAAGGAAGTTTTATTGCTTGAGTCAGGACAAAGATATCTGAGAGGTAGCTGCTGTGGGGGGTTTTGAATCACTGTTCAGGAATCTCCCACAGCAAAGAGAAAACTGGATGTAGTCTTCAGGCAGAGTTTATTTGGTCAGTTAGTCATTAGCAGCCCCAGTGGGGTATCCTCAAAGCAGAGGTGTGCTCAGATGAGGAGACATGTGCTGCTTACTTCATTTGCAAACATAGTCTTGTAGTGTGCATATTTACCATGGATTGAATGGGATTTTTTAAGTGAGGGAGACGAGTTGATTTTAGCCTTGACAATCTCAACTATACATTTCAGTTGTCATAGATCAAGATCTGACCAGCTTTTTTTGTCCTTTTTGCATCTCTTACATGCTAAACAGTTATAAGCCAGATTACCTGACTTTAATCATTATAGACTGACATGATAAAACAACTCGTAAAATATAAAACACCTCTAAAAATGAAATCCAAATTCAGCTCTGTAAAGATCTTATGTCTTTGTTTTTTCTACAGGTAAGTTCAGTTGAAGGCCTAAAATACTTGGACCTTACAGGAAAAGAGAAACCACAGACAGGCTTTTGCCACCATGTTCTCAGAAAGTGTCATAAAGCAAGACAAACTGGTCACAATTCTTGTTAAATGAAAGGCATAAACAGTTGAAAAACATGAAAGGAAAACAGAAGATCACTAAAACAAAAAATAAAGTGAGGGTAAAATAAACATGTGGTGATGCTTCTATATTACCATTACACACATGATTGATGAGTAAAATTAGGTTATGCTTATATTGTAATGGAAGAAAATAATTGCTGCCTTCTATCAGGAAACCGCAAAGGCACTTATTGATCTGTCATCTTAAGGCTGTGTCTAAGAATATTTAATAAAATAAACAGAGACAAATAACTCTTTTGAGGCTCTGTAACTGCAATATCCCACATCATTTGGCATAAAATTTTGGCAGGTTTAAAAATAACACCACATATCTCTGATTAAAATGGGTTGTTGTAAATTACTTAGATAATCTCACCGCATGGAGATGTTTTTATATTGTGAGTATAATATGACTGAATATTTTCCCTAAAAGATAGGCACCAGAATCCATTAGGTTAGTTCAGTCATTTGTTCCTCTGGAAATGCTATATCAGATGGCATAAAGCACTCTGCCTGGGCACAGAATCTGTTCCCATTTGTATGCAAGCAGTTAAACTGCATGGGAGGGACACAGGTATGAGTGTGTAGGGGTGAGGTATGAGCATGGGTGTGGGTCTGGGTAAGGTTATCTCAGGCTGAACCAGGTTTAGCAAACACTTGGCTACAGAGGTAAGGGCTGTTCCATCTCCGGGACTGGCCACGTGGCCACCCTCATGAGGGAGTTCCTGAGAAAAAGACAAGGAAAAGCTTAGGGAGTTTTTGTGGAAAGTACCACACAACCCCTAGTGGTACATACCTTTGAAGACTGTTCTGAGCCTCAGGAGCTATGGAGTTTGGGGGTTAAGCTCTTAGACACCAATGGCTGCAAAAACTACAGTTCTCCTTCACTTGGTGTCCAGCTGGGGACCTGTCTTTCCTTGCTTCCCAGTGCTGCCACTTGGCATTTTATCATCTTCTTGATGAAAGCTGGATTTCTCTGTGAAAAAGTAGTATCCATTAAACTACCATTTTCTGCAAAGGGCACAGCTTTATCAGCCAGAGTTACTAATAATGTTCAATTTCCAGACTTTTTAATCAAATTCTTCCACTGAATGCAGGGTTCCCTATTGGTTATTACTGTGGAAAAGTGACTCTGCTGCTTTTCTCTGGAATTGCACAGAAATCATTTCAGGCAGAAAGTAATTTTTATTTTGTTAAAATGGAAATCTGTTGGTGTGGTTTTTATGTCTCGGTTTCTGAAGGCTCTTAAATAAAGACTAGAACTGGACAGTTTATAATTTTCTTATCCTATGTAGCCTTGCAAATTAGAAAAATTTTACAGTCCCACAAAAAGAGATGTCCAAAATGTATACTAGTAGTTATATAATACTAAGGATACTCCCTGAAGATGTATAGTATTCAGATCTGAGCTTCTTCTCCTAGGTTCAGACCAAATTCTAAGACTCCTTAATCCCAGATTAAGTTCACGTCAAGTCTGCTGATTACTATTCTGCAATGGGACCATCTCAGCCCTTTCTGAAGGATCTGCTTGGATTTCTTTAGGCACAATTCCAAGTTCCAAAGAAAGAGAAGCTGATTAGGCAGTGCACTGTGTGCAGATCTAAGTCCTGGATTCATCCCACCTGGCCTTGGTAGGTGGTTGACATATCTAAGCAAGCAATGAATTTTCCTCGTGTTCTGCTGCCAAACAATGGAGAGACACATAATCCTGACAAAGCAGACATCTTCCTTTCAGCTCACTCAGCACCCACCTTACCTCAGCAGTTTTCTACTTACTCTACTTATTCTGACTCAGGACCACATCTGGCCATCATTATAGCTCACTAAAGCAACAGTAGGTAATTATTATACAGGAGAGAGCTCTGTTACTCAAGCTTTCTAGGTGGCATGTGGGTTTCTGATCTCAGACAGCTTTTGCATCAGAGTGGAATTACTCCTCATTTCCAAACATACAAGTAAAACCAGAATCAAATCCCACAGTAAATTAAAAAAAGAGTAATAATGCTGAGGAGAAGATCCGTAGCATAAATGGCTCAGAAAGCAAGTCTAAGTCATATGAAATTATTATTTGCACTGTCTACAGGGTGTGTGAAAACAAAGAAATGCTAGAGAAGTGATCTTGCGGGAAGTGATTATGGCAGCTTAATTTTCTTAAGGCAGATGTCACCTGCTTTTATACACAGCCTGTGGAAATTAGGGCAGATTGCATTATTTTCTTCTAGTTTCTTGACCTCCTTCTGTCCCACATGTTGTGCACCACTGTTTTGGCTAGACAAGCAGTTGTTGTGCAATGTTTTGTTGGAATAAGAGTCTCCAGACTCAGCATTATCTTTGGATAACCGGTCTAGATAGAATTCCCAGCTTTTCTATTTTACCACAGCTTCCATGTTTAACAAGGACTTCCATGAAAAATGCGCCTAATAGACACTACAAATGTAGAGCAAAACTGCTTTCATCAGCACAATATCCCCAATGCACTACTTTATTTCTTAAAAATGTGTAATTAGTCAACACCTCTTCTTTGATAATCTGTATACTGAGTTAAATGCTAAATTAATATAAAGGAAATCAGCAAAATACAAAGATTACTTAGGTCCATTTTGTCTGCTGAATCAATAGGATTTACTTAGTGCTAATGCACTAACCAGATTATGAGAACTAATGCAGTACTGTTCAATGACAAAAGCAAATAACTCTTTGAATGATCTTGACAAAAGAACATGAAATCATCTTAATTTGTATTAACTAATTACATTTAACATGGATGTTTTTCTACCTATTACTTTAAGTGGAGCATCAGTACAGTGACTTCCTTCCCCCATCTCATTTTAGGAGTAAATCAAAGCAACAAGTATTGAGTTACTGAAATGGTACTATGTAAAATTTTAACCGATGGAGTTCTTTTAAAAATTTTATTCTCAGAAAGGGACATGCTTTCTCTGTATTCCATGTAAAAATCTTTGAATTGCTTTCAAATATATAAGGAGTATTGGGAGGAGGAGGAAGGAAGAAGAGAGTAACAATTCTTTGTTTAAAAAAAAAGAGGAAGAAACTCTTCTGCCTTTTAGAGTGAAGCATCATTGCCTCAGCAGAACTTCTTAGAGACCTCAGTCCCCTGTCCCAGACATGTTCTGTCCTGCAAGAACACTGGACTGAGTTCACCGCACCCACACACCCTCAAGGTATTGTTCACCAGTCAAGAAGAAACCAGAAGCACTGTGGCTCTACTTCTATGGGAACTGTTTAGCACATGAATTGGCTTTCACTGGCAAAATTGAGCCCTTCAATATGATTCATTTTTCCCTTCCTTAGGATTACACGAGTCATCATTACCATGACGATGAACAAGTCACCCTCATCCTCAGACAACTACCTGGCCTCACTGAATTATTTGAGCCAGAATTACATTCTTGTATTTTCAGTGGAGAGGAGCAGTGATCAAATGCCCTTCTCACTTGAGGAGAAATAATGCAGACTACCCAGAAAATTAAGGTGTATCAAGAAGAGCAAGGGTATATTGGCTAAAAATACATGGAAATATTTAGAGCAGAAAAAATGATAAGGTTCTTCTGTGTTCCTTATGGTTACTCTTCCTACTCAGAGTCTGCTGTACATGTAAATTCTTCACCATTGTGTGTTTGAATCCAGTAGGATCCACTCTGGAAACTAGTTTGATTATTCATCTTAATTCACTGACTTCTACAAGAGAAAAGGAACTTGTATACTCTCTTAGGTTTTAATGGTCTTGGTAACCAATTTGTTATGTAAAATCACTGATTCATTCAGAAACTCTACAGTAGTTTCTTTGGGAAAAGATTTTTGCCATTTGCTGACATCTGGAGCCAGGTCATTTATCAATAGCTTATTTCTCCCTACTCTGTGTTATGCCATGGATCTTAAGGGTCTTTTCCAACCTAAGGGATTCTTTGATTTTATGAAAGGAGAAATGCTGTTGGCTCTTGTAGGTGACCACTTCTCTTGAGAAAGAATCCTAGAGTTCATAGCAGAAAAAAAATTTCATACTTAGAATTTTGATTCTTGACAGCCAACAGGTTAAAAGTCATATAAACAAACCCACAGGAAATAAAACAGATGCATATTCCTACTTTCATTTGAACTTTACATCACAACTGCAGTATTTTATGATTGACACTCGGAAATATCACCTAGTTACTTTCAGACCATTTCTCCAATTTGTCAAATTAAATTTTAATTTTAATTATGTCCTTCAAGTGGCTCACAAGACAGTACAAAATGTTCTGCAGTGATTAAGTAATTGATTTCCAGTTTCTTCAAGACATTAAACATAATATCAAGATATTATACAAAATTTCACTTTCTATATGAGCACTGCACTTAACTAAAAGCAGATTTTGACCAGCTCTAGAAGAGCAAGCCTGGAGGAGTGTTTCTCCAATTTGCAATCACTGCAAATTAGAAAAAAGCTCACAAAAATATATTTGGATTTTTTTTTTTCCCTGGGTATAGTATTCAGACAAGAGACTAAACTTTTGGATCATTTTTCTGACACCGACCTAACTGGGTATTTTTCTGAAATTTTCATTAGTTTCTATAAGAATTCCTTCCCTGCTTTGCACTTTTGGTTTCAAATGTGCAACTCCGTCTGAAATATGTTTTTTTTATGCTCACTGAATAGGACATATAAACAATCAGTTAGCTGCAAAACAGTGACAGCTCCTGATAGCTCAGCTCAGGAGTGTCCAGAGACTTTTTTGGCATGTTTGTCTTCTGTGGACCAAATCAAGGATAAATTCCAAAACCACAACTTCCCGTATGAACAAATAAGATAACATTAATTATTTTCTAGCCTTCTGGACACAGCTGTAAGGCAGGGCTTGCTCACACCTCAGTGTATTCTAGCAGCACACCTGTGCCAGCTTAACAGTAACAAAGCCTTGTCTGTGAATCGCAGGCACAATTGGCACCTCTTGTCCTACAAGAGAAGCAATATAACTGAACCCAGGCACTTACCCGTGCTCTAATCGTCCATTTCAATAGTTGTGTGATTTCTCAGTGGAACTTGGCATAACATCCAGAGTGCATCATCTGACATCAGTTATTTTTCCACATTGACAGCCAAATGGATAGTTATGTGTATACTGGGAGGGAGGGAGAGAGAGAGAGAGAGAGAGAGAGAAAGAGAACCAGGCTTAAAAGTGTTGATTTAAAGCAGCATCTTTGACAAAGTTTTCCCTGTTATCAATCTTCCTTTAGTTTTCTAAGTAGCCTTTAATCTCTGCATTTCTACTCAAAGATCAAAGCCTTGCTATTTTTTGAACAGCCAACCCTACATTATGGTTAATCCATGAAGCACCAGATTTTGTAAGAACCATATGTGTAACAATCTGCAGGTTCTTCAGCAGATAGACAAAATTATGGCATCTTTGAGGAAGGCTGAGCTGACTTTGTGGCTGAGCTGACTTTGGAGAATCTAAGAAAGGTGTCAGGGCAAGCAGGAAAATTTAGCCACTTCTTCCAAAGAGCTCGAGCAGGGTTTCATGAGGCAGCATGTTAGGATGTTTGAATTGTGCTGAAATGACTATGTAGGAGGAAGTACTTTAAGCTTAGCACAGAAACATCTCTCTCCAAAGTCTTTGCTTATGGAAAAAAAAGCTGTTACAGGAAAGAGCAAAAATCCCATGTTGGGGGAGGGTAAAATCAGAAATCTGCCTTATTTCAAAAAGCATGAAAACTGTATATCTTTCTGCACTTGAACTGTTCATACTCATTGTATGAGTAATCTGCACAGATGTTTCAGAAATACTTTTAGACTGGGTAGGATATGAGTGCAAAATAATACAGCTTTTACTTGTTTGGTGGCCAAAACAAAGAAAAGCTAAACTTGCCCATTCATGATTTAACCTAGTCAAACACGTGGTTAAAAAATACTTAAAGTGTGTTCAGAGTTCCTAGTTCAAAGTATTAGTTCAGTTCCTGCTGAACAAAACACACTATGTATTAACAGGTAATAAGAAAACTGATACAGTAAAACCTTTCACTTGTGGATAACCAAACTGTTAAGTCACTTCTGTACCAGATCTAATTTAGCAGCCCTTTTTCTGTATCATTAAGACACTGCACAGAGATTTCAACAGCTTATTTGGTCTGATGTAGGCTTTCACCTAAATAATACAGTAAATTGATAGGGCACCTTCAGAAAAGCTGGCACCAGTGCTGACTGCAACTCTGAGGGACCACAGAAAATCTCATCTGCCAGTGCTATTGCTTGGCTCAGCTTTGAAACATCACAATTCAACAGCAAAGGGCTGAGCTACTAGGTTTAACATTTTGTTGATGGTATTTTCAATGCCTTGGGTTTCAGTCCAGAATTCACCAGAGTTAGGCCAACAAGAATTCTTTCTTTTTCATACTCTGAGGAAAGACATCTGAATCTAGAAAAGAAGACAATAAAATTTTAGTCCTACATGCTCTTTAAGGGTATGATGCAGATCTTTTTGACTTAGTAAAAAGACTCTTGACTGTCTGGGAAAGGTTTCATTCAAGCTTCTTAAAAGATTTTTTAAAACATGTTTGTGACAAAAAACAAATCAATAAAAAGAATAGGAGAAATTAAGCTCACTGCTGATTTCAACAGAGGAAACCACCATAAGATCCTTTATAATCTTCTTAAATGTTTATTCATAAAGTGTGTCACAGTGGTAACATGCTACATGTCTTCCAAATTTAAACTGGTTAAAGATCCTTTAAGGGATTCCTGGTTATTATCTTTATACAATGTCCCCATAACAGATGATGTACTATCAATAATGATGAAATTATCAGTTAATGTATTACTATTGAATTGTTTGGAGGTTTTATTTTTCTTCAGCGATAACTTAAAGTGTATTGTTCAAGACTTTTTCCAATGAAAATTAAAACCATGCAATCTCTATTCCCAAAATGAAAGAGCAAATCCTGCAAATGCTGCTGTTATTTTTTGTACATTCAAGACCTATAGAGATCAGATGAAATAGTGCATGAACCATAGATGATCAATACAATAATCTGAGTAATTAAAAATCTGTCTTCCCCATAGTTTAGTTTAAACATCCAATCAGAAACCTGTTTTTCCTAACTTATCTCCCTTTTCTTTCTCTGGCTTCTTCTCCACTTTAGTGTCTTATCTCTGAAAAAGGTGGTGAAAATAGAGGCAGGAGAATATTGGAAATTGTTATTTTAATGTAAAAAATCACATTGCTGTTAGAGAATCTCTTTCTAGGAATCTGTTTTAGAAGTAGGTGTGTCACTGAGCAGGCTCTGCAGTACATGAATTCTCAGACTGTTGGAGAAAAAGCATTAAGGAAGTCACTATGAGAAAGGATACCTTGATATATGTGCTTATACACCTATCATCTAGTTAAATAAAGACCCTATGTCTTATTCCTGCAGTCGGGATTTTGAAACTTAATAGAAACATTCCCATAACATTAAGAAGTTTTTGCCTTCTGCACAGAACATTGTAACTCATGAAGCAATTAAGTTTGAAACATCTTAAAACACTTTTGGTCAAATGCATTTGTGCAAAATGACTTCATTCTGACAAAGATCTAGTGCTGCTCATAAAGAAAGTACTCATCTGTACTTCATTTCCAAACAGGCTTTTTCAAGGAACGCTTCATACTGCAGAGCACAGGATGATGAATATCGCTTAGAAGTTACCACTCCTCTACAGAGGGTTGACTTGTTCATGGGCCAGTTCAACAGCGTCCTGTTAACTTCAATATCCATCTTCACCAAAGGGAACCTTACCATTGCTAACCTGGGAACTGCAGAGGGCCGCTTCATGCAGGTAAATATTACCATATTACTACAAGAACTTCAAAATAAAAAAACATACTGGAGTTTAGCAGGATGGTGAAAAGGGAGAAGCATTATTACTCCAGCTTAGAAGGGCATTACAAAATTGAAATTACCAAATAAAATACAGCTTCTGGAATATAAATGAAGTGTCAAGTATAGCATTGAGTATTTTAAGTGTTTACCTGGAGTCTGTGGCTTGGAACAATGGTTGGGGAGCAAATTTTGCCGTGATCTCCAGCTGTCTTAGTTCACAGAACAATTTTGGTCCATACAAACAAGAGTACTTTCAAACAAGGCTAAACTGAAAACTCTGTCTTGGTTAGACATCAAATATACCTCAACCCCAGCTGGGGCAGAAAGATCTAAAACAGTGACTGATTATTCAAACGGCTTCAAAAAATACACTTTGTATGGTCATTTACTCTAGAGGATCAGATTAAATCTATTCAATGTAAAATGCCAAGACAGTTTATAATGCAGAAGCAGGAGCCTTAGCATTCTATATACTGATCCACTCCTCTGGCACCAAATTCCTTGCTAGTGTACCCACAGCCTATGACTCACAGCTGTAGAATTGAGATTAGTTCCTTCTCCACCTACTTTCAAGTTTCTCTAAATGTGTATTAGATTTTCAGGCTCTTGCTCACTCCTATCTCGCACTGTTCTTTTGGATTACAGTTCTTCCTGTCCTAAATAAAAAAGTGATAAATCACCCTCCTGAGTAGTCTGGTTCCCTCCACTAAGTACATAACTAATCTAGATAGGTAGATTATACTACATGACTTCTTTGTAGGTGACTAGTGAAATAAATATAACACATAGAAGTGGCAGTCTTTTAAAATCTTGGCAGTCAAAATCAAACATCAGAAGACAAAGACAAAATACTTTGAGTTTACCCATCTTGTTTCAAGCACTATCATCCTGTAATAACTTCCTCGGAAAGCTTGGCTTCTCCAGCTGCCACAGAGTCCAGCCTGGATGTGCATCTCAGCCTTGATCTTTCTTGCACCCAAGGACCTTTGTTATTTCAATTTTCCAATACTATTTGTTCTCTAGAAAACTTCCTGAATGATTGACAGTCTTCTGGCCTTCTTATTCTGTAGGCTATAGAGAGTGATCAAAGTTAATAAGAAGACCATCAGCTGCTGTGCCATTCCAGTTTTCCCATAAGCTTCCATTAGAAAATACTTGGGCACATAGAGCCTTTAATGGAATTAAGCCTTTCCTTTCTTCTCTCCCTTCCCCTCATTTTCTTGCCATATGCAGTGCATAGTGCCTTATATATTGTCCTCAGTATATGCACCCTGTCTGGAAAAAGGGAATCCTCTCCCTCCCATCTTCAGCACAGACTGGACACAGAACCAGCTGCATAATGCAAATTCTGCAGTGCTTCTGCAGGAAAGGAGTTCAAAGTAATGTGACGCAAAGGACAGATGAAAACGTAGTGAAAATCATGTTTCTCTTTCCCCTCCCCCCCAAAAAATTAACAAAACTTTCAATGACAACCCTGCTAGTTTTATCTTAACTTCCCATGATGACCTTGGTAAATTTAAGCTGCAGTTTGTCTTCTGTGCAGGAAAGGCAAATGCTAAGAGCTCCACACTGAGCATGGGCCCAAACTGCTCTCTGTTCTTGAAAGCAGATACTGATTCACACAGCGAAATGAGCAATTTGTTTAACCTTTCTGAAGTAATTTCCTTATCTACAAAATACAATTAATAACAACTACTCTCTTACTCCCAGCATTACTTCTGGGCTGTCACAAAGCTTTTAGGAAGGTTTGGTAGAAAGCACAAGGGAGCATTATTTTTATTTATAATGTTCTTTAAATTATTCATTCAAATCCTGCAGCACACACTTCATTCAGATGTTTGCCCAACTCAAGGAACAATTAAATATTTCCAGAATACATTTCCCATTCCAGGTTCAGTTACAGATCAAAAGGAAAGGCTATTGTGTAAACTGCACATGGCCATTAGCAGAAATATTCTCATCATTGAATCAGACTGGCTTCAGCTACAGGGGGAAGTCAGCATTGGGCTCATATTGTACTAAATAGGAGCTCTTTCTTTGAGGATTGGGTGCAATTGGCAGGAGAATAAGCATACTGACTGCCTTTAATGATACTACCTCTAAATAAAAGGTTAGTATTTGTTTTGTCTTTAAATGATTTTGGAAGGGATACCAGATCTGTAGGATACAGCAGACGCAGATTTTTGCAGAATTTAGTGTTCTCTCACTTTTTTTTTTTTCTCTAATAGTAATCTAGGAAGTGCTTTCAAACATGTTCATTAGGAAATGCCCAACTAAGGCAGATTTGTAGTGTTTCTATGGAAATATAGCTATTAACTGCAATAAGATTTAGATCATTAAAAATTAAGCTATTATATGACCATTACTGAAATAAAATGGGTAAAAAAATCAGGATAAACTAACAATGGCTTAATTCATCAAAAAGATATCCCCAAAGACTTCCACACATTTTTAGCAAAGAAATGTAATGGGGTTTTTTTGTTTCATTCACAAATCTCTTGGAACATGTCGTAAAGAATCCTCAGCTCTTCACTTATTATGCATCTCACTTTTGTACAGTCATTTGCACTGATATTTTTAGGTCTTTGTACTAGCAAATATTGAATTTTCCTGTGCAATCTCCATGTAACTTGTAGCTATTCAAAGCTGACTTCAGACACAGGCATACTTCAGAGAAAATTAGTTACAAAATTCTACCTACAGGTTCAGGGAACCTGTTTTAAAACTGGTTGCATTGTGTTAGTATTTTGAGAACATATTATCATGCCAACTATTTAAAAACAAAACAAAACAACTCATGTATAACTTTCTGTATTTAGAAAATCAGCTCAGCCCTTCAAGTGCACCCAGTTCATTTTGTATCTTCTTTGAAATACCAAACCTTACTATATTTAGACAATTTAGTTTCTGACATAAATTTCAGTACTAGCAGACATTCATGAGATTAAAAAAAGTAGTAGTACAGTATCTGTATTTGACAACAGGACTCTAAAGTGTCCAGATATGCAGCAGTTTGGTGGAAACAATGAACATTTGAAGCACCTTTTTGCTGTAGTAATTTGGGGTTTCCTATGGTTGTTATGAAACATTTGGGGGGTGGGAAGGGGCACGGGGGGACCTCTTTAAGACTTATTGATCTTGTTATCTAAATTGAATTGAAGCTCCAAGCCTGTGCAGTGGAAGCCAGTAGGTGCAGCAGCAAGCTATTGAACCTGAGAGAAATTTATTTGAAAGTGTTTCTCATATACCCCCAGTATACTTGCTTATACTTGATCAGCAGCCAGCCACTTGATTCTGTCTTTTTTTTTTTCTTTCCTCTTTCTTGTCATCTTTCCATCTCCTTTTACTTTTCTTCTGCTCATCACTTTCTACCTTCCTACATTCCCCTTGTCTCCAACTCTATTTCTATTTCCGTTTTTCTTTCTTTACCTCATGGCTGTAGCACAGCACTGCTGCAAAATTCACCAGATTTAACATTTAACCAGATTTAACATCATCTTCTGTAGGTGATGGCTATCAGATTCTGGGGTTTTGATGTATTTAGGGATGTATCACAATAAACAGTTCCTAACTTTACCAGTGATTCCCCCGAAGCTGATAGAATTACCCATCAGAATTGTTAATGACCGTAGTCAGAACATAGCCCACATATTACTTATTTTAGAAAAGCTTTCTAAAGAAACTGTAATAATCAGAATGCAAAAGCAGGTATGTTGTATCCAACCAAGGAATACTTACCTGTTGTTTTCTGCTTTTAGTTTGATAAAATAGAGTTATTCACTTGCACAGCTTTGGAAAGCACTAATACTGGAAAGTAAATATAGCCTCCTTCACTAAATGTTTAATTTTTTTCAGCCAAAATCTGGAACTAAAATAAAATCAATCTGGATGGTCCAACTACAGAAGATGCATGTGTTCTTCTAAGGAGGATAATTAGGGCCATGAGGTGAATTCCAGATCTCTCCTGAAAAGTACTGCAGCCCATTCACATACTGAGCATGTTTTGGCTGCCTCAGAAATGTCAAATCTGTATTTGGCCATGAATAGATTGGAGTTTGCAGTTTACTAAATATTGTGGAGTTTCTGTTACAAAACAGACCAGTAATAATTTTTCTAAGACAGCTGACATGCATGAGACAGAAAAGAAAAATGGTTTTACTTCCTTCCTAAGCTGGAGCCTGACAACAAACTTTTTTTTTTCCCTTCTCTTTTTTTTTTTTTTTTTCTGCTGAGAAGTTGCAGCTGTTTCAGCCTTTCTTGTTGTGTGCTTGTTTTCAGACTGTGAGTGGGAACACAGACTGTAACTACAGCTGTTGGGTGCAAAGTGAATCAGGTATTTCACAGTGGTTATTTGGTTAGAAAACAGCACCCAGTCACACTGCAATAGCTGAGGAATCAGATTTTTCAGCTGGTGTAAAACAGCCTTATTCTGCTCAAGCCAAGCTGTGCTGAGAATACAACTCACAAATGGAAAATACACTTACATTACCAGCCAGTATTTTGGGAAATTACAGTTTGTCAAAAAAAACCCCACTCCATGATATATTGAGATAAAATATTTCTTTTCTTTTCTTTTTTTTTTTTTTTTTTGTGCTTTGTGTCAAGGCGTTTTGGGTTTTTTCTGCCTGAAGTTGGCATTATTTCAGAGAGTGTTTTTAGAGTGATGATGAAATGAGTTCTTCAGGAAGGGGAAATCTTTGTGTTAGCTCTGGGAAGTGTGGGATATGGGAACATCTAACAAGATTTATTCTTAAAAGCTCCCATTTGGTCCGGCCTTAACAATGAACAAGAGATCAATGCCCTTGACATAGCAGAGGCTGGATTTCAGCCTAAGATTATGTTTGGAAGCAGAATAGTGCATGTGCCCCCTATACCTGAAGCTGGCCTTAACAACTTAGCACCCCAGCCAAAGGACCACAGCTGCTTTTTGGTGACCTTCTTGAGGACGAAGGACTAGAGAAGTTTTCACTGTATGTTTTACAGCCACAATGGGCAACCACTCTCTGTAGATGCAATTTTGGCAGCAGGGCCAGCTCATCCTTCTGACTTTGCCAATGAAACTCAGTGCACAGTGGGGCAGCAGTAGTGCAGAGTGAGGGACCCCACCACAGGCCCTCTCATCTCCATGGTTCAGTGGGAGATCCATCCTGCTGCTTCTGGGGGTGAGGAAAGGGTCTTCCCATGGGCATACATAGACTCTGAGGTGCCATCAGCCACATGCTGGCTGCAGTCCTGTCCCATCTGGCTGAAAATGAGCCAGCTCTAGCTGAAAAGCCAAGCATTAGCAAAACATGATAATGCATTGTCATGTCTGAACAGATTCTGGGCAGAAAATGGCTTTGGGCACAAAAACCAAAGTGTGATGGTACAGATAGGCCTTGCTGGAGTACATCAGGCACATCAGGCAACAGGCCGCTCAGCCTCCCAGGGTGCTCTCTGCACTTGTTAGACGTGCAGCAGTACAGATTAATGTAAGCCTTATCCTAGAGAACCATTATATCCCAGTATTTTTAACCAGACTTTTTGCTAAGAAAGGTTATGTGGGGTTATAACAAAGGTTCAAGGAGCAGTGTTCTGGCAGGGGCTGAGATGGATAAGGGAGAGGTATAAGGCAAGTAAAAGCACACAGTCGTACCTTTCTCAGTATCCTTCAGCTTCTGGCACTTAGTGACCCAGAGATACTCTGAGCTGTAAATTGCACCCATATTTGGCCCTTAATAGTCATTTATGGACTCCTTTCTCATCAGTTTTGCTTACTGTTTTCTAAATTTATTTTTGTTTTCTCCTCTGTAGTATGCCGTGACAATGACTTTCATAATTTCATTCTGGTTTGAATGATAAAGAACTTTTGGGGGTTTCCTTAACCTGCTGCCTAATCATTTCTTTTGTTGCCATTCTGTCTGATCAGGAATAGGAATGGGACACTCACAAATCAATGGTTTGGGAAATTCTCACACACTGAGCACAAATCTGTTGTCTTTCAGATCCAAGTAGACTTGATAATCACACTCATTTGCCAGGAATACTTATGATTGAAAACAAACACCACAACCAAACTTTAACACACATCTCATTTCCCCAAAAAGAGAGAACTTAGCATGTGTTGTAGCTGCTTTCATAGACTGCATGCCAGGGAACATAATGCATGACACAGAAATCAGTGAAAAAAACATCACATCTGCTTTTTATTTGTAACTGCATTCAAGGATTGAGAAAATTTGTCTGAGATTTCAGCAAGAGAGCCAAGTCTTCAACAGTGCTCTCCTCTTGCAAACAGCAAAGGAGCAAGACCTCACCACTCCAGGAATCAAGACTCAGAGCCATGGTGCCTGCTCAGCAAAATGAGTTGACACAGAGCAAAGAAACACAGGTTTTTGCATCTTTCACTGTGCTCAGTCAAATCCAGTTTATGCTGCAGTGTACTAGTAGCCATATGTACCTTTGAATTTATCAAACTTCTCTTGATCCAGTTCCTGTCCCTCTACACAGATGTAGTTGTGATAAAACCCACCCGTGCAAATGGCAAGCCATATTTGAAGCAAGTGCAGGAAGGTCAAGAAATATATGAGCATGGACTTTAAACCCTACAGAGCCTGGAGGAGGAAAGAGTGATGAGATGCCCATGGAGTCATTGCAAAGGTTGTCTTCAGTGCCCACTGCTGTCCTGTCTCAGTGGCCCCGCAATTCATCTGGCTTTTCAATAGTGGCGGTCTGACCTATTTAAGGCTAAATGCAAACTGTGCACACAAGCATTTGTAGGAATGCGAATAGCTGCAATCCTTCCATCTTTCATTTTGAAGCCAACAAAAAACTGTGGCAAATTCTTGATAAGTAGCATATTCATATCAGTAGCTCAACTTTTGACATTTATGATAGCAATTCTTTCTGGGGTAAAGAATGTATCTTGATTCTCCCAGGGAAAAAAAGGCATCAAAAACTCCATAATGTAAAATCCATATAGCCAAATTAAAATTAACACCTGGTACCGAGTAACTGGTTTGAGAGCACACATGTTTTAATATTCAGTTTGAGTAGAAAAGCTTACACTCTTCAGAAGAGATCCGTTATATTCTTCATGGATTAGAATGATATACAGCATTTAGAGAGCTACATATGTGCCCTTTGCAAGGCTATGCTGCATATCCCAGGGCATTTGAGGCATTGCACAATAAAGTTAACCCCGAGCCTATCTCTGCTGGATAATGGCATACACCTGCCAGACATCTAGGGAAAAAAATAACAATATGATACTTAGATTGGATTCCTTTCAGAAGGCCTCTCATTTTTGCAGAAGATATTTCAACATGTAGACAGTAACATTTGTAATTCAATCCTGCTGACTAGCAGAACTGAGCATCAGAATGATTTTTAAAATAAGCTGTTGCATGCCGGTTTTCAACTTAAGTCATTACAGTCTTAATTTGCCATATTATGCAGACAAACCTAGACTCAAGTCTTCATATTTAACATTAATACTAGCTGATGGCTAGTATTAATATTAATATATTAACACTAATATTAATAAATAATATTTAATAATTTTAGTGTTCATGGACCTAAGTGATTGCTGACTTCCAATATAAAGAATACATTAATATATTCATTAATTAAGTAATTGTTGGCTGTTGTCTCCTTGGAAGTACTTCATGGAAGTAGTCTGAGCTCTGCTGGAACAAAATTGTTTGTTTTTCCCTAAATAGAGAGATGTAAATATTGTCTTTGTCATAGTTACTGATATTGAACATGATTTTCAAAAGATATGAGAAGAGCCACATGGATTTAAATGAAGAGTCCATCTAGTTCAGTGCTCTGTCTCCAGTGGTATTGACAAATGGATGCCACGTGACCCAGACACACGTAGCTACTACCTTCTGCTTCAAGTCTCCAACTATTTTCTTTTCTGGGAATTTCCTGATCTATTAATTTTTGTCTGTTTAGCTCTTTCCATGTACCTGTGGAGTTTCCCTTTGAATGTGCATTTCTCTTGCATGTGTTGTTCTCCACATTCTTTGGCAGGGAGTACCATAAGTCATTTCATATTACTAGGATGTCATATTCTTTTGTTTGCCTTGAACCCAAGTCTTGTTTTAGTCTTTTGGTGGTGTTTAGAATTTTTATTAGAATTAAATCATGGAATAATAGAATCATTTAGGACAGAAACGTCTGTAGTATCCTTGAGTCCAACCATTAACCTAACACCGCCAAGTCCAGGACTAAACAATGCCCTTAAGTGCCACTCCTACATGTCTTTTAGATACCTCCAGGGATGGTGGCTCAACCACTTCCCTGGGCTTGTTCCACTGCTTGACAGCCCTTTTGGTGAAGAAATATTCCCTAAAATATAATCTAAACCTCCCCTGGTGCAACTTGAGGCCATTTTTTCTTTCCTATCACTTGATACTTGGAAGAAGAGACCAACCCCAATCTGGCTACAACGCCCTTTTGGGTAGTTGTAGAAGAGAGTATGTGGTTGGTCTCTACCCACTCATGACTCTCTATTCCTTTTTCATAGAGATTTCACATGTACCATACTCAATCATTGTTCATTAGAGCCTTTTGATCATCTTTGTTACCCTTCTCTCAGCTTTTCCCCTTTTTAACATGTTATTTTTGCCAGGAGGCAAGTAGAGCTACACTGGGATTTTAAGTTTCAGGCAAGCCATGAATTTATGTGTTATCAGGGTGTTTTCTGGTTTGTTCTCTAATCCTTTTCCAATAATTTCTACATTTTTATTAGGTTGGTTTTGGCTACTGCTAAGCAGTTAGATAACTATCTATCAGATACTGCTTTAAATTAATTTTCTTTGCTGTAGTTCACCTGCCATTTTATTGCCTTGCTAAGCTGTCTTGTAAGGTCCTTCTGCCATCCTTCATAGTGTGTCCTCATCCTAACCACCTTGAATACCTTCAGGTCATCTCAAAACTTTATCACTGGACTGCTCAACCACTTTTCTAACTCACTTATGGGTGTATTGAACAGTATGGACCCCAGCACATACAGCTTGTAGAACACTTCTGGTCACTTCTTACTATTGCAGCCACTGACCATTTACTACTAATGTCTGTTTGTTCTCCTTTGGTTAATTATCTGTGCTAGACCTTCCCTCACTCCTAGTTGCTTGAGTGCAGCCATAGAAATTAGCTTTCATTTCTCTTACGCTCCAGAGAAATGTTTGGTTAATAAATTAATTACTAAAATGTAAATAAATTTAAAATAAAAACCAAACACTCACTCTCCCCCCGCCAAAAAAGACATCCCCCAGCCCCCCAGGATTTTATAGTCTTTGCAGAGAGAAATCCTCCTGTAGTACTGAACCATTTTCATGGTAGTGGTGCCTGTATGTTGGTGCGTCCATGGCAGATGAAATTTATGCTGCACACATACCAGCTCAGTCCCAAGCCATAAAAATCAGAGCTTTATGAGAATGACACTGGAGTCCTAAGTAGCCTCTTCCTCCTGCTGTAGAAGCTGTCTTCAAATTGCTTTTTTTTTCAGGATTATGTTGGATAAGGGTAAGATAGAATTTCAAGGACTGGGCTGATGTGTGCAAAAATCACACAGTTGTATAGACCAAAAAGAACATTTTTGCATCTAGTATCTGTTATAGCAGCACTGTAGGCTGGTAGATTAGTTCTAAGCAAAATCCAAACTTTTATTCCATGAGCTAGGAAGTGTAATCCGAGCTCCCTGTGTGTCGTGAGGTCAAAGTCTAGTCACTTGGGCTTTGAGCAGGTGATTCGACTATCAACCTCAGTAAAATAAAGGTCAGTCAGTGTTTAAAGTACCGAGTAATTTTTCCAAGATTGTAGAGATGGAATCCAAATTTTCACGTATTGCTCTGAGGCTGGAATGCAGATGTGTTTAAAGAGTTAACACTGTGGCTCAATCAGAAAGAATGCTTGGCAATAAGAGGAAGCCTGGATTAATGATGGAAAAGAATTCTTAGCATTTTATAGCAGTGGGTATTCGAGATGAGACACGGCTAATGATCAACTAAAAAGGTATTTGCAGCTGTGGTTCTACCTCTCCCCATAATGCCAACATTAATCAAGCTTTTTCATGCAGCTTTCCAGTCCATTCTATTTTTCATTGTCCTGAATAGAAAAACAGAGCTCATGCCCTATTACACTGAGTCAGAGACCATACTTCTGTGTCACCAAAAACGATCCTACCTTATTGATTTCTAAAATCTGTACTTTCTGTGCTATGAAATAAATCCATATCAAAGTCTGTAACAAAGCCAGTTTCATTTTTAAAGAAAAAAAAAAGCCTCTTGCAACCCCAATCTAGAAATACCTCTGGGATGTGAAGCAGTTATCGGCATGAATTAACTGCTCATATATTTTATTTAAGTCTTGAATTACATCAAAACATCAGCTATAATTACAGCATCTCTAAGTCTAGTTTTGGAGTCAGCCATCTTGTTGAAAGACCTTGGCAGTGTGAAAAGCCAGTGAAATCGTGTAAGTCAATGTCCTGGCTGTTCTGATTCTGCCTTTGGAGTCAGAAGAAAAGCTTCATTATAGTAAAAAATGGAACATTTGACATACAAGTTATTTTCAGAATGGCTTCAATCTTTTTAAATAATGAACCCCATTGAATCCTAACTTCTCAGCAAATGTTGATTATCTAAATTCCTTAAGTAAACTACACGTGATACAGCTTTTGAAACATGAACATGATCTTCCCTCATGTAAACAATCCTCTGCCTTTGTTGCCTGATGCTATCACATTTGGGCGCACATCCTTCTGGATTGCAGGCCCAAGCCTATAAAATCTTGCTATCAAATATCCACCCCGATGTGCAGATGCTTTATGCCTCTGCTTAACAGCCATGACTCATCCCGTTAAAGTCAACAAAGTTACAGTAGTAAAGTTAGGCGTGTGTTTGCAGGAATAGGCCCAGATTCTCAGAAGGATTTAGGTAACTCAAGATGCAGAAAGATGAGTAGTGGGGGAATTTCATACTGGTGTGACTAATCTCCCTAAGATCTCCTAAAATCGAGAGAGAGAGAGAGGGAGAGAGGGAAGGTTTTTGCAAAGGGGCTTCAGAACGACTAAATCGGGCTCCTGTTTTGGAGCATCTCCTAAAGGAGCCTCCACCGTTCCCTGTAATTTAAGAAGTGCTTTGAATGCTCAGTCCTGGGCACCCGGCTCAGACAGAAATCAACAGGAGCCAGAGCTCAGGGTGCCTAGCCAAACCTTGCAAGGAGCTTGTCAGAGCAATGGCCATCTGGGCAGCCCTGGGTGCTGAGCGGGGAGCCCACGGCACCCACTGGCAGTGCCTGACATAGCTTTGCCATCTAATTGCCCCACGTGCAGCAAGACCACAGACTCTTGAAACAGGGTATGGCTTGCTTTTCAAACTGGAGGACTGATGTGAAAATGAAAAGAAATGTTTTTGACTTCTGAAGACCTGGAGTTTTAAGATTCTTTTAAATAGACGTTGTAGATAAAATTCTTCATTCTTATTTGTATGGGACTGACTAAATGATCTATCTTCATTTTTTGTGGTGGTTTATAAATACTGGAAATTGAAGGACTAGGAAACATGCAGTGACTCCTGCATATTTTAATAAATATGGTGTATTTTGAGGATCCTTCAACAGCCATGATTTTGCTGCAATAAATAGATTTTATAGCACTTTAATGAGATTATGATGGAACATTATGCAAAATATTATGCAACATAATGCAAAGTAATTAATGCAAGTAGAGAACATGAGACAGCTGAGCAGCATGCATTTGTGTTACATACTGCCTGCTGATTTTCAAAATTTCTTTCTTTCTCAGATAGTGGTTTCCCGTTCAGAGCCCACAGCTCCACATGTCAGCTTTCAGCTAGACTCCCACCCCATCTCTCCCCAGGTTGTTGTCAAGAATTCATTTGCAGATGATGGCTACACCCTGGTAGTGACTGGGAAAAAGGTGAGTGCTTCATAATCTAATCCTCCTGTGCACTGTGTAAACCTGCCTTCAGAACAGCAGCTATCAGTAAGAGCAGCTGTTCACACTGCTGCTTTATGCACTGCATCCTCATAGCCCTGCCATTCCCTAGGAACACTGGGGGTGAAAGTTTCCTCCAAGATATGTTTTTTCCCCTACTAAACAAACTGGAAGCCTGATATTGAGAAATGTTTAAATAATGTAAGAGCTGGTGATATAAACCAACAAAAGCCAGGAAATGCAAATTTTAAGGGTGAAACCCTGTCACTAATTCAAGTGCTTGCAAAGACAAAACACACAATGGCTTAAGAAAAGAATAGTGCTCAGTTTCCTGGCTTTTGTTGGTTTGTGTCATATCATTATAACTTTTTAAGGAGGGGTGTGTGTGCAAGAGTTACATGGGTGTCTTTAAAACTGTAAGTCAGTAAGGCTTGAAAATTACTTTAGCATGTAGTCTACAAGGAGTTAATAAAAGATGAAGAGCTATCATAAATATGCTATTGTCATAAGTAGATATGCATTGAAGAATAGGTTTAAGACATCAGCAGATAATATTACAGATAATCCTAAACCATAATCGTAAGCAATAATTTGACCCCTTGAGTTCTATAAGGACTTACAGAAATACATCAGCCATAAAGATTGTTATTAATCATTTACTAGAAATGTATGAGATATTTATAAGAGTGATCTTCTGAAAATGTACCAAATAAATTTAAGGAAGGTCCTGAAGTAAAAAGAAATATGAGGCACTTATATAGTAATGTAATCATACATTGATTTTAATATTTTGACAAAAAATAATTCTTATATGTTTAGAATGACTATTTCGTAACTATCCTGATATTTTAAGTCATATAAATTTTAAGTTGTATTTTAGGTAAAGTATAGGTTATTTGATGATAGGTGTTAAAAAACAAGTACATGGGCAATCACATGCTGTAAGTGTGCCACAGATATCAATACAGCATCACCAAAGCTGAAATAGCCGTCATGCCTATTTTTACAAATGTATAAACTAAGGCATACTGAGATACAGAACTGGGAGGGACGTACTGCTGTTTTCTTTCTCCATCAGCAAAAAATGCTATCTTGCTGTAAACACCAGATGCTGAGAGTAACTGTATATAACATTAAGATGCCTTTAGGGTTTCTCCCAAGCGAATTTAAAATCATGTCAGTTAAATTACTTATAAGATCCTATAATTACTGAGCTAAAGAGAAGTCGAACTGTGGCTTGCACATCTGAAACCTGAGTAGCACCAGCATGCTATGCATAAATAGAGATTCTCCTTGCCACTTAGTGCATGTATTAAAAGGATGTATGCATCATGTCTCTCCATCGACAGATAACAAAGATCCCGCTGAAGGGGCCAGGCTGCCATCACTTCAGGTCCTGCAGCCAGTGCCTGCTGGCACCAGCCTTCATGCAGTGTGGCTGGTGCAGCCAGCAGTGCCTCAGGTCTTCTGAATGCCCCAGCAACACCTGGACCCAGGACACCTGCCTGCCTAGGGTTTATGAGGTAAAGTGGTGGATTTCTCATATTTATCTCTTGAGGGAAGAACAGTCTGCACTCTGTAGACATTTTCTATTCATGAATAGAAATCATGTATAGTAATCATAAGAAATTGTCAGCTTTCCTCAACTTCCTCTCAGCCTTGATGTCCATAAATCCTGACTGGATGCACATGGTCTCCCATAGTACTGTGGGCTGAGATGCTCATGGATGGACAGGTTTATCTGATCATCTTTACCAGTCTTGGGAGATCCCTGGCCCTACAAAGCACTTCTGATGGGGAAACAAGATGGGTCTGAGCCAGCCTGGCAGGGATCTGACAGGAATGCCAGTCACAGAAAGGAGTATCCCTGTCTTAGACCTCTCTCAGAGACAAAAGTAGAGGAAAGCACTTCCTGCCCAGGAAGCCACCACAGCCTGCCCAGCACAGGAGGTCTCTGGCTCCCACTCTTCATCCATCCCTGTGCTGGCTCCAGTGTTGGAGGAAAGCTTGGTGTTTCTTTGTGAGAAAAATCCCCTTTCCCCTACCCAAGCTGCTGGGGAAATTGTTTTTCCATAATGTCCCTCCCTGGCTTCTTGTTCCCATGGGTCCACTTGGCACCAAAGAGGAACAAGCCTGGAGCTGCACCCCTGGGACAGGGGCAGTCAGAGGCTGCTGCCAGCTGGCCTAAAGCTCATCACGGGCATGCGAGAACAAAAAGGCACAGATGAGCAGAGAGCTGCACTGGCACGGTTTTAGTTTAGCTATGGTTAAGGCAGGATTTGTACTGTACGTGGGACCAAATCTTCCCATGTCAAGTGTGACATAACTGTGGAGGCAGAGGTTTCTAGGGCAGTTGATGGAGTGGAAATCTAAGGGAAGGACAGGCGTAAAACTTTCTGGTAGCATTTACACCCTTTCGCTTGTGTTAGTGCCTTTAAACTACATTGTGTAATTAAAAATACATTTTCCTTTATTAGAATACAACTTGTAAACTGAGATGAAAGATTGATATGCTAAACTCTTAGAGAGAAAGGGAGAAAAAAAATGGGGTTTAAATAAATGATGTATTTCTTTCATCCAGGCATATGATTTCATGTACAACAGTATTTTTAAGTTTTAAGGTTTAAGGCAAAACTGCTATTAATCTAGAAAGAACTATAGAAACACACATTTACAGGGTTGGTTTCTTCCATGTTCACCTTTCAGACACAAAATTTAGGATTAACACAGGCAAAATTCAGTGAAAAAACAGTGAAGAGTTATAAGAATCAAATCCAAAATGGATGGAAAATGGAAGGGGGAGGGGCAGTTTGCCTCGCCCTCCATGGCCATTTACTTAGGGCAAAGGAGATGCACAAAAATTGTTGATGCAGAATGTGAATATTTTAGTTTTCCTTTATACAAAAAACATATTTATTTCAAAAGGGTTATATTGGATAATGAAATAATCCTTTCCAGCCTTAGTCTGTATGAAACCGAATCACCAATTCAAAAGTATACAGTGAAAATTAGTTCTTTCACCTTTCTCTATACCTCTGCAAGCCCAAGATACTCACCTATCCTGCACACTTTGTTTCATCTTTTCTAGAGCTCAAGCACCCTTAATGTTTTTTAATTTGCAAACTTCCCAGCAGTGGCTGTACATTTCCATAACGTAAAAAAATATTTCCGAACTGCTCTGAACTGCTCAGTTTCTGATTTTCAGAGGGGCTGAACTCATGTAGCTCTCTTTAATTTCAATTTTGAATGTGTTCACTCAGCAGTTTCAAGAGCCAAGAGCCTGGAGCCCATGCACAGGCACTTAGACCAAGAGGTGTATCACCCACCGCCACCTCTGCAGTCCATGTGAAGTTGCTAGGAGGGGAGCACACCTTGGCTGTGGGGCAGTGGGAACAGGTGGGAGGCTGGCGAGGTGCTCCCCTTGCCCATGTGGCTCAGCCCAGCCTGCTCAGCACAAGTCCAGTCTACCCCTGTAATGAATATGGATCTGTGACACTTGATGGTTCCTAAAGTGAATCTCGAATTACTGCATGCCAATGTTGGTAGAAGTTGCTTCCAGGTTTGTAAGGAAAAAAATGCTGCTGGGTACTTAAATCCATTGGATTGCTAGCTGTTAAGACAAATTTCATGCTCTACTGGACCATGACATTTAACATGATTACTGACAAAAATATAAAACAGATTATTCATCATCTTCTGATCTGTCTTTAAACTCACAAGCATAAAATGTAAGAAACAAGCTAGTTTTGTTCCTAACAAACAGAGGATGACCTGCTTTGCATAGTATCTGAAATTCAGTCTGAACCTCTCCCTAATATTTTGCAGCTTTCAGAGGGACAGATTGCTTGAGAGATGTCATACGATCTCTTTAACCTGAGGGAACAGATAGCTCTGTGCAGGTCTGGTCCTGTGGATGTTAGCTAACTAAGTCTTCAATGATGTTTTCCCAGGTTATTACACAGAGTGGTGTGCAATGGGAAAAAAAATAGATTTTTTCCTCTCAGGAGGCATGGCAGAGAAGAAGCCCAGTGTTTTCCTATGGAGTCCTGCAGATCCTTTGTCTCTTCTCGCTGCTTTAAACACTCTCCCTTGGAGCTGTGCGTTGGAGAGGAGCAGTTAAGTCTGCCGAAACATAGACAGCATAGTAGGGCAGACACTGTGGAGGGGATACATCCCCTCCACAGCCCAGCTCCCAGTCTGCTCCCATCCACTGCCTCTGCCAACAATGAGGAGTTTCATCCGCCTGGACAAGCAGTTCTAGAGGGAAGCCAGGGAGCGAGTCTCCCTGGAGATCACTTGGTGCTGGAACAAATTGCAGGCATTTGCGCGTTGCGTTCAGGTCATGCTAAAAGGTGAAGGGTGTAAAAGGAGAAATAAATTGGTCTCCCCTCTGATTCTTTGTTGTGGTTGAAAATCTGACATGGTTTGTTGTTGTTTTTAAAGTGAGTCATTTTAGCTGGCTTTCGTATCAGACATTATCAAGAACATCAGGCCTTCTGCTACTTGTTTAGGTTGGAGGCTTTGCTGGAAGTTTCACATGTGGTTGTACATGTACTTGTGTACGAATTAAAATGAATGGGCTAATGAAACTTTAATAAATAGGTATTTTCTTCCAAAAATGTATTAGGTATATAAGTGGATATTAGCTGTCAGCATAAATAAAAGGAAAACACAATGCTTTAAATTTTTCCAAAAACAAAAAGTTAACTTTCTGCCTTAACCAAAAGTTCAGAGAGCAGCAGAATGACAGGCCTTGCAGTGGATTTGCTCCATGTTATCTGTGGAGATAACACATTTTTTTTTTTTGAATCCTGCATTTCATAACATTTATAACTGGTTTGCATTTTGATTGTTTTCTGTTACTACCAGTGCAATGTAAGTACGCAGCAGAGACCTACATATACCTCAATTCAAAGACCAGGAGGTTCACTATCCATTCTTGTCAACTCTCCCAATAAAAAGTCTGGAAAACCACATTTGATTTTCAGTCATTTCATCATACAGAACAAATGGAACAAAAATAAATCTTGAATAAAAATGGGGAGTTCTGCAGAACTTAAAAACAAAACTTTAAGATTTTGTTTATTTATTTTTTGCTATCTGCTTAGAAGTCTTGCCTCCTAAATTTGTTGACAAAATGTAGTAAATACTTGCTGTCCCTCAATTAAGGCACACAGGTTGCTATCACAAGTCTCTCTTGCCATGTAAGATCACTAAAATATGTTCAGGACCTTCAGTTTTTGTTCTGTATGGCTTTGTGAAGCCCTTATTTTGCTAACTTGTGGATTACATTTCAAACTCTTCAAATACCACATGTCAATATATTGTACAGAACATCAGGACATGCTGTACCCCCACAGAGCAATTTCAGTTTCTGCTAAGGTTTTGTTATTTCAAAAATAGATAATGTGCTGAGGTACTGAGCAGAGTGGAAAACTAGAATCTGAAGTTAAATCTGGCTTTTGAAGAAGAAAACTCCAAAGAAATAAGGAAAAGTTAAACTTGAGAATATCACAGATTTCGTGGGCTCGGTATGGCTCCAAGCTCATAGCTGCAGTTGTGTGTCAGGGGGCTGCGTGAGTATCACTCCTTTTCTATGGATTTGTACAAAAGTGCTGTTCCTGCATAGGTTCCCCCTTTGCTCATTGAGAGCTGATTCAAAGCTCTTTAAAACGGGGAAGGTTCCTTCTGGCTTCAGTGCATGTTAAATCAGACTCTTTGTCTGGTTTCTAATGAGGGCAGTAAATTTCCCCATATATAATATATGGTATAATTCTTTTGAAGTATTCTTCAGCTGCCTTTCTATCTACAATAGTTCATTTGTGAGAGTCTTGAAGTATAGCTACAAGAGAGTTGAAAAGAAATGTGCTGTCTTACTGGATTTCCAGATGAAATAATAGCCAAGTATCACTCAAACACTTTCCTTTCAGCTTGAAAATTAAGCTGAGTCCTTTGAAGGACACAGCTGTATTGCATTTTAGGGGCAAAATTATTATCACTAAAGAATTAAGTTTAAGATACTTAGGCACTGTAATCACAAGTATAAATTCAGTCTCTCATTCCTTTCATTCTTTTTTGTTTGTCTAGTGGTACTGGTATGTTTGTAAAATTGTGCAGTATTGTTGAAAGTCCTCATAATTCCTGAAGTAATGTCTTTTCTTTTTGGTTGGTTTTTTGGTGGGCTTTGGGGTTTTTTTTACTGACAGTACTAACCAGTACTTTTACTGAGCTTTGTAAGACTTCTATAGTGTTCGTACGTTTTTCCCACCATTGTTATATTTTACAGGACAATTTACAATATACACACACACACACACACAAAAAGTATTTCCTCTGTAGATTGTCTCTGTGTTTCTGAGGGGCAGTTTATTTTTAACTCGGAATTAGAGGTGACCAAATGTAAAACGTTTAAGGAAAGAATAGCAGAAGTCATGTTAACTTTATCACAGTCAACGCGATATTGGATTATGGTGTCTTTGAAGCTACTTCATTCTGAACCCAACTTTCATCAAGCTGACAAAAAACGGTCATTTGGAGGCTCTTTTGTGTTCAGCATTCAGCTTCTAACAAAATAAGTATATTGTATGTTTAACACGCCAGAAATAAGATGTGAAAGACAAGAGCGGCAGGATTTAAAAGACTACTACAATGCACAGCTTGTTCAGTGCCCCTAAACACTATCTTTCAAGGCTTTCTAGTATAGGTTTTGTTATTTATTGCTACTGTCATAGAAAGCTCATAATGTGACAAATGAAAGGTGAAGAACAATTAAGATGAATGCTAGGACATAGTCTGCCAAAAGAAATGCTTTTCTAAAATTATTCATTTGCCCATTCTTTAGCTCCAGGTGAAGTTCAAGAAAACCTGATTCAACTAACACAGTATTTTTTAACAGATTCTTCCGAGCAGCGCTCCCATAGAAGGTGGGACAAAATTAACACTGTGTGGATGGGACTTTGGATTCAGCAAAAATAATAGATTTGAATTAAAAAATACAGTAGTCCATATTGGTGGACAAATTTGCCCTCTGGAAGCAAAATCTAGCAACAAAAATAGGTAAGAAACCTAAAATATTAATTTCCATTTATACAGATGTTCTTTAAATGGTATGGATTTTTTTGCAAATACAAACATTCAGCCTATAAGTATCATCTCTGGTTCTGAAATTTCAAATTTTAAAAAATCCCATGGTTTATTAAACTCCCCAAGAAAACCAGTGCTCAAAATGGAGATTAAATAGATCTAGCTTATGGCAACAGCTCCTGCAGCACTTTTTCTGATTTCTCTGTGAAATGCTGTTCAACATCTGTGGAAGCTGGCAAGAATGAATCTATTCAAAGGTTTGAAAAGGGGGCAGGTTCCTTTGGCCAGGATCATGCTGGGCTAAGTTATGTCACCTCTTCCTGATCTGTAAAGCTGCTGGAGAGAAGTGTGAGAAGATGCAGGTATTTCATCATCCAGAAGCTTATGACCCTCAACTGCACCTCTCCTCCTCCTCCTCTGAAATAAGTATTTGAGACACTGGGATAATGGCTTAAGTTTAAGACAGAGGTTACTGTGGTTGTTATCTTGCAGAAATGCAAGTTCAGTGAATATCCTCTCTCTACCACAAAAGCAGTGTGCAAATTGTGGCACAGCTTTCCTATTCACATACATAGCAGTGAGGATACTCCAGCAAGTGCTCCGGAAGTGTTGAGCACTCTCCTAACTGCTGTTCTGAACAGTCTTAAGTGAAACAAGATGATTTAGGGAGACTAGATTATATATGAGACTATGTGAATGTAACAGAATTCATTGACACATGCTGCTGCAGAAGTGGAAGTTTAATTTTTTGGTAATATTTAATTTTTTGCAACAAACTTGTGTATATGACTCACTTTTTCTAATGCTTTTGACTCCCAGAATTTGATACTAAAGGAAAATTCAAAAAAATCCATCAGCCATTGAGTAGAGGTATTTGTTTTTTCTATCATGCTTCTTTTTTCTGAAATGTGTATGATATACTAAAATTATTTTCTGTGGCCAAGTATTATAAAGACCACAACATTTGTATTTATTATTAAGGAAGAGGACCACAGTTCTTTTAGCTGTTATTTCTGAAATGTCTGTGATGTGCATAGATTGATGATCTGTTTAGTATGGATTCCCCATTAATATGAGTTTGAAGTGGTTCTGTTCTAATACAAAAAAATCAATCAGAAAAAAAAATGTAATCCCATTTTTTTCCTTGTTTTCTGAAGGCTGGAATGCACAGTTCCTGCTGCAAAAAGTCCAGGTTTTAATATATCCAGTAGTGTTTCTGTTGGACATGGCAAAACACTGTTCAATACATTTTCATACGTGGTAAGCACTATGATTAAACCTTTATAGTCAAAATTAGCTTCAATATTAACTGATAGGGACTCCTCATGAGTCCAATCCAGCATGGGAATTCTGTATTCATGTTGGCTTTATTGTTACTTCATGGAAATGTTAATAAATGTTTTAAGTCCTCCTCTTTACATTTTGAAAATAATTTTTTAATCCACTGGTTTTATTTTTACCTCTCCTCAGAATCCTGTAATAACAAGTATATCTCCCACCTATGGCCCCAAATCTGGAGGAACATTGCTGACTGTAGCCGGAAAATACCTAAACAGTGGGAAATCCATGAGGATTTTTGTTGGTGAGCAACCATGCACTTTGAAAAGGTAACATACTAAATAAAACACAATGCCTTTAATACTGAAATGTCTTGATTAAAAGCCTTGGAGATAAAAAAACAAACTCAAACATTTGCTTTTCTCTCCTTGTGTCACTTTTTGGGTAATATGTGACATTTGTGAATATATTTATTAAGGAATATATAATAAGCAGTATCTATCCTGATTTTAGGATACTTGAAAGATTTCTAGAAGGGACTACAGTTCTCTGGAAATCTTGTTTCTTCTGTAATGTCTTCATTAACCTCATTAAAAGGTTGCATAGAGAAGTGTCAAATCAGCTTCTAATGGACAAGAAACTGCTAATTTCCCATCATTTTTGTCTCCCCGATTCTCACACACTCAGCCCTCTCTCTTGTATTAGCAAGAGCTGCTGTTCATGCAGCAGCTGCCAGTGAGCAGCCTGTGGGCCCAAGTTACCATTTCCTACTGCCTTGTTGGGTGGAAACCTGACCAGTGTGACATCGCCTATGCCATGCAGAGGAGCACTATTTCTGCACTGCTATCAGTGCACAGCCTACAAAACAGAGGCAGCATCAGTTTGGGACTTTTCCTGCTATTTAGAAAATTGTTTTGGAGGTTTAAACCAGAATTTCTTGTGGCTCTGTAGTGGATCCAGTCGGAGTTCAGTCACAAATCTTTGATGTGTTCTGTGTGGAAATCCCTTCAACCACAGCTGTATATTAATGTTAAATAGCAAGCACAGATTCTCTGCTGTGGGCAGACAAGAGATCTGATTTTGGTAGCCATTCTACCATGGCACAAATCCTACTTGGTTCTGTGCTTAAGTACAGCAGGGTGATTCCAGAATTGTCACCTCTGCAGACAAGGGCAGAATCTGGCCCACTGTGTTCCAGAAGCAGGATATCCAGCAATTCCTCTGAAATTTCAGCATCATCTAATGCTTATGGAAAGTCATAGTGGTAAAACTTCACACTTGTGGAGACCCTGGGGAAGCAGTAGCCTGTTAGTTAACATGAGACTCAGAGTCAGGAGAGATGAAATTTATTCTTTACTGCTAGATGATTTATTGTATGCTCAAATTAGTCAAGTCTGACTAAATCAAGTAAAAGGATTTAGATATTCAAATCTGATCACTAAAAAGATCTTCATAATTCCTGTTCCTTATTGGTTAGGGTTGCATTTCCTGGTGTCTTCATCTCAACTGGTCAGCTAATGGAGAAATACATAAACCTTTTGGCCGTGATTCATTTGAGACATCTGCTATGGGGACGGGACAGCAGCCAGCTCAGATGCAGATGTTGGTCAGGTGGATCTCTAGGTATTGAACAATAGCTGAGACTTACCCAGTAAGCATCTCCAGCACCCCTCTTTCTCACTGGAGACTTCTCATTGGTCTTAACCAATTTCTCAAGACAGGTGTTTCTCTAGCTTAACAGGCAGCTTTCCCCAGTTCTGAGGGCAGCTAGAGCAAGGGGTTTTTTGAGTTTTTTTCCTTGAAGAGATGTTAAAAAGCTTCCAGATAAAGTTGAATGAATCACTATCCCTTATGGTGAACCCCACCTTCCTGGAAAGCTGCATAAGTTGTAGGAAATGTCCCTTTTATCTAATTCAGAGACCATCTCTGACATCTCTTACATATGAGAATGACATCACTTGGGTGGCCCTTGGATGTGCTTGGGCCCAAATCACTGAAACCAGCTGGCAGAGTTACATTTGCTTCTCCAATCAGTTGCCACCCTTGTCTCTGATGTGCCCTGTTCCCTGTGGCCACATTTCATGTGCTTCAAACTTCAGGATCCTCCTGCTGCCCACTCACCCAACTGAGCTCAATGTAGGAGGAAGAAGACTTCCATAGCCAAGCATGATAGCAAGGGAAAGGTGAATATCCCAGAGACTCTGCTGATGTGCTGAATTCAGCCAGCTCTTCTTGAATTTTCTCTGTCTTCTTTCTCCTTGCTCTCTGCCTGCCCCTCAGCATCTAGTACATCCCACAGGAGCACCTTTACTTGAGGCTTTTAACACAAAGTCCTGTGGATTTGAAAGAGGTGTTATCCTTTGGTTATAGTGGGTCAAGTCATTCTCCTTAAAGCTGGAGTGTGCTCTTGTTTTCCAGGCTGGAAGCTGCCTTTGCAGGGTTCAGGGGTGCATGGGGTTGTCACCAGTACCAGGGCAACACCTTCCATCAGGCAAGGTGCAAGTCAACTGAATTAAGATGAATCATGAGCCTAAGCCATGCTGTTGCAGTTTCTACCTTGTGTCATGCTCACCTGTTGCAATTTGATTATCCAGCAGGAAAATCAATGACATTTTTTTACAAACAGATCTTTAGGCAATGTTGGGGCCCAGTAAAGGACAGTGTTTTAAGCCAAGTACGTGTTTTATAATGATGACAAGCAATCTGTTTTCAGTCCTCCCAGCGTATCGGCAAGCACTGTGGAGTGCTACACTCCAGCACAGCAAATTCCCCAGGAATATCGGGTGAGAATGGAAATCGATGAAGCTATTCGAGACACAAGCAGACATTTCACATACAGAGAAGACCCAGTTGTTTTAAAAATTCATCCTGCCAAATCTTTTCTTAGGTGAGTAAAATTTTCTTACAGAAATAATAAAAAAGCAACAAATGAACAAAGAATGGCTATGCTGCTCAGCAATCTATCAAAAGAAATTGCATTTTTATCTCTATCTTCCATGCCAATTGTTTCTATTATGGTGCAGTTGCAGAGGGCATATCATTTCCTTTCAGAGGTGAAGGAGAAGGGGGAAGGGTGTCTCTTTTCTCTTTGTGATTTCACTCCTGGCTGCTGCTGAGCCTACCTGGGATGTCCTGCTGAGATACCCACTGCACAGCTAAGTGTGTCTCCTATACTGTGTCTGGACATTACCCAGACTGCTGAGGAAAATCATTTAATGTGACAACTCAGTGGAATCAGGAGAGCAAATGGATTTTAAAATAGTCTAATCCAGTGCTATATAAATATTATGAATATATATGTATGGTAGTATGTGTGTGTTTTCAAGTGACATATTTATGGTCTCAGTAGCTCTAATCCAAGCCATCTGCCTTTGCCAAAAATGTGTCAGCAGTAAAACAGACACCTTTTTCAGCACCATTGAAAGCAATAGGTGAAATAAGTTAGTTAGCAAATGCTAAGTACCAAAAAAGTGACCTCTTTTAAAATGTACACATTTGTTTACCACAGTTTTAAAAATGATTCTTCTTTCCTTTTTTTGATTAGTTGTTATCGTAAATGTAAAATCTGTTTCCCAGAAAAACAATCTCACTGCTCAAAACTATGTATTTGCATTTACCCAATATATCGCTAATTCTGGTTTTATGTTTTCATTTACTCTAAAATATAATTTGTAATTAACATTACATTATCACAGCAATTCTTTATCCTACTTATCTTTTCTTTTTCTTTTTCTTCTTCTTTTTTTTTTTTTTCCTTCTTTTGGTAAATTTTCCTAGTGGTGGAAGTACAATCACAGCTCAGGGAATCAACTTGAACTCAGTGTGCTTTCCTCAGATGGTGATTACTGTACCTAAACTAGGAATGAACTTCTCTGTGGTGAGTCAGTCAATCTGTTATGTTTTCATCTTGGTGTGGTGAATGGTTGTGAATTTTCGGTCAAAATACTTTGACTTTTGCCTTGAAACTTTGGGGCTTCTACTGATATTTTGATGTTTTCTGCAAAGACTGTTTTCACTGTATAGGCAGAATTCAAAACAAATTTAAAATTAAGCTGAGGATGAAACAACTGTTTCCAAGAAACCTTTCCCAAAGAAATAAGGCTAGTACAGTATCTGATAAGAATATTTTCATATTTCAATTTAATAATACAAATTTGGTGACTAAAAACAGAGCAATGCAATATAGATATGTCAGATTACATGACAAGTTCAAGCACTACTGTGATATTCAAGTGGTGACTGTGTATATATATCAAAGGAAGCGGAAGAGTAAATATATAAAATCAAACCTTAGTATTATTTTTAAGAATTTCTGATTGCCTGTTGGGCAAAATCCCTGTTGGGGAAATCTGTCCTAACTTTGATATGTTCAGCAACTAAGTTTTAAGGTGGGTTTGGGCTCTTCCAATTGGGTACCTCTGCTTAAACAGCAGGTCAGTCGGAGATGTGTCTTCTTTTTTTTTTTTGTTCTTGAGTTAACACTACACAGTGTCCAAATCTAAACACAGATATGACCATGTGATCTACTTTAATTCTTATCAGGCAAAAATGGCATTTGTCATCTACTTTTACTGAAACTACCTTCTGTAAGCTTTTGTCTACACATTTGCGTTGTACCTCCAACATTTTCTTACCCTGTAAGGTTTGTTAGTCTGGAGCTAAATTGACCTACAATCTTTATGACATGCTACTTCCTGTTCATATTTTCTGCTTATTTCTAATGATCATCATACACTGTTTCCTGAATTGAATTCTAACTATTAGACCTAGGTTTGCTCAATGCATTTTAAATGATATGTCTGCAGATTTGCAGTCTTTTATAGCTTCAAGGTCAACATATTCTTCATGATCCTAATTTGTATAATATTATGAGTGTCAGGACCTGAATTTCCACAGCATGTAGTCGTGGCTTGTAATTTAATAGGTTCAGATTTTAATCTAAAAATCAGTTCCTTTCCAATGAAACAGTGTTAAGTGTTATCAAAAAGTCACTTTACCCATCAGTCAGAAAATAAAACCTTTCAGTGAAATCTACTAAACTCTAAATTTATTAGATTTTTGAATAATGTGAGCATAATTATTTCTAAGCTCAAAGGATTTTGAAGAAAAAGATCTTTGTTTTAATCAGGTCGTGAGATTTTGCTTTGTGTAAAGATCATTCATTTGCTTTTTCTGTTCCCCTCTGGAAATATGCAATATTGCTTCTCTTCAGGCCCTGATACTGCATACCTTGTCAAATATTTAGGACTTCTTAGAATCTGAACAGATTTGAAAGATCTGAAGTTTAAAAAACAATTCACTGTCCAAAAGTGACTGGCAGCTCCAGGCTATAAACATCATAGAATTTACTCTCTCCCCTAAGTATTGGGGAGCAACCTTGCCTTTGAGCTGTGTTTTGCTTTCGTCCTGCCTCTGACCTGCTGTTGAAAAAAGACTTAATCAGTCAGAATTATCTCCTTTATTCTTTTTCTTTTCATACCTTGCAGTGTGTTTGACATCAGCCAACAAACAAATCTCCTACTGATCTCTAAGAAATTACCCTAGTGTGTGAGCAGCTGTACACAAGTTCATTCTCCCTGCACAAAAGGTGGAATATAACCTCAAATAGATTATAATCCAGAGTGTGTTATGCTTTGACATTGCCCAAGCAATATATTTTTGCTTTATTGAAATTAAAGGCTTCTGGCACTCAGTTGCCTTCCCTGCCTCTGTGGCAGCCATTTGTTCTGCCACTATTCTCTACCTCAAGCACATTTCTAAAGGAAGAGTGTTAATGCTCAGGTAGAAAGGGAAGATTTATAAGTGGCAAAACAAGACTGTACTGCATAACTGAGGAAATTTCTGGTGGAGGATCCCTTTGGCTGTGATCTTACCCATCCTGCACTGGAAGTTCTGGGCTCTCTGCATGAGGGATATACAAAAAAACCCCAACATTTCATTCAGTCATTACAATGAAAATACAAACAACATTGAGGAACTATTTCCAGCAGAGATCCAGACCAACTATCACATTTATAAAGGAGAAGACAGGTTGGTTTCCTGAACAGACCAAAGAAGTGCTCAAGAAGTGCTGTAGCGGAGGTTATGTGTCGTTTTTCTTCCTTAGTTTGAGAAACGATAGCTAAATAAGTCATTCTTTTAATTGTTATTTAAGCCCTTTTTTTCTTTTCAGTTTTCTCTCACTAGCCTCCTCCAAGAAGCTGCTTTTGTCAGCATTCAGAAACTCTGGGTCTTGGGAAAAACAAAGCCAGCACTGAAACACATCCCAAAGCATCAAAGGAAAGTACAGCTGGGAGGGACCACAACGGCCTAGCATGGCCCACTTCCCTGGCCAGGAGCAAATGTACCCAGACCACTGCCTAACAGATACTTGTTTAGGCTGTTATTAAAGCTCCTTGTGAAAGAAATTTCACAATCTTGCTTAAACAAGCTTTAGAGAGAGCTGCTCTACCTGCTTACCTAGTGGTTTGGAAAGACTTCTTTCTAATAATTAACCCAAATCCTGTGGCTAATTACCTATCTTCTTGTTTAACCCTCTCTGGATACAAGCAACAGATTATCAGTCTCTCCTGCTAATTTTACATATTTGCACCAAATCATGATTCAACCTTTCTCTTTTCCACTTGTAAGAATCAAACCACTCCAAATTCTCCTGATAAACATTGTTTCCTAGAGCTCTTGTTATTCTTTGCCCCACCTCCCAGACCCTTTTCCATTTGCCTAAAACTGGCAGTGCCCAGTTTAAAACAGGTCTCACCTTCTCCTGTCAGCTCTCTGTGCTCAGGTTTGATTGTGGCCTAGAGTCCTGATGGAGTCACAATGTAAGTGGAGGGTCATTTCTGTAAACAGCAGGAGCTGTTGGGGATGCTCTGCATCCCAAAGTCTCAGGGAGAAGAGCCAGCAGACACACCCTGGGGCAGTTGCTTTTCTCTGCCTCTTTCCACCCTAGTGGTAGAGGTGAGTGGTACAACTGAGATGAAAATTTTTCTGGAAGAGCTACCTATAAGTGCAGTTTCACTGAGACTGAAAATTTTGGGGTGAAATATGCCAGCCCCCTGTTTAAGTTGAGCTTTTCAGCTTTCATGATTTTGGAGTTTAGTATCTCTGAAAATTTTTCCTCTTTAGAGCAAAAAATCCCTTGTTTCCATTTTACAGTATTCTTTTCATGTTTATTTAAATTTCCTTTAAATTGTTCAGTACTATGTTCACACTAGTTGTGTTTATATTACATTCTGTGTTAACACTGTCAAAATAATACATTTTGCCTTCTTTGAATTTATTTCAATGAGTGAAAAAATTGTATTGAACCATATGTTTCAATAATTGCAATGTGTTTCTTTTTCATTTTTATTTCATGAGTTCTTTTTATCATTTGTTCTGATTAGGAAAAAAGAGTAGGAATTTAGGCAGTGCTGCCTAAATTCCCAAGAGCTCTAGAGAATGCATAAAAATACAGAAACCTTCTCACTTCTGTTCACGTATCCTGTGTGAGGTACACAAGCAGGGAAGCGACTCATTCCCTCTTTTCATTGTGCCTGTAAAATCCCCTAGTTTGGAATGGTGTTTGATCAGGAACCTGTGCTGTAAGTCATGCTAGATGATTCTTCTGCTTCCGAAGCACTTGAGAATAATGTTTTTTTTCTTTGAAAGCCTGTAGTTTGCACTGATTCCCCCAAAATGAACAAGTGGTCATTTGGGGATCCTTTCTTGTAGCATTTTTAATATTCCATCTATTAAATAATTTGGATATATATTCCCACTGCCTAATCTCTTCTAACAATGAATGTCCCAAGATATGCAGGGCTGCGAAACTAAGGAGAAGCATTTTTTAATACATGACCTTCAACAACTGACCCCATAGCTATGCAAGATCCTCTCTTTCCACAGACTTTTAATTATCTCTTCAGTAAGCAGTCTTTTGAATGTTCTTCAGCATTTCATAATTTCTGCCTGCCAGGTGCCACTTCATGCAGTTTTACAGGAGAGTTTTAAAATACTCTTAAGTTCGTTCTATGTTTACAAGTCTGTAATTAATCCATACTCATATTCATCAAGATGCCTAGAATTCAGCAGTGAGTGTCTACCTTTGATGTATTAAATAATGATAAAACAAATTCCCTGTAAAGTGTGGGTAATGAGTGTGTGATTATTGAAGATATTCATGATTCCCTATCCGAAGACGCCTAGGCTTGGATCCTCTCTCTATCTTGACTCCGTGGCACAAAGCTGCCGCAGAAGCCCTGTGAAGAGTTCCCCCACAAAGGGGAAAATTCATCTTTCTTTCTGTGCCACATCTGTATGTCACACACATTTCCTGCCAAAGAAACGGTACAGCAGGGGATGTCAGGGAAAAGCCTCTGTGTGAAATCACCAGGGTGCCAGGGATGCAGTGCTACTAGGTATGTTGACCATCCCAAGCCCAGGGAGAAATTTGGACTCCCAGTCAGTATTGATCATGTTGTGCAAAGGGCTGGCTCTGAGACCCAAGAGCAGGAGAGGTTTTACTCTGCCTTCTGGTCTGATGATCTGGTAGACTAGAAGAATCATCTCCCATGCCTTCATCCAAGAAGAAAACTAAAATAAAAAAGGCTACCAATCCATCAGGATCATTCACTGTACCATCTGAAGTGCAGCAAAAGGCAATGAGTTGTCTGAAAAACCCTCAGGATACGCTGCTTGAGTGTCACTGCTTTTCACAGAGAAGTCTTCTGAATTGGCTTCTCTTCATGTTGGACCTGTATCTTCTTCTCTTTCTATTAAGAAATCATCCTTTGGCAAAGACAGCTGGAGAGTCTCCAGGTCTGTCTTTAACTTCATTCATCTTTCATTCTTCGCTGGAACTCCAAAAGTTTACTTTTTATGAAAGAACAAATTGGCCATTTTCTCCCTTCTGACAGCTGCAGATCCTGCAATACACATCCAACTGCCTCTCTCTAATCTGTGTCAGCTGCTGAGAGACCTGTGGAACTCAGAGATCCTCCCTCATACTTTTCCTGTTGTTCTATCAGATGAAAAAAAAATTGAATTGGGCACTGAAGTTCAGGTTCTGTAGGTCAGGTTTGAATTAATTGCCTCAAGGGTCATATTTTACAAATGGAACAAGAATACATACCTTAAGTGATGAGTCACATGCATTGTGCAATGGATTATTATTCCCTTTGGGGTATAGCATTTACTTATGCTTGTGAAATGCTCCATAATTTTTATATTTTTTCTTCCTCTTTGTCTTCAGATGTAGATTATAGTTGCAAGAAAAATGTAGGCTTAGCTTTTAAAGTGAATGTACTTTAAAGTTTAATTAAATTAAAGTTAAAGGTGCTGGGTGATAGGCAGTATCTTAATTGAGAAGGCAATAGATTGAATTAGGGGGGTTTTCTTGGAGATCCTCAATCCAATATTTCTTGAAAACTAAACCGTCATATTCTTCAATTGCTAAAACCAATTTCAAGGTAAAAATGTCATGTCAAATCATGTACCAATAAGGGCATTGCAAATAGGATTTTTCTTGACCTTACCAATCAGTCACATTGCATCCCCTCCAAAGAGTATTATTAGATTTTTATCATTTTCTGAAAGCTTCTGCTTCAGAGACCAGCCTGATAAAGTAAAGTATCTGATTCTAATAGATAGCCACAAACAAAGTTATGAATACCACTGCTATTCATTTAATGGACATCACTACTCTACAGTAGATAAAGAGTCTAATGAATTTACATTAATCAAATAAATATAATGATTACTTGGGACATACTTGGGTTTATAATTATATATATTTTAGTAACCCTTTTTAAGAATCGACACAATATGATAGATATCTTAATGAATAGTCATATCATGGAAAAGTATGGTTTGATCATCCATTATACTAATGATGCATCTTATTATTTCCATACTAATTCAAATTAATTTCTAGATCTGTGTGATAGAACAAAGCCTGAGATATGGTCAGTGGTGTATAACAAGGTATTCAAAAGAAGAGTCTGATACTGTAAGCAAATGGAGCAAAAATCTGCCTTGTCTTGTGTCCCACAGTTTACCTTGTTGACATGGGGGTTACAAAAATATTTCTGAATTTCTGCTGGGAATATAAATGGGCTTTTAGATACACAGGTGCAAGTCCCATTAGCATCACAGAGAGCTCCACCAAGTTATTTAGCTGAGTGCTGAACTCACAGCTCACAGACACTACAGTTTTAGGAGCTCTAAAACTGTAATGCTCAGAATGTTGAAAATGTTTCCCTTGGCAGATTCAAGATTTCACAATATTATTCACAGAAACATGAATTGCTGTGGTGATAACAAAAAGCCCTGATTTGCAGATATCTAATTTAATCCCACTTTTCAAGCTATTGTAGGTATATAGCTGATACAGCCTGAGTGGTTATGGCACTGATTTGAAACAGCAAAATTACATTGCATTTATTTGAACTAATTTTAAAGCTCCTTCAGGCAGCATTTGATAATGGGAACAAATTTATTTTGAAAAACAAACCTGAAAAATATGTATTTTGGCCTTCTCTGGATGCACAAAGCCATTCAAGAGCATTTTTGATCTTCCAAGAAAATCTCTTGTAGAACAAATGTAAGATTTATGATGATGAGGAGCTTAGCCCCATTCTTTCTGGGACACATGTCAGATACGCTTTTTTATATTTAAAAAAAAAAAAAAAAAGGTTTGATCTGCTCTCAGGGCACAGTGCACAAGGGATGACTTACAGAAGGTTTGTAGAGTTGGAAGACACAGTTCTGTGGAGCTGAAGCAACTCTGTTTGTGCCAGAAGTCCTTCAACCATATCATTGGTAGGCAGCATGAAAGGCAGGCCCAGGGAGGGGAGCACACAGTGACAAACAAGCCACTCTGCAGTTTGCGTGGGGCAGTCCAGCACACACTGTGCCTCCCACTGGTGTTTGTAGATGTGCTGTTGACATTATAAGCAAAGTACTCCTGTAGAAACCTTTGCAGTCTAGACAAAGTTGATTCTTCTAGAGCACCATTTCTCCAATTAAAGGTTACGTTGTTGTCTAAAGGGGATCAGGTGAAACCCACTTTAGATGAGCTGTTGTCCCTCTGTCAACTGCAAAGGCAGTTCGGACGAGTCTTGCCTTTTGCACTGGATCACATTCCCATAGCACAGAGCATCCTCTGGAAGGTCTTCTGATCATGGGGTGCACCAGCAGCTTTCCCCCAGTGCAGGCCATCATGAGGAATAGTGGCAGAGTGAGGGGCAGGTGTGGCTTTGTGCCTGTTGTCAGGCAGCTCCTGCACTGCAGTGAGGAGCAAAGATCTTATACCTGCTGGTCTGGGATACAGTGTAAAGCGTGTCCCACAGTTAACACTCTGCAGGAGCTTGCATGACAGTGTACCTAGGGACCAAGTGCCACATATCTGGGACCTTAAATATACATTTTTAGAATGAAGATACACTTTGCTGAGCTTTTGTGGCCCAGAATCCACAGTGGTTTTGGCTCTAAAGCCCTTTTTCACAGCGTCCACAGTGCCTTTCTGGAAACGTAGCAACTTAGCTACACTGTGGGTAAACAGTGTTTTACTTCTGTTTTCCACTGTTCCAGTTAGCATTGTTGGCTTTTACCTTGTCCTCTGGTCCGTTACTATTGCTTTGGTAGTGAAAAAGAAAGAGAAATCTGTATTGCAGTCACTGTGATAGGCTGGGTAAGCTGAGTTATGGCTGCCCTGTACACCAGGCTAGCCTCCTGATGGTCCTTGGCTTTGGAAATCATTTTCCATTAATTATCTGCAAAATATTTACTTTAAAAGTGCTGTGAACAATCAGGCCAGGAAGCTTGTTTACTTGAACATTTCCTCAACAAGAGTGCAAACACCATTGACATGAAGTTTTTATACTTTTCTCCCAGCTCTACATAAACGCTGTGTAGTAGTGATCAGGATTTTGCTTTGGTTAAAGAAGAACAAGACCCTTGGTGTTTATTTTTTCAATATATATGTATTGTTAAAGAGAGCTGCATTAATCAGTGACTTCCTATGTGTGTACATTCTGCAATTACCTCTTTGTTTTTTTTCTTATAGGCGTGTAGCCACCGCTCTAGCTCAGAGATAATCTGCTGCACAACACCTTCACTGAAAGCTTTCAATCTCCAACCACCCTTTGTAACCAAAGTGTTCTTTATTTTTGATGGTGTCAGCTCCCTGTACTTTGATTTTGATTACGTAAATAATCCCGTATTTAAGCATTTTGAAAAGACAGTGTTCATCTCAAGAGGCAACCAAAATGTTCTGGAAATTAAGGTAAGAAATGCTGAAATAAGTTTTTCAATTATTCGCAAGTGAACATCAGCAGCAGAGTGTGGAACAGACGTTTTGATGAAATAAAGGAAGCCCCAAGGAAGCAAGGGCAGAGAGAGCACTGTGTTCAGCACTGCATTCACCCGAGCCCAGTTGTCACAATTTAAAAGATACAGAGCTGAAAACAAAGACAAAAAGTATGTATCAGGGTGGTTGTTGCCATCAGGTGAAGAGGGAGAGAGGCTTTCCTTGTCCTCATGGGAGAACCCCACTGCATCAACTTCTGATTGCAACAAGCTGTGCCACTAGTTTAGGATTAAACATGGCCAGCAGCCCAGAACCTGAGGTATGTGGTTGGCGCACAAGCCCTGGCTCTTACTGTCACATGGTTATGTGTCCTTCCTCACAAAAGATGTGGTCTGGTTTCTTTGGTTCTCTTGAGCTGAGGGAAACTCTGGACTGTGCACAAAGTCACTCATGAGGATCAGTCACTGCTGTAGCCTAAATATTTATGGATCCATGAAAAATGCAAAGTTGATGCTGAATGCCTCTTCAAAGTGCACTGAGAATAGCCTACATAGCACTGAGAAGCATCTCTTAGGAATTTGGGGCCCTTAATAGCACAGGTCGCTCTCTACTACAGTGCTGCCAAGAAATTTAATCCATTTTGAGAGAGTCCAATTTCTTGAAATCTGTTTTTTTCTGAGTATTAAATAGAAAAGGTATAAATATGGGTATTTCTAGTTTACAGTGAATGCTTATGAAAATTGATTGGTATTTATATGTTATTTATATAGATATCTATAATTTATATCAAATATAATTGATAAAAATGTTTTATGGAAGACAGTCTATCTCAGTACTTGGGTCATCTCTTTGTGTCACTCCTGCATAGCTCTGTAAGCCAAAATGTCTCCCCCATCACAGTGAAAAAATCTTGAAGCCCTAAGGTCTTTGACTCTAAGATGGTCCAGTGGGCCAACTTCTGGGCTACAAGACATCAGAAGGATTACTGTTGCTAGACAGACATGAAAGAACGACACTCACACCATCAGGTTGTCAGAGCAGATAGAGAGGTGTTTATTTCTCAATTTCGATTTGTATAGTTTTTGGAGTTTGACCAGGGATTGGGCGATGAGGCTGACACCTCTCCGACCCCATTGGGCAACCTAGAAGTCCATCAATTGTCCCTCCTCCAAAGAGGAATGCACAGTTTTCAAAACATTACTTTTGGTTTACCTAAAAGTCTGTGAAAAACTCCAGTACAAAAATGCAAACATCAGAAGGCTGAAAAAGATCAGGGCGACAGATTACTTCAGAGTTTCTGTCAGCCGTGCTGAGTTCCAGTCAAACTCTGAATATTCATCTATCTCTGCAAAGTGTTTTTGGGCAAATACCAAAGAACAATTAGTCTGATTTTTACTTTTTATGTTGTTTTTTCTACTTGGAGCTCTTAGCTATACAATCACTTCTTCCTCAGTGCAGAGCAAATCTCTTGTTCAGTTATGGAGAAACACTAGAAAGAGTTCTGCTGCGCGGGTCAACAGAGATCTGGGAATATATAGCTGCTGCATGGCTCAGTGCCTCTGTGCAATGACAGCAGTGTTTTCCAGTATTTTCCAGGTCATGCATATCAACCAGTTGGAAAGAGGACTAATTTGGGAAAAAAATCAGAATAATGTGGATTGGAAGGAACCTCTGGAGGTCTTCATAGTCTAACCTCATTGCTCAAAACAGGGCTAAATTAAAAATTAGGTCAGACTGCCTATGGCTTTGTGTAAATGAGTTTTGAAAATTTCCAAGAATGAAGATTCTAGCTTTAAAACACTCAGATCCACTAGCCTTGCATTGTGTGTCTTATGCGTGAACTCCCCTCCTAGCTCAGTGACTTTCTTCTGTACTTCATCCAGTTTGTCAGTACCTCTCTTTTTCTGTGGGATTCAAAACTTAACACAATTCTCCATAGGTGCTGACCAGAGCAGAACAATCACCTTCACTCCACTGGCTTTGCTGCTGCTAAAATGTGTGCTGAGCCTTCATCACTAAAGTGGCATCCTGCTGCCTAATTTCACATTATGGTCCAGTATACCAGTCATTTTCCTAAGTCTGATATCTGAAAGCTCAAAGACAGAGCATCCTATCCCTTTGTCCAAGTTGTCAAAAAAGATTTTAAGCAGTCCCAGTATCAGCCATTGGCAAATGAAGATTTGATATCTGTCCAGTCCATTTTTCACTCATTTTATATACCATCCATCCAGTCCATACCATCCTAAGTTGGTTTTTTTTTTCCACTGCTAGGAGAGATTGTGCTGCAAAACTTGCTAAAACCAAGGTCCACTTATCCAGTGCTCTCCTTTTATCTAGAGAGCCAGTCCTGTCCGCATAGAAGGTTGGTCAGGCAAAATACACTCTTGGGAAACCTGTGCTGGCTGTTCCCAATCGTGTCCCAATCGTCCTTCCTCTGCCTGGAAGTGCGTCCATGAGGACTTGCTCTATAACCTTCAGAGACACTGAGGGTCAAAAATTAGTTGGTTTTTTTAAACTGTCTACTTTGTTTACTCATTTATTCTCCCTGAAGAAGCCTCTGGTGCTGTATATTGCTGGGAAAAAAACATTTAGATAAGAAAGGCTGACTGAGGATTGTCGTGGTGGCAAGTGACCAAAGTCACAATTTTATAGTGTTGACCTGTAGTGATGGCACCCAAGGCAGATGTCCCTAAGCCTAATGTCCTGGTTATTTCCTGACTACCAGCTGGAAGACAGCATTAGTGAAAGCTGGTCTCCTAGAACGAAGCATGAGCAGGCACCAATTTAACATCTTCCTCTAAATGGAATTAGTTATAGTGGGGTGCTTCTATCAAAACAGTGAGACAACTTTCATAAATTATAGTTAGGAGCCAAAAGAGCATTACAAGCCATATTGGCAACACTTTTCCCTTGCCCCGTACCCACATTCAAAAACACACACACACAAGTTTACATGCCTCATGACCATATTTTGTGCAGTAATTAAGCAAGCTCAGCATGAAATCAAATGGCAGCTTGCTTCAGTGAACAGTCTGTTCTACCAAACCAAAGTTCTTTTATCTCTTTCTTAATTAGTTTCAGAGGGGTGGAGGGAGCTTTTATCACAAGGTTTTCAATCTAACTAATCTAGTGTGACATATTTGGCTTTCATCAAATGACAGTGGGTACCGATTGAAATGTTCTGTTTGGTTTCCCCTGATGACCACAAGATGTTTTTGTAAGAAAATGTTATACACAAGAAAACATTAGGTTTTCTATTTAAAACACAGTCAGGGCACTGTGTGCCACAAATGCCAGTCCTCCTTGACTTCAGTGCCGGCCTCTCAACGTCCCACATCATCACTGTCTTCCTCTGACAAGTACATGGCTCTTTCAAGCCTCTTGGTGCCCACAATGCCCCAGTCAGAGGGGTCACGATAGAGTGGTACCAGACAACTCTCTGCTTCAACACCATGAAGACACTACTTCAGAAGTGCTCCCATCTCCTGCCAACATGGAAAGCTGTCAGGGCAGGAGAAATTCTGGTGTTTCACTACTGAGTCTGCTGAAAAGGACAGAATCCACTTGCTGCCTCCACCAGAAGTCATTGATCCAGACCTGCAAACTGGGCTGCTGGCAGCCCAGAGCATTTAGCTGTGAAACAAAACAAAACAAAACAAAACAAACAAAACAAAACAAAACAAAACAAAACATCTAACAAGCAAACAAACAAGCAAAAGCCTAGGCAACAAATAAATAAGAAAAGCATCTTTCTTCAGTTAGCCCAAAGGCCTGGTCTGTTCTGGGGTTGGGATTGTGCACTAAGCTGGTGCGGGGACTTTGTGCATTATTCCAGAGGAGGCCTAGGCATGGGCCACCAGAAGCTAAAGTATATTTACAAATATAAATCTTCCACTAGAGAAATACATAGCACAGTTGTAATTCAATATGTAACAACTGGCATGCTATACAGCACATCTGAGATCTTGGCTGTGCTCTGGCACTTCTGTCTTAAAACTCAGAGTAGGACAAGATTTACTAAATTGCTTATTCTATTCTTAAGCCAGTGTAACACATTCTTTATGAGACTGTCTTAAAGAAATCTTCTTGCCTATTTATAGGTCACTCTATTGTCAATCTTCCTTCACATTGCATAGGAAATTGTTACTCTCAAAACCTGGTCCAAAAGAGAGCAATATGGAAACTGGTATTTTTGAGCAAGCTGAAGAGGAACCTCTGCAGCTGCAGTAATTCCTCATTCTTCCCAAGTCAGCCTGCTCACTCTGCTTAGGAGCCTCAAAAATGCTTCTGACACCAGTCTCAGAATTTCCACACCTTAGTTACTCTACTGTTCTTCTGCTACTTTTAGACTTTTACCCAAGTTATTCCCATCTCTCTAAAGCTGTGAGGTGGTTGTGTTATCAGATTGGGCTGCAACAGCTACCCAGTACTGCTTGAAGATTAATTTCTCCAGCTTGCATTCAAGGGCATTGCTCAACAAGAAGGGGGTAATACACATTTGAAGAGAGGAAGTTTTTTTTTTCCAGTTCTCACAGGAACCAGTTTCCTCCTTTTCTTAAAACTGTAGGTAAATTCTGTTGTCCCGAGAAGAGCAAAACCACTGCTGAAAGTGTTTTGAAACTCTTAATGTATTTAGATATCATAGTGAATATTTTTGAAACTATAGTGTATTAATGGTAACATAATGATCATAGTAGTATGTAAAACCTACCATGTTTATAACTGGCTAAAGACCACCTCAGGAAATATCAGTATGACTTTTTTTTCCCCCATCAGTTTTGGTGGAGAAAAAATTCTAGGCTTTGGTGTAAAAGAGACCACTCAACCACACTCTCCAGGATAATATATTTATCCTGAAGATGGAAGAATTAAATTCAACTCTTTTGAGGTACATCATTCAGAGGAAAGATTTGAACATGAATGGCTCACAATCTGCCACATGTGTCCATACTAAGAAGCAATAAGCCTTCATATGCTCCCTGGTCCAGGAATATTTTCTTCCTTAACACCAAACAGAATGGCTTCGACTAGACAGAAGATAGAGTGCAAAATGGACTTTTATGGTCAGCAATTAAAAAGCATTTACCTGGGGTGTGGCTTTGCCATTAAAATAGGACATTAAACTGTCTCTCCTATATGTTTATTACAATTTTCCCAGGATTCAGTCTCATTCTGAAGCAGATCTAAAACATATGCCAAAGTAAGATGATTTTTTGCCCCTCAGAATAGGATTCTTGTTTCCTTCCCAGTGTACAAGGCTTCACAGTGGTGTCAGCTTTGATGCTTTCCTCCCTTCTCATGGAAAACTCCCATATCCAACCCATATAAATAGCCTGTATTAGTCCCATACTCCCTTCTCCCCTTCTAATCCCATTTGATATGCCTCTTCTTTCATCTTGAGCTGGGCAGTATGTGGGCTAGGGCAGCTTCTTAAATAGAGATGCACTCCTTAGCACAAAAGATGCTAAACTTGGCCTTTGGATTCTACTGTCACGATATTAGAAGGAATAGTTTTTTATCCAAGCCTGAGATGTAAGAGTAGGTTTTCTGGGTAAAAAGTGTACTTTTCATGCCTCAACTTTCCCAAGGTCTTTTCCTTTTTGGTCTATGGAACTTGATTTTAACAGACTTGTGTATTATTAAAATTAATTACTTCTTTTTGAAAGCTTCACTTCTGCTACCATAACCACTTGCAAAACAAAATGTTTGAGATGCCTTTAGCTTGTGGATAATATAATACGAGTTTTGTGTAAACAACAGCGTTACATAATGTGTCCTTTCTTGCACAAATTATGCAAAAATATAAACAGGACCAACAGGATTAATCCCTCAGACATTTACAATTTCAGAAGTCTGTATGAGCTGTGTGAGTGTTAGCAGATTTTATCTGCACACTTTACCATCGTACACTGGCTTGTCTGTCAAAGTCACAGTTATATGAAATAAGCCTATACATGCATATTGACAGGACAGAGTGAATTCTCATTAGTCTTTTATTTCACAATTTATTTTTCATTAAAAATATTTTCCAGCCTTGTAACTACTTAACTTTTATGAGATGGTTATGTAATATGGTATTGATTTTTTTTTCCAAGGGAAATTATATTGATTCAGAAGCTGTTAAAGGCGAGGTGCTAAAAGTTGGAAATAAGAGCTGTGAAAACCTCCTCCTGCAGTCAGAATCAATCCTGTGTACGGTTCCCAGCGATCTCCTGAAATCCAACAGTGAGCTAAATATAGAGGTGAGGCAACTACACCACACATGAGATATTAATGCCGTTTTTATTATTATTCACAGTGTCACTATTGAACCAATAAACTTTAAGCCTAAATAAAATTTAAGCCTAAGCCTGTGCTTACAGAGATATGTCTATCCCTGTTTGTTTGGGATGGAAATTCAAATAATATCTGCTATTTAAAAATAAATATGATCGTCATTGTTTTTATTACCTGTTTGTACAGAGCCTTTCTGGAGCCTTAGGCACAAAGTAGGACCTGAACTAAGCACAGAAATAAAATTATAGTTATTAATCCAAACACAAGAGGAAATGTGGGGAAGAATGAGAAGCTATAATGGAGGAGTTTTAGTTTGGAACTCACAAGCCCTTTTTTCAACAAAGCATTCTGCTGCGGTCAAGAGGATCAAATCTTTCCTGAAAGATTTTTTGGGGTTTTTTTTTGTCTGCATTTTATAGTTTCATTTCAATTCTTTTTGTAAGAAGAAGACACTTAGGACAAATGACTGAGTCATTGCTTTAAAGGTGGTCTCATTAGAGTCATTCAGTGTGCAACTGCAAATTTAAATTGTAGACATACTGATTTATAGAATAAGACATAAATCTTTCAATACATTTGTATTTTTTAAATATATAAAAAAAGGAAATTGGAATGGGATTACTTTTAAACTATGAAACTGCACTCTGATTCACTGAAACAGTGGAGACTTTGCTGCTCATATAAGTGTGGTTAGGATCAAAGTCTATGTAAGCTCTTTGAAGCAGGGACATCTATTCTTTCTATGTCTTTTTGGCATTCATCTCACAGGATCCTGGGCTGTGAATGATATTCCTACGTGCTACTGCAATCTAAGTAAATAGTAATAACTAATTTGATTTATTAATATAGTAACTAGTAATTTATTTTAGTTTAATTTCTTTTTAAAGTAGGTATTCATTTTCTTGGATACATCAGGCAAACTCTAAAATTAGATGCAGCTCTCCTTTTGGTGTAGGTCTCCCAGACTTCTAAGTGCCTGGTTTCATATAATACTTGTGCACAGATTCCATTCAGTTAATATGTTGTATTTTTACATATGCAACCAGGACTAACATTGCATTCTGTTAGTTCCACTATGTGATATTTTCTTAACCTCTAAGAAACAGGTATGAGTGACATGTTTCACGCACAGAAAAGAACAGAACGTGAAGGGGTTAAATAAGGTTTCTACTTGTTTACTGGCAAGGAGACTCAGAAATTGTAGTCTGCCCAGCGAAGAAGAAAATTTGCTCTTTTGACGGGCAAATCCATCATTGCAGTACCCAGAGGGATGAATTCCACAAGAGGAAAAGATGGCCAAATGCATTCCAACTGACTGAGCTAGTGCTGTGTGACCTAAAACAGTTTTTCCCAGTTAGCTGGCTTGGTGTTTGTTTGGTTGTTGGTTTTTGGGGTTGGTTTTTTTATTTTGTTTCTATAAACTGTCAGCAAGCTAGAAGCTGGCAAGGGACAGGCTCACGTGACCTTGGGAACTAAACTGCAAGCACGCTGTCAACAAGAGAGTGAGTTTGATGTTACAGCATGTTTAAGCCAGGATACACATTAAAGATAGTTGGGCTATTTTTTTAAATGTAAATCTCAGCCTATATAGCCATAGGCCCATTCTGTGCACCATATGAGTTAAAAGTATGAATTCAACATTTTGAATTAGCATCTGGTAACAGTGGAACCCTGTTATCCAGAGTGCATGCGAATGCATGCTGTGTGTGCAGTGTATCAAATACAGAGCTGTGTCACCACCAGGGCTCTGGAAGGTGAGAAATGAGCCATTAACATGTAGATCTGTTTTCATGTACACCAATATCACAGTTTCTCCACTCACAGTGTATTATTGCAGTACAGCGCCACAAAATCAAGATTTAATACATATGGGACATATCAGCTCATACTTTAGTACTAATAATCTAGTTCTTACTTGTCTTTGGAAATCCTTACCCTATTTTTTTTTCTTTGTTATTTCAGTGGAAGCAAGAAGTTTTGTCAACAGTTATCGGAAAAGTGCTGATCCGGCAAGATCAGAATTTCACGGGACTAATTGCTGGAATTCTTTCAACATCAATCTTAATTTTTATCTTTTTGGTGGTTTTCTTCTGGAGAAGGAAGAAGAAACAAATTAAAGGTTCATCATAGCCAATCCCATCAAATAATTCCATTATTCTCTTAGATTTTTAAAATTGACATAATTTTATGCTTTGCTTAACTGCTATGCATTGCCCTGTTGTAACCTGTCAGGAGAGGTTTCACAATCAAGTCCCAATGTTTAGCTGCATTTCAGTGCTTGGCAAGAGCCTGAGCTGGGTGAGGGGCCACATTATGCCTTAAGCAGAAGGATTTCTGGGGAATTCTGAGCTATTAGGAAAACTTAATAACTTCTTTTCCCTAATCAGCTTTGGAAGAGGGAATGAGTGACATGCATGGAATCACGAGTACTTTAGCTTCATCCAGTTGCCTTGCATTTCTCCAGGCTGTGCCTGAGTTGTGCAAGACAGGGCACTGCAGTCTCCTGGTCTCTTTTTACCTCAAATCTTGGTCAGACTCTGGTTCTTCTCTGGACCCTGTGTCTGGGTTTCCTTCCAGTGGGAGCTGCCACACTATGTAAGGTGGGAGGCAGAGAGGAGCTAGTGTATAACCAACTCTTGTCCTGATGCACTGTCATGGTCAGATCATTAAGCTGACCCTAGAGTCTTCCAAGCTGTTTTTGATCTTTCAGTATAGCTGCGAGTGGGTCTTCAACACAAGATTATTTTGCAGAAAATCTTGCACGGTAAAAATAGCTCAAGTTCAAGTCCTGCACATCTGCCACAGCAACAACCTGACCTTCTTCCCAGCAGAGCAGAACAACTAAATTTAAATAAATAGATAAATCGATATTGGCATACTGAAAACATGAGGGTTTTCTAATACTCCTTTCTCCTCTCCCTTCAGATCTTGGAAGTGACCTAGTTCGTTATGATGGCAGAGTGCACACTCCTCACCTGGACAGGCTGGTGAGTGCAAGGAGTGTAAGTCCAACAACAGAAATGGTTTCAAGCGAATCTGTAGACTACAGATCAACTTTTCTAGAAGGTATGCCTCTATTAGGAATCAGTATAGAGGATGTTTTACACATCTTGATTTTCATGTCTTCAGATGATAGCTATTTTGATCAGTATCCTAATTTCAGTTTCTCATCTGATTTGTCTGTGTCTGCATTTTTGGGACTCTCACATGTTCACAGGCTTGCTATTTTAACTGAGCTTCTCAGGGGCTTCCCAAGATTAAAGTGCAAAGGATTTTTCCTTCTACTCAGGTTGAAGGAATAAATAAAATACAATTAGTAAAAAACTCTCTGTAAGTATGCTCCACATGTTATTAGGAGCTAGTGTATATAGTGATTCTTTCTGTGTTGTTATAAGATCCATCACTCCATGTGCAAATCTGCTCTGAAAATACTAATTTTTACAATAACGTCAAGTGGCCGAAGGTTTAGTGTGTCTCAGTGACTTCCTACAGTTATAATAAACCAGTTCTGTTGGCCCAACATGAGACATGAAATTTTGTAAAATGATATTCTTTTGGCTGTTAATGCCCCTCCTGTAAAATGGGACATTGTATAATGCATAAATGTTAATTTTAAACATTAGACTAAAAGGATATGAAAACTGTGACAAATTGAATGGAGGTCCATGTGCGCTGTTATGCCTCTATCAGGGAAGAATAATCCTATGCCAAATATATTTTCGTGCTGTGTAATATGATTTTAAAGTGGGTATTCTTCAAAGAAGCAGTCTGCTACACCTATCATACCATGCTAGGCTCCTTGAACACATGCAGAGACCATGTCCTGTGATTACCATTAAAGAGCCTTTATCTATAAGGAGTTACTACACTATGGTGTGTGAGATATCACAGATATCTGTTAGTCTTGGTACAGACATAGTCTTGTACTATTTCAGGTGCTGCTGTATACAACACAGCAGAAAGAACTCTAAATCTTTATTCCACCTTTGCAAGCCCCAATCACAGAGCTGTCTGAGACACAAGCCTCTTCCCAGCTTCCCCTATTATTCTTTAATTGCTGCCACCAGCTCGTACAGGAAGTTTCTTGATTGAAAAATTTCCAAAGGGAAAGGAAAGCCCATGCCACTGGTTAGGAGGGAAAGTGGTACATGAGACATAATTTTGCAAAGATCCTTGGTGGAAGGTCAATCCACGGTGGTCCTGCAGACACTGTGTACTGGCAAAGCACAGTGGAGAGTGCATCCAAGAAGGGCATGTGTTCATCTAATGTTCCTGTAGTAATGTCAATATTATCAAAGAATAAAATAAAATAAAAAAAAACAATAGAAAACATGCAGGTTTACATTTAGCAGCTGTAAAAGTTATTTTGCAGCCATGGCTAGATTATTTTACTGTGTTTATTAAATAGATATTTGCCCTTAGTTACAAATAAACTGATAAGTTGTAGGAGTTGATATTTTTGCTCCTAGATAAAATAACAGAGTATTTCTCAGCACCCAGAGTGATAAAAGTACTTTATAAAAGTTTCACAAGTTTTATGCAGAAATAAATAAAGCATGTCTGTGCAATGTTTTGTTTTGTTTTGTTTTGTTTTGTTTTACTTTTTGTAATAAGATACCTGATGATTTCTGTTGGTAAATTTACTCCCCTTTTTTTGTTTTTGACCCTGGACTAAATTCAGCTCATCGACTCCACTGAAATCACTCCAGACTGAAATTGGTATAAACTAAACATGGTTCTTTCATTCAGTCACACAAAGTGCTAGGAAAAAAGGTTTTAAACAAAACCAATTTGAAATACCTGAACAACAGGCTGTTGGTAAAAAAAAGAAATCTCAAATAGATACTCCTGCTACGTTTCTGCTATATCTGATGGCTCATGTTATTTTCATGAGTAGCACCAACTGTATTATCTTCAGCAGTTACAGGAAATGAATCACCTCTAGGCATTTCCCTGGTTGAATATTTACCATTGGATAAATACACCTAGTCACCAGCACTTTGGAAACCTTCATGAAGTGTAATGCTCCCTACCAAATTAGAACATGACAATAATAGAAACCTTCATATTTTTAATTGTTCACTACCTCCTCCTCTGATATTGCTGTAATTTTTCTGGTTTTACTCTTGTTACACCCAGTTGCTAGAAATGCTGTAACTTCTATTTGGCAAGAAGTGACAAGGCTTCATTCCATCCCCTCAGAAAAGTGGAAGTTTTGCCATTTACTTTCATAAAAGTAGAGCTGAGACAAGCATAAGTTTCTAGTAACATGGTCTTTCTGGAGGTTGGCAGATTACCAATGCATATTTTCATTTTCCCTTTGTGACCAAAACTTCTGTAAAGCCAAGCCACTTCCAAACTGTTGAAATCAAACCTTGCTTACCAATGCAGTAAAGCTCTTCATTTTTCAAGGCGAAGTTTGAAAGGATTATAACAGTTTCTGTTCATTTTGCAGATCAGTTTCCAAGCATATCTCAGAATGGATCGTGCAGACCTGCCCAGTATCCTCACTCTGACCTCTCCCCGATTCTGTCTAGTGGAGACTCAGATTTAGCCAGTCCACTTCTCCAGACTAATGTCCACATTGACATCAGTGCCTTAAATCCCGACCTGGTCAAAGAAGTGCAGCATGTGGTTATTGGTGCCGACAGTCTGATTGTGCACTTCAGTGAAGTAATAGGAAGAGGTAGGTACTGCAACTCTTATATTGCAAACTGCTCCCCTTTTTGCACAGCCATTCATTGTAAATCATAATGAATAAGGTGTCTTATTTTCAAGCTTTTTAGCTCTTATAGCATTGCATGCCATGCACTGAATCAAGGGGGAAATGAAGGGGCTTTCCTTTGAAGTCAGTGCAGTTGATCAGTTGGAGAAGACACCATCAGGAGGGAGTCTGCCAACTAAGAAGGCTTTTTTGAATCCATGGACTTGCTGGTCCCCCTCCAGCTGCCTCACTCTCACCCTTTTCCAGGCTACAGAAAGCTCAACCAGGGCTTCTGATCCCTGGGGCTGTGGTATGGGAGTGAATCTGTCACAGGATATTATGTGAAACCTAAGGCACACACCTAAATGGCAGGGGATGCTGAGGCAGGAACACAAGTGACCTTAAACTTGGAGCCTATTTGTCAGGATTGCTACATGACACAGCAGAGTCCTGCAGTCGTTAGTGTATGCAGTAAAAGTCACCATGGCCCAGGTGAAATGCCCACACCCCTTTTCCCTCCTCAGGTTTCCACCAAGTCTGAGGAATTTGCTGCTTGTTTCCTCCCAGCAAATGCTCTTCATATCACCTCATTCCTCTCATGCCAGCTGCAGAAATATGTGGTTTCTGATTCACTTCCCCTTAGTTTTGTCCCTGATTTAGCAAGTCTCCTATTTTTCTAAATTTCTCTCATCACTTTTATTCCTCTACATCTTCATAAGCAAGTTCCCTTCACCTTTCATAGCCCAAGCCAGTATTTCTGTTAGGGCAATTCTTAAACTCTGTATGATTGAGTACCTGCTAGTAACCAAAGTACAGACTGGATTTTCAGTATTTCTGCAGATCATGCATGAGAGGTCTCTTGTTGAGTATCAGAATACTGATAAAAAATTGGCTATAAATTATATTCTTAATGCCTCCTCTGCAGGACAAGAGCCACAAATCAAACAAACAGTCAGTGTGTTTCACTTCTATGTATTACACTTCATCATCCCCAAAGCAAGGGTGGGCCTTTTTCTTTTCTTTTTTGTTTTGGAAAACTCCAAGTAATTTCCCATTTTTTAAATGTTGAAAAAAATCTGGAATGACCCCAAAATAATTAACCGTTTTAAATTTTCTCCTTTCTAACCAGAAGTGAGCCAAAACCCAAAATATTTTAGACACACCCAATCCAAGCTTTAGGATTTGTGCCTGGGGTTCAAGTAATCTGTGGTCTGATGGGATTTTAGTTGCTTTTATAAAACAAACTTTGGATTAATTTTACCTCAAGCCAAAAGCAAAATCAACTGAGCTCTGACCAGAGCTTATGACTGGAACATAGTAAAATTAATCAGATAGTCTTGTTCTCTCACACTGAAGAACTCACACTTATTTAAAAAACAAAAACAAAAACAACAACAACAAAAAAAAAACCAAAAAAAAAAAAAAAGCTTTCTAAATGCAATTATTAGTATTTTAAGTGTCCAGTAAATAGTTCATCTATGAAAGAAAGCCACAACTGTATGTACATAATTTGAGTTGGAGAAATTAATGCGTGAGCCTGGAGCTCAAACTTCACTGTTTCCCAAACTGGTAAACCTGACTTACTAAACATAGTAAGTTTTGGTAGACAATATCATTTGCTTGACTGGAAAGCACAGGATTTCTGTGTCCCTGGCAGTTCATTTCACTGTTTAGACCATGAGAAAGAAGGCAAATTTTGTTCATCATCTTTTAGTGATATTTTATACTTGGAACTAGGCCATAGAAAAAACAGCCAAGTGGTGTCATCAGTCTGTGATCAGTAGAGCAACTCCCAAACTATCCATGGCCAACACATCACCTTTAACATTTTCCATGGAATAGCAACACCTGAGCAACTGTAATCCCAGAGTGGCTGTCTTTTCCATCAACGCATCAGATGTATCAAGTTTTTACAGTCCAGTGGACCACTTAGCATGGGCTTGCAGATCACTGGGAACCACCAATTCAGTGGTCATGTTGGCTCCTAACTGCTCCCTGTGCTTTCCAGGTGTCTTCCTTTGACACCTGTGTCACAGGAGAAGATGATGGGAATGGGCTGACATGGGTTTTGTGTGCGTAGTCATTACAAGAACATGAAATACTTGTGGCGCCAGCCTTGTCATTATTTATACTCTCCATTTAGGCCAAGAAATACCAATTATGCTGCAAATAGAGTTTTCATTTTATGTAATGATGGTTTTATAAAATGGTGATTTTATGAATGGTGGTTTTATGTAATGGTCCTATTCCATTTATTTAATATGTTAGTTAGGAAAGTATATATTACAAGTGTTGGGAATTGGACAGAAATGGAATGTGATCATTTTCTTACAGTATAATTGCTACCCAATTATGGAAAATACCAGAAAGCTAATTTGACTTCTTAAAGCTAATACGGCTCATTTTTTTACACAGGACATTTTGGCTGTGTGTACCATGGGACATTGCTGGATAACGATAGCAGGAAAATTCATTGTGCTGTGAAGTCACTGAATAGTGAGTTACATGTTTAATACTGAGACATTACGATTAATTCCAAAGATAACTGGGGTGAACCAATAAATTCCAGTGAAGCATACATTCACAAACAAAGATTCTTAGTTGCAGCTGAATCAGATTTATCTTTGGAGCAATTCCAGTTACTTCAGACTACCACAACTCTTTGGCATATATTTTACATCAAATGAAATGTCCATATATTTCCTCTACAAAGAAAAGAAAGATGGAAAATAAGGGAAAGGTAGCATTATTTTTTTATTCTACTGAGTACTAATGATTTGGTTTGGAAGCTAAATTGCTGAAGAGAGGGCAAAACTGCTGGAAAAACAGGAAGATACTATAACAACATTTATTAAGGACTTCACTCAAGTGTTTTTATTCAATTTTGAATCATACAAAATAAGAAATGAAGAAACAGAATTAAAATCACCAACAGCCTGTTGGTTATTTTGGTTTGGTTATTGAAGGAAAATCAATGCACATAACCTGGTTGTAATGTGGGAGGTGGAGAGCATGTTTGTAGTCTCTCACTATCACTTTGTTATACGAGATGCTATAGAGAAATAAACCCTAGTTTGTTTCTGTTTCTTTTAATTAACTCCTTTTATTACTGGATTTCTCAGGGATTACAGACCTGGAAGAAGTAGCTCAGTTTCTGAAAGAAGGAATAATCATGAAAGATTTCACTCATCCCAATGTTCTGTCGCTCCTGGGGATCTGTTTGCCCAACGAAGGATCCCCATTAGTCGTTCTTCCATACATGAAACATGGAGACCTTCGAAACTTCATTAGGAATGAGACTCACGTAAGTACCTGGTGAGGTATAAATGGCAATGCAAGTCTGGCCACGCCCTGCTCCAACACCACACATTACCAGCTCTCATAATTACATTATGTCTGCAACTTACTGCTGTTACTACACCTTAACCTTTAGCACTTGCTTAGTCTGGCATCGAGCCCAGCCACAGCACTGCCACTCCTTCCCCTCCCCTTCAGATTCCTCTCTAGAATGTTTCCCAGAAATTATCAGCAATAAGTATTTCTCATTTCCCATCCATAAGCCTCTTTATAAACAAATGTGTTTATGAGATCTACGTTCAGGGGCCCAATCATTTGCTGGTTAAACTGCCACATCTCTGTTGACTTTAGCACAGCTGTGCCAGTCATCAACATCTGCTCCTCCAGCTCCTAGGTAAAGGAACTCCATGTCCAGCTAGTGTCACAGTTCATTTATTATCAATATTTTTTCTTCTTAAGAAAGAAAAACATGAACTGTTATACAAACAATGAGTATTCTCCTATCAGCAATCTTCCACATTTCTATTGAAAGACTGTAGATTGTGCCTCACTACTTTCTCTCAAGTAGGAGACCACAGATCTTACCTCAGGCAGTGTAAGCCCACTTTATACTGTAGTATTTCACAGTATTTCCTATTTCACAGTATTACAACCAACAGGATTTTGTCCTTGCTTTTATGGTAATCAGCAATAGCCAGTACAATTTAAAAAAATGCATTTCGACCAATTTTTGGAGGAGTTAAGCTTTCTGAGGCTGGAACCTGCTCCCATTTGAGCTTCTTTCATTCTACAAGCACCAGGGCCGTTGTCTGTAAATAGTGCCACGGTCCCTCCTGAAATAAATAGAATAATGAGCACACTTGAATCAGATTGTTCCACAGAAAAAAAAATATAAGGAGCAATATCAAAACCACAAAAATCTGTAGGATCATTACTATTACATAACAAGTCATATGATTGCCCATAAAAGATTACATGTTTATGTTTATATTTATTTTGATATTTAACATTTTGAGTATCATCTCACCATGTAGGCAAGCAGAAAGAGTTAAAAATCATTGCCAGAAATCTTCCTCTGGTAACTGCTAAGGTCTCATTTGCCTTTTTCATGACATCATACTGATGCACCTTTTTTGTCCCAAATAAGACTACTTTCTCTTTTCTTGGTCATCTCCAGCTGTTGAGCTCCAAGTTCATAATTAGTACCTTCTACTGAGTTATATGCTATCACTTCTAAGTCCACATAAGTGAATTTTTTGTATCATCTGTGATGCTGAGGTTTCAGCATACTGTTCCACTTCCCAGGCCAGGTTATGCTGCTTATGCTGCAAACTCTACTCTTCTGGAGACTGTCAGCTCTTTTGTTTTCTTTGAGTGTGTTTTCTCACTGGGGATAAGAAGTTGACTTAAACCAGTTTCAGTACAAGCATCAACCTTTCTTGATCATTCTGGTGGCAGGAGAGGTGTGTAAAACCTAAAGAGTCACAGCACAAAGCAGTCTGATGCTTGCTTTATGAAAGCTTCTGCATTGATTTTATCATAAATGTTTGTATTTTACAGAATCCAACAGTAAAAGATTTAATTGGATTTGGCCTTCAGGTCGCAAAAGGAATGAAATACCTTGCAAGTAAAAAGTTTGTCCATAGAGATTTGGCAGCAAGAAACTGTATGTAAGTACAAACATCTACTTTCAGCCACGTTACCACACTCTTCTGTGTATAACAGTGAGGTGAGATAAACTGGAGTGTCCAGGATTCTTCTACTTTTTAGTCAAAAGATGGTTGTTTTTTCACTGCTCTGCAATTATACTCATGTTTGTCTTTCATACTGATGAGCTACTCATCTTGCTAAGGGCTCATTTCTTACACATAAGCTTTTCTTGAGTGTGAGAAATAAGAAAGCTGAGGTGAAAGTGTAGCCTCTCAAAATCATTGGTTAGAGTTTAAAAGGCATCTCCTAAGGGAAGTTAAACTGCTGTTGCCTCAACTTGCTGTGCTTCCACCCAGCCTCTTCAGAAGCAGCATGTCTCTGCTGCCACACCTAACCAGGAGGGAGGGGAACACAGGGGAACTTTGTGAGAAAAACACGAACACAAAGAAACACCAGTGAGACTTCTTGACAGTAGTCTTTCATTACATGAGTATGCGCTTACTTTGGCTCAACTAGGCACACAAATTAACATTCAAAGAATCTTACTAGTGTCTGAGAAGCCAGACAGTTCAGTTCCCACAAAGACGAATTGATACAGGAGTTACCAATATGATTATGCTGATTTATCACTGATGTTGTGAATTAATGAGGCACAGCCTTAAACATTAAAGTTTATTTTTAGCACATCATAAACTGGAACTCTGGCTGCAAAAAGGTCATTAACCTGTGACATCAGATGTCTTATTCTTTTTTCAAGGGTGCATACCCGTGCAGCTAAACAGCCTCTGAAAAAGAACATTTTCTTACAGGTACTGGCTTTTTTAAGGGATGAAAAAAGCCACAAGCAGATTTTCAGATTTCCTAAGAAGGAATGCATTGGGTTGCTGAACAAAAGACCTAGTTCATCTAATCAAAGTGCAAATAGTGGAAACAGGACATTCCCCTTGGCCTACTGTCTCTTCCTTGGGTGAGGAAGGAACAGCTCTCAGGGTGTCTCACATGACCACTGAATGACTGCTTTTGTACTTCTATAGGGATCAGCACTTCAGAGCCTGGAGAGCTTCTGCCACAACACCCACTTTCCCCAGTGGCCATGTGCAATCCAACACTCAGTACAGGTCCTGCTACAGTGGTGATGTCTATCAGAAAGGAAGCTAGCATGCTAGCTAGTCCTCAGAGACTCTTATCTCTATTCCACTATCCCAGAAGAGGTGCAGAAACCTCCTATGGCATAAACTGTTTCTTGTTGACCCATCAAAGTTCCCTCCTACTACCTTCATCAGATTAAGTTACAACATCAGTCAATACAGCAGATGGTTCTGTCCCATGCACTAGGACCTCAACAGACCAGAGTTGTCCAGACAGAAACCTCATAAATTCAAGGGAAATGCCATGTGTAGACAATGAGACAGGATCATTTAGCCTAGAGAAGGTTCAAGGGGATCTTATCCATATGTATAAATACCTGATATGGTGGATTAAAGAAGAGGAAGCCAGATGCTTCTAAGTGGTGCCCAAGCACAGACCAAGAGGCAGCAGGCACAAACCAAAATAGAGAAAATTACATTTAAACATAGTAATGCTTTTATTGTATGGATGACTGAACACTGGCCCTGGTTGCCAGAGAGGTAATGGAGCCCTTTTCCTTGCAGATATTCAAAACCCATCTGGTCATGGTTCTGAGCAACCTGCAGTAGCAGACCCTGCTTTGAGCAGGGGAGATAGCGGTGAACTAAATGATCTTCAGGAGCCCCTTCCAGCCACACCCATTCTGTGACTGTGTGATGCTGTAAAGAAGCCCAAAACAAAGTGCTTGCTGTGACTAGGTCTGCACATGTAAAGAAGGATAGACTTGAAAATGCCAGCACCCACACTGTCTGTTTGTGACAATGATACCATTTATCAGGACAAATACCAAGCTTAGGAGAAGCAGAGCTAAGGAGGTCTTCTGGTATGGCTGAGCTGTAACCCCAACAGAACTTTTGTTATGCCATCATTTTCCCCCACAACAGACACCAAACTCATCCTTAGTTACAGGACTACATTATTACATAAAGGCAGCCACTGAGATAATGATGGATCCCTTCTCATCAAAACTGTGAGTAAGTAGGAAAGGTGATGCATTGACAGAAGAAAAAACAGCTGTGGAAGAAATGATGTAGAACTCAATCAGAATATACAGGCTATTAGCAAAAATCTTTTTATACATAGCAATTGTTTTAAAATAACTGTAATTCAAATTGTATTATCAAAACAATATCCGTCATTTCCTGAGTTCATTCACTGTGTTAAATGGGTGTCAAATATACTTTGCTGCACTTTTGTTTCAGTGTTACATTAGTTCATAGATCCCAAATAAAGTACTGCTATCCAAAGTCACAGTCTCAAAAATGCAAGGTGGTCATTATAATTCACCAACACAGTAAATCTTGCCTGCTCAGTTGCAAATAATACCTTTTGTCATTTCTCTAGGTTGGATGAAAAATTCACTGTCAAGGTTGCTGATTTTGGTCTTGCTAGAGATGTTTATGATAAAGAATACTACAGTGTGCACAATAAAACAGGAGCTAAACTGCCAGTGAAATGGATGGCTTTAGAAAGTTTACAAACCCAGAAGTTCACAACAAAGTCAGACGTGGTAATGTACAAACATATTTGTATCACCTATTTATTTCTTTTATATTGCCTGAGGCATCTTTCTAGTATTTAATTAATGGAACAACTCCAAATCAAAACTTATATTTGAATCTATCTTTTGTTCACATAAGAAAAAAAGAGTCTTCTTACATCCAGAGAGTGTATTTGTCCCAGTCACAAAGGAAAAATTTGTTGACCTGATTATATCTTACTGCTCAGGAAAGAATCAGGAGTTCAACCCTGTTCCAGGGGAAACTAAGGACATTCCAAGAAGCCAAGTTGGAGCTGAACCCTGCTATAGGAGGGGCTCTGGAAAGCTTGACAGAACAGGTTAACTTGGAGACTTGTAAAAGTTCATAGCTCTCCAAAATACTTTATTTGCTTTATAAATACTAACTGGCTGCCTAGAGCAATCTCAAGTATTACCTGGCCATTTATGAAGAAAAAAATGTTACAATGAAGTCAGTTGGCTGGATTGCTTTGTATTTTAGCACTCCATTCAATCCAGATTCAGACTGACCTGTGATGCATAGCATTTTCACTATGAATATTGTCTTCAGCACATATTTACACAGAGTTAGTCAGATCATCAGTTCATATAAACTGGCAGAGCTCCATTAACCTCAAAAAAGGTCTGCCAATTTATACCAGCTAAGTAGCAGGCCTATAGGCTTTTATCTTCTTTCATTTACTTAGATGAAATTTGCTGGCTCTTATTTAAGTGCCTTCTCAAGTCCCTACAGCATTTATTAGCCCACTTAAAAGAAACCTGAATGCAGTAAAACAACTTTTCAAAGGGAAAATCCATGCAGTTGAATGTTTAAATCTGTCAAACCGTCTTCTAAAACAGGAATGTAAAGCCCTCCAACTCTTTAACTTTTTATTTATTTCTTTGTTTTCTTAGTGGTCCTTTGGTGTATTGTTATGGGAACTTATGACACGAGGGGCACCACCTTATCCTGATGTAAATTCTTTTGATATAACTGTTTACTTACTACAAGGAAGAAGGCTGCTGCAACCTGAATACTGCCCTGATCCACTGTAAGTAAATAGTTTGCAAAGACTTCTGCAAATGCTGATGATTCTGGCACTGTAGTAATTGAGACTCTGGGAGGAAAGAGAAAGTTGGGGTTTTTTTTCTTTTTATGTGATTTCATAACTGAACACTTCTTTTATTTGAATGGCAGGTATGAAGTCATGTTGAAGTGCTGGCATCCAAAACCTGAGATGCGTCCAGCATTTTCTGAACTTGTTTCAAAAATATCAACAATCTTCTCCACTTTTATTGGGGAACACTATGTTCATGTCAATGCTACTTATGTCAATGTGAAGTGCATTGCTCCCTATCCTTCTCTTCTATCATCACAAGACAACACAGACGTGGATGTTGACACATGACGGGTATGTCTGAAATTAAGGAAAATCCATTCTTAGTTGTATGAACAAAAAGCAAAACATTTTGTCCACTAGTTTCTACTGCCCGGTCTTTGTGAGAACACTGTTGCACATGTTTATGTTGTTGCCCAAGTTGCACTAGTAAAAGGACACAATATCATATTGTTTAAGGATACAGGATTCCATAAACATCACAGTAATTTCCAAGTATTTGGAGAACGCCATCAATTTACCAAATAGAAATACGGTGTGCTACCATCCAGAGCTAGCTCCCACAAACTGTCATTAATGTGTACTCAGACCCAAGAACAAAGACTGATCATTAATGCCATGAAAGTAGAACATCAATCAGTATGGCTGGAAGGACTGTTATTGTGCATGTACTTTAGGATAACGAGCAGTGCAGAAATGGTTTTCACACAAAAGGCCAAGAAATGCAATGAGAATTACAAGAGTTTAAAATGTATTTTCATTCCACATGGGGCAAACTTTGGATTTTTGAACTACATCAACAAGGTTTCTAAGAACCTAGGCAGCCAACATAGCCGTCCTCATGGGTGTCTTAACAGAAATCAAAATCAAGAAAGAGTGTGCAGTAAAATAAGTATAGAAAAGTATGATTGAGTGAGGAGTGGGTGAGGAATGCCAAGAAAAAACTGGAACTGAACCTGGCAAGGGATGCAAAGAATAACAGAAATGGCTTCTACAGGTACGTTAATCGGTAAAGTAAAGACAAAGAAGGTGTTCCCCCTCTGTTAAACAATGCTGATGGATGAGGAGAAGTCTGAGGTACTTAACTTTTTTTCCTCAGTCTTCAATGGCTACATCTCTTCTCACACCTCTTGAATGGATGGATAACAGGATGAGGATGGGGAGAGCAAAGCCCTTCCCACTGTAAGCGAAGACCAGGTTCATGACCACCCAGCAAACCTGAGTGTGCACAAGTCTATGGGACCTGATGAAATGTATCCCAGAGTTCTGAAGGAACTAGCTGGTGCAGTTGCCAAGCTGCTCTCCATGATATTCAAAAGTCATGGCAGTCAGGAAAAGTCCGAGGTGACTGGAAAAGGGGGAACAGTGTACCTGTCTTTTAGGAAGAGAACAAAGAACAACCCTGGAAACCACCAACCTGTCAGCCTCAGCTCTGTGCCTGGGAAGGTCATAGAACAGATCCTCCTAGAAGGCACATGAAGGACAGGGCGGTCCTTCACCCGAATTCAAGACACCAGCATAGCTTCTCCAAGGGCAAGTCAAGTTCTGCCTGACCAGCCTAGTGGCCTTCTATGATGGAGTGACTACACCAGTGGAAAAGAGGAGGTGTGCATATGTCATTTATCTAGGCTTCTCTAAAGCTTTTGCCATGGCCCCCCACAATGTCCTCTCTAAACTGGAGAGAGATGGATTTTGATGTTTAGATGTTTTGATGTTTTGATGGTTAGATGAATAAGAAGGTTTTTGGCTAGTCACATCCAGAGGGATGTGGCTCAATGGCTCAGAGTCCCAATGGGCATCAGTGACAAGTGTGTCCCTCAGGGGTCAGCACTGGGACCAGTGTTATTTAATATCTTCATTAATGACACAGACAAAGGGCTCAAGTGCACCCTCAGCAAATTTGCAGATGACACCAAGCTGAGTGGTGCCGTTGACAAGTCTGAGGGATGGGATGCCATCCAGAGGGACCTGGACAAGCTCAAGAAGGGGGCTGGTGGAAATGCCAAGAGTTGTAACAGGACCAAGCGCAAGGGGCTGCAGCAGGGTCAGGACAACCCCTGAATCAACAGAAGGCTGGGGGTGAACAGATCCAGAGCAGTCCTGCCAAGAAGGACTTGGGGTGCATGAGAGGCTGGACATGAGCAGGCAAAGTGCCCTCCCAGCCCAGAAAGCCAGGTGTATCCTGGGCTGCATCAAGAGCAGTGTGGCCAGCTGCTCAAGGGAGGGGATTCTGCCCCACTGCTCCACTCTGGTGAGACCCCACCTGGAGTGCTGCATCCAGCTCTGGGGCCCCATCACAGGAAGGACATCAATCATCAGCCATGATGATTAGAGAGCTGGAGCACCTCTCTAGTGGGGAAAGGCTGGGAGAATTGGGATTGTTCAGCCTGGAAGAGAGAAGGCTTTGGGGTGACCTAATTGCAGACTTCGAGTACCTGAAGGGAACGTGCAGGAAGGATGGAACAAGACTATAAAGGCATGAAGTGACAGAACAAGGGGGAATGAGTTTAAACTGAGAGACAGTAGGTTTAAATTAGATATTGGGGAAAAATATTTTTAGTGTGAGGGTGGTGATACTGGAACACGTTGTCCAGGGAAGTTGTGGATGCCCCATCCCTGGAATTTTCAACATTCATCACTGTACCCACAGCAGAGGGGCTGGAACTATATGATCCTCAAGGTTCCATCCAACCTGGGCCATTCTATGATTCTATGTCTTACTAGTTCTCTGGTATAGTCAGACGGTACAAAAACCAAAGGGAAAATCATCTAGCTCAAAGCATTTCTAGTGTCAACATTATTCCAACATGCAACCATTTCTTTGAGTCAAACAGTCTATAGCAACAGATGTCTTGCTGAAAAATTAAAAGCCTCCATTTCTTTCAATAAGCAATGGATCACTCTGAGAACTAAAACTTGAAGGCTGCTGTCTGGTGAGTCACTTGGAGCAGCTGAAGCTCTGCCACCTACCCTTGGGTGGAGCTACTGACGTGACTAAGGAGCGGAGGTGTTGCAGGCAGCCCTGACCTAAAAACACACCACCATAGCAGGCTTATCAGTAACTTCTTCATACCAGCCCTGAAGAGCAGAGAAGACTGATCAAAAGAAGAAATGGCTTTGGGCCCTCTTTACTCTCCTCTTGGATCACACAACCCAGTGAATTACCTACTTTTAATGCTAAGTTATGACCAGAGAAACAATTTTGAAAAGAGATAGTAAATAAAACTTCTATTCATTAGGGAAGAGTACTATAACTTTAGGGCAAACATCACATGTCATTTCTGTTCCTGTGGAATTCTGTGCATACTACTGTATAGTTTGTTTAGAATAGGATAGAACTGGGTTTGCTGGTGTAAACACATAAAGTATTCTATTTTTATATTAAAAAAAGTTTATTTTTAATGACATTTACAAAGTTTGGTTAGGCCACAAAATACTGCACTGTGAACATTTCAGAAAATGTATGCCAATGTACATGATTCATAAACTGTAGCAACCTTAGGAAATACTGTGTAAATATTAAAAAGGAAAAGAACTGACTGTAAACACACTCCACCGTAAGTATATCTCCATTGCTGCAGGCAAACCATTTCAAGATCTTCAAAGAGAGGTAATGCAGATAAAGAACTGATATATGGGAGATATATCGTTCATGGGAGACTGTGTTATAACTGAGAGATTTATAATGAGGGCAGGAGTGTGTAGGCAAGCTATGAGCAGATAATATTGTATTGTGTTTCATCACCACTTTCATTTCAGAAATGAACTTTCATGTCTGCTGAGAGTGATACTAATTGTAGATTGCTCAAGGACAAAAGGCTTTGCTGCAGGCAAAAAAAAATCATCTCTATGGTTGTTAAAACAGCTAAGGAAGTTTATGACACATAGATTTGGAGAAGTTACTCCAAACTTGTACGTACATGCTTGAGGAACGCTGCAATGTGAAACAGAGGACATTTTTTACTATTTATGGACTTTTGCTTAATAAAGTTAATGTTGTGTCTGGGACACCTGTAAGAATATGTGATTCTGGTAAAGATTTGATGTTAGTAAGTTCATATATCTGCAAAGAGCTGAATGGTACTTATGTTTATAGTTGTTGTTATGACCGAATAAACACGTTATTAAAATGAATTACTGTAATACTTTAAGCTCCATAATTACTGTTCACATTGACTGTTAAACTGACAAGTCTGTCCATATGCTTTTTCTGAGTAACACGGGAAGAGCAACCTGTGGAACTGTGGGAGAGAAGGGAAAAAACTCAGAAACCTAAAAATACAGAGTGCACCAATAAATCAAACACATAGTTCATCAGCCTCCTAGCCATTAATATGTCAGAGAAAGATGCTGAATATTTGTCAACAACTGTGGCTTAGTTTGTTTGAATAGCAAGCCTCTTGCCTAACCACAGGCTGTACCCATTAAGAGCCTTGCAATTCTTGATGTACTTAGAGTTGGGGTGGCATTTGAAGCTTGGAATTTAACTATCAAAAGGAGTACCTGCGTGACCCAACAAGGATGCCAGCACTTGTGTTTGGTATCCAAGTCCCTAATCAGTCATGATCCACAAGAAATTTCAAGTACCTGAATCTGTGTCCCTCAGGGTCATCCATCCTGCATTTAATGTCTGCAAGGTGTTTTTTATCTGTGACACGTGAAGAGAAAAATCCATGGGGCTCTTGGTTCTTCTAGAGCAAGAGGAGCCTGCCCCACCCTTCTTCCACACATTTCCTCCCAGTTACATAAGATGTCTCCCACTGAATTCACAGATTTCCTTTTGTGAAGAGCATTTTAAGTGGGTACCCCACAAACACTGCAATACACACTGTCCTGTGCCACTCTAAGTCGGACCCTGCAAGCTTATTTCTCCAGTGGCTTATCTCATTTTGTACTTGCCTCACTCAAAAATATTTCAATGCACATCATCTCATTGACAGCAGACTGAACACGAGCCAGCATGTACCCAGGTGGCCAAGAAGGCCAGCAGCACCCTGGGTTGGATCAGGAATAGTGTGGCCAGCAGGACCAGAGAAGTGATTCCTTTCCTGCACTCAGCACTGGTGAGGCCACATCTTGAGTGCTGTGTCCAGCTCTGGGCCCTTCAATTTAGGAAGGATGTTGAGATGCTGGAGCATGTTCAGAGAAGGGCATTAAGGCTGGTGAAGGGTCTGGAACACAAATCCTCTGAGGAGTGGCTGCGGGAACTGTGGTTGTTTAGCCTGGAGAAGTCTCAGGGGAGACCTTATTGCTCTTGCAACCACCTGAAATGAGGCTGTAGCCAGGTGGGGATCAGCCTCTTCTCCCAGGGAACCAGCACCAGGACAAGAAGACACAGTCTTAAGCTGGGCCACGGCAGCTGGCAGTTTAGGTTGGAAGAAGTTCTTCACAGAAAGGGTGAGCGAGCATTGGAATGGGCTGCCCAGGAAGGTGGTGGAGTCACTGTCCCTGGATGTGTTTTAGAAAAGACTGGATGTGGCACTCAGTGCCATGGTCTAGTTGACAAAATGGTGTTAGGTCATAGGTTAGACTTGATGATCTCAAAGGTCTCCAACCTAATTAATTCTGCAATTTCAACTGATTAAAAACAGCATTTATATGCTCTTGCCATTTCAAAATATCAGGAAAACCCAACATCAAAATGTATTTTCTCCAAACACATTTACTTCTGAACAAAAAATATATATGCTCAGTTTCACCTCAAAGTGTATTTCAGGGAGAAGTTCAGACTTAATGATCCCTAGAGGTCCCTTCCAACCCTAAATATTCTTTTATTCTGTGAAAAAGGCATTGAAAATAGTAGCCAAGAATGAAAATATTCTGCTATGTCACGAGATCGATCAATTTTTTTATTCTAATTATTTATATTTAATTTACTTTCCAACAAATTTTCAGGATTTCCCTGAAAAGTCAGTAAAAAATCTCTAAGATTTTAACACAATCTGCTATTAATATCAGGGTCTTCAATCTAAACCAGTGTAACACACAGTCAAATGATGATCTGAACTTAAATACCAGATTTGTAACACATTCCTCTGATTAATTCTCAGGGATGCTATATATTGCATTTTTGAAAGGGTCAACAGAATCACAAGCTTCCCATGCTCAGTTTTTCATCCTGGTAATTTTGATTATACCAGGTACACACTGCAGCAGATCTGCAGCTGACTTACACTGGCAGGCTTCCCACCGCAGGAATATGAACAGTGGATGGGCCCCATGGTCAAAACATTGCATAACACATACCCTACACAAAAGCCAAGAGATTGAAAAATAGGGAGGGATATCCTCACCCCACAGAAATTTTCCTGTTGATTTCACACGAACTTCTTGAGTGCACTGTTAACTCAACCATTGAGAGTCATCAGCCTCTATTTAGGAAGATTTTTAATCCATTGAGAGTAGCTTGCATCTATTATAGAAGATTTGTAATACATCCAACAATATCAAAGGTTTCCAAAACAATGGAAAATGCTACACAGTACCACTGGGTTGCTAAGGCTTAGCATATTGCTAATTTTCTGTCTTTGGTGTTAAAATCAGTCAAGAAGAAGAGACCTACATGCTTTGCGTAAATAAATTATGAGGTTGCAGTGGAAAAGATAGCACAGGTGAGAAACTGCAAAAGGGCCTCAAAATAATTTTATACCTAAAGATGAAACTCTCCCTTCAGAAGTTTAATTTCTGGGATTCAGCCATAATACTACGTCAGAGGAAAAGGTCAGAGCAGATAAATGAAATAGAAATCATAATAGGTTTTTTACTCACTAAGCAAAACATCTATTCCTGAAAATTCCAATTTCCATTCTTTTTAACAAACAGGTCATGAACTGAGTATTCTGAGCATGAAAGAAAGACACAGGAAATCTAAGGATTGTGCCAAACTGATTAGTAAAAACATTTACAAGAAATTGTGATCTCACAGACAGCAGGGAGAACTCAGAACAACTTTATTGATTCAACACACACCAGCTCAATGGAAATCAGTCTCTCACCCCAGAACTGTGCTCTGACACTAAACCTGAATTTTCCTTTTGCAATCCCCATCCACCTGCTAACACTACAGGTGCATTTACTTCCTGTGAGGATACCAGAGTCTTTCTGATTAAGGTTAAGCACTTAGAGCCACTCCATGACCTCCTAGGGGAACGGAAGAGAAAAAATTTCTGTTTTGTAAGAAAATCTGCTTCCCTGGCTGATGCTACTATTAATTTTGGTGCTTTCGTTTCAAGAGCCAGCAGCCTCCTCCCTACACACAACGCCTGGGGAGAGACCCTCAGCAGAAGGTAAATCCTTGCCATATTCAGACCAGGGAGACCCTGGGTTTCTGTGTACTTTACTGTTTCAGTAGTAAGTACTTTGATGCAGCCCAGTGCTGTTTGGAGGTTCATCACTATCTGCCAAACATTTTCTTACACTCATTGAAATTTAACAGGGAAGTCATCCTTGCTTGGGCCTCTGAGGTTCTGTGCATTTCTGCAAACACCATGCATTAACACTTGCCAGGCCCTAATTATCGAGCACACATTGAGACCCTCTCACTGGCACAAATGAGTTGAATATCCTCCTTTAGGATGTGAAAAAGGTTATTGCCAAAAACTTTAGGGTGCATGACCAAACATGGACACCTCAGCTGCCAGGAGGCTGCAGCTCACTGGGGCAGTTGGCATGCTTTGCAAGTGTGACAAAACTGAACGCAAATGCTAAAAATAGAGTTTGAAATTCAATTAGGAAAGAAAAAAAACCTCCAGACAGCAGTGGTATATTCTCTATCTTGTATGGCTCAATATAAAATAAAGGCAATTTAAGAAAGACAGCGGGGCTGCAGCCTGTTGGAGCTCATGGCAGGGAATTGATGGCAAACACATGGGAAGATGTGACAATACATACAGCCTCGTCAGCAAGTGGAACATAACAAGGAGTGAGTCACATCCAACTCCAATTGCATGTTACCCGTTTCTTTAAGCAAACCTTAGAAGAAAAGACTGCTACAGGAATAACAACCATCATCAGAAGTTAAAAACACTTTCACCCTGTGACTTTTGCATTTTGTAGAGAAATGTAATTAAATAAATAGCTTTTTTCATTCATTGTCAGTTACTGGAAATGTATCTTTTGAAATTACCTGGTCTATAGAATCATTAGCCATGCCTGTGTGATATATCTGCCACCTTGCCACAAGAACTGCAAGAACATTGAAACATTTCCCTTAAAGGTTAATAGCTCAATAATGGTGAAAATAGTCCAGCACTGCTGTGTCCTCCATATATTTTGAACACCAATTCGTTGCAGCTATAGTCAGAATTTTTGAACAGTAGCTCTGAATCAGATGGGCAGAGGGTAAAAAATTGTCAGGCCCATGCAGTTCCCATGAATCATGTCATTGAACTGATGAAAACAAACTCAGCTCATTGAAAGGTGTAACCTGGGCTGCTGTATGAAATGTAGGTAAACAAAGGCCATCTATGTCAGAACTATTTCTGCTTCTTTTTATGAATATGTTTTACTCAAAAATATCCTGAAAAAATGCCTGTACATCTGCAATAACAGTAAAAAAAATGCATTTGCTAGGACTATTTTTATTAATTTGTATCAGCAGGGTTTTCTTAAGACCATAACAAAAAAAAAAAGTAAATTATTTTAAAATATGTTTAAATCTATGTCATATATCTAGGAGCTTCAAAATGTATCTGCCAATTCATTTGGATAAATGAAGAGAATTCATTTCTATTAGCCATTTTGGGCACCTTGAAATAGGTTTTGTGTCTTCTAAAAGCTTGAGTTTGATTCAAGGGAAACTGATTTTGGGTTATTTGGCAGAAACTACATTTCTCTGCAGTACTTGAGGGTTTCATCTGTCTGCCAAAACTGATTTCCCAAATAATTTTTTCTGGTTCCTGCTTCTAGTATCTTCACACTACCAAGAAGGCATCATCACATGGAGGTTCAATGTACAAATACCTACCCAATATTATGCTCTGTAGATAATTCTAAATAGGAAGATAAGGTCTGGATGGTGATGAACAATATTATATTATGAACAATATTTATATTATTACTACTATGATGAACAAATCATTATTGACACAGCACTTCTCCCAAGACTCCCCTTCCAAAGTCCTTATAGTACTTACCATAAAATTTATGTAGTTGTATATTTTACTGCATAAAATAATGAATGGTGTTAAAATAGAAACTTCATTGCAGGGAAAGTAGCATCCATGAAGGTTAATGGCCCATACTGAAAAGCCAATAACAAATGTCTTTGCTTAATGAAATGCTTGGTTTAGATAATATTTTTTCATATTGTGCTTCTGCACTGGTCTGCCAAGCAGATAGTATAAAACAGACTCATGACTCATTCATAAAGTACAACATACAGGATCAACACTCTGGTATTTTCAACCTGAATTCAAATCAACAAGGTCTCATTTCAGTAAAAAAAAAAAAAAAAAAAAAACCAACAAAAACCAACCCACCAAACTTCCTTTATCAACTGAATGACAATATAGAAACTTTGTCCATTATTCCTACATTCAGCCACAAACAGGAAATTAGAGACTCAAGAAGATCAAAGGATTTTACTGCTCAAGGTACCCAACACTATTTTCTACAAGTTTAATGCCACTCCCTCCCCACCACTCGTACTAATACCCCTAAATAGCTAAGTCAAATTTTATGAGGAGTAATTCTAAAAGCTGGAAGAGCTCTCTCTGGAAAAAAGCCATCTGTTTGAAGTGCTCAACTGCAAGATCTGAAACACTTCCCAGCATTTTTTCACTTCCCAGATGTACTGCAAGTTCCAAATATCTGAGCATAAAGTGACAGATTTGCACAGTTGCAAGGGAACTTCTGTTCAGTAGTAAAGCAGAGCTGAGCAGTAAGCTGCCAGATACAGGGGATCTGAACAAGGAGGGCTGCTGCTTTGGCTTATCTTTGTTTTCCAATGCCAGTGTTGTGTTTTTCATGTACGTGAAAGGTATCCATAAATGCAGAAACTTATGTTGTGCAGTGGGTTTTCTTTAGGTACAGATTGCGTATATACCACATCTTCCCACAGAGCCAAGCTACACTTAGAGAATATGAGAGATGTTCCTCAGCCTACAATCATTTTTAACTCAAGACAAGGGAAAACTGATAAAAAGCTGTTGAAAAACATCAAATCCATCCTACCTCTGTGATCAGCTAACATCAGTACTCTGTTCAACATGAAGGTATTAACTAGTAACACACACCACAGCAAACAGCTCAAAAATCAATCACTCTTAGGAAGACTTGTTAAGGAAATTAATAGCAAAATTATTTGTGATTAGGAAATACTGAAAATTGTACAAATATCATCATAAAAGCCTCCTTGTTTCCTTTCATGGTGCTTCTAATCAAACACTCCTCTGATTAAACAGCTAATGAAAATTTCAGCCTGCTGTGGTAATGCCTAGTGCCAAGGCCTGAGGAGGAAAGCAGACCAGAGAATTGGCAAAAAGAACCAACTTTGGAGATAGGAGTTTTCCTTTATTATAGTGAATCCTGCTACCTTGTTTGGAGAGACTGCTTTTCATAAATATATTTCAAAGCACCAGCAAAGAAATACAGGGCAGGAAGACATGTCAGGAGATTATTTGGCTCAACCCATGTTACTAAGATAGGGTGAACACACTTAAGCTGCTTTGGCAAACATTTGTCTAATGTTTTCTTTAAAAAACCTACTTGTACAAGCTACAAGAATTTCAAGGTTTCTTTATTTGTATAGTGCAAAAAGTTCTCCTGGATTTCTTTTCTAAATCTTTCTCACTAGGTATGAGACCTATATCCTTCTTTTTGCCCCAAGACTGGCTACATAGCAAACAAACAACTGTCAGGTTATCTATAGAAAAAAATTAGGCAAAGATACCCCATTTTAATCTCTTTTCTTCTCAGATTAAAAGGTTCTTTTCATCCCTTAGTCATAGCCTTTGTTTTCTTACCATATTAAATTTCTTCTTGCTGGTTCTTCCCAGTCTATCGTTATTTCTTTACTTCTAAAGTGTGGTGCCAAAGAAAAAGTTGGTACTCTCAAAATGTGCCACTTTATAGAGTGATTAGGTCAGCAGTTGTGTTGCTCATGGCTAAATTAAGTCACCAATAATATAACCCAAGTTTCCTGGACAAACAACCCACTACAGCACATTACGTGCTTAGAGGTTTTTTTCCACAAACAGATTGAGAAATGTGGCTCTAGGTGCGAACAAGACAAATAAATAATTTGCTTGAGGATCTTTTTTGATCATACAATTTAGATGGGTCTGGAACACACTGAATCCTCTTTTTTATAAGTCTATATCCTATTTTTGTTTTGAGATTATATCCCTCCCCTAACTCATTCTTTTGTGATTACCTTAGTTGAACCACTGCAGTCGGGAAAGCTGCCTCAAGAGGACAACTTTTAACCAAGGAGCTACAGCAAAGCCAGGAGCTCAAGTTAGTTGGAACCCTAATCCTTCACCCCTTAGCCTGCATTAAAAGAATATTACATTCATTTTACATAATATGTATTTTTGAATACATATGTATTTAGTGGTTTCACACTTCCTTTGTCTCTATTTTAACTAACTTTGATCCATTAACTTTGAAAAACTTGCATAATCCAGCCAGGCAATACCAGAGAATGAGAGATCTCTGGCTTTTAAAAAGGGAGCTGTACAAAAAGGAATTTCTTGAGGACTTATTCATGGATGGGTCAGGCAGAAAACAGGCCAGATTCAGGAAGCAGAGCAAAGCCAAGAGCACAATAGAGACTTTGTTCATGGTGTAATACGAAGTTATGATATTTGGAAAGATGGAAACATTAGACTTGGGTAGGTAAGGGAGGAGACACACTGAGGCTCCATGTTTGCAATGTTATACCAACACTCCTGCCACTCTCTCTCTCATGTCAAACCTGATGCATGGAAAAAATGCCCAAGGGCCCTGGGAGGTGTCTCCTTCTAACAAGTGTTCTTTGAGGCCACTGACCCTGGCAGAGAGCTCTGTGAGACTGCAGCCAGTGGGCAAGAGATGAAGTTCTCTCAAACTCCTGAGAGAAGTTGTTTCTTCAGCAGTGCTTACACACACACAGTGTTAATGGCATATTCTGTACAAAGACTGGCATAGCAGTTAAAAGTCACAGGCACACGCACTGAACATCAGCTCCCTCTACTGTAAAAACATTGGGATATGTTCTTCTGTCACCCCATTGCCCCCCAGAATGGTCAGATTTGACAGAAGTACTACTCTGAAGCACTGAGACTAAGATCACTGGAAAAATGGATCCTGTAGAACCGGCAGACAGGAAGACAGCACAGATTTTTCTTTTCAGTTCTTGTGGTTATGATAATTGAGTTTTCAGTCTTCTTGTATGCTGCATATATCCATCCCTAGTTTGTCTCAAAACTAGAATAAATTTCATGATCTTAATCTAATATCTTACAAACAACTGTAAGTTAAAGTCTACAGAACAGTCTACAGCAGTAACTGCAGTCCTGCCTTTATTATTCACAATATTAATTTCTGACAGAAAATGTAATGGCATGGACCCTAACCTCTGCTGATCATTTTCCTAATTATGATGTTTTGTCTTCCTGAAAAGGTTAAAATTCTGACAAGTCTCAATATCTGATGGCTGTGTCCATCTATGCTGAGGGCTATTCTTGGTTCCAGCAGAAATCAGAGACATTTGCAGCACAGCTCAGTAACATAGCTCCATTAATTGATAAGATTTACTCAAAAGTATGACTTGAAAGGACAGAAATATTTGCTCAGGCCAGGCTGAATTAAATTAATAGTTTAAACATAAAAATACAAGAGGCTGTCTTTTAAAGAGAAACGGAAATATTTTTTGTTTTGAAATTGACCTTATTTTTTTAGTGTTAGACTAAACAAAAGTTTAATTTAAGATTAAACCAGTGCCCATGGTTTTACTCAGCATGAAATCCAATTAAACGATCAAAGTATCAGAAGTCAGCCAAGAGATCAACAAAGATGAGGACAGCAGAGAGGCTCTGAGATTTGCCCAAGAGTGGATAGTCAGAGCCTGTAGCGAAATTTTTATGTAATGGAAAGCAAAGACACAAGATCAGAAAGAATCCAAACAGCCAGAGAAGCGATCAATAGCCTATCCATGAAAATGGCTCATTTATTGATTACAAAAAGGAGAAGGAAGGTGTTAAAAGTTGTGAGATAGAGAGCTGAGCGCTGAGATTCCAGTTTGCTTGAATGTTGAGGTACAGAGACAAAGAAGAGGATGAAAGAGTGAACAGATGAAAATATGATCAAGGAAGGTTAGCTCAGAAGACAAGGACACATCAAGGGGATGGGCTGAAAGCACTGGAAGAGCACTGAAAGCTGGCAAGTATCTTCAAGTAAGGAACCCGAGAGGCAGACAGAGCTGCCCTAGACAATAGGAGAAAGGGACAGGAGGCCAGGACACCAGCATGTCTGACAAGCATGGGTTGGAGAGATTACAAAAAATAACCCAGCTTCTCATGCCATCCTTCCTGTATGCTGTAGTATAGATGGTCACATCTCATGCTTAGCCATAGGCCTTTAGAGTCCCCAAAGACAGATAATGAGAGAACAGTGATAAAAAGCAGAAAATCAGTTTGATCAACTTAATACTTACTTTGTACCATTATAGTCAAAGCAAATAAAGTTGCTTTGAAATAGGAATTGACAGGACAAAATATAGCAAGTACATGAGTGGAACTTTATCAGAATTATGCCACAACTCATTAATCTGTATCACAGTAATGGTGTGACTTTAAAGTTAACACCAGTATTTCAAAGCAAAAGGTCTTCTGGATCTCTAGCAACTCACTGCAAACCTTTTACAGCTAATCAGTATCATTGCTTCAAAGGAAATTAAACTGTCTCCACCCAGTAACTCTAGTGGCATTTGATCTACAATTGGCTTGAAGTTAAAAATTAATTACCCTTCCAACATATTGATTACATGACTATAAATATAAAAGCAGCAGACCAGAACAATGTACACTGACCCTCTGTTGAAAAAGCATGTTTGTTTTCAAAAGGAGCTAATTAAGTTCCCGAAAGAGGCAGCAGTGAAACTAAAACCAACAGTGCCATCTAGTGCATTGCTGTGGTCAGAGCATCACACAGAATCACATCATGCTTTATTTCAGTTTCCTAATGCTAACGGAAAAAGGACAGATAAATTAATGCCACACTCTACATGCCTGAGGTCCCGAGGCTTACCAGGGGGGAATATATAACTTTCAGGCAAAGATAGTCTTACATCATATTTACATTTGTATTATTAATGAAACCTCACAGTTAAACCTACTTAGTAAGTTTAACTACTGACTGTGAATTAACTGAAATAAATAAAGTTATACATTGACATTAATTCTTGGGTTCTAAATAATTTCATTTCAAAACATCTACACTGAAACATTTCTGGTTTTTTTAGATGTTGTCTAGGCTGCAAGAGGAGTTGTTCAGCCTGGAGAAGACTCCAAGGAGAGCTTACAGCATTCTGGGCCTACAAGAAAGTTGGAGAGGGACTTTTTACAAGGGTATGGAGTGACAGGAAAAGGGAGAGTGGCTTTAAACTGAAAGAGGGTAGGTTTAGGTTAGATACCAGGAAGAACTTCTTTACTGTGAGAGCAGTGAGACAATGGAACGGGTTACCCAGAGGAGCTGCAGATGCCCCATCCCTACAAGTGCTGAAGGCCAGGCTGGATGATGCTTTGAACAACCTGCTCTAGTGGAAAGTATCCCTGACCACTGCAGGGGCAGGCAAAGCAGCAAGGGGAGGGTGCAACTAGGGGATCGTTAAGGTCTTTCCCAACCCAAGCTTTAATCTTTATAATATGCGCTAAAATAGATAAAAATTTCTGCGTATGTTTCAAGTCTTTTTATTAGAATCACAGAATATGCTGAGTTGGAAGGGACCCATAAGGATCACCAAAGTCAAACTCCTGGCCCTACATGGGACAACCCCAAGAATCGCACCATGTGCCTGAGAGTATTGTCCAAATGGTTCTTGAACTCTGTCAGGCTGGTGCTGTGGCCACTTCCCTGGGGAGCCTGTTCCAGTGCCCAACCACCTTCTGGGTGAAAAATCTTTTCCTAATATACAGCCTAAACCTCCCCTGACTCACCTTCATGCTGTTTCCTCAAATCCTGTCACTGGTCACAGGAGAGATCAGTGCCTGCCCCTCCTCTTCCCCTCACAAGGGAGCTGTAACTGCAGTGAGGTCTCCCTTCAATCCCCTCTTCTACAGGATGAACAGACCAAGTGACCTCAGCCACTCCTCACACAGCTTCACCTAAAGGCCCTTCACCTTTCTTAGAGAGTCTTGGACACTCTCTAATAGCTTTATATCTTTCTTATACTGTGGCACCCAAAACTGCCCAGAATATTTAAGGTGAGGCTGCTTCAGTGCAGAGGGAAGTGGGACAATCCCCTCCCTTGCCTGGCTGTGATGCTGTGCACGATGTCCCCCCAGGACATGGGTGATCCTCCTGGTTGCCAGAAAAGACTCAAATTCAAATGTCAGGCTGACTCAAATTCAACTTGCCATCAACCAGGACACGCTGGTCCCTTTCTGCTGTGCCACTTTCTAGCATCTCACTCCTCAGTCCGTACCTACGTCCAGGGCTCCCTTTCAGATAAACAGAATACAGATTTGGCTCCCTTTTCCCAAAATCCTATACGGCCCTCGCACTGTATCTAGCATCATACTTGGCCCTCTACACTAGATTATAGTACCTTCAGTGTCAGCTTTTTATATAGATTGCCTTAAACTACAAAAGAGACCCTAAAATTAAGGCTGTATATCCTGCAGTAGGAAAAGAAAGATTACAATCTCTGTGCCAATTCCCTCAGATTCACTTCTACCCTTGGGACTCATATTTCACCAGCGGTTTTTTGTACCTATAGCTTGGTACCACTAATCTTTAATCCAGAAAATATAGTGTCAGGCACATCTCAGTTGACATTGGGCACACAGATGTGTGCAGCATACACAGAAGTCAAGCGCACATCCTTCAGACTTTGCAGCTTTATTCATCAGCTTCTCCCTGACATCAGGGGAACTAGTCCATTAACATTCACTGAAAACACTTCACTATTTGTTTTGGTTTCCCTTTTGTTTTGGTTTGATTGGCCAAGAGAAATTCCTGTAAATGTTAAAACACAAAACCCTTGGTATGACATAGACCTGGCCCACTTGAGTTCATTCCTTTCCACCTTGTGCCATGGACAGGATCAGGCCCTTGCCACTGTCCTTCCCAGCCTCTGCCATGAGCAGGGCTGGTCACCAGCACGTGACCCCACCAGGCTGTCCACAATACACACAACAAAACTCCAATTTTGCCAGGTTTAGAGAGCTGCAAGAGACTTCTGTGACTCAATCAGGGTTTATTAACAGGCCATTTGAAAAATCCTCCCCTGGAATACAGCCCACAAGAAGAGACAGGCTGTATTGTATGGAAACTGTGAAGGGCCATGTGCTGGAAGGAAAAAAAAAATGTCACGAGATCTGCTTCCCTTTTCTCTCCACCTTCCCATTTCCCCACTCCTTTCCTAGGTCCTCTCTTTCTTCCCTGGCTCCCAGGAGAAATCACAGCAGACAAGGCAGAGAGCAATGGTGGATTCAGTAGTCTGATGTGGCTTAGAGCAAAGACTGTGACTAAAGGAATGTAAAGCCAAACCCAGAAACAAGCGGCAACAAAGAGCTAAAACTACCAGAAATTGACACGTACACGTCCAACCATGATGTACTACACAAGGACATGGCCAGAAAACAATGTGTGATGACACAAGTTGTATGAAGAAGCTGGACTCAGTGCAGCAGTTCTGAAAATAAGCTCAACCAGGTTTAGAAACAGCTCTTCATGTCATCATGTCAGCAAGCAGCACAGGAAGGCAGTGGTCCACCTGTGTCTTACCACCTCCACCATCTTTCCTACTAGGTCTTTCATAGGTTAGCAAACTCCCATTTTCTGCTACCATTAAATTCCAAGAAAACTCTCTCTTGTCCTGTGTTGCACCTGAAACATCTATAAAGGCACCTTGCTGCTCTTCTTTCCCCCCTTTCCCTAAAAATTACTTTTGAGAGCCACAAAAATTTAAAAAACAAATAATAGGGAGACTAGAGAACCCTCTTCATCACACTAGATGGTGTTACTTTACATATCTAGACGTCCCACTTCTGCTTGTAGCTCTTCATCACTTCATCCTACACATCACAACTGAGACATGAGACTTCTTTTTTTGTTGTATATCCTGACCTGACATGAGATACTAAAACCAGAACTTCAAAATCTTACTGTGAGGAAGGAAGTGGAGCACAGTATTTGCACCAACTTTCTACAGATTGCAAAAGCCTGAGCTTACCATTTGAAAAGAATGTACACGAGGCTTACTCTCAGACTAATACTGATCCATATCAGTTAGGGATATCATTATAGCACAGCTACAGGAGTTAAAACAGGCACAGGTATGTAGCAAATGCAATTCTTCAACAACTGGAAAACTAGTTAAAGCATGTGTGGAATAAAACTTTGTTCCCTTTCAGGATCAATAGCATTTTCTTTGGTTCAAAATAGTTCATCTGGATATTTAAAAAATGTAGTGAGTTATTAATTACTACCAAAACACAGTTTGAAGGTTTTCCATTCCCAATTAGTCCACACAAAATGCTTTCTAAAATGCCACAAAGAGGAAAATGACAGCATTTTTTGCAGTAAGTATAATGATTTACTCCTCTGTGCATTTCTTGAGCTTGGAGAAATTAAACTAGTAATATCAGACCTTTCATCTTTGTGTTACTTTTTTTTTTCTGAGTTGCTCTTCTTAATCAAAAAAATGACTTCTTGGAGGGTTGTTGAGGACATTATGGTGGGATGTATTTTCTCTGGATTTGCATTAGACATTTGTCAATTGTCTTCATGAGAGTTGAGGGAGAACGATCCCTATAATCCAATTTACTGCAGCAGCAACAAAAAGTATCTTCCCTTTTTACAAACTTCTTGGGAATAAACGGAATTGTTAATCTAATAAAAGAAACTCATTCCCATCAAGATAATCAACAGTGGAAATACTTGAGGGTGGGAGTGCAAATTCTTCCTTTTAAACAATTTAATAAGGGTTTGTCAATATGAAGCCCATGAAGTTGGTCACAGTTAAGTTCAAAACAAGCATTTGTTGGTTAATACTGCTTGTTTTGAACTTATTAAATTAATAACGTAATGGATAATTCTTGAACTAACTTGTTACACCTCTGATACTAACCTTGCTCTTTGCAACAGACCTCTATGCCATTATAAACACAATTAAGTGTAAAATGGAGGCCTCAGAATAAGAAAATGTAGGGGGCTTAAATCAAACAAGTTGAATGCTATCTTGGGACAATGTATACTCATAAAACTTAGCATTCCCTCAGGTACAGTGCCCATTAATCTGCAACCTTTCTTGATTCCTGCTCATTTAATTTATCTGACTTGATCCACAGTCATCATCAACTTCAGAATCCATGTGGATAAAATCTTGGCTCTCTTGTAGTCTCAAATTTCTATGACAACAGAAAATTGAGAACTATTTAATTACTACAGTCATACATAGGACTACTTTTGCTAAAGTCAAATGGCAAGATAAATTCTCCAGTATCTTTTACATCTAATGGGGTTTCACTGTGCTCCAGTGCAGTGTTAAGAAATGACTGATCTCAGAAGGGGGCAGATCTTGGGCTCTAAGGCTACAGGTGAGTCCTGACTGCAACAGGCAAATTGCACCACTGTCTTAAGGAGTCTTTGATTAAACAGAACACTGCAGAACAACAACAAAAAAAGAAAAACAAAACAACAAAAACAACCAACCAACCAAAACCCAAAAGACCCATAAACAAAACAAACATGTTTTAATAGATCAGTGTGATTTTATTACTACACAGCACTGAAACTGTTTCAAAAGTAGCTGACAGAAGTAATCTGCCCATATGAACATTTGGACACTATTCTAATTTTCACCAGTATTCAGCATTCAGGACTTTTATTGAGGTCAGAAGCAAGTATGCTCAGGTGCTTATGCTGAGTATCATTCAGAGGCCCAACATTCAAAAATAAAATTACATTATTTTACTTCAAAATTTAACCTTCTCTTCCTACTGTTTCTTCCAGTATGTGCACAAGATCAAAAATAAAGGCTCCATGCCACTGTTTAGCAGCATGAAGTACTACTGACTCTGTGAGGCATTTTTCTCTACCCTAGCCCAGAAATTCTCAGCTCTTTGCTCACATCTGCTTGAATGGTTTATCTTTATCGAGATTTTATCTACATAAGACATTCATTTCTACAGAGAGTAAAACAAAAAAGGAATTTGGACTCCTACAGTGAATCTCAACTTCATTAAACAAATCAGCACATTTACTATTTCCTGTTGAAAAATAAAATTGCCAAACAATGTCTCCTTTAGAACGAAAGTAAATAAATCCAGATAGAAGACTACACTTCCTTTTTTTTTTTTTTTTTTTTTTTTTTTTTGAGAAGGGAATAACTAAAAATATATGCAAGAACCAGGCTCAGCGAGAGGGAAGAAAAGGAATTTTTATGTTTTCTCATGGAGCTTTTAAAAAATCTGGTGGCTGCTCAAATCCTGTGAGCTACTGTACTATTTCTTTAACATTTTGATGACTGGGGCAAGCAGTACTCCAGCTCCTTTGCTCTCTTCAGTTTTGCTTTCTCAATCTATCCTGGCACAGAGCAAAGGCAAACAAATAGGCACACCAAAAGAGAGTGAGACTGGTTCAGGCAGAAGAAGTTTTGGACTTGCTGTAAGATGCACTGTTATCTTAAGGGCCCTCTTTAGCCTTTATGGGGTGCAGAACCCTTACAGTTTGATTCTGGTCTGTTTCCTAATCCCCAGCCAGTCCACTTCCCTTGTTAATCTTAATCCTGCTCTATCTCCATGTGATCAATAGCTACGAATACGGCACTCCTGATGTCTGAATAGGAGCAGCAATAAAGGCAGTACAGAGGTACAGACTTCTTGGTACAAAGTCCTTTGTGCATAAATATGTGATTTACTTCTTTGAGAACAGCTTTCCCAGGGAGCACAGAGCCGTGCTCAACTACAAGTGTAGTCCTCTCTCCTTTCCCTAAGCCTTTTAAATTCAGCTGTCCCATGTGTTCTTCTCCTACCCTTGTGCCTCTTCACTGGTCCATCACCTTCTTTCCTTTTGATCTCCTAACAGTGAAAGGGGATTTGACTGTCATAATACAGGTACCTAGTATTTAGACTGCTGGATCTGAGCACATACAGACGATAATTTTGTCCTAAAACAGGTGTCTTAACTAGGTCAGATGAATCTCACCTTTGGAGTGCTTATTTCTCCCTGTTGATGGAAGCTGAGGGTCATGACCTGAGACTCAGGTGTTTATCAACTAAGTATCAAAAATATTCCCCAATAATCCAATTTTAAATACTCAACTAAAACTTTTTAAGATGATTCATTTGGCCATGATATTCCCCATTTCATTAATACCCACTCTATCCTCAGTAAATTCCCAGGCACATTTTTTCGCTCCTTTTTGTATTCCATTCTCGCTGGATTCAGTTCATTACATTCAAACTCTAATTCATCTCTTCCATGGAGCCACTTCCATTCTTACTTCAGTTTCTCTCCATCAGATGCTGAAAAGGAAAAGGGCTCAGAGAATCATGCCATATAGTGTCAGGAAGGATTGCTTCAGGATATTCCTGGCTACCTCCTCCTGCAACACAGGCCACAAGACTCCTTCAGTCCTTGCTGAATTGGAGAAGGTATCTTCTAGGAAAACGGTCACTCTTTACTCTAAAACTGCTAGTGCCAGTGTTGCCTTGGTTAAATCATTCCAGTAGTTAACTGCTCTGACAATCAATCTTAAGTTTATTTTTAGCCTGAATTTGTCCTGTTTTAGCTATTAGTCATGAATCCTGTATTCTAATACACCAAAACATCCTATTAACAACTTTCTGATATCCCAGAAAGTGCCTACAAACATTTAAGAAGTTTCTTTGTTAATAAAACTAATCAGAGATTGGATTGCTTGCATTTTCCAGTCCTTGATTATTCTTTGAACTCTTTGCAATGCATAAATGTTCTCCTTGAAAGTCTCTAGCTGTACCTGTCTATAACAAATGTATTTATCTTTTAAAAACATGATATAAAACAGACATGCTAATAGTCTTCTTTCCAAAGAACTATAACAGCACATGGCTATGATATAATTTATTAATAAAATATTTAGCACTTTAGTACAGATTGTTTAAGTCAGCAACTTCTCCATAGACCCTGTAAACAATCTTACAGAAAAGTTCTCTAGTTGTCCTATTTTTCCTGCAAACTCTAGTGTTTTTATTTAAGCCCCTAAAATTGCTCAGTTCTAGCAATCTATCACGCACTGCTAACTTCAAGAACACTTTTAAAATGCACTTTTGTTATTCGGTTGTTCATCACATTGCATCAGAATTGAGAGAAGATTTTCTGTAAAGAAAGATGTTTTATAAGAAGTCACTAATCTTCTTTGCTTGACAGTACTTCCTTTTAAATTTCAGCAGGAAATCAGGGTTCTTTCTTCAGGGAATTTTGGATTAAGCCCTTTTTCAAGTCTGACAATTTTATCAAACAATATAGAGGTCAAGGAGTCAAAGGACAGGTAAAGAAAAGAAGCTGGCCACTATAGACATTTTAATAGCTAACACTGTAGCTTTTAAAAAGCTAATATACTAAGACTGAAAAGATAACTAACACATTTGGAGAAACCTACAATCAGATCCCCTATGCCTGAAGAATATAGGCTACAGAATCAGAAGAATGTGAAAATATGTAAGTATTGCCCACTTAGAAAGCTAGTTTGAGACTGACTAGAATCAAAAGTAGATGGTTCAGTATGCAGCACGTCATCCTTATCTTCTTGTTGACTTCAGCTCTTTGCAGATGTTGCTGCACTATTGACCACTGCCCTCATACCTCCTTGTCTCTGCTGGAGGAGCAGCCAATAAGACCCAGGAGTATCTCCTTTCTTTGGCTGCCCTTCTCTAAAATGCGCAACACTTGCTCTTTTTCACCCTCCTTTTGTACATTCCCATCCCCGGATAAAAATTTTGTATCACAAATAAATAATTCCACTCTGCTTCGAAGCATCTCAATTTATGGGAGAACTAAATCTTTTTGTAACCACTAAAGTAAACTACTGGTCTGCATTTCAAGATAAATCTAAGTAACAACATTGGTATCTACTCCCTAAAACATGGGTACATGTCAAAAGAAAGGCAAATACTAGACTTTGAATTTGAATTATGTAAGGCAAGCTATGTAACTGACTATTCATGCAGGGGATGGGGCGAGAACATTTCCAAGAATAGAAACAGAATAGGAAGTCACAAAGTAAGCATGGATAAGACCTGAATACAATCCTGTGAGGAACTTACAAAGAGCTTTTAAGGTAAATGTGTAACTAAAGACGCTTCTAACTGATAAAAGTAGTACACTCTAACTATCCAGTTTGTTATTGCATCCATAGTCTCCATGAAAAACATAAAATATGGTGCAAAATTAACAAAATTTGTGAAAGTATTATGGTTGTAAAGCATAAAGAATAGCGTAACAATTTAAAAAATGCCACAATAAGCGGGACCATGAACTTCATGAGCAAAAATCCAAATGACAGTAAATTCTAAGGTAGCAACAAAAATCTTGCTATAGGAAAGACATTTTTTACAGTGAGAACAAACATTAACTGGAACAACCTCCAAGATGGGGCAATTGGAAAGTTCAGCTGGAAAGAGCACTAGACAAACCTCATTTATGCTCCCTTTCCCGCAAAAGGTTGGACCAGTTGATCTTTCAAGGTCCTTTCCAAGCTGAGCTGTTCCATGATTCTAAGAACCACCTCCACAGTGGATGAAGGGCTACTGAGTCATTCCCTTGAATATCCATTATGGCCTACAGTATCCTAAGTGCTATCTAAGAAGGAAGCTCACTATCAGGCTTGCTCTACAGTTATACTTGTTAATCTTTTCCCTCCTGTCACAGCTTTCTTTCCAACACTATTGTAGGGACTTACCATTCAACTTCTCTACAACAAGCCTATTTGCTCTCACTGCTAAGGATCTCTAAGTTATAAATAGAAAATTGAGAGGCTTGCAAACAGTAAGTCCCCAAACATACAGACGCGATTTGGTAGACTGTTCTCAAGGCCTTAAGATCTGATACATACCTGGGAAACCCAGGAACTGGAGTATGTCTCCTACCAACTCACAGGAACATCAGGATTTATTCCAACAGGTATCAGGATGCAAGAAGGAGCTTCCCATAAAAGGAGCAGGCATCAGGGACACAGGCTGCCATGCCTTTCTGGGCACTCCTCCTTTCCTACTGCCAGGAGCACCACCTGAGCCAGCCTCAGAGCTCGGCCAGAGTCCATCTTTGTCCTAGAAAACAGAATATAGTACATTCTCCAGTTTAAACAAGTAGTCCCCAAATACACCTCTCATGAGTTTGTCCTTTGAGCAGATGCAATAGATAAAATGTCAATCACCTGCCTTGATGAAGAAGAATGAATAATTTTTTTTTCTGCATTGTTTATGTAAATGTTTGGGGCTAGAGCAGAAGGACAGAGGTGTGCTGTGCTAATCACTGTGCCCTATCACCTCATTGCCAATCTTCAGGATGGCTTTACACAGAAACTGCACTTCTCTCAAGCCATATTGGTAGCCCTGCAGGGAGACCATGCACTAAGGAGCTCTGTGCTCTCTCTCCCAATGCTACTCAAGGGCCAGGGGTCTGGCTCTACAGAGTCAACACAGAAAAAAATGACAGAAGCAGTACAGTGAAATGGCAAGGCACTGGACTGATAGCTCTACTATGTCTGATCAGATTAAGTAAAACTCAATAGCTGTTGTTTGGGAGGTGGGTGGGTTCTTTTTATAATTAATAATTCTTCTCTCACTACATCACTAAACCACGTGCTGCTCATCAGACAGATCTGCTAGCCCATGGGGAGCTTCACACAGTGGGACTAGACAGCTGCTAAGACATGAGCTAGCTAGTAAGCAATAGGATATCTTGCTGTTCTGTATGTGATTGTAGTGCAAATTAGCCTTTGATCAATGTCTAGAGACACAGACAAATGAAAAAAATATATATTATATATGAGATTTACTGTTTGGAAATCGGCTGTATTCAATTTAAAAGAGCAAGCAGAGATATATGACTTCCTAGAAGATGAAGCTGAAATTCAAAATTAACTCGTGCATCACTGCTATATCCAAAATCACTTCTCAATCTTGACATCCTTAAGCCTCATAACCTGCATTTTTTTCTGTATCTCCAGGACTTTTAGTCCTCCTTTAAGATCCCTCTGAAATTTCCATATTCATCCTGAGAAGACACACAAACACTCCAAAATACTTTAGTCACAAAATACAAAGTCACATTATTTCTGCATGATTATTCATTTCCCATTAAGTCCTAAGGTCACAGTAAAGTACCTGTACGGGTTCATTAAGAAGACTCATGTCAGTTTCTATGATGACTACACATCCTCTTCTGAATCATTCACTTCATCATGTTAGTTTCAGCAAACTTCCAAGAAAAATCTGGTAAACATGGTACATACAACAGACAGATATATTAACTTGTAAGAGAACTGTTCACATTTATCAGAGAAGATCTACCTTTTTGAACTATCTTCCTGATACATATTAAATAAAGCAACACCCACGGCAATATCCCCCAGCTGGCAAATCCCAAGGTGTGTTAAAAATTAACAGGAGCATTTCACAGACCTCAGGTAGTTACTCTTAAGACTCTTGGGTGGAAGTTATAAAGTACTGTTGCATGACACCGAATGCTGCACAATGCTGTTCCCTGCTACAGACCATTACCTTTTATTATTGAGTACAAATAATATATGTAAAATGTTCAAACTCCAAATATCCCTTAGATGCACATTTTCTGTTCTATACTTCACTCTAAATCTAGCAATGGTCTTATCAAATATTAGCTTTGGTTGTCGTTTATCTTGCTCCTGACATAAATACACTACTGTCCATTATCTTTACCCTCCATGGCTTCAGGTATTTTAAATCTTTCTTCAACTGTCCTGAACCAGCCATGCTGTCCAACCTATACATTAATTACTTTTACTTATTTTCATTTACATGCTTTCATTATATACTGTTTTTGTGCCATTGTAATACCCACATTTGGCTTAAATGACGCTTTGTTGTTTTCCTTCATTTTCAGGCGACAGTCCTCCTACAGCATCTAGAGTAACAGCCCCGGAAAATTCTACAGATATAGGCATATTTTGCTCTACTGCACATTGGCAACATTTGTGCAGAAATACTTGTGCAAGAAAGACAGATGTGGATGAACTCCATAGCACAAGAAGATCCTTTAGCTTAAAGCTGGCTACATTAAGTAACCATGACTGACGTAGGTGTATTTCAACCCCTGTGATTTTCCCATCAATGATCGGCTTTTCCTCGTTCATCATAACTGAGGTGAAATACACTGCTGGACATCAAGAAATTGTATTTTTAAATGTTATCAAAGAGTAACCCCTAGTCCAGAGGCAATCCTTGCACATCATCATCCCCAACCCCTGTCTACCTGCAATGTCACATCGCTGGATGACACTCTCCACAATTCCTCTCCGCAGGTAAAAGTCTTCCAATCTACTTATTTTTTTCCCACTGACCTCATTCCATGCCCAATGTCCTACAGTACAAATCACTTCACGAATTTCTCTGTCGCTGGTATTAGACCGAGCTTCCCACAACCTCCCCGCGCACCTGTGGGGTGCCCGCGCCCCAGGCCCAGCCCCGGCTCCCCCTGACCCGCACGGAGCGCCGGCCGCGGTGGGGCCGAGCCCGGACACTCTCCTGCTGTCCGAGAGCAGGCTGGAGCCAGGCGGGGGTCGGGCTCCTCTCCCAGGCAACCAGAGACAGGACAAGAGGACACAGCCCTAAGCTGTGCGAGGGAAGGTTTGTTTTGGATGTCAGGAGGGATTGCTTCACTGAGAGGGCGATTAGATTTGCAAGTGGGCTGCCCAGGGAAGCTGGGGGCGGTTGCTGTCCCTGGAGCTGTTTAAGAAGAAACTGGATGTGGCACTGATGCCATGCTTTAATTGAACAGGTGGTGCTCCTCAGAGGTGGGACTCGATGATCTCAAAGATCTTTTCCAACCTAATTGATTTTGTGAGTTTCACTTCTGGCTGCCCATAACTCCAGTCTCTGTTCAAACCCTTCCAGGATCTCCCATTTTCCATTCCCCACGCGTCCCGGGGTCCCGCATTTTCCATTCCCCACGCGCCCCTCCGCCCCGGGGTCCCGCATTTCCCAGTCCCCACGCGCCCCGCCGCCCCACGGTCCCGCATTTCCCATTCCCCACGCGCCCCTCCGCCCCACGGTCCCGCATTTCCCATTCCCCACGTGCCCCTCCACCCCACGGTCCCGCATTTTCCATTCCCCACGCGCCCCACGCGCCCCGAGATCCCGCATTTTCCATTCCCCACGCGCCCCTCCGCCCCGGGATCCCGCATTTTCCATTCCCCACGCGCCCCTCCGCCCCGGGATCCCGCATTTTCCATTCCCCACGCGCCCCTCCGCCCTGGGATCCCGCATTTTCCATTCCCCACGCGCCCCTCCGCCCCGGGGTCCCGCATTTCCCAGTCCCCACGCGCCCCTCCGCCCCACGGTCCCGCATTTCCCATTCCCCACGCGCCCCTCCGCCCCGGGGTCCTGCATTTCCCAGTCCCCACGCGCCCCTCCGCCCCACGGTCCCGCATTTCCCATTCCCCACGCGCCCCTCCGCCCCGGGGTCCCGCATTTCCCAGTCCCCACGCGCCCCGAGATCCCGCATTTTCCATTCCCCACGCGCCCCTCCGCCCCGGGGTCCCGCATTTCCCAGTCCCCACGCGCCCCGCCGCCGCGGGATCCCCGCCCGCCGCGCGCGCGCACAAGGCGCCGCCTCCGCGCGGGGCGCGCGCGGGTCCCGCCCTTCCTGCCGGGAAGGAGGAGCGGGAGGGGGCGGGCGCAGCCGGACGGGAAGATGGCGGACCTGGAGGAGCAGCTGTCCGACGAGGAGAAGGTAGGGATGGGTGGATGCGCTGCGCCGAGCCGCGCCGCCCTTTTGTCCTCCGTCCCTCCGAGGCGGCGGGGCTCCCGTTTCCAGCGCGGCGGCGCAGCCGGGCCGGGCCGCAGGAGGGGCGGGCGGAGGGTCGGGGGGAGGCCGGGGCAGGCCCGGCCGCATCTCCCGCCGCGCCTTGTACGGTGCGGGCCCGGCGGGGGCGGCGCCCGGGGCCCGGCGGGGGCGGCGGCCGCTCTGCCGGTCCCCGCGGCCGCCCCCGCCCGGCGTGCGGGGCGCGGGGACGGCGGGGAGAGGCGGGAGAGACGCGGAAGGGCTTTCCCTTCCCCCACCTCCACTTCCCGTTCCCGAGGCACCGTGCCCGTGCCGGCCGGCTGCCTCGAGGCACCCGGCCTGCTGTCCCTAGGAACCCCCGCAGGCTCCGGGAGGGGATGGGATACATGTGACTTACGAGAAGAAGGAGCTGTGGGGATGAGGAAGGCTGTTTTGCTTCCTGTTAGGAGACAGTAATTGGGGAAGTGTGAGGTCAAGGAGCACAGGGGACCGTGTTAGCGAGATATACCATGTACTCTTTTTGAGGCAGTTGGGAACTCAAATTTAGGGCAGATTTTTCCAGAAAAGTTTCAGAAGGAGCGGGATGTTTTGTGAGACTTCAGTTATCACTGCTCCTTGTCATCTTCTGTGAGATCCAGCTTCACAGGAGCTGCCTGTTTCCAAGCTAGGGTGTGGTGTTTTGTGTACATGTGCTGGTGCACTGCTCCTGCCTTTATGTAATGCATGCTCTTGCTCACTTCCCACTTTAAAAACGAATATTTTCATGTCCATGGAAATTGTGAGATGATTCAAATGTGGAAGGCATCAATAAATGATGTTTCAATCTTATTTGAATTTAAAAGGATGTCTAAAATATCTAAGTGGTTACAGTAAGGCGGATTTGCTGTTTGACCCTGTTTTGTAAGTAGAGATGCACTGATATGCCTATGGGTGCACCGCACCAGGATCTTGCTGTCCTCTCCCCAAGAAGTTTGAAGACTCTGCCTTCCTCTACTTAGTTCACATTTCAATGCCACCTCTCTGTTAATACAAGTAGCAATGTGACCCAGAGGTATAAGCGGTAATTGCGTTTCTTCTAGCCCCTTATAGAAAATACAAGTAACACTAATCAAGTACATTGTTCCAGAAGGTATGCTGAAAATATTTTGACTGCAAGTTATCTTGCCGTCACTGAATGGTTCAGATTGGAAGGGATCCTTGGACAACATTTTGTAGAGTCATCTAAAGCAGGCTGCCCAGTCCTAGGTGCAGATTGCTTCTGAAAATCTCTAGAGGTGCAGACTCCACAGCCTCCTTGGACAACCTATGGCAGTGCTTGGTCGCCCTTGCAGTGAGGAAGTGTTTCCTTGTGCTCAGATGGCACCTCTTGTGTTTCATTTTGTGCCCATTGCTTCTTGTCCTGTCAAATAATACAAAACAGTTTAATCTTATCTCTGTATAATGTTGGAAGCGCTGTCTGTGCTTTTGTGGCTGATGGAGTTAAGTTCTGAACTTTCTTCCACTCACTAATTTCGTTTTTTCTTTTCTCTGAAAATGAGTGCAGGGACTCATAGAGATTCCTCCTGCCTTGATGAAAGTGAATAGAGTGAGCACTCATCCATTGTAAATTTAAATTGATTTCTCTATCAGTCCCATACAAAATTGATTGTCCTGTATGAGTGGAATTTTCCAAGCCTGATAGTATATTTTATTGGCTAAGAAAACAAAGATGGGTAACACTGCAAAGTCCTGGAAAATATACAAATGGCAATATACATGTAATACCTCAAGATTTTATTTCTGATGCATAAAGTTGTGCCATCATTGCAAATTAAAAATGTTATTTGGAGTATTGAGTTTTACTGAGCTTAAAAAAAAGTCAGCTGGACGGGATTTGACAAACACACCCTTCTCACTCATCCAGTTGGGACTATAAATAAATGCAGGAGTAGATGCAAAGAGGCAAACACTGATTTTCATGAGAAATAAATCACATTACTCCTTTATATACTTTTCTCCCATGATACAGAATTCATACTATTGAAGGCTGATGCAGGTGATGATGATGATGTAGTTTTGTAGATAATTTCAGTAGAAACATAACTAGAACCCTGAAACTCCTAAAATTCAAGGAGGAAAGAAGGTGAACCAAATAACAGAACTTTTTTTGTCTCCAACTTGTGATAAAGTTGTATGAGCACAAATAAGTAGGAGATTGAGTGATGTAATGATAGGACAAGTTCAGAAAGGTCTTTGATTCATACCTTACTTCACATTTAATCAAAAGATCTGAGTGTTGCAAAGGCAGTTCCATATGCCTTATGATTGCTGGATTTAAGATGACTGTGTTTAGCTGTAGCGTAATTCAAGTTTAAAACTTGCAGTGTTCAGCATAATTGAGAATATAGAAAGGGGCATAATTGGAATAATGGCAAACCAGATTGCTACAGTTCAGGTAAAGAATCTTTAAAACCAAGGAAGGAGAAGAACCAGAAAGAGCATTTCAATATTCAAGGTTGCTTAGGTGGTTTTGAACTCTATCTTGTTCCTTAGATTCACATTTTTGAAGAGATTTTTGAAGCCTTGTTTTTCTTTCAATGATGCAATGACTGTGACAATAAATTTGAACAAGCTTTAAAAAAATAAAAAATACGAGGACTGTTTGTAGCAAATAAGGTGTGTTAAATTTGTGTAGATCCACAGATCTGAAGTTGGACCATTTCCTGTGAAAGTTACTGGTTTTAGCATCCAGGAGCTGCAGTTTTTCAGTGCTAGAGAATGCTTTTGTGTTCCAGAGTGTTTTGTAGTTGCCTTATTCACATAGGTCAATGAAATTTCAGAACCTTTTAGGTATGTTGAATAACATAAGTTTGTTTGTTTATTGATTCCGTTTGTTTATTTAAAAAGGGGTGTGAGGGGTGGAAATCTTGAAGCCCTGAACTCCCAAGAAACAAAGTTGTCACTTCTGCACCCTTCTTAGAGATAACACATTGTCGTTTTGAATGCAGAACCTATTTATGTATGCAGGATATTTGAAGTAGCTTTGTTGAACTCTAGTAACCATTTTTTTGCAGTTCAGTTTTATTCCAATTTATCTAGAAATAGTTTTCTTACCTGCAGCTACAACAAACTAATAAACATATATAAAAATATTTTTAGAAGCATATTAGTGGGAATATTAAAGGTACAATTTATCTACATGAATATAGGCCATAATTGATGAAAGGTGCTGATTTCACTGTAAAAGTTGTAAAAATGTCAATACTCATTTACAAACAATGGCACAAACGAAAAACAGCACAAAAACTATTTAAATCATAAAACTAGTGTTTTCTAGTCCATTTTTGGTGACTTGAAGGGATATGTTTTCTGTAGGTTTGTTTGGGGTTTTTGTTTTTAATGTGAATCTACAAAATACAGGAGTTAAATAGCTGTGTATGACTTGAGAATAAAGCCTCAGAAAATAAGGATGCCTTCAGGGAGGAAGGGATAACACATGAAGTCTTTAAATACTAAATTAGGTCCTGCATTCCTTAAAATGCTGAACATAATAAATATGGCAATTTTCAACCACATTTTTTTTTAAAAAAATGAACTACACATCTTTCAGTGAGCTTATATCTCAGTAATTTCACTTTTTCAGAAAGATGGGGTTTAACAGTGTGATTAGAAGGACACTTCTCTTACAATGAGGAAGTAGTCCCATTTGTGAAAATGAGCCTGGATGGCTTCCAGGTATTTCCTGGTGCTTTTGGTAACTTTGTAACTTCTTAGATTTGTAGATTTTGACACCTAATTTACCTAACTCTGCAGTGTAGTTTTGTCAGATTAAGGAAAACCCACTTCTTATGTCGGTGTTTTGGAATGAAAAGTCCAGGCCAATAAAATGAATCTCTCACCTGTAATGGTGTCTTTAAAGTGTAACACATTGGCAGCAGATTGCACTTATATGTAAAAGCCCACCAATGTGGGAGGCTCAGCTACTTTTCTTAATGCACATATAAACTTTTTTCCTAAAACTACTTTGAAAGCATTAGCAGAATTTTTGATAGAAGAAATGTTACTTTTCTAATTTACATGTGTTAAAGCAACTCCTGTGCTCTACATCGTTCATTTTGAAAGGATTTAGAATTCTGACTTTCAGAATTGTGTCAAATGAGACTTGGAGACTGTAGGTGATAGGGACTGCATTTGAATAACCTTTTCTGGGTATAATTGCACTGTAATCTATAAAGTAAACTTAAAGTCGTGCAAGTGTCCTTGATAACATTTTGATGAAATTCTTTAGTAAGAATGAGGAAGTTTGGAGTGCTTTTCAGACTCACATGTAATTTTGAATATTGGAGGCCTTCCAAGATTTAAGATTTTCATGTCCTTTTCAGGTTATACATGAAAATGTGTGTGAAGATAGTGTGTTGTCTTGAGTTAGGGGTGATTTTATTTGTTTGTTTGGGGTTTTTTTGTTACTTTTTTGGCTGATTGGGGTTTTTTTTTGGAGGGGGGTTGTTTTTTTTTTTTTTTTAACTAAAATGCATCAATAGCATTGAGATTGAAGGACAGAATAGATATTTGAATCACTTTCTTGGGTAAGTGCTAAACACTCTGAAGAAGCAATCATATACTGTATGTATAACTGCAAATAATAACTTGGTTTACTTCTACAGTCATACTGGCTGGAAGAAATTTCTGAAGGTAACTCAAATGCTGCTTAGTCAAAATGGGCCAGCTTAGATAAGGTTGCTCAGGGACTTACCCTTTGAGTTTTTGGGTATCTCCAGGGACAGAGACTATACTGGCTGTCTGGGTGAGGTGTTGCAATGTTTGTCTAAGCCCCCGTGGTCAGAAACTTTTCCTAATTTAAAATTGTTACAAATTGTGTACAGTGCTGATTGTCTTTCCCTGCGTATCTCCATAGTAAGTTACTGTGCAAAAAAAATTTGTTTGCCTTTTTGGCAAGTTATAAGTGGTTACTTGAAGCTTGAAGATGAATACAAATGAAACCTGTTATTATAAATAAAAGATCAGTGTATTCTAAAACTTCAGATCATGTTTTCTTCCCTTGGTACTAGTTTGAAGAAATCAGGTATCCTTTGGGGATTATGACTTCTACTTGTTAGGGAGTACTCATAATGCAGTGGCACCTCAGGACCATCAGAAGCCCCCTTCTTGCTGGCTTTATACTCTCAAAACTTCTTGCAGAAGCTTGCTGCCTAGGAAACCTCATAGTTCAAGTAGGTAAGAGAAACAAAATGAAGCAAAAATAGAGTAATAGAACAAGTTCTTGGCAAATACAGTGATGAAACTGGAGACATTAATTAATGATATAATAGATATAGTTCTATTGCCTACCAATACAGTCTTCAACCTCCAGTTCTGCTGTGAAATTCTGGTTTTGGTTGGTTTCAATTTTGGCAGTCAGAACAGGAAAAGGGTTTTAGCTGCATTATTTAGCAAGCCCATGTATTTTTTGCAGGCAGCCCTGTATACTATACCTGAACACTTTCAGGTTCTGGAATTGGGATGTAAAGGAGTTTAAAATGCTCCTTGAGAAATGAAAGCAGGTTTTTGAGCATGTGGCAATTACTTTTTTAATCCTTGAGTAAAAAAAAGCTTCTGAAATGTAAAATACTTCAAATACTTTCTTAGCTTGACAGAAGGCATTAAAACCTTGAATAGGTAGCCTTGAGAGGGAATTTTAAGACACTGGAATTGGGAGACATAACAGTTAGGGTGGTACCTTATTCTATCAATTTTCAGAGGGCAAGCTCCGTTATGTTCCCTTTTCTCTCCCCACTGCTGTTGAATCTGGGCTTATATTATAACAAATTATAATTTGTTATAATTTGGGTTTATCATTATAACAAATGATCTTGGCCTAGGAGGAAGAATCACTTAAAAAACTTGGGCTTTGTAGTAGAAGAATACTTTGCAGATATGAACCAAGTGCTTTTTAGCTTACAGTGGATTACTTTGTAATCAGTGCTGGGAAAGAGGGGCCTCACCTCGATGCTCCAACTGAGGGTCATGTGTATTGATGTCCCTGTAACACACATCTTGGGTTTTTATGTGGGAGGGAGGTGACACTGTCAGTTTCTTTCTTTGTGAAGTCTTAGTCATTTCTTGTGCCACTTACTTCTCAAATAAAAGTTAATGCTTTTGCTTTTCATTAAATGTAAAGTTTTACTGCTTTTTCAATTTTCATTTCAACAAATGACTTTTGCAAGGAAATAATTTTTTTATGCTGCTTTTCTGTTGTCTATCTCGAATTAATTATGATCCATAAGCTGAGTATGCAGTTGCTTGGCTGCTATTGTATGTATTTATATATAATTACTATTAGTTATATATAAATATATACATTATACACATAAATAGCTGTGTATATATATATATATAATAAAAGGTTTCCAATTCTATATACTCAGGAGTAATAAATGTAACTGCAGAATAACATGGGGGACGTTTACCTTCTGTAATTTTTTTATGGTTATTCTTGTGTATTACCCAAATAACATCCATTGCTTTCATATTCCTTTTTGCTATCTGTGCCTGATACAATGACTTTCAGGAGTCCTGCTTTGAAATTGTGTTTTTTTAATCCTTCTTTATATGATGTGGTGTGTAAAGAGATTTTAAGATGGGGACTTTTATGATATTTAGATACCCTTCTGCTGAAAGGCCCTACAGTGAAGCATCTGCCACCTTTCAAGGTGGTTATTTTTGAAAATAAATCTCATTATTCAAGTCAGGTAGAAAAAATGCAGCTAAATTACCACACATCATGTAAGATTTTCTTTTTGCACCACTGTTAAGTGTTGGTACTGTTACATACCCTTTAAATACTTGTGCATTAAAAATAATTGAGGAAAACACATGTTCTACAGATGCAATGCAGCTTTAGGCATTACAATTAAGGAAATGTCTGTTCAGTCAAAGCCATAGGTATGGAATGTGCCCCTCCTTTCCTGTGCCACAGAACCACATTTTTACAGGGTTTGTTTCCTTAGGTCTTCTAGAAGCAGAAGTGAATTGGATACTACAGTGAGTTTTCAGTTGAGCTTAGTAGGAAGGCTGTTGCAGCACTCCTTTTATATTCATTCCCTCTCTACCAGAGTCGCTGCCTTTATTCCTTGTTTGTGTGAGATGATGCATGTTTTGGGATGCTGTTACGCCGTGGGAACAGTGAGGTTTCATGAGATGCTGTGAAGGCTGTTTGCTGCTGACATGGATTAATAGCTCTCTTTTAGCTAAATTGGTTGCTATCTTCTTGCCACCTTCTAAAGCTATTCTTTAGCTAGATCAATTTGCTTGTCTGAATAGTCACAGAAATAGATGAGCACTGATGATACACAAGAGTTTGTAAAAATACTGGTGTAACATCCTGGGAAGTATCTAACCTAAAGATTTAATGAGCATTTGGAGCCAGTACTACCAGGTGTCTAGCTATCGAAACCAGAAGCCAGTTACATTCTCTTTAAACGCTGAAGGGTTTACAAAGTCAAAAACTATGTAGATGTTTGGACAGAGCATCAAGCTTTGTATCTTGCAAGTACATGAACCTTAGACTGTGCTCCTTGATGTGTCATATATGTCAATGCAAAATTCATTTTGAGTGGTAGATGTCTGAGCAGTTTTGCTTTATAAGGAACAGCAAAGCTGCATATTGAAAAATAATGATACAGCTTAAGCTGAACTCAAATCAAAAGTTTGAATCAAACTCAGAACTAAATAAAACTGGATAAGTGTTATGTCCAGTATCACTCCAGTGAGTACAAGAAGTATCCCTTATTTTGAGTGTGACTTACAGAGCTTAAGAGAATTCAAACTTGCTTCATTTACATCAGTCTGTTAATATTTATGTGACTATGAGCTAATTGTGAGAAAACCCTGTAGCTACCTGTAAATAGAGTTAAGTGGGTCAAGACAAACCCATTTGTTTAGTTGCCTGTAGACAGGTTTTCAACAAGAACTACACAGAAGGCATGACTGAGAACAGAGCTCTCTAGACTCTGCTGTTCCTGGGGCTCCCTTCTGGATGTGATATCTCACCTTTTTTTTTTTTTTTTTTTTTTTTTTTTTTTTTTTTTTTTTTTTTGTGTCAAACACAGGTTTCTGTGAGTGGGAGATTCATTGTGTGTTGTAAGATAGCAAGGGTACCCTCAGGAATCCAGAACGTAAATGCATGACGTACAATGCTTTGAGGCTGCTGTAACAGTGATGACAGTAACTTTGGGAAGCTCTTTTTTCCCCCCCCTGTGATTAGCAACAAAGTTGTCTTTGAGTGGAAATTATCGTGGGAATCTTTTGCACTCCCTCTCTCTTCCTCCCCCTCCCCCTCCCCCCCCCCAAAAATTTTCATGCAATTTCTTAGGTAAAAAGGGCTTTTAGTATCTATTTCACTATGTCATTTTTATTGCTGTGGAGCAGTGAACTTTGACCTGTTGTGAGTGTAGAGGAAGGAGTGCAAAGAGTTCACAGCTGAGTTTCTGAGTTTGAAATAACGGATGCGTAGGAAAGAGTAAGGGTGAGTGTGTGGTTTCACTACATCCTGGCCTATCAACATGTATTTTCTGTGCAGCATCAATGTTGATTGAGGCAGTGAGCTGTCAGGATGCCTAGCAAATACAACTGTGAAATAACTGTGTTTCCGTCGAGTTAAAAGGGGGGAAAGAAAAACGAGAGAGGAAGAGTTTTAACGTCTCTGTTACTGTTAGACGCGCCTTAGCAGAGAGCGAGGAGCGAGCTGCCTGGCGGAGCTGCAGCTGACGGCGGCACCGCAGAGCGCTGCAGTGGGAGCGCTGCTCCTTGACCATATATAGGCACAGACAGCGCACAAGGTCGGCCTCTCCAACCAGTGTCGCTTCTCATGAGCCACCAACAGGAAGAGTGGTCTCGGGCCTTTTGAAGCTGCTATGTATAACTTCTTAAAAATAAAACAAACTTCAGAATGTCTTAGGCTGGAAAAGATAGAGAAGTAGGCTTTCTCTATGTACGTGATGGGTATCATGCATTGAGAAAAATGAAATTGTGAAATAAAGGCAGAAGTATGGAAAAAATAGAGATTTAGCATAACTGCCACCATTCTGTACATTGCTACATTGCTCTTTGCTTGTGTAGGCTGAAAACTGCAAATATTACTGTAACTGAGTGATTGTTACAGCATTTGTTGATAGACCAACTGTTTTAATCTCTAGCAGAATAAAGAATTAGGCATAATGCCTAATAATCGTGTTCATCACATACAGCAATCCTGTCGTTTTCTCTTTTGCCAGGCTTCTCTGTATGAATTTTTACCTTAATTGAAATAGTTAACTTATAAAATCAATAAGCTTGTAGGTTTGATAAACTTTTAACTGATTTGATGGGTAGCATTTGGCTTCATTTGAATTGTGAAATTGGTAGCTCTTAGCTACTGAGAGCAGACTTCAATTTAAGCAAGACTGAGAGTGGTGTGAATGTGAAAACTGGATAAATAGTGGCTGCAGTGGGGAATGCTTCCCTTCTCAGTGTTTCAGAAGTAATTTTGATTCTTTGTTTTTAAACTTGCTCTCAGCTTCTGTGTGATTAGTCCAAATTAATGTTCAAACTTTCACAAATGATTAATAAAAAACATATATAGATCAGGGGTTTTTGCATTCAAGAAATTCAATACAGAAAATGCATGGTTCCTTAAACAGGTTTGTGGTAAAAGCTGGGTTTTTGTGAATCACTGGTAATCAGATGTTCTGGTTTAGTGAAGTCTGAAGTTTATAGTTTCTTGCCACTCTGAAGACCTGAAGCTGAAAACTGTCTGTAAATCAAATCTACATCACTAAAACACTGCCTTAAACTTCAGGTAGTGTTTTGGGAGTAACTACAGTAATAAGTGAATAAACTTCAGGTATTTTATGTCTTTGAGTTTTCCAGAGGAAGATTCAACTGTAACAAATTTTTGTTACTTGCTGCGACATGTATAAGTTTCTTGTACTGCGTGGAGAGGTGCAGTTCTCTTGAATGGGAAAAGGTTTTGTCATTTGGATTCTTAAGATATTGTGATGTTTCTGTTTTGGCTTGCTCAAATCAGTTTTTTGAAGTCTCAATGCATTGAACAATCAGCATTGGTTACAACTGTAATGCACCTGATTGATTTTCTTAAAACTTCTCAGCAGATAGAACTTCCTATCTCAGATTGACTAAAAACCAGTTTAGCTTTTTGTCTGTCACTTTGCATTACTAGTTATGTGCATTTTTAATTTATATTTTTTTAGTTGCCCATGAACATCATATTTTATATGGACTATCCCATTGTTTTAATAGTGCTTCCCCAAGTAATAGCTGAGCCAGAGGCTTTTTGCTGCCAAAAGGAGGAGATGCGAATCTCGTAGAGGCTCTTGGAAGTGCATTCATTTATCCTTCAGTATCAGTCGGGGTTTAAAAAACAGAGGCCCTCTTTAGAGCATTTATTTTTGGAAAAATTCATTTGCAATAAATCTGCAAGTGCTTTTCAGTTCTAACGTGTTAAGTGTGACTACTGGATTTAATTATTTTATATGGGCTTCCTGTATGTATGAACTGGGGACATAATGGCTGTATCAGATACTCGTCACAGAGAAGTTAATTCAGTTCAACTGCTCAAGGAAAGTGGATTACTTTTAAATTGGCTTCACAAAGGCAGGTTAGCAAAATACAGAGAGTGTCTTAGCTGACACACTCTCAACTTCTGAAAACACATTGGATTTTTTGCTTTTGTCAACATGAATATACTTAACTTGATGAGGTATTCATTCCAAATTTGCATGATTGAATTTGTCTGTTCTATAAAAAGTGTCATCTATGATGCATTTTCACACTGAAAAACCTATCAGTGAGAAATTGAATTTACTTGTAAAATGTTTGTAAAAAGTAATGTCTAGGTTGGTCTGTCCTGAGGTCATCTGTTACTACTGAATGCTTTTGAATGAATATTACTTATAGTGTAGCTGTCTGACTGATAAGAATAGTTTTTACTGATAATGAAAAAAATAAGCAAAACCAGATTTATATTACCAAAACAGCTGAAAATGAGGTAGTTTCTGCAGTTTTAGTATAGACCTAATGTATCACCTTACAGATGTTACCAGTTTAAAGCATGTGGTCGTTCAGGGTGCAGTTGGAGCACCCATGTTTTGCTTAATTTTGCTTCTATAGCTGCTGCCTGCCCAAAACTGCTGGACCTGTTATTTCACAACTCCAGATGTCTCTAAGTCTTGTTTCTCTGCTTGCCCAGAACTAACCTGGCCTTGGCAGGGGTAAGCAGTCCTGTTCACCTGAAGTCAAGCAATCAAGAAATGATGTTCCTTCATCTTGAGCTGGGACTCAGCCTGGTGATAGTCATGCTGAAATCACACAACTGAATACTTGCTTTTCAGGCCTAATCCCTGACCCTGTTAATTGGTGACATGGTTTAACCCCAGGCAGCCACCAAGCCCCACAGAGCCACTCAGTCACTGAGTGGGATTGGGGAGAGAATCAGAAGGGTAAAAGTGGGAAAACTCATGGGTTGAGATAAAGACAGTTTAATAAGGAAAGCAAAAGTTGTGCATGCAAGCAAAGCTAAACAGGGAATTAATTCACTGCTTCCCATGGGCAGGCAGCTGTTCAGCCATCTCCAGGAGAGCAGAGCCCCATCACATGTGATGGTGACTTGGGAAGTCAAATGCCATCACTCCAAAATCTCCAGCCCTTCCTCCTTCTTCCTCCCTCTTTATATAGCAAGCATAATTTGATATGGTGTGGAATATCCCCTGGTCTGTTGGGGTCACCTGTTCTGGCCATGTCTCCTCCCAGACTCCCAGAAACCCCCAATGTCCTTGTCAGTGTGTCAGTATAAAAAGCAGAAAAGGCCTTGGCTGTGTAAGCCCTGCTCAGCAACAACAAAAACAGCTACTATCAACACTGTGTTCAGCACAAATCCAAAAGAGTCTCCTACCAGCAACTGTTAAGAAAATTAGTTCTGCCCCAGTCAAAACCAGCACAATTGGTCATTGGATAAAATGTCCTGGTGATAAAACCTTGGAGCCTGCCTTGCCCTTCTCCTTCCTAAGTGCTTTAATAATACCACAGGTTAGCTTTATTTCACATCCTTTATATTACTTTGGCTTGAGCATTGAGCTGAGTAGGTGTTCTGATGATAGGTATTTAAGGTAGAAGACAAAGGCTGTCTGCAATCCAAAATACAGCATTTAGGTTAGAAAGTTGGGAACTGACAACTTTTCTGTTTCCATTATCCAGCTCCGAATGATCATGTGCTGTTGGTGATCTGAAAGCTGCCTGGGCTGGTCGCTTGGGATCTCATGAGGGTTGAACGCTGCTAATGAGGCAGCTAAGTGCTCTCCTAGGACACTTCAACTTGAACCACCTCTCCTGGAGACCCTTGTCTGAAATTTGGGCCCTATCAAGAAACAGGGGCCCAAACACTGGCTGTATTGCTACTCTCAGTTGTAAAAGCTGTTTTCTTGTCAGTTCAAGAGCTCTGGCATGCTCAGACAGTTCTTTTGTAGTTTCAAATACAAAGAAATGTGTAGATGAAATGCATTCTTTGGTTATTTTTAGATATTGTTAATGAAATGTGAGCTTCTCAAACACCTTCATTTCAAACAGTGCTCCCAGACACTGCATTTTCCAGCTCTTCATTCCATAGATACATAATAGAAGGTGTTGGAAAGGGAAGCTTTGGTTCAGGTACTACCCTGTATTTGAATAGCAACACCATATCGAGGATGCAGGAGAGGTTTAAGTGTCTGGTGAACTTGGATAACTGTAAAGGATAGGAACTTTTGCCAGGTTAAGTTAGAGAACCAATATTTAGTTAGTTAGTTTTTATAATGGGTGCCTTTAACAGTGCAAGGGGGGAAAAGAATGAATGAAAGTGTGTGTGCAAAGTGACACTCTGCAAGTAAGGTAATAGTTGAGAAGTTTAAAAGTTGTTTCACATTGAGAAAGTGTTTTTGTGGGTTTTTTGCAAGTACATGTATCTGCAGCTGTGTAGTGAACCAGCTCAGGGTCCTGGTCTGGAAAAAAAGAGCAATAATTTTCCTGATTTTGCTCACTGTGCTGCTGTACAAGGGCTTGTGCAAGCAGAAGGAGAGAGAAAGCCAGGGCAGGTGTGCATACTTTTAGTGGAAATACTGGCTTATGCTGTGTTTTCTCTGCAAGAAGTTGTGGTTGAGGGCCATTAATTGCTAATTAAGATCTCAAGGTCTTTAAGCTTTATCTGCTGGTACTGTGGTACTAAGAGGTCTTAAGTAGATGCAGGTGAAATTAAAAGCTTCAGTGTCTATGCAGTGTTTTTAAGCTTACTCTGTCAGTGTCTATACTTTTGGAAAGTATAGAACCAAATTATATGTCGTAAAATTAGAAGAGCAGCTTTAAAGATCAAATGCATCTTCATCATGATTTTTGGCTCTGTTGGATTGTATATTGATTCCCGGGCATCCATGGACTGAAAGCTGACACAGCTTTTGAATGTGTGATCTTATTTGTTATATTCATCTTTTCCTGTTTGTCAGTAATAGAAAACATGTATGACTCAATTTCACTATCTGCTTCCATCACATATAATCCTCTATTCTGTTTGAAGAGGTGGACCTTTATAGTCTGTGTTTTTAATAAAGACCAAGTAGTTGAAGTAATGTGAACAAATATGCGGAACAGTGGGAGTTGTACAATTTCATGTCTGGCTGTTAAAACTATGTAATGCATAACTGCTTTGAATAGGAATGAATGCAAGTATATACAACCACATTATTGGTTTTGTATTTAAGGTGCGTATAGCAGCAAAATTCATAATTCATGCTCCTCCTGGGGAATTCAACGAGGTGTTCAATGGTGAGTATCTGTCTGCTCTGTCCTTTCATTTAAGGCATTTATATCCAAAATTGCATTGCTGATTATTCTCCTGAATTTCATGTAGCTTATATTGTAGCAGCTCCCTTGCTGTAAGGGCTGGTTTTGTAGCTGGGCATGATAAGCTTTGCAGTCACAAGACAACTTGAAGTTTAAATGCAAAACAAGGGAAGTACTGCTTTTCCTTGGGATGTGAGAACAAGCTTTGTCTCTGTTTTCAATGAGTCATGAATTAACAGTAACAAGGGTTTCTGTTTACAAGACACATACTCTTATTTTTCATCTTTGATAGACAAATATATTTTTCAACAAAAATTAAAGTAGCTGAAATGAAAATGATCCTTTTTTTTAAGAAGGAATATTATTATGAATGCTTTAACTTGAATACACAAAAGACTACTGCCTAATGCCAGTTGTGGAAAGAATATTAATTTTCTCCAAACATTTCTAACCTTTAAATTCTGGGCACACTCCATTTTAGTGTGTGTATTGGTAAACTGAAAGGAAACTTAAAATAAGCTTCTTTCAACTATTGTTGTCTGAACTTCAGCTAAGTTTTTTTTTTTTAATTAGTGCTTGTCATCAAGATATTTGGGCATACATATAGTATAAAAAGGCAGGCTTTATAGTTGTGGCTTACATGTTTCTGAAGCTATTTAAATAAAAAAGTAAATTTAGTATACTAAACCTGCAGTCAGTGTCAGACTGGAAAGAGCTTAAGTTTATTAGAGAATGCAATGCTTTTAAAAGTACCTTGTTCTTAGTTAAACTGTGGCCGGCTGGTTATTATTTAAAATCAGTTAAATTTCATTTAATTAACTAAATTAAATTAGTTAATTCATTTTTGAGGTGAGCAGCTTACTAACTCGGCTTTCTGAAGATTATTAAAACTTCTCAGAGTAGTACTGCTTATAAACTATTGTTATGCTAATTTATACTTGCAACTACCTGTTCAGTAACAGAGTACAATGTGTTTGAAAACACACAAGAAACATTTGATCACAATTGCCTGAGCCGTGTTCAATGAGATTCAGGCTGGATTCTTAAAAAGAGAGAGAAAGCTTTTCATACAAATTCTGTAAATTGTGGGGGTTTTTTGAGTATGTGAGGTGCTTTTTTTCCTTTAGGTTATTTTGTTTTGGTTTGGGTGGGGGAGTTTGATTTTTTCCAGGAGGGTTTGCTTGCTTGTTTTTTAAAGAAAAAAATACCTTAAATATATTCCAGATTTTTTCTCTTTTCACTTGACTGATACCTTGGAAATATTTAGGAGAGGTTTAATGTGTTCTGGCGTGACTAATGATTGGTTAGTTAATGAGCAGTGAATTAAATTGTTATTAAAACACTGCCTAGTAAAGTCAAGTACATAAATGAGAAATTTGCTGCACAATAAATACTAAGTAATTTTGAGGAGAGTGTTGACTTTATATTCATATGTTTCTTATGGTAGAAAAAATGCTATTGTGTATAATCCTCTATAAGTGTTATTTAGGAATGAGACTAAAAATGGCAAGGCTTAAAAATCAGTAAGTTCAATGCATACCATATCAGTGTCATCAGAATACAGCAACAATAATATTGTGTGAGGGAACTGGTAACATACATTTTAAAGGAAACTTGGTAGAATTTTGTGCTGTTCTCATTCAGAGCTTCTCTAAAAACTAGATTGACAGATTCTTAGAGCCTGTAGAATACAACTGAAATCTATTTGACAGATTGTCTTGAAAGAGATCCATTTCTATACTATTATTTTCATTTTATTCAGTCAAAATTATAAAATATGAAGCAATAAATTTCCTACCTAGTAATCTCTCTGGGTATGGAGTAGTTTGGTTTTTTGTTTTGTGCAGTCTGTTGATATTTGTTATGTATCTGAAACAAGTTTCTGTGTTAACTGTACTTACATGTTGTAAATACCTCTTTTCAGATGTTCGGTTGCTGCTTAATAATGACAATCTTCTCAGGGAAGGAGCAGCCCAGTAAGTACCAGCTATCACATACCTGGTTGCATAAAAGCAAGATGTTTTTTCAGTAGGACTTGCACAATCAGTAATCAGTTTGTTTAAAGATGTGTGCTTGGCAAGTAAAACTCTATTGTGTGTGTTGGGCATCTTTGATCAAGATTAAATTCTTGGCAGAGGAGAGATCTGTTTTGTATCCTAATGATTAGAGCAACTTTATTTTCTGTTTCATGGTAGATGTTACTTGAACATCTGTAAGATTCTGTATCCATAGACCCTACTTCTGTATCAGAACATTATGCCTACTGTACTTTCATGCCAAAATTAGTTTCATCTGTAAGAGTGGAGGTATGTAGCTTAGTAGGTTGGATCCCTGTGGAATCTAAACTTTGTCTGTTCCTCCAGTTTCCATGGGTTACTGTAAAGCTTAGGTGTTTGTCTATATCAGGTCACTTCTGAATGTAAATTTTTGTGTAATGGTGGTTGGAATCTGTAATACAAGCACTGAGTGAACCAAAGTGATTCCAAGAATTTTGGCGTGCTAGGTAAAGCATTGATACAGGTTTTTAATGCATCATTGCCCAGATTATTAGCTATTATTTAGATCCCTTAACTGCTGCTAAGGAAAAAGATTGTGCTTGATGCAGGCCTTTGTTGTTTTGTTTTTTTTCTCTTGCAGTGCATTTGCACAGTACAACTTGGACCAGTTTACTCCTGTAAAAATTGACGGTTACGATGAACAGGTATGAATACAATGGAATACTTGGAATCTTCCTTAAACTGTTACAGATATTCTGGTATTAGAACAGTTCTTGGCAACAAAATTAAAAGAAATGCATCTTTCCTACCAAAACTCTCTAGGGGCACTTGAGATTCTGCCCCTTCAGTAGTACCAGTACCAGTCCCATGAGTTAATCCCTCAGGGGTATCCAAACAGCTTGAAATTTTAATCTGCGATGTTGGCTGAATTCAATGTTTTGGAGCTGCAAAAACCATTTGCTCCATCTTTAATAGCAGAAGACATGAATTTCTGTCTTGCATTGTTTGTTGCAGTAAGAGGGTAAGATTCAAGATTTGTTTTTCTGAGGCAGTGTATCATATTCACATTCTCCTCTCTTGCTGTATGCATATTTTGTTTAAAATAAAAGTCTTTGGGTGTGATTAGGCTCCCATTAAATGCAGGATATAATAAGTTTTCACATGGCATTCTTTTTTTTTTTACTGAATAGAAAATGTTACTAACTAATTTTCTGATTCAATAAATTGTATGTAATATAAATATATATAAATGAAAAAAATTTAACTTAATTTTTTTAATACAGGTTTTGATAACAGAACATGGTGATTTGGGAAATGGAAAATTTCTGGATCCCAAGAACAAGATTTCTTTTAAATTTGATCACTTAAGAAAGGAGGCTACTGATCCTAGACCCCATGAAGTTGAAAATGCCATAGAGTCCTGGAGAAATTCAGTTGAAACAGCAATGAAAGCATATGTGAAGGAACACTATCCAAATGGTGTCTGCACAGTAAGTGCTAAATTACATAACCACTGTACCACTATAGATAGATATAAAATTTAAAAGGGAACTATTTGTAAACCAGAAAGACAGGCAGTTTTCACTGTAAATAACTTATTCCTGTTGGGGATTCATGAGAAATACAGGGAAGCTTCAGAATTTTAATGTTTCAGCTATTGGATTATTAGTGGGTGGTTACTGCAGGTCATAGCAAAGATTTACCTTGGTATGTAAGTATTTTATTTGAATTTTTTAATGCATGTAGACATTTTGTGGACGACTGCAGGTTGATTCTGTTCATCCTGGCTATCTGGCTGGTTCCTTAAAAGGGGAGAAAAATTCTGTAAGATAGAAATGTCTGCCTTGGCTTGGTTTACTGACAAAACTGTCTTAGTGAAGCAGACTGGTTTTGCTCCATCATATTTCCTATATATCCAAGTGCTTATTCTTATCACCAGAATTGGTGGTTCTGATAGCTTCTTAAAATAAAACCTCTTAGTCTGGACTAAAATAGCATTTGCTTGCTGTAACAAGCCCTGTGACTATTTAAATCTCAGCAAACTGATCTATTGATAGCTGTTCTGTGATTTATGTTGATGTGACAGAAAAATTAACTAGTGGGGGGGAAAAAGTAAATCAGCTGCTGAGTGAACAAGTTGAATTGGATTCCCAAGCTGTCAGATGAGTTCCAGTTCCTGTAAAGGAAACCAGATTGGATGTCTGCTGAGATAATTTTTAGTAGTATTTGATTTGGGGAGAAGAAGAAGAGAGGACCAAATCTGCCCTTTTTGCTATTCTGTACAGGTGTCAATTGTCATACAGTTGGTAGAACTGGTGTTTGAAACCCAGCTGATAATAAATATATATTGTAAATACTGTATATCTCAGTAGTTAGTCACTGTTACAGGCTTAGAATTCCTGTAGTGCTAGAAAAAGAAGTTCACAATATATAAAATTTAGGTAAGATGATTGACCTTCAGGTTTTTTATTCTTAGATTTTTTCTGCATTGTAATAAATACTGTTTCATGTACAGAATATTATGTATAACCATAATGGTTATAAAATGAAATTTTACAGTTTTTGTAGAACCATATATCTAAGCAGTTTGAGCAAGGTCTACTCAAACTTTGACTCTATTCTTATTTTTGCCTTTTTTTTTCCCTCCTAATTAAGGTGTATGGTAAAACAATTGATGGACAGCAAACCATTATTGCATGCATAGAGAGCCATCAGTTTCAAGCAAAAAATTTTTGGTAAGTTTCCATATGGATCCACAGACAGTAAAACACAGCAAACTGAATAAGTGTCACTACACTGATAATCCTTAGTTCAGAGAAGAAGGTGAATGCATATGTTGTATGGGACTCTTCTTCTCCCTCCACCCCACTCCCAAGTTTTTCTGCCAGAACTGGCGAAATCTCTTCCTTTGTGATAAGTAAAATGGCTGACTGTGTATCTGCATCTCCTTTGCAGAACTTTGTAAAATTCCATATCACACATATGACATATGTGATTAATTTTCTTACACCAATACTCATGACTGTCTTCCCTAATACAGTTGCTTTGGCTTGTTTTGCTTCCCTTGTGACTGGCAGAATAAACCCAGATCCTTCTAGTTTGAATTTCTCAGAGAAAGAAGGTGACCAAAAATTACTTTACAGTGAGACTTAAGGGATCAATTTTGGGATTAAACAGATAAAGGTGATTTTGGAATTTTGGATGAAATAAACTCTTACAAACTGCAGATTTTTTTTGTTCTGTTGGGGGTTTTTTTAGGTTTGTTTTTTTTTTTGGTGGGGATTTTTTTGGGGTTTTGTTTGTTGTTTTTTTTTTAACTTGGTTGAATGATGTTTTCCACAGTCCGGAGTGAACTTTGTGTAGCTCCATACAGGAAACTGGCCAGAATTGAAATAAAATATCACAGTATCAGGAATAGGTTAAGGAGGTAATTTCCTAAAGATAGCTTATATTGCAGTTGTCAGAAGAAAGGTATTTCATTATTTGGTTTGCTATTTTTCATCTGTTTGCAATTTATATTAGTAATCCCACAGGTACAGAATGGAGGTGCAGAAATCTTCGGGTTTTAATTCTGAAGGTGGATATTACATATCCATACTAATTTAAGCAGGTCTATGTATCAGTTAAATTATTTGCCCAGTACACTGGTTTTTATTGAATTTGCACAGCTAATAAGTACTTTTATTCTTTAATAAGTACTTTTAACTTGACTAGTTAAGTCTGCATGTTAACTAGTTAACATCAATATTAGAAGTAACTTGAAATAATACTAGTTTTCTTTTTAGTTTAGAACTACGAATGAATTTTGATATTCCAAATAATTAATTTTGTAGTCTTTAAAGAAGAGGAACAGATATGCAGCAACCTTTCATAGACGGAGAGAATCTTTCTTGAAAATTTTCTTTATTAAAGTTATGGTTGGGCATCTATAGGTAAATATTGACCATGTTTTTAAGCGTTTTTCAGGGGTAGTCAAAATCTAATTCTTGTTCTTAGGAAGTTGTGATAAATGCATATTGGTTTGGGAGACTTAGAGATGGAGGAATGGATTCCAAGTTAACCACATTCCTCAGTTATCCAGCTGTATGGCTGGATATCCAGCCCAAGCCACAGCCAGTACACATTCTCAATGTGTTTCAGCTTTTAGGCATTTGGAAGTCTGTCAGCCTACTATGACAGTAAGTTTGTTGGGTGATAGAAATCCAATATATAACAAAGAAAAATACTTCGTGATTATTTGAAAAACTATCAGCATAGTAGGATAGATGGCTTATTAATGAAAGAAGAGGAAAATTAATCTCTTACAAAATGTTCTAAGTCAGCCTAGCTAAATAAAGATGTTGGTGTTGTTTTTACCTTAGAGCATTTCCTACAGAAAAATCCTTCTGAACTTGAATTTTTTGTTGTTGTTGCTGTTGGTAAGAGCAACTTAAGGACAAAAAAGATATCCCAGAGTGGAAACACTGTGGTCATCTTAACTTCAAGGGACCACAGAATGGCTGAGAAGCAAAAAAATCTGTTAGCTAGCCATTGAATGCCTGGCGTTCAAAAACTAGAATTGTACCTAAAGTATGTAAGCTTTCTCATGAACAGTGGGTCAGTCTATAAGGCTACTAGTAGTATTAGTGTCACTAAGTTGGGCAGCCCTTTCAGTTTTCTGAGCAATGCCAACAAGCTTCTGAATTGTCTTAGTCTATATTTTCAGTGATAATTTGGATATTGTCTGAAATAATAACCAATGGCTTTATAGTTGAGTTACCATTGTTACTATCTAAGATGTGTCATTAGATAGATTCATTAGTAGCTCTTAATTTTAACATTTTGTGTCTTTCTCTCCCTTTGTTGAATACACTGGAATCTACACCTAACCATTAGCAGGACTGGAACACATGGTGTCAGCTTTCTTTCCTTCTTTAAGTGCAAACACAAGACAAATCATGGACAGCTGCTGTGCATTCTTAATTTAACTCTACAGTACTAACCTTCTAATTCACTAACCTCATAGCTAAATAAGAAAATGTCTAGTTTACAGTAAAGAAATCAGGTGAAACTACACCATGCTCTCCCCATACTGTTTTCCCGGTGTTTCAAACACCCTTTTGGCATTTTGGCAAGGATTCTGAATTTGTGGAAGGAAATAGTTGTCCTGGAAAGGAAATGCTGGAAGAGCTGTAAGGCCTAGTTACAGTTAAACACAGCAGAAAGTCTTGCTACTTTAATGTTCCTTCTATTCAAGTTTTTGATGGCCTGAGGTGAAGTGTGACTTTGGCTGATCTAGTCATCCAGGTCCTAGAAACAAAATATTGACTTTGTGTGCCTAACTAATACTACAAGAGAGAAAGAACATGTGAGGCTTTAGGTACTTTCATAAGTTCTCCTGTTAAAAGGTCTTTAATAACAAATCTCCATGGCCCACAATGGAAACTGAGGGTAAATATTTCGGGAAACTGTTCTGTTCTTGACTGATCATGAGGCTGAAAAGATCTTCTGCATGTGTAGTTATATTGGAAATTTCATTCTCTGTTTCCTTTGACTATCAGTTGTATGTTGGGATTTTTTTTCATAACCAGTGGGGTGACATCCAATTTCTTTTTTACTGTTTTTTTAAAGGAATGGCCGTTGGAGGTCAGAATGGAAGTTTACAATCACCCCTTCAACCACTCAAGTGGCTGGCATCTTGAAAATTCAGGTATGCTTATCTCATACAGTGTCCTGAGCCATAAGGTCTCCAGTGGTTATCGAGGGAGTCTCAGGCCAGTGTATCAAATATGTTAAGGGAAAATGGGGACCCAATAAAGCAAGGCAGCAATGCTCATTGACTTAAGTGTTAGTGACTTAAATTGCATATTTATCTAATCCTTAAAAACATAAAATGTGTGTTTAATGTAATGATTCAGAGGATTTGACAAGGTGTATTCACCTCAGCTAGGCATATACCTCTTTGGTTTCCTGTTGAATTCACAGTGAGGCAAACCTTTCCTGAGGACAGGCCTGTTCTGAAGTAGAATTTTTTTTTTAACTGATAATGGGGTTTTTTTTTAATGTTATCTTATTGTTCAGAAAGGTGGAAACCTTTGGTTTCACCAATTCCACCATCAGAAATTTTTGAATGTGTCTTCTCCATTCAGAATTTGGCCTTCCTGTTGGCTTTAGGGTATTCAGAAAGGAGGAATTCCAAGCAGGCAGAAGTCTTGAGACCAAAGGAAGTCTGACTGTCATGTGGTAGGCTGGGAGACTCGACTTCCTGGATTAGTTCCTTGGAATGTGTACACATACATTGCAGCAGCTTATTGAAACAGTTCTGGGATCAGGGACTAGAAACTTAGTGCAGTGTGACTTTCTGTTTACCTTTTGTTTTTGTTTTGTTTTGATTTTGTTCTTGTTTTTGGTGGGTTTTTTTGGTTTTTTTTACAAGGCAGAGTCAAATTTCTTTTTCTTGCTGTTTTTGTGCTCCTATGAGTTTTGCTTGTCCTTACTGCTCAGTGATGGCTGCAGAAGGAAGATGCAAAGGAATGTTTTTCTAGCCTGAGGCTAGGATGTTATTTTAGGATGTGGTAGCTGTGTTCAGAATCACCAAAGCAAGGGGGCCCTCAATCTGCTTTCCCATGCTGGTGCCAACGTTTGGAATGATAGTCAAAATGTTGGCACCATTATTATGTTGTCATATCACAACAGTCATGGTAAGCAGCACCTTAGGTAACTTCTAGGCTTCTCAAGACTCTGTCACTTAAATCCAACGTGCAGCAAAGCAGGCATTTTTTCCACAGCATGTGCTTTTGGTTAAATGTCTTAAGAGGTTTTCCAGAACAAGGAAGCAGATGTCCACCTAATTCCTGGAAAGGTTAGGGCAGCAGCCAAAAAACCAGTCTGAACGAGGAAATCATTCAGGTTCTAATCAGCTGTTACATTTGGGTACCAGATGATTTTGTCTTTTAGTACTATTTCACATAATTAATCAAGACATTATTTATATTCATTAAAGTGTGTGTTCTGGACAGTGATGGAAATTCTACTTTTTTGCTTGTGTAGAAACTACTATTTTGAACTCAGTTTTAAATTTTTAGAAATTGTCTACAATTTCTTCAATATTTGTGGGAGTGCTCCCTCTTCACCTCCCAAAACAAAAAAGTGCTTTTATTTTTTTTCAAGGAGCAAAATATTTTTCTAGAAAATGAAGTCTCTACAGCATTAGTATAATTTTAGAGTACTGAAATTTCAGTGTTGTTGGCAAAATCTTTAACAGCAATACACTATTGCTCTGTTTCTGATAAGACCTTTTATTATTAAGTTAGGGGGGAATTGCAGCATCACCTGCTATCTTCAGGTGTCTTCAGTATTTTGAAGATAATTTGCACAATTTCTTCCCTTTTTCTTAAATTCTGTTAATTCTGATGTAGGAGATTCTCAATTGTCACAATTTCTTCTGTTGAATTTTCTTTAATTATATGTAAGGGGAAAAGCAACAGCAGTGCCTTTTACTAAAATGGAGTCCGTGGCATTTTAACATGCTCCAACTGTGCATGGAAAACAATGATAAGTGTACTCGTTACTAATTTTATCTCTTAGATAATCTGTTATTCTCATCCCTCCTTAGTTAACCTTTCCAAGAGGTTCTGTTTATAAACATCCTCCTTCTTGTAGTCTTCTGAACCCAGACCTAGCATTCTAGAAGGATGTCAGCAGTGAGGTATAGTACAGAACAGTTACTTCTCATTATTTTGTTTGAGATATAACACATCCCAGAATAAGATTTGAATCTCCATCTCTGCTAAGCTTTTAGATCTGAGTGTTTGCCAAGAATGTAACTCAGTTACACAGATAAGATGTTTGTGCTGAGGTATTGGCCTCAGAGCACAGGGGAGGTTTGGGCTCTCTGTAGTGAATCGTGATTGACAAAGGTGAACACTTACATTTCTTTGGGTTCTGCTGCTTCATTGGGAGTTCTTAGAATTGTGCACTGAGTAAACACTTCTCATCTTTTAGGAAATGAATTCCAAAGCCAGTATTTGACAATAAGAAAAATAGTAATTTAAGATGAATCATAGGAAATAATGTTTTACTCATCTAGGAAACCTTTCCTTTGTCTGGTATTACAGCTGTCTTACTGTGCGTCATGATTTTTCTGTTATTTATAAAGTTGAGGGTCTTTTGCACATATGATCATAACACATAGGAAATTATACTATTTTGCATTAATCTCAAATTTGTTATGTTGTCTAATAGGATGAGACACAAATGTTTCATTTTCTCATAACATCAGCTATGTTGACTATCTTGACTCTATCAAACTTGTACAAAATCTTCAAAGATGCTTATATAATGTCAATGACCTGCATAGCTTCTTTATCAGTTATTGTAATGGTCACATGTAGTTTTATACATGCTTCCTGATTTTTAAGTTTTCCAACAGTTTTATTAGGAACTAAATGTTTTCATATCTGTCCCAACTGTATTTAAAAGTACTAAACTTAGCTTGGGTAGAGTTTTAGTGTTCTGCAAAATGTTCAAGGAAGCTGTTCTGTAGATATAGCATTTCAAGAATAAATAATTTCATTCTGCTTTGCTGTCTAACCTTGGAAACTGCTTTGTCTAGATAAATACTCACTTCTGTTATGAGACATATCTAATAAAGGAAAGTATCAAACCCAGAAAGAGCTAGAAAGGGAAGCTTAATGTTGCACTGTCCCTAGAAAACTGGGACAACTTAGGGAAGCAGAAAAACTTCACAGTATCTTGAAACCTCCCCAAAACTATTCTAATTTTAAATATATCTTTACCATTTAGAATGGTCTAGCCCATTCATTTCAAGAGTTTCTAATAAGGTCACATAAATAAGGTGTTGTCATCTTCACGATGTTAACCAAAACCTAAACTTCTTAGCTTGAAATACTACTTGAGGCACGTCAACACAAACTGTTTCCAGACTAGCCTCTTCAGTATTTCCCCTCAAAAATAGTAAATTCGACATTATTTTAGTTTTCCAATTTGCTTTGGTTCTGTAACATTCTCTATGTGGTTTTGACTGATTTGTATAGGTTTCTTACTATGATAAATAACACAACACTTTGATTTTCCTGCATGTTGCTGATCTGTAAAACTTAATGTGAGGTTCTTTGTTTAATTTTCTGTAGGTTCACTATTATGAAGATGGTAATGTTCAGCTGGTGAGCCATAAAGACATTCAAGATTCTCTAACAGTGTCTGTAAGTGACCTTTAAAGACCTTAGTGGGTATATTGAAGTGACTTTTTAATTAAAAAATAGGAAGCAAGCTTAAAGCTCAGAGGTTTTGAGAAGTTTGTTCTTCTACATGTATGGGAATTAATGTTCAAATTTACAGATATTTTGTATGTAATATTTACTGCTTCTACCTCACATGTAGCTAGTGTTGAAAAAAAGAAAAAGTAAAAAACAATATTAATGTATGCTTGCATGTGGCTTATATAAGCAAAATTAACTTTGATTTTAAACTTTAATTAGCTTGTTGTCAGTCCTCCTGCACTTCTGTTGTATTTAAATTTCAGTTTGCAGAATGAACTCTAGAATTAATTTTTGAATTTGAAGGAGGTTTGAGTTAAAACAACTTTCTTTAGTAGTACAATCTCTAGGAGATGGCCTCCTTTGCTCACTGGAAGAAGACCAGTATGCTAAAACAGTAAATAATTGAGAAGCAGCAGTGGGTTTCTCCCTTCATTTTCTCTGTCTCTAACTGGTGGTGTCAGTGTCTTGTTCTGTACAAAAAGTCCTTTCAGAGATGGTTCAACTTGAGAATCGTAACACACTTCTTATTTAAATACCATTTTCTTCAACTTCTTGCCAAATGGATTATTATAGTAACGAGGAGCAAACAATAAAAATAAAAATTGTCTGGAAATAGTACCAGATGTATTGTTTAAGGATTGATACTGTTCCACCAGGAACAGCTACTACTTCTAAAATGTCTATAATGGCATTTATAAACGGCAAGATTTCCTGTTGGAGTGTTTTTCAATAAAATTTAAGACAGTGGGATTAAGCTGCCAAAGAGAAATTGTAAAAGTGAACAGTAGAAGTATTTTAATGATAATGACTAGCAGTGGCCAGTTTGGCTCAATAGCTCTATTCATCTATAAAGAGCATTGTTTGTTGATATAAAGCGAGGCTTGTTGGCTTTTTAATTGCGATAGCACCATTAAAAATGGGGGAATGTGGTGCCAACTGATAACACTTCTGGAGCTGTAGATACAAAATTACTTCTGACTCTCTGGAGCAAAGGGATCTGTTTAGTCTTTCATTCAAATAAGAGTTGCTTCAGGGAAGGATATGTGGATGCAGTTCTCCTGTCAATAGGTTTTGCTTCACTTACTGTTGGGAAGAAACTTAATCCTGTTTTACAATTCAGTAAAACAGCAGCAGAGCGATGAGTAGGAAAACATCTTTTACATACGTTAGCTAAAACAAAAGCAAGTATGCTGCTGATTACCAATTTTTAACCTTGGCTGTGAGCTTCATAGAGGGCAGAGGTTGTACAAGTTCTTATTTCACACAGAAGAAATGGTAGGTAGATTAAAAGGAGCCACAATGACTCCTCTTTTTTGTTTTTTGTCAGAGAACCCATTTTAAAACCATTAACAGGCACAGCAGAAATAAATGACTGAAGACTTCTCTTGTTGCTAGAGCTGTGTATAATTTTGCTGAAGGTTATTTTCTTATCCCTTGTTTTCCTCTGAGACACGCAAGACCTCATACCTCTGAATTTTTCCTTTCATTAGCAGAGCCTTTGCAAGCATTTCCTCAGTTTACTGAAAAGTCAAAACCTGTTCATTTGGTTGTTCTCTGCCTCTTCCTTCATGTCTCCTGCAGTGTCCAACAGCACTTTCACAGCTGTTAGGTGCAGTTTCACTGAAACTTCGAACCAGTAATGGTTGAAGCTGTCAGAGTTTTCTCCAAGTCTTTGCCTTTGTAGGAATGAGGGATTACATGGGACAAGAACACTCCTGACTTTCAGCAGCTTCTGCAAAAGCACTCTTAGGAATGTCTCCAATGCTAATTGGAAGTTTGGAAACTCATGAACCCTTACTTCCTGTTGGAGGCTTCCTTTAAGCACTTCAGCAAATATACCTCCAGGTTGACTGATGGGGCATACTTTATTTTTTAAAAAACACACACTTGCATCCTTAAACAGTTAATTTTCTGACCTCATCCTTATCAATCATGATGGAATTTGCGCCCTCATTTTTGCAAGATGGATTTAGGGATGATTTTGGAATACCAGATATATAGTTTAGTGTTTTCCTTAGCTTAGTTTCTAGATTCAGAATGTTTAGTGGTAAACAAATCTGTTTTGGTTTCTTGGTTATATTCTACTGTAACTTCTGGGTTAGCTGATGTTCTTGAAGTTTTCTTGAATTTATACTGGGAATGTAACATTGCTAATGTTATCTGTACTTTGCACGTTTGTAGAGACTTGGGTGAGCACTGTCATTTTTCCAAATGCTGATCTGTTCCATATGTCTTTTTATCATACCATAGAATTCTTAATCAAAATATGTTAATGAACTTCATGGCACTCTTTATGCTTGTTACAGCTTGATTTTATTTTTCTAACATCATCATCATCACATGGGATATGCCTTTTGGATGAATGTTCAGTTTTGGTTTAGCCACTGAATGGTCAAGTGTTCTCATTGAGTCTACCTGACATCACTCATAGGAAAAATGTAATCCGACTGGTCCTAGAATTATGCTGTATGTCAGACCTAATTCAAATGCTTTTTTCCTAGAATGAAGCCCAGACAGCGAAGGAATTTATAAAAATTGTAGAGGCTGCAGAAAATGAGTATCAGGTATGTTGAAACAAATACTATATTCTTACTTGTCTTTATACCATTACCATGTGCTTTACCAAAACTAGTATTCTATAACCAGCAAGATAATGCAGCTCCACATAAATAGATTATGTGCTGCTAACTCTGTCTTGCCTTTTCATACCTTCTGGTGATTGTGCTCACCTACCTAACATTACAACAGAAGTAATTTTTTGAGAGCGGGAAAGTTCCCTGCTTCATCAAGTATCAGCAATTCTGATGTCACAAAGCATTAGTGCATTCCCTGAGGGGAATTTTTGTACAGATTCTGTTCAGAGGCTACTCTGTTAGCTAAATGTGGCTATAGGCATTACCTCTTTTAATTAGTCGTTTCAAAGTTAGAAAAGTGTAACTGTTCTAGATACCCTCTGCAGAACCTTGAACATAAGGTAAATTTCAGACACTCTGTTCTGTCACTTTGGAAGAAATACTCTTTAATAAAATTTTTTGAAGTATCTACAGCGTGCATTATATTCAAGTTCAAATGATGTTGTGGACTGACTTCAGCATTCCACAGGAAAAACAGTGGAAGACTTTTCTATCTGGAATTATGATGTATGAGCTAACTGATCAACATTTTATTCATGCTGTGAATTAACCACAGTGTGGTTTGCTGAAACACCTTGGCTATGGCCAGGACTATTATATATCTCACTAATATTCTTCACATAGTCTCAATCTATACCTAGCAACTTTCCTTCATTAAATATTATTTCAATTCAGCGTGTTTTTATTAAGCCTGTTTAGGAAGTAGCAGGCCACTGAGCCACTGAGTGTTTATGTGGCATCCTAGTTCTGCTGCTCACGTGTCTCTGTTCTGTGTGACCTTGTGTTTGACAGACTGCTATCAGTGAGAACTATCAGACTATGTCGGACACTACTTTCAAGGCCTTACGTCGACAGTTGCCAGTTACCCGCACCAAGATTGACTGGAACAAGATCCTTAGCTATAAGATTGGAAAAGAGATGCAGAATGCTTAAAGTGAACATTGCATGACTGGATCATTTTAGTGTTCTTGTATACAAATAAAAATTATTACAAAAAAAATATTTGGAACTGTCAAATCACCCAGTCAGCATGGGCTTTTGCCATTGAAAATCACTGTAAGTAGTTTGGTTAGAGCACAAAGCTTAGCTAATTGACTTCTTTTCTTTTTCCTTCCTTTCAGAGGGTTGCAACTTCACTATAGCTGAATATCTTCCTTTAGAGTTTCCGTTGTACCTTTATTTTTTTATAATGAAGAGACCATGCCTTTAGTTTTCAATTACACATTAAGAACAGTTGGAAAAAGTATTTTTGCATATAACCCTTCCTCTTGCTTTCATGTGAAATGGACAACTTTCAAAATTTGCTGGATTCCTTGTGGAGATCAGTAACGTGCATTTCTAGGTCAAGGTCAACATGGAGTTAGCCATAGGTGCTGTTTTTGAAATCATCTGTCCTTTCATTGTATGTAAAATTGGGAAAAGTATTTCCTGTATCATTTAAATCTAGAAGATATACTTGCTAGCCCCATGGTAGCTAATTATTTTTTTTTTAAAGAAAAGGCCAAGGTCTAATGCTATTTTAAGGTTTTGAAATTAAATAAAAGTACTTACTCCAGAAATGCATTTAATGCTTTGGTCTGACAATTACAATCTCAAACTCCATCTGCCCTCCAGGATTTTTTATCGTAAAGCTACAAATGTATTATAACAAGGCATATTGTAATATATATAATCCTGTACTCATTACTATGTCTGTTTATTTTTTCTTGGATTGAAATGTACTAAAATTCAATGTAACATTAAAACGCAAATTTTCTATTTATTTGAGTATCAGATTGCTTCCTGATATAGCCTATTTGTGGTGTTTCTAAATGTTTTTAAAATTCTGCTTAAAACAGCCACAAACGTGTGTTTTTAGGGATTGTAATATCATTATTGTTTTCATCTGCATTTAAAAAACATCTGCATATGGAAGTTACTTAAAACAGGTGTATTTTAGCTTCATATTGGCTACAGAGGATAGAAGAAATTCCAAGACCAAAAATTAATACATTTGTCTGGAGAATTCTTTCCCTGTCTGATCTATTCCATTTTGAAAATGGATATCAGGTATCTAAAAACACAGACTTTGTTACAAATGCTGTATAACACTTCCATGAAATGCATATATTTCATTTTTAATTGGATAAAAACTTGTTTTACAATATAACCTCCCTACATGCTCATGACAGAAAATGAAACAGTGCTTTTATTTTTTAGAAGGCAGGTGTTTATAAACACTCCTGAACCCGTAAAGCTTACACAAATGTTTTATGTCTTTGTTTACAGCATGATCTAATTACCTTAAACTTTCAACTTACAGCATAGCAGGAGTCTAGACTTGTACTGAGTATAAAAATGTACATATGAAGTAGTTTGATGTTTGAATTTTAATAGCAATATCCCAATATTCTGTTCTTCAGTGCTCTCTTATACAGAGGTATAGAAGTTCTTGAAACTGCTGCTACTTTACAGTACTAAACTGTATAGTAGAAGAGTGGGATTTGTTCCACCACAGTCTTCCTGGATAGTTGCCCTTTCAATTCTTTGTAGTTCAGCTCCTGAACCATGTTGTTCTTTTCAAATTAGCTCATAAAGCTGCATGTGAGCTAACAACAAATGTTGAGTCACTGTCAACTCAGTCTGTCAGTCTTAACCAAGATCTAAATACAAACCCTTTTGAAGAATTTCTTCCAACATACTTAAGAACAAGGTAAAAAAAAGGCAGTGAATGGACAGTTAGGGGAATTGTTAATGGGCAACAACGGTGCAAATAACTTTTCTAGCTGTTTAGAATGTTGCAAATGACTAGAATCAGCACTGACAAAAAGTCAGAATGCTATTTTTCTTACCTGAAATAAAGACTTAGTTTTAAATATATTCCTAATAAAGAGGTATTTTACTGTGAAGTACTCTATTACTGTATTTTCTTCTGTTTATTCAGTCCTGTGATGGTCTTAATTCCTTATCTTGAAAGAATTGCTTCCTTCAGATTCAATTCTACCCATTGGATAACATAAGTAGATCTGTATTACTTATGTTCTTTCTTGTGTTAATTTTTAGTCTGTGAGACAACTTTACACCCTGAATATCAAATTTATTAAGTTATAGCTTCAATAAAGCCATTTTTAAGTAAATCAACTATTCTGTTACTTTTTCAAAATAGTGTGCTGTATCATACTTAGGGGTAATGACTCCCCATATGAAGCTGACCTGACTATCAGCTGAGGTACATGGCACATTTGGAGTTCTTGATTTCTAGCAAAGTTTTGGATGTTACTTGCACTTTTTTTTTTTTTTTTTTCCCTCTATCTCTACCACTTCTAAATTTGAGAATTTTTGAGCTTGCTTGGTAGGCTTTAGGGTATTTCCTGTAGGTAAAGCACTTTCTCTCAGAAATTTTGCTGTGGCAATTGTCTTAATGTGAACTACTATTTGTTTATATTCTATTTTTAAATATGAGGACAAGCTTTGTATTGTTGAATCTTGATGTAATAGACATTATGGCTTGTAAAACGGACTTGTAAAATGCTTGTGTTTTTGAAGTGTATTACATCTTATGTATCTTAGTGCCCCTTTATATGAAGGAATTTTTAACTTCTGCAAGTATGCAGCTGTTCTTTGTGAACAGCTGTAACAGGAGTGGCAGTTCTGCTTTCAGGTTCTCCTGAGCAGCCGCTTTTTGTATGTCTCTCTTAAAATTCATACTGTGGGTAGAATGAAACTTGAAAATCGTTGTAATTTTGATTACATTGCTACTGGCTGCTTACCGCTCCACATGCTGATAACTGCCATCTGGTTCCACTGCAACGCAGTTCATTAGGAAATGGTGATTCAGCCAGGGTTAAAAACATTGTGTGAGGCTGAACATCCTGAGAGATATGTTCTCTTTAGGGGATGTCTCCAGCCACATCTGTGGCAGCAATGTAGTTTGTGCAGTTTGGAAAGCCCTCTTTCATCCCCACGTCCCCACAGACTGCTTTGGCTGGCAAAGCCGTTTTGGTGCTCTTGAGTTCACTTCCTTTTGGAGAACTCAGAAGTGGGACCTGGCTTCTGGGTGTGCACCAGGTGCCCTCCAGCTCTGAATGGTGACCTGAGTCCATAGCAGTGGTTTCTTTCAAGCAGCTTGAAACCACCTACCTATGTGTTGATGATGTCTGGAGCTTCAGACAAAACTGGGCCCTTGCATTTCTAGACTGTAAATACTGTAGGTATAGAAGTTTCATCAACTGTTCAATTCTGTGGATTCACTCCTATCGTACTGATTTACTTGCTGACACAGACATAGCTTCTGCTGCATTTGTTGACTGGAAAGACTGAAACTGTTCTTCATCTGATGCAATTGTAAACTAGGTTTAGATTAAACTTAGTTTGTTCATAACCTTGAAGTGTCAATTTTTGTGTGACAGTGTCAACTCTGAACTCTTCATTTTAAGGGGAAAATTTGCATCAGATTTTAACCAAAAAGGCCATTTTTTTTTTCTTTTACAGCTAAAAGAAAGGAACTGTGAATATGCACTTTATTCCTTCTGTGAAAATGGATGTTTAATACTTGGTAGGTTCTCTTATTAGCAGTATTTTCTTCTGCTGCTGTTACTTGCTTACCTGTAACAGGTATTGCTCAGCATGATGTTAGCCATGTGTTCATGAGAAAAAAGGGTCAGTGATAATCATGGTCTTAAAGGGTACATTTAGACTTTACTGTGCATCTTTTCTTTGCATTTCAATAAAGTTGTGCAGGGGCAAATCTGTCAGACTTGTTCCTCTTCAGTCAAGAGGAGCATGTAGGGACTTTTTTGCCTGACTAGCTGCAGTTTGAAATAACATCAGATCAGAAACAACTTCCAGCTTATGGGTTGTAAATATACCTGCTGAAGTAGTTACATTGTAGTTGGATGGTTTGAGAGGATACCATCATGTGCCTATAATGATTTGTAGTAATTTCAGTTTTGCCTTTAAATGTGCTTAAAAATTTTCAATTTCAAGTGTACACTGAGTACAGCTATTACAGGCATCAGTGAAAGAAATGAGAGTACTTCCTTAAATAAGTGGCTTCCCAGTATGCATCTCAGTTTGAGTTATCCTTCAAGATTATTTCAGAATTTACTAAATAATATAGAAGGCTGAGCTGCAGCTTTGCCCCACTACTGTGAACACAAGCAGCATTGTGAAGAGGGATTCAGAAAACCATGCTCACTATCTCTTTCTTAGTAAGTAAAAGTGCCCCCAGAGGCCTTGTCAGTTACAGTGTAGCAGTGTGCTTGTGGTGTATCTGGAACCTAAGGTACTTCCTTCAAACACAGGGAACTGAGTTTTAGTCCCCTGAGGCAAAGAAGGGACTCACCTTCTCTGGAGCCAATGTTCTTATAACTGGATAAAAGAAAACAAGGCTATCTCCTCTTTTGCAGATGAAGTGTTTATGAACCCAATTGAACATTACAGCCACAAGCTCTTGAGTGCAGAAAAAATACTTGCCTTTCATTCTCTTGGGCTGCTGTGGATGGAAAGTGTTTCTTTGTGCCTGCTCCAGCAGCCTACCTGCCTGGTGTGCCAGCTTTCTTGGGTGGTGGGTGGTGGTGTTGCATCTGCAACTGGGTACCAAAAGTTAGATGCCCAGAGGCAAAACCATTCAAATTGTTGTGCTGTGAAGGCGCCAGAAGATGGAACTGTGCAGCAAGGGCCCACAGATGAGCCCTGGGATTTGGAATGCTATCATGGAATGCTGTCGTATGGCCTTTTCCCAGGTCAGGCAGCGCATCCAGTTGTAACACAAGATGTGTCAGTAAGATGATAAAAGGTACAAGACTCAGGATAGGAAGAAAAGTGCCATGTGTTTCCATTCAGCCACATTTCCTGCTCAGCCTGTGACATCCGGGAGCCTGATGCTGCAGGTCTGAGGAAAGGCTCAGTTCATCAGTTCAATTAAAGCTGTGCTCCAGGGGCACTGGTTTGATGGAGGCTGGCACAGTGCTCACAGCCAAAGTCTGCACTGTACAGTGCCTGTGAGCTGCAGCCTCTGCTGCCCACCTGTCTGGGCACACACGCTGCAAGTGTTGATTGAGCTGTTCTCCCTGTCCTGAACTGTGGTCTGTCTTAACCCAGGCACAACTGAGGCTGCTGCCCCAAATCCCCTTGGGGCCCTTCCGTTAATAACCTGCTATTTGGACAGTGACCTGGGTCTAACCATGCAGTAATAACTTACACATAATTTGGAAATTAGGGAAACAGACTTGGAAAAGAAGCAAGGTAATCACTAAATAAATCAATATTCAAAATAGGAACAGATTTTAAAAAGATATATATTTCCAACTTTGCTGTGACACTTAAGGTTAATATCTGCATGCGCACTGGAGTAGAAATTGGAGCTTTCAGGAGCCATTAGCAGTTTTGAACACAAGTAGCAGGAAGAAAAATCTGTTTTATTCTTTCCTTTTATGTGACATGTGATTGTCAAACCTGCTTTCAAATGCTGTAAAACTGGTAAGCTTTGCAAGTCTTTAATTCACTGTAACAACAGGAACAACAGGTAACAAAAACAATTAGCCAAAAAGCAGTTTTGATTACAGATTCCAAAGCTGAATATTCATTTGGAAGGTTTCTGAAAAATAGTGGTGTTAGAAATCATTGAATGGAATGTGAAAGCTTATCTTGGGGTTTTTCTTCCAGACTGACATCATCAGCTGCATCTTGATTGTATGTGGCAGGACAGACTTGTCTGCTCTGAAATAAATTGCTAAAGATTATCCTTCCTCTCGAAGTTCTTGTAGGTTTTGATATTACTAGTATTAAGGTAGACAGTAGGAAAAGATAAATCTACCATCTGCCAGATCTTGACCATTTTTTATCTTAGCTGGGGGTATAAAGAAAGGCTTTTTCCCATTCTCTTTGCAACATATTTTATGTATTTGAAGAGTGTCTCCAGACTGTAGCTGTTTGATTAAAGATTAAATACTGCAACTCCAATTTTCACATGAAATCCCATACCCTAAGTAATTTCCTTACATCCTGTTTTTTGGTTTTTGCTCATTTTGAGATGCTTGTTTTTCTCTGTGTATTGTTCATTTCAGCCCTGATGATACTGCAGGCTATCATGGTATTACACTGGTACTTGAATTTCCTTTTGCTGGAATCTGATCTTGATTGCAATAATATTCTCTAGTATTATTTTTGTCAGCTATTAGGAATTTTAAAACCCATGCTAAACTAAGGAGATAAAACCAAGCAAACAGCCACTGCAAGGTATGTGTACCTGATGTTGTCCTTCTCTACTGACAAAGCAGGTACTGGGAGTGTATAAAAATGATACCATCTGTATCTTAAAAACGTGGACCAGCCAGCACGTGGATTCTGAACTGAGAGCACCTTGGCATGAAAAGGTGGGCTGCTGTGAACTTTCCCAGGGCAATGAACTGAATCCTTGTTATCTAGGATACTGTGCCAACAACAGGCAATTTGTTTTCCAGTAGGTACTGATGTCAGTTAAAACTGAGGAGTTGAAATGCACCACCCTGTTTTATGCTAGGAAGCACTTAATATGCTGCTTTCCTACCTTTTTTCCTGTGGAAAGGAAAAGGAGACAATGATCAGTTAGGTGACAAGCTCTAAGGTGCATCTCACCTGGTGAAAACTGGATGGCAGCTGGTGTAACATCCAGGCATGCACTTTCCATATGTCACAATGTGTGTAGTGACAGATCTCCTCCACCAAGCTAGCCAGAATTACTACTAGAGTATCAGAAAAGTGTGAGTCATTCAAGAGCCTGTTTAAAATTTTTGTAGGCATGTACCGAATATGAAAGGTTCTTAAGCTGTCCTTGGTGCCAGGAGCTGGCTCAACTGCAAAAGGCTAGACCTTAGAGATGCTGCTAAGAAAATAAATGCTATATGCTCACGAAGAATTGAAATGCTGCTCCTGTTCCAAGGCTTTGCTGCAAGGAAAAGGTTTCTGCATGACTGATTCTCTGGGTGCAACAGAATTTGTTAATCAGTAATTAGTACGTGTCTTTTCCCAGTTCATTACTAAACTTAGTGAGCCATCATCTTCCCTTTATGAACTTGTCTACCTCTCCTTAGCCCTTTCAGCTGGAAGCAGTGTGCCTTGCAGTCCTACCAGCAGCTGATGAGGCCAGACACACAACTGGCCACACTCCACCTGAATGTAAATGAAGAAGTGGGGGGAGTGTGCCAGTATATCATTTTCCAAGGAATAAATCCAGCCACCTGATACTTCCTGGTAAGGTCCTTTCGGACACAGTAAATTGCTCCTTCAATACAGCTATTGCCTTGCCAGCAAGGTTAGGAAATGCTGAGTGGAACAGAAGTGTATGGGTGAAGCTCCCTGCTTGCCCACTAGGGTTTTCACCTTGTTCCTCTCACCTGCTGCCATGCAGAGTAACTGATTCAGTCAGCAGCAGTTTCTTTACCTGCACTAATGGTGTCTAAACAGAAGGTGATGTGAGCCAAGGCTGGAGTCAAATGTAAATTAGCATCCATCAGATGTGCGTTTGTCAGGAAGCAAGACGGGAACAGAAAAATTTCTGTTGGAACAACCAAGAGGAAGGTATGCCATTACAACCAATTAGCCAGAGCAGACCTGGGATAGCCTGTATGAGAGGCATTCCTAAGGATTTTCAATCTCAAGTGCAGAAGATAAAAGTGTAAAATAGAAAATATAAAGACTTGGGGAATAGTCTGTATCTCATGATAGAAAAGGCCTAACAGCTAGTTTTCCCGGGGGTAAAAGGGCAAGAAAAATATACAAATATCTCTAGTAAACGCAATGGGGGAAGCCAAAGAAAGTATTTTCTTCATTTTTGAAAACGGCTGAATAGCAGAAGCAGGAATGAAAATAAGTCTTGTTTCTAAAGGATGATGTCTGGGAAGGGCAGGGTATATTGAGAAGGGAAGGAGCCACTCTGAGAACTACTACCTGTATGCAAGCCCCGAGAAACCCGGATTTATAGAAGCACTTGCTGTTTCAAACTGATGTCAGACTGGAGTTCAACAAATATGATGTTATGAGTACCCAGTGATACCTAAGATCCCACGTTAGTGGCCACATTTAGCGTTCTTCCTTGTCCATCAGAGCTTAAAGGAGAAAGTCATTTTATACTGTGTTTACCAACAGCAGCAGGTGTGAGAAGGAAGAAAATCATCTCAACCAGGTGCCTTCATCGCCTTACCCTTCTGTGTTCTTCACAATCAGAAGGAGGCTGAACTACAAAATTTTTATATAAAAGCATAGATATAACGTAGAATTCACCTAGGCCTGAGTTTGCCCAAAGAGCACACAGTTTATTTGAAAAATGTAGAAGAAAAGAGATACAAACTATTGGGATTAAGAGAGGAAGGAAGGCCTACTGTGAAATCAATAAAATTAGCAATTAGGTATTAGGAAGAAATTCTGTACTGTGAGGGGGGTGAGGCACTGGAAGAGGTTGCCCAGAGAAGTTTTGGATGCCCCATTTCCTGGCAGTGTTAAAGGCCAAGTTGAAGAGGGCTTTCAGCATCCTGATCTAGTGGAAGGTAGGACAGTGGGTTGGAACTAGATTATGTTTAAGGACCCTTCCAACCCAAATTCTATGATACAATGTTACATGAAATTTCTTCTTGAAATTATTTCAGGTAATGAATAGGAACATCCCATTTCAATGCAAGATATGCCACTGACAACAACCATTAACACTAAGCTTTGTTTTAGGTTGTTGAACAACCCTGGGCTCTGTACTAGTGGCAAGCTTCATTCCCTCTTTCCTGGACCCATCACCTGCCCACACAGGGCCCGAGACAAGCTGCAGGGTCTGTCAGATCCTTCTAACTGAACAAAAGTATTTCAAAGACAAGGGCTTGCTCTGAAATGTCACTTTTGCAGCCGGGAGACTCTTACTTGAGAAATGGCTATCTGTAATGTGGTACAGTGATTACATCACTACTAAAAGGGGAGGCAGGGTGGACTGAATTAAAGGATGTGAGAAAGGTATTTGGATCTGAAGAATGACTGCTGAATGCAGAAGAAAGAAGGCTGTGACCCAGCAAGAACAGATCAAACAAAACTGAAGAGCAAAGGAGGGAAGAAAGTAGGATATGATGAAGCCAATATGTAAGACAGACAACTGTTCTGTAGCCTAAATTTAAAGACAAGCTCATAGGGACCTTCATCAGTGGAGATGGTAAGAAGAGGCTCTGTAAGGATGGTTTTCTCAGCAATGGTATACTGGATGGGGGTGGAGAGGGAAGACAAGCAAGCAAAGGAGAAACGAATTGCATCAGACAAGGCAAAAGGATATTTTGGTTCTTGATTTTGCAAAGGTTTAACAAGATTTGGCTTGGGAGCCAATTCTAGCTGTGATATGAGTAAATGACGTGCCATTTAGATCCTACTTATTTCCATGGCTTGCTCAATCCCTTCCTGCCTACAGGCAGAGCTGTTCTTGTCCTCTGTAATCGTTGCCAGCCTCAAGCAGCAATAATTACCTGTACATGATCCAGCACTGTGACTGTTTGGTTTCCTTCCTCTGAATTTCTGGAGATTAAGTAAAATGTAACTGCCAGTGGATTTCTGTGCTTCCATCAATGCATAGCAGATAAAGATGCTGTGTTGCAAATGCTAGAGGAAAAATAAGCTACACTCTACTAATTGCAGATTTCAGATGGGAGGAGTTGAGACCTTTTTCTCACTTTAAAATGTCTTTTCATTAAATATAATATCAACACTCACTAAACTGAAGATCACACTGAACATGTTTTTCCTAAAAAGAAAAAGGTCAAGATACCAATCAGTGAAAAAGGCCATGTCTTCTAAATGTCCCATAAATGCATCTCCTAAAGAAAGAAAGAAAAAAAAAGAAGAAAAAAAGAAAAAAGTACTGTTTGGCTTCAGCCCAAGGCATGGATGTGGGTCGCAGAGCTTTCGTCCTTTTCCTCGACCTCAGTAGGGGAGGGAGAAATCAGAGCTGGTTCCCTCTGGGCTTTTCGCCATCTGTCTCTGCCTCCCTGTTTCTTCCAGAGCCTCCTGTGACGTACAGAACATGTGTGGATGCAGATGCCAGATTCTGACTTGTCTTTTGAGCTCTCTTTTGACCAGGGGCCAGCCTCGCAGCAAGCATGATTCCTTTATGAATCCTAAGCACGTACCATCTTGTACAAATACTGACGTGTCTTGCTCCACCACCTTTTACAAAGAAGCTTAATAAAAAGCCTCAATGAACGTGTGTGTCCACAAAAATACATGAGGGCTCCTGGGGGGTATTTCCATGGATTTAAAATAACCCAAGACAATTTGCTTTATCAAATGTGTGTGTTTGGGGTGGGGCACTTCCCCACCTTGATGTCTAAGTGTGCTGACAGTCAGGGTGAAATTCCCATCTCATTTTTAGGGGGAAAAAAGTAATTAGGCAAAAAAGCAGCAAAAGAAAACAGGTTTGGATTTTTTTTTTCTTTCTTTCTTTTTGGAATTTGGTTGGGGTTTTCTTTCTGGTTATGAATTATTTTGAACACTACCCAAAAATACTGAAACTCTGCTCTGAGTTGCAGTAGCTATTTACCAACACGTTCCCTTGCCCTCTCTTTGCACTGACATCTGATTCTTAACTGAGCCAGTTCTAACCTGGGTTTTGTTACTTGTCTTGCAATTAGGGCAGCAGGTTGGTTGAAGTTTTTGTCAGTAAAAGATCTTAAAACAACTTTCAGGCAGGCTTTCCTCCTTCCCTTGCAACGACCCTGACACATTATACAGCACCTTGTTTTCTGGAAGGGTATCCATAGCCTTGGACATCATTTTGTTAATATTTGAGATATTTATTTTAAGCTTTTTGACAAGTGGTGCTCAGCCATATTTGACTTTTCCTCATTAGTGCTGGTGGCATGTTTTTAATTACTATCTTTAAGCTGAAAATTATTCCTGTAACATTGTAATATCCCACTTTTAGAATGGGGAACAGAAACTTCAGTGTGCCTGGGCACACTGTTCAGAAGTCTGTAGTTGCATACTTTTACAACATCTTTTTTTTTTAATAAAAATACATCCATTTAATTGCAAATTAAGCACAAATTTTTATTTCAGTGTTTCTTAGCATACTTTCAATTCTCTGGATTGTGACAAAGGATTGCATGTACTTTAGTTGAAAACAGAGTTTTGGTATGTGATTAAGGCATTTTATGCAGACTTTGGTATGTCTGAGAAGTGCTGTGTACGGGATGCCATGAACTCTCCTCCAGTGCTTTCACTCACATTGGCACACTGCTTCTCAACGCTGCTGACTCCAGCTTACACTGCCATCTCCAGTTCAACCCTGATATTGTCTAATATGCAGCTGGTATGCTTCATAGGTGCACTATATGCATATATATTTATATGGATGTAAATTCACACCTGGACACAGGTCTGCATACGTACGTACGTTGTTGTTTAACATATATCTAGATTAAAAAGTGTTGGGCATAATGCTGCTCAATGGGATTCAGTTGCTAATAAGATATCAGCTGAAGGTAAGGGGGATGTCTGGCTCCTTTGAACCAAGCTGACAATCTTTCCCAGTGCTCCAGTACATCTGTGGAGCTCATGTAGGTCTCATTTCTGCCCTTGCTGGATGTCCTTGACTCATGTGCCTGGCCATCTTTTGGCTGCCAAGACCCCAATACAATCTTATTTTATAGCCAGGTTCCAAGAAGGTTGTACATTATGGGTCTCTCATTCTGATCTCTGAAATCATCAGACAAAAGATGTTTTAAGGTTTACTAAAACACCCAAACATTGAAAAACCCCACTACTTTGGATCTTGGACTACTTCGGACCCATACAAAGATTGGGTGAGCAAAATTTTCAAACTGGATTTTTGCTGCACAGTGGTCCCATCTATTCTTTCTTATTTGCCAGGGCCCAAGCTCAAGAAACTGTCTTTCTTCTGAAAAGAAACAAAACTTCACTGTACCTCATGTTTAGTAACTATTGCCGCTTCTGCTTCCTGATTTCATCAAAATCAAAGTCATCAACAGAAATATGAGAAATTAGAAGCTCTGAACTGTGTTTATGGCAAACAAATTAGTAGAGTTTGCACTTACAGGTATTATTTTGAGGTAGGAAGTGAGGCCTTGTGTGAGAAAACCCTGAACAAGTGAGATAATTGAATGGAAAATTTAGTAGAAAGGTAAAACGTATTTTCAAAATTATTTTTGTCCAATGATTCACTTCAGCTGTATTCTGTCATCCCTTGACTTAGCAAATGAGTGCCTGAAGGCAGATGATACTCAAAATGTTGTCTTTTCATAGTACTGAACAATTTGCTTCTGACTCGTGAAATGCATATTTCAAGGCTTTGTATTTACTTGGAATTTCATTCAACCAAAAGTGAGAGACAAGAGATAATTTGTGTTAAATAGAGCCTGAACAGTGAACTTGCCTTGAGTGTCAGCTTAGGTGCTTCTTTAACACGAACAGCAGAAATGCAATTTGTCATATGAATGCACAAAGCTAGTCATGAGTCAAGATATCCAGCACATAATTGCTTGTCACCTCACACAAACATTTGGATTTGGATGCATGCTTTTTATTTGCCGAGGTTTTGGGGGGTTTTATTTGGGTTTTCTGTTGGGTGGGTTTTTGGCGGGTTGGTGTTTTTGTTTGTTTTGTTTGATTGTCTTTCCGGTTTGGTTAGTGCCACTGTTTTTTTGCCACTGTGTTTGTTTGCTTGTTTGGTTGTTTTTGGTTGGTTTTTTCTTTGTATAGCACCCAATGAGAAATGCGTATTTTTTAAAATACTTTATACTCACTGTAAAAACACTGGAGATCTGGAAGTGAAATGCATAACATCACTGCAAAGTATTAAAAACTTCTGTAATTGCAGGGAAAGAAGTAACAGTAGCACTTAGAGGAGGGAAAGCATAAAATTAACAACTGTCTTTTAAGTGGGCACAGTTCATAGTGTTTTGATCTTCTAGCAATACAAGAGATGTAAAGAGAGCAGAGTTGGAGGAACGAACACAATTCACTCCTGTCTTTCAATAAAAGTCAATGGAATGAAAAGTTGTTTACAATAAGAAACTTTGGAAAAGCCCTATACCCCATCTCTATCTTTCATACATAAAAGAAATTGGTCATAGTCAGTTTTTCAAGATAAGCACTAATATATTGAAAATTAAAATATGTGGAGGAAAATTTGTAAAAGTGAAAACTTGCCTACTGGCTTGGTCTTTTTGCTAATACATGAGAAAATGTGAGAGAAGTATTTTGATTTATAAATAACTGCATGATTGAATAAGGTTGAGGTTTTTCAGATGTGACCTAATGTATGAAGAATTTCTTCCCTTTATAACTGGAAGGGAAAGCTGAAAATTTTGAAATGTGGTTTTCTTTGGTATGTAATTAAACTCTAAATGGCCTTTTATGTAGTTAATCTGCATATTCTAATTTTAGAAGTTTTGCGATTTATTAGCAAGAAAAACCTCTGTCAGTGCTGCACCAATATTCTTATATGGAGACCATGGCCCCTTAATCAGAAGATCCTGTCCCCATCAAATGCAGAAGACACAGCCAGCGTTCCCTATCCAGCTTCAAGTCCCACAGAAGCCTGGAAGAACAAATTTCATGCCTTTGCTACCATGAGCAGGTATCAATTTGTACGGTTACAGATTTATTTTAATTTAATGCCTTTGGGTATTGTAAACATTCCAGGAAAGCTACTATGCTTTTCTCAGTGATGACTATTTCTTTGGCAGACTAGAAAGTCTCAGGTTGGAGTGGTTGCTACCAGTTGGAGAAATTTTCAAGGAATTTTTTGTTCTTTTGGTAATACTTTATAAATACTACCTGTTTCTTAAGATGCTGGAGAGTATTATCCCACTGGATACAGACTGTGGAAACACAGAAAAGAGAGCCAAACAAATTGCAGTATGTGATGCATGTTTACTTAAATGTTTGTTAGCTGCGTGACATCAAAAAAAGCAGGGATCAGCCGTGTTTACCGACCTGAATTTTTATCGCACTCCGCTGTCAAATCTTGTTTCATAAATAATACCTCATTCATGGAAGAAGCAAAATGCATTTCTCAAAAGTACAATTTAATGACTTGAAGTTTATGCTTTACTGACACTATTTGAATGAGACACATATCTATCTAGCGGGTGCCTCCCCTGCCCTTGGCAGGGGGGTGGAACTAGATAAGGGTCCCTTCCCACCCATTTATCGCACCACACGGTTATCTTCCAAGGGGGAGAGTTTTGCAGCTGGCGGCTGCTGGGCACTGTACACACCAACACACGCACTCAGGGACTTCCATGCCTGTTTCATTATCCCAGCAAGAAGCTCGGACGAGTCAACAGCAAAAAAAACCCCATCCTACGCGAGCCCTTTTCAGGCTTAAAGTCCTGTTGCGCGGCGAAAATGCCGCCAGAAATCATTGTTCAAGCTCCTAAAGATGTGGGGGGAAAAGCTGCGTGGCCTTTGTGCGCCCCCCCCGTGTCCCGGCTCCGCTGTCTCGGCACCGCGCCGTGCCCCGCAGCCGCCGCCGTTCCCGCGGCGCTCCGGCGGCGGGGCGGGCGCGGGCAGGGCCGGAGCGCCGAGCGCAGGGGCCGAGCCGCGGGGCGCGGCCGAGCGCGGCTGGGGGCAGGTCCGGCGCTGCCACCGCAGCACGTCCCCACCCGCCCGGCCGGAGGGGAGCTCGCAGGAGTCCATTTTAGCGGGCCAGCCCTCGGCGAGGCTCGGCGGGCGCGGCGGCGAGCGGGGGCAGAGCCGGCAGCGCCCGGGGGCAGCCGCAGCGCCCGGCGGGCGGTGCGTGCGGCGGGCGGGGGAGAGGCGGCCCGGCCAGCGAGAGGGGGCGAACCATCCCACGGACACACGCCGAGAGCCCGTGGCAGCAGAGAGCAGCGTTTGGGTTGGTTTCCCCCCACACTCCGCCGTCCGTCCGTCCGTCCCCCCCACCCCCCCAAGTTTTTTTTTTTTTTCTCCTTTTCTCTCCAAAAAAACATGGCTGAAGCTGGGACGGGCTTTTTGGAACAGCTCAAGTCTTGCATCGTCTGGTCCTGGACTTACCTCTGGACGCTGTGGTTCTTCATCATGCTCTTCCTCGTCTACATCTTAAGAGTGCCGCTGAAGATCAATGACAATTTAAGCACAGGTAGGCTGTGATTGTCTGCCCCTCGCCCTGCCCCGGGGGCGGCTCGGCCGGGGCTGCCCGCGGGGGAGCGCCCAGCGCCGCCCCCCGGGTGTTCGAGTGCTGTCTGGAGCTGTTGGTGCTGTTCGTGTTGTACTCGAGCATGTTTGTTAACCAGAATGAAAACTTTAATTGTCTTTCTCACAAAAATTAGTTCTCAGCTACTTTTTCTGAATGATAATAAATAATAAGTGCAAGTTCGCTGGAAGATTATCGCTGTTGCAGTGGACTTTGCTTTGGGTGCTGCGACTCGCTAAGGCAGTGTGCCGCTGCTACAGCAGTAACCTACGTACTGTTAGCCGGCCTGGATTGGGCAGTTATGTCTTTATCTTGAAATTGCTTATTTTTCCTACCCATCTACTTCGACAGTTTAATTTCTGCCCCCCCTTCCCACCCCCATGCTGGAGAAGACAAATCAGTTTTGGAGCAGACGAGATGTAATCCATGTAGCATCCCTTCTGCTGGAAAGTCAAACGTTATCTGAGCGTTTTTCACCCATCCCTCTGGCCTGTTCTCATTTGATAAGCCTCTGGCAATTCCAGCATCAAAGAAGAATTTAGAAAAAAGGAAGATTCAGTATACTGCAGCTTTCACTTTAAGCATAAACACAATTATAAATTGACTTTATAACTTACAAACTTTAAATGCAGTTTTGGTCAAATTTTCACAGTTTGTCTTTGGACAATATGCTGTTTCTTTTGACATTGCCGCACATTGATTAGAACAGGAAGTAATTTTTGCTGCTTGATTCTTAATAATTTATCTAATGCGTACATCCCAGGTAAACGTTGCAGGCCATGCTTGTCAAGCAGAAATGTCAGAGTGCTTTATATTATAATTTCCACTATTGCAAAAAATCACAGGCATCCATCTGAGTCCTAATCAACCCCCTCTGATTTCTTCCTGAGTTTGAAGAAACTAATTCTTGATGCACTTTCTCATTTGAAATGTTACTTCAGCTGAGTCATTTTGGGGTTTACTGAAATGTCTCAAAATGCAAGTAAAACGACAGTATGAAATCTTTGAAGAGTTTAAAAATGCTGAAGAAAGTCCCAAAATGCCTGATGAAAATGAGTTACTGGGAAGAACGATAGGCACAGTATGGTCTTCATGCATCATCTATTCCTAAATGGAATTTATTAAAAAATTAGTACTGGTAATAACATGATCATTTTTTTTGTTTAGTTTAGTTTTTCAACATTTTTGTGAATGAATTAAAACAGATTTACTTTATTGTAGATCGTCTTCCCCCTAGCCTCCCCAGCTGGTTACAGTGGGATTCTACTGCCATTAGTTTAAGGTTGATCATGACGTACCACAGCAACTGATGATGTGATACCAATCACATTTATTTCAGTGATTTGAAAATAAATATGTAAACGGTTGCTACTGAAACTTCAACATGACATAAAGAAATAGTAGGGTGATTAAAAACAATGACCCAGAACAAGCTGGATCTGTTGGTGAGTTGAGGTCAAACAAACTGGTTTTCAGTATCAGCAGAGGCAGGCTTAGGCAGCCAATTAAAAAACTCCAGTTCCACAGGTATGATTTGTGGTATGATTTCATGATTTCTTCATGAATAGTGATTTAGAAAGGTTTTAGAGATTTAGATCAAACACTTTAAACAGAGTCCACGGTGGGCTGCTGTGATAGGAGGGACTAGTATGGCACGTATGGGAGGGCATCTGCCATAAGGACCTGGTGCTTGCTACTGCTGTATGATTTTGTTTTTCCATGCCTAGTGTCAGTCTTTTTAAAAGGAAGTGGAAAAGCTGGAGAATGTAGTGGAAAAATTATTCCAGGGCTGGAGAGAAGCATTAGAATATGATTACAATAAGGTGATACTGTCGTGGAGAGAGAGAAAGATTTGGCCTTTTAATAATAAAAAGAATTATAAGAATTGATGACTAGAAGGAGAGGGCAAACTCAATTTTGTCATTATCAGGCATTAGTTTTTAGCAAACTTGGAACAGCTGATAAGGAACCTTTGGGATTTGCATATCTGAACATCTGAACGGTGAAGTAGGAATTGCTAGTGTTCCCGCAGCCTTAAATTGCTTTTTGGCAAGGACAGGGCAGCAAACTGTGCACCACTGGCAGTCAGTGTCATTGCAGATGGTTTCACCAAATAGATGTGTGGTTGATCACTTGTATCTGAAGGTCTGAGTAAGAAATATGGGGTCTTTTTTCCCTCTTTCAGTGTTGTACAGATGTGCACACCCAAGCATTAGTGCATGTTGGTCATCCCATGTGTTTCAGTGAGCTCCCAGGCTTGAAGGTCCTCAGTTTGGCCAAGCATAATTTCAGTGTCCTCAGTGGAGTGCACTACTGTGATATACCTAAAGGGAAATCTAGTCTGTTATATAAGAATATTAATGTTAAGTCTGATTGTCATGTTTAATATTTTGGGGGTTTTTTTCATTGTTTTAAAGTTTGATGTCCAGATCAAATAATAAAATTATGAATAGGAGAGTTTGAACTATTGTACCACACCATTAGCCAGGAAGGAAGAGAGGACACTTAATAGGCCAGGCTAGAATATTAAATACAGAATAAGCAGTTGCGGAAGCGTATGTACAATCTTACCCAAAATAATTAAACATACTTATTTTATGTAACATGCTGGATTTTCTACCCATGTTGGCACTTGCACAACTTCTGAATGCTACACTAATCTGAACTAAGACACACCTCTTCTAAAAATGTGCTTGTTTTTCCTGACATAAGAATTTGGATTTCTAGTCAAATCCTAGGAAGGAAAGAGGCGCTGAAGTTAAAAAGTTTCTGATGATTTTATTTATCCTTTCAAAGTGCAACAGAAAGTTGAATTTAATGACCGGAGCAATAAGTATGACTGGCTTGTGACAAGGCAGACAGGAGGAAACCTCTGGCTTGCCGAGGGTAGAGGAAATCAGATAAACTGATTTCCTAAAAGTGTGAAAAATAAATATATGGGGATGAGCTCTGGGCTGAGTCTGGTTCCATTGATGTCTGTGGAGTATTATTATCCAGCTGCTGAGCTGCTGGAGAGGGGAGCATTAGAAGCCTGCAGAATGGAAGAAAACAAGTAAAGTTGTCCTGCCAGGCCCCTGAGGTCAGCAGGCCCAGGGTAACCACTGTTGGAAGGGCAAGAGTACATCACCTTGTGGTGGCTAGGACAGAGTTGTTATCTGAGGAACATGGTATATTTCTCCATTATGAATTTTTAAAAGCTATTATGATGACATTCCTACCGAAATAAATAACTAAAATTTTAATTAGTGTGGGACTTGGGATCAGGTAATAGACTTCTTAAAGCCCAGTACCTGAACACTGCGCGTGGTGCCGGCCATTTGGAGAGGGAAGCGGCTGGTATGGAGCAGGACTGGCGGCACTGGCCATCACCAGGTTCCCACTCGCCCCTGTGGTTTGTGTGCCCAGCGTTTGAAGTGAATATGTTCGAAGTCCTGTAAATTTAGCATAACAACACTTTCTCTTTGTCCAAAAACCTCTCAGAAGGCACAAATGGGGAGGTTTTTTAGTCATCCTGGCCCACCTCTGGTGTGTTCACCAGTGTGTGCATTGCATTGACTTCTGGAAGCAAAGCACTTGGAAAAGACCCATCATATGAAACTATCTTGCATTAAACCAGGCAAGAAAGCTGTGGGTGATTTCATTAGCTGAAATACTGTGGGAGATGGAGAGATGGAGCCTGTCTTAGGGTGGTGGCTGCTGTCAGCGAAGCTCATCTCATCTTTCTAATCTTCCCTTTCTGGGCTTCCTGGCTCTGCAGATCTATACTGCGCTTTGGTGCAACGTGCCCCAGTAAGCTGCAGTGTGAGAAAAAAAGGAACTTTTCATTCCCATGGTCTCAAATTCAAGTAGCAGCAGAAAACATTTGCCTGTTATTAAAATTTAACTAATTTCACATTTTTCCTGCTGCTGCTAATTTGGCCATGTGGAGCTGCGTGTGCACAAGCTGTGGTCATAAACCACCCTTAGGACAGAAGGGGTTTTTAGGGACTGGACGCCTGGGAATATGTCTTCCCTGGGCTGGGGAGGGGCTGCCCAGTGTCCGCTGGGCCTCTGATCGTGTTGAGATGTGTTTGCTGTGATAGCATCTTGACAGCCGGTCAGGAGGTATTGTTCCCCTTCATAAATTTAAGCTAGTGCAGTTAATCATGAGGGCTGTAAAACATTAACCTGACAAAGAGTTTCCAATAGTTTGAAAACCAGTGAAGAATTTCTTTCTTTTCAGAACTGAAGAACAGTTAGTTTTAGTTTTGCAGACTTGCTAGTAGTTGTCTGGTCTTCCTTCAAAGCAATCTGCAGTCCTTGTGATGGGTTTCCCGGTAGGCATCACAGCCGTGTGAGCTACACAAGTGAGTGTGGTGGGTGGGCAAGTCAACAGAAAACCTGCAGCGAAACTCTCATGCCACCAAAGGAGATGGAAGAATTCTTAACTCCCTGCAAGTGCCATGTAGGTTTGTTTGGGGTATTTTTAAGAACTTGACTGTTGAAGGTAAAATTTCAAATGCATGACCACTTCTGTCAAGGTCAGCATCAGTCCTGCATGTGAAATTCACAGAATCAGTTACAGATAGATAGATAGATTGCTTACTGACCCAAAATCACTTGCATTAATTTTTGCATTTCTTAGAATGTAAATTAAATATTTACTGATCTTATTTTCTACTTAGTGGAATTAAAGTAAACAGTGTTTTCTAGACTGTTAACCCCTCTCTTCAGTTGTATCACTTACGGCACCACAAAACATTTGTAGTTGCTGCTGAGCCTCCAGACAGGGTTTGGATGTCAGACGTTTATTTGGTCTGCCTTTCTGGGTTTTGCAAAAATAAGTTTTTACTGCTGTACACTAATACTCAGGAGGGTATTATGAAACAGATTTTAAATGTTTTAAGCGTGTGTATTTTCATCATGCTACACTTGGAAACTCTCCCTTTTTTATGGAAGAGATTATGATATTTTTTATGGAAGAGATTTTGTATCAAAGTAGCATGTTACTTTTAACAAAAACTAGACAAATCTTTGTAGATTGAACTGGGAGTTCTTGGGGGAAAAGCCATATCAAAACTTGCTGGATCAATGCCCAACGGATGCAGTATACGATGATACTTGTTTTCTATGAATTTTGACATTTTTTCGCCAGTTTGCAGTTTGATTTTTTGGTTGAGCTAAATTTTTCAGTCAGCATCAGATGCTGGAAATGGAGCGAAGTTTGTAGGAAATGCGAGGGTTTCAGAAAATACTGTTTTAAGAAATTGACTTTCTTACTGCAAAAGCTCTAGAAGATTTGCAGTCAGTATTTCAGGGGAACTGTGTAAGCCAGAGCCTTCAAAATAGTACTTGATAATATCTTCAGTGAGCTTACTGTAACACTGACTTGTGTAAAACTGTGGAGCTGTATTGCCAGCTTCTCTCTGAAGTCTAATGTCCTCTTCGTGCTGATGAAAGTCTGCGGAAATGCTCCTAAAACTGCATCTGTGTACTGGGATTTCCCAAAACATCCACTGAGTGCCTGGACAAACTTAGCCCAAAAGAACATAAGCCCTCCATTGTTCACAGGGGTCATAGGTCCTAATTGTCTGAGCGGCTGCGAAAATGCCACCATTCTAAATTAAAGACCTTAAAACAGATATTTTTGGTGGTTATTTTGCAAAGCAGACGCAAAAATCCAGATCATAAATTTGCATTCGTGAAAGACAAAATAAGTGCTAACCTGCATTCAGTGCCTCAAGAACTGAAAAAAGAGAGAAAAGTACATAATTCTGTGCCAAAGCTGTACATAAAATGAAAAATAGAAGGTCATGATGCCTGCCTGAGAGCAGCACCTGGCAGGAATTAGGAAGATGATGTTTGATAAAATGGGGATTTTGGAGGGAATTACCTGCCTCTATTTGAAAATGGATTCTCTGAGAGGAGCTACGGACAGTCTAGCAAAACCACACAGCCTAAGGAAGCTCAAGCTGTTTATCTAATCACAGAGAAGCTACTTGATAGTAGCTAAGGAGGTGTAAGAGTTTTAATCTAGTTGACAAACATATAGTGAGCTTGCTAATATTTGGAGGTAAAATTCATGTTAACTTGTCAGAATTGGGGCCCAGATCATCAGTGGTCTGAGGAAGCAGCCTGGCTGTGAGACATGCTGCAAGCAGTGCCCTCGCTTTAATAGAGAGGTGGTTGCTTATGCTGTAAACTCTGTGGTGGGAAGAAAGTAGTAGGTACTAATGCAGCCTTTAATATAGGGAAGACAGGTCTTTTAAAAGGGGTGGCTGCAACCCAGAGGAATGCCCATGCTAAGTATTTTTTATAATAGACTTTTGAAGGTGTGTTTTTGGACCCAGCTGAAGGGATATTGTGTGTCTTCATCTTTGCCTCTCATCGTATTAAGACCCTGAGTGTAATGAGGATTGCCAGGCTCTTCAGTGGGGAAACTGGGAAAGAAATCTAATGGCCCATAGTAAACAGGAGGGCTGACTAGTTAAAACAGTATTGTGCTGAGGTTTAAAAACCCCCAGCCCCGGTTAAAAACACTTGCTGATGGTGTGTAGGTATGTTGTGCACAGAGGCCCTGGCAGTCCCAGATGTGCCAGGACTTTTGTGCAACATGCTAGAGAGTAGTCCCCACTGAGTCCAAGGTTTTCTGTGTGTTGTTCAGTCAGCTGGCAAGCCCTGTGCTTAAGGGAGAGTTATTTGTCTTGTTGGCAAGTGGTAAAGCAAATAAAACCACTTAAGTGGTGACTTAGGTTGGAGGACCAAAGCGGTTTCTTCTGGATTGAAGGAATGAGCATTGCTGTCAGAAGCTAATGAAGTCTTTTGTGTGGCTGTCACAACAAGTCAGGATCCACCTTTTTTTTTATCCAAGATCAGTTATTTAAGAAAGTATTTTATATTTAGCAAAATCAGGCCCTGCTCTAATTACCCGTCAGAATGTTGAATAAAGCTGAGAGTTCTGTTGAACTGTACAGGGAGAACTAAGGCAGAAGGAAATGAGACCTTGATCCTGCAAACCTTCAGTGGTTTAGTTGGTTCCGCAAGCATAGGCGCAGGGCTTTACTGCGCAGGTAATTAATACGCATGAATTCTCAGAGACTTGGGCCTAAATGTTTTACTGAGGTGCTGCAGGGAGCCTGGAGCAATATGGGGGATAGAGTCCCCAGTCGTTTCTGCCCAAAGGTAGTTTTTCCTCTTGTGGTTTGATGGTTGCACCCAAGTTTTGCCTTTTTTTTACCAGAGCTGTTTCAGGAACACTCTTAGGCTGTCTGTCATAGAATTCAGGATAATGCCTATCCTTGTCCTGTGGACAGACTTCAAGGTGCTTGTGGGGATGTTACTCCCCCGTTGGCTGTTAAAGGGGTTGGCTGAAGGCTCCTTCCACCTGTTTTTAAATTAGCTCTTTGTGGCTCTGAAGGCATCTATTGAAAGATTGTGTTATAAACTCCAGCTTGTCCTCACGTCTGTGAAGTGTCATGTGGATCAGTGATGCTGTGTAAATACTAATGAGTTAAAAGTTGCTTTGTGAAATCCCTGCACAATCTAATTGGAGTTTTTTTAATGTATGTCTTAGTCGGGCACCGCAGAAGGGCTACCAATTTTAACACCAAGAACACTAAGCTTAAGCAACAATAATGCATTTCAAGACAAGAGTTAATGTCACGCTGTCAGCAGACAGAACAAACAAGTTGTAGCTGTTAAGCCTGAGGAAAGGGCCTAAATTCAATGTCCAAATCAAACCTCGCCAGCTGCTGAGAGAAGACAAGGATTTATTATTGTGGAGTCTAAACTGGAGATTTGACACTGTGGTAGACTCATTGCTTAAGTGGTTAAATGCACTTAAATATACCAATTAGAAGGATGAAAGCTATAGGGCAAAAATGACATGCAGTCGTCTTTAAGATTCCTATTCTGTGTAGCATGCCAACTGCAACCATGAGAACTAATTTCCAGCTCACTTTCTACAAATAAACTTGGCTTATTAAATGTCAGGGCTGTTAGGTTGAAATGCAGGATCTTGTGCGTAGTGGCAAGACGCTCAGAGATCAAATTTAAAGCATAAGAAATGTTATCGTCATCCTATTTTGTAAGGCGGCCATTTATTTCTCAAGAAAATATGCTTGCAACCTGAGAGTGTCATAGATGTTGAACTTCACATAACTAAATGTTTTCATGGCATGTCCTGTATGTTTCTGCTGAGGGCTGAAAATTGTTTACAGCGTGGCTTGGTCTGAAGCAAGGTTATATGATCCACTAATGCACTTAATCTTCCATGTGAAATTTCTTCTGCTATTTTTAATACTGAAGTTAACTTGATAGCAGTGTACCCTTCTGGTATGTTTTACACCAAACTCGGCTTAGAGTCCCAGGCTAGTGATTTCCTCAGTTTTCCGAGAGAAGGTTAAACCAGAGCCTGTCAGAGACGGCTTGCAGCTGGTCTTCCGCGCCCTGTGCAGGGGACAAGGGGACACAGAGTCCCAGGGGGAGGCTCAAGATACTTCTTGAGCAGACGCCAACTTTGTGGAGCAGCAGGATGCTGCAGCTGAGCCGATGAGCCCTCCCTGTGAAGAGAAGGACCTGAGGAGGTCTTGTGCAGTGCTGCACTGATGCACAATTTCTGATCTTAGAAGCCCAAAGTGCCATCTCTATTGTGCTTGACGTGCTGGATTTATCTGCCTGATCAGAGTGGGCTCCTATGTTGTGCTGTGGTTGTTATAAAAGCGCCTTCTGGTCCCTATGACTGATCCTGCTCATTGTGTCAGGACAAAGGAGGATTGATAAAAGCACAAGAAAATTGCTTTAGCAGTTAATACTGTCCTACATATTCCCAGAAATTTTTGTCAAGAGTTTAGGGCTTAAAAGTGCTGATGACAGCTGTGTTAGCAGTCACCCCAAAAGCCACATAGTCTTGTGGGGAACACAAGTCCCAAGGAGCTCTGATTAGCTCCAGGATTCCTGAAGGTATCTGAGCCACAGGATTTCCTCAGACCTGGCCAGGAGGGTTTGACGTGTGTTCCAGCTGAGAGTGTTTTGTCAGTGGCTCAGCAGAAGGCGGAGTTTCCACCCGTGAGGAGTATGTAGGGGCTGTGCTCTGTGGCACTGGAAAGCTGTCCAGGCCTCTCTGGCTCCCCAGCTCCAACACTCAGTCATATTTTACATTATATTCCCATCAACTGCTGCACTGAAAGATTGTTTTTTTCCCGAACTTGGTAATTCTCATGGATAGAAGCTTTGCTCTCACTCTGGCTTTGCCGCATTTGTGGCTGGCTTGCACATGTTTGTGCTCGTGACAGCTCTCTCCTTTACCTGCAGGAGCAGCAGCCCCACCGTGAAGGCTGGTTCCCAGTGCACTCGTGCAGGGTTTTTCCTGCCTCTCCATCCCATATAAGATTGAGTCAATTGGGTTGTCCTTGTGTGTTCTCCTAAAACTGCTGGATGTCCTTGACTCTGCTGGTAGTACTTTATTCTTTCAGTTTTCTGGCCATTTCATAACTGAGTTTGTACACTCTCCATCATATGCCAAGGTCAGGCTTCACTAACTGCCTTATATAGTGTAATTAATCCTTCTCACCTTCCAGTGAAAATAGTTTTCCTTGTTGGTTCCTTGCCTTTTGTCCCATTAACTTTGATATGGTATCTCTGGCAGCTCATGCCAGGTGCCTTCTGGTTTTGGTAATGAAAATACTCTGTAAGGCTCAGTTGGCAGCTCCATGTACTCTCCACACTGTCCAGGACTCCCAGGCTGGCTGCAGGTTTCTCCATCTCCTGTTTTAACTAGCTTTCTACAGCCCTGTCAGTACTTTACCAAAATCCAGACAGTTCAGAGCTACACATTTTTCTTGGTAAGAAAACTGAATATTTTTCGTAAAGGGACACACATCTGATTGGCCTGTCATGATTTATTTATTTTGTGTTTTATCCTATTTTTTCATGTACCTCCATTGCTTAATTTATCCTTAAAGTTTTCAGGATTTTGGATCTGCATTTTAAAAACAGAAATATTAAGTACTCTGGCATAATTTGGGGGCTTTGAACAGTTTATTAAAACTGTCTCAGTATGGGGCTTGCTTTTAAAAATGTAATTTCCTTCAGCAAGTTGCTTTCTGTACATTCTCTTAATCTTACACTCAACTATGTCTTGAACATGTTAAGTCCTTTGAATTGTATCTTGCTTTCTCCTGTCACTGTCTTGTTTCTTGCCCTTTAATTATTTTTTTCCTCCACATTCAGCAGTTTTGTTCCCATTCAAAAATGAAAGAAGTATTCACTTTGGAAACTACCATATCCTCCTTTTTACCTTGCTGTGTCCTTATTTATATTGTTGAAATAGTCTTGGCTTGTTGAATTTGTTGTGATGTATTTTATCTATTTTATACAGGTCTTTAGTTACAACTTTGTCTGACTTTTTCACATGTAGTTTTTTTGTCTGCCTTTTGTCCTCGGCAAAGCAGAGGGAAATCTTTTGAACATCCCAGGTCTTTCAGGTTACTTGTACTGGGCTGATACTGCTTTCGTTGAAGGCCTTTGCTGATAGACTGGTATGATGAGGTAGAAATTGAAATTAACTTTCCATTATTATTTTGAGAAAGTCTGTGTTGTAATTCTGGTCTCCTTGAAGCATTTGGTAAAGCTCCTGCTGAGTTAAGGAAATTATAATGTTGCCCCAAGAGGTTTTTTTACATTAGTGTCGATAGAAGAGAGTATATATAGCATAAATGACTCCCATACACCTCCCAGCAATCTGAAATAAGTTTGCACATTTGCTGCCTTCTGGATTTGAAACATGACAGATATCAAGATGCTGAGAATTGATGGCAGTACGGGTTAAATAAAGGCATTTAGCATGAAAAGAAGTTGACCTGTCTAAATCTAACCTGCAAAGTTTCTTAGCTGCTTTTTATGTTTAAAACTTTTAAATCAGTTCTCCTGCCACAGATTTTTATAACTCCTGAAGTTGCAATACAAATTTTCAGTTTTACAGGGTATCGTAGGCTTTCTAATGGTGGGACGAATTTCGCGTGACGTAAACCAAAAGCAGTAATTAATAAATCATTAACTGAAAACTTTGGGTGCTTCAAGTACGATTCTACTCTTCTGTAAGTCAGGTAGATCTAAAAATCCCAGTTTTTCTTCAGGCCACATTCAGACTGGCAATGACTGACTATGGAACAACGTTATTATTGGCCAATTGCTTTTGTTTCTGAGTAATAGATACAGTAATATATAAAATATGTTATATGATAAATAAAAAATATATTGATATATATTACATTATATATAATATTTATGTTAGTATTGTATGTGTAATAAAGTACAGAGCTGTCCCCCTTGTGTTTGAGGCTACACTTTATCATTTGGGTGCAGAGTCAGTGATGTGCAGGACTAATTGGCATTGTTTGTTACTTTCTTTAGGTGAGCTAGTAATAAAGGCTTGAAATAAATATCCTACAATATTTTCCTTACAAATCTGTTCTTGTCTAGGTGCAGTGGAGTTCCTGTTGGCAGATGGCAGCAGTGTGTGGGTCTGGGTGCTGCCATGCCCTTTGCCGTGCTGTGGGGCTCTGGTGGCCCATGTTGTGTGTTGGTGTGAGAGCAGCTGCCCCTCGGTTGTTGTGAAGTGGCTCTGTGGCTGTGAATGCCAACCCAGCTTGGTTCACTGGGAGGGCAGCTCCCACCCTGGGGATCACCCAAGATCTCAGCTCTTCCACTCTGGGTTATGACCCCTTTGCATCTTGGAAGCGGACCCTTTGAGCTGAGTTTGTGGTTTAGTCCAGGCTGAACACTGGAGACTTTCTTAGTCTAAAATAAACAACCAACAATCCAAAAACCAGCCACAGAGAGCCCACAGACAGCTGCTGTGGCCACGAGCTCCCTGGCATACACAGCCCTCTGTGGATTACCATGGTCCTCTTTCCAGTGCACACGTGATCCTTCTGCACGGGCACAAAAATCAATAATAAACAGTAAATGAATAACGAGAAGCCTGCCAACCAAAATCTCTCTTGTTTGCCTTCATGTTTGTTCTCCTTTTCTGATCTAATGTGACAGAGAAGCATTTAAGGGAAAAGGATGCTGGGAATGATGAAATTTTATAAAGCCTTTTCTCACAAATGCCTTTGTTTTAGGGGCGAGGCTACAGCCATGGGTTTCTGGGCCTAGTCCTCAGAAACTCTATCCTTGTGTAAGCATCAAGAACTCAGGGCATTCATGCAGTAGGTAGGGACATGTCTGGCTCAGGGTGGGCTCTGCAGTTCTCAGGATGTGTTTTATTTAGATACAGAAGGCAGGTTTTATCTGCCTTTGGTCTTTAAAGTGAAGATAAATTCTCATTAAAAGTATCTTTTCTCTTCCAGTTTGTAACATTAGTTTGTTTGGGATATGTATTTTAAACACACAGACTGGACTTATATCTGCAAGGCAATGTTTTCAGAAGCACCTGGGGTATTTAATTACCAGTGCCTTAGTCAGCCATTAGTTTACTTATTAACATGTACTTATTCGTGTACTCTTTATACTAAGCGTAGTAATAAACCAAACAATGATTTGCTAACTGAAAGAAAAGCATTTAATATCTGATACACAAAGTGTTTGGTGCCTCTGTAGTGGCACAGTATTCTTTTACTCATATGCAAGTGTAATTCTGTATATCATAGCCGTTGCCTTTGCAGGAAGTTAACATGTCAGTTTGGAATAAAAGTTAATATTAATGAGAGATGTGAAAATACCGTAAAATAATTATAAACCTTAAATATGCGCCAGTTCAAACAAATCTGGTTATGGTGTTTGCTTTCTGTGAATGCTGTGGTTCAGCAAGAACAACATCGACTGACTCAGGTCCTCAGTGTTGTTCTTAAAATGCAGGTCTCTCTGGTCTGATGGTTGCCAGGCATGGCGTGGCTGTAGAGGGGAAATGTCTGAGGTTTGAATACTGTTCTTAATTTAGAGTGAACTAAATAAATGGCATATTTACTTCCAGAGACAGTTAACTGCAAATTGCAGTTTTATGTTCAGTAGAAAGGATTCATTGGATTTGAAATTGAAGTTTTGGTACACGAGGTGTTTATCATCCAGAAACTAACTAGAAGCCAGTGCGCTGGCTTTTGAGTCATTTCCGTGTCCTAGTGATTGCAGTTCAGCTGGGAGCAGTGAAATCAGATGTTTGTTCTGTGCTGTTGGTTTGTACAAGTTTGTTTGTTTGTTTGTTTTCCCCGTCTTTGGTGGTTGCCTTCCAATCCTTTCCGTAGTGCTTGAGCCAGCCCTCCAGCGTGTCTTGCCTCAGGTGCTGTAGGTAGATTTTGCATTTGATTCTCAGTAATGTGGCAGAAGTAGAAAAGGCCTTGGACAGTTCCCGCACTAGAGGGCATCCTTCTAAAGACACGGGAGTCATCCTGGGACAGGGAGAGGCAGCTGCGGCCTGTGGGAAATGAAGTCTGACACAACCTGCGTCTGCCTGCGTGTCAGAGACCTAGTGAAGGGTCACCAGTTTCCACAAGCAGTCCCGTGCATTAAGCAAGTGTCGGGGAGCCCCTCCATCTGCCAGTGGGGACCCTGAAATGTCTCTGTACTGCAGCGTGTTACCCACAGAGGGGAAGTACTACCCTGGACACAGTCACATGATGGTAACAAATGAAGTTGTAGGGCCATCCTACAACCGATGTGGTTGTATGGCAGAGTTAAGTCCCACCCTTGAGCTTCCTAAGTCTGCTTGGGAGGAGGTCCTATAGATGGCTTTTCAAGGCCAGATGAAAGATGAGGTTCATGACCTGTAGATCTCAGGCTACTGATAGGCTACCTATCACAGGAACTGTGATGACTATCATAAAGCTGGATTAATTTAAGTAGGACAAAAGATAGAAAATGCAGGACTGGTTTTTGACTGAGGGTGTCTCATATTTGTTTTCCTGAAGTGACTACCACAAAATAAGCTAAATAGGTGCTGCATTTATGTGTCCATGCTCCTGCAGACTGCAGGCGTTAAGACAGTGAGGACAGTTTACATGGAGGTGGCTGGTACCAGCCTGCCTGCCTTTACTCCACCCACTGCCTCAGCTGTTAAAAACACAAAGTGTTCTTACAGACATAGAGTAGTTTCTAAGGCTCTGGAAAATTTGTGCTAATTGCCGTGGTTTAATGTGCGTCTGACTCTGGCTGACTTATTCTGTACAAACAGCAAAATTATCTTTCTTTCCTGAAGGTTTCTCTCCTCCCCAGCTGTTAGTAGATAGGTGTCATGTCTAAACTGTCCGATCATTTGTGCATACATGCAGACATGGCTTTGTTGTTGGTTTTTTATATGTAGAAACAAAGGTGTTGTTTTTTTGTGTACCCCTTGCCCCCCAGTACAGCTGATCTATTCAGGCATCTGTAGCCATGGACATTGATACAAGTTTTTAAAAATGTCCCTTTTGCTTCAATTTAAGTCTTACAAAAAGAATACGTATATTGCTTATTTTAGCATTTGGGGTCTTTTATCGTGGATTTTTCAGGAAAGAAGTCACTGCCTTCCTTTGATGCTTATGTCTGCCTTGCTAAAAAAAATTGTGTACCAAGTTGTTCTTTTAGAAATCAAATGAATCAAGTTCTATTTCTGCTCATTCAGTTTATTCTCAAGCTGCTTTATATTCTTTCTCTGGACTGCCATTGATATTTTGTGTGTGCACAACAGCATTATATAAAAGCATAGGTGTTGGAAGCAGATCAGACAGTTCAAACAGACTCTTCAACATCAGGGGCCTCTGGAATGGTGCGTGTCTACTTCATTGGGATTTTGTCCATGCATTTATTTGGGAAGTTTCAACCAGGTTGGTGCTCAGGTGCCTGGTCTTTACATGGCTGTGTATTAAATGCTAGCTCCAACCTTTCTGTCATCCATCCAGACAGACCAAGGATAAATTTTAAGTGATAAAAGATGAAAAACAGCATTGCAGGTAGGGTTTAGAGTAGATTGTCAAGTGCTGAACAGGTCTCAGGGGTTTGTAATGCCATCTCCCCACCTGTTCTGCACTTACTGGATTGATTTTGTGTGTGTGTGGCTTGTTGTAAATGAACCACAGGGTAAAGAAACTTCTAATGAGGCATACTAGGTAGAAGCAGTTTAAGTACTTAAAATTTTTCTCTGTAAAGTGTTCTAGTGAGGGCAGTCTCAGCTGTGACATGCTTTTATGATGGATATTCGTAAAGGCAACAAAACATTTGCTGGTGTCTATCAAGGCAGAGCCTTAACTTTAGAGAGATTTGAGAGACAGAATACAAGAAAATAAATTTGTACGATTACCAGCAACTCACCTTGAATTTCAGGACTATAGGCATAGATGTTCTGTTCTGGTGAGTCATCTCCCATGTCTCTTTTCATACTACATCTTTCTGCCTTGTCCCTTCTTGCACTTTATATGGCATAAATATTTGGGAGTGCAGTGACTTTTCACAAATAGCTGCCTTGGTAGACAAGCCCTTGGGCTTTTCTTAGCTTACTACATCTTCTAATGCTGAACAACAATGGCTAGTTCAGAAGAATTAGAAGAAGTTTGAATGTGAAGTAGTTTGCTGGGGAAATAATTTTAATAGCTAAACTTGCCCAGTTGTATTGTGACAACTGCAGCTGAGAACAAGTAAGTGAACATGAAATATGAGTGGGGCTTACTGTGGTTTTTTTTTAATTAAAAATAATTCTTATGAGAGGAAAAGGCAAATGCCTGATTTATTGATGAATTTCTCAAGTATTTCTCTGTATGTATTAGGTTTGCATGGCCAGGTTTTGGTAGCAGGAAGACTACAGGGGTGGCGTCTTTGAGAAGCTGCCTGAAGATTCCGGTATGTCTGGCAGCCAATGCCAGCCAACTCCAGGGTGGACCCACCACTGGCCAAGGCCAAGGCAATCAGAAAGGGAGGTAACACTTCTGTGGTAACAGATCTAGAAAGAGAAAAAGAAGTTACTGCACAGATGTAATCGTGGCCGGAGAACAGTGGGGCGATAGGGTGTGAGAGGAACAGCTCTGCAGACACCAGGATCAGTGGAGGAGGGGGAGGAGCTGCCCCAGGTGCTGGAGCTGAGATGTCTCTGCAGACCGTGGTGGAGACCATGGTGAAGCAGCTGTGCCCCTGCAGCCCTTCGAGATCCATGGGGATATTAAGATCCACCTGCAGCCCATGGAGGAAACCCACACTGGAGCAGGTGGAAGCCTGAGAGAACCTATGGGAAATCTATGCTGGACCAGGCTTCGAGCAGGGACCTGCAGACCCGTGGCGAGAGGAGCCCACGCTGCAGCAGGTTTCCTAGTGGGACTTGTGACATTGTGGGGGACCCCCACACTGGAGCAGGCTGTGCCTGAAGGATTGCATCCTGGGGAAGAGTGGACCACGGTGGAGCAGTCTGGGGAGGACTGTTTCCCTTGGGAGGGCCCCCACACTGGATCAGGGGCAGGACTCCTCCCTGAGTAGTGGCAGAAACAACAGCTGATGAACTGACCATAACACCCATTCCTTGTCTGCCTGTGCCACTCTGGGGAGGAGGAAGAGCTGGGAAGGAGGGAGGGGTGGGGGAAAGGTGTTTTTAAGATTTATTTTACTTCTCGTTATCCTGCTCTGATTTTGGTAGTAATAAATTCAGTTAATATCCCCAAGCTGAGTCCTTTTTGTCTGTGATGGTATTTAGTGAGTGATCTCTCCCAGTCCTTAACTCATGAACCCTTTGTTTTATTTTCTCTGTCCTGTGGAGGGGAGTGATACAGCAACCTTGGTGGGTGCCTGGCATCCAGTCAGGGTCAAACCACCACACTGTTAACCAAGGGTTTTTATGTGTTCTTGATATTTCTGAGCAGTGTAGAGAGTTTGTGAGTGCAACTGGACTGTGCTCCAGAAACTACACAGAACATAGAAAAAACCTCTGTGGTGAAGTCACTCAGCACTTCCAGTGTTACTTTAGGAAAGGTGTGGACAGATTTTTATATTTGGGGGGTTGTGTATTTTTTTCTTAAGAATAGTTAATACCAGATGGCAGGTTCAAAAAACTGAAAAGTAACTTTAAATGAGCAGGTGACAGTTGTGATCTGCCCCTCCCTTTCTAGTTAACTTTCTCATATGAGTTTTTTACTTGGCTTGCCTTTTTATACTCTTATGGATAGTCTTACTGTAATTCCAATTTTGAGTTTTTATAGTTACTGACTTCAGCAGCATCTTACCATACTGACTGCTGCAAGGAAATGATGTGTTTAGTGAATGCCTGTCTTCTTGTACAGTTCTCAGTTTGTCCCTTATCTTATTGAATGGCTGCTTTTTTGCAGTTCTGCTGCTTTATTCTACAGACACTTGAAGTATCCTTTCTCTTTTAACTCTTATGTGGCATAAGGAATACTGATTTTTTTTTTTTAATCTCATTATTTGTATTAGCATGGCTGCATCTCCCTCCACAGTCATGTTTTTGGATAGGTGATAGTACTCATAAGGTATAAGTGAACTACGATGCATAGAATAGATTACTAATTTCATATTCCTTGTCATTCCTAACATCACATTTTGGTTGGTTAGTGAACCTGAAGAGGTTTCTTTTTCTGGCTCTGCTGCAGCTGTTCATGGAGGGAGAGAATTCTGTTGAACTGTGTACAGCAGGGCTTTGACTTTGTGCTCAGTCTGTTACTCTGTATGGGGAGAGAAGAAAATGCAGTCGTTGTGTTTTAAATTTAGTAACTTCTAGTAATTTTGATGATTACTAAGATGCCTTTTCCGATTATAAATAAACCACATTGTTTAAAGTATTTTTGACTAGACTGAATTATGTCCCAAAATTGGAACAGGCTGAGGAGAGTTTGGGAAAGAAATTACCATCAAGTTTTTGCATTCTTAACCGTAAATGGAAACAGACGGGCTTTGACTGACCAGAAGCTTTAATTCTATAGCTCCTCTAGCTAATGTAAAACATTATATACTAAAAGTCCTGTCAGATTTGGTTTGTCATGCTTTGGAGGTTTTCTTGGAGGTCTTTAGGTAGTGGGAGGTGGCAAGCCCTGCCGTCTGAAGCTCATTCAGCAGCCTGGGGAGCACTAAAAGTTGTGTGAGTAGGTATTGGTGTCCTCTGGGACAAGCAAAAGAGGTAACCCAACATCACTTTCACTGGGATACCAAGGCAAAGCTGGCCGACACTGGAGGGTAACAATGGGCTGTTGGAAAAACAAGGAGTTCAGGAACTGGACTTTGATGATCCTTGGCCATCTGACTCTTGTGATTTCAAGTCATTGAAAGCAAAGTCTGAGGAATTCAGTGTCTTCCTTGCTCAGACTCCTAGGCAAAGGCTGCAGAGTTTGATGAGTAGCTATGTGGTTATTTGAGCTAAGAAGGAGAGATTTCTGGGCAAAAACCCTAAATCTGGTTATTGCTCTTGTATCTGTCAGAATGCATTCACTTCCGTGGAATCAACTATCTGTACAGGTTACTTAAATTGCTTGAGAATCTTGCTTCTTTTTATGTAGTTTTGTTAAGATTTCTGAAATTAGGAGATAGCATGTGGCAGACGGGAAGGTCATTGAGTTAAAGTTCCTGATGTGGCTGAACAGGAGCAGCCCAGTGGTTTGATGTTCTGGGGTGTATCTTTGCCTTCCAAGAGCCTGTTTGCTTTCCTCTGTGTACCATGTGTCACCTGTCTTTGTGTGCATGTTAGATGAGTTTTAACATGCATGAGATGGAAATGAAACTCCTTCCAGTGTCTGACTAAAAAACATGATGGATTTGGGTGTCACTTCTGATGTCTCATTCTGGGGCCAGAACACCTGTCCTGTGAGGAAAGGCTGGGGTTGCTCAAACCTGGAGAAGTCTCCAGGGGTACCTCATCAAGAGGCCTTATAAGAAAGATAGGTATAGACTTTTTACCAGGCCCTGTAGTGACTGGAGAAGGGGCTGTGGTTTTAAATTGAAAGATGGTAAGTTTAGATTGAATATAAGGATGACATTTTTACTGTGGGTGTGGGAGGTATTGGAACAAGGCTGCCTAGAGAAGCTATGGATTCCCCCTCCCTGTAAGTGTTTAAGGCCATGTTGGATGGGCTTTTGAGCAACATGGTTTAGTGGAAGGGGTCCCTGCCCATGGCAAGGTGGTGGACTCCTTGAAAAATCTTCACAAACAAGGTACCAAAGTGTTTTACAGTTTGGGAAATGACAAATAATTGTGGATATTTAAGGTTTATTGTCGTAAAGTCATACACAGGAATGTTTCACCCATAACAATACCTTGCTGTGTGTTGTGGTTTGACTCATTTGTATGATGTAGACATTTGATGAATTTTTCCGTTGCACATTTTCTCTAAAGCCATAAAAGAAGTATGCAATACTTGCTACTTCTTTTAGGGACTCAGAAGAATCCATACTCTTGGGAGAGATTTCAAACAGTAGGTGTGTTTGAAAAATCCTGCTTCTCTATCTCAAATTAATACAAAGGGCTTTATTTTGGGTTAACAGGGTTTTTTTACCAAATATTTGTTTCCTTTCTTCTTTCTGTGCTTGATCTTAGAGTTTTTCATCTTCAGCATCAAACAGAGGCAGAAACCTAAGGAATCACTGTAACTTTTTTGTTATTTTCATATAAGCGAGGATCTCAGGAGCTTTCAGGCATATTCGTAACCACGTGTCATATATCCCCCTATGAAGTTATGAATTCCATCTGCTGTATTAAAACCATTGATAGTTGTAACTGGTGTTCTGGTTCAAGACCTTTCTGTCTCAGTACCGATGTGATACTTTGTGGACAGCCAGGGCCAGAGATTTTCTGACACAGAAAGCCAGCAGTTGTTTTCTGCCAGCGAGACCCATGACTTTAGAACGTCTCCTTGTGCAGTTAAGTGGAAACCAGCCATGCTTATGAGCCAAGTTGAATTTCTGCTCTATGAATTGTATGAACCATAAGAGAAATAGGAGATCCCATACAGATTAGGTCTTTCATCTTAAGAGACAAAAACGACAAGAGGCAAAAGGACTGCTGAGATTTGAGGTCTTGGGTAAACCCAAGGCTCTAGGATGGGATGAGGTCCAGCTTGTAGGGTGTGTTAGATTTAGGTGGTTTTTCAAGGTGTTTGTGACTAGAAACACTGTTCTGTTTAGCCAGTTCCTTTGGGTAGATTGCCCCATGTAAGTATAAGGAGATTGGTGGCACATGCATACTCCTTCTCTGGGAGACATCTGCCTTAAATACTCAGGGCTGCAGGAAACTCGTTTTTTAGCTCGGGGTCTGAAACCACTGGACTCTGGCAGGAATATGAGATGAGAGCTCGTTCATCAGTATTTACAAATAGGTTTTCTGAATTAATTTAATGGCTAAAGTAACTGTGGGGGTAGAATTGTTTTTTAATGTCTGTTTAATACTGCCATGGAATGTAGGTATCCTTGGGAGCTCTGTGGCCATGGAGATGAATGTCCTTCTCGCAGCAGGTACTCAAACAGGGTCTGGTCTGTGGATGTGTAAGGTCTGCCCAAAGGCATGGATCCTCTTTATTGCAAATACTGTCATGTGTGCTGTGTTTTCTAATCCTGTTCTTTCCACTCGGTAAACCACTGTTTTAGCAGGACAACAAAAGCTGTAGCTTTTAACGTCAGATTCTTCTGGCTCTGGCCAGGAACAGGATTAATTTTTTGCAGTAGTTGGGATGGGGCGTGGCCAGGCCCAAATGTTATTGAGCACCACCTCATGAGACTGCCAGGGGCAGGAGGAGGGGGACCCTGTTGCTCTTTTGGAGAGGGGTTACTTTCTGTCCAGAAAACATAGGGAGGTGTAAATTGGTTTTTTGTCTTACACCTTTTGTTACTAATATTGTTGCTGTTACTGTTGTTTATTAATCTCCTTGCTGTTTCAGTAAGTTTTCTTTATCTCAAACCACGATCTATGCCTTTAGTTCTTCCAGTTAAAGGTGGGCGGAGTGAGAGGCAGCTGGGTTTTGATTGGAGTATTAAATTGGGGAATACCATTTCTAAGCCATGATGGAGAAATGCTCCATGATTCTGCCTGTGTTGCCTCTGTTAAGCAAATTTTAGAAAACTGTGTGCTTATAACTGCCTTTAACCTCCTTAATACAGGTCAGACCATTTTATGTTTTGTCTGCCACTTAGTCTTTAAATTCCATAGGGCATTATCCTGTTACATTTTTGTCTGAATGGTCTGACTTGCTCACAGTGATGTCAACAGCAACTTGAATTTAAAATATGTGTTGGTGTTTGGTCGTGAATTCGTGGTTTCTGCCTAAGTTGTGTGTGTTTTGGAATAATTTTGTGGGAAAAATAGCAACATTTCACATACACCCTATTTCTAATTTGTTTAGTAGAAAGGACATTATTAAAAAGTCATGACAGTAAGCAAAGTCAAAGTAATAATTCAACTAAACGAACAAAGAAATGCAGCAATTAAATTAAACTTTATTTGCAGTAATTTTCAACTTATTTTTTTCCTCAGCTGTGCGCAGTAAGATACATTTAGTCAACACAGTATCCAATTTCCTATAAAATCCCTAAGTGTAATGAAGATTTTCATCTTCTTTTATATTATACAGCAGGAGCACTTTTGTACCAAATTGTAAAGCAATAGTCAGGGAACCAAGGAATCTTATTATCTGTTGATGACTAAAATTGTCTGTCCAGATTCATGGTGTAGGTCCATGGCCTTGGCATTTATAAAAACTTAATGTGCAAAACCTTACAATTTGAACCTGACACTTCAGAACTGACATATATTCTCCCTTCCCACTGATACAAAATACATCTTTATTTACCAATAGTGTGTGGAAAAAGGAGAACAAACTAGAAGCACCAGTCATTTAACCTCATTTTCTTTGCATGTTTGATGTGCTTTTAAGAACAGGAAATGATGATATAGGAGACCTTACCTCATCTGAGATAAAAAACAAAAAACCCTTTATGATAACAGGCCAGTTGCCATGAATGAGAATTTTTTTCAGGAAGGAAATTTAGTTTTAGACCTGTATTACCTCCTAATAAATATTAAACTTCACTTATTTGAAGATTTACGTCTGTTATGCTCCTAACATGGACAACCTAATTTAAGTATTCATTTCAGTAGTTGATGTCTCACTGAAATAGGGTGTACCTTCCAGACAGATCTCCAGCTGTTGACTAGTGCTAGTGCAAAGAATCAGCCTTTATCTAAGTTTTTATTACAGCAGGTTTTTAGTATTGTTGAGATTTGAAATGAAGACCTGTGACACTTGCTAATAGAAACTCATTGGTTTTTATTCTGTTGGTGTTGTGAATAATATTTTCTGTGAAGGGGTTGAAATATTATGGAAATGATAACTAAGAACATTTGTTTTAAGATATATTATGCTGCGTTCTTATCCATGGATTTAAAAGTAAATTGTCTGCAGAGGAAAAAATGTTGGGCATGTTCCAATTTTGCAACAAAAAGCAGGGGTGGGGTAGGATACTCTGTACTTGTGCTGAAAAGGAAAAGAGCAGAGATACTGGGTACAGGCATTTCATGGGGAGCAAAGAAGTCCAGCTGCACATATTGCATAAGGGAAAAGCTTCAAAGACTTTCTTTGTATTCCTGAAAGTCGATGAAACTCTCAGTATAATCAGAAGAGGAGTCAACAGATGGAGTGGCAAGAACTCCATCACCAGATCAATTCTCGTTTTCATTTAACTTTTTTTTTAATGTTGCTCATTTGCGTCTCATTTATTTTGTGTACTCAGGTTGTGGTACAGAGAATTGAGTTTGTCTAAGAGTAAAAGGCCATAATTTGATATGTTCTATGTCAAATGTAACACGGGAAGAAACTCTTGTGAGTGTTGCATGAGATGCTTTAGTGCTTTAAGCTTCTAGCCTTTGGACATCATCCTTCAGCCTCTGGTTTTAATCCCAGACTTTCATGGTTTGTGTGATTTAAACAGGCATGAACGCAAGACCTCTCTGATGTCTGCAGCATTCTCTTGAATATCAGCAGTAGAAGACCTTGGTAACAAATGATGTGCATGTGGGTCAGTGTTGGACTAATTAGTGTCTCCAAAATGAAGATGTTCTCAATTTCCTTCTATACCATCATGCATCTAAATCCTATTTTCAGAAGCGATGTGACTTTCAAGAAAAGCCAATGGTACTTAAATAAAGAAGTTCCTAAATAACTTGAAAAATGTGCTTGAGTTTCTAAGCATTTCAACGACATAGCTGAACCAATATTCCAATAAATACATGTAGGTAAGACATGGAGTGTTTTTTGAAACTGTAATAGCTGGGCAATTAACGTGCCCTGTTCATTTTAATTGTTGATTGTTTCAATCAATCATGAAAGGATGACTGAAAGCAAAATGTATTTTCTGCATGCAGAGCACATGGCATAGCTGGTTTTGATACCATTGGATACTGCTTCTTTCCAGGCTGTAATTTCTGTCTGTCTGCAATGCATTTTTTTTTTCTCAGTACAAATCTAGTGACAGTAGATAGAGTGGAACAAAGATGTGTCTAAAGGTCATTCTGAAATGAGAAGGTCTTTAAAGCAGTGCTTTGGATTTTCTGAATAGCCAAACAAAAAACCATGAAACAATGCAAGAAAACACCAGGTGCCTTTGAGGAGTGAGTTAGGCTCAGCTGGTTTGTGGGGGCTGGTGGCTGTGTACTGTGACATGGACACCTGCTTCACATCCATGATCTCTGCCTTGCCTGGCTCCTGGTCAGTTGAATTGGTGAGAGCAGTGTCTTGCAGGGGAAGAAACTTTGATCAAGGGCTGACCGGCAGTGATCTGAGCTAAAAAAAGGTGGATTGAATGCACGTGGTCATGAGATAGGGTCCAGTCTCTGGTCTGTCTTAGCCCAGGCTACTGCCCTACCAGGGCGTCTGAGGAGTCCTCCTCATGCCTCCTGGTTTGCAAGCTTGTGTGGGCTTCCTTGGCAGGGTGTTGCTGAAGTTCATGCACTTCCATGAAATATGTTGTTGCAATTGAAAATGCTGCCAGCAGAAAAATCCCTCCTTGCTCTGCTAGGGAGACCATGAATAGGAGACTACTGAGAGATATTTATTAGAATTAGTCTTATAAACCCGTCGTAGTGTAATTTATGCTTTCCTCTCTGTGCAGGCCACAGCTTTCCTGTTGTAAAGATTGTGAGAAGACAGAGTGGTTCCTGACTGAAAAAAACCAAGAGTGTCTGTGAAATTGTGTACTCATATGAATGCTGAGAAAGATGACTTGAAAAATACATAGGAAGAAAAATAACAGTGACTATCCCACATAAGAAAAATAGTCTGGTTCTTGAGAGGACATGAGCTTTGCCACATGTTAGGGAAACTTAGGAAAAAAAAAAGGAAGAACCCTGAAAAAATATTTGAAAATATTTATTTATTTTTTTTAAAAGCAGTGACATTTGCAGTGTTGTCTGCATGGCCATCACCATATTCCCACAGACAGATCCATTATATTGGAGAGGTAAAGAAAGCACTTCAAATTCTTCTTCAGTGTTTCTTGTCTCTTCTTTTTCTTACTTTATTTATTTTCTCTTTTTAATATTTTATTTTGGTTATATACATCCATAAAGTTCAGACACTTGTTTTTATCTGATGCTTGGGGATTTCTGTCCTTTTTCAGTTTTATTAAGATTTAGTCTCCATTCTTCATTTGAGTTCACATCCCTGTGCTGGCCATGCAGTTAACGCGTATAAAATCTGCTGTGCTGTAGTGCATGCAAAGGAACATTGCTCCTCACCATTTTAGCCACTTCTCAGAGTTTGTTTGTGGTTGAGGTTGAATGTGTTCTTCCATCTGCTGGAATCCCAGGGACGTTACAATGCAATATTGTTCCTGACACAGAGCAATGAATGTGATCTTTACTGTGGGAAAATTCCTCTGCCAGCCGTGCCGGTTCCGAGGAGGTTTGTTGTTGATGCTCTCCTCGGTCACAGGATGTGTCTCAGGCAGCCGTGTCTGCGCACAGAGGGGTGCCTGATGCTCCCTGCCATATTGCTCTGTTAACCTTCTGCCATCTCTTGACATTCTTTTGTGCTCATACCTCAGCCCGCTCTCTGTCTCTTCCCTGCAGTGCACTCCGATTACCAGGTCTCTGGCTTTTCAGCAGAGCCTGTTCCCTGAAGCTCTCCACTGCAGTCTCATGCAGATTCTAGATAAAATGGTGTTGCAAATTCAAGTACATCCCCGTAGCAGGGAAAACCTTTGCTGACCTGGGTAATGAACCTAGTCTGCTGTGTGGATTGTTGCCACACGGCAGTACAGCAGTGTTTAATTTGGGTTCTTCTGTATTTGCTGGGAAGGGCTCTGTACTGCACTGCTGTAATGGCACTAGACAGTCTCTTGCAGAGTACTTTCATTAGCTTGTTATTTCTCAGGCAAGACCTTTGCTATCCATTGGGTCCTGTGAAGACCCCCTGGGTTTTGATAAGAACAGTGTATGGATACTTGGTTTAGCTCCCTGTGAAAGCAAAATCAGGGATTTGAAAAAACTGGGATAGCCAAGTTCATCCTGGGATGGTGAAAGTGGACTTCAAGGCATGCAGGGAGGCTCATGATGTGACCAGTTTTTGGGGGTAGAGTGAGTGATGGTGATTGAGGATCTCTGGACCCCAGCTGGGTCGACACTTGTCCCCCCATTCCTCAAGTGGTCACTATTTCCTTGTCTTAGAAGGAGACTGTCTGGACTAGAAGTGAGGAATAGGAGCACAGAGAGGAAGAGACTTGTGTAAGGCTTTGGTCGTGGTGGTGTAAAAGGTAGGGGCATGCCACAAGGGAGAGCTAACATCTACTACTGCAACAACACGTCTGAGTACTGTGTAGAGAGCACAGTTTGAAATTTGACAACCCAGCTCCTTCTGGCAAGGTCTGAAGCATTTAAATAGAAACTGCACTGGAACTCTTGGGAAGCTGTTCCTTAGGGGAAGGGTCTGGAGGTGAGGAATGCACTGGGAAGCTGACTACATTCTGCTGTCACCACTTCCTGATTAGTTAGGCAAGCTACAAAAAGGCAGCTTGAGAGTTGTTGTATGGAAGTGGAAAGAGAAATGGTTTGAGTGTAGGAGGAAGTAATGAGACTACTGGCATCTACATGATGTAAACTCTGTGCAACAAATAAACAAGCGAACAAATAAAAGAACAAAATAGAATGTGTGAAAGATGCCTGTTGAGCTCTTCATCAGCTGTGGGAATTCAGAGGCTGCACCAGATCCACCTTTGTGGGACTGTGCTTCATTTCCCTGAACTTACCTTTGTGCCTTGAGACTAGCAGCTGTCATTTAAGATGCAGCATTTAGTTTTGCATTTAAGCAGCACCTTTAAATCAAGATAATTTTTTTTCAAGCTTCATTCAGAAATTACTTCAACCATCATTGAAATGAAAAAGGGTGGTTTATATTTCCCATAGGAACTGTACTCTTTTTGGAAAAATAGCTTATACATGCACTCTGTTGGTGTCTAGAGACTCTTTTATCCAAAGACTGGATTCTGCCTGTTTGGAGAACAGTATGTTGGTTCTGTTAGTTCGAACATAATGGTCTGGTGTGTTGGAGTACAAAGGTGACCCAAGGCTGTATTTGCTCATGACCACAACATTTGCTGTAGTAAGAACATGCTTGGTAGTGGGAACCCTCTGACCCCACAGATGAATAAAGGTGGCAGAGATGACTGAGGGTCAGTAGTGCTGTGAGCAGTTTGCTGTGTGGGGGCAGCCTGTCTTGCTGTGTACTCTTCCCCATATTCCACTCAGCCAAGTCCCTTCCAAGACTTGACTGGCCACGGGCTGCTCAGGAGAGCGAGTGCCAAAAGGTGGGTTTGAGAGGCATGGGCTCACATGGCTGCATTCAGGAGCACATGGCAGCTGAAGGCTAGGTAGCAGTGCATGCAACTAAAGGGGATCATAAAACAGCTTTGTAGAGCTTTGTAGGCGTGGTTTAGTGAAATTTTGCTGGTGAGATATACAGAACTATATTTTGTTACTGCTGAAACAACAAAATTATGCCACAGTATTGCTAAAAGTCTGGATCTGTCTGATTGTGAAAGGAAATTAAAACAGGTGAAGTTTTAATATTCACCCTGAGCGAAAATGCTGCGTCTTAAGAGGGTTAAAAGTTTTGTTCATTGCCAACAGCATACTAATTCATCTGTCAATTGGAACAAAAAAACAAGAGTGTGATTAAGATCGTATTTTTGCTGAGGTCAGTGGTGCCTTAAATCAAGGAAATTCAGAAACTCTCAGTTGTTTCATAACAAAGGTAAATAACAAATTTAAACAATTGTCTGATTATTTTCAAGAAACAGTAAAAAGTAGTGTAATTTAAAAAAAATGTATAAACCATTATTTGGTTCTGAACTATTATCTATCCCATTTACTGTGCAATACCCCAAAGAACATTATGGAAAACTCCTTGGTTTAGAAAATCAAAGGTTCTTAGCATCTTTGTTTTTTGTCAGAAACTTCAGAACTCCCTGACACAATCTGTTTCATTGGGTTTGATGACAGAGAAATATTTAGTCATGCCATCATTGTAGATTGCAGTTGGAAGTGTTACTTTTATACTATTAGGTCTGCAAAACTGTCCTGTTGCTATTGCAATTTATATTTTTTTAAAGATGCTAAAAGGGGGAAAGCAAAGACACGTCCTTTGGCTTACAGCTAGTATTTATTAATGTATTAAAATCTATTCATTATACACTCTTACAACTAGTTCAGTCTAAGCATTATTTCAGTCCTAATGTGGCATAAGTCTATAATTGTTGGTTAAAGTTTTCACTGTAGAATGTTCCTCACAGAGATATGTACTTTTGCATCACTAGCTCTGCATTAGGAGAAGGCACAAGTCTGTGATTTTGGATTGAGGCTTCCTGCTCCTTTATTATATATAACATACTATTACATATAATAATATATATATAAGATAGAGAGTACATATTATATTTATTATTATTGTTAGTATTATTATATAAACTTGCTGACTTTATTATATGTCCTTTTGCCTCAAATGGACAGAATACTTTTCTGACGTCAATAGTCTTGGACAACTTATAGAAGCCTGAAAAATACTCAGCTCTCAAGGCTGACTTTCAGTTTGAGGTTGATTCCAAAGACATGCAGAAAACTTGATATTCAGATTTGAGGAAAAAGGAAGACAAAAAGAATCCAGTTATTTATCCATTTGCTTGAAGTACCATTTTTGAAATAAATTACACACATCGTTGTTTGTATCCTTGTTTTCATCCAAAGGTACAACAGTGTGCATAATTTATTTCAGTAAGGGATTCAAGGGATCTCTAGTTGAGACAGAAGGGTATTTTGATGGAGAGATTGAAAGGAATGGTGTATTCTGGGCCAGGAGGGGCTGCAATCTTTGAGATGGACTTGGATACACAGATTGGATTCCCAGTGGTAGAACAAGAGGCAACAGGCAAATGCTTAAACATGGGAAAGCATTTCTTTTCTCTGAGGGAGTTTGGACCCCAGAGCAGGTTGCCCTGAGAGGCTGTGGAGTCCCCCTTCTTGGAGACATTCAAAACCCAGGTGGATGGGACCATGCATAACCTACTCCAGCTGATGGGACAGGGACTTGGACACCCTTGCAATCTGTGCTGCTGGAGGGCGACTTCGGAGAGGCTCAGGTCAGGATATGGAGCAAGGCAGATGAGAGGGGAGATCTTTCTGTGGGCTTGAGGAGGAAATTGGCTGTGTGTTGGGAAAGCCTGGGTGCTCTCCAAGGGGTGGATGCTGATCCCTCAGAGCTCTGGATTAGGAAGCATGGAGCAAGTGAGAGGCAGGTCTGGATAGAGGGCTGGGATCTGAGCTTGTCTGTGGCCAGGTAGGTAGAACAAGTAGCCACCTTGCTAAATCCATTTCATCCAACTTGGATTTTAGCTTGAATAAAGTCCTATGAATGTGACAGTATTGCTTTGTTTGAACCATCCTCAGAGGGCCGCTCCAGCATGGCTTTTTGCAAGGGGGCTGTCCACACTATCTGTCACCTGGCCCCGTAGGCTTTTGCTTGATCTGGTTTTGCTTTGCGTTTACTGCTGAAAACGTAGTAGTCCTTGTCTGTTATAAACTAGTGAAGCACTCTGGTTTAAATTTTAATAGCAATAAAAACCAAGAAAAGTTTAAAAGATTTTAAGAAAAAAAAAGTGCTTTAACTGCAGCTTGCTAGCCAGAAATTACCCCTTTAGAAAGCTCCTTCCCTGGAGACATCTGGCTCTGTAACAGTACACGTAATTCTGGTGCACTTTGCAGCAGAGCTGAACAGTGACTGGCTATTGCAGTAAGACATTCCAGTAACTTTCTGGCTTCCACAGTGAGCATGCAGCGTTGTGCCTGCCCACTGCCTGAGCCAGGGTGGGCCCTTGCCAAAAGACACATAAAAGACGTTTCAGCGAGGAGGTTTTTAAAATATTTAATGTTATGTCACAGGAAAATAAAAGTTTTTGGCATTTCTTTGAGTGACAGTTATCTAACCAACTGTGTTTAAATTGATGTTAATTCGAGACAGTAAATGACAATGAAAAATCCGCAGAGGATTAGCTTCCTGAGATACAAATTCACATATGTGTTGCTTTCAGTTCCATCTGTAGTGCAGGGAAAAAATAGAACTGAGTGAACTATTTTTTTCATAGACTATATTGTATAAAAATAATTGCTCTGATAAGAAGCAGTTATTTCATAAAAAACCCCCAGTGTTCCAGAAGAGTCTTAATTCTTTCTGCACAGACATGAGGAAGATAATTGGAATAAGGGACATGTTAAACACATGATTTAAACACAGTGGTACTTCCCACTGAGGTCTTTTCCGTGGGACCTGATTCTGCATGCCAGGGGAGTTTGTATGTGTCTGGCTGGACACTTGATAATACATAGCTTTTTCTTACTCAAGCAACTAACCCTTTGCTTTTCCCTGTCTGTAGTGTGTTCTATCAATTTCAGTCAAATGCATCATTAGCAACAAAAGCAATGAAGCCTGTAAGTTTTGTTGGTACCAGTTTATAAGGAGATATGAAGGTTGAGGTCAGAGAAGGTGCCATATTGGACTGCATTTATCCAGTGTACAGTTTCCAGTGTGATGTTTGGTGTGAGGTAAATACACAATAATCTGTGTTTTATTTTGGAATACATTTACTTGAGAATTTTTGTTTAAAAAGATTTTCACAAGATGTGATTCTCCTGCTGTTTGCCTGAAGTTTTGGGGACCCACAAGCCTCTGCCCTTGGGGTGTCCACAGGGGCAGCCTTAACCCACTCAATACAGGAGGCAAGTCAGTCCTTGTGCTTGAGTTTGTGCTTTGGCCAGTCACCAAACCATCTTCTGCGAAGGATGAGTGGTATCAAACAGTACTTGCTATAGTGTAAACAGAGCCAGAGGCTCAAGTGGGTAAATTACACTGACAACAACCAGCACTAAGCAGAGCTGGTGGCCGTCTAAAGGCTGATGGGTTTCAGGAAGCATCAAGGACGGATGTTTGGAGGCAATCTCCCTGCCCTGCAGGCTGAGCAGAGCCATATGCTCCTGCTTTGCTGCAAGGTGAAGCTCTTCAGCCTGGTCTGATGACTGATTGCATGGCATTAAGTAAACAAATCAGCTATATAGGAAGGGCCACAAACATTTCTACTTGAAGAAAAGAATGCGTGTTCTTGCTTAAATTTGTTAGGAGGTAGCATGTCTCGACAGGGAAGGCTCTGGTGAAGTGATGCCTGCTGATTTTATCAACTTCTTGTATCTGCAGACTGTGCTCAGCATGACCTTTCTGCCTGGGCTGATAGTGTTGATAAACTCAGTGTGCCACCTGGTGCTGGACACAAGCCCTTGAATCTTTTGTGGCGTTGAAGGAAGAGAAGTGTCACAGTGCTTTGAAGTATCAGGAGATCTGTGGTGTAATGGAGATCTCTGCAGCTGCAGAGGACAAAAGGGTGTCTCTCTCAGCTCAACAGCTGCTCTTCAGATGACCTGATCAATCTGGGACCTGTTCAGGGGGAACACCCACAGAAGAGGCCACAGTTTAAAAGCAGGTTTGGAGTGCAGGGATCTACATTTTCTTCCTTGAATTATGGGGCCCCTGACATTAGCATAGCCATCTCCTTTTCTCCTAAGACTCATAGACACACAGGAGGCACTTCTGTGTGGATGTCTGCACCTGAGCTGCTCGACCATTACTCTGTGTGTGCTCTCTCTGTAGTCAGTGGAGAGAAATGGACACTGGTGAAGTTGACAACTGCTGGACTGAGAACAAAACTAATTTAGAAAATCAGTGCTAATGGTGCTGAGCAGGACTTCCTTGGGATGAATGCTGTGGAGATGGGGAGCTGTAACCTCCATGTCTCCTCTCCTGTTACACCGTGAAAGACAGCAGCTCTGAGGATTCCACCACTCCCGGGGGAAGGCTAGAAAGGGTGATTCCAGCACCCTGGCAGTGTGGTCTGCTCAGAGGGAGGCCCACTATTAGTGCCAGCGTTCTGAGGAACTTGAATATTGTAATGTCTGATCATGTCGTTGTCATTAAATTGCTAATTCCACTTGCTTGTCTTGCTTGTCTTGAGTCATGATTCTACATGGTGTTCATTCACTGACCATCTCCAGGCAGAAGCAATAAGCTGTGGTTACTGATGCTTTGTTGTGCTTTGGCAGCACCGTGACGTGCTGTGAGAGGAGCCCTGTGAGCCAGTCAGTGCCGTGAGCTCCTAGTAAAGGTCTGCTCCGTGTCATAAGATGAGTTTCCACTTGGAATTAGGCTTGGGAGTCTGTGCATTTTTCCTTTGTGCCTGGTGCCAGGTGAGGAGGATGCTGGTGCAGTTCACTGTAATGAGGAGGGCAGATGCCACCACCCTTTCCAATCCTGTTTTCCTCTAATTGTCTGCATGAGGTTTCTGTTACCATGACTAAATGCCTAACGGTTTCTCTAGTGCTTTGTTCAGGAGAGCTTTTCCAGGGTGTCTGTCAAGTTTAAGAGCCTCCTCCTAAAAGCCAGTGATACGATGCTTAAGTGCATTGCTGGGGCTTCTTCTTCACCATACATTTCTTCCTCAGGCTAGCACTTATCCACATAATTCTTTTTTATAACTTGCAGAACGTTGCTTTTCCAGGAGGGGTTTTATTCTTCTGGTGTTGAGTGTTCAGCAAGTGAGGGTGCTGTGCCCAGGCTGTGTGACTGGAGCCTGCAGTCGGAGCCTGATGGACGGACGTGAGTGCTGCTGCAACCTAACACCCATCACAGTGCAGGGTCAGGAGGCCTCTTGCTTGGCTTCTTTCGCTGACTCACAGAAGCAATTCTTGGTTGAGAAAAGCTGTGATGATCAAGCTATCCAAGCATTTACTAGTTTTGTGGTTAATCGTTTTTATTCCAAGAAAAGAATTGTAGATCTCCAGTCTGGGGCTGGCATTGAATGGAAATAGAGTGGAACCTCTGGAGTGAGGGACTGGGACACCACCAAAATGCTGTATCTTAGGAAAACTGAAATCCTCAGGTGTGCAGTGCATCTAGTCAACCAGCTTCCAGTGCACTTGGTTTTCCCACTGACTCTGCAATTGTGTTATATTTATGGCTGCAGTATCAGTTCATTCACTCTTATGTACAGGAGTATCCAAATAGGAAAACAGAAATAAAATTCACAATTGAATTTTTTCCCATGGGTATGTTATGGATTCCTTTATATGTACTAGAAAGTATGCTTAACACAACACTCACCCATCCAGCAGGGATATGATTACCTTGTTTTGTGGGTATTCCCTTGTAGGCTTAGAAGTCCTTAATTTTTCCTGTATTTATGGTGAAATCATGGCTATTTGTAATGTTGAACATTCATGCTGTGTTTACTCAGGCTGAGAAGTAATGTAAATTTGATCTTCCTTTCTCAGCAATCAAACTTTCTGCTATCCATGAAGATTTGACATTAGATCAGACATTATTAGTGCATATTTTAATGCAATGTTGGCAATACTTGCTGCTCCTCTAAGTCTCTCTGACTCATTTTTATACACATAAATTGGATATTTGTGTTTATATGGGGCACGCATGTTCCCTCTGATGCCAGTTTGCAAGTGGTTTATTATGAGTTGGCCTTAATCCTAATTTTTGATCCCTCAGAGTCACATAAAAATCATGATGGTTTGTTTATAATCCCTTTTAAAAATTTTTTATCCACCACTGTTCACTCTGACATTAGAAACTTTCATCTACCTCATGTGCAGGCCTGTGGCATAGGTCCTTGGAAATGACCTGAAATTAGGATACAAATAAAACCACAAAAAACCTCAAAATATTTCAATTATTCCCCTCGGTGTGGAAAATAACCACCTTGTTTTCCTTCTAATATTTTATTCTTTTAGAAAGCTATCTAAGTAGCTGGTGATTTAAATTAATTTAACAAATAACACTGAACATGTATGTGCTTCCTTTGTTTCTAAGTTCTCTTTGGATCATACTGAAAGGTAGTGTGTTCTGCGGGAACATTTTTCAGATACAGTAGTGGCCCCATTTCATCACACAGTTGCATGCATTTGGGACCAAAACCTGGTCTCAGAATTTAACAAGCGTTACACATCCTCTGGTGAGCCGTGGGGTTTGATGTTACTGAAAAAACAACGTATTTCATTTGGGTTTGATATGTCATTTTCACACTGGAAGTAGATTGTCACAGTGTTGGTAACTGTTTAAGATATTTGTGGGTAAAGAGTTCTGTGTTTAAAAGGAAACCAACCAAACTGAAAACCGAACCAACCAAAACAAAACAAAAAAGAGGTGAATCACCATCCTAGTCTTTTGACAATATTATACAAAATTTGAGCTGTACTCTCCCAGTTACAAAATAATTTTTGCCTTTTTTACCAGTCTCACACTGAATGAAATAAGGGAACTTGTTGAAATTTGACTGTTTGTTCTGTATCCTCTGCTGTAGGGAATGGGAATACCATTCTGTTCTGTTACTCCCTGATACTAGGTGCCAGATATGCAAAGAAATCCGGCTAGACTCCTGCACATGGTCCACAATCTCAGTTGTACTCTAGAATTGAGTGCTTAAGCTGTGCTAATACATTTTCTTTTTTTTTCTTTCTTATATGCATGTTTGTATATATGAATATTCTTATATCCTTTACATAAAGTTTTCTGTGTGTAACACTCTGTTTCATAACTGCTGGAACTTCATGTCCATTAGATGTGCCTCATATGGCTGGGTGGCCTGGGAGAGACAAAAGACATAGAACTTCCTCTTTTAATGGCTGAGCATGTGCTGGGAGCTGCCTCTTGCTGCCCCTGGCTTGCAGTAATCATGTGGTGAAGCTAAGATCTTTGCTAAAACACATGTTGAAAGGCATGACAGTAACGTAATAATTGATTATTATGGTTCTTGGTCTCTCTTTTCTGAAAAGCAGTCTGTCTTTTGAACTTCATCTCTCAGGTAAGGACCAATGCAGGCATAAAAATATTTTCTTGCTGGCAAAAAGTACTTGTTCTTCAGTCTGCCTTGTTATTCGTGTGTGTATGCATGTATATATTTACTCATGAAGCTTAATTTTTCTAGGCATTAATTGCCTGAAAATGGTGAAGAAAAAGAATTTTTACATGAATTGGGGTTGCATGAATGCAATGTGGACAGCACAGGAATATTTTTTTTAATCAGCACAAGAACAAATAATAATAAAAAGCAAAAAAAAACCAAATCCCTGCAGTCTGTGAATCAGTCTGGTATAAAATTCTTTGTCTATGTTGAACAGGACAAAGATCTTAAATTCTTTTCTGCCAGCGGTCTCCTTCCTTTCTGTGCCCACATAACAAGGGAACGGTATGTTGCAAAGAGAGGATGCAGGTGGAAAACCTCAAACAAAATGTGATAAGACCAGGCTATGAGGAGAACACCGAGGACTTCAGACAGCTCAGATGTTCAGAGATATTTTCCACTGTCTGGCTAGCCAGTTCCTTTGTCTCCCTGTCTAGGCTGCCTGGTGTGGTCCTGTGTCAGCCTTCCTTAGTCCCTGAGCTGCTCCTGGTTGTCCAGCACAGCTCTGTGTGGAAATTTGCTGGCATTTGCACAAATGTAGCACTTGAGACATTTCATTCCAGTGGGACGTACCTTTCTTGGCTCGACTTGGCTCTGAATGCTCTCTAGTCCAAGCTGGCAGACCCCACTGGACCTGTGCCCTGCTGCCAGCTTTCCTGCTGGGAAGGGCTTGTCAGGGCTGTCCTCCATCCCAGCTGGCCAAAGTCCCTCTCCCTGTTGCCAGGGCTGCAAAGTTGCCATTTCTGGGACACTGGCTTCATTTAGTGATGGTGGTATTGGAGAACACCTCTGCCCTGGGGACTCGATGGTACAGCATCAGTGCAGAGTATTTGTTTTGATTGCTTGGGGGGTTGTTTGTACCTTAAATACATGCCCCTGTGAGATGAGAAGCTGAAGCTGTTGCACCACACTGGATAACATCGGTGTAATCATGATGTCAAGTTTTTCACCGCAAATGTTTGTTAAAGATAATTAGGGTCAGCAAAGTTGGGCAAATCATAAAGCCAAAGAGCTGCAGGTCTGTAAAATGTGCGGCTGTATGATTGCATTTTTTTCTGGACGTAAAAACCTACCTTGCAGTATTTTGTGGGTACCATGTAAATGAATAATCGGTGTGGCAGCTTTTGCTAGAACTGACAATACCTACAGAAGCTGGAGACTGTCACAATATGGGTTGCTGGGGGGTCTCACTGCATTTTTAGGAGGGAGCTAACCAACATTACTACAGGCAAAATAAATTCCTTTTGGGGACCACTGAATGGTGTGGACTCATTGCAGAGTCACTCAGAGGTTTCCAATAGCACATGAAGTAGATTAAGTTTTTCAACATCTTAAAAAAAAAACAGTTTTCAGGCATGAAAAAGCTTACAGAACAGGGGACATTGATAAGGAAAGGCAAGTTTAACTAATGTAACAAAAATTCTTACCTACCTTGGAGGCTTATTGAGATTATCCTGTACTTCCCCTCCAGAGACTTGAAGGTGTGGGACCTGTCCCCTTGCCCTGGGGAGGACACAGGTGAGAATTTCCTTGTCAAGATGAGCTGCTCAGGGTGGTAGGACAGGAAAACCTCACAGGTGGGATGGACTCATTTCCTGCTTCCAGAGTTTCTCCTGTGACAGAGGTTAAATGCAAAATGAAATGTTTTTCCAGTATCAAAAGAGAGTAAAAATTTGTGCTTTAATGGATCTGCATAAGGCACGTGTGCAAAGCTGCCTCTGTTGGTAGCTCAGATTTCCTGCTTGCACTGTTCTTATAGAAAGAAATTACTCTAAAGCAGAAATTTACATCTGTATAAAAAATTTAACATTTCATTATCCAGCTTCATTATTAAAACTATGCTTTAGGGCCTAGACACATGTCCTTAAAAAACAAAGTGAAATATGAGTATTATTTTTCTTCAGTGAGAAAGTAAGGAATAAAGAATGTCTGCTCCAAGAGTGTCAGTGGTTGAGAAGCACATCCCTTTCTCTGGAAAATGTGAATGCACAGGAGAATGGCTTTGCATAGCATATATTATTGCTGATTTAAATATTTCATGCTGGTTTGTGGTGGGATGTATGCAAGTACATTGTAAATTAATCTAATACTTGAACAGTGTCTTATGCACATTGTAAGCAAATCACAGAAATGCTGGCTGGACATTTCCTTCAACATTTTCTGTACGCTAATTACATTATCTTCACTGCTGCATAAGAGAGAAAAACCATTTGTTGACCCTTCTTTGTAGAATAAACCAATAGCAGCATTCAGCATTGGAAACAGAAATATGTTACTCTGCTAACAAACTGAAAAGTTAGAGTCTTAAAAGAGCAATAGGTTGGAAACAGATTTTAAAACTTTCTCAAAGTCATTTGACAAAATGTTTTAGGTAAATTTGAAGGAATTTCAGAGAAAGTCTTTCAGTGGCCTGTGGTGGGTCACCTTTCCCACAAGGCAATGTACTGACCTGCCAAGCCTAAGACTAATGAAATAGATCATTGTGAAATCCTTCCAGAGATACTGCGCGGGTTGTTTGGGCTTTTCAACTACCTATATGCGTCAGTGTAATGAGAACTTGGCAGAGGGCCTGGGCTCTGACACTTTCAAGGATGTCGTTGGAAAAGCCCTGAGGTTTTGTCTCTTCCTTGGAAACAATGCTGTGGGAAGGTCAGATCCGCTCATCAGAGCAGAACTTATTCTTCAGCTATTGCGTGAGTGCACTTGGAATTTTGTTCCGGAGACCTGTGTTTAAAGATGCTTGGAAACTTACAGGTATATAATAGACACATTTCTTTTGTGAACTTGCCTCAGTTGCTGGAAAGTCCAGTTGCTGGAAATTCCAGCCAGAACTTAGTTTGTTTGATGCACTGAAGCTTCTTATCAACCTGTTTTGACTGAAGGAGATGTTAACTGCTCCAAATAGTCAAAATAACTAATTCAGTTCTGGGAACAGCAAATCTACAGTCCTTGTCAGAGAATCTGTGCCAGTGTCATGGTCAAAACCAGTTTGGACATGGCTTCTTGGTGCTGTGCATCCATGCACATGATTGCAAAAATCATGACAATTGAACAGCCAGGCTATGAATTCAGGTGCTTAAGTACAGGTTTGAGGTCATCTGGGGAATTTAAGACATCTGTGGGTTGATTTGAGTCACCATGATTATGAGCCTTGATGTCGTGTCTGCTGACAGACACTAAAATCTGCCTGTTACAAAGTGTGTTGTGAGATATCTCACCACAGGATATGGCCTCTCTCATGACTTTCTTCCAGCAATGAAATACAGGTAAATGTTGCCATGAGCTTGGTGGCCCTAACAATTGTTGCGGTGTGCACAGAACACGAAGTGACTGTTCAGTGTGTGGAATGGAAAGCAGGGAAATAGCTGAAGAGCATTTTGTGCCAACAGATACCGCCAGAAGAGTAGCTTGGTGTGCCTTGTAGGTGCCCCCCACTGCTGTGGGAAGCACAAGATCAGGCTTTATACAGCCTCTTGCACTCTTTCCCGTCTCCCAGCACAGGGCTGTTGAGGGTCCATAAAGATCTTTGTGGGTATACACACTCTGTGACCTTGGGGCCATGTTCCCCATCCCCAGGACCAGAGGGACTGGCCTGGCAGTGAACTGCTGTGCCTCTGAACCCCATGTGTTGCTTTCCAGTTTGTGCTTCAGGCTGCAGTGGTCTCAGCCAACACCTCCCTGGTTCCCTACTGATTTCAGCATGCTGAGCTCCTCAGGTGGCAGGTGCTGCCAGACTTGAGAAGTACTTGTTTTTGTGGCCTGCTGCTCATGGTGGCATTGGGTATTCTGCAAATAGCACAACCCCCTGGTATGCAGAGCAGCAGGAGTGTTTGGGAATGGTTAGCCCACAAAAACTGAGAAATGGGAGGAGGAATGGTTGCTTGTCTTTAAGTGCTTCCTTTAATGGACCTGCATCTATCTCCTTCCTCCTCATCCACCAGCAGTACTTTCAGTGTCGGACATCTTGGGAACTGCACGTACATGATCAGTGAGACTTTGCAGAAATGTTCTTGGTTTTGCCCCCTCTGGACAACCATTCTGTGGATGGCCCCCAATGTCTGGTAGCTTCAGCCATCGGCTTCCTGCTTGGCTGCTCTCACCAGCACGACACAGGCAACTCCTTTTGTCTGTGAGAAGATCGAAGGAGCGAGCTTAGGGCTTTGTTTCTATGCTTGAACATTTTTCAGTTGCTAAATGTCAGGAAAAAAATAAGCTCAGCACACTAAAAAATGCAGTTGCAGATGCACATTAGATCTAGCTGGTTTTGAAGAATAAAGAAAAATTAAGGACAATATTTCTTTGGTTGCTAGGATGCCTTTTTATCATCGAATTCAGTGTGCTTTGGGGTTTTTATTTTTATTTAGATGTGTGACTCATTTATTGTGGTTAGAGCATTGTTACGGTGTATTCTGACGATAAATTTAAGTAAATGAGACAGTTGGCTAAACACTTTGATGTGAAAATTAGGTCTGGAGCGTGGACTGGCCCAGGAGTTTAGTATTTCTTTGAGGGAAAAATAATAAGGAGAGTTAGTGATAGAAATTCGGAGTTATTCTTTACTGAAAATGCTGTAAGTGGTATTTACTAGGATATTTGTCCCTGAAATTTATTCTGTTTGCACAGACACCTTGCATCTTGTGCAGCTGAGAAAAGGAGCAGAAATTCAAGGGAGATATTTCCCTGCTAGCATTACAGTCCCGGGTGGGAGCTTTAGCATCACAGAGGGAAATACGTGTCTGGCTCTTTGTCCTCTGCTTTTTGTGACAAAGGAATTCCCATCTGAATCGCTGTGCTCTGTCCAAGCCCCCTGCGAGCCTCTGGGTTAGCAGCAGTCAGTCTTTGCGGTGTCCTGACGTCATCCCGTGTGTGCATAGGCTCCGCTATTGTTTTACGGCGAGCAGGGCTGGCGATTGCGGTGTCTGCTGCCCGAGACCTCCTTCTGCCTGCCGCTGTCACAGAAAGGACGCCGGCCTGCCCTTATCGCTCGGATTTAAAACAGAAGCTCCTGCTTTTTGCTTCCTGAAGAAGAACCTTCGCTGCGGCTGCGAGGAAAAGCTGCCTGCGGTGTTGGGCAGAGCAGAGGAGAGGAGGAGAGAGGAGAATCTGGCAGCTTGGGTAGCCTGGACTGCATTGTCTGGCTTCATGACCCCTGCTGTGTAGCAGTCTCATCCCTTCTCTCATACACTCCCTCTGTCTTCCACTCCTTTTTCTTCTTTCCGTTTTAAAATAGCAGCATCTGGGGCGAGCCATGTTTGGCACTGAATCGTCATGTAAGTAAATGCATCCCATTTACATCCTTTTTCTGTTGAGAACAGGGCTTGTTTTATCCTTGCTGTGCCCGCCGCAGTTGCATTCTCTTTGCCGTAGGTCGTTGGCTAAAAGCCGTGGTCCTTGCCTGTTCATGGAGGGATGAAAGATGCTGGAGGGGAAGCATCTACCTCCTGACTGTGGGTGCATCCTCGATGCAAGCAGCAAGGCACCGTAGGGCTGTCAGCACTGCTGAATTCAGGCCACTGGAAGATTGGGGGGAAAAGGCAATTTTGCTTGAATGTGTCAGTTGATAAGATCGCATCTGTCAGTGATCAGGAGTTGCAAACACTCCAGCGAATGCACTACTCAGATGGTACATTTGGGGACTGGGAATGCTGCAGTATTAGATGGGCAAGAGCTGGGGGAACGTGATTTAACCAGCAGGAAAAGACTGCTATGTCATGGCTATCTCATTTACTTCATTTTTGTTCCTGGGGAAAAGGAGGCTTCTCTGCAATCCCCCCCCTCCCCCGTGACTGCAGAATCCGCAATTAAATTAGGTGGAATTCTGAATATGAGGTAAAAAATGCAAAATAAAAGGGTTTGGTTTTTTTTCTTCCTCATCTTTGTGCTAGAAAATCTTAACTGAGGCAGTCTGCTGTACAATAGCAGTGCAGATGCATGTCATTGAAAGCAAGCCAGTTTTGCTTCAATGGGAACAACAATTACCTACCTGGCAAATCTGGCTGCGGAGGAAGGCTGGGAGGTTTATGTATAAATAATGTTGCTGGTGACAGTGTGGCTGTGTGGAGACCAGTCTGATCCAGTGATTATCGGCTGACCAGAAAACAGTTCACGCTGTATTTTGTGCACAAAACAATACTGTGTGTTGAAAACGTGTCTGATTTGGATATGAAGTGATGGCTTTTGTAGAGCATTGTCACATCCAGCATGGTGTAATGTCTCTACACTTCTAGGCTGGGACCTGTTCTGCAGCTCATCTCTTCCTAGGAAGTGATAAGAGCATTGAATACCTCATGGTATGCCTTCCTGGCTGTCGAACCCCTTGCCCCCAAAGGGTTAATTGATCCTGTGGCCAGGCTCTGGCAGCTCCCCCCTCCTCTGCCACAACACCCAGTCAAGGTCAGGCAGCATAAAAGCCGAATCTGCCTTTGGATTTCTTTTGTTTAGGGACGCATTTTTCATGCACAGTTGTAAACACGTCTGCAGCTCTGGGTCATCGGAGCATGAACAGAGATGCCAAATGTTGTAGCTGCATCTGTTTCACCCTGACAGATCTGTGAGCCCCAGTGTCTATGTCCATGGGCTCTGCTTCTGCAAAATGCACATGAACAGGCTTTGAGAGAAAATCTGTGCCCTGCCTGCCCTCCTGCAGAAATAGTACGCACTCAGATTGTTCCGTCTTGTTCATTTTCGTGGTCCTTTTTTGGTTTATGAGGTGCATAGGCTAAAGTCACAGGGGTTGTGCACCAGCAGCTGTGGCTGCTTCTGTTTCCATGGTTCCCACAATTTAGAAAAGGGCAATGGGAGCTTCCATAACAGCCACTACCTGTTTCCCAGAAGGGTCTAGAAACATGTTTTGCTTTTAACAATGGGATTAAACAGAACATGGCTCATTGCCATCGATTCGAGCAGAGGCTATGATCAGTCCCTGCCTGAACTCTCTGGCCAGGTGAAGAGGAAGGCAGTGTGGTGGCCAACTGTGCAGTGCCTCTGCTTGGGACCGAACCTTCCACCCAAGAGTTCTGTTCAGGCTGGACAGGCTGTCCCATTGCCTACTGCTGCCAGGTGCTGGCAGGTGGGAGGAAAGTGAGGTCACTGGTGCTGCCCCGCTTGCCTGCCTTTGCAGATCAGTGCTTGGGTAACCAGCCCTGCCCATACCACTGCTGCAGGAACAGTGGCTTGGCTTTCAAAGAATGTAGTATCAAAATTACTTCAGTCAAAATGCTAAGAGGTTTTTTCATCTTCCCTCTCCTCCTGTCTTCTTCATATTTCCAGGCTGTCAAATGATAATAGTGCTACTAATTGTTAGCGTTTCTCTCTGGCTAGGATGTCAAATAAGACAAAATAAAAAAGAGTCAGCATTATTTGGACATTGGAAATACGACAGAAGCCATTACTGCTGCTGCCCGTGCTGTCCAAAAAGCATGAAATGAGCAGATTACAGGTTTTTTTAATCCTGCTGTTTACACTTGGTATTTAGGATTTTATTTCTCTCTGCTCTGATTAAAAAGCCAAGAAAAATGCTCAGAAGCAAACACTGGTTCAGAACCTTTAGTCTCACTAGTATAAAAATAGTTCAAATGTCAAAACAATTATCCTTCGGCAATCCTGGTTTTTTTGCTTTTAGCAGCAGTTAGAGAGGCAGTAAAAGATAGTCTGAGAGTCATTGTAGAAACTGGCATCTGCTTATCACCTCTTGGACGCAGGGAAAGACAAACAGTCAGTGACAATAGCCCATAAAGGGGGATAAGGCAGCAGGCAATGCACAAACAGCTGCTGGCACTCCCAGTGCATGATGAGCAAGGACAGAGGGTGCAAAGCAGAAACACCAATAAGTGTCCAGGCAAGGGCACTGTGGGATGGTAGGGTAGTTGCCATAGGGTCATGGTCGCTATTTTCCATCGGTCACGTGTCCATTCTATAATCCCCACAGGAAACATATGTGCCAGAGACACTTCATTTTCAGTGTTTTGTGCTGATGCGCTGTCAGAGCAGTGTGGTGGGCTGTGTGCATGTGGGACAGCTTTCCATCCCATGCCACCCCTCCTGCTGACCTGAAAGATTGTCTGCTCACCGTAATCATTTCACATTCTGTAGGAGGTAAAGTAGTTTGATAAAAATTGAGAATTAAGTCTTTTTTATGGTGAAATGGTGGTGTAGGGTTGCACCAAAGCAGAGAAGTGGTTGACTTCTCTGAACAAGTGACGAGGTGGTCCCCACAAGCAGAACACCCTCATCTCAGGGAGAAGAGCCTAGCAGAAATAACCAGCAAGCATCCCTTGTCTAACTAGGAAAACTGAGAGTTGCAGGCCCCTAGGAGAGACAACAGAGGCACAAATGAAACTGAATTGTGAGAGCAGCCACAGTCAGTGGGGCTTACCAGTGCTGGGAGAGGTCAGGGGAATGCAGCTCCATCATATCTGGCTGTGTTTTGGTAAGGAATGGAACAGGATGCAGTGTAGAGCCTGTAAAGCAGCTAAAGAGGCTCAGACAGCCATTTCATGCATGTCTGAGAATACGCACAGTGTGTGCTTCAGCTACCCAGAGAAACTCAGTAGGAAGCTGTGAGGACGGGAATCATACACGTCCATGGTGCTTGCCCCAGTGCTGTTACAAAGCCCCAGATGTGTCCTATGAAAGTCCCAGGTGATGTTCTCAGTACTGCTGCATTTCCTCATGCCAGGGCTTTTTAACTGCTTTTTTTGGCAGCAGTACTAAACTGTGAGGGTTATGGGGGGAGTTATCTGGAAAATGCTCTTCCAACCTGGGCTGTTTGGGAGATGCTCATGGTGTCTGGTAGATCAGCAACTGCACTTTGGAAAGCAGAAGGACTCTGAAACAAAGGAGAGCTAACCAAAGGCCCAGAGAAATACACAACCAAAGGGCAAGTGGAGCTTTCCTCTGCTGCAAGGTTAATGATAGAAAGCTGCTGTCTGTGGGGAGGCTGAGGACTGCTGTGGGGAATGGGAAACCTTGCTGACTTAAATGTGCCAGGAAAAGCTTCTGTGCTTGTGCCAGGCTCACTGTACTGTCTTCTCTCTCTGTTCAGGAAATACTTTTGTTCCTAGGCACTTTTTCCCCCAAACTTTTCTTCAAGCCAAGATGCAACAAATGGGAGAGGTTACACCAAGATGAGTGAATTTATGCTATCAGAGAAGTAAGTAGTCTTACAACCTGTGCAGAACAGCACCAACCGGCAACAGAGAAATAGGAGATCTTGGCATCAGACATGGAGATAAAGGACAGTCTGATTGGCATGGACGCTGCCGTCCTGGGTGATGTGCCTGCCTTCTCTGTTCCCAGCGCTGGTACTCATCCCAGCTGTGAGAGAGCCAACCAAAACCTGACCACTCCTGCAAGTACTTGGTTTGGAGCATATTGGCTCTCCAGGCTTGTTCATGGAATGGTTGTAAGAGCAGCGGCACAAGGACGAGTGGGACATGACTGTTGAAATTCTTGTGGGTTAGCAGCCTTGGTGAGACTGGGCTCCACTGAACCAGCAGATGACCAAAGCGCTCCTTTTTCATTCATAAATGCATGCACTAAAAGGCCAAGAGCAGTTAAGTACAGCTCCAATTCCTCAGTGATGTTACACTGATTTCTCAGGCCAAAAGAGGTTATGGAAAGTACCAGAAGTTGTAACTTCAGTCCAATATATATATTTATGTAGCTGCTGAGGTTCCTGTTGTTCCCTGTAGAGTCAGGACCATTGAAAATACTGCAGAATCAGGTCAAAGAGAGGCTTAGCTACACCATTGTCAAATGCCAGAATAAACCTGGGTTATGAAAGGGGTTGAGGGTACAGAAGCTGTAATAACTTGACAAATCGTCAGTGAAGCTTCAAGATACTTGGAGAGAAAATGTAGTCTCACATCCCACTTACAGTAGATTTTGAGGATTGACTGCATGTTACTTTCTAAATGAATGTATTTTTTAAAAATACAAACCTGAGATAAGAAAGGCTTCTCTAAACTCCTTTGGGTGTCACACTTTGTTAGCCTGAGATATGGTCTCCAAAGGCTTGACTGCATGCTTTGGAGGACAGGGGCTTGAAGCCCAGCCCTCCTACTCAGGCAGCACCAATGGCAGTTTGAACTCAGTGTTGAGCCGTTCAGAAGGAGGCAGCTGTCGTGAAAGTTTAAATGAACCTTGCCCTTTCATTCTCCAGAAACAAAAAGTGAACTGAGACATTTCACAGGCTGGATATGACTCATGAATTTGAATGTCTTTGGTGGTTTGTCTCTTGCAGCCCTGGAACACCTTTCCTATCTCATTGGTTTAGAAGTTGCAAGGATGTGATGTAAAGTTATTGAATACAGTGGGTCTCCCAGGTAGTTGTGTCCACACAGCTTCTAGATGGGGAAGAAATCTCAAGGTACAAGCTTTTCTTCAGCTTGTCAAATTTTTTGGTCCTTGCCATTAGCTAAAAGCATGAGCTATAATTAGTGGAGGAGTCTGTAATTGATCAATGACGACAAAAGGTCTTTCAGATTTAAGACAAAAATCATAGAATAATGTAGATTTGAAGGGACCAGCACCTCCCTCAAAGCAGGACCAATCTCCAAGTTAGATCCAGTGATAGATAGGAGCTCAATCAATCTGCATGTTTGCAAAATGGTGTGAGAATCAAAACAAGCTTCAGCTTTGACCAGTGTCATTTACAGAACCAAAAATAGGGAAAGATCTTTATGACCAAGGACGCCTGAAAGATTATTAGAGTCCCTCTGGGCTGTGTGACCCAGATAGGAAGAACAGTACAGGCAGAAGACTCTGTCATATTATTTGAGCTGGGGTAGAAGCAGTAGTATTTCATGTAATTTGGGGATAATTAATGGATATGCCTAGCAAAAAAAAATCGTTCACAGAAGAATCTAAGACTTCTCTTTTCATCTGAGCTAAAATGCCCTGCTTGATCCCTGAAGCACCAAGAAAAGGTCTGTGAAGTGCTGTGAGAAAAGCATGTGGAATACAGAGAGACAGAGTATTCCAGATTTTCTAGATTAATGGTTTTCTTTCCCTTTTGGTGAAAATCACTTTGATGTGACATCACTGTTTGTACCCTTTCATACGAAGGTCACTGTGTGTAATACAAAATTAAAGGATCTTAAAAAAGACAATAGGTTCCTTATTGAAAAGGATAAGATGCAATATTAAGCAAATAAACTGGACAACTACAGAGAGAAACACTTACTACCCACAATCAGGTGGAGCTCGGTGAAAAATTGTCTGACTTTGGTGTGTTTGATCAGGACGAAACTTACACTGTGACATCAGTTTAAGATGCCAAGAAACTGGGAATGGAAGAGAACCCATATTCTGCCTAGACCAAGAAATGTGCTGTTGCTTCCCAGAATTAGATGGAAAGTATTTTAGAACTTCTTAGGGGTCTCAAAAATTTCATTTGGAAATGGTATCTTGAGGTGTTTTGATCAGTACAGGAGAGGGGAAATTCTTGTGAAACTACAGGGCAGTGATACAAAATGAAAGTATGATATTTCTGACCTCCTTTGAGAAATAGAGTGGCTGGGAACGTCTTCCTCTGTGCATGCTTTGAGAGATGCTGAGCAGACCCTTAAAACATGCTAGATCATGTTTCAGCCTAGAGCAGGAGCCTAAGGTAAAAATGACACAAAGTCGGTGAGCTTGTCAGAGAAAATACAGAGCTATACTGGGGGATTTCCACATCTGTATAGCCTTTAGATTGCTCTTTTAAAGGTTTGGCTGAGCAGGGAAGAACGAAGAGAGAGGCTAAGAATGAGCTCTAGGAGAAAGTTCCTTGTGCTCAAAAGGTCTGTAGCCTAAAAACCCATGAGGAGGTTTTTGAAGATGGTCCGTGGAAAGATTATCCATCCTCCTTAACCTCTCCTGTTTACCCTGCCACTCATTAGCCCAGTGATTTTGCAATTTGCAGTGATGTTATGATTTTGTATATGTCATCACTCCAGCAAATGCCAGTTTTCATGTTACCATTAGGAGCTAGTCTTGGAAAGCTGTTGTGTATTTGGATTTCCTGCTGCACTCTCGTGAGTGTGGAAGTACCCATATCATCAAGAAGTTTTAGAGGATATAGTCTTGGTGTTGATGAGTTGTGATTGTGCAAGTTAAAGGAAAATGTACTCAATTACATATTGTAAAAGGTCCTGGATGGGAATGGAAAAAGGAGACCAGGTATTTTTTTACTTCATGTGTTAGCTTCATTTTTTTACAATGAAGTAAGGGATTCGATGATGAGGACACCACTAGAAAGCAGGTTCTGAGAGGAAGGGCATCTATTACAGCTCCAGGAAGGTCAGAAAATGGCAGCAGACTCCGCTTGTAAGACCTCTGCTACAAAAAAAGGAAAAACTGCTGTAAGAAGAGACCATCCCAGGCAGAACCTCAATTGCGTAAATCACTGGCCTACAGATATCTCGCAAGAGTCACACTGATTCTGAACTGACTTAGCACTGTGAGAATAGTGCTGGTCACAAAAGAAAAGAAAAGCATCCTGATTCGGAATACTAAAAGATACTAAAAAGATACATTTAACATTTACTAAAAGAGCTGAATGTGGAAGATACTGGCACCACAAACCTTCTTTCCTGTCAGCTGCATTCATTACTGTCGGTAGTAAGGTCTGTAGGACTGTTGCAGTGGCAACAGTAAATTGTGCTGCTGTACTTTCATCAGGGTAGGTAATCATGAGTCATTCAAACCATCTGCTAATAAAATACTCTCAGACTGTTTAGGTTATCAAAGAGAATACAGTAGCTGAGAATGTCAAATTAGCTGGCAAAGAAACATGGCAAATTCTGTGTGAAGACCCCATGTGCTTTGTCATCCACAAGGACATGAGGCCAGGCAGTCCATCTGTTTTACAGGCTGTGGGTGGAGGCAAAGGTCTGCTAAGAGTTAAATGAGCTCGAGAAAGCATTCCTCTGACTCTGGAACATGTATCAGCCTGGCTATTCTCTGCATCCTCTGCTGCTTGCATGGTCTGCAGTGATAAATAACTCCAGATAAGCTGTACAGAGCAAAGAGGGTGACAATCAGACTGCATGCGTGATTGGATGGAGAAAAGCTCTAAATGATGGAAGTGAGCAGCAGCCAGATAAAAAGCAGCAAGATCTGAACTGTGAGCGTCACAATCAAGAGTGGAAGTTCCTCCAGGAGTCCACCCAATTGTGAGAGGCCTGACGCATGAACATCGCACAGGAGGATAGGGTGTCCTTGGCTACAGGATAGAATAGCAGTTCCATGCCAGTACAAACAGGAGCAGATTCCTCTACAACTGCTGGCCTGCTAGAGATGTCTTTCTGAGACTTTGGAATGTTCTGATAGCACAAGGAGATAGCTGTGGGGTGAAAGCTTTTCCAAGTGTGGTAAATAGGACATACTACATCATCTTTAGTATCATTCGCAGTTACCACATCGTAGTGGGACCAGGGTTGGTTGTTGCCCCAGCCCATAGGGGTACAAGAGCTAGGATAGCAAAGAGATTAGGTTGCCTGCTCAGGATAAAGCACTAATGGTCTGTCACAGCAGGGGAGGTCCCACAGGGAATGGGCATTTAAAGGCCTTTACACATGACCCTTTCTAAACTTAATCTTTATAAGTATGAATATTTTCACAACTGGTGTTCTTGCTGTGTTGGGCTACACCTCCACACCAGGGAGGTGGCTCTGCCGTGGGCATTGCGCATCACAGTGACTGTCTGGATGCAGAGAGACATTCGTTTGGTTGCTCTGAGGCATTGCATGTATGCTAATGACTTAGAGTCTCTGTGGGGCTTGGCTGCCTGTCAGAGAGGAATGAAGCTGTAGATTTAATGAAGCTGTAGATTTCAAACCAGTGCTCTGTACTGCAGCAGTTTGGTGAACTACGTGCCTGGCATTTAGTTAGGTTATGTCTTGTTTGTGCATCTATAGTGACATTCAGTTAATTCTTCCATGAAAGAGAGATAAATATTCAATAAATATTCACACGGAATTATACAAAAAGACAAGAAAAAGGGCTCATGTTTGAACTTGCCATCTTAATAGGATCCCCTTAAACAGCGAGGCTCCCCTGAGGGAACAAAGCAGTATGACTCTCTAATGTGGAACGTCAGTGCGGCCGCCGTCAGTGTCGAATGAGGCGCTGCAGGCAGCAGCTGCTGTCTGCAGGCTGGCAGCAAATATGGGTGTTTGCATTTCCACGGCTTTGTATGTGCTCCTGATTTGGTTTGGTTTACAAAGGGAGAAAGAAGTGTCTTTATGTCATTGAGCAATCTAACTATGGACAAAGGAGCTATAAAAAAAATCTGACACTTTTTTGTTTATGTATGTAATATGTGTGTACATTTATTTATCAATCTATTTATTTATTTATTTGTTTTACTTTGACAGCTGTGGTTAGTTAAAACTACAACTGCCTTGTTTTTAACAGACCAGTTTAGCGAAATTAAAGCATTTTTTTCCCAGTGAAGGAAAGCTTGAAGCTGTCTCACTGTATGACATATCATTGCTGATGAGAAGCTGTGGTCTTCCGGCTTCTTACCAGGGAGTTCAGTACCTTGGCAGGCAGTAAGTCTTGTTATTCTTGTATATAGGTATGCCAGAAGTTTCCATAAATACAGAAGTGGACTATCCTTTCATCTCCAGAAGCATTTCAGACATACTGACACAACAGGGGTGGAAGTGTATCAGAGACACCATGGGGAAGCCTGCATTACAGCTGACTTAGGTGATTGCTGCCTTATGTACAGGGTGAGGGAAGATCATACTGCCAAGTTGGCTTTCAGAAACTGGAATTTCATGTCTGAAAATCATCTGCTGGATGTAGGCAATTGCTTTCTTGGGGTTTTTGGTTGGTTGGTTGGGGTTTGGTTTTTTTTTTAATTGGCTAAAATCTGAACATTAGTCCTGTCTTTATTTCTGAAGTTCTGTCTGAAGATAACGTTCAAAGGAAAAGATGAGCAGCTATTTCAACAGTTAAATTCTAAAACCGAATCATAGATATCTGGCTGTCCTTTTGCTTTCTAGCATCCAAACTCATGGAATTGATCTGATTAATAATTTTGAAGAAGAAAATGAGAACAGCCAGTCAAATAATAGCTAAAGTTAGTAGTGGTTATGACCAGAATGAAATCTAATCAAAACAAACTTTTAAACAGTAATCTAAGACTAATACTAATCTATAAAAGATTGATGAGTGAAATAATCATGATAGGACAAGAACATGACAGGTGCACTCTTTGTCACTCTGTACTCGGCACTGGTGAGGCCACACCTTGTGTCCTCTGTCCACTTCTGGTCCACTCCAGAAAAGACATTGAGGTGCTGAAGTTTGTCCAGGGAAGAGCACTGAAACTTGAGAAAGTTGAGAGCAAAAGGTGGAAAGTGGAGAGCAAAAGTTCTGTAAGGAGCAACTGAGGGAGCTGGAGTTGTTAGCCTGAAGAAAAGGAGGCTTAGGGGAGACATTATCACTCTCTACAGCTCCCTGAAAGGAGGGTGTAACTAGATGGGGGTCGGCTTCTTCTCCCAGGCAACCAGTGACAGGGTAAGAGGAAATTATCTCAAGCTGGGCCAGGGGAGGTTCAAATTGGACATCGGGGAGAGTTTCTTCATGGAAAGCAATGGAGTGGGTTGCCCGTGGAGATGGTGGAGTCATCATGCCTGGAGGGGTTTAAGAAATGGCTGGACATGGCACTTAGTTGACATGTGCCATGGCTTAGTTGACAAGGTGGAGATCGGACAAAGGTTGGACTCAATGATCTTGGAGGTCTTTTCCAACCTGAATGATTCTGTGATTCTGTGGAGAAATATTTTAAACGTTATGAAAATGACCATATTTTCCAACATTTCATTTGCTTTGGTTCTTTGCAAGAAGAATAGAGAGCTGGCTATGAGCAAAAGTAGAGGTAACTTCCTTTGTTCTTCATAAGGTTGCTTTTTCCAGGGCCTTATAAATGAGTCCAAGGTAAAAAATAGCCTTCATGGACTCAAGTTTTATCTTTGCAAATGATTTCACACCAGCTAGTAGGATGCTAATGTGCAAAAAAAGTCAAGAACAGCACTTGTTGCACTGCAGTTGAGTTTTGCATGTTGGTCATTTGCAGCTAGTCACCTTTTCTTTGGGGACAGCATATCAAGGTGGGTTTGACCAATGAGAAAATTGTACTAAATAGGTGTTGAAAATCTTTGTGCTGGGTTCTTAAGAGCTTAGGCTGATTCATGAGATCAATCTTTTCTGCAATTGCTATTCTCAGCAATAGTACGTTATCTCTTACAAGGCTTGTCTGGATGCGTTTTTACTTAGGTTTAAATAGAAGTGTGACTTTTTAAAAGAAGTTTAATTAAGGTGGTCTAAAACCCCTACAGATTCTCAATTAGGACTAGACTGAGTTAGCAGGGTGTGGGTTTAAGGTTAATTGAAGTAAACTTTCTTAGCTAAAAGAAGAATGCACGTGAACTACTGTACGAGAATATACATACTGCATCAAAACGTGTGCAGGCAGGTCAATTTACTTGTAGTAATATTTGAGTAAAAACGTCAGTGTGTTTTACTGTTTATGGTTAGAATGCCTTTCATGAGACTCCTTGTAGTTTTCAAGAATTCAAGATGAAATATCACCTTGTTTCCTATGCTCTCAGGTTTCTTGACAAGCAGAAATGACCTCTGATAAAGGGTTTGAAGTTCGCATCTGCCAGAAATGAACTGCAATTTCTAAGCGTAACAAATTAATACCTTTGTTTTCTTTCATCTTGCTGCTGTGCAGTCAGCCCTTAGGTGATATTTTTGCAAAGCTTATCATACATATTTGGAGGATGCCAAGAAAACGGGTACTAGGAAGTGTTAACTGCCCATCCCATGGATAGGGCCATCCTTTCCTTAGATGCTTGCAGGTGGGAAGGCCTAGAGACATCTCTCTTGATCCATAGTGGTGAAGCATCAACAGTTCTGACAACATGAGATGAGAAGGGCCGCCTTAAATTTTTGAGGATGTTATCTGTAATAGTCAGCACTTAAGCCATTGTTCTTGGTAGCATAAAAGTTACTCTTTATATGGAGCAACCTACTGTTCATATTTAGATAGCTTCTCTTTAGAAGCTAAATATTGAACTTGAGCTGGTTTCAAAACTTAGAAGATTCTAACAAAAAACCAGGAATTGAGCGCAAAATATATTTTGCAAGCTGTTGCAAAATCAGTCACAGGTGGCTGATCTGGGAAGACTGAAATTAACTGAAGAGAGTGGTTGGAAACCTGAAGGAAGAGGTCAGATAATCAATTTTCTTGAACAAGAAAATTGAGCTGCGATGAGCTAGAAGAGAGAAGGAAGTCTGCAACATGGAAGATCCTGGAATAATAAATTCTTGAATTGTGGATGATTTGGCAAGTGAAAAAGCTAAAATCTCATATGCCGAATAGATACATGTACTGTGTATGTTTAAGAGAGGGGGGAGGATGGGAGAAGGAGGGGGTGAGGGGGGTAAATATGAACAGGTTTGATGGTGGATTTCTTTATCCTGCCCATCCTTCTTTAAAGAGTGCTGCCATTCCCATGAAGAAACCAGGAGACATCCTTAAAATGTAAAACAGAAATGGTTAAAAATTCTGGAAATGCTATTTAAGTGATTTTAGTAAATCCGGCCATTTTAGAAATTAAAAGCAAGACATCAGTCTCCCTTTTTTCCAGTATCTAGATGAGAAGGTGGGTGGCAGATGATTTGCCTTACTAAATGATATCACACTGTTCTTGACTTAGAAACAAGAAGTCATCGTGTCCATAGAGCCCTGCCCCTGCCTACTTGGGGTGGGAAGATGGGGCAGGGTCTCTAGGACTGGGGTGGTGCTAGAAGCTGCAGTGACTGAGATGATCCAGGCTTGGAGGGCTTGACACAGCTGCTACTTTATTTTCAAATCTTTCAGAGTTTGGAGTGGGAGCAGGCTCTGTTTTCCTTCCCTGATGATGGCTGATGGTCTCTTCTGTGATTTTCTCTAGGTCTGTCAATCCTGACTGTGGTCTGTTTTACTGGAAGTACCAATTAAGTGGCTGAGCATTTGCTTTTCTTCCCAGATGGTTCCCTCTTCAATCCGGGAAGCAAGCTGTGCTGTAGGGAAACAGGCAGGAGCCCAGGCTGTGATCTTGCTCCCGTGTTGCTCAGCCTGCCTTTTGAACCTGCGTTAGTAGTGGGATGTGCATTAACACTGTGGTGAGCAGGGAAGAGCAGAACTTGGGCCAGGAGGGAGCTGGGGACAAGAGAAACTGCCTGATGCTGTTTTGTGTGAGCCTGGCTAGTTCTAATCCTGCTGGCTGTTCAGCCTTGATGGTAGCAGTAAGCCTGAGTACCAGCTGTGCTTTCCCATGGGCTGCCATGCTACTTTCAGCTGCTGTGAAAATGAGGTATTTCCATTCTTTCCTTTCTCTAATGAACAAATGAGATGCATTTATGCCCTACATAGTGATGCCTTCCCTCCTTTTAGCTCCATCTATGGTATGATCCCTTTCAGTCCATCGCTTCCTTTAGGTCTAGCACCTTGTAGTTCAGGGGAAAATAACTGGAAGTCTCTGCTTGTTGACAAGATCTCCTGCAGCTTCCAGCTGCAGCACTGTCATTTTTATTCAGAATTTGGATTTCTGAGCATAGGCTTATTTACCTGTTCAGCATCACTAGTATGGCCCCACAGAGATTTTCCTACTGCATAGAAAATATTACTGTGCAAAATCTCTTATTTTCAGAATGTGTATTATGAACTTGCTGAAGAGCTACCTCAGTTTTCATTCCTATTTTCGAAAGATGACAGTGGAGAAAATGACCAAGCATGCCATGTTTCATGTGCTTTATGATCACTTCCAACATTTGGTATTTCAGGTTCTTCCTGGGCATTTACTCTTCACAGTCCTCAGCTGTACAAAACACAATGCTCCTTTCTATTACAGCCCATATAGCGTGCCAGAGAGGTTGCCTGAGCATAAAAGGCTGCACTAAATAATTCAGTAAATCTGTAAAAACATATTCATCAGTTTCTGGTAGACAGATCTGGTTTAAAGAGCATAATTTGCTACAGAGAGGGCTTACCTAGGTGTCTGGCATAAATGAGTCAAAGTGTCCAAACTATAGGTAGCCAGAAGATAGTATGTATTTTCAATTAACAGATAGGCATTGAGTATTTTGAAAGCAGATATAAATCTCCTCTGAAGCTAAAAGGCTTAAATCTTTCTTGACAGAATCCCTGAAATGGGAAGAAAGATAAGTAAGACCAAAACAAGCCTACCCTTCTCAGTAATGGGAAGCAAACAGACATGTCCAGAAAATAGTTACTGTTATCTATGACATGGCCTTCAGTTATTTGGCATGGAGCAGTCTGTCATATTTTTGTCCCATACCTGTCACTTATTTATTTGTTGCTCATGACTGACTCCCAGCACTGCATGTGATTTGGCTGATCAGGCTCAATCTGATGCAGAGTTTATATTAGACACCAGAGTTACTCATTTTGTCTACTGCAAACATGTCTGACTGGTCTTCAAGCTCCATGCTATGGCCACTCTGGTTTGTGCACTTAGAGTTCATGGCATTTTCTAGGAGATTGGTGAATTGTTTTGTTAAGCACCTCATTTTGACTTTTCATCAAGTTCTGTTAGGTGGATAAGTTTTCTGCTAAGTGGGATTTTCTGATCTCTGAGTGGACTGACAACAGCCATCTTTAATGGGTAAGGAACAGAATTTGGTTCTTCAGCTACAGCTTCACATCTGGAAGCACTTTCACCCCAATAAATCTTTGCACAACACAAAGTCGCTTCCAATTCTGGTCACTAATTTTATCTGCTTCGAACAAGATTTGAAAGTTGCTTAGCAGCAAGTGCCTGCGGTGAGTTGAAGGTACCTGCCATGCCTGCAAAGCAGCACTTGCTTAAAGCAATGGCAGAACTTTATGCTGTAGTTATTCATACCCCTAGTTTTGTGTTCTCAACTTGTTATTGTGGTAGTTACTGGATAAAAGAATAGGAGCACATATATATGCTAATATTGTATGTTGTAAACGTTCTACACATGCATACAATGGGGGTTTTTCATAGCTAGTGTGTAATAAAGAAGCTTTTGCATTACATCCTCTTTCAGGGAAAAGGCTTGTTCTCAGTTAGGGGTTTGTGGGTTTCTATTGTCAGTTTTTGTTGTTGGTATATAAGGAGAGGAACTGAGTCAAGCCTGTGAAACATAAATTTGGAACTGAAAACAGTGACTTTAAATGCAATAATTTCCCAAGCAAAGACATTTTAGTCATATTCCAATCGAATCTAGTTCTGATCAGCCAGTGGATGTTTTCATTGCTGAATCCTACTTTGATTCTTAGTATAATTTCAGATTGCAGGAAAATAGCGATTTTGTCCTTAATTTGATCCTATCATTTGAAGTAAAACAGTGAATTACAAAAAGAATCAGTTTCAAAATTGGCCGATTGTTTTAAATAATTACTTTTTAGCAATTCTTTTTCATTCATCAGTATTTTAGCTGGGCATTAATGTAATACCCCTTGGTAAAATACTGTGTGAGATACCTTGGTTGAGGTGCTGTTTGTACAGTTAGTTTATAGTTTTTTCACCATACCTTAAACGTTACTCTGTCACCGTTAGGCAGGGTCTTGGATGGCACAGAGCTGTGTCCGGGGAAAAAGATGTCTTCCTCTGAATAAAGGTACTCAGGTGCTTCCTGAAAAGCCACCAATCAGATAATCATCCAGATAATTGCCTTCTCCCGTGGGCTGGGAGTGCTGAGTTTTACCAACTACATTTATCCTTGAAATAATATTGCAGGTGTCAGTCACCCAGGGTGGAATCATTTTGTCCCAGGTATGTGAATGACCTAGGCTTCTTCTATTCCTGCACTGTCCTTCTCCAGCAGCAGGATGCCCTGGAGAAGGACAGTGCAGGAATGTGGCTCTTGAAGTGTTATCCTTTCGAGTCATCTGTCATTTGTCCTAGTCATATCTTTCTTCAGACTTGAGCATTGTGCTTACAAGATGATTCCTTTGAGTGAGTGTCTTCAGTATGTGCGTGTCAGAAGGAATACTACGTTTTTAGTCTTTGCAAATGGTTTCAGATGTGCTCCCAAATGCACATACTTTTTGCATTTGCACTTTTATACAGGTGCTTTTAAATAATGAGTTAACAATGCTAACTCATTTTTATTTGTGGGTGGTGACACAGTTGAAGAATGCAAGATATAAAGGGTTTATTTGGGGCTCAGATGAGTTGCCTAAGTGAGGCAATTTAGAGACATTTCAGATGCCCTGGAACATATTTCACCTGGCCACCAGCTCTTAGTCCCTGGGGTATTCTGTGTGTGTTTTGTGTCAGTGTGTCAGCTGCCCTGTGCATCTGAAACAGCTTTGGATGCACCTCCTTAGACAACCAAATCGAGCTCTTTTTGTCACCAAGAGTTGTCATTTTTGTTCTCTGAAGAGATCCAGTCATGTTAAGTAAGGTGGGAATCTCAGATTCCTGAGTAACTGCAGGTTTTTGGGGGTCATTTGTTTGTGTTTTGTTTTGAACAGCAGAGGGTGAAAGTCACAGTGATGGTGACAAACTTGGACTCTGGCAAGGCGTGTGTGTCAAGGGCTGCCGAGATCAACACCGGCTGCTCAGCAGCACAGGCTCAGGGCTTGTGGAACATACTGTACTCAAATTATCTGGCTTAGAAATGCCCTCCACTTGCCATTTGCAAGCAGGGACAGACAGAAGACAAACATTTCTTCCCCTAAATATGGAGCTTGTTACAGCTTAGTTGCTTGGCAATCCACTTGACTGTGAAATAAGCAGACTATTAAGCAATGCTACTGGTTTCCTTCCTTCTATGGCTTTGCAGGATATTCTGTGATCTTTGTGTCGTTACAGCCTGTGCAGCCATCTGTTAAACTGCAGTGGGGATAACGTACTGCTGCCACCGCTCTGTCTTGGGGGAGAGAAGCTCACTGCATTTTCAGGTGTTTCTCCTGTTGGTTTTTTCTGTTTATGACACTGCATATTCCCACCACTTCCCTTTCTTCTTTCTAAGCTTATTGTCAACATGTTGCTGCTGTCTAGAATTACACTTGGCACTGGGAGAAGGGGAGACACTGAGTGAAGCAACAGCCTGTGCCCTCCCTGTAGATTTTCATGTATTAATGATTGCCGTGTATTAGTATAATGATATATCTAGATACTGTCATCATTTATTTCCCTTGGACCAGAAAAAAATCACTCTTTCTCAACCCTGTATTGACTAAATATTAATTCTAAGTCCTTCCTTGGTGGGGAAAAATTGAACTAGCTGCTGTCAGAAAATACATCCATTTCCATATCAGATTATATTTTTATAGCATAAATTTAAATTTATTTCTTTCCAAAGGTTCTTAGCCTTTAATTTTGTTATGTCTCCAAGGTGCTGGTGCAAAGCAGGGTGTTCTTGTTAGCAATTCTTTTCTTGAAAATCATACTAAACAGAATTTCAAGAAGATGGCATAATATGTGAACAAGGGTGATATATTATTCTAAAGTGTAAGAAAATGTTAGAAACTATACAGCTGTGTACTTAAAATCTATAATATATATGTAAAAAGCTAAAAATATTTAGGCATCAGAGTGACTGGCTGATTACCATCATCTGCACTGTGAGAGAGATCCAGAAAAGGCAGAAATCCAGAGAATAGTCTGTCAATCAAGCTAATTATTATTCTTTAACAACTATTTCATTAGTAAAGATTCTTGTAAAGTATATTAACACCAAATGAAATGAACTAAGCAGATGTGCAAAATAAAGAAATTGACTCTGAAAGAGATGGATTTTGTCTATCAGGCCTCTCTTTGCCTGGAAATAGGGCCCAGATGATGCTTTCTTCTGTTTCGTGTACACTGACTGTTAACCATAGCCAACATGCAAGGGAAAAGGTATCCAAGAACTGTTCACTCTGCCGCAAACGCTTAATGATCCTGCTGCATAGCTGACCATTTTTATGGTGACTGCCTTCTGGAGGCACAATTAGCAATATAGCTTTACCTGGATGTGAGTTTTTTTGGAATGGTTAACCCTACCAGGGAAATGACAGAGGCAGCATATTGCTAGGGTCCTGTTAGCCTCAGTTGCAAAACTCCCCTGGCTTCAAGATGAGCAGGTTTTCCCTGTGATTTCTGTCTGAGATCAAACACAGAGTCAGTGTTTATCAGTAATTCTCTCTATATAAGTTTTCCCTTCAAAAATACGAAATTTATTGCCTACTGTGCAACGATGCATTTTGAGATCTACAATGGAAAGGATGCTGAAGTGTTAAGCAAAATTTATTAGACAAGGTAATCTCTTCAGATCACTTTTTACAGTTGGAAAAAAACAAGTATGTTTCCAGCCTGCAAGGCTTTCTGAAACAGAAGTCATGTCACTGACTCCTGTTTCCTCTGAGCCACAGAGCCTTCCTTTTGGACATCAAGGTTTGGTCTGTTTCACGTTGTGGCTGCAGAGCTTTTATGATTGTGATGGCCTGAAGACAGAAATGAGATTGAGAAAGAGATTACAGTCACTTCACTAATTCTTTAGCAGATGTCATTTCATCTGTTCATGTACTGGGATTTGTGAAGATTTTCCTGGATCTGTCCTTTTTATTCGGGTAAAATAACATACCAAATATTGCAATACAATGGCAAATTGAAAAAGTTTGTAAATGTACTTAAAATGAGCAAAATTAGTATTTAGGCAACGACTGGGTGATTTTGGTTGGCAAGAGCTGCTGAGTTCTATTAATTTCTTTGTATACCTGCTTTTAGTCCTTTCTCATAATAGGCGAGCACCAGTCCATGTACTGCAGATATAGGCAGAATGCTCTGCATGCCGTCTTTTCACCAATATTTCATGTTCTGTGTGACTAAAAGAAACCCCAAACTAGCAAATCAGCAACTGGGGTGTTCTGGCCATTCTCTGGAGTCCCAGTTCCCCTTGCAATGTGCATATGTCATGACAACATTAATAAAGCCTGTTTTATTAGATATCCAGAAGTTACTCTTCTATTAGTTTTATATTAGAAAGCATATTATGCTGCAGTCTAGCAGCTGCACTTAATCCCATTTTAGAAAGTGACTTCAGACCAGACTAGAAATCTAAGAGTAGAGCACCAGGATGAGCATAAACAAAAGGTGAACCAGAGTTTTGGGGTGCACTTCTGTCCCTTTAACTCTGATTGTGTCTGTATGAAAATTGACATAATATCAGGCTATTTGTGCAGGATTAGAAAGAGTTTTAATTGCTGTTAGGTGCTCTGAGCGTTGAGACGAAAGAGGCTAGGGCAGAAGACGGTGTTTATTAACTTTTTATAAAATCCTCATCAAAATGATGACTATCCTGATTTGTTACAGGCTTTTAGAATGCTGTAACTTAAAAATTGAAAGTAATATCTGTATCAAAATAGATAATACAAGTCTAGTTTGTTGGAAGGATCTTTTCATTTATTGTTGTATGGAAGGCCAAAATACAGCAAGTACATTACTGAAAACTTTCCTCCAGAAGAGATAACAGACAAACAGGTTGGAAAATAAAATCCCATCAGTAAGATAGGTTATCTTTTCCATTTTATATGATGATATCCCAACACAGTCTTTTTCTCTTCACTGGGAAGCAAAACACGCCTGTTAGGGCCTTATTTTAGGCTGACAATGTTCTTTTACTGTGAAAGAAGAGAGTAAATTATCCCATTTTTTTGTGGTTCAGAAAAAGAGATGTGAAAATACTGCTCAAGGTCATGAACTCATAAAACCACTGAGTAACTGTACTCAATGACTTGTATGTATTACTGGGTACAGAGCTGTCCTGAAGCTTTTGCTGTTGGAGCAAACAGCTTTGGAGTAGTTCTTGATTTAACCAAAATGAAACCCCTCAGTTTAAATAATAGTACAGGCAAATGCTTGGTGCTGTGCACAAAGGTTTAGCTACTGAGCTACTGGTACTCTTAGAGATGGAAAGCTAAAACCCTGGGCTGGAAATCTGCTCCTTAGAGTCCATCTTAAGCATAGATTATTTGGGAAACTGCCTGGAGAATCTGGAGCTTAAAATCACATGAAAATGGAGGAGGTGGAAGGAAAGCTGAAGAAAGGAAGAAAAACCACACACACAAGAAGAAAGAAAAAAAAATACAAGAAGTGATTTTTGGCTTTTCTAAGATATATTTTAACAAGTACTGTTTTGGCATTAGAAGGTGGGTTATAATAAACCCTACTGTGTCACTCTTTGAATTGTGAGTCAGAAGTGAAGTTACATAAGGTGCAGCACATGTGATTGATGAGATGAACTCTCGCCTTGCAGTTGTGTTTGCCCTGAGTGGTGGATACTGACACCTGCAGCTACATCTCTGGTCCAGGCAGCCCTCCCACAAAAGGTGCTGTGCCCAGGCAAGATAGTCTGTGGTCTGTGATAGAGGAACAGAGTCACACCTCAAGCCCTTTGACACTGAACTGGTTTTAAGTTCTAAGTTCTTTCTAAAGGAAGGAGAGATGTGGCTCTCTGATTCCCTGGTAGTGCAGCTGAGTCTGTTTGGATCATGTAGGAAATGGCAGTACCTGGAGGATTTCAACACAAAATCTAGGAAGGGTGGGCGAAAATAAGGCATGTGGATTCTCTGACAGATAGACAGAAGTGAGGGTAAACAGAAGGCACACTCCGATTTCAGCATCCACCAGGTTTAGGGGCTCCCTTTCAAAGTGAGGTTCAGTAGTAGAGGGGCTGCCCTGCTTCAAATCAAAAGAAGCAGCTGCTACTGTGTCCCGAGGTTATCCCCATGAATTAGCACCTCTCCAGGAATCCCACTGCCTTCACCCTACCAGGCAGTACAAAAATCGATTACAGACTTGATTCTTGCAGTAGAGCTTTGGCCGTGGTGGTTTCCTTTTCTTTAACAGGGTAATTTTCCTTCAAGGTTAAAGGAACTTTTTATTCTTCCTTTAAATAAAATAAACATCTGCATTTCCTGATTATATCCCTTTGTCCTTCAATTCACCAGCCTCTTCTTTGTAGTTTCTTCCCAGCCTTTTTAGCTGAACTGCGGGGGTATCTGATTTCAGGGAAAGCTTTGCAAAATAATTTACTTGGAAATTGTTCTGTGTCAGTGGGAACTTTGACTAGAGTTTTGCCCATCAGCACTCATTATACATTTGGCCCATCATTGTTTACCGTATGATGAGATTTTAGAAGTGGCAACTGCTGCTGAACTCTTCAGAAATGGGTGCTGTTACCTATTCCTGTCAGAGAAGACACAAACAAAAGTTTCCCACTCTGGCTCCTTCTTCTTTTGAGACCTTCTCCAATGCATTGGATTGGGAGGGGAGGGGAAAGAGGAGAGGATAAACCTCCTGTGCAATGTTTGAATGACATTCCAAATTTAAACTAAATTCAGCTAAATGACCGAATGAATATTTTACAAGTCAAAGAGGAAGGAACTGCAGTGGAGGTAAGGAAGTGGATGCACATCGTGGAAGCGGAGGCAAGAAGAGCCTTTTAAACCACTGCAGCATGGAAGAGAGTAAAAATGGCCTTGTGAACTGGATGCTGGTGTGCTGGGGATATTAACTTACAAGCTGCAGGTGTGCCATGAAGAGATGGAGGAACAAATATCTCAGTCCTTTTAACCCATGTGACCACTTCAGGTAATCTGATGTACAGACAGCACTTTGGTTCCACTCACGCTGGCCTCAAGATCTTAAAAGATCTTAATGGGCCCATCTGCTGGCAGAGGCTCTGCTTTCCTTGGCAGCTCTGCACAGGGCTCTTGGTGGTAAACAATTCTAAAGAAAGGGAGTATGAGTGTGGTGAAAAAATTTCTGTCTACTCAGAGCAAAACAGACAGTAGTGGTCTACGCAGAAATAAAACAATGCATTTCAAGACTGTTAGTAGAGAATCCAGATGTTTCGTTTTATTTGTCAAATTTTGCTTTCCTTCTTTCTGCTTACTCAATCTTATCAGTGAGGATTTGGCAGAAATTGCCTGGCTCCATACGAAATAAGTGTGAAACTGCAGGATCAAAACTCTGTTTTCACTTTGCAGCTGAGCACAAGGCAAGCCGTGCTGCTTGGTACCAGTGTGGTCTGCATGGAAGGAGGTTCTCGGGCCCCTGAGTCCCTGTCTGCCTCAGTGAAGAAGTCTTCTGTAACCACTCCTCAGGAGCTTGTTTTCAAACAACCGGGCAGCAGGCTGCAACCCAGGAGGATTTGCTTTAATTATTCATTTGAATATCTGTGCTCTGCGTATTTACTTGTAATTTCGCCTCAGTGATGCTCAGCTTGCCTAATTTGCCAGAAGTTCCCAAAACTTGAGTATGGGAAAAATGTCAGTGGCCTTCTGTGGAACTTCAGTTCTCATCATACATTATCCATGTAGTCAGCATTTTCTCACAGCCAAGCGGCATTCATGGCAGTGCAACTGGCAGATGGGGCAAAGGGAGCTTTAGTTTTATAAACAATGTTTTCTTGCGGGTTTTTTTTTCTTGCTTTACCTCAGAGGAACAATCAAGCGTAGGTTTAAAAAATGTTTCCTTGTTTTTGAAAAGAGCAATAAAATAAGAGCAATATACTAAAAATTGCAGCAAAAACAGCTGCAAATTGTCTGCCCAGCTCTGGTTTGAGACTAACTAATCTCTGAAGGATTTACTTATTTGGTAGTATTAATTTAACTGGGGAAAGCTGGCAATATTAAATTAAATTGTGAAAATTCCTACAGGAAAAATAACCCTGCTTTAGGGAAAAGATAATGATTCTGTGCTATTTAGTTAATTATCAAAGAAATTGAGTGTATTTCATGAGCAACAAACTGGAGTAGTTTCCTCAGGAGTTTTACTTTTCAGAAAAAGGCATCCATCATTTTGGAGAAGTCTAGAAGCCTATTAGAATATTTCCATTTCAAGAGGTGCATTTTTCCCCACAAAGCCATGTTCATAGCTCATAAGGTAAAAAAGACTGGATTTATTTATTTAATAATCTAAAAATTAAGTGTCCTCAGGGCAAAGAACTTGTTAATGGGAAAAAAAATCAGTTTTTGAACATCAGTTAAGTGGGGTTTTTTTAGCGTTATGCTTAGCTGAGAAAATTGTGAATGTTTTGGGGAAAGAGGTAATTTCTTTCTTGAAGTATTCATGCAACAATAAACAAATCTTGCCCCCCTGCATGTCAGACAAGTACATTTTTTAATACAGCTACAAGGTGGTAACATCTCTTGATACTATTTCAAGCTCACAGACCTATTTCCTGCCTTTGGTTTCTGCTGCCAGTATGGACTCTGAGCTTGGCTTTGTTGGCAAGCTGTGGTGTGCCGTTTCCTTCGGGCAGCAAAACCTTAACAAGCCCAGATGGTTTTCCTTAATTCCCCTAAATGATGATGTTTCCTACTTTCAAAGTTCAGGATCTTCTTGCTCAGTGGCAGCTCTTCACCATGAGAAGGATTAATTACATAATATGAAAAAGAGCTCTTTCAAGGGACCCATTCTTTAATAGTGCCAATGTTGCTGGAGCTCAGAGAAACCTCCTTTGGGGAGCTGTTTTTATAAAGTAACAAAGAAAAGAGGGAGATCATAGCCAAACACAGGGAGACCCAAACCCAACACAGTAGGTTATCTGTAGTGTTCACTTTTTCTGCTAAAAATTAGTTCTTTAGTCTGCAAGACTGTATTAGTTTTTTTGTTCTAATCACCTTTACGTACCCTCTCATGCTCTATTTTATCTCCCAACCCCTTTATATATAGTGAAAAGCAAGCAAATCTGCTTCACAGACCACCATGGTGTACACTGCCATGCTGTCCTGGGACAGACTGGACCTAGATCAGGTCTGCTGGAAGGTTCTGGATGTAATGCCTTCCTTTGGAAACAGCTGTTTCAGAGGGTGACACTACTAGAAGCAATCCTTGGGAAAGGCCAAAGCAATTCACTTTGCTGGGGTTTAGGAAGGTGCTATATGCAAGTGAAGAGTCCAGTAGAGGGGCCAGAAATTAGTGCAAAGATCTCTGCAGCTTTTGCTCACAAAAGGTTACTTAGGTCTCTGCCCAAAGCACAGTCAGGGATCCAAAGCCCTAGAGCGCTGCATTGAAGGACTGCAGGCAAGCCAGCCATGAAGCTGGGAGCAGAAGCCAAGATTTACCGCAAGTTCCCTGTTGCTCCAGAATTATATACCCCTAAGCACATCTCTGTAATGGGCACTTCTAGCCAGAAAGTCAGCTGCCCTCTCAATGGTATTTTGTGCTTTGAATAATGAGCAATAGGGGTTTTGTTGGTCGTTTAAATGCTGCAGTTCCAAGTGCTTAAACACACTTAGCAGGTTCTGAATCTCTCTGTTTCTGAGCCAAGTAGCATTTTAAAAAGCATTAAGTTAAGTAGCCTCCTACAGTAATTTTGCATTCCCTCTTTGAGCTTTCTGTATGAGAGCCCACTTTGAATGTCTTGCTGTATTGATTTTGGTATTCTGCCATTCTCAAAGTTTTGTTCTGGATTTTTCCTAGTGAAGCAGTTGCTCATTCAGATGTGCGTTCAGAGGGGAATTGGCTCCACGTGCCACACACTTGGAGGTCACTTTCCTCCAACTCTCCCTCAGAGGCCGGATGGAAAGTTAGTTCCTAACCACAGGTGTAGGGACAACTGGGAGTGGATGGGAGGTCTCCCAGCTGTTGAATCTTTTTGCAATGGCATTCCCTTACCCAAAAAACCCTAAGAAACTTTGCTACTTCATTTAGAGAAAACATGGCCAGTTTTAGCTTTATAGACAATTTTTCCAGGGTGATCTAAATAGGTCAAATTAATGGACAGCAGCAAAAACTTCAATGCAGTGATTATCATAATTAACCACCAACACCTGAGGATTAGCACAGCGATAGTCACTAGTCCTAGATACACTAATGTGACCAGAAGAGGAACAAGCAGGTGCAAGAAAACCACAGCATTTTGATGGGCTGTTTTTGCAGCATGGCCTTCTCTGGTCACCACATGCACTGATGAAGTAGCACTCAGCCATGTCTGGAAATCAGTAGAAGCAATGACCACCACGTGTGCTCAGGCCTTATAAGCCCTAGGGAATGGAAAGCTGAGCTCCTGAGGTTTGTCTGACCTCGTTGACATTGCCTGCCTGACCAGGCTTTGAAAACCACTTCCTAATAGTAGATGTTCAATTTGAGCCATCTTGGCCTGATTTTTGAGGAACTCGCTTCAGTCAGTGTCAAGGGGGGAATTTGCAAAGAGGATCTTCAGCCATTACCTGCTGGTTTTGAGACCCAAATCTGCATGACGCAATAGAATGGAAGGGTTGAGTTGCTGACAAGCCACCCTCCCTTTAGCTCAGCATATTTCTCACAGGCCAGTGTGCAAAAAACTGTGCAAAACCCAAGGCACAGACATAATCACAAAGGGAAATACTTTTGGGGTTGTTTTTTTTAAGCTGCTTTGTGTATCATCATTTCTAGAATCCAGCTACAGTTTGATACGGTGTGACTTGGAGAGTATTTCTCTAGAGTTACTTACTAAAATGTGGGGGGGTGCTCTTCAGCTCCTTGATGTCTTCCTGGAGAATTCAGACAGGTAAATGAGTGTTTACTTTCACACATTCCCAGCTGGATCTAAATGTGGGAGCTTCCAAATGCAGCCTTGAATTTTCAAGTTAGAGATGATGCAGTATGTGAGTGGGTCAAGAACAGGGATGAGAACACAGCTCACGCTAAGTACTGTGCAGGCGTTGCTTCTCATGCAAGTTTCACATCTACCAAGGGTGGCTAAATGTGGCTAATTTAGTCCTGCATTTTTCACTTGTCTCTCCATGGTGGTTGGCTTTAGAGGAAAAGAAACCTGACAGTAGCTGGCAGGTAACTCACAGTGCTGGGGTTAATGTGTGACAGGGGTGGGGGTGGTGTTTCTGAGCAGCCTGACTGCTGCCCAGGGAGAGTACCAGTTTGAGTCCTACCTGCAAGTCCTGTCCCAGCCCTCCTGTGCTCCGTCCTATCTGCATGAGGAGAATCACCTCTGAAACGATTCAGTAATTTTAAACAGAAGAAAGGAAAATTAAAGAAGACACTTTTGGATGGAATGCTGTTTCAGTTAATTTCAGCCAAGTCAGCCACGGTCATATTTGGAATTAAAACCATCAAATACTCAGTAAGAAAAATACTGGGTGTCTTGCACTGCCTTTTCTCATGGGATTTCTTCAAAAGCTAAACCAAATTCATTATTCTTAATGTTAATGAGGTAGACTAAGTGGCATTTAATTTGTCTTCTCGTGAAACAAAGCAAACTTGAAAACTATGGGCAGTCTGGTTTTGTCAAGCGAACACACAGGACCTTTAGAGGAAATGGCACTGGAGAGATTCACTGCCTGTGGGGGACAGGAGGACCACCCCAGCCACAAGATGACAGTATTTTAAAAGTCTAACTTCATGCTATATGTCCGTAAGTCTGTGTGAGAGGGGTGCTCCCTCAAACTCCACTTCGTCATTTGCTTTGCATTTGGTTGGAAATTCTTTCTCTGGTGCTCATTCTACTGAAAATCTTTATTATGCAAAATTCCCCCCTGACGTTTGTCTCCTCATCAGTCAGGTCCTGAATGCAGATTGCAGTTCTGTCTGCAGAGTTACTGTAGAGCCTTTTCCATTTTAATAAGTGTTGGGTATCCCAAGAGACTGGTAGACAATGGAGATTATACAGTGCTTGTCAAACCTGCTGCTGTGCCTTCTTTGAAATACCCTAAAATGGAGGCAAAGAGGTAAAAGTTTTCTACTTGCCTTGTCTTCTTTTTCTTTTGGTACAATTACTGTGTGAGTCACACAGTGTTAAGAATATTTTGAAGGGAAAAGCTGATTATTAGATACATAGCAGTAATGAATCACACTTGTTGGAAAGATCATTTTCCCCTTATTTTTGTGCCACATTACCCAGGCCATCAGTTACTGGAAAAAAAATATATAAATCCCTGCCTCATGTAGAAATTTATCATAGGTTGAAATTTCTCAGGGAGAAAAACAGCACGAACACCTTATTGATTTTGTAAGTAGATGAGTTTTCAGTGACAGGATAATGATATCAGCTGTTGTAGATCTCCAGGGAATTTTCATGACATTAGATGTTGTATTTCTCTGGGGAATGGTTTTTCCCCCCAAGACCCCTAATGCCTGTAACCATACGGTTTGACCTTTCCTTCCTTTCTTGACCTAATTGGCTGAGTGCCAGCCATCCTCCCTGAATGGGAGACTAGATAAGACCCCTGTACTTCCCTGTACTCTCTCTTGGCCCCTGGAACCCTACGAGAATAAATGCCTTGGAATAATCCTGGGGTAAGGGCTTCTTCTGGAATCTTTTGTCCTGTCCCTCTGAGATATCTCTCCAAAGCCTCTCATGAGCTAGTCCCGGGGGGCTGCGGGGGAATATTTACAGTTACTGGCTCTAATTATGGAAGTGTTTTCTAGTCACCTCTGTTCCAAGAAGCACCTTGCAATTTCTTGTATGCAAAGAGATCAGCATCTTAGAGACTCTCAAAATAGATCTACTGTATAGAGTCAGGCTGCCGAGGTTAGAACAGAACTGTATGGAATACCATATTTCTCCAGAATTTAAAAAAAAAATAAATTAAAAAAGGTTTAGTCAATACGCAAATTTCAGCCCAGTCTTCTGCTTTTTTTTCATTGCTGAGACAATTCTGTTTGTTGCACAAATCATGGCGCTCCTGTCTTTGTATGCCTAGGAATGCAACACACAAGCAAGGATGCAAAGTGTAGCACTGCTCTTATCTGTTGGTTTAGTGCTCATATCAAATCCTGGCTGGAACAAAAAGGCTGCAGGGCAGCTGAAGGTGCTTTGTTCATGTGTCTCTTTTGTCTTAGCATGGGAATAGCTCTTCTGAGAGAGGTTCCTGGATAATGGGGGAACCCATGGGATAATTTCTCTTTTGTGGAATGCTGGTGAAAACTCTGCACGATTTGTGTGTCTTGAGTAGATTAGCCTTTGTTATCTGTGGCATTGGAATTAATCACTGTGGCAAACTTTTAGTTTAGGGTATTCTTTCCACAGCTAATGAACCAACATCAAAAAGATTTAATGGAGCAGTTTTACCTCCCTGAGTGTTGCATGAAAGAAGAGCATTCCATACCCATTCCATTGAGAGATCTGTACTGATCTGGTACTTGGAACAAAAGCCCTTAATTTTCTTAAATGACTCTAGATAATTAGGTTTAGTAATTGGCTTTTGTTTTAATACAGCTTTGAAAGGCTAAACCACATAAATCTGTATAATGCCTCAGAATAATCAGCAGTTAAGGTAACGGGTGTGTTTAACTTTGCAAAGAATGCCTGTCCAAGCTGGTTAAAGATGTGTCAGTTCAGTTACATGAATGGTTAGTTGATGTTAAGAGTAATCTTGAAACAGGGATTTCTTTGAACATTTTAGGGGTGCAGAGTGGAAAATACTGTATTTTATTGCAATGTTTAAGTGCATTTTTGCAATAAAATACATTACTATTGAAGTGAATTGAAGACCTAAAAGACTTTAAAACATCTACCTGGTAAGCTGTGCCACAGCCATACTCTTGCCCTACTCCTGCTTTCTCTTACAAGTGTGTATCCAAGAGAGGGCAGATGATGTCTCTGCATGGTGATACTCTGCAGTCACCTGAGAGACCTCTGGGGAATCCATCCTCATTTAGTTGTTGTATCGCATCAGGATTTCCTTTGCTTTTGTGTTGGGGAATTTAGTGATACACATGCTGGTATGTGTGTGATTAGAAAAGGAAATCACAGCCTAACTGTGAAGGTGCTCCCTCCAGTATCTGGTTCTGCCTACGAAGACATCCATCACAAAACTGAGAGAGCACGTTCTCACGCAGTGCAACGCTGAAGTAAAAATTTAGATAAGGATTCATGATTTTTGAAACTAGATCTGCAGGGGAGATGTGTATAATGACAGTGTTTCAAATCAATTTGCAAGCAACCTGATTTTAGAAGAATTTAAGCTAAAAGTGTTGCAAGAGAATTTGACTGACAGCCAAGCAACAACATGACTTTATACATCCACATCTCAAAAAATCCAAGTATTAGTATCTCAACAGGTCATTGCTCATCCTTGATGTCTCATTCTTACTTGACCCAGTCTTTCCTTTCCACTTGTACATTATTAATATCACTAGTCTGCTTTTAGCATTAGTGATGGTCAGAAAGAAATGCACAGTAGTTCAATCCCTGCTAGCTAAGGGCTGCAAGGGAAGTGGTTTCTCCCTTGTTTCCTTTAAATGGAAATGCTGTGGGGGTTTTGTTGGTTTGGGGGGAGGGGACGGGCGAGTTCTTTTAGAAGGGTTTCTGCTGCCAGCTATTAGCAAATCTTGGTGTTCATGCAGCATGCTCTGCAATTAACAGAAGCTGTGTAATTAACTCATGTCACCACTGCATTGTGAAATCAAGAGCAAATGCTCCTGTCCCTTGGCAGGGGTAACTGAGACAGAAAATTTGCATTATAATAGTGGCTTGCATTCGGGAAAGTTGATCTTCTTTTCTTCATATTTTTACTCTCCCCAAATCCACAAGGTAGGGAGTTCATGATCTCAGACAAATGGAATAGCAAAATACTGTGCTTGGGTCTAGTTATGCTAAGTTTGCTTTAGTATTTGAATTCCCAATACAGAATGTTTTCCTTGGGGTGAGTGTAGTTTTAGTACATCTTCTGCCTGTATGTCTAACCTCTCTGTTCCTGAGGCATAGTGTAGCTATTGACCATAGCAGGACGTTCTGGGACAATATAGCTGGGAATGCGAAACCTTTAGTAGCACCTTTTGTTAAGGGTTTAATAGTTTGTGAGGAAAGGCTTTGGGGTGTATTTGATAGCAAAGAATAACTTCTGGACACCATGTCTTCCCAAAAGACCAAAGCTGTTACTGTTGGCAGTCTTATTTCTCCCAGTGAAAAGGTACTTCTGACATGCAAAGCATCTCTTGCTGAAGTAAAAATAGCCTTTGTTTACATTCATGTTGCCTGTGTCATATCTTGTCTCTTTTATTTTTGCCGTTCTTGCCTGTATCATCTTCTTTCTATGCATGACAATTTTTATTGCCATTCCATTTTTTAATTTTCTTTTTGCTCATCTCTGTATTTCAATAGTCTACCTCTAACCTGGTTTTCTTTTCTCTTTCCTTTCCCAAGTCACAATGGGGTCTTAAGTGCTTTTTTGTCTCACAGATCTGGTTTCCTTGATGCACCTGTATGCCCTTCTGCCCTCAACTCTGTGTTGGTTCTTATCTCTTATCAGTTACATTTCCCTGTATACTATTCACAGTGGCGATGAGCAAACTTACTGTAACAGGCTGAATGGCTAAAGCACTCTGAAGGATGCAGTGTATTTGTCCCAAAGTTCCACAGCCAGCACGGACTAATTCCTGCTAGGAGTGAGACAAGAGTTTTGATCCATCTTTTCGACATCCTAATATGAATAAAGACTTGGATGTTGGAAAGCAAGCCAGCACAGATCATTGTGTCACTTTGGCCTTCAGATATTTATTTAACACATTAGCATGTTGGGAAGAATGATTGAATCAAGTTTGTTTGTAATCCTCAGGTAGCATTTTTTTGGGAAAAGATGGACTGAATTTAGTAAGGTTTGTTTCACTTTTCTGTGCTGGATACAATTTGCTCAGTGGGCAGTTGGGTCGCAAAGTGGAAAGAATGTTAGGTGCCATTTTCAAAACTCCTTTTTTTCCAGTTTTAAGTAAATGAACCTGAAAGTTTTTGACATGTAACTGGTCCTGTGTTTACTGTCATCCGCTTTTTCTTCTCTTTGGTCTGTGCTTTGTGGCCAAAAGCCTCTCCCATTATACCCAATTTTTCCCCAGAAGACTACCCCTACTCACTTTCCCTTTTTATTGTGTTATTCTATTGAAAGGGAAAACCTGCATTTAAGATGTAGAAACATGGAAGAGAGAGTGTGGTGGTCTTCAGTCCAGAAAGTTTTATTTCACTAATTTGAAATATCTGTATGGGCAGAACTTTGATTATGCACAACAGTGTAGTTTGAAATCAGAGTTGAAGTAACAGGAGGCTTCTGGTACATCACCATCTTCTCTCACCTGGCCTCTTAGCACAGGCTTCAGGCTTCTGAATGTGATTCTCATTCAGCCTCAGGCTTTTAGGACGGGACTGGGTGGTTGAACAAAGTGAGCGGGCATCTGGATTTCCTTGTGCACAGATAAGACCCCCGCTGTTTCTGCCTGGAATGGCCACATGTTTGCTTACAGGTGAGAAATTTTTTCAAGTTTTGAGAACAGATCTAGACAAAAGGCTTTACAGAAGGAAGCTGCACAGCATCTGCAACACGTAAATGGAAAATCTGTCTGCAGCATTCTGAAACTTTTGAATGCTTACTTCTTCTTTGGTAATTTCTTTAAGAAGTTTGAAAAAGTAAAAAAAAAAAAAATCTTGGTAGCTTCCCAGGGAAGATCCTGGTAATTGGTAAAAGTGGTTTTGTTTTCTGAGACAATACTCTGTGATAGCTTAAATCTGATGGGGTTTGTATTTTGTATTATTATATTTAGCTGGAGACCATCATAGTATATAATGTATAATTCAGCCTGACCCTAGTGTGTTTTCCCAAAAGTATATTATAGGCAACATTCTTATGAGGGAGGGGTTGAGAGTTCAGAAAAAGTCAAGAGTATGCAGCATTTCATACTCAGAGAGGGAAAGTTTATACATTTAGTAAAAGAAGTTTATTGAACTTAATTTTGTCCTCTTTGCTGACACTTTGGTAGAAGAGTTCTTCATTGCTGTTAAAACTTTGAATTGGGGAGCTTCATTAATCCAAACAGAGGTCCCTGTGCAGTCACTGCCCTATATCGTGTACCATGTTGGAACAGCAGCCTGAATGGATGGTTGCAGTGAAAAGAAATGAAATTGCTGTGTCAAAGGTCTATCCAACAATAGGTTTCTTAGCTTGTTGCCTGTCTAATGGATTTGGGGCTCTTGGCACTGGTGTTAGAAGAGTTTGCATCAGTCTGCATACCAAGCAAATATTATGGAGGGCAGAGGCAGAAAGTGCAGCAGAATTTCTTAGTGACACAAATATAGCCATGATGACTTAAGGACTGGCAATGCACTAGAAGAGCTCTGTGACTATAAAGTTTTATGTTTTCTGGCAATTTGCTCTTAAAAAATTAACTACTGTACCCAGTTATATTTTCATTTATTTAATTAATTTATATATTTCTTATTTATGCAAATATATTTTTATTTAATAACAAGGTTATTGAGATATGTATCATTTTACCTGTATTTTGAGATAACAAAGAAGTGCCATAAATGTTGCTGCCCTGTCTTTGCTTGGTCTATTTGTGTATAGGATTTATGGTACATTGCTATTAAGTTTTTATTTGCGCCTTACTGTACACTTATATCACCTCACATTCAGAAGTAGGTAATGGGGCTGTCATTATAGTAGATCTGCATGTGGGAATAGTTGGTAGTTTGCAGTGCTCCCTCCCCTAGTGACCTTCTAATGTAATTAACTGATGCAGCAGTTAATATGGTACTTAAACAGTTCAACCCCAGTATTTTCTACTGTGGTTCCTCACATGCTTGAATTCTGAATGCCTCAAGATCTTGAAGAAATTTATAAAGCAACAGTGTTTTTTTATCATCTTGAGTGAAACATTTTGCATGTTTCAAGGATTTTGTTACTTGAAAAATACCTGGATTTTCCTCTTGTCTTTATTCCCGGGTTCAAAATAAACCACAAGTATTGGAAATGAATAATATATATAACAGGAATGAAATGGCATCTGCTTTCAAAAACGTTTCAATCACCTCTTTGGATTAGTCTCAACTGGGAATGTTGGAAATTACTTCTTTAACTTGTCTTCTGTGAATTGAATAGGATGTAAATTCATCTCTGTGAGCATGCACAGTTAACAATGAAATAACAGTCCTTCCCTAGATAGTATACAGAAGGATGAAATGACTTACCAGTGTAACTTAGGCACTTCTGAAAATGTAAATATGCCTTATTCTGGATGTCTCAAGTATTATTAAAATGAAAGCAATAAAGAGAAGGGAAGAAAAGAGGGGATGGATATTTGTAAGGCCAGGAGTCTCTCATAAGTAGACCAGTTTGGCTTTTTTAGACAGAATTTATAGGTCATGCCTGTTTTCCTTAAAAAATACAAAAGAAGTTGTACTAACACACCTGAAATAGATCATTCATTGTCAAAAGTCTTTGCAAATAATTGGCATTGGACAGTAATTTCAAACAAGTTGCTTCTGTAGGAACATCAGGCAAGTTTTTTAGTCTAGATACTCATTACTTGCCCTTTTTAAGTCCTACCAAGTTACAGACAAGAGATGATTTTCTGAACTGAATAGCTGCAGCATCATCCCTTTGTGAACAGAAATAATTAGGCATACACTGGAACTCAGAAGATGTTACATACAGTACTACCTTTTGCTGGTGATTCTACCTGGCTTCTTTATTCTGCAGTCATCTGCTATTGTCTTCAGCTCGCATTTCTCATAAATCACTCTCTGCTCCTCAATCCTGCTACATCATCAAATGGAAATACAGACAAAAAATACTGCTATCCAAATTTAGGCAGATGGACAGGTAGCATTATCTAATGGCTCTAGTTTACTGCAACACGTTCAGGAACCCTGATTCCACTGGGAGATGGAGATGTTGAATATGATGGTGATTTCTTCAGTGTCAGAATGCTGACTGTAAAGAAATGCTCCCTTTTGGATAATGATAAGTATATCATAATGCAAATGTGGATTGATTTTTACTCATGAGGTTAAGTATTATGGGAACTAGGCCTTGATCTAGTTTCCACTGAAACAATGATTGAATTCTCATTGACTTGAGAATAAAAATAGTTGGACCACACATGCTTAGTTTTACTGTTTTGGAGATATGTTTCTTATTAGAAAGTATTTCCTTTCGTTAATAATATTTATGGAGACAAAGGAACTGGGAGAGCAGCGAATAATTGGCTAAACATGATACTTTTCATAATGAAGAAGAAGATTCTTATATTTAATGAGCAGGGAAAAGAATGGCCAAAGGATTAGAGAGATACAGTCCAGATACACAGCTCTGGTCGTTGAGTGCGCATGTATCAAATCTACTGGGTTATTTCAGTTATCTGGGAGTCTGGCCCATGAAATCTAAAAGCATCCAGCATCATATCTGTTCAGCTTGTGAGTTCCTGTGACTAAGCTGTAAAAGTGAAGAATTGCAGCAGCCTATAGTAAGGAAGATAAAGGAGCACCGGCATACATGCAGGGAAAGAAGAAAACAGTAACACTTGTGGGAAGTTATAGATAAATAAAATCCAATCTCCATTCACATCTTAGAATTTCTCTATAAACCAGCATACATTGCTTGTAAAAGAGTAGTGACAGAGGAAAGCTAATAAATAGCATTTCCTATGAGCCTTATTCGATTTACACCACTGATGAGCTCCATAGAGCTAATTTGTTGAGAGGGCTCTTCCAAGTGGGGATGTATTTCCCAAGACAATTTTTATGGATGGAAGTCAGTAATGATATTTAAAGCAAATAGACTATATCCTTATTCAATGAATATGCTCATGTGGAATCTTCACAGTAGACTTAGATGGCTTACAACTTCGGAAATCAAATTACCTCAAGGGCGATGGGAAATTTTAATAGAAAGAAATTTCCAGTATTCCATAAGCTGTGTGGGAGAGTGGAAGAGAAAGCTCCTGTGTAAAGTCTCTTGCTGCCTGGCTTTTCATGTTAGTGTTGGCACTGCAGTAGCCTATGTTACAAGGCAGTACGCTGGCTTCTATATCCCATCGTAGCATATTCTCTCGAAGGCATATCCTGACCTGAGCAAAGGAAGTAGTTTAACTGGCAGTCTGAAATTTCCCCAGTGACATATTTTGAGTATGTCTCTGGCTTACATTTGCATTCCAAAATAAGGAATGTTTCTTCTAAAAGACTCGGGGTAGTTGGTGAAGCCAAAGCTATTTTAGTCTCTCCATTCCTCTTCCTACTTAGTAGGTGCTGTGGCTGAAGAAAGCAGGGACTACTATTTCAAAGTCTTCTTTTATTGGACAGGACAGAACAGGAAAGGAAAGGGAAAAGAGGAAGGATTGAGACAGTGTAGCTGTCTTGCACACAGCAGTTTTAAGGATGTGATGCTGATTTACGCTAGCTGAGAATCTGGTATCCAATGCATTTAGGAGAGAAAATGTACAATGGCATTAAAAACCACCAGATTTATTCTTTACTATATCAGCTTGGTGCTTAATGCCACTCCAGTGGACTAGGAAAGGACAGTTTCATTTTAACACTTTATGGCTTCTTCATGAAAAAGAACACAGAAAATAAGCAGCCAAAACCTGAAAAAAGGGGCTGAATTGCAGGGTTTTAATCTCTTTTAGTGATGCATTTCTGGATTTTTTTTTTTTTATTGGTCATGGAAAGTGAATCATATGTTTGATGGTTTGTATTCTGCTGTTGTTGTCTCCTCTTCATTTTTTGGCTTTGTATTATTTAATTTCTGCTAGGTGTTATTTCTAAAGAGAACAGAAATGAACTGAGGGCCTCACACCTACAGGTCTTTTATCAATGTTTTTAATGACTAGTACTCTGCTACAAGCCTTTTAAATTTACCTGCTAAACAATCGTCAGTTCCCTCCCCAGTCCTGGATACATGTACATATAAAAATATATATGTGCGTGTATATACACAAATGTATATGTGCTTGAGAAATTCTTTGGCACTGGTTGAGAGCAGCAGGGTTGTTTACAGAGGGTATTCTTACCCTTTATGTGGTTTCATACAGAATGTTTTCATTTGTGGAAGGTGGAAGTGATGGAAAGTTGGGTTTTCTTTAAACATCTAGAATTTAGAACTCCAGTTCTCTCTGGCAGCTTCTGTAGAGTCATCAAAAACCTGGAATATTTTATTCTCTTAAGGCCAGCCATAGGAGTTTTTTTGTGGGGGATGAGCATGAGCACCTGGTGATTTTTCTCAGTAGCTTTCAAGATGGGATATGACCAGAAAAGCCCTTTGGATTTCCAAAAGCCCATACAGCTGGAATTGCTCATCTGACTTCGCTTCTGCCCTAGATTTCAGATAATCTAGACAACTATCAAGATTTTCACCCCTTCCTAACAGAAAGCTAGTTAGGTCTTTTTCTAATCACTTATTCACTGTTGTCACACTGGGTGGTTCACCAGCTTTGGAGCAGTAGACTGAATTAGGAAAATGCCATTATCTTCTACTTTTTAAGTGAGGAACCAAGGTAGTGAGAAGTAAAAAGCTTAAAAAAACTTCCATCAAGATCTACAGGATGTTGAGACAATTTTGAATGCAGGACATTGAGATAGACTTCCAAGATTTCTAACTGCAATGGAGTAGCGAAGGCATGTAATAAAATGTTTTCCATATTCCATGGGGAATCCTAAACTCTATGTCAGTGGAGCACTGACTGAAATAGGAAAGTCCCAGACGTGTGCAACTGTTTTCTAATGCCTTGTGATTGACTTTGTTGTGAAAACAAAATTCTGCATGTGGCAGTCTAATGCTCTACGTTATTGCATTTAGGCAGATGCGACAGGATGTTATTTTAACTGTCTTTTTTGTCTAAGCTAAGGTAATAACTTACCTGCAGTTGGGAGGAGGAAGGAACATGTGGAGAACATGTCCTGCTCTTGTACTCATGGTGTCCTCTCTTTTCTTTTTCAGTGAGTATGTTTTTGAACACATTAACCCCCAAGTTCTATGTTGCCCTGACAGGCACATCCTCATTAATCTCGGGACTTATTTTGGTAAGTACTACATCTATAAATATCACTTCAGAATTTTATTTTGATATCCAGAATTGTATTTTGGGCTTCATGCAGATTAATAGGTATCTTTTTTTCTTCTGTAACCTTAGAGTTCTGTAGCACATAAAATTTGTCTTTATTTGTATATCTATTTCTCTGTAAATGAAAAAGAAAAAAAAGAGGTTTCAGTGCTGTATCTTAAAAGAAAAAAAGCCTTGAAGAACAGTGTGACTCACTAACAACCCTACAGTATTTCTTAACAAGTGTTTGCACATTAAGTGCTTTCCTTGACAAGTACTACAGAAATGGAAAAGGGCAATAAAAGGAAGACCAGGAAAGGTACCAACTATCTTAGCTTAGCGTGGTCCTTTCAGAAAGATACAGCAGGACTTAACTAGAGAAACACCAGTTCTGGTGCCAGGATTCCAAGAGATAAATATTTCAGATCTTCACTTCTAGAATCTTTCCCAGTATATATCTGCCTATTTGCTTAAATGTCTGTATTTTTAAACCATTTAAAAACACCTCCTCCCATATGTGATTCTTAAGGGTTTCTTCATGCAAATTGATGCAGTGGAGTGAATCATAATTCTATCACAATGCAGGAGTCCAAAGCAGAGCATTTGCTCTGAATTTTATTAAATATCTTCATAGAAACAAATGGAGATTAAAAAGATATGGATTAACCGGGTGTACATATATATTATTGTATGTGGTCTGTTCTTGTTTCCTCACTGCTGAGAGCTGGCTTACTGCTTACACAAGTGAACAGTGTAGCACAACACAGAACAGAACATAATGATCCTCTAGTCCAGCTGCCTGATGACTTCAGGGCTGACCAAAAGTTAAAACACGTTATTGAGGGCATTCTGCAAATGCCTCTTAAGCACTGGCAGGCCTGGGGCATCCACCACCTCTCAAGGAATCCTGTTCGAATGTTCGACCACTTTCTCAGTAACGATATTCTTCCTAATGTCTGGTCTGATCGTCCCCTGTCACAGCTTTGAACCATTCCCATGTGACCTGTCTCTAGATTGCCAGAAGAAGAGATCAGCCCTTCCCTCTCCACTTCCCCTCCTCAGGGAATGGTTGCCTTTGTTTTAGTCTTGTTCCTTCAAGTTGTACACTTTAAAAATCTGCTGTATACAAGCTCTATACCCTCCCATACCATACCAAACTAGGCATGGAACTGGGATGAGACCAAGTGTAAGCTATTGTAGTGGCAAGTGGAAAGAGGAGAGAGAGAGAAACATAGCTAGAGGCTGGTTCACATCACCTCAGATCCACTAATCTCAGAGAAACCTGAAAGCAACCAGGATCTTAACCGAACACTATCAGTTTGGTTTGGCAAATCTGCACCTCTCACTTCCACATTGCCTGTAGTCGATGTAGATAAACAAATGGCATCCTTGACTGCTTAATTCCTGTGAGACTCTCATCACTTAGCGATTTCAAGTATAAAGCAGCAGGTGCACCGCTGCTGTGTCTTGCTCTGAGTTTCCTCATAGCAGAAGGCAATTAACTAATGTCTGCACCTTGGGCATTCATCAATCCTATATGGATTGAGCCCCAAAGCACATGACGGAGCTCCAGAGAGATCAACAGAACTTTCAGAATAGGAGCAGGAGCCAGACCTGTAAGACTTGGGTTCAATTCAGCAGAACTCACTTAAATGGACAGGTGGAAAATAATGTTACATTCAACACTGTCACTCAGAAGGAAGAAAATGCTGGGCCCTACCACCAAGATGAGAAGGATTGAGAGAAATAACATGGGTTTCACAGACACAGTTCTGTATTTGTTGCTAGAGGGCAAAGACAGCAGGGAGAGGTGACAAGACAAAGACAGTTTATTTTTTGCCCTATTGAATTACTTTACAGAACCAAACAGGAATAAAAACTTTGAAGAGTGACTAATTTATGTGGAACTAAACTCATCACTGTGAATGTAGGTACATTTTATACTCTAGTCTTGAAGGCAATTTCTGAGGAATGATCTCAGCAGGTGACTTGTGAGCAAGAAATTTCTTAGTCCTGTACTTCGATGGGAAGCACAAGAAGGAAGTGGCAAGACAAACTCAAGACTTATGATATGGAGAAGGGGCAAAAGGACATGAATAGAAACCTTTCATTAAGAAATCAGATTGAGCCTTAATCAAAAGAAATCCCTTAGTATTGCATGAGAAAGTCCATTATGAACAAGTTGAGGAAACAGTGAGTTGATGGAGGTGTACACACAGAAATCAGACTGAAAGCTTTTTTTTTTTTTTTAAATCTTCAGTACTGCTGTCAGTTGTTTGCTGTTCATATGGCACCTTCCTAAATGTGAAAAAGGTATATAGGCCAGACAGGTAACAGCCAGGAACCCTAGTTTGTAGGGACCAGTGTCTGTGCTGAGAGGAACATGTTTTCTGTAAATTTGATAATGGAAAAAGAACTAAGCAGATGTGGTCATGGAAACAAGAAAGTGGATGCTGAACAGATCGCACATCAGAAAAGACAGCTGATTAAGTTCTAGTGAGGCAGTGCTAGCCTGTCATTAGCCCAAGTATGTTTCAGATTAATTATTTCTTAATCTTGCTGTTTACTAGTGGCCCTGTTTTACATGCTGTTTACCATGACCAGTAACACGATGAATTGCCCACATTGCCACACACTCCACACACTTACATCAGACTACACAGCATCATCATTTCTAAAGGATTATTAGTCCTGTAATGGTATAAAGTGAAGTTTTTTCATGAAATAAACATTCTCTTGTCAAATCTGTATTACTGGGGTACTTTTTAGGCTAGATGTACTATTATTGCTTGAAATTTTCCACCATATGGGCTGGCAGATTTCTTTCCATTATCAGTTGGCTGCAGTTCCTAATCAGAAGGAGAAATCACAGCACCACAGGTTATGAAATAATGGAAAATTCCATAATTTCATATGTGTGGTAACTGATGGGAAAGTGATTTCTTTTTCTAACTCATGTTTGAGTCATGAAACAATGACTGCAAAGTTCAGCTTTGGTCAGTTGAATACTACATTACTCCTTTGCAAAACACTACACTCCTGTCTTATTTTGTCTCTTACTTTGTTTTAATTCTTTAGTTAAAATTCTGAGCTTGCTATAGGCAACGTGACTGAATTGAAACAAGGATTTCAGACCTTTTTTCTTATAGGTCAGAACTGTACAGAAAATACTTTTCTATCTCAAGCATTTTCCATAACAATTACTTGACTACAGCACATAGTTAAAAATTAACAATTTAGCATATATTCTCTTCATCCATGCACTGTTGTAGGCATCAAAAATAAGAACAAGATTTAGTCCACAGTTGCATTAGAAGTACTGTATTGGAAACTGTGATTCCACCACAGTTACCTTTAATCCAGTAAAATACAGTGTGCTGTCTCACAGAATACAATGAGCTGCATTGTATTCCATGTCTGGGAGGGAGGCTGAGGTTTTCCACAGGCAGAGTAATAAAACTGTCATGAAACACACCTGACATCCAGTAAATGCTGTGAACTAGAACTATGTAAATGCCACTGAGATTTCTAAATAAAGCCACATATTTAACATACAGTTATCACCAGAGTTGCTCAGCAAGTATGTGAGGTACTTGCACTGCAAACTGATAGAGTCTGAGTTCTAACAAAGCACAGGTAGAAATGAACCTCAGACTTAAATCTCTACTAAGAATTCCTTGTTATTCTACTTCTGAGCTTGGGACAGTAGTAAGTGTCTGCTGCTACACAATGAAAAACATTCTGCAATGAATAAATACCAGGCCTTTCAGATGTAAGAATTAGAAGGGCAGCCTGCTGAGGTAGAGCATGAGTCTACACACTGCCTAGCATTGAGCAGCTAGGCTGTTTGCTACTACCCAGATATGTAGTGTACTGCCAGAGTCACAGCCTCTTGTAGCCAATGGTACCAGTACAGGAAGTCTGAGAGAGGACCTGAGTAGCACAGGATTTGTCTTATTTTCTGCAGATACTAATTGATCTGCTTGTTTCACTACATTTGTGTAGTCTGCTGCAGAGGGGCAGGAGGGTGACTGAGTTCTGGGTGCTGCCACAGATCCTGTCAAAGTCTGACAGTTGTGCAGGGAGGGCTGAAAAGCAATACATGGTAACGATTGAGTTTCTGCTCTGCTCAGAGAAGGCTCACAGGTCAGGAAGGGCAGAACCATTGAAGGGAGTTCCTAAGAGAGTGGAAACCTTGCCAAGGAGCAGATGAGAGAGGAAGGATCTATTGGAACCCAGTCCACAGACAAGAAAATGGTATTGTAACTTGGTGGGGTCTACACAGTGTTGAGAGAACTAATACACTTAATCCAGGCAATCTATTATTTTCTTTTGTGTTTCTGTATTTCCGGAGGTGGATGAAGTAAATAGCTTTTTATTTTTAATATGCTGCCTACCAGCACTGCATGTATGTTCTCCTGCTGTCTCTTTGAGATAAGACAAATGCAGGTTCAGTAACCAGGAGCAGAGTCTAAGAGGATGCTGAGTGGGTGTATTTAATCCAGAAGGAATGGAGGTGCTTATCCTTCAAGACTGTCATTAAGGACACTCAGCAGAGGCATGCTGTTTCCTAGATCCAAGATGGGAGAACTGGAGGATCTCCTGGAGTCACTGGCTACCAGTAACAGCTAAATAAAACACCAGCAGCTTGCTTTGTTGGAAGGCAAGTAGCATTGTATACTCACACTCATATGGATAAACACTCTTGCCTTCCAAAACATGGATGACCTTTTCCATACTGTTACTGGAAACACCCCCTGGGCTGTAATACACATAGAACATTTGCAGTCATTGCCTGGGAGAGTTGACACAGGCCAGGTAGTGTGCTAGCAAACAAACAGCATGGATTACTTGAGCCAAACCTGCGCTGTGGTCCCTTTTATTTATAAAATAGGCTTAGCCATGGAATCAAGTCTTGCTATCACTATGCTGTTCCTCCAGAGAGTAGGTTTCTTTTAAATCCATTAGATTGGTTGAAGAGTACTCCAAATCTACCCCTCTGAGACCTGAAAGTCTCATTAGAAGGCTGAAAGAGAAATCTGAGCTGTGGAGGTTGCTGGGAAATGAAATCCTTTACTGTTTCTGTTGAAGACTCCATACACGGACACTAGGAGGGAATGACGGTGTTTGCTCTAAGACAGGATGCCTGTCTCACATATGAGAAACAGAAAAGCACAATTCAAATCATTGATAGATATTGCTCCTTGGTCCGGTGAGAACCACCACCAAAACCATCCCTTGTGAACTGATGCATATATAATGGAATATCTGTTCTGAAAAACTGCAGGAAGATCAGATCTGATAGCCAAGTGATGCAGAATAGATTCGTTGCTACAGAGATAAGTAAAATTATCTGGGATTGTTTGTGTGTGAGGGCAGATATAAGAAAGAGGATGACTATACCATGTTCATTGCACAGGGGAAGAGAAGTGTATGAAGAAGACAGCATTTCCAAAATCACATGCTCTTATATTAGGCAATACTTATACCAGATAAAAAAAATAAAAATTCTTAATTTACATTTCTTAACACACAAAGCTGGAAATGTTCAGAACAGCGTTTTAACTTGCCCCTTGTGAACATTATGGTCCCAAAAATCCCTTGAGGGTTTGGACATGTTTGATCCTGTTCTAATTTGAAAGCATAGGCACCAACTAGAAAGACCCCCAAGTTTGTCAATTGCTGTGAAGGGGACATCTGTGGAAATGAGCTTCCCTCCCACTGAGAGGAGAAATGAGGTGGCTTTTTCTTTCAGAAGTGGTGCAGAAATTAACCTTTCTGATTAATTTCCTCTCTACTTCACATCTCTGTCAGTGAGTAATTCATCTTTATAGTAGTTTATTCTATCAGATGATCTCTCATCTGCTGAACTGTCAAAAGATTGTTGACTTCACGTGGCCTTCAAAGTTGATGATGCAGTTAGAAGTCAAATTTGATTTATAGAAATCAGGTTTCAAACCAGATGACACTGTCTGAGAAAGATGCAAAAATTCCCTAAAGAGAATTGGTTTGACTTAAGCACCAAATTACAGATTACCTCCTTATACATGCTGAACAAATCACTCCAAGCAAAGGCTCATGATGATGATGATGATGATTTATGGCTTTACTTTCTAAGAGACTGTATGAATTGAGATCTGACTGATGTTTCCTGGCATTGGATTCATTCAACATAGCAAGTATTTTTCAAAGCTGCCTTAAACAATTTATGAGCTTTAATGCCACTTTTAAAAATAATTAATGTATTTGTAAGTCTAAGGAGGCAGGCATACAGCTGTGTCACATTTGAGCAAGTTTCTGTCACTCAGCTGAACTGTAGCAGAGACTACATTTATATATATATGTACATTCTTTGTAATTGTCCCCTCAGTTTCATTGAAATTCAGTGTGACAGCTTTCCAGCTGGTATACATTTGTGCAGGACAAGTGGGCTCAAGTGTGCTTTTGTGCTGCTCACTCTCTCTGGGTTTTACTGACCTCATCTAAAATCTTATCATGATTGAAATAATGAGCAGGAATTTATTAGCACATTTTGCAAAACCTTTTTTTTTTTCCTCTCTTAGAGAAAGTACAAAGCTTGTTAGATATGGTCTGAGTTTTGCACGGCCAGTCTGGCAGCTGTACTTGAGTCCCTGACTTACACTATAGTAAAATTCTTACTGAGTGTCCCTTGCCTCAGTGCAACACTATAATCTTTCATTCCTAACGCCCTCTCTCTCTGAGAATTTGGACAGGTAGAACTGTGGCTTTTGTGCCTTGATTTGTTCCAAGGTTTTCAAAGACAGAACAGAAACAGATGTTCACAGCAGATCTATGACTTTATCTTACGGCATCACCTTTCTCTTATGGCCAGCCACATGCTCATGATGCTCTCTTAAATCGTAAGATACAAACTTTAACCTCTTTAAAAAGTGTGGTGTGCCTAAAAAAAGCATGAGAGCAGCCAAAACCAAAGCTGACACACCTGTGCCAGCTCCCTGTCCACCATCTCCAGCATTAAGAGGCAGTGATGCATGCCTGGGGAAGCCTATGTGGAACAAGTGTTCAGTGACACTGCATCAGCATTCTGTCCTGGGCACTTGGCATTCCCACCTGGCTGCTGCTGCAGGCACGCGCCAGTGGAACCAGAACAGTGGCAAATGCACCTCAGAGTCTGTGTAAGGAGCAGCTGTCCAGGTTGTGTGGGGTTTTGGTGACTTGCGTGGGAAAGAGTTCACAAAAGATCTGAGTATGTTAATGCTCTGGTTTCTCTGTGATCATCTGTTTAGCTTCCCAAATGCTATGTGTTCACATAGTCCTTCTGTCTTCTCCCCATCAGCCTGCTCCATTTGCTCTTGTTGATGTCTCTTAGAAATGCCTTTAGATTGTTTTGGGGAGTGATCTCCAGAGCTGCCACACAGTCTTGTGTGAACTAGTCTCAAGTAGGCACCAGCTTCATTCCCTTTCACTCCTATGCAGATAGAGTCCTTCCATATGAATCCTCTAGATGCTTTAACAACACATTTTAATTCAGGGGGAGCCCCAGTGCAGAATGCATTGGGAGCATGTTTTGGAGAGGAACATTTTCCTTCTATCTCAGAAAATTTATTTCCCCCTCCTTTAAGGGGGCTGGGGTTAAAAGTGTGTCTTGTCCACGGACAGTCCAATCTCATGGAGACAGAAGTCATTTCAACTACATAAAGAGGTCAAGAGAACATAAAAAATAAAAAAAATATTGAAAGAAGAAGTGTGTGAAGCCTGGCCTGAACTTTTCTGGAGCAGGCAGACCCTGAGGAGGCCTTCCAGAGCCTGCTGTCTATTGGCTGACCCACCAAAACGTGCCCAACAGCACACTGATGGTGACGAAGATGTGAACACAATCCTTTCCCTTATTGTTGATTGTGCCTAGTAAGAAGAGATTTTATCAAAGCTTTCAGCACTGGTGTAACACATGGGGAGACCGAGGAAAATGGGAAGAGCAGAGACTGTCTGTTCCCTATTTTTAGTGCAATCAGTATAACAAAGTCCTGCCAAATTTCTCAAAACTCCTTAGATTTGCTTTTGGTGTGTAGATGTTTGGGTGATGATTCAAGTGCAACTTACCCATTCATTATAAGCTTGTGTTTCTTTACAATTTTTACAGTCTAAACCTTTTCCATATTTATATGAAATAGTCTTCATTTCCAGGTTTTTGTGGTTTCCTGAAATATGTGTATTCTTACCGAGTAATATATTTTTTATGAAAATACCACAGAAACATGTTTATGTGTATAATTTCAATTTCAAGGTGTTCTCTTCAGCTGTGAAATTATTTTCCAAGTCGAGCTCTCTAAATAATTTTTTTTTTCTCTGATTTGCTAGCTCAACCAAATGCCTGAAAATAAAATTAATTCAGTCAGCCCAAGTCAGCCAAACAAAATAAAACACAGTTCAGCTAGGGAGGAAAAAAATCCTAAAAGGAACAGGATTCAGCTTCCTGGAGTTTGTTTCGCATTTTTAACATTTTTTAAAAATTAAATTCAGTGAATGTCTTTGGAAGCATTTACTGGGGAAACAATCAAAAAAAGCAAATCTGCTTTTCCTCATTCTCTGGGCTGCAGAGGGAGCTGGGGCAAGGCGAGGCGGATTCACCCGACTGCAGCATCCTACCGGCCTGGCTGATACCGGCCCGAATGGGGCATTGCCGGGGGGGGGGGGGGGGGGGGGCCTGTTCTAGAAGTCAATTTAAGGAAAGAGGCCTAACAGCGGAAATAATTTGAGGGTATTTTAAAACAAAACTAATCGCGCTGACAAGATTTGACATTATCCACCTAAACTTGGGTCCCGTTTAACATCCCCGTGTGCTCGGGCGGGGGTGACGCGGGCAGGAGGCCGCGGGCGGCCGCAGCCGCCGCCTCGCCCGGCGCGCTGAGGGGCGGGGGCGGGCGGAGCAGCGGGCGGAGGCCGGCGGCCCTGACGGCGTGTGTGTGCCTTGCAGATCTTCGAGTGGTGGTACTTCCGCAAGTACGGCACCTCCTTCATCGAGCAGGTCTCGGTGAGCCACCTGCGCCCCCTGCTGGGCGGGGTGGACAACAGCGCGCCCAGCACCGCCAGCGCCGCCGGCGGGGACGCGGACTCGAACCGCCAGAGCGTCTCAGGTGAGCGGCGCCGCGCCCGCCTTCGGCATCCTGCTGCGCTCAGGGAAAAGGCGGAGCTGCCTCCTTAATTGCTAATTGCAGCCTTCCGGATTCACGCGGCGAGTTTTGCTTGGGCTGCAAAATTAGTTAATGCGTTAGTTTTCTCCTTTTGTTCTGAAAACCCCACGAAATTGCACGTGCCCCGTCTGCAGTGTCCTTTGCCCAGCGGAGGGGCTGCGAAGATGATTTAGGGGCTGGAGCGTCTCTTACGAGGAAAGGCTGAGGGAGCCCGGCCTGTTCAGCCTCGAAAAGAGACAGCTGACAGGGGACCTCATAAATGTCCACGTGAAGAGAGGGTGTCAAAGGGATGGAGTTCAGTGATGCCGAGCAATAGGACAAAAAGCAGTAGGCAGAAACTGTTGCACAGGAATACTCCTCATATTCCACCTGAATGTGAGGAACAACTTCTTTGCTGTGCAGGTGACCACGCACTGGAACGGGTTGCCCGGAGAGGCTGTGGAGTCTCCCTCCCTGGAGATACTCTATCACTGTCTGAATGCAATCCTCTGCCATGTGCTCTGGGATGACCCTGTTTGAGCAAGGAGGTTGGATGAGGTGAACCGCTGTAGTCCCTTCCAGCTCAACCAGTTGTCTGATTCTGTGATTCTAAAGGCAGGTAGTATTTTTACTGAAATAATTTTGAGTAATAACGAAGTTGCTAAAAAAACAATCAGACGAAGAAGTCAGAAATGTTCATCTGGTTTTGCATCAATTTTTTTTTAGATAATGTAATTAGTATGTAAACAACATTTGGATTTTACCTTAGTTAGTGGAAGCATAGTGACTTTTAACAGCTTAAGGGCTTGTTAGGTTCCTGACTCTGCTACGGCTTTGATCTGTGATACTGGGCAAGTCCTAACATAGTCAGGCTTCTTTAAAAGGCCTCCGGTTTAGGAAGCATGATTTCAGGCATTTATGGCCTGATCTTTACAAGCTTCCAGGCATTCACAGCTCCTGCAAGGAGTGAACTTGTCTGACCCTAAGCCATTCAAGCCTGAGGCACCTTAGGCCAGGTTCCTCTGAGAGACAGGCCAGCCTGCCTAAAATGAATCAGCCCCCCAAGCACTGAAATTTGTGGACTGAAGGAGCCGCATGGGAACTTGTCTCCCTACTTGGGTGACTTGGCTGCCTGGGGAGAATAAATTGAAAACTCAGCCCATGAGTGATGAAAATGCTGATATGCTATTGCTTCTGGCTTGAGTGGGAGATACTTACTGTTAAAGTCAGGGCAGGAGCATCTGGACTTGTGTTCCTCATCTGTTAAAAGAAGCTAATCTGTTTCTGTCCTAGCTTGGCTTACAGGCCATAATCTTAATATTGGAAGTTAATTAGGGATGTGCACCTGGAATCAACTATGGTTTTATTGAATTTATTTCATGTGCAGGCTTTTAGAATATATCAAAATTTGCAAGTGAAGAAAAGGGAATGAAAAGAAAAAAACCTCACTTACAGAGAAAACATTGTTCCACAGCTGAGCTGCCTATATCTGTACCTGGCAAATTTCTATGTCTACTCATCAGTGTGTGTGAAAACAGGCAAATCAAAATTAGCTCTGAACTTACATGTTAAATAATATAAGTGGGCTCACAAAGCCTTTTAATTTACTGAGTAAGTCTACTTAAGGTAACCTCCATATAGCACAGCAAATTCAGCTGTTGTCTTTCTCATCTGAAGAGAGGCTGTGAATAGCAGCACTGCATGGTCCAGGGTATTAAATTTGGGTGAACTGGCAGAAAGCATGGGATGGCTTGGAAACACCTGTGTGCACTCATCAGTGTGCTCAATCACACTTCAGCGCTTTGAGATAATTCCTGTCATTTTAAAACAGAAGGCACAGTATTTTGACTAATGAGGTTCACACATCTTGACTTTTCTGATATAAAGAAACAGTCAAGGAGCGTGTTTGCTTTCAGTGCATTGACACTGAGCTGGGGCTCTCGGTGTCACTGGACAGTGTGTCTGTATGGATAGCCTGTTATTAGTGCCTTCAGAAAGGTATCAGTGTTCCAAAAGTGATCATTGAAAAAGTCTCTGAAAGGTTAAAATAAGGACATAGTTATGTTACTGGTTTGTAAAGTAACAGAAGAGGCAACCCTTTTGGTTTACCATGCATTAACACTGCGATAGTTCTTTTGCTATCCAATGAGATGGAGATGGCTTTTCCTCTTGGCTCACCATGTGTTCCTTTGTAGATGTTTGACTGTGGTAGAATGTTGCAGTAGATACCTCTGTCTTTCAAAAGATAGGGAAAATGATGTTGTACTGAGGCCATGGAGTTAGCAGATACCAAGACAAAAGGAACAAGAGAACACCGTGTTTGACTAGCCACACAGATGCCAAGACATCCCCAGAAAATGAAGGTGGTAATTAAAGGCCTTCTTTACCTCCCCTTTTTGTTCCCAAGTTCAACCTTTCCCTGCTACAGTGCCAGAATTTTTCATGCTTTGGATAAAGCGTAACCACTTGAATTCCAGTAAGATGAACAAAAAGTGTCACTGCAGTTGCATAGTTGCTACCTAATCTCATTGGTTGCAAACAGAGTAAGTTAACACATTGAATTACACCTCTGGAATTGAGGAGTCTGTTGTTGGTTTAATATTTGCAATGCTTTGAAAGTCATATTATGTAAAAACTGTCAGATTGAAGCTTGTCAAACAGCCATACCTTCTGGCTGCAAAACAGAGCACAGCTGAATGTCAGTCAAGTACTTCTGCTGAATAAACCAGTGGAAGTTTCTAATATTAGCTGCCTGCTGAAATGGGTACTTGAAAGACACACTCTTCCCTAAAGTCTGCCTGTTCCTGTGGCTGTTCCATGCACTTGCTGGGGGAACACAGCAAACTGAGGGCCCACCTATTCCACTTGACTAGTTTCTGTGTTGCTGAGAGTATCTTTCTGTTTCTGCAAAGAGTTTCTGTAAAATGCTTTCTGTTCATGCCACTGTAGCCCCATACTCAGATGTGGGAGCTATGTCCATGAGAAAAGAGGAGGACTGGGCTTTTTTTAACGGAACAGGCATATTGTTACCATAAAGATACCCTTCTGCCTCAACAGTCTACCAGAAAACTATTGGTTTGATTTAGAAATGATGTCACAACAATTCATAGGGAGAAATGTGCTGGTTAACATTTTTCGTGGAAATCACCCTGTGGAATGTTGGAGGGCCAGTGCTAGTGATGATTTTTTGCAGAGCACCAGTAGCAGATCTGAGATGGAGTGACATGCTGCCTCTCAGTGAGTCTTTGTGCAAATAGTGAGGTTTATTCTGGTCTCACCTTCGCTGGAGTGAATTGTCTTTTTTGTAATTAAGAGAATAAATCTGGTGTTAAATGAAAGGAAAAGCCAGAATCAAGACCTCACTGTTTCAAAGGTTGTACAATTTGATTATATTTTTCAATTTTTTGCTTTAAATTATGTTGTTGATTTCCATATCTCTTATTTCTTGTAGTGTGAAAAATTCAGTTTTTCCCCCAAGGGAAATTTATAAAATGTTTTTAATTTTCTGAAACCTATGCAATGCCAATCAACTTTTCTCTGCCAATCAATTTTAGCATCTGCTGCTATCTTAAGTAAGATCAGCAGATGTTTCCATAGATTCTTACTAAGGAGGAATTAAATTGGGCAACTGTAACTGAGATTCACAGTGATTTATAGCATTAACTGGACACTGATGTTTTTCTGGAGAAATAACAAGTCCATAGGGACCAAGTTAATTGCTGTTTTTCAGTGCAATAACCCAGTGTGATTCCCTCTTCAATTCTGCATTATGGTAAATGTGAGTCCTGGAACTAATCAGTATTATCTTTTCATGTGGCATTTGGGGCTTTGTTAGTGGTTATTTGTCTGGAATGATTGCATTTGTTGACACTAATCTATAATTAAATTATTATTTAAGAAAGAAAGAACAGTCTGATTACCTTAATCTCAGTGCTCTTGACGGGTTTTTGCATTTGCACCTATAAAAAACAAGCCATTTGGTAAGGCTCATTGTATGGTAACTTATGTTTTTTATAAACCTCAAGTACCATTGTAATTTGGGAGAGATTCCTTATGTGTGTGTCTGCTTCTTACAGAATGCAAAGTCTGGCGAAATCCTTTAAATCTGTTCAGAGGAGCTGAATATAATCGGTAGGTGCTACAAAATTACAGTTTTCTGGCACAGTACTGGCTTAAGGAGCTTAACTGTACTTTTCCATTAATCTAACTTAAGAGATGAAAAACAAAATCAACTGTGGATACATGCACTCGTGTCAGGTTTTTATGTAATTCATAAAATGTTTCTGAATTAAAAGGAATTTAAATTCATGCTGATGCACTTTCTTATTTCTCTAATATTCGTTATTTCTCCAGTTCTTGGCAACATTGTAAAAAAAATGGAGTGACTTAAGTGTGTTGTACCTGGTGTTAATGTAGCAATTCTGTTCAAATCCATTATAGCCAAAAACTTAATGCATTCCATATAGGTTTCATGGAGTCCTGATATTTGAATATATGTGTTTCCAAGTTCCAGTGTGGACTTTTCAACATCCTCATTAGTTTAGGCTCAGCTGCCATTGCTCCATCACAGCACAGTGAAATGCAGTGTGTATTGGTGAGAAGGTTGGACAGGTGAACTTACTTGGCTACGCCCATGTCAAAGGTCTAGGATTCTTTTCTGGATTAGTTTTGCCAAGTGTGACCTCATTAACCCAAATGTCTCCTTGTTGGCATGTTTGCAGGTATACATGGGTGACAGGGAGAGAGCCTTTGACTTACTACGATATGAATCTTTCGGCACAGGACCATCAGACGTTCTTTACGTGTGACACAGATCATTTACGGCCTGCAGATGCTAGTAAGAGACCTTGTGAACAAATGCTTTTGCTACTAGAATAATGGCTGATTTAAACTGATGCAAGAAAAATGCAGTGAGACATCAGGTTTTTTGTATAGATAAGAAAAGGCAAGTTTGATCGTGCTGAGAAACCATTGTTGAATTTATAGAATTTCAGGTCTGAACAAGTGTCTGTATATGTAAACAATCTAATTTATGTTGCTGTGTTGTTCTGCTGTGTTTCTGGAGTCATTCAAAGTACCATTTAAAAGTGTAAAGGCTTGTTCCTTTCCTTCTCTTTCATGCAGTGGCTTCAAACATATATAGCTTAATTAGCCTCCAGCTGCAGTGTAGTAGGTTGAGTTGCATTATCCAGGTTCTATTTCATGTACAGTGACAGAAGAGAGAGAGCTGATGTAAAATTTGAGACCTGTATTTCATTCACTTATGTAGTTAGAAGGTCTGTAAAAAATGGGAACAGCACATTTAAAAGTAAATTTGTATAAGCAGCTTTAGTTGTGTTAAGCCTGCACTGTGAAGTCCACATGCAGACTTTGATTCTACTAAAAATGTACAACAATTATTTCAGTCGTTAAAATTTGCCTCTGAAGAGACAAATCTTTGTTTCTTAGGAAGGGAGAGATACTATGAGTTGGTTGCTCCATTCTAAAGGCATAGTTACATAGGAGAGCATATTGTGGTTTTTTGACACACGATAAAAATGAATCCCATTTTCTGAACTCAGTGGTGTAATTATGAGGTGGTAATACTAGCCTGGAAGTTGTTTCCGTTTAGCATTTACACAAAGCAACAGCACAATAAGGAGCTAGAATAAGAATCCCAACTATCCCTTTATTGTTTTGATCGCTGTGGAATCTACTGCACCAAGAGGAAGTAGCTGCTTGTCACTTCTATACTTGGCAGTACAGAGAGCCTGATCTCTCAGCCAGACTTTCTTCTGAGAAAAAAGTTTAGTTAAATGAAAGAAGAAAAAACACTGAGTATTTGGGACAAATGGTCCTGTTTGTTATGTATCTTTTTGAATGATCACTGAGCTGTATGAAATGCTGTGTAGTGAGTTAGGCTGAGATCAGTAAATTCTGTTGTTACAGTGCAGTAGATTCTCCTTGTTAAATCTTCTAATAACTCATATTTCTCTTTTCTCCTTTGTTTATTGAATAGTAATGCAAAAAGCCTGGAGAGAGAGAAACCCTCAAGCCCGAATTTCAGCAGCACATGAAGCTTTGGAGTTAAATGAGTGAGTGACAACAACATTAACATTTATTTTCTGTCTTTCAAAAATCCATTTGATGATATTTTAAGGCCAGGGGTTTTCTATAGTAATTTTTAGCCATGATTACAGGCCTGTCAAAGGAAAGCCTACAACAGAAGGAAAACAGCACAGCTGTGTGTTGTGCTAGCTACCCAGAAGATCCTTGGGGTGGTGATGACAATGGGAGTCTTCCCATTGATGTCAGCAGGCTTTGGAACAGCATAGAAAAATGGTAATTAAGTTACCTCCTGATGAGCATATGAAATATGCATTTGCAGGATGGAGAGTTCCCTTTTGGATTTCTCAGTTGTCAGGAATAGAAGCAAGAAAGAGGAGACTCATAAACACGTTCTGAAATACTCATTTCATAGAATGAGAGAATATGATGTAATTTGCTGTGACTTTTGGTCCTTTAGTCTGTTACTTATTTTTTCAATGCGAAATGTAGTATTTTGAGGTCCCACAATAAACTCATTGCCTTGACGATTTACTGGTATAGAAACTAGTATAAATGTTGCTAACATGCATAAAGGGAATCCTTTAGGTTGCTGAAGTGATATTCCTACATTCTAGAATTCCATAAACTGGTGCTTTACAGATTGTCCTTCATGTGTTTCATCAGAAGAGAAAGAATTATTTCTTCTTGTATAGTGATTTAACATGGAACATAAAAAGAAAAAGTGAGCTATAAGCCTGTCCTACTCACAATCACAGAATTACAGAATGATTGAGGTTAGCAAGGATCTCTGGAGATCAGTATCCAGCCCTTCCCTTCAAACAGGGCCACCTGCAATGCACTGCACAGGACCGTGTCCAGCAGGCTTTTGAATGTCTCCAGGGAGAGAGACTTGACAATTTTCTTGAACAGCTTGTACCAGTGCTCAGTCACCTTTACGGTAAAAAAAGTGTTTCTGAGGTTCAGGGGGGACCTCCTGTGTCTCATTTTGTGTCCATTGCCTCTGGTCCTGTCACTGGGAACCACTAAAAAGAACCTGGCACTTTCCTCTTTGCTCCCTCACTGCAAGTATTTACAAACTTTGACAAATTCCCCCCAAAGCCTTTTCTTCTCCAGACTGAACAGTCCTAGCTCTCTGAGCCTTCTCTCATATGTGAGATGCCCCAGTCCCTAATCACCTTCATGGCCTTTCATTGGACTCTCTGCAGTATGTCCTTGTACTGGGGAGCCCAGAAGTGGACACAGCACACCCACATGTGGCCTCATCAGGGCTGACTAGAGGGGAGGGATCACCTCCCTCTGTCTGCTGGAAACACTTCTACTGCAGCTCTGCGGCAAGGGCACATTACTGTTTTGGTTTTTGCTTGGTCTGGGTTGGGCTTTCTTTGTTGTTGTTGTTTTATCTTTACAACTACATTTATAATCCATTTTTTTTACATGGCAAGTGTTACAGTTCTGTTGATTCTTTTCATGTCATTACAGTATGGGATATGGTTTATATTAAAACAATAGTGCATAAAACTAGTCTTGATTTCCAGAAGGAGTTTTAGAGATGTAGGCTTAGTGAGACAGTGCTATACTTTCTGGGGCAGTTGTCAGTAGGTGTACTCAAGGGCTGAGTGATACAGTACCTAAAAATGAGAGTCATGGCGTGATTGACAGAATATTTATTCTTCAGAATAGTTCGTCAGAAAGGTACATGAAAAAATTTCCTTTCCTCTGTATTTAGTACATCCTTGCCAGTCTGCGTGTCTTCATACAGATTTTACTTCACATACCTTTCTCATGGTTTTTCCTCTGATATTTTTGCAGGTGTGCTACTGCTTATATTCTCTTAGCTGAAGAGGAAGCTACAACCATTGTAGAAGCAGAGAAGCTGTTCAAACAGGCTCTGAAAGCTGGAGAGGGCTGTTACAGGCGCAGTCAGCAGCTACAGCACCATGGTGCCCAATATGAAGCCCAACACAGTAAGTTTTTAGGAGGGACAGAACTTCCAAAGAGTTCTTTGGATTTAGGATTTTGGTGTTTGTTTTTTTTTGTTTTCCCTCTAAGAACTGTGCACTCAATGTTTGACATTGGTTGGGATATGGCCCTAGAGCCAGACTATTCTGTTTTAGTGTTTTTGCTCGATTCTGTTGCTGAGCTGTCAATGCTCAGATCATGGATGTGCCTTCTTTTTTGTCATGGCAGAAAATACTTAAGCATTTACTTAACAGAAAAGAAAAGGTATCAGAACCAAAGAGATATGACATTCAGAAAAAGCTGAACACTCTTTAAGGAAGTTGCCTTTAGCCATTTTGTAAACCCGGGCTCATGTTGTGAAAATGCAGTATAGTGTGGTGGAAACAGGAGTGAAGCGTTGCTTTGCCTGCTCTTTCCATCACCTCTGGGGGTAATTGCTTACACTGTGTTGTTCTGTGTAAAAGTTAATGAGACCATTAACCAGTGGGACATTTGAAGTTAGTTGCATTTATTAAGAAAGGTCACAGAAACATAAAATTTAACAACTGGCATAATAAAGTGCTTTAATTGAAAGTCTAGATTTTTATTACTTTTTTAAAAATTTTGAATAAGCAGATTTATCTGCTGTGCTATTTATTAGATTCTCCTTAAATCTAAGAAAATACATTCACTGACAGTAAATTACCAAAAAGATAATAAAGCAAACAGTCAAGGTTATTTCTAGACTGCAGTGGATATCTTAGGCAAAAATAGCACAAATTAATTACATAAATACAAGCACTAGCATACTTTCAGGCATCTTCAGGTTTCTCAGGACCTGATTTCACACCCTCTGGCTACTTTACATAATTTGAAGATTACTGATAAAAATTGTACATAGAAGAATTGTCTGTGATCCCTGGTTTCAAAAGTGTATGCAAGTCTATACCTGAAAATCCAAGGTTTCATAAAGCTGGGGGTAGTATTTTAAACATTTTTCTGTTGTAAAATCATATTTAGGATGATCTGTTCGTTTTTGGTGAAAGTAAAAATGTAGAGCAGCTGAGCCCTTGAAGCAATTTTTGGGCTCTGTCAGGCTTATGGTTGTCTGTGAAACCTTAGTTTGTGCACTCAATCCATCCTGAGTGCAACAATGCTGTGAAAAGTACACAATAATTAGTTAGCAAGCCATGTCACAATGTTTTTATCCAAGGTAACCTGGGAAAGTTTGTGCAGGGAGATACAGGTATGGTATTTCTGTAACCTGTGTGTGCTAGGTGGTTACTGTCATCCTCAGATTTGACACCCTGAACCTTCAGTACTGCAGCGGGGGAAGTAACCCATTGAATCGGAAAACTAAGTGCATTGTCACAGAGCCGGGAGGTTGAAAAGTGACTGCCGGCTCTGACCACATCATCTGGGGGGACTTCAGATCATCCCACTCATCTGTACCACACTGTCTCCCCTTGAAAATGTCAGTGTGCACCCACAGAAATTAGAGAATCTCCAGCCTCAGATGTTGCCCTGGACACAGGGGCTTCACACAGAATTCTTTTGATTATATGCTGGACTTCTGCATGGTTTGCAAAGGTGGAGAGGAGGGACTGTGGAGGAGGGACATGTGTTGCAGTTCCATGGCTCTGAGAAGTCTTGCATCCCTAATCTGGTCTTCAGAGTTAATTATGGGGTGAAGAGTGGGCATTTTATCTTTTAAAAGTGAAATACACTGTAATCTCTTGCACAACAACATCTTGTTCCATGTTTCTGTTTATTCATGTGCTCTACCTCCTTCATATAATATTTTGTTAGACCATAAAGAGTAAATAAAGTTGAGTACCCAACTTGCCCTCTTTCAAAAGGTGATAGTTTATAGAAAGCAAGGCAAATTTTATTTTTAAGGTTGCTCGTGTTAGGCATCCCAAGTCATTAGTAACCTCAGAGAATTTTGGCCTGAAAACTTAACTTGATTTCATAGTAAGTGGATGTCGTTTGACCATTCCTGCTCAAAATCCTGAAAAGAAGCTTAAACTGAAATGTATACTTCATAGCACACTACATAAACGTGTTTAAACAGATGTAACTGATAAATTGTGTATTAAATAGATAGGAATCAATAAAAAGAGATAAGGAACCAGATAATACAGAATAAAGCTAAAGAAATTCTACTCTCCTTATTTATATTTTCCTCTAAAGTAAGTTCTTTCAACCTGCTCCTTAATCTGTTTGAAAATTTTAATCACAGCTTTAAAACCGTTTGTAGGTACTTGGAATGTTTTCAGCACACATATTGTTCTTATTATGAAAGGCTTGAAAATGTTCAGAATAGGCTAAAAATCTTTACAGACCACATGCTATACACAAAGATAATTTGTAGCAGGTGTCTTACATTTTCATGATTCAGTAATTTTATAGATGATTATCTGTCCGCTCATTTCCTGTTCGTCCAGAAGTATTTTAAGAGTTTGCATTTGGAGCAAATGAGAAATGAAAGGAGTAAGAATTCTCCAAGAGAATAATTAAAACTGCTGTTTAGTTTCTGTCATCTTCGCTGTTAGGGAATCTTCTGACACACAGGACTATCATATCTGAAATATGTTAATTTTCCATCTGTAATTAGTGGTGTGAGGAATTTGAAGATGATAATTGGGTAATGAGTAAAGGCTGTAAACAGAAACTTCAGAGTATACTTTTCTTCTGATCATTAAGAAAAAGATTGTTAGGAGGACGAGGATTTGCTTTAATACTTCTCGTTGACAAGCATGTACATCACTGTACCTTCAGATCTGGTTACATTTCACCAGTGCAAGGCCAACCCAAGAGTATTTACTTATACCACTGTATATCTGGATTATTTCCACTGGTTTCAGTGCTATTATGCCACATCTAAATCTTCAGAATTTGTTAACGTTTTATTAAAATTCTTGTGAAAGTATTGATGGCAGCAAATAAGAAAACAGTTGAAAGCAAACTGTTTCCTTTTGTGTTGGAATACTAAATGAACCTTTGTTTTATCATTTTTATCTTAATGCTATTTCTTTTTCCTCTTTTACAGGAAGGGATACCAATGTGTTAGTATATATTAAAAGAAGACTGGCAATGTGTGCAAGAAAGCTGGGGAGGACCAGGGAAGCAGTGAAAATGATGAGAGATGTGAGTTTGAACTTTTTTCGCATGTGGTATTTACATAATAGTAGTACAGAAATGCTACATTTTCTTGCAAGTTAGCAGCCATTCCTGCTTCATTCAGCATTGCTGGAAGTTCTTTTGAGTGTGTAATGTGCACAAAGATCACTAACTGAAGTGATTATTTATTTATAAGGTTATGAAGGCAGCATCAAATACCAGATGGGTGGTTACCCATGCAGACTGAGTTCCCCATCCTGGTACATGTGCAACGAAGTGCAGTCTTTAATTATTTGATCATGAAGTTAGTAATATTTTTTTTTTCTGAGCTATGTGATGAATGCTGCTAACTTCATAAGTGGATCTTAAGTGTTCTGTTTTCTCCTTAAAAGCTTCAGTTTGGCTCTGTGCATTGTTTGCATGACACTGTGCGGCTCTGAGGACAGTGCTATTTATTCATGCAAAACCTATCACTGAAAAGTGAATCCCCAAGTAATGAACCTGTAATTAACTGAACTCCCTCTGAGATGGGGGCTGACTGCATTCTGTCTTTGTAGGCAAGGGAGCTACCGGTGGTAGTTACAAGTCAGTAAGCCACAAAGCTACAGACTTGAAACACTGAACAGGAGTTATTTTGGAGGTGGCAGAAGGGGCAGCTGTTCACATTAGGCAATGTACATGTTTCAAGTATCTAAAATGCTAAAGTTAAGACATAGCAGTGAATGCCCAGCATTTCTTTAAATGATGTTTCCAGGATGCAGATTAGGAACACAGTTCTTAATCTGCATGAGGTGACATACCACCTGAGCTAGCAAGTCTGTGACAGAAGGAGGAATAGAGCCCTACAGCTCTGGGCAGATGATGGTAAAACTACCTCCCAGTTTCCTTTCTTTCTTACACTTCATATTGCAGCTCCCACAGAAAAATGGAAGAGATGAATCCAGCAAGATCCATATTTCTGAAAATTAAGGATGCAGGTGTTAAATTTTAAATGCACTAAATAGAATCCCAGATTGGAATGAAGCACCTGTAGAGTGTGCTTTAGGCAGCTCAGATGAATGGTCCAGGAACTTGCCTAATGAAAAGGGAAATTCTTGTTACATGTCAGTGGGAATTTCAATGTAAAAAGCAAAGTGACTCTCTGGTGCTGAACATCAGGAGCAGTAGGGCAAGTGTGTTTGCCATCTTGGAATCCAGGACTTGAATCCATCTTCTCCTGCAACTGGAGCGCTTACGAGTATTTTTTGAAAACTTTGAGCAGAGTTCACCATAATAATGCAGGTTCTCATCCTAAATATCTACAGATGGCAAGTGGTGAGTAACTTTGTTTTCTGACTTTTGCTGAGGCTCTTCAGGCACACAACTCTCAATCTTCAGAATCACTAGAATCCCAGACAGAGGTGTTGAAAAAGAGCTTGTCAAAAAAACAGCCATTGTACAGCTAGGAGTGTGAGACAGAGGGATGAAGAAGAAGGACCTGGTTTAGCAGTCTTCTGGTCAGCTGGGAGAACGTTGATTTCAAAAACATTGTTTTCAGGCCAGCCAGCTCCACTGATTCTTCATGAATTTTGTTACACAAGCACTGTGGGACAAATACTGAAATGTTTTTGGGAAAGACATTGGAATTTTAAGTTCTGGCATTAATACACAAGAAAAATAAAATTTTGAATTTCCCATTCAAATATCACACATCGTAATTATGGCAAATTCTGGAGCTTACTATGGGCTGCTGAACGTGTTCTGTGATTTGTAGATAGGACTCTGGGGAACGGATACTCTGTGAAGCATTCTTCTGCTGATGTCAATATGTATGGATAGTTGTCTGTGCAGAACACTTGGTTTGGGGACTTGGGTGCTCTGTCTAGTCCTAGATCTCTTATGCAAGGTGAGAAACAGAGCTTTGAGTAGTGAATGACTTATTCTTTCACTAGAGATAAAATTATCTAAAATTTATAAGCAAAACAGAAAATGGTTGAAATTAAGTACAACGTGGATCTTGAGAGGCAGCAATAACAGGGAGACCCAGAGTCCTCAGTTATTGGACACTTGGAAGAACAGAAAACATTCTTCAACAGGAATGTTTCGTTAAAATGAAAGGACTGGAAGCAAGACAAAGGAGGTATAAAGATGGAATTTCATCTTAGAGAGTTTCAACTCAGATCAATGCATTCTGTGTTTTCCCACATACAGACACTGAGCCAAACCCTCAGAACTGAATTTAGATGCCTCTGGAGCTCTTCATTTTAAGCAAGCAAAGCTGAGAATTAGCAAGTCTCTAGATGAAACACTAAAGCAGCAGTAACTCCAGGTCACAGCTCCAGTACACTGGGAGCAAGATTAAGGTCAAGTCAGCTTTGCAGCTGCTTTCTTAGACTGGCTTGGAGCTACTTATTTCTGATGAATGCATATCCTCCATTTCTTCATAGAAGACATAAGTAGTACACGTATGGAGTGGTTTGAAGAACGTTAATCTGTCATTGAATGTTTCTTTGTGATTGATGAGGAAGGAGATTAATTTATTCATCCCAAAAAGAATACAAAGAGTGTGTTGGCTGGGGGCTGCTGAATCTAACATCAGGGAACAGAGGGCGGAGGCCCTGTTTGTGTTTGGAAGATTGAAAACAGGTTTCTCAAGACATGGAACATGATGGAAATGAAGTGTTAAGAGGTTCATGACACCATCTGGGAAATATGATTGGGATGTAGTGAGTCTTTGCCACTTCGAAAAAATAAAATTTTTGAGAGTGTTTAATTTATTGCATACATGAGGCCATCTTGAGGACATTACTGATGGATTAGATTGTCTTCCTTGGATTTTGTGTAAGAAAAGACTGAGATTCTACTTAAAGCACCTTAATGGAACGGAAATGAGCTGTTGGTGACTTAAATAAGAGTTTGATTTTATGGTTATATACACTGCTGATAGGAAAATCATATTTCTTAATATTATATTGAAAGTATTTAAAGCCAGGGACTTTTTTTAAAACTGATTTTAAAAACTGTTTAAAATCAAGGGTGCTTTAATTTTAAAAAACTGAGTAGGAATTTCTGTTGCTTCTGTGATTGATTTTGAGACAGTATATTTTTTTTTTGCTGGCTTTGCTGCTTGAATGTAATTCATTCAGTTGAGTTGAATTAATGAGAAATACAAACCTGCAGTTTCCATGGAAGCATGTAATAGAGTCATACATAGGTGTTGCTTTTGCTTGTATTTCTGATGATAATTATTTACTATATTTTGCTATAGAAACCAGCAGCTGTCACTATTTGTATATATTGAGTTAACTTGTGATCTCATTTTGATTAGTGTATTGTTGGAATAACTCCAATGTAGTCAACAGAATTATTCCAGTTTTATTATCGTTTATACGGAGCATGATATGGTCTGTGAGGGAACTAGATTGCTTTTACTCTCCCCAAGGAGAAAGTCTACAGTGCTCGTTGTTTTATTTGTTGTGCTGATTATGTTAGGAGGATTTTAAGTAGTTGGTTCTAAATTATGTTGGAGAATTTAGTATGTGCAGAGGCAAAAGGCCATGGTGGTGTCTGTGAGTAATCTTCAGTATCCCTTCACATTGAATCTTCCTTGTAGACAATGTTGCAAGCCAGTAGTGGTGATAAGCAAGGGTGGCCTTTTGTGCTACCTGCTTTCCATCTGCTCTTTTCAGATTCCCTCACCATTACAGTGGAAGAAAACAGGAATGTGCTAGGTTTGCATTTTGTGTTTTTCATTGATTGAAACCAGAGAGGATGTGGAGGGTATGCAAAGGCACTTCCCTCTCTGCTTTGTGGGCAGCTGAATTAGTGACTGCACCACTGAATTTAGAAGCAAGCCAGCACAGTAATTTTTCTTAACTGGGTCACTGGAGTATCCAGATGAAAATGGTACCATGCAAGAAAATGAATTGTCAAATTAATTGGATCTTCTTGGGATTGTTCTGCAGAACATTTGGTGGAACAAGCTTTAATTGAAGGGAGATACATGTTTATGAGAGAAGGGTGGCTGGCAAAAGGTATGCTAGTAGAAGTTCTTAATTGCTTCCTCCTTCAGAGAAAAGATGAAAGAAACTCATTCGAGAGTGTATTTATCTCCTGCCCCATGGGCATGCATTCCCTTGAAGATTGCTTTGTGTTCTTATTAAGTATATATTTCTGAGACACAGTGGAATCGCAGCTTGCTCTATGCTCAGCAACTTTGTTCAGAATAGAGTGAGGCTTAGGGAGAGAAGAGGGTCGCCAGGTCCTTAAATCTTCCTTAAGTTTGGAGAAGCATAGAAAGAAAAACACTTTTTCAGGGTCAGAAAAGTGTATTTTCTAGTATCAATCATATATACTGAGAAATTACTCTTCAGATCACAATAAAGGACCTAGAAGTCTGCTTCTCCATATTTAGCTCTGAGAACCTTGCTGAGGATACTTCAGTTGAGTGTGTTTGTGCGCTCGTCTTAGTAGTCACCTGCAGTCACTAAATGCATATCTTATGCCACAGAGTTCACCTAAGCAACTTGTGTTATCAAGAGTGCTGCATGCTTATCCACTGGCTGCATGAAAAATTCTGTAAACAGCTGGGCTGCCCGAAGCATCTGAAATAGTTTGAGAGGTTTTGTCTCTTGAAGGGTTTGAGAGGGTACTCAACCACACTAAATCAATTTTAATTATATGGGTAGGCTGGGTTTTTATCTTCTTCTGATTGGTTGCTGGTACGATAGTTCTGCAAATCTAGCATATTTTCTTGGCAACTTCTTTTGTTAGCTTTGAATAAGGATTTCTATTCAATATTCTGTTGAATTCTGTATTCTTGTGTGTGTTGCTGATTACTTCTTGAGTAAGACAAATACATAGCCAGAACAGTGTTCTGCACCTCAAATTATCCAGTTTTGTAAAACAAAGAGAGTACTTATTCCTAATAAAGATGTTATGATCACTAGCAAATTAACAGCACGATTCCTGCAGCTACTTGCATCGACAGCTACTGTCTGTCTCTCCCAAAGGCTTCTGTGCTTGAGGCAAGGATTAGTGAGTCAGACTCTTTGGCTTGTGTTGCACACGTCAGGTTAGGCAGGATGCTCTGCCTTGAGTGGGATTCTAGTTTTATTAACATCCGCAGCAGTTGTTTAAAGTGCCAATTTTTAAAATTTGAGGGGAGAGTACCTAGTTCAATGGGACCAAGTCTTACCTCATAGATTTTACTAATTTACTACTATACTTTTCCATATATTTTGCTACTCTTGTGTATAGTGATATTTGCCAGTCTCCACCGCATAGTGGTATCTTCAGTTAATTGTTCTTCTGATACACAAGCACTGCAGTAATGGCAAGTGATAAATGCTGATTTTAACATTTTCATATCTCTGTATATTCAATGACTGTTTGGTCACAGATTCACATGGTATGTTAAGTGGGTAGAGCGAGTTGGAATATCCCTCGTTTCAGTGGGCTCTTAAAAGGGAGACTGCTGTGATTCTCCTAGTGATGTTTATCCCTTCCTTTATCTTCACATGACTCAGACCACTCACTTTTAGTCATGACTGTGATTCTGCCCAGAACTCTGAAAAGCTAGAGATTTGGTGACTACTACATAAACTGACCATGTATGTTTCTCATATCAATTACAGGTTTCCAGCATTGCCTTTTAAGATAGAATATAGTCAGTCCCATAGTCTTGATGGGAACTCTGGTAACTGGACTCTTTTTTGTCCACCATCTTGCATCACTCCATATTCAGAGACTTGTATAGTACTTTAATTATGGTCTTCCATCTATCTCCCTGGAATCTCCTAGCTCAGTTTTGAGCTCCTAGATTATTTCACTTAAAAATCCACTTCTAAAAAGACATCAGTTTCTCAGTTTCTGAAAAAAGTAATTAGAGATGTTCTTTCAAGGATTAATTCTGCTTCTGTCTACTGCTTTTGCCACATCTTAGTAGCCACTTTTACTTTCAGGGAGAATTAGATGTATTTAATATGAATTTTCATGAGCAGGTTGTTTCTAGCAGAAGGTGTCCCTGCCCTCAGCAGGGGAGTTTGAACTAGATAGATAATCTGTAAGGTCCTTTCTAACCCAGAACATTCTGTGAATCTGTGATGCAAATAAAGAATTTTTATTCTGAGCAGGACTATGAGTAATGACTTTATTTTCATGCTCTATAAAGTTACTAATATTTGATGTAAAAAACATTATTATAATTTAGCACTATTACTAGTTTTATATAATGTGATTATTTAGTAGGAAGTATAAAATCTGGAACAACTTGTGCTCTTCTGGGTTCATGCCACATCTGTCTTGAAAATTAGTTTTATTCCTGAAATACATGCATTTTTACAGCATAGTCCAAATAACAGCATTTTCATAATTGTATTCTTTAAAGAACTTGTCATACTCTAAAGATTTTAATCCCTCAATTAAGAGAGAACAAAAAGGTTGCATGTTCTAACATATTTCCTTAGAGTTTGCATATTTAGGAACATAGTTTTCACTTCATTTACTCGTTGTTAATCCTACACTGAAGAGAAGTCATATTTTCTCTGAATATTATGCAGCAGTAGGTCAAAATTCAAATTTAAAATGGAATGTTGGCAAATTATAAACCCATGCCATCCCAGAGTTAGCGTAAACTCGATCTGGGTTCTCTTCTGACACTCTGAAATTGTCAAATTTCCTGAATTCCACATATGAGGAAAATAGAAGGATCCTACTGCTAATCATTTCCAAGCTTCAAAAGAATAGGATCTGACAGATTCGGTTTCTTAGCTGCTCTTCTCTCTGAGCTGTGAAAGAGTAACTGTAGAGCTGCTTTCAAACAAAATAGTGATTATTTACTGAAAGGAATGCAGCACGTAGAGGAATTAATGAATTGACAGAATCCTACTTTTGCTATAGTTAAGCAGAACTTTAATTCAGGTAGGTTCAGTGTATTTTAGATAATTTTCCAACTCCAAGAGCTATGATGTGTTTGCATCACATGAATCACAGTCACAATGAGACAGTGGTGGAGTAAGTTGCACTTTTAGGACCAGGAGTTAGACTGATTTTTATGCATCTGACCTTGTTAAGAGAGCCCTTTTGTGTGCTGACTTTAGTCTGCTGATAGTGTTTCTGCTCTTCTGTCTTTGCCAGGAGAGTTGGCCAGGAGAACAACTTAAGAATTAGTGTATCTAATTAGACATCAGAAGGTCAACGTGGAGTGACATGTTGCAAATGCCTTAAGCCCAGGGGGAGCTTCGGTCAGAGCTTAGACGTCTGAAAGGTCATCTGCAGACCATGAAGCCCACAGAAATGGAGGCTTCTGTTTTTCTACTCAGAAATGGCTTGGAGTTTTACCTTCCCTGCCTTGTTCAGTGAACACATTTCGTGTCATACACCATAAAGCAGTTTATGCAAAACACTTGTGAAAATGCCAGTGCTATCCATACTGTGTGTTTGGTCTTTCAGTTTTGGTGGACCCTTCACGTGAAAGGTGGCAGCCTCAGTCATTCTTTTTTTAGGAGACAGAGTTTTCCATTTCAGGTACTCACTGCAGGAACATACGCGTTAGGAATGAAGGTTGTAACAGTTTCACTGTTTGCGTTGCATTTCCCTTGTTTTCATGTTGTTTCTTTGAGATAAATTCCCACTTCCTTTTTATGAACGCATTAAGTTGAATGCATTGATCAGACAAATGTTACTGTTTGTGGAGTATATAGAAGTACAAGCAGCAATGAATGATTACATGCCCTGCCCATAACATTTGTGACCATGCATGCAACCATCGTGCAAATGGAGAGTAAATGTGTCGACAGCAGGTTATGTACAACCTATTATTCATTTGTCCACCTTTGTATTCCCTTGAGTCCTGGGGTCTAGTTATAGGCATAAGCTGCAGGTTATAATGGGTTTCTCCACAAATAATGTTTCTTGGTTAATTGTTTCATGATGTTAATGTTGTCACAGGGAGAATAATGGATGCAGACATTAAAGCTACATTCCTTGAAAATGTTTAAAAATTAAGATCTAAATGAAAATGGCAATAACTGAAATACTGTCAGTTAAGGAATCTTCTTCAATGAATTTCCTTTGGGAGATAAAACTTGTTCCTCATCCAACAAATCAGATGTGGATTTCTTTGTATCATAAGGCATTTTTTCCTATCATCATTTTTTTCATATCGAGCACAGAATCAGTGAACCTACACCCTGTAATGTGAATTGAAGTGAGTCTGAGAACAGGGTGCTTCTGGGACTAGTGCTCAGATATGGTCATGTTGTGTCAGACTTACTTACAGAATTTTTTCTGCAAATTTATATTCCCAAAATATATTTATCTAAAAAATTAAAACTGAATTATCTGCAATAGCTACCTTTTCTTTATATTTGCAGTATACCTAATTACTCTTTCAAAGAAAAGCAACTCCACTTTCTACATCTGTACCCATTTTCCCCCAGACACGGAGAGGGATTGAAGAGAATGTGCAATAACCCAGCTCCACGTCTGACTTTGATAGCTAGGGCGTATTTTGACCAATACAAGTTCGAAGTAAATTCTGTGTGAACATAGATTTGGTATGATATGTTCCACAGCCATTTGAATATCCTCATGTTGTAAGGAGGGAATACATTTATAGCCATGTGGTGTTTGTTTCCACACAGCGTGAAAACGAGTTTAGCTCAATGGTACATTTCTTTTTAATGACAGCCAAGAAACCAGCTTACAGGAATTTTACAATGGCATTTTTTGTCCTAAGTAGTGTACATGTGAAATGGTGTAGTAGCTCTGTGGCTCAGGAAATCTTGAGTACTGAATTTGATGGCTGTCTCTTGAGGTCCGAAGGTTTGGAGAAACATGATAGCAGTCTTCATCCTTTCTTCAAGTGCAGTGCTTGCCACTCAAAAGTACTTCTCAGGTTACAGTAAAGAAGTAAAAATAATTAAAATTTATAAGCCAAATGATTTGGCAAATACTGTTCTGTAACCTTGCAGAAAATAAACCATTGGGTGCAAAGGGATGTCTGTGCCTCTTAAACCGGAGGCCAGATTAGAGCTCAATGAGGCACAGATCTGGGGAACTCCAGGGTGTGTTTTTCAACTTGTGTTTCAGAATAATGTGCCCATCTTTACATCTCTGTGTGGAGTATGAGCCAGCTCCCCCTCCATCTGCTGGGGAGGGGAGCAAGCTCAGTCTGCTCCCCATTGCTCCTCAGCATGACCCAGTATGTGGCCTGCCCTGACCAGTCTACACCAGACCTTTGTGGCAGTTTTTTTCTTTCCCAGTGTTTGCTTTCACTATGAGACCTGAAAGATGACCTGTCATAATATTCTTCCATCCAAGTGGCTTTACTTTCTGGCAAGTTTCTCAGTAAACAAGTTTTTACTGTGACTGGAAATTATTTGCAGTGAGAACTAGAAATTCTACATCCAGATATGACAGAGAAATGAGTTCATGTCTTCTTTTTCTTTTTTTTAATAGCAAATATACTGTCATTTATGCACAGTCAGTGTTCACATAGCTGAGTGGTCACTTTAGAGTTGTTTTATTTTTGAGGCTACAATGTTAACTGAGTTCAGTATTCCTGGGTTGGACTTCCTAGCGCTCGACCTTTCCCAGATGAAACCTTTATTAACACTTTTCAGTTTGGAGGCCTGGCAGTCCAGACAGTGACCTTTACTCCTCTGCTGTCTGAGACAGGCTTTATCACTCTGACAGAACCTAATTAAAATAGCAAAAAAAATAATCAGTGAGTGATGTCAGTGAGAGGCAGAGAACCAGAGTAAAGGCTTTTACTGGCCAGACTACTTCTATAACTAGCTGCAGCTCTTCCCTTTTCTTCACTGATGGAGGGAGCGTTATTTTGCCAGCCGTTATTCATTCTCAATGAGCAGAGATAATCTTTCTTAATCCCTTAGAGGGGTTTCTTTGCAAGATGTTCATTCTGAACTTTAAATCACATTTATGTAGAGCCAGATTCTGTCATGCTCTTTCCTGCCAAATAGTAGCTTCCTCTCTTAAAAATCCAGTTGTGAGTAAGGACAGGAATGAAGAAAAGTAAACTTAACGATGGATCTTTAACTAATGAATCCAACTGTGTGAATTTTCACCTGCAGTCACTTCTTTTCACAAACAATGACTTAAACTTTTTATTTTATTCTCAAACCCTTTCACTTAACCTACATGAGCATCAAGACCCCAGGATCTGTGGTCTTTTTTTTTTTTTTTTAATGGGGGAGAAAAGCTTTCAAACTATGCAGTTTTGTTTCTCTTTTTCACAGGTTCAGCTCCTGACAATGAAACTGGGAGGTTATGGCCATCCCCATGCCATTAACATGAAAAATTCAGTGACCTCTTTCAGCTGTTCTCTCAGTGATCCTGACTCTCACCAGAAATTTATATAATCAATTAAACAAAATACTGCCATTCTTGCTTTCATCTTCTAAGAATCCTCAAACTGCAGCAAAGTCAGTGCTATTCCAGGCAGAGAAATTTAGAGTCCTAAGGTCAGAATAGTTCTTCATTAGCTTATATCAAACCATTTCACAAGAAGAAATTCTCTGTGCTTTTCTTCTCTGTTTACCTGTTAAGGTCTCTTTCTTAACAGAATGAAGAACCTCCGGTGCATTACCTGTTTCTCATTTTTTTAAGTTTTTGGTGAATATCCATCCCTCTTGTTTCAATCCTTTTTTCTTTTACCTTATTTGTTTGTGAGACTGAGGTTTGCTGGTTCCCATCAGTTTTGCTGTTTACATCTTGAAAAGTAGGTGTATTAAGTGTCAGAGTTTTCAGATCTGGCTTATTATTTTCAAATAGAGCAAGGCTGATCTTGAATCATATTCTTTACTTGGTGTGTTACAGTGTTTCTGTTCTCATAAACCCTATCAGAGAGATTGTAAATTTTAGTATTTCCCTGCAAGTTTCTGAGAAGCATTGGTAATATCAGCTACCCCAGTTTTTCACTGTCAGGGGCCTTTTCGTGCTGAATCTACGTCACAAAAGCAGTTAAACAGCCATGAAGGGGACACAAGGAAGCAAGGATCTTTTAACACTTCAGTTCTTTAGAGAGTCACTCTGACAATAAAAAATATTGTTTAATCAATTCTGCAGTAAAAAACATGGATGCTTCTTATAAGTGTGACTTGCAAAAAGAGGTGCAATTGAGTATCAGCTTCAGCCATTTGAATCTATGCAGATACTGAAACTGAGGATATCTAAATACAATTCTCTCAATGGCTTAGTTCATAAAGTAAAGGCACTTGCATGTGATAAGGTTAGATTATTTTAACTCTGTATTTCATGCAGTTTGTCATGCAAGATGTATTCCGTAGTTATGGTGTTTGATTTGCATAAGCTTTACCTTTTCTATTGCTACTGTCTTTTCTCTTCTCTTCCCTTCTCCCTCTCCTTCTCCTCCCCCTCCCTCTTCTCCTTCTCCTTCTCATTTTTTTATGTTGGCCACAATTGCAGTTGTGTTCTAAAGTATTTACAATTATAAATCCTGATGTTACATGCTTGATAATGTGGTTGCATATATGTAAGCTTCTCTCATTTTATGTTATAGTGGTTTTTCAATGTATTTTCTGTTTTTCCCACTAATATACCAGGGAGATGCTGGATTACATATTACTGATACACTGGAGCTGCACTGGTGAAAATTCTTTCCCAGAACAATAACTCTTTTTCACTTTGAAAAAGCCTGTTCATTGAAGGAGGGTTATGTGTTCAGATAGCTGGGTTGTTGGATTTGACTAATTACATCTTATTACACGCATGTCTTGACAAGAACCTAGCCTAGGATCGATTATAAGCTCAGAAATTTATGAGATAATAGTGAACTCTGGGAAAGAACTAAGAGCAAGGGGAGTTTTAATGTGGTGTTGTCTATTTCAGTGCATTTTGAACAAGAAACTCTTCTCCATTTTAATCATCTAACCCTTTCATATGTTATTGATTGTAGTTGATGAAGGAGTTTCCCCTGCTCAGCATGTTCAACATCCATGAAAACCTGCTAGAGGCTTTGTTGGAACTGCAAGCATATGCAGATGTCCAGGCAGTCTTAGCAAAGTATGATGGTAAGTTCAAATATGAATTTGTATTTTCTCTAGATGATACACACAGAAGAAATGTATTTAAGTCAAACTCCTAAAATTTAAGAAACACTGTAATTAAATTGATAGGCATGAGCTTCATACATGCTCTTAAACAATACTTTATCCAAAGATTAAATACTGTGCATTTTTTTCTGCCAACCCATGCTTAAATCAGTGTACAGGGTAATGGCACTCACTAGCAGCTCCCCTGTGCTTTGTTTTCTCTTGATGTTTAAAGAATGACTGTTTAGGTTCTGCAGAATTTTTATTGCATGCTATTCAAACCTTTTTTAAAGAAAAGATTGTCAATTCCCCTGTGGATTTACTTGTGAATGTTGACTTAGTAGCATAGAAGAAAACACTGATTTAACTTCATAGCAGTCAAGTGAGTAGCAGACTTTGTGTCTTATAGGGAAACCTTGGAAAGCTCAGAAGACTAGGTGGACGTTTCTCTTTTTTTGTTGTTGTTTTGTTTTGTTTTTAGTAAACATTGGTTTATGCAGCACTGCAGCTCTTCATGTTCAAATCACAGCTGCTGGAGCTCTAGCTCTTTAAACTTGAAGAACCAGGGTTTCAGAGACACAGAGGTGGAAGCACCAACTGGCATACTTTGTTTAGTTCAAATTAAATGGATTTTCCTTGTATTGCGTAAAAACTTGGTGACAACACAGGAACACAATCCAGTTCTCTAGAGCAGCATTCATCAGCCTGCAGTGCCTGTCTTACTCAGTAACCACTTTCCAAGTTCTGCATCAAGTGAATCAGGGAACCTACGGATGTCAGTTTCCTATTATGTTACTGCACAGTCCTCGTTCATCCTCAGAAAAGTGTCATTCTGTGCACTGGGTTATGGGAGTTTATGAAAGGAATATTCCATAATGATATAACTAGAAATGAGATCATGACCTGCATGGATCAAATAGCTGACTTAAGTGAAACCTGTGTAGTCTTAATTTTGATGTTTCTTAAGTCTTTTGCCAGGTTGATCTTGTAGCCTTTAAAATGTTTTCTATTGCTAGCTCTTATTATCTCTGATGTTCTTTGAACAAACATTTTAAGGCTTGAAGCATCCACAGTTCTGGAAAAATAGATAGACATTATTTGAGCTACTGTTGTATAAATGCCTACCAATATGAACACTGGAGCCTATATCCACAGTGCTCATTTCCTCATTTCTCTTTCTCGTGGATTCTTGTAAGGAATTGACTGGTCTTCTGTCTCATTTGCTTACTTAGTTGTCCTCTCTTCTGCATGATCAGTTTTAGTTTTTAATTGCTCCCACTTCCTACCAAAGGCTCCTTGTTCAGCCAGTACCCCTCATTCAAGTTCCATTCTTCTGCTTTTCCTACCTACCTATCCAAATCTTCTCCTCAAGCCAGTGATGGTCAAGAGACATTGCCATCCACTTTAGAACTTCTGTCTTAACATCTTTTCCAACTACCCTTTTTTTTTGCTTCTGCTTCCTCTTCATTCCTCTTCATTCTGTGTTGCATTGCCTGGGTGCCAAAAAGCAGAACAAGAAGAGCTCACACAGACAGTGGCTTCTCACTGTCAGCCCCAGTACTTGGGCCCATGTCATCACACAGAGCCATGGCAAAGGGATGGTGCATGTTCACTGGAGTACAAAGAGCTGTACTTGTTCAGCAATGAGTCTTTGGATGGTATAGCCAAAAAAACTGCAGAAGTTCTTGCTGAAAATGTGCTAACTCCCTTCTTCTAACATCTTATAACTTAGGAAATTAAGACAAATTTAAATGAGGCTTATAATAGACCACTGGCTTGGTACTAACATGATCATCCTGCTGGATTTCAGACTCTTGCAGTAGACTGTGGCTGAGGTGAGGCTATTTAAAAAAAAAAAAAAAAAAAAAAAAAAAAAAGATAAATAAGCAGCTGGTTACAAGCAACATTAGTGATAATCACTCCTACCAGTCCAATGTGGAATATTTTCAACTCTTTTTGGAATCAAATCATTGTAAACAGAGATCAAAATGTCACCCAGGCCCTTGAGTGCTGCCATTCAGTAGGAGTAATGACTCTGGGAGAGATCTTGGTTGTACTTAGTCTGATGGAAGAAATTGGCAGTTAAAGTGATAACATCAGAGTCTCTCTAGTAGCTCCTTGTATTTCAGTAATTCCTGTGACACTGGGAGAGATTCCTATGTTCTTTATTTTGCCATGTTAAATAGCAAGTAAGTAGAAATGCTGGTTTTTATTCCCCAGGCATCACAGTATGTTGGCACCTTCTAGTCTTCAATGTAGTTATGAGGTAATAGTCCTGGGAAATAGCAGAACTGTGACAGAACAAGGTATTAAACCTGTATTCTCGAATCTCAGGACTAAACTCCAGTGCGAGCTCTACTTTGGCCTCCCAAAAGCACTGATCCCTGATTTTAAGCAAACCTTGGTAGCACTTTATGTCATGGAAGTTGATAAAACTTGAAAGTGTGATTCGTTTTCTCAAAAGCATCTGATAGAACCAGAACAAATGAGACTTTTGAAAATGAAGCTCTTACTTTGGCTGTTTGAACACAGGCAGTTTCAACTCACACTTTGGTATGGTGTGTGTATGCACTGGGTTTGCAAAAAGACTCAGCAAACACAGGCTTAGCCAGTATAACCCTTAGAGTTCATGAGTCTCAGAAGGCCTGTCTCAGGGAGTCTCAGCTCATTTTGGAACTCATCAGCTTCATGTGTTGTAAGATTTATTGGAATATAAAACACTGAACTCATTTATACTTTCCTATCTGCGGTTTGTGTTGGTCCCACTCCACTGCTTTTTTTTGACTAAGACCAAACCTGATTTATTGTATTTTGATAACATATGAACAAATTATTTCCTTGAGCAGCCTGCTCCCACCCTGGGCTAAAATGTTGGACCACATCATGTGAAACCTCAGCCTCTTCAAGCAGATGCACTGCTTTACCAAAAGCCATGTGTTAAATTGTGTTTATATTATGTACCTGGCAACAGAGCTGATGTCCATACTCATTATTCATGGAAAAAGGGTCTCATTAGTGGAACAGCATGCACTGTTGCTGAGCTACATCATTATGGTTTCAGAGTTCAGTGTCTGTCAGTAGAGTGAGGATGACCTAAATACTGTTGAATTCTGAAAATATTTTTGGCTCTGATTTAACACATATCCGTGTTGTTTACAGCAGAAGTAGTTATGGCTGGGGAAGTTGGTCTGCTAATAGTGATGCTTAGAGCAACTGATTTATTAATTTCCCTGGGCATCCAGTTGCTTTGTTAGATACTAAGTGATAACCTGGGCACTGTGTGAAAACTCAGACTTTTCTGGCAATTTAAAGTCAGGTTTAGGAAAAATGTGTGCCTCTGTATTTAATCTTAGTGATGCAATGGTTCTTCTCTAAACCTGTCCTTACTTTCATTTTTTAAAAGTACAGTGTTTTCCAGTGAGACTCGAAGCCTTCTGGTTTGCAGGATGAACACCTTATACAGATTGTTCTCTCACACACCCCTTTGCAAAGAAGGAGAAAGGCCATGTTACCATGCCAGAGTCCCAAATGTGGAGTTCACTTGAGACGATATTTTAGAGCAAAGAACATATAGAAAGGAAATGGGGTTTAAATACAAAAGATCGCATTCTGCTCTATGCTTCGACCCTTTTGTATTTGGTATCAGCTTACTGAAGCAGAATCCTGTTTTAAAGTAGTGTTACATCAAAAGGCAGGCCTTTCAAGAAACACTTTAGAGGCAGAGACTTCTTTTTCTTGGAATACTTTTAATTTAGTGAAATCCAAACAGTTAGCACAGAGAAGTGACTTTTCTGAAATGCAGCCTGTTCAGAGCTACTCTCTTTTCTCTGCCCCCTTCTGTCCAATTTCTACTTGTCCTTACAGATTATGCATGTAAATTCTATTTATGTTGAAGGCAGTCCTTTCGTAGAGAGTTGCAGATTGATGAAACAATTGCATGCACCCTTCAGTTACATTAGCTATGGTCTCCGGGGTGTTGTAGGTAGTTTCATTACTTGCCATGTTTATATTTGACATTTTGGATATATTCTACCTGGTGGAGCTAACTGGGTAGGTGTTCTAAGTGCAGTGAAGAGTTTTCTTCAGAGTTAAAGCTGTAGCAACTGGCAGTATGGAAGCAGCCATTCCCTCATACACACTATTTTATAACCCTTTTGTTTCTTTCAAAGAGATATCTTAAGAGAAATTCCTGTTAATTATAGTTATACCAAAACCTAATCTGCCTTCTCCAAGAGACACAAACCAAGGCCTCCAGTCTGTGTAACAGTAATATCAAGAGAATAGTTTGTCTTTGTTCCTGTCACATCTTTTCCAGCTTCTGCTTGCAAGAACTGATTTCTTTCCTTCATATCAAAATCACTAGTCACTTCAGCTAGGTTTCAGCATCAGTTCTGTGTCTGTTCATACCATCTGGTTTCTCTTTCTTTGCCATATGATTCTGTAGCATTTTTTGTTTTTCCTATTTGTGCAAAAGCACAAGAAGTCTAAAGTAATTGTACTAGTCTTGCTCTTTTTTAACGCTCTTTAGTAGAAATTATTCCTTCCCCTCTACAGGCATTTAGGATTGAACTCGTTCAAGTTAAAGTGGTTGGTGCTTGGTCACTGATATGCACAGCAAGAGTGGCAAATGAAATGTTTAAAATCAGCAGTTGCAAATCTTCCCATATCTGAACAGCATAAGTTTTAGTTGTGGTCATGGCAAAATAAAGACTTCTTGTATGTGCTGAAATGGTTTTCCCATTCTAACATAGTGGCTGACATCTTTGATTGGGGTGTTTCCCACTACTGAGAGAGAATGCCAGAAGTACAGAGAATCGGAACTGGTTTTTGTAAGCACCAAGTTCATAGTTGCACTCCATCCAGCATGTTTTCTACTGCATTTTTTGGGAAAATGTGATCATTGTTCTAATGGGATATTAAATCTTTTTGGTAATGTTTTTCCCCTGATGTTCAGCTTGTATTTTTCTTTAATGATATCCATCATATTACTCTTGTTTTTAACCATTTGTATCAGCTTAATTCACTTCCTTTCTTGATGTTTGTGTCTTTATAGATGACTGCATTTCTCTTCTGTCATCAGTGATCCAGCCTGCACATATTTATTTGCTAGAGTGCTTTCAATCTATAAGCAATTCTTCTACCACCTGTGCAAAATGGGAAATAATTTGTAATTAGTGACTTACATTTTTGCATTTATTAATGACTAAAGCAATTGCAACATTCCTGTCTCATCATGTTTAGAGCCTTCTGCTGACTTGGTAGGAAACGTTGCATCATTACATATCCAGATTCATTTTTTTTTGGTTTAGTTGCTATTGATAAAAACAATAGATCCCATGAGCATTTTAGATGATGTATGGCACACTCTGCATATCCATAGCATCTTTCCATCAGTTCAGTCTTACAAGCAAATGCTTAAGAAGCAAATTAATAGTAAGAATTCACTTTTCCAACTCTCCCCCATGCATGGCAAGGCTTATTGAAAGAAGATGCTTACAAATTAAGTGTAGATTTTTGTATTCTGTTTAACAGTACAAGCAATAAGAAAGAAGGAGAGCCTTTTTTAGATTGACACATCAGTTTCTATTAGGCAAAGATGTACTGATGGATTTGACAACAGAGTAGCAGTCACATCTTTCAGCACATTGTGGGAGCTCCACAAGTAATCACAGGAGGGTGGGAAACAGTGTATGTGAAGACATTTTGCCAGATGGCTCACAGAGCTGGACACAGTCATTTATTAAAACTTTGCTTTGGCTCCTGACAGAGTACATATCTCCTAGGGCTAGTTTGGACACGATTCCCTTGCTAAATTCAAGTTGTTACCAGACATAATTGTTTATGCCTCTCTTTAAAATATAAGGGTGCAGTTTTGGAGTTGAAGCCAAAATTGTATCAGGATTTTAAAGTATTGTAGTCATAGACCAGCATATAGCAGGACCAAATACTTATGGTCTAACATGTCGCAAACAAAAAGAAAAACACTTTTGAAAGCAAGCAGGCATGGACCTGTTAGGGCTGTCTCAGTTGGACTAGATGACGTCCAGAGCTCACTTCCAACTCCAACCACTCTGTGATTCTGTGACAAACATGAATATTTGTATCTATTTCTTCCATTGCTAGGGGTCTATAAGTACTATCCTCAAACAAAAGCTGCTTGCTCTCTAGGAGCATAATACTGGAAGAGACCTCCTGGGTGAATCAGGGCCCCTGCTGTTGCATTCCCTGCATGATAATTCCCCTTCCATGAGCTGAGCAAGCTCCATCCTAGAATTAGTTGGTTTTTTTGCCCTGCTGTTCTACCTGGAAATCTCCCTCAAGTGTTCAATTCACAGAAATTGAAATTTTCACAGAAATTTTCTTTTAATCTGCAGCCTAAATTTAATTCTTGTACTCTTTATTGTTTTGCCAATGTTGTCTTTTCCCTAAGCAACCCTTCTTCTCTCCTGGTGTTCCATGTGGGTCTGCATAAGGGACAGTTGAATCTTCTCTCAGTCTTTATGTCATTTGGTTTGATACAAAAACAATCTAATCCTTCTGTTTGCTTTTGTTGTTCTTGACCATAGGTGATCAGATTTGAGCCCAGCATTCTTTGAGCAATCTCATTTCTTCTGCAGAAAGGCCTCACATGGAGTGTCTGAGCTTTAGCTCATCTCACCAGATTTCTCTTCCTTGCACATGCCAGCTGCTCATTGTGAATCATCTTGCAATCTATATGCACAGATGTTTCCAGCTCAGGAACACTGTCTGTCTCCTAGAAGATAGTGTTTTGTGATACTGTGTTTTGTTTTAATATATTTAAAAGACATTTCTGTTTACAGGAAGTAACTTTTAACTCCTGATGTTAAGGAAAACTGGGTGTAAGGGGGGTTACTGGATGTGTTCAGAAATATTTTCTCATCCTGTCACTGAATAACTGCTCATGCCTGTGTCTGTAGCTATCTTCTGTTAGTGGAGTAATTAACATACCTGTCATCCAAACTGCTCAGCACGCTGTTGATTTTAATTACTTTAGTCTCTACAATTACATACTCCAGTGAAATTATAGTTGCAGTAAATTGTAGGGAAGTCTCCAGCAGGATCTGTACATCTCATACTTGAAGTGCAAGCGCATAAAAAGATAATAGAATTTAACAGGTAGCCTTTTCAAAGTGCTTCAGTCATTCTGGCAGTGTTTTCTGTCTCACAGAGTAACATTGTGCCTGGTTGCTTGGTTATTCATAAGTGAAGGATGGTGACTGCTGAGATATGACTTGCTTGTCCTATTTAACTCCCTTCTGGATCCCTGTCTTGCAAGCCACATGAGTGAATAACAAGTGTCTGTTAATCCTAAAGTAACAAAGTTATCATGGTAATTTTGTCTTTCTAATCAAGTTTAATGACAAACCAAGGGACAGATAATTACTTAGAGGAACAGTCAAATTAGCTGCTCCTCCCTTCTACAGTGGACTACTTCAGTGCCTTGTGTATGCTGTGCTATGTTTCCTGTTCGCTGTGAGACGTTACCGGCATGTACAGAAGGGTTTGCAGAATCCAACCTTTAGTGGGTTTGGTTTGTTGTGATTCGGAGTTTCTTTTCATGTAGCTGTAATCTCTAAATTTTTAATGCTGGAATATTTCAGTCTCAATATGTGACTGTGGGATAGATTACAGAATTACAAAATAAGCTGAGTTGGAAGGGACCCACAAGGGTCATTGAGTCCAGCTCCTAGCCCTGCACAGGACATTTCCAAGGGTCACACCATGAGATTAAAAATGTGGAAATCAATTCTCTGTAACAGGGAGAATAAGTATATCACTCAAGCCTGTTAAGCAGCATTTCTCTCTACCTTTTGAATACGTTGTGCCAATTTGCTAGTAGAAAACACTTATAAATTAAGTTAACTAATGGGTTAAGTCAGGTTTATGATTCCTGTGTGTCTCTGGAGCAGGATAAAATGGCCAGAGAGTGTCTGGTGAACATGTGTTTTGGTCCAATATTTTCTGAAGAGGGAAAACACCTTATTTTACTGTTGATCTTCAATCAATCTGCTGGTTGGTTGCTTGCAAGTCAAATCCATTATTACTTGAACAGCTGTTTTGACTTGTGTAGCCATCACATACTCATATTAGAGAACTGCCTCTCATGAAAACATGAAGAGTGAGTAAGATTGCCCTCAGCTATTACTTAGATATTTTGTGAACTGTGGAAAAATTCAGGTATTCCAAGTGATCTATATGTTTATGTATGGAGTAATGAATTCTTTCATTTTGTCTCTATCATGCCACTCTTTGACTTAGTTCTCTAATGAAAGCAGTTGCTGTTTAAATAGCAGTTCCAGAGGTCATTAACACTCATTTTAAAGCCTGCATATCAGGTGGAAATCTAAAAATCCATGTGACGTGGCAGCATAAGTCCCAAGATGAGAAAGTATTCTGAGTATTTTTTTGTCATGCTTACTCCTAAGTATCAATCAAACAACTTCCTTTCTGCACACTTTTAAGTTTTCAAATGTTTACTTTTTTCCTTTCTTTTCAACAGATATAAGTTTACCAAAATCAGCAACAATATGTTACACAGCTGCATTGCTCAAAGCCAGAGCTGTCTCTGACAAGTAAGTGCTTAAGAACCAATGTCCAGCAAAATTCCTGATTTAATGTAAGATTTTTCTTAGCTGAGCCCACACCCTAACAATCTGCTGATGAAGCAGGAAAATTAAGACCTGCAGTAAATTGATAAAATTACTTTATATATAAAAAATTTGTAGTGATAATACATTGCACTTGAGATGCTAAGGAAGAAGAGAAGAAGAGAAGTAGCATAAATTCAGTTCTTGTTTCAGTTTTGTGTATACTATCTGGGTGAGCTTTGGCTTCCTAGATAGTATAGTGAAGATGCAGCTGAAAAGGGTTGTGTGGCTGGACCTTTTCAACTTTGTGTAAACCTGACCACAAAAAGGTAATAACTAAATGTGGATCCACTGGTAACCATGTCATTTTACAAGTGCTGTCAGCAGACTGCTCATCTAATTAAATAGAGGCAGGTGGATTTAGCATTATTATGTCAGGGATTCTGAGAGGTAGATGACGTTCATATTTTTAAAGACACAAAAATCTGTTCATTCCTTTTATGTTTTTCTCTTGGGTCTCAACCTTCCAAGGTGCTGAGCACATCTATCTGATGCCTGTGGACCCGAGAGCACTGGCTCACTCCGAAAGGGTGCTCAGCTCCTTGTGAGATGGAGCTTAAAAATCCCCATTCTGCTCTCAGATGCCTTCACACAAATCTCAGGCAGAGTTGTGTCTGTGCACCTGAGGGTCGAATGCCCCCTGAAGTTAAAAAGCAAGTGGAGTGGAAAGCCATTTTCTTGACTGACATCCTGACAGTTTTTGCTTTTAAAGTGCTATGTACACATCAAGATCTAAGTAATTTTCTTTCATTCTTTTTATCCTGTAGATCGCCAGTACCTACTGCAACATCTTTCCTCCCTACACAGCGACTCCAGCTTGGGAGGGCAGGGCTAAGGTTGTCACAGCTTTCCCTGTGGTGTCTGCCTGCCAAGTACAGCTCTGGAGTTAGCCGTGGGGTGTGAGGTGAGAAAGAGATTGCATGGTCTGGTTTTTTATTCATTGGGGCAGATGATTTGCCCACAGTTTGGGCATGCTACCCTGAATGGTGCTGCAGCCAGTAGACCACTTGCTACTGCTGCTGCATCGTGCTTCCATCTCAACCTGACCCAGGGGCATTGGGTTGGGAACCTTCCCAAAACTTCCCCAAACCTGTTTTTAATAGAAACCCTCCAACAATAATTTGGCATTGGTTTTTTGGGGGTTTTTTTGGTCTTGTTATTTTTTTCTTTTATTTTCTTTTTTTTTTTTTTTCCTGCAATTTCAGCCTTGGATATACCCCTAGCAAGGTACCTAGAGCAAATTTAGATTAGTGACAGAGAATTAATTTAGATTAGTGTTTGAACTGACTTTCTGCCATGATCAGATACAAAAATGCTTTCCGCTTCTGCTGGGATTTTTATTGGCCTTGATGTAATAGATCACTCACAGTTTCCACTTGCTATGGAAGTTTGGAGAGTGTAGGAGAATTACTCAGTTTGGTTACATGGGCCCATGTTCTAGATTCCTTTTCTGACTTTTTCTTACTAGCATTTCTGACCTAATGTGTTTGTTTCTTTGCTTTTGTAGATTTTCTCCAGAGGCTGCGTCAAGGCGAGGGCTGAGTACTGCAGAGATGAATGCAGTAGAAGCTATTCACAGAGCAGTAGAATTCAATCCACATGTGCCAAAAGTGAGTATTGAGAAAACAGCGTTGTAGCTCTAGCACTGCTGAGGATATGACTCCTGATTTTTGTATCAGAATAATGAGTGACATTGTGGAAAAGAGCAAACAATGGAAAGGGAGAAAAGCTGATACTATGCACAGCTTTTCCGTTTGCAGTGTCACATTCAGGACTGTGCAACTTGAAATTTTAGCTGACGTGGATTTCACCAAATGCTGTGCTGCGGGCAGATCATGCATAAAGATAGATTATTGTTTGCAAAATAGTCATTAAAGATTTTCTAGATCAAGGTAGCATATTTTATTTGTTTTGATGATTTTATGTAAGAAAATGTTTTTGGCATGCGGTACAAAAGAACCTATCTTTGGAGTTCATGGTGTCCTTCATATAAGTTGCATTAGTCATTCCTCATGCAGCAACCTGTCATTCAGGTCTGAGAATGCAAAGCTCAGGGTTGAAGAATTGCTGAAAACTGCAAAGTAAAAAAATGGATTTGTGTTCTAATTCCCATACCTGCTCTCTGGGGCTTGTATCTCAGCAGTAAGAATGTTGCCAAGAGGTTGCTGAAGGCTAAAAGCAGATTTTTTTTTGGCAATTGGACCTTTTTGGCCTCTGAACTTCACCCCACCAACCTTTGGGCTAGTAGTGCCCTTTGAAAGTAAGAGCAGAAAACTGGGATGTGTTAATGTAGGGAGCCTGTTCATTAGGTACAGTTGAGCGCCAGTCTGGTCAAGATAAACCCAAACCCTCTTCCCTACATACACATGGATTGCAGAAAGTTAATTCTCATGCATTGGGGGAATCAATGTTTTCTCTGTGAGCTTTGTCAGTTATGCCAACCACTAAATAGCATGGTGTAGCAGCTCTGAAAATTAGGCTGTTTGCTTAATAAAATCATCCAGATTTCCTCTACAGGCAGTGGAAAGAATGAACTGTCTTAGACATCTTTAGACAGACTTTTCCTCCTCAATGTTTCTATACTATTAAAGGAGCAACTCTTTTCCAGTAAAAGCCTGCTTTTTATACAACAAAGTTCAGGTGAGAATGAGTCCTTCCGTAATATTAGCTGTGCTTCTATTTTTTGTGCCATTCTATAAAAGGAAAATATTAAATAGCTTGATTCCAGGGCTTCTCTGTTTACTTTCTTCCATCCCAATGGTTCTTGCAACAACACAACCATTGGTATTTTTCTTCTGCCCAGTCTTCTCCAGCACAGTCCTGTTCTGGGTGAACATTTCTAAATGTTTTACTGAAGCCCAGTTAGAGATCTTGCCAAGGAAAAATATCAGTTTAGCCTGTCATGAGCAATCCTTGGGAGCCTGTTCCATTTTCCTCACTTATCTCCATGCTATTGATAAATGTTTCCATCACAATCTCTTGTAACAATTTGCATACCAACATTCCCATATTAACACACAGTGTTTCCATCCTCTTTAAATGAATGGCTTTATCTTTATATGTCTCTCATCAGTTACTCTGAGTGGGGATCTTTTTGCTGTAGGTCAGTTTTTCTGGTCTGGCTGTTTCTGACATGTTTATTCACTTTTCAGGGACAGAGATGGTTGGTGCACTGGCCTCCACTTCTGTGCATGCTCCTAATGTCCATCCTGCTATTGTCTCCAGGCTCTGCTCTGCCATGAAACTGATGACAATGCTTCATTTACTACCTTTTTGCTTTTTCTATTTCTGTTTCTTTTTAAGACCTTGATGTTCTTTGGTATGACCTCCTTTTCAAAATCCGCTTTACTGTAAATTGTGGCATTTGCTCCATAACCTCTGCATTTCCAGATCTCCAAGATCCTCGTTTTCTTGTAGATCACAACTTTCATTCATCCTTTATGGCCTCCTTCTTTCTAGGCAGCTTCTGGTTAGGTGGCTGTTCAATAAGAGGCTGAATTTCCTCTCTCACAAATATGCCCACGTGTGAAATGCAGATTCTATATTATTTTCTCTACTTTTGATTTAAAGAAATTCTGGTCCTCTTCCTCCTTAAGTTCATGTTGTTAACTGATTCCCTCTATTTTTCAAAGTCTGACACTCTGAAATCGAAAACCTTTGTGAAACATAAATTACCAGGATGACAAGGGAGTAATAGGAGCAAACTCCAGAGGTTCTTTTAGTAAATATTTTGACATTAAAACAGAATAGCCTAATACAGATTAATATACAGCAGTGCTGATTTCACCCTCATTCCTGCTGCTATTAGCTAAAGGATATTAAGGTGTGAAAGTTCATTTCTGGTTAGAATTTTACGCACTGTGGATATTACACCTCAGTTTCCACTCAGTTGTAATTGAAGTCATATCCCATTTGTTTTTAATGAAATGGGGATAAGTTTTAGCAAGCAGCATCACAAGAAATCTAACAGGGCCACAAAACTAATCTGTGTTCAGAGCTTCTCTAGGATTTAAATGTTAATGAGTCTTTTGTTCAGAGTGAGGAAGAAATAAACTACAAATGTGACAGATTATTTAACATACTACACAAAAATTTAAGAGTTAAACAGAGAGGGTTGTATTGCCACTGAAGCTGTAATTCCAGAGGGGTTTTTGTATGTACATACTATATCATGAAGAAACCATAATTTGTGGAGTGGCTGGGGAAAAAGGTATATGTATACACAGACACATGATTTCATCAATATTATTTATATGTGTTTGGGGCTTCCCTGCTTGTATATAACAGGACTATAAAAAGCTAATGCTGATAAGCTACCACAGCCGTCTCTTGGACATTTCTCAGTTGTGGAACACCCTTCCTGAACTTATTTGCAGAGCTCTTTCCCTTCATTCAAACTCCTGAAAAGCACCCCTGTCCTTTCTGTGATGTATGAGACTAGAGATATTCACTACAGAGAAAATAGATCATGGTTCATATATCTGATTGTTAAAAGTGAGTCAAAAGTATGTCCTGCACACAGTCATATGGGTTTGTATGTAAGCCAGGAGCTGATTTGAAGAAAGTCTTTGCTGAAGTATGCTGCATTTCAATCAGACAACTTAAATATTGATATTACTTAAAGAAATGCCAATTTTGTCTATAAACAGTCTCTTAAAAGGATGTAACAAACCATTGACTTAAACACTTTTAAATATTCATCTGTTCTCTATTGCATCCCTTCTCGTTTTTCTCTTATTTATTTTGATTTTCTTAGTAAGAACTGTGTCAGTCCGTATGCTTGTGTGGTTTCTAGTAAGTTGTAGTTGCTAATAGAAACAAATAATGCAAACAAATTCATAGACCAGATGGGAAATTAATCTGTTCCACACACCCCATGATATTACAGAGAAACTATGTGAGATATGTTTGAGGGAATTTTTAACTCTTCAGTGAGACAGTGATTGGTTGTATTTCCAGTGGAAAGGCCAAACTTCTTAATTATCCTCAATTCAATGAGAATTTGAAAAGTGACCTAAAAGTGGCTTCACTGGGCATGTAGAAACCAGTATTCTGGAACTTTCTTAAGCTTGTGCTGTTCATCCCACTGAGGTGAGGAGAGTTCCTGTTCAAACAATGTTAAATTCTCATATTGTGGCATGGAAGGATGCTGTCACAGGTGCAGGAGTGACTGTTGCCTGGTCACGACCTGAGGTGTAATTTCAGAATCAAATTGCAGGAAACCTGCCTGAGTTAGGTTGATTTATTTTATAAAAGGTCACTGAAGTAATGTGGAATGCTAAAAGCACTCCCGGCAGGAGAGCATTAGGAGCCAGAGAGCTATCAATATTTTGGAATAGATAATGTATACTTGTTCGATTTAAGCAGGAGAAGTATAAATTTCTCCCTGTTGCACTTCATGTATACAAGGTCCTTTTTCATTCTCCAAATGCTCATTAAAACACATTCCTGTATGTGTATAGAATGGCTATAGATGAGCTGTATCTCTCACAATGTTGTGTAACTGGCCCAGAAGCCCTCTGTAGAAGTACATGAAAACTGCTGTTACAATTGTAACTCCTAAACATAGGTCTTTGACAAAGAAAAAAAGTTAGGTTGGAGGGAGAGAAGAGATAGATCAGAAAAAGCAAAAAAAAAAGACAAGCCAAAAACATGATCCGAGCTAGAACAATGCGGTGGCAAAGGGCTAATTGAGCTATCTCATTATGGCAGAAATCATTGTGCAACTCCAGTGTTTGTTTCTAACTTCATTGAGGCTGGGTCATGGAATCATCAAATAAAAGAAAATTCCAGGGTTGGAAGGGACCCATCAAGTCCAACTCCTGGCCCTGCACAGCACCATCCCCAAGAGTGACCGCGTGCCCAAGAGCATTGTCCAAAGAATAATGTTCATTGTCCATTATTCTGTCAGGCTTGGTGTTGTGACCACTTCCCTGGGGATCCTGTTCCAGTGTTCAACAAGTCCTGTCACTGGCCACAAGAGTGAAGAGATCATTCTGGTTGAAATTTTCTAGGCTGTTTGTTTCTCAGCTGGTTCATTTTCTAAAGGAACAGGATAAGCCCAGATGGTGATGGCATTTTATATCTTGTTCTAATTAAAGTTCTTCATTTGTTTCTGAAAAACAAATCCAATTGGACATATGTTGGTCTTACCATCTAGGTTTCCTCCATGAATGCCTAGCTCTTAGCCAGATTTCTTATTTAGCCCGTTGTTTGATTCTCCCTCTGAGGTGGAACCATGCTTGGGTTCAGAGTTTTGTCAGGATGATGGAGGGCTCCCCTCTTCCCTGTGTGTTCAAAGGATTGATAAGGTATTGAAGTTTTTATTACTTAAATTGTGAAGGTTGTGGTTCAGTCTGGGTGGATGCCAGTGTATGAGGAGTTAGAGGTAATAGGGAGTCTGTCAAGAGGTGTAGGTTACTAGTATGAATTTTAGTGGTATGATTGGATTTTCTGTTAGTCCTATGACAACAAGGACTGTGTTCTGGGATAAGGCCTTTGGAAATTTTGAGATGTGGGTAGTCAGATTCCCACCCTGAAGTCTTTGGTAGCTCTAGAGAAGACTGCACCTGTCTAGTACAGTCCTTTGATGAAGTGCAGTAGCAGGCTCCTGGAAGCTACAGTCAGATGTCTTTGGCTGATTTTTTCCAGGAGCTGCAGATATTTCTTGCCTGCGGTAGTCCATTAGGACTGTAGTTCATACATTTTATGGGCAGCATGAGAACTGCAGCTCATTGGATGGTTTTTGAAGAAAGATTTTAGGTTTTTTATTATTTAGTTCATTTGACTGGAATGTGTCTGCTTGACTAATACAGAGTATTTCAGGGGGGCTGTGTTGGTTTCACAGATAACCTGCTAGAAACCCTGCAGATTGCTGGGGCTCAGTCCTGCCTCTGAAAGATCCAGGACCAGTAGCCTTGCAGTTACCAAAAAGGGGGCTGCCCTCAGCTGTCTCCAGGTAGACCCTTAGCCCTGCCAGCAAAACCTCCAGGAACCCAAATACCCTTTGGGCTCTGAACTCTCCTTGAAAATACAGCAGTCCACCAATGGATATGATGTTCTAGGACATCAAGACCATCCTAATTTTCATGGACAGTCATATCTCTCCTTCCATAATAATCAAGCTCTACTTAGAGCTAGGCAGCTTTTTGGTACCATGTACTAATGCTCAGAGAACTTAAGTAGATGGAGGCCTTCAGGTGCTGTCTCCCAAAACTATTTCTTTGTGTGCTTGAGAAACCTGATCTTTTTTGTTTTGGAGAGTGCCTGATGAGAACTGTACGAAGTGTTCCAGACAGGGTCTCTGTGGGGCTGTGTACAGTCAGCGTTCCTGCTGGAAATGCGTCCAAATTAATTAATTGACAGTTTGTGTGCCCAAGAGGTGTGGCTGACATTTTTACATAAAATAAAAACATTTATGAGTCACAAATGAGTCTTGAGCCACCTATCAACTTTGTGTGTGGGTCTTATTGAGTATCACCAAACCAGGTTATGGACTTTTTGTTCAGGAAGGTAGCTGTGATAGAGTAACGAGGGAGGAGGGCTTCACATTTTTGTACTGAGGCACTTCTAATAATAATTTCTTTCTGAAACTGAGAACAATGCAGACTGAAAAGTCAACTCAGTGAATACTAAGATTGATTGCAAGTGTCAAGAAATATATATTTAGCATTTCCACTTGATTTCTTTTTAATTGCTGATAACAAGCAATACATAAGAATCAAAATACCACGTTTTCTTTTAACACTCCTAGAAATGCAACATTCCTTCCTGGTTTGTCTTTCCCTACTAATCGTGACATGTCATTGGGTTTATTTATGTTTTTTTCCTTTGGTTGAAACATTTAAATTTTGAGAACTTACTTTCACAATTAATTTTGCAGAAAATATGGAAATAAGAGTTAATGTTCTAAATTAATAAAACAGGTAGAAACCTGCAGCTCTTGCAGCTGTATACCGTTCTGCTCACCAGATATAATGTGTGTTTTTAAAAGGGTGAGGCATTCATTAGGGCAGTGAATGTTTGCTGTATCCGTGTAAGCCTGGCAGTTCCTTCCCTCTTGTCAACTCTTTATTCTGTTTTCTCTATCACCCTTGATCCCCTGGACTGCCTGCTAAATTGAAACTTCCATTCCTTCTTCCATTAATCCACCTGCTCTGCAGCTCTCAGATTTTTCTGAAGGGCTTTAGGGAAAATCCTGGTATCGCACTCAACTACTCCCACTGCTAATTCAGTTTCTCTTCCTTTAAGTTACCCACATCAGAACCATGTGATTTCTCTTTGAGGTATTTATTAATTTATTCCCCAGGATTGACAGTTCTCTGTTTTGATCACGAGCTCTCCAAATCTTTTACCTGTTTGACAGCTCCTTTAGGCAAAGGGGTGACATGCTTTAAGGATATCCTCCACGAAATCATGCTATTGGTGCTCATTTCCCTCTGCCCTTTTCCTTTCCACAAGGCTGACTTTGAATCCTCACTCCCGTCTTTTGCCTTCTTTTCCGCACCAGCACGTCCTGTTCACAAAAGTCAGCATTTATCAGGGGTTGTGCAGGGTTGACACCACCACCTTTCGCCTCCGCTGCCAGGTTGTCTCCTCCTGGGCTCCTGCCCTAGGAAATTGTCAGTCCCTGGGTCGTGCAGTCCTCCTCCTTCCAGACCAGGCTGTAGCACAGGGTGAAATGGAGGGGCTGCACACTCCCTCCTTCATTGCCAGCGATCAGCCATACCTTTCCTTTCCCAGCCTTGTGCTAGGGCCTGGCTCAGCTGCTGCCTTGTGGGTTAATTTCAGCAGTCCGGTGGGGAGAAGGTTGGATCATGGGCACATTGGAAGATACTAACAGTTTCCCTGTGCTGTGGAAGAGCAGTCAGCTCACAGCTGGGAGATGTTACACTCTTCAGGAGAACTGACAAACAGGAACTGATTCAGCAGCTTGTTTTCTGTATCTTACTCCTTTTTCTGTAAAGTATGGCAGAGAGGGGTATATCTTTACCCTCTGCTGTTTCTTTCCCCTCCACTAACTGGAATGTAGTAACACCAGGGATGTCTGCTGAACTGGTGTTAGTTGTCTGTTTAGTTCATGGATTGAGGAGGGAGGAAAAATCACCTGCTTGAATAATGTCTGAGACCTCTATCTTTTCCTGTGGCATGAACCTTCTGTGTGTTTCATCTGCTTCTGCTGGGTGGGGGGAGCCAGTTATGGGAAAATTTTCTGTGAGAATTTTTCCTGGGTTTAGTCAGTGGAACTTTCAATGACATTTTCAACAGCAATTTTAAGGAGCAAGCTTAAAGGTCCTATACTTTTACCCCCATCCCACCCTAGGAAATCAGGCACCCAGGCTAGGAAATCAGACACTTGTTAACATTTTGTAACATTTTTACTTTGTAACTTGTTCTTAACCACTTAGGTGGCTGCCAAGCTTGCATATTCCTAGACCTCACAACCCGTTAATGGCAATGCAGTAAATGCAACAACCTGTGTGCAAACTACCGAGTGCTATATGTTTCCTTATAGAATGACTTTGTCCATCAAAATGCTTAAAGTCATCTTCATTTTATTATAAACATTTTTAATTAAAAAGCTCTTGTAATTAAATTCCATTTTCTGATTTGAGCCCTTTTTTATCTCTTTCAATAAGAGATGTTTCATTTTGAATTTCTCTGTAGTCCCCATACTACTGCTGTAGAGCAGAACCATCTGACAGCATATCTTAGTCTTTGGGACTAATTCAGTAGATGTCTTCAAGTGCGGTTTGTGATGTTACACGTTTGATGAAACCTTATGAGAAAAAGTGCTTTAGGGAAATAGACCTTTCAGTGTGTATTATAAAATTGCCATCAGCTTTCTGTGTTTTGTATTACCTCTGCAATAATTGTGCTCTGCTTTTTTATTTCAGTATCTACTAGAAATGAAAAGCCTAATTCTGCCCCCTGAACATATTCTGAAGAGAGGGGACAGTGAAGCAATAGCATATGCTTTCTTTCATCTTCAACACTGGAAAAGAGTAGAGGGGGCATTGAACCTCTTACACTGTACATGGGAAGGCAGTAAGTAATCCTCTTTCTTACAAAAGAGCTAATCAAATATTTTTATTGAACGTCATGAAAGAAGTAATAGTTTTTCTCAAGTACAGTATGTGAGAATTTTGGACATCAGTTACATCCTCACCAGCACTGAAATAGTTGAAATTTGAATTGAAAGCACAAACTTCATTTAATGAGTAAAAGGGGTTTGAAGCCTTGTATTGTGTTTGTTGTGTACTACTGAGCAAAATTTCCCAACTACTTTGAGACATATTTTCTTGCTCGTGGATAAGGAGATAATAACTTATTTCATTCCAGAGTTGTGGAGATTTGTTTGTCATTATTTAAATGAATAGTTTCAAACTGAGAGTGTGTTCAGATTGGACATAAACAAAAAATATTTTGCAATAAGGGTGGTGAGGCATTGGAACAGGTTGCCCAGAGAGGTTGTGGATGTGCCATCTCTCCAAGTGTTCAAGACCAGGTTGGATGGATGGGGCTTCAAGCAACTTGGTCTAGTGAAAGGCGTCCCTGTTCATGGCAGTGGAGTTGGAACTAGATTATCTTTAAAGGTGTTTCCCAGTCCACACCGTTTTGCGATTCCGTGAATGCTTTGATATTTGGAAATTGTGAGTGTGCCTTATAGACAGGTATATATTAATGTGTACTATAAAGCAATACTGTATTTTATGACTTTTTTTACACTCTAAAACTGGAGTGAATTCAGTGAAGGATTGCTGGAATGCATAGGGGGCTGGAATATGTGATATAGGACAAAATGCTGAGGAAGCTGATTTTGTTCAGCTCGGAGAAATCTTATGGTGGGTGAAGAGATGATCCAATTGCTGTCTTCCACCACCCAACAGAGAGATGATATGGAAGAGGGAGTCACAGTCGTCACAGAATGGTCCAGCACAAAGTCAAGAAGCAATACACGCAAGTTCAACCAAATAAATTTAATCCAGGCCTAAGAAACATATTTTCACAGTGAGAGGGATCTGTGGGATCTCCAACCCAGAGATAGTCAGAGCTCAGCTTGACATAGTTCTGAGCAGTGCAACCTAACTTGGAAATGACCTTGCTTTGAGTGAGAGGTTGGAGTATATGACTTCCAAAGGTCACATGATAACCTTCCAATATATCTTATCCTGTCTTTGAGATGTGTTTTTTACCAGGTTTCAGAGAATTTAGAAGTACAGCTTATAATCAACCTTTGTTGGCCTTTTTTCTGATGCACTTTTTCGCTTTATGTAATCCAGTTCCCTGTTTCTGCTCTGCTTTATTCTGTCCTTTTTCATCCTCTCCATATGTTATAATACCAACTTCTTAATGTGTGTTTCACCATTTTTTGTCCTCATTTAGCTTTGATAGAAAAGATATTTTGTTACCATGATAATTCCTATAGAAATGTACTTAATACCGCCACTGTAAAAGTGATTTACAGTCTCAGTTACAGTATGAAACGACCTGAACTTGGCTAATTTGCAGTGTAGGCTCCCTGTGGATGCACTGGTTTTATTTCTAGGTGTATAGAACACCTTGCTCAGTTATCCATACCAGTGCTGCCTGAGGTTTGCTCTGCTGCATTGTTCTCTGTCATACCTGCTAGCTCTTCTCCCATTATTTCTCCCAGTCTGTTATTTTCTCTGTCATAGGTTCTTTCCCAATGGCTCATTTTCAGTGATTTGCTTTATGGGGAATTCTCATCTAACTACATTCCCCTTCTTATTATCTCCACATTTAGCATTCTGAATATGTAATTTATTAGCTAATAGCTGTATAATAACCTGTAAAGATGTAAATGAGTTTCATTGCATAACTTCTGCAGAAAAATCCATAATTCATTTTGTATAGTGATTTCAGAAAAATACGAACAGTGCACAAGTCCTCAAAATTTTTGTTCAGATTTTGCTCACACATGAAGACAACCAAGGGTTTTAATGGTTTCACAGTGTCTAGTCCAATACTCATAACTTTGGTCCAGATCTTGGCATCTCTGCATAACTAAGTGAAAACCAGTGAAGACATGGCAGAGAAGTTAAATGTAATTAAATACTAGTTTTAACTAACAGTCTACACATAATACATAGTCAGTTGCCCTCGCTTTCTTTCTATGTGTTTGTAGGTATTTTATTTGTAGTACAAGTATAAAACCCTAAGTGCCACCATTGTGTTTGGGCCAGGTTCACTGTACAGGAGGTCTGTACTTTCAAGTGTGATCAAGTTTCAGAAGTGTCTGGGGTGATGGTTTGTCACTATTGGTCTCTAAACTTGTGTGAAAATCCCTACTGTTTGCATGAAGAGGAGAAACCTAGGGGTTCCCAAACGCTCCAGTATCTCTTGCAGCAAGTACATGGGTGTGTGACAAACTGTCTCTGTGCTACCTGAGTCAATTACTGTAAAATAGGATCAGATGATACCATAGGAGTAAGGCAGAGAAGTACCTACATTGACACAAATTGATCCAGATGAACCAGAACACTTCATTCCATGGCTGATAACATTGTTAAATAAAGTTGGTTTGCTGTAAATATCCCATGGTCTCATGTCAACCATGACTGCCTAAAGTGAGTAAAATCTATCCAGACATTTTTCACTTGCATTGTAAAAATTACATCTTTATCTCCCATTTCATTTTGATTAATATTAGTGTGGCTTAGGGTAAGGCGGAGGAGGCTTGATTGTCTGTTTCAATATTAAGCCAAATTGGAAGGAAGAACTTGTGTTAGGGATTTAGAAGAAAGGAGCATTGAACATCATTCCACATATGTTTTTGTACAGACACTCAAGTTTGTTGTGTGTTAAGATCATGCACAGCTTGCATTGTTGTCGTTGCACTTGCCTTTTTGGGTTGCTATGGAGAGGGGTGGTTAGTGCAGGAAGAGCCTTACAGCCCAGGTTGGTTTACAGTCTTTTCAGGATCTCTGCCTTCTTTACTATTGCTTTAGATGCAGCAATCAAGAAAAAATACAATAATATACTTTCACAAAAAATACAGCTAACATAATTTCAAATGCAGTGTGCACAGCTGAAAATATTGGGGGAGTGTGTATTTAAACAAATTCTTAAGTTGTCTTGTGAGCAAGAGACAATGGAGTGTTATTGTGTGGCAGTGGGCTGTGCCTAACAACTAAAGTGTACAGTGCTTCTAGGACATCTGTTGAGGAAAATATTGCTTCAGTGATTGATGTTCATAGGAGTAGTGAGAATAACATGATGACATTTTAACAGTGAAAATAATATATCGGATAATGGAAAAGGATGCCTTGATTGCAAAGCTATATTTCAGTCAATTATTCTGATATTTCCATAAACCACACTCAGATGGCCTATGACATCAGCATTGTCAAGGTTTAGTAATCCATTTCCCTCCCTCTCTGTTATTATTTTCAATTTTAAAAATTCATAAGATTAAGTATTATTTAATCCATGACCTGAAGATTTATATTGGAAACCTGACTTGATCCACTGCATTTAGAAAGAATTCATGAGAGGAACCTGGGTTTAATAATTTAGTATTAATCTTTGATTGCCAAATAGAAAATGAAAACATGACTGTCTTGGAAAACTGGTCCTCAGAGCTCATGTCATCAGTGTTACCTGGCTTGCTGGAGTGTGATGGAAAAAAGAGTACTGTATTTTTTCCATGAAAAACTTTTATTATTCTTGCTGCAGCGACTGTGAATATTGGTCTGAATTTACAGACTTGGCTGGTCATTTTTGTAGGCCATACCTGTTATATCAGATACACTTCTTTCCCCTGAAATTTAAAAATTCTGCAGCCTAAAAGCCTAAGACAAAATGTGGAAACTTGGCTATGGAATTGGAAGTATAATGGACTTTGATTATGCAAACATTGTTTTATGTCCTTGTAATGTGGTCTCACCTGTCATTCATGAACATTGTCTCAAGAATAAAAATAAACATAGAAGTTTCTGTGATTAAAAGCTCAATGTAGAATTCTATTGTGGCATTTCATTAAGCAATTTATATGCTGTTTGCAACCGAATATAAATGTTTTGTCTATGTTTGTTTTTCAGTATTTTTGACTGCCACACTCACAGTAACTTATGCACTGTGTTTCCTTTTCAGCTTTCAGAATGATCCCCTATCCACTGGAAAAAGGACATCTTTTCTACCCTTACCCTATTTGTACAGAAACTGCAGATAGAGAACTACTACCATGTATGTTGCACGTTTTTCTTATGATTGACACCGAAGAATTGTTTACCTGAGTCTTGCAGCACCTTTGATGCCTTTTAAATTGAGAACACTGGATTAGAATAACCAGATTGACAGTGAGCCTTTGGAGCTACTGGGGTGGTTCAAGATGCAGCTCCTCAAGAATAGTTCATAACAATTTTCTGTATTTATTATTTTTGACAGCTTACAGACAGGGAGGGAGATTACCATAGAGATCCAAATCAGTTAGGTCTTGCTGTTCTCTCTTGCCAAGACACTGATCTTTCATCTAGGCTAACATCCCATCAAACCAAAAGGACAGTGTCACAGCCTTGTTAATCTTTGGTAGACACACTAGCTACTTAAATTCCAAGGCAGGATCCAACTTGCTTGAGGACAGCTGGATCATTACTGCAGCTAGTACTCATGACAGGCTGTGCTTATATTTTCCAAGAAAGCAGTCTTAAATAGCAGGAAAGGGTTGTCTTCATGATATGGCGTGTGTACTGTAATGAAGAGATTGATGTGAAGTCATCTCCATCAATTTTATGTGGGTTTATGGCGTGTATTAGGAAAGTGCCAGCAGCATTCCCAGATATGGATATAAAGAGAGATCCAGCCCTCAAGAAGTGTTACAGTCCAAGCTGATGAGACTCATTGCAGTGCAAGCAGTGATGCACAAGAATGCAGAGGAAGAGCCAAAGCAGCCAATCTTGCAGTTACACTTCATTCCCACATGTGTTCTCTCTGTGGGACTTTGTGTGAGCACAAGTAGAACACACACAAGTTTGCAGGGTCAGGGCAGAGGAAGCAAATAAAAGTTGATCCAAGGAAGAAGATTCTTGTCTCATCTTTCTTCCAGAGAAGGAATAAAGAAAAATTTGTTCTGGAGCAAGTAAAATGAAGCCTGCTTCTGCCGGGAAGGCTGGTTTTGAGGGTGTTTGCACCCTTTGTAGTCTCTCATTGATAACTTCCCTGGTTTGGGCTGCAAAAGGTGTTGCCTCTTTTTATAAGCCTACATGAGTAAATATTAGGTGAGAATAATACAGCGAAAATCCACTCATTGCAAGTCTCCTTCACAGCACATTCTTGTTGATATTACGCAGAAATCCTTGGCAACTGACAGTATCTCCCCACCCCATTATAATCATCCTAATTATAACAACACCTCTCAGAGTGCTCTGCTTGCTTTACTCAGAGGGATGCTGAGTTGGGGAGGGTGGAGTGTCAGGAGATTTAGGAATGACAAAGCCATGCAGAATAGCTCAGCATTCTCTTTTTAGATGCAAAACTAATCGTTCTTGTCAAATGTTACGAGCTAACAGCGGGACAGCGGGACTCTTTAACAGTGTATGCAGGCAGTGTGTTCTGCTCTGGCAGTTATGGGAAATGCCTTTCACTGCAAAATCTCCTGGGTTAGAGGAGGGAAGGGTTTAGCATGCCTTGACAGTTTAGCATACCATGATAGACACAGGTGAGTTAGGGGGGTTTCACATATCTGTCCACACCTGTTAATTGTGCATGTTTTATGGGAGAGTCAACTGGAATTATATCAGAACACACCAATCTGATAGGCTCTCCAAATTAAAAATATCAATTACAAAACTTTTGCCCTGGCTGGATAACAGACTGAAACAGCAGGGTTGACCCTGTGTGAAAAGGCAGTGCAAGAAAAGCACAAGAGATCCTGGACTTACAAAGTCCATGCTTTGGTTTTTCTGATCTCTACATTTATTTCAAATCAAGGAGAAGTTGTAATCTGTCCCTACTTTTGGTTTTTTAACTGATCAAACTAGCAGACTTAAGAGTCGTACATATTTTTAGTTTTTCATATTTTAATTTAAACTCTTACGAATTCCTTCTTTTGGTTTTGAGAATCACTCCACTCTGGATGAATGCAGCCATGAATGTTATCCTGCCATGTTGCTGGATTACCCTGTGTTTATGTTGTCTGCAAATGCAAAGAGATGAGAACTGATCACTGAAGCAAAGAAAGCAGGCAAAATGGAAGAGTAGTGTTTCATATATATGAATATCCATAGGATTTGAGTATATGGGAAGCCTTGAGGTTGATCCTGTATGAGAAAAAAATGTTTAAAAGTTTGCATTTATCTTGACTGTAGCTCTAAACCGTAGACCGAAGGAGTGAAACAGGTAAGAGTCCACCCAATCTTTTGCCAACCCAGAAGAATTTTCACCTTGAATCTGAGCTGTCATAAAAATTTAAGGGATATATTCTTCCGGTAAAATATTCATCATCCTCTTCTAACCCTTTTAGTCATCCCAGCGCTGCTTTTTCCCAAAGTCCAGTGAAGGATTTTTTATAACAGATGCAAGGAAATGTCTATATTCCTATCAGTGTATATTAACAAACATCCTAAAAATTCACTGTTCATTTAATTTCCAGGTTTTAAAATAGATGCTTATACATCCAGCTTTTAGGATGATTTTTCTTGCTCTGCAGATAAGACACTCAGAATTTACAGTTCCAAAAGCTGTGGTTTTGCAGCCTGCTTTAACTGGTCTGCATCAATGCTCCCCTATGGTTGGGCTCACTTCTGCTCCCAGGCACTCTCTGTGTATCAGCATTAGCAAACATGCAGCCATGGGGTTAGTTTATGACAAACACTACAAAAACTGATGGTTTATATCTGTTTTCTGGGATTAGCTGTTGCAGAGCTGCATTATAGTTATTGCTGACACAAGGCAGACAAAAGCAATGCCCGAGTAAACCAGAAGTAATTCTTTAGAGAGAATTACTTGGCAGAGACAATGGACACAACAATGTCCTTCGATGTATCAGACCTTCCATCCTCTTCTCCCTTCAAAAGCATCTTTGTGTGTCTTTAGTTGTTTAAACTGTGTAAGGATGTTGGTTTGGTTTTGGTTGGTGTTGTTTTGATTTTTTTTCAATGTATAATGCCTTTCCCTTCTCATATCTTTTTCTGCAGCATTTCATGAGGTTTCAGTTTATCCCAAGAAAGAGCTTCCCTTCTTCATCCTCTTCACTGCTGGACTCTGTTCTTTCACAGCCATGCTCGCCCTCCTGACACATCAGTTCCCAGAGCTTATGGGGGTCTTTGCAAAAGCTGTGAGTATTCTCTGCTGCTGCTCCTTTCTGGTAAATAAAGACACCAGTGCAGGAAAAGGTGAGCTAAATACTGCTAGGTATTAAATATCTGCATATTCAGAAGCATCAGTCCATATCTGAGCAGGGAGACATCTGCACAACTGTGCAGGTTGCTAATCAATAAGACACGGCTGTTTGTCTTCTCTGGTTTATACGGCTCTCTTGTTAGGTTTGATGTCTTCTGATTTTGTCCAAAAAATAAGAAGTGGGAGAAGTGAGTATCTGTATTTTAATATATCATCCAGTAAAATAAACTAATAACAGTTTGCAGAACCCCTCTATTTCGTGTAGAGTCATAATGGCTGCTGTGATTTCTGATGCAATAGAAACTTTCAGTATGAGCAGAAATAGAGTGTACTGTTTACCAGGACAAATTTCTGTGTTTTTTCCCTGAACTGCCAAGGAGGAAGTAGTCTCAATATTTCCCTCATAACTTTTCTGAACTACATCCAGAGAAGTCTCTCCTAATTCCGCTTTTTTAATCCACCAAGGATTAATAAATTTTGGAGGATGAGGGGGAAGAGCCATGAATTATTCTAAACTAAACTTTTTTCTTTGCAAGACCAAGAACATCACTGCTCCAGCATGCTAGGAGATGAAAAATCCACTAACAGAAAAGCTCTAGGATAGTAAATGATTCCTTTTCCAGTAAATACTGAATATCTTCTGTTGTAATATATTTTCTCAAATATATTTGTCTCTGTTCCAGGTCTTATGATTCCAAACTGGCCTCCTGGCTTTGTTTTTAATGTCTTTGGTGCTTTTGATTTGGGGGTACAGGGAGTGGGGTGGAAGAGGCCAGGCTGAAAGGGTTTGGCAAATTCCAGATTGTCAGTACTCTTTCAAACCCTTTTGCAAAGGGCAAGAGACTCCCTTTGCAGGTGAGCCCGGTCTTCTGTTTACCCAGGCCGTGAGTGATAGAGGTGTGGTACAGCAACGGTTCATGCAACAAGAATTTCCTTTCATTAGCTCTAGAAGACAGAGAGTAAGATCAGTTGTAGCAGAAGATCTCTCAGCAGAAGGTGCTGAAGTGTACCTGAAATATTATTACTCATTCTTGTTTCTTGAGTGTGTACATAGGTGTTAGGTAGACAGTACATGTTTAACTTGGGCATATGATCATAGACTTCTCTTGTAAAGCTTTTCTTCTATTCAGTAGTTGGGGTTTTTTCTGTTCCTTAGTTACTGAAGTTACTGAAATGTATGACCCTTGTTTGGCTCTTTCAATCAAGTCTTTAGATTTCTAATACTGTCACTGTTGCAGATCCCAAATCTGTCCCTGTTAGCCTTGTTCCTGTGTTTATCAGCCTTGTGTCCTGAACAAAGACTATATGCTGGCAGCATAATGAGATTTTGTAGTTTTCCTGCTGCAGGCAGTGAGCTACTGGAACTGGAGAAAATAGGTTTTCATGGGTTTAAATCACCTGGCTCTGGTTGCTGACTGGATTGCAGAGAGAGATAATGGAAGCCACACTGGTGGCGTGTTGGTAATTGTTTCTCCTGGTTTGGAGCTTGCAGGTGCTAAAGCCATTTGGTGAATAGAATCAGACCAGAAGGATTTATTTCCCTGATGTGTTAGTGCAGCTGCCATTGGTGTTAAGGTAGATACCCCAAGGCTCTGTATGGGGTTATAGAATTCTGCATATCAGAGCAAGTAAAGCTGCTAGTTAGTAAGCACAGACAAATAGAATTGAAACGTGAACTACGTTATGTGCATAAAGATGGCAGAATCACTCAAGATTTTCAAACCTTTTATGGATGAAGTTACTATGTCAGTTAACATGTATTATGGCTCGGTTCAGCTATATCTTGATCTTCATAAACCATGCAGCAACTGAGGGTTTTTTTCCATGGGAAGGACAGAATTTAAGAGCCTGTGACATGGATTTAATAGTTTATAGAACGGCTTCAATTCAGAAGGCCTTTTTGTTGTCTTCTCTGGGAAAAGTCTCCAAGGTGCATGAGACTGAAGAAAATTGTGGCAGACATCTCTTTGAAATGCAGCTGTATCAGGACAGAATAGAAAAGGTTGGGCCAGCCCTGATTTCTTCCCTTTCAGTTTTAGGGGAAATTATTTCATAAGTAACTAATTCCCTAAATAGCTCAAAGATGAATGTGCTGTTTCTGTGGCTATGTTCATGGAGTTACATATTCCTGCCTGCTTGGTAGTCATTGTGATGGTGCCATATTGCATTGTGAAACTGCGCATGGATGCACATTATGTTGTACCTGGAAGTGAGTTTGACTCTTCCATAATGAAATTGAAACTTGATATTTTGTAAGACTAAGTAACCTTAAATTAACAGTAGATCTTAGCATTTTCTCTTGGCTAGGAAGAAGCATTTTCATAGCTTGTGCTTTCAGTTTTTGCTGGTCTTTCTAACAAAAGGCTTATGGAAGTCAATTAAGAAATAAATATAGGTAGAAGAAATTTCTGATTGCATGGCTTGGATAAAATTGCCAGGCCACTGTTGGTAGTATTGAATTTCTTTCTTTAACATGCAGAAATTTTACAACACCTGGGAAATCATTAAAAATACATAAGTGCAGAGTCTTTCATAATGTGATAACAGTAACAGTATATCTTAAATAAAACTGAGAGATGTATTGACACAGAGGTCACTATGTAATTCAAGGCAACAGACATGTCTAAAAGTGTACTGCCTAGTTAAATTTTTAGAATTAGGCAAACTTCAGAAAGACTTATTTTTCTGATTTCATTCCTTTGTTTTCCTGAGATCACTCACATGATGTGTCTCAGTATTTCTTGTGTGGTGGATGAGACCTCAGTTCAGCAGGTGAGTTTGTCCTGGGAGGTGTTTCATCTGCTTGGACCTGTACAGATGCTGAGGCAGGGAACATACCGATCAGATCACCAGGACTGAGAACTGGATAGTCAGTTTCTCCATGAAAACACCAATCACGCTGTGGAAAAGCTTGAAAAGAGACTTCTGCATATATATTTGAATCAAATGGCGTTATTCAGAAGGTGCTGCCAGAAAGCTGCTTTGTGCCAGCTTTGAAATAGCCAGGTTGATGGTTTTCTTTTCAAACAAAAAATAATAATAGAAAATAGGTCTCCTGTCACCCTTTCTGCCATCCTGAATTCTTACTCTACTGCTGGTGCTGGTTTTTTTGATCACTGTGGAAAAAGACAGTCCAAGTCAAAGGGAAATGCAAAGCAGTTAAAGTAATCCCAGAACCAAACCCTAAGAAGAAACCTCAGTGTGTATCATGCTGACTGAGGGTGCTGCCATCAAGCTGGATAGGCATCTGCTACTGAGGAAAGGAGCACCAGGGGCATTCCAAGGGCCAGACAGCCCCAGCATAGATACTGTTTACATCACCTTGCACAGGAGAGTAGGCAGCATCCTCAACTTCTTGTTTTCAGCAAAGGTTTTGCTTGGACTTTATGGAAGTCAGGTTTTGGTATCCATGAGTTGAAATGTATTTCGTACACCACTGATTTTCCAGGTGGAGAAAAGCTTGGCTTGTTTTAAGCTGCAGATAATATGCCGAGTTTTTATAGAATAAAATCAACTACTTCAGCAACAAAATTCCTATGAATTGCAAAAAAAGTCACTGTCAGGCAAACTATTCTTGTTTCATTGATTTAACAAGTATGTAATTTGCACTAGTTTCAAAGCTGAGTTTTATTCAAGTAGATGTTTCAAGGCACAAGCTTACCACATAAATCAAGTGCTGCTCAAATAGCAGCAGATATCCTCTGAAGAGCCTTTTGCATTTTCCAGAATTAAAAGAACATATTTATTTAAGCACTTCAGAGCTTAACCAGAGGGAATGCTTCTCCTTGGGCTAAGCCACTTGAAACAGAAAGAGCAGCCTCTAAGATTAGGTAAGTCAGTGTTTCATTGATTCAGCTGTGGCTCATGTTCTACAGCTTGACCTTTAGCACCAGAACTGAAATACCTGTTCTGCTTCAGTTAGTTTTTCCTTCAACCTGTGCTTATGACAAAATGACATTACCAGTGGTGGTGTTACCCGGTTTTCCCATGATGCACAGGTTGTCCATGACATGGTGTCTGCATTGTATGCAAACACATCCAAGAGGAAAAAAAAGAATTAGAGTGCTTACTATTGCCTTTAAAATGCATAAGCATCATAAACGCTGTACTCTCTCAGACACATGTAGGGCCCCAGCATGTATGTAATGTGTAGAGTTAAACTGCAGGCAACAGAAATGACAGTTAGTATGTATTTTTCAAATGCATTAATAATTAATTAAGATTAATGTGTATTTCAATATGTATTTCAGGAGTCTTCTGAATACCCGAGTTCTGTGACATGTAGCTGCCAGTGGTTTTTTTCTGTGATAAAATGTTCTCCATCTTGATCTTTTTCATATGCCTATCTGAATACTAACATATTGAAGTCTCTTTGAATGATGTGTTCTGTAATAGAGAGAGGATGTTAAGATAAATTTTAGTCAGTGATGCAGAGTATGTTAGGATAAATTACAGTTAATGATGCCTCAGTGTAGAGAGCAGAGCTATAGATAACCCTGAACCATTTTAAACCTGAATTTTAAGACATTTTTGTCTCTGTGAGGTGGTCTGGCAGACCCCTGTTGGGAAAAAGCCTCTCTTTGTCTTCAGTAGGTTTTGGGTTGAGCCTTCAGTGGCTTCAGTATGAGCTTCAATGTAGGATGTGAGATGTGTGGAAACTTCTGTAGTTCATCGCTTCGATCTTTGTAAAAACAGGGCTCTTGCTTTCTTTACTGCAAAATCCAGAAATCTCTGGATATGCAAGGTTCAAGAATTTGAAAGTCTTTTTGTGTGAATGACGTAATTTTTATTATTTGGAGGATTTTACAGAGGAACACAGCAAGAATATCTTATCTCAAGATATCTCCTGCATTTTGATCTGAATGCCTATCTGATTTCTTTGCAGTTTCTCAGCACCCTCTTTGCCCCTTTAAATTTTGTGATGGAAAAAGTTGAAAGTATCCTGCCCTCCAGCCTGTGGCACCAGCTGACAAGGATCTGAGGGAGCATGCCCGCTGACTGACTGCCATGACATCTTATGTGCCAACTTTTTGTTGACCACAAGAAAGCATGATAAAAAAGGGAAGCAGTTATAAGACTTAAAAACTCTTCACGGATTGTCTGTTCTCATATAAAAACTGTTTTGTTGTACAAAATACATTGATGTTAGGTTCTATTATATTTTGCCTTCAGAAAAGAAAAAAAAATAAACTTTTGTGTATTGTAGCATTGCTGTCTTTGGACTTATTCTACGTTTTGTTTTTTAAACATGTGGTATCTCTGTCACCATAGCTGGGGTGTAGCTACACATTCAGGTAATGACACTAATAATGGTACAATTAAGCACCATTGTCACTGCCTTTTCTCATGGAGTTCAGTTAGGGTGAGGCCCTCACTTGTGCAGTCTGGATGAGGCTTGTAGACAGTTAAAGCTCCTGCTTAAAGCAGCTGTAGGCTCTCCAGGCAGTTTGGATGGCACACTGGGCTTCTGATTCCCTTCTCTGCACAGAGGTCACCATATCCTCATTTGAGTTTTCAAGAAGCCCACATACTTGACAGATTTTCTTCACACCCCTGGTGTTTCAGCTACCTTCTGAAGGCTCATTAGCAAAATGGGTGTTAGTTCATGCACAATTAATAGAGAGGTTGGTGTTTCACTACTGGTGCTCACCTCAGGAAATTTTATCCTTGTGCTGTGACTGTTTAGACTAAGTATTCATTTATGACTTAGCCACTGTCGATGGAAACTTCCAAGGCCAGCTGTAAAATGAAGATTTTGATCTGCAAGTTGAAGTAAGTAGTCCTCTCTGTCAGGAATTAAAAGTGCATCCTTACAGATGCCTCAAGGATATTTTTTCCAGCTCACTTTCCAGATAACCCTGATGCAGTGGATCAAAAATGCCACTTTACCATTTTATCCTCACTGTTGCTCTTAAAATGCTGAGCAGTTTAAGGGACTGTGATCACTAGCAGATAAGTTTGTTTATCAGTGAGGAAATGAGTAAGCAGAGACAAAACTCCCGGTACTAGAACTGGTATAAAAGGGAAGTGTTTCTTAACAATTGAAGATGCATAACATTACTTTTTGTTCACTTGATCACCGACACTTTAGTCTAGCAGAAGACAGATGTTTGCTCAAGTGTGCAAAATTACCATGTAAACTCTGCTGTGCTATGAGATTAAAAAAAGGCAGCCCCACGCCAGGAGAAATCAGCTGTAAGACCTGGGGAAGCACCAAAGTCTGGAAGACAAGAGAGCCCCATGGACAAATGTTAGACCTGGTGAGGCTGTTGGGGGTTTCCATCCAGGTTTGTCATCTCTGGCTATTACTCCTGCAAAACAATTCACTGTAATGTTGAAATTAGTCTGGCTTGCAGTTAATGTAGGATGTGGCGCAAGATTAGAGGTAATGGATTGCTAATGGATAAGCATGTGGAAGTATGAAATGGACCAATATTTGAGTTATCCTATTTTCATGTGAATTCCTGGAGCAGCCACAGAAAACACCCTCACAGCAGCTGCTGCTATGTATCTCCAGCTGAAAAACCAGGGATAACCATATTGATTTGTTTGCCTCAAAACAGCACTGTCACAATTATTTAAGGCTGCTGAAACTCAGAAGGATCAGGCATAGGCAGCTCTTGTCCTGTGCTGCTTTGTATCACTTATTCCCAGCCACCTATACCCTACATTTCAAAAGAAGAAATTGCTGTGATTCACAGTCCTAAATGTAAATGCATTTGCACATCAATGTGTATCTAGCTATATACAAATCTCCATGTTTGTCAGCAGCTGAGGTAGTAGTTAGGACTTCTGTTTGAAGATACTGTGATCTGTGTGGGAATTACTGTCTGTAATACTCTGATAAAAAGACATGCTTAACTCCTAGAAGAATCACATCCTTTCCTTGAACTATGGAGAATGTTTAGGAATTCAAAAATACCTTTATGCAATTTTATTTCTACTGTTTCTAGTATCTTTCTCCCTAATGGACCATGGGTTTTTTAATCTAGAAACTCTCTCTTTATTTACGATTCTAGGCATCTGGAAGACTAGGCAAATCAGACAAAAGGATTTTCTTTTTCATTGGGCAGAGTTTATTGCCTTAGGCTTTGCTGCCTTTGACATGTTTCCTCTGAAGTTCAGTATGGCTTAGATCAAAAAGCAAACACAGCCCATGATTATATGATGGAAAGCCTCTGGCTTAGTGCAGAGATGAGCCTTGTGAAAATCTGGTTCAGATAATAACTCATCTTCAGATTTAGGGGTGGAGTAAGCTTTTTAACTCCAAATGTTAGCAGGTCCCGTTTTTTTTTTTTTTTTTTAAAGACAGCTTAATAGAATTTGTATGCACATTATGTCTCTACACTATAACCTGCATAGAACAAAAAAGGAGAGGACCTCCCAAGGAGTGTCAAGTCAAGCTGGCCCCCTTCTGTCCCTTCCTCCCACTGGATAGATTTACAGGTGCTCCCTGACAGGAACTGCACTCAGAGGTGAGTGCTGCACCAAGGGGAGGGCTGCTGCTTTCTCTAGCTGCTGCTTTCTCTCTTTCATCATTTGGTGTGTATGCTGAACATACAGACTGTTTTCTCAGCACGTGGAAGTCCTTACCCTAGCAGAAAGGAGGAAGATTATCCGGAGTTTTGCCATGTTGAAGAAACCTGCAGAAGCTAAACATCCAAAGGAAGCTGCACCTCTTGCACAGCCACACACATCCCTTCACACCCAGTGTGGCTGTCACCCTGTGGTGGCCCTGAAAACCTCAGTGGCTCTAGTTACAGGGGATTGTAAAAGGTAGCCCCTGGCTCCACCCAGCTTCCAGCAGGGCTCCTGCCCAGTTCCCACCACAGAGGGAGCTGTCATTGTATTGATTCATATGCTTTTGGTTCTTTCTCACAAGAGATCTTAACTTTATGAAGTTGCATCCATTGCCCCAGGTAAATGAGCTGTTAATACAAAAGAAACAACCCCAAATCACCTTTGTTGTTATAGCCCATGAGCTGCCTCTGTCTTTCTGATAATAATATATGTTCATTTTTATCATTCGAAGTGGCAGGTAAAACCTGGAGGCCATGACGTGACCACAAAACCACTTCTGCCCTTGGAGGCGGCCACCACCTCCATGAAGCCCTTCCAAGGAGTGCTGGGCAAAGGCCATGGAGAAGAGTGAGCGTTTGTACACTTTGTGCTGCCACATTGGAGTAGGAGCTAGCAAAAGCACCCTCCTCAGATCCAGATCTTCACTAATCCCCAGACATTCCTTTCCCCCTTCCCACCATACACTGAGGCCCACAAGAAGCTGGACATGAAGCCTGCAGGCAGTGACCAACAGCTGCGGTTTGGGCATGCAGGCTGGATGCCCTTAAGCTCCTGTGCAGTGCAGTACCAGAAATGCAGCATTTTATTTCTAATTCACATCTGCAAAGAAGTTATTAACACAGGGATGGGAGGCCAGGATGGGATGCACAAACTGGTTTTAGATACTTTTTCAGGAAAAGAAAAAGCAGCAATCTCTCAAGCTTCAATGCCCACAAGCCCTAATATACACCACCATTCCTAAGTCTTTGGTCATTTTCCATGTGGTAAAACAAAATTAAACTTTTTAAAATGAGATTTCACCTATAACAGCACCACACACTTTTTAGGGTAAAGTTTGTTGAAAACAGTGGGGAGGAAGCAATCCCAAAAAGCTTGGCAGGCTCACGGCATTTCAGGGCGCTGCTAGATCCTGAGTTCATGCAGTAAATTAAAGGGAACTCCCTCAAGAAAATTGGACTGCGTATTTAAAAAAATAATCCTACAACCTTTAGCCTCAGCTAACATCATTCTGACACTAAAATGTCTACCTAAAGACAGCTGTTTCCTCTTCATGACTAAATACATTAGTACATTTATTCCACTGAACAAAACTACAGTATTATTTCATTTACCATGCCTATTTCTGTTTCTCCTTTTTTTGTTTCCTCTTTTTTTCTCCCTCTTATTTTCTTTGTTGGATTTGCTGAAGATCATGGAAGGGCCTTTCCTAGCAGTATTTATGTCTCTGAGTGTATTTTGCCACAAAGAAGTAGCAAAAGTTTCTGGGAGTGCATTTCTTTGTGGAAGAGGCAGCAGAAATCTTACAACTGTAAGAAGTCTACCTTGAGCTCTTAAAAAAAACCCAAAAAACATAAATACAGAAAAAAACTGTGATCAAGTAGGTGGCCAGCTCAGCACTTACCCGGTTGTTATGCTGTGAAATATTCTGGGTTTCATCTGGTGAAGTGGTTTTGATGCAGGCATTGCATCACTATCCATAGGGCACATGCCCGAAACGGGAACATCAGCCTGCTGTGCACACCTGGGCGGCCTTGCTGCTGGACAGGGTGACAAAGGACACTGAAAAGGCCAAGGGACTCAATGCCCCATCTTACTGGTAAGACCAGCCTTCAGGAACCACTGGCCTCTGACCCAGAGGAAGATTTGGAACAGGAAGATGTGCCTTAGTGGAGGAGGACCAGGTTGGGGAATAAAAGTTAATAGATTTTTAATACAGTGACTCCAAAACAATTTATCTGGGACTGTGGAATTCAGGTGAGTTCATTTTCTGGAATATTAAACAAATAACAGATTTAAGAAGAGATCTGATTTCATTACCCTTCATTCAACTTCCTAGAACAAGTTCTCTTGTAAGAATGAGCCTTTTTTCTTTGTTCCAGAACATTGAAATATTTTCAGCTTTATTAAACAGGTAATCTTTTAGACTACTCAGGCTTCTTGAATCTTAAAAAATATGGCTCTAAAAGGTTAAAAATTATTATACTGCTCTTAAATTCTTTAGGGCTTAAAGTATGATATTGCTGAGGCTACAAACTACATGTGGATTTAATTTCACAGTGAAATCCCAATAAAAACTCTCCTTGGAGCTCACCTTTAAATACAATTAGGTATGAAATTTTACTCATCCAGCCCAGAGCCAGAATTGGCAGCAATGAAGAGGCCAGCAGTATAACCCGTGAGCTGCCCATGGGTACATACATACACATCATACATACACTGCACATGCACAGACACGTGGGCAGGGCTGTTCCCACCAGCAGTTGGTTTATAGACAGATTTGTGATTGTTGTTACCTCTAGCCATGATCATTTCCATATACAGTAACTGAAACATTATCTTATTGTCCAAATAAAGAACTTTCTGGAGACTCATTTTAAAACCGGCTGTGCCTTCTGGAGATGAATTGCCCATTTTAATGATACAAACTTTTTTGAAAGCCTTGCACATGACTACTCCCTCAAAACTACTTAATGCCAACCCCCCTTCTTTTTAAATAGTCTTTTAAGTTCCAAAAACAAAACATACCCAGAGTATTCACTTTATTGCCTTGGTTAGCTACTAGGATATAACTTTCTCCTGCACAGTTTGTACCTGCTAGGGTTCTTCCAGTCTCTTTCATTTTCATATGGAAATTTTACCTTCGTCTACAATGTGTTCTATCACTCATTCAACCTTCTTTTCCTGTGCTATTTTTTCATTACCTTGCCTTTCTCTACTCTTCACGGGTGCTTTTTTAGAGCCTTAGTTTACTTACTGGTACAGAACCCATTTTTCTCTTGGTTCATGTTGCTGATCTCTGCCCTGAGGAGAGGCAGCTGGTCCCTCTCTGACCCAGTTCCTCTCCACCAAGGCTGCAATTTCTGGGCCTCATAAGCCTGCACATCTTTAGAGCAACTTGTTGTTTTGTGCTGATCCCAGCCCAGCATATGGACCTGGCACAACCTGTAACTGCCTCCATCACAAGCCGATACACTCTGAATCACGGGCATGCAGTTTTGCAGAAAATATGCAGAAAAAAAATCTAATTTGGATGTCCCAATCTGAGGGAAAAGTATCATTTTGAGTGTGTTTATTAGATCTATTAACTTTAAAAGAACATAGAAGCTGATTACTTCTTTAGAATCCACGTCATTACTGAGGCATGGTATTTCCTTCTCCATCACTGTTCGTAAACATTTTTCCACTAATGTGTATGTAAAAAAGAGGAAACCTTATCCTTAGGTAGTTATCCTTAGAGTGTCCTGTACCCAGCTTTCACTAGGGTGAAAAACCATTCTCTTCAATCCTTCAGGTCAGGAAAAAAAAATCCTCAGCAGTTAATATTAATTACTTTTTAAAAGCTTTCAAGGCAAGTTTTCCCAAACATATAACTAAGGTATTTGCTTTGACTCTAATAGTTCATCAAAGTGTTGTGGCTGAACACATCTCCTGCAATTTCCTTTGTTTTAGGCCATGGGCCAATTCCTGCCCCACAGGAAGCCACTGTGTGCTAATGGTGGCCAGGGTGGCCTCGGGTGGCCACCTTACTGGAAACTCCAATCCACCAGGGATGAACAAACACCCTTCCAGTTAAGTTTTTCACCAATCTGGTCGCAAATTTTCTTTCATGGGGAAATCACCAACCAGTGATTTCCAAACTTCCAAGCCATTCGGTATCCAGGGCTCAGCTGTGACCTGCCCAAGATCCTTCAGAAGATGCTTGAGCAAGCCCAGCCCATGTGGTTGGTGGTGGTGGTGGTGGTCTTGTAAAAGTGCCATATTTTGTATCTTCTTGTGCTCCTGAGGGCAGGAATGAATTGCCACAAGGATTCTGGAGGAGAGTTACATGGCGGTTGGAAGAATCTTGGCATAAATACGTCCTTCCAGAGCTGCATCAGTTCACGCAGAGACAACTCTGCAGCAACACCGTCATGCAGAAACGCAAAGTAAATGCTGCAGGGTTTATATCAATTTTTCAGCAGCTTCTGTGCAATGAACAACAAAGGCAAAACAGGCATAAGAGTAAAAAAGACCTCTGATGTATTCCCTGCACGGACCAGGAAGGGCCAAGGCTGCGCTCCTCAGCCTCAGCAGCCTGTGCGTCATGTCCGGGCAATCCAGGCGGCGCTCTTTGGCGCTTTGCAGGTGTGAATGTCCACCACCTCCAGGCAGTCCTGGCAGCGCACGGCACAGCACCAGTGGAACTTGCACTCGCACTTTGTCATCCTGCTGACGCGGGAGGTGTCGTAGCCTCTCCCGCAGCACATCACCTCGCAGCTGTCCATGCCACGCGACGTTTGGTTGCACACCCGACCAGCTGTCCCAAGGGACCCTGCAAAGGGAACGCAGCAAAGGTCAGGAGGCAGATTTCAAGGAAAGACAGCGTATGAGAATAGGTATAGGAGACATGATATGCAGTGTATTTGATCCTTTAACATCACATCACCCAGGATTCAATATCAGGCCAAAGAAATGCCTATAAAGGTAAAATTGCTCCAGTATTTCCCCTAGGAATCAGACCTGGAGATGAGGAGGAATAAAATGGACAAAATATTTCAAGGGTCTGCCAGATTCTGTTAATATCATCACATTTTGCTTCATCCTTCCCTGGCACTTTCTTCACTCTTCCCAAGGCAGTCCTGCTCCCTGCACCCAGTCCCCCAGGACTATCTGAAATGGGATGCCCAGGTGGAGCATCTTCATGGTGCTCAGGATCTCATGGGCCTCACTGAGGAACCCTGGGTGTGCAGGAGAGGGCTGGGAAAGAGAAGACCAAAAAATGTGGTGGCTGCGAGGGACTCAATGGGTAAAGTAATTGTCCTGCCAGTGATTAAAGTCTTGCAGAAGAGGTGAGTGCAGAAGCACCTCAGGCATTTGGCATTGCTGCTGTGTCCACCCACAGGCCCCATTCCACTAGTTCAGGGGGGAGCTGCTCTGTGCCTCTCACCTCTGTGAGGTAACACCAAGAGTTCTTCTCCCCTTTCATGATGAGATTAGAAGAAACTAAATTACAGCGTGCTGTGGACAGAAAGAGGGAGAGGAACCATATCACACCTTGTCATGTTCTTGAAACACCCAGCAGGAGTGGCTGAAATGCCTGTGCCTATATCCATGTGGCACAAACTGGCTCTGTAAGGCATGCCTTGGTCTGAATAGTGACTGTACCACATAGGAGCCACTGTTCATCTAACACAAACTGATTTTAGGGTACAGTTTAGGATCAATACCACAGCTGCTGACAGGTTATTACCACCAATCTGAAGATGTCATAAAAATTAATCGCCTCACCTAATTTCCTATGTATTGCTATTATGAATCAAATGCAGATATATCCAAAAATTTAACATTCTTCTGACATTTTCCATAGAACTGATTACAACTCCATTCTCTTATGGGCAAGGTGATATTCCCTAAGTAACAGCTGTGGTCATTTAATTAACTGGAAATATTTTACAATGTGTATCTGCAGGTGTACACCGAACATGAACAATTTACCTTCTTAAGGAAAACACATACATGCAAACATTAATTAAAATTTCCATGAGCTAGGATAGCAAACCAATCTTAATTAATAAAAAATGCAAACTGCAGTTTAATTGTAATTATTAATAATTTAAGCTGAATAAATTCCAATTTTCTTTTGGTGTTTTTTTTTTCCCTATGGTAAATATATGGTTGTATGCACTGATGCTACTGTCTCAAAGCAGTTTATAACATACACAAGTGTTGACTGTCTCCCTATCCCTTACTGCCCCCCAGCATCAGGAACACTTCATATTATATGGGGGCTGACCCCAAACCAGTAATGTAATCAGGGGTTTCAGGAACTGGACCGAAGTTACCTTCTCAAACTGGTTTTTTTTTTTCATGGGACCAACACATGATCCAGCCTCTTAGCCATGGGGGTGCAAATTTTCCTCTTTTTGCATCAAATTTAGGACAGTCTTCAACTGCTGTCCTGGAGAAGTGCTTCAGCCCCTAGAACACATCTCAGCTTCCCTCCCGTGGCCTAGATTCCTGCATTTATTTAAATACTTAAATATTCATTGGGTAGAGGTTTACACCTGGAGAGCTTGACTGTGGAATGGCTGGTTCCTGTGTGCTGCAGGGAGAGCAGAAAGGTCTTGGTGCCCCAGGGCTCAGCACAGGTGCCCGTGGCCGCCCATCGGCTGCTGCCAGCGGCTCAGCCCCCCGCTCAGGGCTCCTGGGCTGCAGAGGTGCTGCTACACCAGCCAGGCAGAGAGAACTGGCAGAGGGAAGAAAAAACACACTGAATGGAGCCAGAAAGAGGCTCCTGCACCTGCAGCCTGATAAATCCCAAATCTCCTTGGGGTCTGAGCATGTTCATGCTGCTGCCTATGAACCAACGCTCTGCATAACATCCTTGGGGATATGGCTGAATAGCAGTTTAAAGTAAGTCTCTGATATCTGGGGGAGCATCTCAGTTGGCTGTAACAACCAGTGATGTGGTGCATCAGGCACACCCTGCACCAGGAAACCAGCAGTAACTCCTGTTCCTGGCCTATTGTCCCTATAGCCAGTGCCAGCACCTGGAACCCCTGCAGGAAGGCCCGGGGAGGAGAGGTACCCCCAGCAGTGACCCACATGGGCACACACTGCTCCCAGCAAGCCCTCAGCTGTGCAGTTCTCCCTGCAGAGCCAGCTGCACCGAGGCAACTGGCATAATGGGCATTGCAGTGATGCCAAGAGGCCTTTCCCAGATCTTTTCTTCAAGAATCACTCCATGATGGGGTAAGGGAGACTTCCAGTGGCCCCCAGTGCCTCCAGTCTAGGCAAGGCTGAGGAGTCAAGGGGATGCAGAACTACATGATGCACCTGTGGTCCCACAGGAAGCCTGTGGCAGAAAAAAAGCCAGATCCTGCTTCCCAGCCATCACACTCTCCTCCATCCATGATGCTGAACAAACAGCTGGGATACCTGAGTGTAAGTTCTGCTGTTTGTGTCAGCCCTCAGGAATATGCATCACATCCCAGACTGTGTAAAATAAAACCAAATTCACAGAAAGGGTTATTAGACATTGGAATGGATTTCCCAGGGAGGGGCTGGAGTCACTGGCCCTGGAGATGTTTAAGGAAAGACTTGGTGTGGTACTTAGTGCATGATCTAGTGGACGTGGTGGTGTTTGCTCAGAGGTTGGATTTGATGATCTCAGAGATCTTTTCCAACCTAATTGATTCTGTGAAGAACTTTTAAAGGCACTTATCCTGCTCTCTCTGTTCAGACCAAAAAAACAGTACAAGGTCAAGCTTGTGACCCACGTGATTATTAACATTCTGTATAAGGAATTGACACCAGTGGAGGAAAAGCAAAGCTGCCCTCCACCTCAGCATAACTCCTAACCAGGAGCAGAGTGAGGCTGTGTCATCTGGCTCCTGGGGGTGAAGGAAAACCCCATGTTCCTCCACATCCATCAGGAGCTGCCCAAGAAAGGTTTGACCCCATTCCTCAGCTGAGGCACAAGTTAGTTTCCAAGTCCAGTGTTCTTATTTCCAGATATTAGGGGAAATCACACAGCACTAACGAACAACCTAAGCAGGATGCACCCACTGCTTTCAACAGGAGTTTTCCCACAAGCTTCAAAACCAAAAATATTTCAGCCACTGACAGTCAGAAACTGGTATCATCTGATGCTGATCACAAAACATGAATATTTACTACACAGCTAGGACAGGGGACTTAATTATCCACAGACTGTGACAAAAGTGAAAACAAACTCATATAAAGGCTTCGTTTTTCAGCAAAACCAATCTTTTTTCCAAGTTCAAACAGCATCTTCAGAATCTCTGGAGCTTCTCTAGTGAGAAAGAAAATGAACAATACCCAGTAGTGAGGAGCCAGACAAGTTACTGTGCTCCTTGGCAGGCCCGAGTGGTGAAAGCAGCAGAAGACACTGCACAAAATAAGGCAGTTTTCTGCTTGTTACCTGCAATGCACCTCCTCAGCACTTACAAGGAAGGAGTAGGTTCTAACTTGTAAAAAGTTTTTGTACAACCTCTTTGTTTTCATTTCAAATGTTGGAATTGCCATGCCTACACACACTTCACCTGCCAAAACATCCACAGCTTTTCATACTGCCAACTTCACAGCCTGTACATCAAGTCCTTTCTTCTTGGTTTGCACAGTTATTTTTGGAAGTCAACATGTGTTATGTTGAAAAATAATTTCTTTCCATTCTTAAAGCCCTAAAATGTATTTATTAGTATATAATGAAAGCTTTTTCCTACTACTTCTATTGATTAAAATCTGGTGTCGAGCAGTAACATCCGTTATTAGATATTCACACACACACATACATATACACAAACAAAAGCAAAAAAAAAAAACCTGCAAAACCAGTGAAATCCCCAATGATAGTTTCCTCACAAGTGTTCTTGGAGAAAAAAATAATTAAAGGAAATGTTCACAGAAAAGTAGTTCTGAAGTTACTGGATTTTATGGACAACAGCCAGTACAGAAGAGCTGGAGAGAACAAGCAGGACACATTGGAGGCAGATTTGTCTGGAGGGGCTGGAATTTCCCAGGCCAGCACTGAAGAGATGGCCATGTGTTGATAAAAGCAGCAGTTTACCTAGGATGCTTTTTAAAAGCTCTCTGGGATGTTCTATCTCTGTTTCTGTCAAATTTTGAGTATGAAATTGTGAGCAAAAAATTATTTCAGTAGAGTTATGTCTGCAGGGTTGAATGAATTCTGAACATTTCTAAAAAATCTTCATTTGGTCCTTCATGAAATCTTAAGGCAAAGGAAATGTGGTCAGGTTATTACATTATCTTGCTATTGAGTTACTATGAATGATTTCCCATATTATACCCTTCCTGAAATCAATTACTCTTTTCTTTTCTAGAGAAAAAAAGGAAAACCCAAACAAACCACATTTTAGGGTGTTCCATGTATGTATGCCCAGCTGCCCCCTCAGACAGAATGCCAGACCCAGGGTGGAAGCTCCAGTGGGGGAGGAGAAGGTATGTCCTTTTTTCCTGGGTAGGCTGCTGATGGCAGAATCCTTGAACTCTTTTAACTCACTGGTTCTATGTGTTAGCACAATCAAGCCAGAGGGGACGCTAGCTTGGACATTTTACAGTTTGTGAAGTTGTCTCCTGGTCAAGTCATGATTGCTTCATAAGGTTTGCTCTGCGAATCCTTCATTCAGCTCCAATACTAACTAACCTCCAGATAATTTTTTTTTCCTGAAGTACTAAATCACTTGAATTCCCTGGAGAATGAAAGGCAGAACTGTTCAGCTGACACTGAGATGCATCCCATCTACTTCCAAACTCAGACTTCCATAAGCTCATTTCATTTGCAGTCACTTAACAGGGCTCACACTCTGCAATGTTTGAACTAAAAAATGAAAAAAAAAAGTGGTGCAGCTGCCAAAATCATCTCCCTCAAAGCCAGAGCATGTTTTGTTTGTGTGGTTCTTTCTTTGCTCCATGCAAGCAGCAGGGCATCTCACATCCCATCAAAGGTTTACTGCAGTTCTCTAAAAATATACTCTTCCAAACAGCCACATTCTCTGAATTCTGGGCAACAAAGGAACACCACCTTGGCTGCAGACTTATATTGAGCTGAGCCAAAGAACATGTCAGACTTTGCCATCTCTGGGCTGATTTGTCGGTGTCTGGCAAATGCACATAATACACAGTGGTGAAAAATGCCCACTCTCCTCCACAACAGCAAGACTGACAGATGAGATTAGGTTTACTACAAAGAGATTATTAAATGGCTTTTTAACGTGGAATTGGGTAGTGTACAAGTTCTTCTTCCAGGGGAAAAGAAATCATGTTTTTCTACAATGAATGAGGCAACACCAAGAGATAAATGTTTTGAAAAAATTCCTAGTCTGCAAAGTTAATCTCTGCATGATGCTACAATATGCCCATTTATTCACTTGGATTAGACTTTACAGTACCAGCCACTATTCAAGGAATGGTATGTGCTTGTGCAGGTAATAGACATCACCGGCCAAAATAATAAAAAACATTTAAAATTATGTTGACAACTCAACTAACCAGAAACACTGTACAATGTAATTGTACTGGATGAAATTCTGGGTTCATAAAAGCCAACAGTACATGACCAGGAATTCACATATTGTTCTTATTTAAGTACAGCTGTTTTGCAATGTTTATTCCAAGCAAACTTGGATTGTAAACATGCAGCAGTGCCAAAAGTAGTTGAGCTGCATTGCTATCCAGATACTTACGGATTTGTCATATAGGGTGCAATCTGGTCCATTATACAACCTATTCATTAGTTCCACAACTTCTCTCATACATTTCTCAGTCTGTCTTTTTTTTCCAGATTTCTGGTTTTCTAGTTGCCAGTTTTTAATTGCCACATCAGGAAATACTATACATGGGTCAAGAGCCATTAGCAGAATCCCTGGTGCTTGGCAATGCCTTGAATTCTGTAACACTGCCAAGTGTGTCTCTATTGAATCTCTGAAGCAGGAAAATCCAGTGTTAATAGCAACACCAATACTTTCTCTCTTCCCTGGGGGGCTGGCACAACTCTTCAGATGTGATGGCTGCCATGGACAGAGCCAACAGTGCCTTGTAAAGAGGAATAAACAGCTGTGTCACTCAGCCAAGTGTGCTGTGTCCCCCGATCTGTGCTCCTTCATCCACCTGCCTCAGCCCACGTTACCCACAGCTGCCTTGACTGGTGCTAGCAGGGTTGGATTGTCACAAGCTGTACCTCCCACATTAGATGGGGACCTAATTAGATTAGGCGTGTCTGCAACCGGGCTCCAGTCACAGTGAGCTGAGCTGTGGGAACGTGCAGATAAAGGAGGGCACCGCAGTGGTCGCATAACAATGTGGAAAGGAAGCAATGCAACAGGATGTGACATCACAGGGACATCATGGGACTTGGGGCAGCTCTGGAATGAACTGTGTGGCACAAGGGTGAGTGTGGCTGTGCCCTGTATGGACCTGCCTCCAGAGCACAACTCAAACCTGTACTGAAAGCAGCTTTGCCTTACAGCATCTCCAGGGTTCCACAGCATCTGGCAGAAACTGCTGAATTATATTAGAACAACTGGCTGTTGTACACTTAGAGACATCAAGGAACTATTGTTCTTGTACTGAGTCCTTCCAAAACATCTTCTTTCCTGTTTCCTGCTGGTTACATGCATGGATTTTAATATTTATATTTATATATATTTATATATATATATATATACATATATATATACACTCTCTCTCTCATTAAAATTATAATTTTTGATCTTTGACGTACAAATGTCTTAAATAAAAGCATTCACATGTAATGATAGAGGCTTACCTACATCCCTGTCCCTGATACAGTAGTCTGGAGAGCTCTCAAAGTATACCAGGTCATTCTTAGTTGGCTTCTTAAATTTCTTATTAGCCACAGTGAAACCCGTGCCATCTTGATTCATGACCACCTGAATTGCTCCATTGTATTTCTTCCACAGATAATCTCCTGTTTTCCTAAAGTCTGCCATGGCCAGCCAGCAGGTCCTTAGAGTGCACGATCCACTCACACCGTGACATTTGCACTCCTGTTTCAAAAACCGCTTCACGGCCTGTTTAGAAATGCACAGGTAAATATAAATGTACACAGGTAAAACAAAGTGTAATTAATTGCTTCTCAACCCTTTTCCAGCCATCCTGTAGTGCCAGGCCTGCAATGGGTCTCCAAATTACGGTCTGTAGTGACACCCACTGGTAGCATCAAGTCATCCCCATGTGGTTGGTCTGCTGTGGTTGCTTGACTCCCTGTGTGCACAATCCTCCAGCTGGTGGGCTTACCTTCCCGCTCCTGCCAGTCATCCCAAGCACCAATGTGGTCTACAGTGCTAGGACACAGACTGGACAGGAGGAAACCATCAGAAATGGCCAGAATCACTCAGCCCCTAGGGAGGCAAAGGTGCCCCCTTTCCCCATTGTTCCAGCTGCAGGATCACCGTGCTGACCCTCTCATCCTCTCCAGCTCATCTTCATGAAGTTGCTCTTTACCCTGAACAGTGTTTCAAATATTGCCCAGAAATTCACTGGCATTTCACATCTAAATGGTTTTTTGAAGACTTTGTAAAGCATTGTACCTGTGCTAGGCATCAGATCTATGGAGAATTTTAGAATACAGTACACTTAAAATGCTTATACAGCTTTTAACAAATATTTTTAGAATAAGACCTTAATTGGTTTGCATTGGAGAGATCACCCTTATCATTAATTTAACATCTGGATAGCATTAAAGCCATTTCTGCTTAATCTCAGATATTTAAGCTATCTGTATGATGTTGGAGAACAACAGATGGGTTCATAGACAGTAAATAATTCATTCCTAATTATGTAGATATGAATATTTGATCTATAAATATTATGCCTTAAGGGTTCATGAAATATGAACTTTTTAAAGTTTGTACAAGAGGAATGTCATCATGAGAAGAAGGTAAGAGAGAGGAAAGTTCCATGATTAGAAGTGAGATTGATGCACAGTGGAGCAGCCTTTTTTAGTCAAGCACTTTGTAATAAAGTGAGAATGTATTATAAAACCAAAAGACTTTTAACTTTGTTTCCAACTTGTAAATGATATGACTGCTTCAAAGAAGTCACAGGCATTCCCCCAGCCCCACTTCACTGACATATCACAAATCTGGGATTTAAGCAGATGCTTGGTTTTAATTATCTGAGCAGAAATCAATTTAACTACTTGTATGTTTAAAACAACTTCCTAGAAGAGTGGAAGAAGCACATAGGAATGCAGATCTTTTTTTGTCAGTGATGTTCCTGTACTGATATACAGCATATTGTGTTCTATGATTCATATGGGAATATTATAAATATTTGTTCTATTTATTTTTTAATTAACACAGTTGGAATAGTCTAGTTTTAAAAGAAATCTATCAACGCCCCTTCTCGGGGCAAGAAAAAACCAAAGGCACAGATGGTCTTACCCAGCTCAAAATGCCAGGCCTGTGGGCAGCTGGGGTGGTGAGATCCCTCCAAAGCTAAACTTACACTACTGCACTGTGAATACAAAAGAGTGTCTCTGTCCATAAAGCAGGTCCTAGAGCATATGAGAACATACTTATTATTTTCAATTGAATATATTTACTAAAATTTCTTGAGCTTTTCCTAAAAATCTACCTTACCAATATTACCTTACTATTTGGCAGAGGAGTTTTTCAAAATTTAAAAATAGTAAGATGCTCAAATACTACAGAAAGTACTTCCCATCATGGAACTTATTCGTCCCTAAAACATTTTTGTTTGCATTGTAGACTTCATCCTCTTTTGGACAGTAACAGAAACATAGCACTGCATGTACCTATCCCTGATCTGAATAGCCTTGTCTGCCTACATTATATATTAATTGCACCTGCTGGCAATAAACTGGTGGAGGAAAGATGCTGAAGAACAAAAATTTTTCAGGAAAATCATCTACTTGGTGTACAAAAAAAGATCAGAATACAAACAACTTAATTCCTACTAAATATACGTTAAGGAGAACCAAAGACACAAAAAGTCTCTATAAATAATTCCAGAAGTGCTTGTTTCATGCACTATTCTTACTTTTTATAGCTACCACCACAAAATGTTAGTGCAGATATTCCTCAGCCCTTGCACCAGAGGTGGGCAATACCACCCCTTCTACTCACCGACGATGTGTAAGTAAAGACTCTTTTAGTTGAAATTCAGGAATGGTATTTTCATACAATGTTTAGAAAAGGGGTTGCAGGTCATGCTCCAAGGCCATTGCTTTTTGAAGGGACATGTATTTTGGATTTATTTTCTTAAAAAGTGAAGTAATTACCTTTTATCTCTGCTCACTTTGTGATTGAGTTTACCATATACATACAGAAATGGACAGAATGGGTTTTTCTCTCGAGACTTATTTTGAATTTGTTCTTTGTGAAGCCTGTTCTTCAGTGTGATCTTCAGCCTCTCTTAGGAATTTGTATTCTGTATTAACCAAAAATAAAACTCCTGCTTATATAAGAAATAGGCTCAAAACAAAACCTCCATCAAACGGATCCTGCAGCTTAGACTCCTGCTTAACTTCCCACACAAGGAGGGACTCCAACAGGAGTTAAGCAGTTGAATTCAGTCTGTTTGTAGATCTCTGTCACACTGAACCTCCAAGGGAGATGGAAGCAGCAGCTCAGGCTCCTGCTCTTCCAATATTTCTTCATAACTGCTGAGACCAGACAGCAAGGGCCGAGCATTAACTACCCCAGACACGAGAGAGTTGGCCAACAACATCTCTAGGCATCTATTGCATTGGACACCCACCTTCCTTCCAGCTCTGTTGTTGTGAAGATTCATCAGCGCCCTGGCATCTTTTCCTTTGCGTTCTTTGGCATCCACAAAGGCTCTGGCAAATTTAATGCCATAGTCAATGTTATCACTGCAGCCACCCCAGTCAAAATGGCCCTTGCTGTCCTTGGCAGAGCCTTTCTTCTTGGGATCACAGGAGCAGGATTTCAGCTCCCCTTGGCTACATGCCCTGGTGATGGCAAAAACAACTCCAGCAGAGGAGATGGCATGTACAAAAGCAGATTCTCGACTACCTGAAACAAAAAAAAGTCACTTTAAATATCATTGGGGTAGCTACTTTGAGTGGGTCTCCTATATCCAGACTGTTAGCCTGGACCTTTTTGCAGAGCAAAAGATAAACTAGGCTGAAATCACAAAAATACATATTCCCTGGAGCCAGAATTAGTCATGGCTTAAACTTGGACCCCTCCCTGGTAAAAGCTCATCAATATTGTGTTAGAGTTGGAAAACATTAAACATTTGCTTCTGATATGGATTAATATACTTCCATGGATCAGTTGTTTTATACAGATATGTGAATAGGACAGCTGGTATTCCTATCGTGTTTCACGAATTTAGAAGAATATATGAAGTGCTATTTGAGAGATAAGTTTAAGAAGTTATTAAATAGGGACACTGAAACAGCATGTACACTGCAAATATTGCAAGCAACTCTTGAAACTACATTTTCCTCTCCTGAAGCTCTTGGAATGGACTTTCCTGCTTAAACCATGCTAGGGAGAAAACTTGGGTGTTATTTTCTGAAAAGTAAGTTAATATTAGGTTTTCTGCCTAGAATCTAGCCTGTCACCGTAATTCACACAAATAAGTTCCATTAAATCAATGGCACCGCTTGTGTCATGCTTGAGGCAGGATTTGGTCTGGCAGCTGTGACTTCTGCATGCCAGCTGCTCTGGCAGCTTTCCCATCTCCCTAATCAAGGTACTTTACTGTACCAAAGATTATCTGAATTTCTAGACTATGCCTACTCATAGACAACTAGGTACATATTTCAATGTAATAATTGCTAATTCTTTTAAACAAAAATAATTGTTTACAATACAGAGCTATGTTACACTACCACAGATTTATTTATGGTAATGGAATATTTTCCTACTTTAAAAGTTTTTAGCACAGGAAGAATGACAAGTAGATTTTTGTGCAATATCTAAGAAAACTTGCAGTGAGAGAGACCTCTTTGCAGGGCTTGTAAACCTTAAGTAATGTTAGCACAGTAAAAGAGGACCCCAAAGACAAATGCTGTGATTTTTTTTTGTAGAGGCAGAATTGCATTATAGAACTTCAGTATTTCAATTGCAGTAGCACTAATATGCTTAACTTGTGAATGAGCCCTGAACCTCTACATGCTGTGCAAGCCTTTTGCAAATAGCAGCTAAAAGCTTACAAAAGTACTGGGCAAACCATGGCTTCCCTACACTGCCTTCAAAATCAGGCAGAAGTTAACATAGCTTGTAACAAATCATGCTCTTTTGAAGACTTACTTCTGAGAAAACGTATTCAGAAATATCAAAATTTGTAAAGTGTTAATTAAAGAGAAACACTTGATATTGTTGGAATAGAAAAGGTTCTTTGAGTTTATTGAACTAATCAATTTTATTAGATCACTATCAAGCTACATTTCCAGGGCAATCACAGCCTGATCAGGCTCCATGCAGAGCTCAGAAGCCTGATGCTGTCATTCTCTCACATGAGCCAGTGGTGAAAACTTCACTTTTGGAAAAACTGCATTTTTACTTTTTGTATTAAATAGCCTCATCATTACTAGGCTATGTTCTGCCAGACATGTTTTCCTGAATATCAAGACAAACCTCATTGAAAATGAGCCTATGGGTGACGTTACTGGTTACTCACAAATAATTGCCAAGGGAACATGAAGCTGGTTACATGAACCAGTGGCTTACCAGCAGCAGAACCTAGCATGGAATGAGAATGCCCTTGCTTGGGTCAGCGTGCCCAGTGTCTGCCATCCTCCTCTCCATCCCCACCAGTGGGGCAATGGTCCCAGGGTATTTTGCTACTCCCCTCCTTGCAGATGTCACGCTGCTCACAGCTTAGAATGATGCCGGGGACATTGCAGGGACACAAGTGCCAGGGCAGGGTCAGCTGCACTGGCTGTGCCCCAGGGAAGGCCATGTGCGCAGGGTGTGGCATTTGGTGAAAAGAGCTGCAGTTTCTAAGAATCTCAGCACTTCTGTCCCTTGGGTTCTAACACAGTAACAAATCCTAGCCATTTCTTTGAGTCAAAACGGCCACATCCGAGATTTGAAGACTACCCAGATGCCTTACTCCGACCTTTAGATGACAACACCACCCTGCTTAACCATCCTCCCTCAGGGCGGGAAGCACAATGTAGTCCTCATTTGCTTGGGGTCAGCACAAGCCTGGCTCACCTCAGTCAGATGTGTGTGCCCTGCCTCTCTCTCCCCGGAGCCTGACCCGAAATGTGGCAGTGCCTGGAGGGCAGTGCTGCCCCGGCATGGCCGCAGACCTCTCACCCCGCAGACAGCGCAGCCCTGGAGGGAGTGCACCCGGCTGCTTTCCCGGCTAAATGCTCCAGCGGGAATCGGCCTGCAGGAGGGATTGTCGCCTGCCACCCCAAAGCACTGGGCTCCTGTTTGCACTTGAGCTGCCCCTTTCAGCAGGCCCCATCCCGAGTATTGGTACTCATCCTGAGGCTGGACTCTGATGGAAAGTCTTCTGTCCTGCTGCCACATTCTGATGCTTTCATTTTCCCTGTGGGCCGTAATATGTGGGTTTGACATCCATTATGCACCAAAAAAAAAGTCAAGTGGGGAACTGCAGAGTCAGCCCCTAATATGCCAAAACCCCACACTGTCTCCCTGATTCGGTACAGGTTGCTGAGCAATACAGACCTTCACGCTATCATGCGTGCTGTTCTGCTGTCCGTGAGAGCCTGAAATAACTTTGCACGTCCTCTTCCAATCCTCTTGAAACGTAAAACCAAGCTTCACCCTTGCTAAGACCAAGGATACAGGAGGATGGCCACCGATTCTCATCGTTGCGGCACACTGCCTAGGGGCTGCTAGCCCTAAAACAGCCCGTCACCCTTACGAGGAACACTCGCACCCTCACGCCGACTCTCCAAACCCCCTTTTCCCGTGGGCGCGGAGGCCGCACGCCCCAGCCAGGCCCGGGAAGCGCCTCCCTCCCTCCCTCCCTCCCGCCGGCGCGGCCCGCGGGACTCACTGCGCAGCAGGACGCGGCCGAGCAGGCGCTGCCCCCGCTCCAGGGCGTTGCAGTCCCAGCGGTGCCGGCGGAACTGGTGCTGGCACTCGGCCGTCCAGGCGGCCACGCCGCGGCCGATGGAGAGCATGGCCTCGGGGTGCCGCCGGCACAGCTGCCGCTGGCGGCTCACCAGGCCCGGCACGTTGTCGCACATCACCCGCGACGAGCCCACGGCGCCCATGTACCTGCGGGAGGGAAGGGGCAGGGCAGCACCGGGGGTCCGCGCCGGCCCCCGTGCGAAGGAGGGTCCTCAGCGCCCCGGAGCCTTCCTCCGGCGGGTCCCGAGCTGCAGCTACCTCTGCCTTTTTGGTGGAAATCCTTTACAATTAGTCATCGACCCTGTGTTTTTTTAATAACGTGAAGTATTCAGGAGAACCCCAAGCCCCGCTATTGCAGTTCCGTGCAGTACTTTTAAAAAAAAAAAAAAAAAAACCAAAAAACCTTGAAAAAATTAAATTACATCATCTGTATCCAGATGGTCTCTATTAGTCCTGAAACGTTTCGAAAGGTACCTTTCATAAAATCCAAACTTCTATAGGTGTCTTTTGAAGGGATCAAACAGAAGAAAATGTCCTTTTCTTGGATTTTCATTATTTTATACGATCATAAAATCGTTAAAGGCCAGACTTACAAAAATATATAGTTAAGTGGCATTTAGAAGACACCGTGACAAAAAGCCATCGCAATAAATAATATTTATATGACTAAGGACACAGATAGTAATTTTATTGAAACATGCTCAGTCTGATAAATCGGGCTTTGATCGCACATCAGCCAGAGTCAAGGTTAAATGTGTTCCCCAGGATTACAAGAAGGGGTTTAACTCCTCTCCTACACCGAGACTTTCCAGTCTGGCTTGGTTGGGATCCCCAGATTGAGGGGCAGGTTTATGTTTCCATTCTACGGCGTTTTGCAGCGAGCTGCCTGAGATGATCCACGCCTACATCAACTATCACTTGAAGCCGGGCCCTGCGCTGCCCGCCGGGCTCTCAGCCGTCTGCCCTGGCAGTCCACAGTTCAGCGATGAGAAACTGTGAAGGAGGGAGGGGCGGGGGAGGGCGAGGAAGCAGGAAAAAATAAATTAATAATAAAAAAGTAGCGCCGCTGTAGCCAATTCCCAGCGCCGCCGGGGCGCGGAGGGGCGGCTGCCAGCAGCAGCGCTTCGCCCGCGGCCCTCGGGCGTGTTCCCCTCCCGCCTCCCTGCCCTCCTCCCGCTCCCCCCGCGGCCCCGGGCAGCGCCGGCCGGGCGGTGCCCGCTGCCCCCGCCGGGCCGGGACCCCCGCACCGCTGCCGAAAGCCCCGGGTAGCCCCCGCAGTTGCGCTGTGCTTATGCGGAGAAGGAGGTCGGAGAGCGGGGACGGGGTGTGGAAGGAGGTGCCGGGACCGTCTAAATCCGCTCGCTTTAAGGCCGGACTTTCTGGACCGGAGCAGCTGGCAGCAGCGAGCTCCGCTTCTGCGAGACTAAGAGGGAGAGGCTTCCCCCACCTCCCCTAATTCACAATTAATCCGACCCCACCTTCCCCAAGAGCAAATAAAAATTTCTGGAATTGCACAGCTTACCACCATGAGGAGGTGACTGGTGGGGTCGCCCAGACCAAGACCAAGGGAAGAGACCACCAGATGCCAGGGAGAAAGTTCATGTTAGAAACGCTTCGGTCCACATCAGGTCAGTTGCGGCGGGCAGAAATCCCATGGAGCAACAAGGACGAGCAGGGGCAAACGCACCTTTAGGGCTACTTCTTTCACGTGGGTCAAGCACCTTCGCATCCCCACGCGCGATCGCGGGGCTTACTGATCCCCTGCCGGGATGCGGGGGATGTCGGCTGGTGCATCGCTCTGGATTCCTCTCGGCTCGCCCTGCACCAAATCCCTCAGGACATGGAGTTCAGCCCCGCTCCCATCCTTCATCTTTGCCCCGATCCAGCTCTTCCCTGCAGTCACGGCAAAACTGAGGGGCTGGTGTGGGCTGCTCTCAGACTGGGTGGGTTCTGCTTTGGTTGGTGGTTTTTTTCCTCTGAAACTCTGATGGATGAAATGATGTCAAGAGACACTGGGGGAAGAGGAGGAGGTAACACCTCTGATTAGGCAAGGAATCCCGAGGAGCCAGTTGCTTTCCAATAACCCTACAAGCAGACAGCGAGTTCAAACCCGCCAGCAGATGCTACACGACCCGCTGCGGAGCCGGCGGCAGCCCCGGCAGCCTGTTACAGATCGGCAGCACTTGGCACCTCTCGGGGCTTGGCACGACGGCAATTCATGGCTCGGTACGAGCACGGAACGGTGCCGGAGGAGAAGCAGAGAACCAGAGCAGCCCCGGTATGGGGTGGACACCGCCCGGCCGCCTCCCCTCGCCCCGGGCCCCGCAAAGCCGGGTCGGCTTCTCCGCGGGCACCGGCGTCCCTCCGCCCCGGGCGCCGCTGCGCAGCCCCGCACCGCGGGGACCCCCGGCCCACGGGCTCCGACAGGGGGACGGGCTACGCGCCCCATCCCGCTCGAATCCCGGGATGGGGGAATCCGCAGCCGCCGCACCGCTCCCCGGCCCGAGAGGCGACTGGCGGCCCCTGCCCGAGAGGGGCGATGCGGCCGGGGCTGGAAGCAAACTCAAGAATAAGGGATTTAGCAACTTTTTCACTTCGTGTCATCTCTGCAAAGCAAATACATATTCCAGACAACGAACGCTCATTACCAAGCTGGAGATGCCCCACTTCTGAGACAGCATTCGTTGGCTGAAAATAAGAGAAATGCCCAAGGTCGCTAAATGAGTTAGGGACTACACAGCTCTTGTTACTAAAAGAAGCTTGCAGTTGTCAACTCCAGGTGAAAATCCTGTAAGAGCAAGCTAGGACGCACCCTTTAAGAGCTGTTCTTCAGGATCCATATTACAGCCATTCTCCTGTTTCTCGGTACAACTCAAGATCACAGACACAGAACTAGATGCAAGCACTGTTTCAGAAAGAAAATACAAAATGTAGAATTATATGAAGTTTTGAGGTGGGTAACATACACCCACTTACCAACTCAACTTGAAAGAAACATCTCCAACAACCCTCAGAAATCACAAAACACCCACCTACAACTGCAATGTCAAAATCTTTTGACTGCAAAGACTTCCGAGGAAAAATAATTGAAGCTTAGGAGACATGAATGCTTCTCCAACAGAACTACCTGCCCAGAGGCAACTACAGCTCCTCTTACCAACTCCAGCAGGTCTTATAGGCAACAGATGAGCATTCAGCATCTATTTGATAAAATGTAATAATGCGAAAACTCTCCAATTTTTACCTTCTGGCCAACTTATTTCTTATAGTTACAGTACACTTTGGATCAATTACCAGGGCAGAGAAACACCTGTGAGAGGACAGCAAAATCCAGCAGTATTTTAGACTCATACAGAGGCTACAATCCTCCCTGCTACCAGCTTTTTCACCTTGCAGTAAAAAGCTGACTTCTTAGAATTTCTCATTAACAGAAGCTCCTTTACCTGTGCTACGGCATGAGTGGCTTATCAATGATACCCTTTTCTTCTCCATAAGTCATTTATCCCATCTGCATTCCAGCTTTATTGCTATTCAGATTTTTTTCTCCAACCCCTCCACTTTGTGCTAGCCCTATGGAAGTTCACCTTGGATCCATTATTTCTACTAACAACCACACGGTATAGAGAATAACAAAACAGGCAAGTCTGGAAAGGAACCTGGGGGACCACACTGGTTTTGCACAGCCAGCATTAGGTAGCAGGGGGGCCACTGGGGTAGTTTCTGTGAGGTGCCAGAAGCTTCCCACACATCTGCCACAGCCAATGTCAGTCAGCTCCAAGACAAACCTGTCACTGGCTAAGGTCAAGCCCACCAGTGATGGTAGCTGCACCTACGGGACCGCTTTTTGATAATGCAAAAAACCCCTCCGCAGCAGCAATTGTGCCAAAGAGAGTGTTAGACAATGTGAGAGGAAGAGCTGTGGAGACGACCAGGCCAGTGAAGAACAAGGGAGAGAAGGTGCTCCAGCTGCCAGGGCAGAGATTCCCAAGCAGTCAGGCTGTCCTCCTGCAGCTGATGAGGTCCATAGTGGAGCAGAGATCCACCTGCACGTGGAGAAGCCCACACTGGGTTGAAGGAGCCTGTGACCCTGTGGGAAGCCCATGCTAGAGCAGGGTTGTAGCAGGACTTGTGCCCTACAGGGGACCCACAACGGCACAGTCCTGCATTCCTGAAGGACTGCACCTCATTTGGGTGAGGGGGGGGACAGTTCATAAAGACTTGCAGCCTGTGGAAAGGACTCACATTGAAGTTCAGGGAGGACTGTGTCTCTCACGAGAAGGAGATCTGGTTCCTGATGCAGCCTGGAGAGGCCTACTGGCCTCCCTTGCTGCAAGAACAGACTGAATGTAGAAATTTGTAGGTGTCTTAAACAAGTATTATGTGCAGTTTCTCATACAGTTAAGAAATCATGCCATGTGCAATACAGATGGCAGTGGAGTTAGAGCACTGGAAGTCCCATTTTCTGCATACCTTCTGAGATGGAGCTGAGGTTTTTCAATACAATAATGCAAATAATGTAGTTAAACCTGTATTTCTACATTCAAGTAAGGACTGTTTTCAGGAAAGGTTAAGCCATGGAAGGCTCATCTGAAGTTTTCTTTAAGAAAAACCCCACCAAACTCTTAAGCAGAACACATCTTCCCATATATATTACAGGCAGTAGCACATCTCAAAAAACCTGAAAATCCTTCCCCAGAGGTATCTCTGTGAGTCCCAATTCCAGGAACTATGGCTCTATATTATATGAAACAACACCATTTGGATCAGGATAAAAACTAGAAGTAATTTATCACCTATTAAAATGGTTGAGATCACATAACTCGTTTCATGTCAGTAATACCCCATGTCATATCTCACTCATACCTCAATACACCTCCATTACATGAAAATTCCTATTTCTGGAATAGGGAAATTTAAATTTTTAAATACACACTTCCTCCCCTGCCTCCAGAGCAAAGAAATGACAGCACATGCCTTAAAAGCAGAAATCTGAAGTTTTGATACCTATTAGACCTTCAAGGCTTTGCAGCCTTGCTATCTAACTGGTATCAGAACTGTAGTATCTGTACATAAAAATCCAAAGCAACAATTGTAGTACTTTACAGTGCGAATTACATTTGTAGTAACACAGGAGTTTTATTTGGGGAAGACAATCTGTAGCTTTTGCAGAACTGAAGAAACAGAAAAGGCAAATGCAAACAGTCACCTACTCACAAGGAAGTGATAGCTTGGGGAAACACCTGTAATGGTTCAAAGACAACAAAAGAAAGAATAATAAATTGCACATTTTAAGTCTTGTCCTCAACAAGGCACTTGGATGAAATAAAGGAAGATAAACTGAACACATGCTGAGGTCAGTGGAGAATATAATAGAAAAAAAAGCTCACTCTTTCCCAATTTAAGAACACACATACCCCAAACTGCTCTTTATTACTTGTAATTGGCTAGCGGGAATAATTAAGGGTAATGCCTTATGAAAGGCCAAGTACTGCACAAGTCAAATTTAAAGAGCAGGGCAAATACCAAAGCACAGAGGAGCGACACAGGACACACAAGCCACAGCCTTAGACAGGAAAATTTTTTTAAAAAATCCTGAAGTTCCTTCAGATTTCCACAGAATTGCTCAAGGCCCTAATTTTACCTAACAGTCTAAAGATTCAGAAAAGGCCATGGTATGAATAGTCATCCCTGTGAAGTCAAGTTAGGTATCCAACGACGTTCCAAGTAGGAACCTCACTGCATCTTTAAGCAAGCAGGTATCCTGAAGGATTTGACCCGAGGTCCAATTCACTCAATCCTCAGCATCTCAATTTGCACTACTGTAGGACGAGAACAACAGCTGCAGAGCTGTGTGGTTTACCTGCTTAATACATGCAAAGCTCTTCAGCATTCTCCTCCAATCCCCTCATGGATGTGCAAATCACTGTATTCTCACTGTTCTGGGATAATGACTGTAATTTGATGACTTGCAGAAGGAGGCCTCTCAGCAGGGACGTTTTCATATGAAGGCTCCCTTAGGAGGTGCTGGTGGGGCTAAGAATTCTGAAGTGTAGCTCAAGGGCCAGATGCTGAAGGAATCTTTTTCTTTGCTTTCTGCCCTATCACTACCATATTGTGACACCTTGTCAGAGAATTTGAAAGAGGCACTGCAACAATATGAAAGTGAATAAAGGATCTTGAAATTCACCGGTTTGGGGGCAGAAAAAAACAGAACCCCCCCCGCCCCCCTTCCAACTTATGTTGTTTTTGCCTCTGGACTCATCACTCTGTAGGATGTTCCTGGCACTGAAGGATGAAAGGAAGTAAAACAATTGCAGTAACAAGGAAACACACTAACACCCAATGCAATTCTCTAAAAAAAGCAGAAAATGGCAGTAACAGTGATTGGAACAGCACCCAAGTTTTTATCTTCTCCTCACTAGTCTCTAGAAGGAATACCAAAGGTTAAGACTCCACACAACATTTCTGAAAACTCAGAGACCCAAAGTTTCACACAACCATTCAGGTTTACGGTTTTTTGGATTCTTTGTTTTGTTTTGAAAGAAAAACCTTCCTTCCAAAATATTCAGCATTTTTACAGATGTTTACTGAAACCTGCAAAACCATAACTAGTTTGAATTCACTTACACCAACTTCCTTTTTTCCTAACATTGCTGGTTTGGTAAGCAGATCAAAACTAGTTACAAACGTTTCACTGTGGGATTACAAACACCTTTTTAAGTGGAAAAAATATTAAAAAATTTGTAGTGAAAGACCAGACCAAGAAAAACCAAGCTGCTATGCCTTCTAAGTTGTCTGCATTCTTATAGGAAAGGACTACTATAATCCTTTTAATAGATGTGATGAAACACTTAACAGAGGTGAGTATCCCTAAGGAAGCAGATTTCAGGCATAATCTAAATATCCTAGTTCAGTGGGAAATGACTTTTAGACAATATGTAACAAGACCTCCACAGTTCTCTTGATTGTGAGAAGAAAAAAAACTCACGCTCATCTCTCTGCAAGAAGATCTTTATCAACACAAAACCGAAAGTGTTACTTAAAATATTTTAAACTCTCCCAACCCCCAAAACATATCTGCATTATAATTTTAAATACAAACATGTGATATATAATCAAAATTTGCTTATATTCACCTCTGAACAGGAAAAAAGAAACAAAACTAGTAACTAGTAAGCAATCACAGTTTTATGCCAAAAAAAGAAAAGCAGCTTTGACAAGATTTTTGACCTACATTCTATACCAACAATTAATTTCAAAATAAAACCCTAAGACCCCCTTAAGTAACAGTTTTAATTTTTAGTAACTTTATTTTTTGATCAAAGTGCATACTAGATACAAATACTACAGATATGATGAGAAACAGCTCTAAACTTAAGTCTGGGTTCTCTTTGCCACTATTTTAATTACAGATAAGAAAAAACCAAATCCAAGCAATGTTACCACTCCCATTTTTACTAATCTTTTTTCCAAGGTGGCTGCTTTTTCTGGAAGTTTCACTTGGTTAGGTTTGTCCTTCTCTTCATACTGAGACAGATGTTAAATCCATGTAAAAAGTGAAAAAAAAAAAAAGTTACTGTGAAAACTTCTTAAGTAGATCATAAATACCCAGTCCTAAGAATCTGCATGCATCTAGGATTGATATTACTTCTTTCTCTCTCTGTCCTACTTTATTTGAAGTAAATGTGTGTAAATGTTCATCTTACCTGAGGTTCAATCATTCTGTAACATACATTAAAAAAAACAAACTGTTCATTTACAAACTTAATTACTCAGGAGCAAAACACTGCTATCATTAGATGCTACAAAAATCTAATAACAAAACAATAGAACTCGAACTGTCAAATGTTTTAACTAGAATGTCTGCCATTTAATTACTAAAAAACCCTGTTTATTTAAAAAGGAAGTTAAGTATGTAACACATTAGACTTTCTCAAAATTAAAGGGAGAGTGGAAAGTACCCTACAAGTGCCTTCTCAAATACATGTTGAACCTGAGAGAAGCCTTGTCATAAAGGACAGCAGTTAGGTTCTGATTTCCTACCTTAGTTCACAACGCTTGGAAGGCCAACTCATTTACTGTACTTTCAAAAATTATATGCTACACACAGGGACTGCTGGCAAAGTCTTGTCATGACTAAGCTTAGCAATCAGTACTGAAGACTTCAATGGAATTTATACAAACATTTTATGTAAGAGGTTTAACTGTTTCACTTAGATTCACACGTTCATAATAAACACTTGCGCACTCTACATTCAAAAGTGCTCCATCATAAATTAAGTAGCACAAAAATGTCTTGTATTAAGTATTCAAAAGTGAAATTCATAAAACATAAGAGGATTTTAAAAAGAAGGATTTGCATTTTTGAAGTAATTAGAAAGCTGTTTCACACAGGATACAAAGACACCGTGGATTGTCTTGACAGCTGTAAAACCTTATGTACAGATAAAGTCAAGTGGCACCAAACCTGGAACCCTCCCAGCCCTTATAATTGGCCTGCATATATAAGAGGCAAATATATACACAACTGATGACTGTATATGCAAAAACAGGAATAAATAGCTAATAAGTTCTTTGTCACAGTTTCTATCTCTTAATAAATTTGGTGTTAAGTGATTTATTGGGAGAAGGCTGTTATATTACATTAAATTTACTTAAACTACAGGAAATTGCATTAGTAGCATTATACTCAAGGTCTGAGTTCCACATGGCTTCGTTCAGCAACAGATTCCTTTCTGACACTGATGCTCCATTTACCCTACCCCAGGGCCGTTCATTTTACCAGCCTATTACTTAAAATGACCCCATCTGACAAGAGAGTGTCACTGTGTTGGTTTGAGAATGACTGATGTGGTGCTAACATCTAGCCTTGACCTCTCCCACCCTCTTCTTTTGTCACTCTGCAGAGTTATCTGGGATGCCTCCCATTCAATCCATAAAACCTTAGTATCTTCCTTGTGAGTCAATAACTCCAAACAAAAGATTCCTTAATTAAAAAGAGCGTAAGTATTCAGCATGGCGCCTATGCCACAGTGGTTGTCCAAGAGCACAGGGATACACTCCAATTAATTCTTTCATGAAGTAGAAAGAAAAAGGTAGATTTTGCTTTCTTTTGGAGATTCTCTACACTGCCATGGAATATTAGATTATTTCTCATTCTGTCCATGAAAAGGTGGAATGGGAAGAGATCAATGCAATGTCCAAGCTAAGGCTAAACAGCCTTTGCCAGGCCAAGGCATGAAACGTTTCCCTGATGGATGTCACATTTGAGGTTGCATCAAAAACTTGTACACAGTATTTAACAGCCTCACTCACACACACTCACCTCCACCACGAGGTCCTTCAGCTTGCCAACTTCTTCTCCCAACTTTTTAACATTGCAAATCACATCTTTGCAGACTTCAACGTAACATTGAGTTGGTGCCCACTGCAGTACCATCTGTTAATAATTAGTTATTTGCTATAATTACATAATTGTAGATTAGAATTTAATATTCTACAGTTAATGGATCACAAAAAAAGTGCTAGAAAAGGTTTATAACTGCATTTATGCTGGGGTTTAATTGTATGATTTATGCACAACAAGCTACTACTCCCTAGCAGCCTTTGTTGGAAACTTTTGTCACTTTAACTCTCCTATCAGCAGAAACAGAAAGAAACAAATCTATCTCCTCTAGTTGCGAGCCCTAACTCTTTGAAATAATAAATTATTTTTAAGAAGTGTCCTTTAGAGAAAGTGCATCAGACAGCTTTATATAACTATATAATAACCAAGATGGTTGATGACTATTCATAATTTTTATTTTACAAGGTGGGATAATGCACTCTAAATCAATATTCTGTTTGGTTGAATACCTTGTGAGAATTTTTGAGGAAATGGTGATTCATGGTCTGCACAGGAGTGATCAGCTTACTACACTCTTTATTCAACTGCTGAAGAAACTTGAGCAATTCATCTTCACTAGAAAAATAAAATGATATTTTGTTATTTGTCAAATGCTGTAACTTTTTGCAAGCTGAATCTTACCTATGGATTTCCAACACTGGCTAGTGAGTTAGACATGCAGTTTCACAATATACAAAAAAAACAGTATCAATTTAAAATTGAGCAGGTAAAGACATTTAACATCTTAGCAAGTTGTTTTTTGGTTTTTTTTCTTCCCTTGTTTGTCCCATCCCCTCCTTCCCCTGCCTTATTTTGGAAGGACAATATTTCTGACCTGCAGCTTACATTTTTGAGGTAGATGTGAGGGGAAAAGTCTGGTTGGTACTTTGGAGCTAGGACTGAAATGACTAGGTTTAGGGTCATTTAGTCTTCAACAGAGTTGAAGAAAATAAGAATTCACTAATACTGGCATGGCCCTCGGATCTGGAAACATATACCTTAGAGCCTAAAATATCTGATGTTATTTTACAATGAAAACATTATTTCAAAAATTTTTGAAGAAAATTTTTACATGTTGGTCAAATACAAGCAGAAGACAACTCTTAAATTAGTTTGATCCATGTCTCCAGAAAGTGGAGAGGATAGAAAAATTTAACAAAATATTTTCAGCTTTAAGTTTCTAGAGGTTCCACATGACACTGACTCAACTTCACTGGAATGTCAGATAATTTTAGTTGTAAGTCATGGTGCTGGCTGGAAATTTGTTGCCACTCACCTGGAAGATGGAAAGAAGGCAAGGAAGAAGATCACCCAATTGTTTTTATTGAGTGAGGTCTCAAACTCTGAAACTCCTGAGAAGTGTCTGTATCTCCAGTAGGAAAACTTCTGGTAACTCTAAGCTATTTGGGTGAATAACAGGCAGGGCCAAAACAAGAGACAATTACATGTTTCTACAGCAGAACTTCTTGTTCTGCAGATCCATAGGATCTGAATAAACTAATTCAGACTCCAACATTCCCCCATTCCCTAGGCAATCTGCTATTAAACCTAAATGCAACATACTCACACCACTTGCTTCTTGCTTCTGAGGGCAAAAAGGTATCTATGAAATTTGTGACAGCTGAACTACATGCCAATGCAGTGCAAGTATCTAAATGGAGATGGAATTTAGGCCACAGAGTGTCACAGAGTGCCTTCCTTTAACTTTGGGCACAGGATCATTAGTGAGTAAAATTTCTGCCACTGCTCAGGACATCAGTGATTTGCAATACTGCTGAACTGTTAAGACTTGAACATTTAAAACAGAAATATATAGAAGCATTAATAGGTATGCTGGAAGTTTAAAACCAATACTGCACACAGTTTTCATGAGGATGGGGAAGTACAAAAAGCTATTCGTTTGTTTTTGTAAAATAAACTATTACTTGTTTCAGAACAATGTAATTGAACTGAGTATTTCAGGCAAAGAACCCAAACACTAAACATCTGGAGACAGTTTGAAAGCTTCTCCCACGTTACTATAGTCAAGCCATCAATCACAAATATTTTCTTCTACTTGGATAACTTTTTTAGGTGGCTGGGATCAGTTATGGCACCTTTTGTGTTTCATCATAAAGGAAATTGTCTTTTCTGGAAGGATTCTTGGCAAATAGAAAGTATGTCATGGGCTTGAATTAGGGAGAGGGAAAAAAAAAACCCAAACATTTATTCTATCACACTACTTCACAGTTCTTAAAAAACTCCCCATTTCCATACAATTTTATACTCGTTGTGGTGACATGCTGTTATGTTTAGAAATGGAAATAATGTTTTCAAAAAATTATCACTTCAAAAAAGAATTAATGGCTGTCAAAACATCAGTGGCTAAACTGTGCTAGACACTCGGTAAGTTTATAATCAATCAGTTCAAGATTTTCTACTATGTTAGTTTTTCTATGACTTAATGACTGATTCTCCTTCTCACAGAATGACTTTGAACAAGTGAGAAGTAAAATCTTTATATAATAGCATGTAAACACAGCCCAAGATTTTAGTCTAAAGGTCAGATGCCTAGAATACATGTCAGGCAATTTTCTAGAAAACTATGCGGTGCTCGCCATAACTCAAGTGCTGTCATATTTTGTGCATGTCGATCTTTAATAATCAACTATTTTCTTGTTTTGAGAACTACATATGATGTAAACCCACACTACACTAGGAATAAGATATGTCACTGGTGTGTGAGACTGCACCAGATACTGTGTGGATATGTCACTGTACTTGGCCACACACAGTGAATGGTAATTTTTGGTATTTCTCTACTTACTCCCTCTGTTCAAATTTTTAAGCTGCCCTGCTTGAATGTATGTACTAACCACTACTGTGGACCAATCTGAAAAAAGCATACATTTTAACATAAAAATGCATAAAGCTTAAACTGAGCCAAGTCCCCTTAAACTGTAGCTAATTTTTGCTTGCTGAAGAGTCAACATCCATTTCCAAGGGCACCTAACAGATTCCTGGTTTATATCCTCTTGCATGCTCGAAGTTTAGTTCTTCAGTACTGCAGCACATGTACACGTCTGCAGGATTCCCTTCTGAAAGTATGTAGTCTTTTTTACAGAGAATTACAGAATCATAGAATATTCTGGGTTGGAAGGGACCTTACAGATCATTTCGTTCCAATCCCTCTGCCACAGACAGGGGCACCTTTCACTAGACCAGGTTGCTGAAATTCCCATCCAACCTGACCTTGAACACTTCTAAGGAATGGGACATCCATAGTTTTTCTGGGCAACTTATCCTAATATCTCACCACCTTCACTGTAGAGAATTTCTTTCTTATATATCATCTAAAACTGCCCTCCATCAGTTAGAAGCCAATCCCCCTTGTCTTATCACTACATGTCCTTGTAAAAAGTCTTTCTCCAGCTCTCTGGCAGGCCCCTTTTAGGTCTCTCTAAGGTCTCCCCACAGCCCTCTCTCCTCCAGGCTGAACACCCCGAAGTCTCTCAGTCTTTCTTCATAGGACCTATGCTCCAGCCCTCTGGGTGACCTCTGTGGCCCTCCTCTGAACTCCCTCCAGGCTGATGTCCTCCTTATGCAGGGGTTTTGGAGCTGGTTGCACTAGTCCAGATAGTGTGTCATGAGAGCGGAGCAGACAGGGAGAATTGCCTCTCCACCTGCTGGCCACTCTTTTGATGCAGCCCAGGATACGATTTGCCTTCTGAGCTGCAAGGGCACATTTGTTGGGACATGTTGAGCTTCTTCCAGGAGCTGAATCTGAGGATCCTTCTGGGTCCTTTCAACTCAGGATATTCTGTGTTTCTACGATTCTTGTCAACCAACACTCTCAAGTCCATCTCCTCATCTCCTCACAATCCATTCTCCATCCAGCCTGTTCTTGGGCTTGGGATTGCCCTGACCCAGCACAATGCACTTGGCCTTGCCAAATTTCATGCACCCACCACTCAAGCCTGCCTGGATGGTATCCCTTCCCTCCAACACACCACACAGCTCAGTGTCACTGGTACACATATTGAGGGTGTACTCAATCCCACTCTCCATGTCTCCAGCAGAGATGTTAAACAGCACCAGTCCCAACACCAAACCCCTGAGGAGGGTCGCTTGTTACTAGCCTTCACATGGACATTGAGTTGTTGCCCACAATTCTTGCGCAGTGTGAATATCCAGCCAATTCCTTATCTCTGAGTGATCTCTGAATGAAATCTCCTCACAGACCAGAAGAAACAACAAAGTCCTCTATCAGGACATCAACTCTCTGCTCTTCCATCTCAGTCTTTCAAGAGTTTCCTCAAATGCCTTGCACGTCCTCCCAAGTACAACAGCTCAAACTTTGCATTGTGCTGCAAAAACTTTCCTCAAGTAGGCCACAAAGTCTCTTTTTCATAAACACAGTAATGGATACAGATACCAGCACTGGGAGCGATCAGTGCATGCCTGAATGATTGGTTGGGAGTGGAATACGTACTGGACAGTCTCATGGAACTGGGACTTTAAAGACAACACTATGGCAGGACCACATCGTGACATGACTGCCAATGTACAGTGTCAGTGCAATTCACTTGCCTCCAAAGCATGGAGACATGTACAGGCTGAATTTGAATCCAAGCATATTCTTTGGGCCAATGAACAACATAACTAACAGGGACTTTAGCCTTCCAGCATTGAAACAGTACAGACAGCTCTCCCCAGTATTTTGTAGAGGGAAGGAATATGTATCTATGAGAATACCAGCACAGCTGTCAGATCACTAGTCAAGGGGGACATACACTTCAAAGAGGAACTGAACCCTTACTATCCAATCCATTTTTAGTAGCTATACCTCTGTAAGTTTGGGAACCAAGAAGAGGAAAGATATGAGCACAGAATTTAAATTGAGGTCTAGGTGTGTCTTCCAGAAAAAAAAATGTACTTTTTTTCCAGATAAGGACAAGAGATTTCAGAAATCTTAAGGCTCTTTTATACTTACTGTATACTTCATTTTTCATTTTGTGCTGGATGTAGAGTGCTCTAGCAGGGCTTAGGGAACTTATTAAGTTTAATAAGGTTGCTGAGGAATGTACCTCTCAGCTTAGGCTTCCATGGTACTGCACAAAACTATAATAAAAGTATGAGAGGCGTTGCAGAGCTGATGCCTTAATACTATAATGGGAAACAAAAAGTTGGAATGGGAGTCTGACGGAGTAACACTTCCTTAAAATATTTTCCTTATAAATCTACTGTTACATACAATCTATGATAAGGAAAATAGCTTCTAAACTGTTTAACTGGTAAGATAAAAAGACAAGATATTTTAGAAGCCAGTTAAAACTGCTTCCAGTGGAAGAGAAAAAGCAATGAAAAAATCTGGAATCTAAACAGAAGTAGCATTTATGATTTAAGATACACATGTACAAGGTATTATTTTACGAGTTGAAAACTAAAGGCCTGTGCAGAAGTTATATGCATCTCTCCCTCCCACACTTTTTTTGCTGCATTTTACAATCAGACAGATTTGACTGGAAGACTAACCTACCTTGCCTATGCTCCCAACTTCGTGCAAAATACACCCACCACCAGCTCACATAATCCACTAACTTGCATATTCTCGTCAATGTTATGCATGAGGGAATAAGGTGTGAGACAATTTTACCTCTGAGCCACAGAAAAAAACATAATCACCTTAAATAGTTAATATTTCCCTTCCATTTCCTTAGATATATCATTAATACCTCAATTCCAGCTTCATGATTTCAGAGAGGTCTTCAAATTTTTTTTCTTCCACTTGCAGATCATTAATAGCATCTAGGAGTTTCTGTTGATCTTCAGGATTTGTAATGCCAATCTAAATTTAAAGAGTAATTCCAAATATGATTTACTTTTAAAATTACTAGACATAATAGTACAGCAACACATTTCACTAGCTTCTAAATATTAAGATTAAAAAAAAAAAAGTTCTTTTTAAGTTATTGCAACCAGCTACAATGTATATAAGTGACAAAGAAAAACAACAAAGGAAATACCACAGAAAATATTCAGTGATGCAGAACAAAACGACAAGAGATGAGGAACTGCCAAACTGAAACTGCACAGGATACTCAGAAAATCTGTTGAGGGTTTATTAAAAAATAAAAAAGAGCAGTTTGCCTAAGCACCCTGTCTTATTAGGATGTTAGGATTTCAATTTCAGAATGGTCTGAGTCACCTCTGACAGCAAGATAACAAATCGTCATGATGGTGATACAGCATTAGCTAAGAAAGAAAGAGTGGAAATTATCAAATCAGCATCAAATGGAGAATTTTACAGGAATTCATATTTTTTAACTGAAGGAAAACACAAAAGAGATATATCATGTAAGAGATTCTCCAAGTGATGCCTGGAACAGAAAACACTGCCAGCTGTGCTATCCATCAAGCATCTCAGATTAAATTTTAAGTCATATTTAAATCTTACGCTCAGAGGTTTCTTGCAGAACACTTAAAGGAAAAGAATAGTTCGTTTGTTAAAAGGGAAATGCTTCTGTCGCACGTTCAATATTTCCCTTGCTCATCTCACAGGCTGCTCTGCAACACAGGACTTCTGGTGTTAGTAGCCCTAAGATGCTCCTCCACGCAAGTGAAAAACCTCTTGACTTTCCTCCTAAGGCACCAGCCGAGTACCTGACTCAATAGCAGTAGACCACTCTGGCATTTGAGACTGCAAGGATCTCAGAGTCTCCAAACCTAGACTATATGAGACCCTCACTGATATTCTGAAGACTTGAAGTTACCTTCTGTACCCTCAGAAATCTGGAAGAAGTTAGTATTTGCAGTCTCCCCGACTTCTGTCAGAAAGAATTTTGAATGAACAGCTGATAACCCACATCAGATCACATTCTAGGGAAGAGATTGTGCCTAGGGAAACGCTTGCTTTATTCTGAAACCCAATGTTCTGACATCCATTTTTCACTGACTGCATAAAACTGTCCTCCAGGTTCTCCACCAATCAGAGGTAACAAATAACCATGGGCTCACAAGTGTACCTTTAAACATTTCAAAACTATGCTAAATTTATAGACAAGTAAGTTCCTCAGTAATGAAAAATCCCAAGATTAATTGGGAATTTAACTACAGGTGCCAAGAACTTTTGAGGTTTTAATAGTTTTCCATGGGTCCCTGAATAAATTGTACTGAAGTATTTTTAGCAAATATCACTGGTAGCCTTAAGATAAAAGATCTGGGTTTCCTATAAGTAATCTGCTTCACATGTGTTGAGCTGTAAGTTTGCTCAATTCATTAGTTCTCAGGTTTGCCTTGCGGAGCCCTAGCTGGTAAGAACTAATATTTTCTTAAGGCTTACAAAGCATCGCAGCAGTCATTTTATCATGAATAAGTAAGTAGATTCCTACAATAGCAGTTATTGAGGAATTAGAACTATCTTGCTTTAAGTAGGAACTACTGTGAAGACTGCCTTTGCTTTTGACTCCACCTTCTTATTCCTGAAACCAGCAAATCAGGATGCAGCTTTCTGACCAGCATATCAGGAAGATGCACTTTGTTCCCCTAGAAATAAAATACCATCTTGTTCTTCTGCAAAGGGATCACTGAGCACCACCACATCTTGAAAATATGTGTCAGGAAGTAAAGAATGTGAAAAATGTCACTAAAGCCTTCTACCACTTCAGTGGTAAAAGGTGCAGAACATGGAGACAGAAGGTTGACAGATCAGTCCAAACTACTTAGCAATGTCTAGACCATCTCTTCAAGAACATGAAGTGACCCAGAATCTGACTGCTCATGCAATAATGAAAGCATGGAACAACCACAGTGCAATAAGCCCTTCTTGATGGATAAGTGAATTTTTAAGTTGGGGTTGGTTCATTTGTGCTCTGCAGTCCAAATTACGCAAGTATTATTGTGAAGTGGCCATGTTTAAGAATCCGCAAGTGCTGTACAATGATTTGCCTATATCTGTAAAACAGACTATAAGCACTCTCAATTTTAGCCAGATCAACTCTAGGAACATCTATTGCATTCTTTACTTAACTACATAAAAAGCAGCCCCTCAAAATCCAAGCCCCAAGTTCACTCCAGCATGAACGTGACAGGCGGTGAATACGATTGCCTCAACACACAAAAGATTATATACTGCACAGATAAAACCAGTGAAGCTATGCACAAACTCTTACATCAATGCCACTTTGCCCAAGTAACCACTAATTTTAATAACCTGACACATTTCTGTCAAATATTAAATGCTTTGTTCAGGGAGTGGGGTCAGAGGAATGCATCCTGGAACTGTGATTTAGAAGTACACAGACCAGACAATTATCTAATTATGTAGTTAAAGTTCTGGATTATATTTTGAATTTTGATGTGTCAACTTTTCATTATACGTTCTCAAATCCAAAACAAGATGTCAATTTCTCCTATTCTAAACTAAATAAAATGTAAGAAAGAATCCTTTTTAGTCCTAAATGCATCCAAAAACAAAATTACTTCTGTTGCTATCTTATGAGAAAAATGCTTAAAACAAAATAAAACGTGTGAGTGTCATAAGAAGCGCAGACAAAAACCTCCAAATTGAATAGATATGCCCCAGTATATTCAATATATTTTTTCCAGAGTGGAACAGTTTATAAGCTTAAGGAATGCAAGGATTTCAGCTTGAAAGACTCATTGTTTAGGCTCCATTGTAGAATACAGATAAAGATATTTAGAGAGAAAATATCTTCCTATATTGTTTGATGGAGGAAAGCATATCATGCTAGTGACAGGATTTCTCCCCAGTTCTCTGGATACAAAGCAGATTGGTTCAGAGGCATCCATCAGAGGTCATCATTAATCTTTGTAGTAATAAGATCCAGGCTCTTTAAAACAGCTGGCTATTAGCTGGAAGTCTGCCATCACAGTAAAAACTTTCAACTCTGAAGTTACAAGGAAACAGATTAGATTTGTTTTATCAGCAGCATGGGGAGAAAATGTTAGCAGAGCTCTGAAACTAGACTGCATAAAGAATTTAGGATAACTTATGAAGTGCTAATAAACCAGGAGTGTTATGCCATTTTTTAACTTCTCAGCTGAAGACTCACTAATTAATTTATGCCCATGCACAAAGCATGATTTATTTTTCAGGAATTGTTTCCTGCTGTTGCAGTTAACAGACAAAGCAATTAATTTCTTACAGATATTATCTTCCTGTGTAGAACCAGATGATCCACGTAGTTATTTCAGTTTGTTCAAAGCTTTGTTTGCTTTTATAATAGTGAGCCTCAAACAATTTAGAACACTGAAACAGAAGCTATGATTTTGACTGAAATTTCACCTCTTTGGAGAGGGAGCCATAAAGCTTAGCCATTCACTGAAGTACACAATTCTCTCCTCTTTCCCCAGTGTTTCCTGGACAAAAACAAGCAATAACTACAATACCAAAGCAAGTGATCAATACGATCGTACACTCAGATTCACAGTTTAATGCAATCATGCCCAATACAGCAGCTCACACAGTAATGAGAAGAAATCCACAAGAATCTCCTTAAAGGACAAAACTATTATCAATAGAGGCTTTCGAGTTCTAAAAATCCCAGGACACCTGGATGCTGTCTGATGATCCTGAGGCTTCAGAAAAGTAGTAACATCAAAATACACTGACATGTCTTGTAATAGCTTACCCTAGACAAACTCTTAAAAATCTCTTCTTTGACAAAGCACCCTATATGAACACCCCCTGAGCATACAGAATTACTTGTGAGTTCTGTCAGAAAAATTAATTACTCAGTTACAAGACAAAACATCAAGCAAAACAATCCTTGCTGACATTCACTCTAAAGGAATATAACCTTGGCTCCAGCTGCCAGAACACACACCTCCTTGGTACCAGGACTAGGAGAAAAAAAAGCTGACACTAAGGACACGGCTAGCTGCAGTAGTAGGGAGCAGCCTTGAAGTGGCTGTTTTTACGAAGTGTCTTTGGAATCCCAGACCAGAGATTCCAAAGCTCCCCGGTACAGGGTGCTCAGAAGAATCCTACAGCCTGAAGTACTTATGTTGTTCCAATGAGAATCCTGTAATTGGATTTTATTATAGCATCCTCTTGTAGGCACAGAAAGTCCTTCCACTTCCCACAGGAAAAATTCCATCAAAGAATTAAGAAAAGCAACCACCACATCTCAAGTGAGAACTGAAGCCTTGTAATAATGTATCATTTAGTTAAAAGACCAACCTTCCTGGCTGCAGTAAGAAACAAAATCTTCTCTTTTCTCCCTTTTTTGAGGGGGGATAAGGTTTTACAAACCTGCATGAGATACGAGATTCTACAATTTAAGCAATTTTACTGTAAGAGAGCTCTTCTTTCTCCAACAAAAATTACCAACTCACAAAGGAGGGCCACATCTAAAGTAGTTCTTTAGTATTATCTACTGCTAATCCTAGCATTGACTTCCCTTCAGAGAAATCACAATTAAAAACTAAAAATGGTAACAACTAAAATTTAAACTAGAAGTATTCCTGCTCAGCCCTGATCACTCATTGACCCGTGAAATAACATACTTCAGAAAAAGCCGGCCAATACTCACATTAAAATTCAAGAAGTTGCAGAAGATGCTGAAAGAATTCTTGCAAGGTTAGAAATTTATAACCAGAAGTCAAGACATTATAAACATGAAAAAAAGAGGACAAAATTGAATTAAATTCTAAAGTAGTAAACTGACCTGTATTAAGTCATCTTTTTGCATTGTCAGAAGTTGTCTTAAAGTTATATCTTGTTCCTGTATAAAACAAAGGGGTTTCTGCCATCAGGAAGAATTTCAGAATAAAATAGTTCTAACTTGATTTTCTTCCCCATTTTACTTCAGTTTTCAGGAACAAAATCAGATACAAAACATCGTTACTGAAGCAATGAAAGATCTGTCTAGTTTAGAAACATCAAATGTTGCGGCTAACGCACATAATCAAGAAATCCAATTTAGTCCACTGCAGTTTAACTTCCCATTTTATAAATATATTTCTGTCTAAGGAATTTTTCTGAATTTATATATTAATGGCAATATAGCTTTTTTATTATGCAGTAGGTGCATTTTGCTTTCATGGATTACTTCACAGGTAGCAAACATACCACAAAATTACCTCCAATAATCCTCTAATGTGTTCTAGACCAAGACCATGTAAAAACACTTCGATGTCATGAAAAGTTGAATAGGAACTGTAAAGATAATTAATGGGATTGGAGTTAGAAACAGTGGAAATTAAATTAAAAAAATACATCCATAACAAAATGTTACAGAAAAGCTCCCCAGACATAGCACTTGGGAGGAACCTGAAGTTGCACACACCTGCTGATGACCTTATACAACTTAATACATCAACTTCATCTATCAACTTAATATTTAATCTTATACAACTTAATCTATCAAAAATTTACAGATGTCTTTTCCGTCTAATAAGTTGAATTGAGCCCAGAGGGAATGACTTTCACTCGTAAAGGTCATTTTAAGTCACGAAACATTCCAAATGAACCTTACAGTTGGGTCACAAAAGCCTGAAAAATGTGGAAGTGGGGTTAAGGAAGATAACTATGTATTCTTATCAGATAACATTCATATTAATTGGATTCAGTCCACAACTGGTATCCATCTGGTTCCAGTTAAGGCCATAAAGGGTGTCAAGAAAACAGGACTGTCTGTAATTAAAGATGGTGGAAATTACTCCATCATGAAACTTGTCAAAAAACTACTATTCAGAAGGCAGACTGAGGATGTAGTTAACACTGAACTGTAGGTTCAGATTTTAACATTTATAAACAAATATAAAATATCAATTTTGATTCCCCACTTTACCAACAGATATAAAAGTATACAAGGAAAAATAACTAAACAGCTTTCAACAATCAGATGAACTGCAATGAAAAGAATTAAATGGAAGAGCAAATCCTACAAAATCCTGACAGGAATACTGCATCTGCTACAATGAATCTTTTGCCAAAATCCTGAGTTATGTCATACTTTGCTCTGCCTTGTTGTAGGCCCTGAAATGAAGGTCTGCCTCCTCTTCTCCTCAAAGACTGAAGGAGCATCTTGAGTGCCATCACATGGCATGTACAGGGCAGCCAGGGAATCAGGCCCAGCCAGCACGGGTTTAGGAAAGACAGGTCCCACTAGACCAACATGAGCTCCTTTTAAGGCAAGGTGACCCACTTAGCAGATGAGGGAAAGGTTGTGGATGTTATCTGTCTGGACTTCAGTAAAGTTTTCAATACTGTCTTCCATAGCATTCTCCTGGAGAAGCTGGCAGCCCACTGGGTTAAAAACTGGCTGCATGCCCAGGACCAGAGAGTGGTGGTGAATGGAGTTACATCCAGCTGGCAGCCAGTCACTGGTGGTATTCCCCAGGGCTCCGTGTTGGGGCCAGTCCCGTTGAATAGCTTAGCGATGATCCGGATGAGGGGATCAAGGGTACCCTGAGTAAGTTCACACATGACACCAAGCAGGGTGAGAATGCTGACCTGCTGGAGGGTTACAAGGCTCTGCAGAGGGATCTGGACAGGCCGCATCAATGGGCCAAGGCCAATTGTACAAGGTGCAATAAAGCCAAGTGTTGGGTGCTGTCCTTTGGTCACAAACACCCCATGCAGTGCTACAGGCTGGGGGAAGAGTGTCTGGAAGGCAGCTCAGCAGAAAAGGCCCTTGGGTGCTTGCTGAATATGAGCCAGCAGCATGTGCCCAGGTGGCCAAGAAGGCCAACAGCATCCTGTCTTGGATTAGAAACTGTGTGGCCTGCACGAGTGGCAAAGAAATTGTTCCCCCTGAACTCAGCACTGGCGAGGCCACACCTCAAGTTCTGGCCCCTCACTACAAGGAGGACATTGAGGGGCTGGAGCATTTCCAGAGAAGGCCAACAGATCTGGGGAAGGGTCTAGAGAATGAGTTGTATGAGGAGCAGCTGAGGGAGCTGGGGTTCTTCAGCATGGGGAAAAGGAGGCTCAGGGGAGACCTAATCACTGTACAACTGCCTGAAAGGAGGCTGTAGCCAGGTGAGGGTTAGCCTCCTCTCCAGGCAACTAGAAACAGGATGCAAGAGCTGACACAACAGAGGTTCAGAGGCAGGACATCAGGAGGAATTTCTTGACTGAAAGGGTAGTCAAGCATCGGAACATGCTGCCCAGGGAGGTGGTTGACTCACCGTCCCTAGAGGAGTTCAAGAAATGACTGGACAGGGTGCCTAGTATTAAAAGGTTTAGTTGACATGGTAGTGTTCAGTCAAGGGTTGGCTTTGATGTAGGTGTTTTCCAACATAAATGATTCTAGGATTCTAAAAACATAATCTGGTGAGGCTCTGCCGGAAGTACTCAGTCTGAGACCACCTCACTGTGAACTGCTACCAGCCCATCAGCCTAATGCTACAAAACAAGAGCATTCCAAATTCAGCAGGGCTGGCTGAGCAGGGGCAATCTGACCAATCAAAACAGACTACGGGCACCACGAGCTGTCTTTATAAGACCACGCAGCTCAAGCTGAAGGACACGAGCGGATGGTTTGTTGAGGACTTCTTAGCCAAGTTCTTGCACGAAATAATATCAGGAATCTCTAAAGTTGCTGAAGCAGGTGCAGGCAAAAGGGCATCTTCAGGGTAAGGGGCACACACTGCCAAAACTTCCAGAGCTTAACTGGTGCTCATACTTAATTTTGACTCCCCAATTGATTTAGGAAAAAAAGAAAAGGGCACAGCTCTTCTTGGTGGTAATGAAGCTGAAAAGCATTCAGTGAAAGTTTCAAAAATTTAACATCAAATGAAGATAAACACAGAACAAGAAGTATGCAACAGGGGAGCATACGAATTTAACAGAGCTTAAATTAACTGAAGTGACATTGGACCCTGTCTCTCCTATATCTTACACTAAATGAGAGGAAAGAAAAATCCGGGGCATGCTTTTTGTTTATATTGCCAAGGAACTTTGCAATCTTGAAAAATTGATACTACATTAATATACTTACTGTGGACTCTTCACAGCACTCCAAACAAGACACATCATGCATCAGAACAACTGAATCATTGATATGAACAAATACAATCTCTTAGGAATGTTTATAAGCTAAAATCACACTACAACTGTATTTACCCAATACTGTGGTCAGAGACAGCTGTCAGAAATTTGCAGATAGCATCTCGCTCAACTGTTTTCTCCTTTTGGTATCTCCCTTGCAAGTGATTTGCAGCCAAAGAGAGCAAACTAAATATCTGGAACAAGCAAAATGAATTAATTATTATTAAAATTCAAAATGTATAAAAAATATATGGGAGTAAGATTACAACCAATTACTACTTACAGTGAGCATGAAACAATTGCCACTTCTCTAAAGCATAGATCTATAACAAAAAGTTAAGACTAAGAGTTTATCAAGAGCGTTTCTGAATTAATCAAATTCCAGCACAACGATGAATACAGAGCACAGTGGTGTTTATAACACGGTCTAAAAAAACCATCTGCCACTACACAAAAAGCCAAACACCAACATGGTAATTTTTGCTGCTTGTAGACAAGAATTCTACATACTCAAAGCAATAAGTTCTCTAAAGTACACAAGGCATATTACTCTTTTAACATCTCCATTTCCAGTGCATATATAAACATAACATTTATCAATTTACAACTGACAATCTAATTTAACTGTATCTGACAGACAGGGATTCTTTCAACTGATTAAAGAAGCCTTCTGCTAGGCATCACTATGCAGCAGTGATGGATTGCAGACATTAAACTGCCTCTGTGAAGGTTTTGAGATAGTTACAAGAAAATTCAGCAAAAGAAGCAGAACCTCAATAAAGCTAAACGAATGGTGAAACCACTTGCCTGGAATTTAGAACTAGACTAGCCAGTTTCATATACATATACATAATTATGTTGGTTGATCCTGGCAGGCAAATAAGCCCCTACTGGGGCCAGCAGGATGAGGGAGAAAAGAGTAGGGTGAAAAAGAGAAAACTTTTCATGGACTGAGCTAATACAATTTGATATGTGAAGAGGGAAAAAAACCCCAACCCAAAAGCTAAATGATGCAGAAGCAGGCACCTCCCACCAGCAGACCAACGCCCAGCCACTCTCCAATTTTATTGGTGAGCATGACGTTATAGGGCATGGAATATCCCTTGTGTCAGCTGGAGTGAGCAGTCCAAGGCTGTGCCCCCTCCCAACCTACTTGCTAGAGATGGGGAGCAGAGTGAGAAACAAACATGGCCTTGATTCTGCAAAAACACTGCTCAGCTACAGCTAAAACACTGGTGTGTTATCAACACTGTTTTGGTCACAATCCTAAAACACAGCACCACAGAGGCTGTTTGGAAGAAAAATAACTCCCAGTCAAATCCAGAATCATACAAAAGAAAAATATTTTCCCTCCCAGAAACAGTTTCTGCAGACACTATCTGTATGACAGCCAATTGGGTTGCCAACAGCCTGAAAGCAGACCCTGAAGCTGGAAGAAGCTCATGACCATTAAATATCTCAATACCATCTGCAAGACTTTGCACCAATTGTGTGAAAGTTAGCACTTTAGGTCAAGAGGCAAGAGCCATCTCTCAAGTGTGATAAGCCTGTATTCCCTCCATGTCAGAGAAAGTCACGTTATAAGATCATATGGCTGCAACCTGCCGAACAAGTTGTTTATGAAAGGCAGAAAGCGTTTGTAACTCTTTTCAGAAACCTGAGCTAGCAGATCACTAAGCCTCAGAAACAGATCTTGCTCGCTTCCACTGACAGCTCTGTGCATAGTTATCATTTTTGCTCCTGCCTAGCCCTTGAGTCTGGCAGGGGGAAAAATAAAAGAGGTAAGAAAAAGCAGCTGTAAATTACAATTCATAAGAGTGAATTACACTTTTTTTAAGAGCCAGTCTAAAAAGCCACATCACTGGTAAGAGCAACTCAAAACAAAATACACAGGAATATGGTCTGACTGATCCACCATGTATCATCTAGTAACAGCAGCAAACATATTTATTTGAGGAGAATACAAGTTATCTTCAGTAGACTCCAAATTGGTAACTAGTGGTTGCTCTTTCCATGATCTGATGGCAAATTCACATTATTTTACACCTTACTCTGGAGAATAGATTTTGAAATTGGCCAGTACCAACTCCTCTTTTTTTTAGCTTTAGCCTTTCCACTTCCAAACTCAACGAGAAACCATACTCTACAAATCAGTTTGATATCTGCATTCTCCTACATATTTTGGCAGATAAGTAAAAACCAATACATTTTTCTACTTCTCATCAACACTGCAAATGTGAATAATTCCTTGTTTTGTGTTCTACATCTAAAGAAAGAATAAAGAAAAAAGGTTTCAAGAACACTACAATATAGCCTTTACAGCACTGTGAAAAGCTGTGATATAACAGAAAATAGTCTGTTATAAATATAAATTTAACAGCACTTATATTCAACTAGCTGCTGTAATATAGTTTTTAAAGTAATACTTCTACAGAAAATTATATAATGAACAGATTTTTGACACAAAACACAGAATTTGCATTTCTAAGAGAAATTAAATACCTCTAAATGTTTATTGATTTTTGCTAGGTCTGCTGCTGTTTTTTCATCCTTGGTCTGTAGATTTTTGTCAGCTCCTAGGTCAAGCAACTTCAAAATTACACTTTTATGTCCATGGTGTGCCGCCCACATTAATGCCTGCAAAGAACAACTTTGTTTTACCAGTTTTACATATGAAGCAAAACCCAACAGTTTCAACCAATAGCAGACAGCCCAATATGGAGACAAAGACAATTAATCCAAGACTATCTCAAGGTAATGTTAAAGCAGAAAATTCTGAGGAATGTTTCTCAGAAAGCTGTGCTTTTAAACAAGCTAGTGGGTAGTCACTTTTTAAATTTTTTATCATTAAATATAACACACAAAAAAAATCACTTACTGTATATCCATTCTCATCTTGGGCATTTATGTGTGATCCATGAGCAACAAGAAAAGCAGCAACCCGAGAATAGCCTTTTCTAGCTGCATACATCAGTGCAGTCATTTGTTTCCTGAAAGACAAGGTGAAATAAAGTACATCAAAATACAAAAAGAAAAAAAAAAAGTGGCACACTTCTATTTTCATTAAAAAAAATTATTTTTAAAAGACACAGCCTAATTGATGCATGCTACGTGCAGAATAATTTAAATCCAAAGTTTGGAAAAACTATGCAGTTTCATTAAGGGCAAGATGTAAACCCCAACTGAATACCTAAGAGAAAGAGCCCCCAGATTGTTATAAATGACCAAGGCAGGAGATGATTTTAACTCCTTAAAATGCCTTTATTAGGAAAAGAAAAGGGGAAGCTCGAGAGATTGCCTACACCGCTGCTGCTCCACCAAGGAGGAGGTCCGTATCGGTCCTACAGCATCAAGACATGATCTTATGCTTCTGGAGATGTTTACAAGATGAAGCCACTGTGAAATACTGCTCAAAAGCTTCTGTTTGCAAAGTATCTTTCCAGATGCCTGACATATTCTTTGGTGGAATAAGATTGCAGAATAATTAATTGCTAAAATATTTTACTACTGTTGTTTAATTAAAATCTACTATATTTTAAAATGCAACAGTTTTTAATGAAAAATATTATGTATTGCTTGTAATGTATAATTCCATGTCAAAAATCTGCTTTATAAAGACTATTCTATTTCGCTAGGATATACCCAAGGGGAAGACTGTTCTTCCCAATACTGAGTTTCTTAATACTAAGTTCATTGACCACTAGAGGGATCCCCAAATTCACATGTCTTAAAGCAACTGCCTTAAAATTTCTGCCTCCTTCCAGAGAGTCTTGGTAGAACTAAGGCTTGGCACATCTTTCTTTGGTTTTGATAATTCATGCAAGGATAATGTTTTGTCTTATGCAAACACAGTTAAAAGTGTACTGAATGAAATCCAGCAACATTACAAATTTGAAACAGCTTTATGCTAGGGGAAAAAGATCAAACACACAGATATGCAAAATGAAAGGTAACCAGACCTTCAAGACATACAGTCAACAACTGTTCCAGTAAAGGAACTTGGTAATGAAGCAAAACGACTTGCATTGGTCTAGAACTAACTTAGTTCATCAACACTACAAAAGCAGAAGTTCTGACTGTATGTGAGAAGACATTTCACCATGGAGCACAGCCAGTGAGTGAAACTGGTTGCTCAAGAGAATTTTTTTAGTCTCCATCTTCAGTGAATTTCAAGACCAGATGGCAACCTAGCCCAACTTTACAGCAGACGTAGCTTTAAAGAAGTTGGACTAGAAACCTCCTGAAATCCCTTCTGACCTACATTACCCTGTGAACCTATGAACAATACTATAAAAATAGAGAAAGACTATAATCTCCATCTTCAACTTAATAACTGATGTCTATATATCTCACTATCTCCATAGGTCTCTACAGGGGTGTCTATAAAGAGACATATACAGATATCCGCATTTTAAAGAATGAGCAGAAATTGATTACAACCTAATAATTTGTAGCAACAAATTTCAAACTTGTTTGCCCAACATGGACACTCACTCCCATGCTTATTTCTTTCCAGTGGTAGGTAGCCTTTGAAAAACCTCCCATGCCATCACCTTTGAAGTATTTACATCTGACTGCAAAACCAGTCCAATCACACCTGATTTAGTTCTCATTTCTCCCGCTCTCAACCTTTTTTTAAAATTTTGATACTACTTCACAATTATCTTCTGCTTCTTCAAAGGAAAAATACTAAACAAAGCCCTAAGGCTACAGAAAAGTATTTTCTTCAAAGAGTATGATGTAGTTACAGCTGTACAGTACTTCAGGCATGGCATCCGAAATCAACCCAACAATGACACAAAAACAATTAAAAGAACTGCTCCATTTGCAAAAATAAATACAACATTTAAAATGTCCATCAACATGACTGTGCAATTAGTACTCAAGCATTCCATTTTAATGCTTGAGTTTTAATTTCAAAGGTTACAAGCTGTTTCAGGATAGAAACACACGTACTGCTGCACAAATTTGCACCTCTATTTGCAAGGGGGTGGGTGCCCCGAGCCACCTCACGAAAGCAGCATCCATTTACATGTAGGGCCACAGGAGGGAGACAAGAGCATTGAGGAAAACAAACCTCGTTTTCCAAACCCTGCAATGAACCCCCACAACAGCAAGCTTTAACACGGCAAATCCACTGTTTCCTGCTTAAGTTGAAGAGAAGCAAACTTACTGGTACATCTTAGTGTCTAAAAGTGTTCATAGAGAGTGTAGTGATAATCATCCAGACAGATCTCAGGAATGCTTTCATCATTTTGAGTAAATGCTGTGTTTCAGCAGTCTGCCTTGCAGATGACCTTCTTATCCAAACACCCCACTCAGTCCTTTTGTCTGGTACAATTTGCCACATGACATTTTTCCATATTGAATATGATTCTCAAGCCACAGTCAGTAAATAAATAAAATCTTAAAAGGCATATAAGCAATTTATTAATTAAACATCTAACTATGTTTGCGTCCGGTTTTGCAGCACCTATATAAAAAGCTGGGTCTCATGCAACTGAAGAGAGATTTTTGTTTCTTTATTTGTTTTTATCTTTAGAGTCACAGAAAATTCTGAGTTGGAAGGGACTCACAAGGATTATAGAGTCCAACTCCTGGCCCTGGACATGACAAGCCAAAGAATCACACCACATGGTTGAGACATTGTCTAAATGCTTCTTGAGCTCTGTCAAACTTTGTGCTGTGACCGTTTTCCAGGGGAGCCTGTTTCCATGCCCAACTACCCTCTGGCAGAAGAACTTCTTCCTAATATCCAACATAAACGTCCTCTAACACAGCTTCATGCTCTAAGTGTCCCTGCTTTTATATTAAGACTAGAGAAAAAGACAAAAACAGAAGCATTTTCAGTCTTTAGGGCCACCCAGGACTTTGTATGTGATGGGTACACAAAAGATAGAACCAGAAGTTCTTACAGGCTCACTTCACCTTGTGGAAAAAACAGGGCAAAATTCACATCACAAGACAACAGGCTGAGTAGAACAGACCTACTACACTGAAGCCTCCTATCCTGGATAACCAGGAGCCATGACAGAACTGGTGATAAAGTTTTCTCTCCTAGATGGCAAGCATCTGACTCAAAAACGTATTGAATAGTTGTCACTAAACTGAATCTGTGGTGCAGACTTCACCCCACTTGACCAATAAACATGCTTATGTTTGGGATCATGGTCTCAAGCAAGACAAACTTCACCTTCCTGGAAAATTTCGTAAGAGGAAGGAGAGGAGATGTCTCCTATTTACACACAGGTTTCTTTCCACCAGGGAGACATCGATAGGAAATTCAGTATTTCAAGTTGATGGTCTTGAGAAGTTGTAAGTAAAGCCTCACAACTGGGTATGTGTTTATTAATTAGACCAGTGCATCAATAATACTAGAAAAAAATACAGCAGGTAGAAAGTAATTTAACCCAGAGTTTAGTCTCGATCTTTTCTTATTGAGATCCCAAAGCAAGGAAATGATGCTGCAAGACACTATTTTAGTCTATTGATCTGTAAACTGAACAATGCTTCAGATAAACAGGAAGCATCTTCAGAAGCTTTTGGAGCCAGTTTTCCCACTCCACTGCTGCACATTAAACCTGGAACTGAGAAATTAAGTGGCAACAATGTGTTCACAGCAACAGAAGATAATCTATTTGCCCATTTTCTGGTCTAGTGGGATTTAGGGATGAAGGGGAAACCCTACATAACAAGAAATACTGGAAGAACATACTTTAGCGTAACTTTAAGAAAGCACTGTAGGTTAAAAAAGGTTTTTAAAAAACACTACTTAAACATTTCCAGGCCTTACAAAAGGGATAAAGTATATAATTTACATTTTGGAGCAAGAGGAAGGTGAATGACATGAGACAAGCAAAATAAATTTCTCAAGGTAGCACCCACTTAAATGAAGCATTTAGGCTACAGTAGCTCTACAGTGGCTATTCAGAGCAGTTCTTCCAATGCCTTCTTGTTTCACCTAGCCATTACTCTACTTGTTTGACTTTTAAAACTCTTTAGCTAGCACTTATACTTTGATACGCTACATTCTCATCAACAAAACTGTTTTTACAGCCATCAGTACTCAGTTTCCAATTCTGATTTAGCAGAAATATCCTAAGTTATGCTACTGAATACTTTCTTCTCAGAACCATCTCGCTACCCATTCCTAAACTCACCTTCTTTCTTTGCATTTCAAAAATCAGTTTCTTTCCCGCTAGTCCCTCACACACACTCCACACACACTTTATAAATTAGACCCTCTCCCACCAAGTTTCTGTGTATCACTTCCAGATGACATGAAATAAAAGAGCCTACTGGTTGCCCTGATGGTGCAATAGAGAAAGGATAAGCATTAAACCCTGCCCTACATGACAGTTGAGTATTCTGCTTTGCATTCACACACATTCCAGTGGCTGGTAGACAAAAGAGAAGCTTCCTAGAATCATTTTGGTTCTTACATGCTGAGAAAGCCAAATAATGAGAATCTGAGTTCTTCACCGGCAGTAAGCAGATCATACAGGAAATACTTTCACAGTCATCTCAACTCACTGACAGTTCTGATCTCTCCCACAGAACATCCTGCTTGCTCTAATGAAACAGTGGAAATGGGACAGAGAGGGGCTGTTGGATCCCTTACTGTCACATAAGGCAGTTTATTGTGTTTTATTCTCATTTCTGAACACAGAGCAAGAAGTCCATGAGAAAGAGCAGCTGCTGCCTGAGCAGACCCAATGATGGAGTGGCATGTACACATGTCAAATACTGGGAAGTCATAAAGGCAGCTCAAAGGTTTGAGATGACAAGGACTGGATTTTCCAAGCCTCTGCTTTAATTTAGCAAAAATATGACATTACTGATTGTCACTTAATTTAACTTTTCATTTGAGCAAGACTACTACTGCAAAAATGAAAAAGCCATATCTGCTGGACACACAAATGACTCATGTTAGTGCAAGGTCTAAGGACACAAAATAAAGTAAATAAATATCTGTATATAAAGATCAACCATGCAAAACGTACTCTAAGTCTATAAATAAAATTTAAAAATTAGAATTCCTACCTCTTGTGTCAGCACTCACACTGTTTGCTCCCAAAGTTTAGCCAAAGGCTGTCCAAGTGCAAATCTGCACCTCTGCACTCTTGCTTACATTTCCAACACCAAATTGCATTAATAATGCAATTATTAATTGCAGTTAATAATGCAACAATTTCCCCTATTTTTTAAAGCAGAATGTTTATTCTAGCACCCAGCTATCTGATAACAACAATACGTAATTATTTCAGATTACGTAGCTTTCTCTTCTCTCATGAACAATTTCTAGTTTCTCTGATAAGAACAAAAGAATGGCATTTAAATTTGGTACCAGACATCAGCTGCACTTCAGCAAAACTCTGTTTCCTCCTTGTCTATCAGAACTGTGCTCATAGCAAGGTTCTGGACCTTGAGTAATTGAATTCTACTAAGGAAAACCAAAGGCCTTCAATTTATTCTTTTTAGAGAGCTACTCAGTCTATATATCCCAGGTAACCTGATGAAAGAGGTGTGGTATAAAAAGATTCTGTTAGATGAAAAACAAGTTGACCCAAACAGTATTTTTTTTTTTTTAGCAGAGGCAAGACAGTTTATCCTGGGGTCAGTCCAGAATTTCTTTCTCATACAAAATGAAACATTTCATCAGACTGTAGATCTACAGACAACTCACAACGCACAGCTTCAAACTGCTAAGACACAAAGTTGTGATTGAAGAAGGATGCTATCACTTGTTTCTAAAAGGAGCTTAATCTCTTTAATCCAAATTATTCCAGACTGCAGTGCAATAAATGTATTTTATTTACAGAATTTTGTTTTCCTCAAGAAGCACTCTGTGAAAAGAATATAGCCAGATATGTACAAAAAAGTTCAAAAGTAGGATATCAATTTAAATAATGAATGAATTGACTTATCTTCCATCCCTATGCAGAGGAGGCAATACGATTTAGTAAAGGCAGAGGACATACTTCTTGCCTCTATATTTCAGTCAAGTGAATAATTAAGATTAATTTTTATTTTGTTCAGCTGAAGAATATACTTACAACTTGATGAAGCTGATCAGTCTTATTTACTCAGATTAACAATTGTACTGATCGGTGTAAGTATCTGGGTACTAATCTTTACTTATACCAACAGCAGTGAAATTACAAGAAGTATGTACACTTCATCTTAACCACCACCAACAGCTATGTCGATAAACACGTCCCTGTAAGATAATTAACTTTTGTACTGTATTTACAGATGTGGGGTTTTCAATACCTGCAAGTAAGGTTAGGGTCAGCATTCCTTGATAGAAGCAGCTCGACAGTGTTCAAGATGTTCTCCTCAGAAGCTTGTGCAGTACATGCTGCCATCAACACAGTGTATTTATCTGTTCGAAAAATTGCAGTTAGAGAATTACTTGTGAAAATGTAAATACCGTGCTAATCAAGAAGTTCCTTTAAAAGTCTTTATTTCTGCTAGAGTTGCTACTGAGATTTTGATACTCTACAATATTTGGAAAAGGCCAACAATCTCGTTTTCCTGTCTGTGAAAAACACCAGAATGATCAGGTAAGACAAAGGCACCTGAGGAGATACTCAGAAAGATGAGAGTGACTCACAGTAGTAAAGCATCTATTCCTACTGAAGTTTAGAATAGCTTGAAAGTACCCCAAAGCTACAATAGGAGCTTAACTGTAGATGCTTATTTCTCAAAACACATTCCACACCAGTAGATTCACTCCCTGGTCCTCCCCTCCAGCAAATGGAAGTAACAGTTGCAATGGACAGAAAAACGTACATGAAATGTATTACAAACACATAGCGCCAACAATTTTGGGGAGAACAGAGGCCAATACAAAAGACATTTGAAGCAAAAGTGCTTCATGATAGGTCTTAAGGAGGAAGAATTAAATTTATTAACTTACTATGGTCCAGTAGTGGCAGGAGAAGTACTAAAAGTATTGGTTTAGATGTGGATTTAAAGAGCATCTACACAGTCCATAGGAATACCAGCATATTTACTTCTCCAGCTCTGAAACCAACTGGGTGTTACATACCACCCTAGCTCACAAATCAAAACTGTTCAACTGCTGTTTGCCCAAAGAACACAGGAGACCTTCTTTCCCATGATTACCACAATTTTCATATGGGAAACGTAACACCTCAAGCACCTTAGTTAGTTGGCCCCGATGTCATTTAGAAAGTTGCCATTGGAGTAACTGCCCATTTTGTTTATTGCACAAACGTGTTCACAAGTTCCAACATGCCTCCATCCATTCAAGAAGCATAATATTAGCTGTACCTACTTCATATCCTGTCAAGTGTTACAACATATTTTCTAATTTTCTTGTAGAAATTTTAAGACTGTGTATAATTAACATCTTCATTCTTCAGTGAGGTCAGATTTCATTATATATAAATATGAAAAGTTTGTTATGCATGTTACCCCCACTGCTCTCACCACATCTTGTCCACCACCTCTACAACTTAGTTCTACATCTAAATTCATTTGGGTTTTTAATACACCATCTTTTAATTTTCAATTGCCTCATGCAGAAATTACTTGATATGCTGACATATTTTTACTCAAAATGTTTAACCTGATTATCAACTAGAACATGAACGGAAAGATGGCAGGACTTTAAATAAAGCACTGTCAATCTGGGAATGGTATTTGGGAGGAACCTGCAGTTGCATTCATTATCTCAGGCAGTGATAAAGAGTGGGAAATTAATTTCTGTTAACCTGCCTATAGCTCATAGCAAGAGACATAAGGGAAGAAACACCTTGGAATTCTTAGATTTCTCTTTTACAGAGAATAACTGCTAAATGACTGCAAAGAAGATAAGTTTATGTTCTAGACGAAAACTCCAGTAGTTCTGGTGAAATTTTTCCTCGAGGATAGAACATTTTCAACCCATCACACAGTGAATGATATATTAGATCTTGTTGATTACCAAAAAGGATAAAAATTACATAACTAATGATAAAGAATCACTGAAGAATGACTCAAGGTGATTAACAGAATAGCTGTTTATTAGGATTATAAGCCTTAAAGGGTAATTATTATAGGATCACTTGTATGATTGCTTGCTGACGTAAAAAAACAGCAGGAGGGCTGGTGAGATTTAGTACCCCCTTAGGATAGCACACCTTTACTGAACACACGTGGCCTGACCCAAATCAATGACTTCCAGGACTGCTCCTGGCTGGACAGTACTCTGCTGCCCACATGTCCTAGTTACACTTTCCCTACACAGTCTAACAGGGAAACAAGCCAAGAAACCTGATCCTAGCGAGGTGCCACTTTGGGCAAAAGACAGTTATCACACAAATGAAAAAATGCCATGCATGTGGTTACCTGGTCAGCCTAAACTACTGCCCATGGCAGTTTCTGCCCCATTTATAGCCTCCTACAGCCATAAACAATAAACAGGTATGAACAGTAGGCAGACATATGGAAGTTCTCTGAAACTGGCTACAAGGGCAGTGATTAGAAGAAGGCATGAATGCTTTTGGTGTGGGCAATCTACTCCAATCTCATACTCTGATCAACTGTTAAGAGGTTAGAGAAAATTTTCAGAGCCAGATTTGTACCATCTGCATTTCAGACTGCTACTACTGCAAATACTGTCATGTTTCTTGGAAAATATGATCACTGCTCTTATGTACTTGGCAGTACTGTGGGATAAATATTCCAGGGGAATGAAAGAGATTGAAAATAACCAAAATTTAAGTAGAAAAAGAGTTATTACTAGGTCAATAAAACTGATAGGAACTGCTACTACTTAGAAGCCTACACTGAACTCTTGCAGAAAAAGGTGATCTAGCAACACACTGAATAAGTTCTTTTAATAGAAAATAGAAAAAATGCACTCTAGTTTTAGAGAAGTGCACATTAGTTTCCCATTAACTGGAAAGTTATCCCTGTTGTTTGAGATGTTATCTGGTTTCTGCACATACATAGCTCGTAACAGGATCAAACACAGTAAGTTTTGCCTGTACAACTTTATATTACCATTTTTGAGCAAGTACTTCCTAACACTTTTTTAAAAAGTATTTCGGATTTGGGAGCTCTGGGGGCAAGTGGAATTGAGAGAGAAAAAACAAGAAAACACACCAACTGATTCCAGATCAATTCCAGGAACACAATTTTTTACTTTAAAACTACTTCTTTTCCTTCAAAACCGTGAAAGGTGGAGTAGGTCTCACTTCCACTGTGAACTTTTGATTTTTTTTCCCCTACATATGTGAACAAGAGAATAAGGATAGGGACAATGTCTGGTACTGAGCATTAGCAGCCAGTATTTTTCATCCCCATCTTACCTATTTCAAAACATGCATTAGCACCTCTGTCCAGAAGAAGACGTACCACTGCAAAGTTAGCCACACTGGCTGCACACATCAGGGGAGTCCAGCCAAACTGAAAGCTAGTTTCTATGCTGAGACCTGTCAAAGTTTAAGAAATTAAAATCATGAAACTGCATCACAACAAACACTTTTATAAAACTTACTTTCAGTATGTATCATTACAGAGGATACACCCTGATTGCATTTAGTACAAGGGAGAGAAATCTCTTATGGCATTTTCTTTAACACATCTTTATTTGGAAGACCAGAAAACAACTTTTAAAACTGACATTAACGTTCTCAATCCAAGGAGTTAAGTACCACAGAAAGACTACATTAAAAACCTCAAACATTTAGCTGAAAAAGTAATTTCACATAAGGACATAGAATCTGTTCTCTCTACTTCTGTGCAATAGCTTTCTTCAATCAAAATGAATAAATTTGACTCTTGCCAAGCCAAGAAGACTACTGTGGGAGCAAACTACTTGTCAGGCAATTAGGATCACAACATCTAGGGTTTCCCGATTCCCAGCTCCTTGTATTCTCTGTCCTGCAAGACAGTCAGCTAGCAGATTTCTGTTCGACACTCACAAAATAATATCTCAATAAAAAGAAGAAATAGGAGACTATGCAAGGTTCAAACACAATCATCAGAATTGTTTCTCTTTATAGTAGCCAGAATGGCTAAAATTGCTAGAAGCATGCCTGTCAGACAGCCCAGTCTTCCCAAATGCATCCAGAACCAAGTACCAGACTGAGACACTCATCTGACAACTTTCTAATAAAAACCTGTATGCATTTTTCAATCCTTCAACAAATATTACTTCCTCTAGAAAAGTTTCCATCAGATGGTTCCATAGTAGTCCTACAGTGACCATGGATAATCAAAAATACTTCTTTAGGAAAAAACACTCCAAAAAAAAACCAAACCCAAAACTATCTTATGCAATTTGTGACAGTTAAGCTACATGCATACTTTTTCATGCAAAATGACTACTTCCCTGTCTTGGTACTATGTCAAAGATGTGTTCAGTGTAGCAATATAAAGTCATTAAAGCTGAAGGACTAACAGATCATTCTTTAATTTCTTAAGATCACTGGAATTGTAGAATCAATAGAGGTAGCAGCAATTCAATGAAAGCCATGTGTTGAAGCATTCTAACGTCTGCAAGCCATAGAATTTACAATCAAATCTCCTTAGCAATGTATTAGCAATGTATACATACTAGCTGCAGTTAATGTCACAGCACACTGGCCTATCTGAAGTGTACAGAACTTTTCACTGAAGCCCACAGTTCTACAAGGGGACCCAGAAAATGTCCCTTAGCAGTCACATCAGAAGTTCCTTGTAAGTCACTTCAGGAATTTAGCAAGTCTGATATTCATCAGACCACTGAAGTAATACCAGTATAAGAAAAAAATACCCAAAAACTGTCACCCGGTCAGCCTTTAAAAAGTCTCTTTTCCTTGTGAGAAGAAAAGCAGTCCATGTAACTACAGCTCCCATATAGAGTTTTTAACCTTAATACATACCAGAATAACAATGACAAATGATCTATATGGCAGTTATATGTAGACTTCTTAAAACACTTGAGAACGCATTTTCCTCGATGCTTTCTTTACATGTATAACAGCCAGTATCTGCCATGATGCTGGTGCTTTTTCCAGGTTCTAGAAGTAGAATGATCTACTTGGCAATAATGTTAAGTTGTTTGTCCTGCAGTCTCCTACCATCTTGGTAGTGCCTGCGTTGAAGAACCACTTAGTGTGAAAGTCCCAATGCAAATAAGCTGTAATCCCAGAGGAAGACAGAGAAAGGACAACTAGAACAGGAACAGTCATGTGGCTTCTTGGCTATAGGAGTTTTCGACTGAACCAGGAATGTCTCACCTTGATAACTACTCAAATAGGTTATTACTCTCATTACATGAGCTGCTATTGAAGTAAGCAGTGTTAGTCCAGCATTTAAAATGGCCCCTGAGAAATCCTTGAGATTTTCTCCTTGAGAAATCCTTAAGATTTTCTCCTTGAGAAAACAGCGAAGCCCAGAAAAAACTTTTTTGTGAAAAATCAGACTAGATCCAACAGCCAGAGAAGTGAGGCTGCTGCACTCCAGAACTGCAGGTCCAACCCCTATCAGTGCCGAGCATGTATTCCCAGCAGGCCCACACACCCCACAGCCACCACTGGCCCCAGGGATCAACAGAGACAAACAGAGCACGCTGATGAGCACAGCAGCACTGGTATCATCCTGTCATGCATTCCCTCCAGTTGCTGGCATCACAGACACAGGGGCTTCCCACCTCTGGTCCACTCCTATGACTGGCACAGCTTCCACTCACTCCTGTCTCTACAGCCACTTGGCCCCAGGCACAAGGATCTTTTGTTGTAGCTGGGAGTCCCTTGCTCTGAGTCTCTACTTTGCCTGCACATGGTCTCTGCTTCTCTGAGACACATGGTCTGGCTTCCATGGTGGGCCTGAGAGGAGCTGGACCAGGGCATTATTTGGCCTTCCCCACCTGCCATTATCTGTGTTCCTCTGTAGGTATAAGCAGAGGAACTTTTCAGTTACTTGGCCCCTCAAATTACATCCAGGAGACAAACCAACATTCTTCTTGTCAATCTGAATTACAGACAGATATCTTCCTGTTCAAGCAGCAAAGGGGAGAAACACATTCTGACCACAGACAAACTACAGCAGAAACGATGTGAAGAACATGAACAATAGTGAAGCAAAAGAACAGCGAAGTAAGAACTGCATTCTTTTCGTGACTATTACTGTTTCTCCCATATCCCTTTCAGATACTTTCTTGACTGTGGCCAATAACAGCTACAGTAGAAAGGCTGTTTTCATAGAGAAAAAAATGTAACTCTACTAATTAATAACATGTTTGACACCAAAAAGATGAAGTCTTGACTTTCATGCAGTTAAAGAACAGCTCATAGTGTTGGAATCCATTCACATTCAGACACCATTTACCGGAGGGGAAGTTCTAAAATGCTTGATTCTCTAAGGCTTTTCTCTAGAAGTATTGATTTAAGTAGGTCTGCACTAGGGTCTGTTCCCACAGGACCCTGAAGCTGAGTCATATTAGAGCTGCTGTCGTCTCCCTCTGCTGGGCCAGCTATGGTGGTCACCTGACTCAGGGTTCAGAGTCCTGAATTGGCTGAAAAATGATTTCCACGTGCTAGGCACCCTCCCATTCCTGCTGTTTACTACTACTTATAATGCCCTGAACTGGCTCACAAAAGATGAGAAGAGCTCCAGCACTCATTCAAAGATATAAGTGGAACAAACTGTTGAAGGAAAATGGAGGCTTTGACTGTAGTTATATCTTTAATCAGCCTAAACTGCCATGAGGTCATGCTAAGTATTTTACCCCTAAAGCAAACTAAAAATGTCCAAATCATCTCTGAAGGTGCTACTTTTTGTGACACGTACTTCAGAAACTTCTTCCTAAGTTGCCATTTAACAGAAGTGGTAAGGAAAAACACTGTGCTTGTCCATCTCCTGAAGAATCTCCGTAAAACTGCTTCAGCATCAAAAATACTAAAGCAACATCTAACCAAGTCAGAAGACAACACAATTTCACTCTACCTGAAGAAATAGCCCCAACTGTTGCTAGGAAATCCACTTCCAACACAAACCTTAAGTTTGGCTGACTGCTGGTAGTGAGCCTCCTACAAGCTCTACCAAATATATCCTAAAGGTATTTCTGGAGGCAAAGATTTAACCTGAGCATAGATTCCCTGAAGAACAATGTAACCTTTCTTCAAAAAGAGCTCCATAATGTGGAGCACTATGCTCCACTGCTTTGCAGAGCAGTACTGGATGGGGCAGAATTTACCGTTGATCCTATTTTAAGGAAATCACATGTTCTTTTAAAATACTGCCTTGTTTGTTTCAGGACACAGGAAACTAGACTACATGAATCCTTGGCCTGAACCTATGCACTTACAGAAACATATTATCTTCCAACAGCACAGAACTGCCCACTGTGGAGCAGGCATCAGCACAGCAAGTGAACTAATGCTGTGTGACTGCAATACAACTATTGTGAAAACTGTGCAATACAACAATTGTAAAATGGATGGTGTGGCAAAACAATGAAGCAATCTGATTCACAGACATCACTAAAACTTTACCCATAAATAAGAATATATTTTCTCAAAGCAAGACAGATGTATTTCATGCTTGTATTGCACTTCTTGTGTTTTAATTTGTGCAGCAGTTTTGCTTAATTTAAAAAGAAAACCATTACCCCACTGTGGTGAGAAACAGTTGGCTTCTAAAAGGGCAAATAATGTCATTGTTTCAAAACTCAGAAAAGCCCATTGCTAACCAATAAACTACTTTCTTCCCTAAGACAGATTTTCCTCAGAGAACAAGCTCTTGGTTACTATATTCTCCTTGCTTGCTGAAGCAGAACTTCCTGACAATTATCACTAGGCAGGTCAACTCAGCTATGCAGTTTCTGATTGCCCTGGATGCTTCAATAAGTGATCCAACCTTCCTAACACTGATTAACAAACACATTAAAGACAAATACTGAGTAACAGAATAGAGAAAAAAGCTTTCAGTGTTAAAACAGACTACCTTTTAGAGACAAATGCCACAAAAAGCCTGTTAGGCCTTTCAGGATCACAAAATCTTTGTTCAGCTGATGTTGCCAGGACAGCAGTTATACATAGGGCACATACCAGACACTTAACAGTGCTATGGAGAAAAAAAAAAAAAAGAGGAAAAGGAATTTCCAAACTGAGGGAACGCTAAAATAAAAAAGGCTAGCCTCCCCTTCTTAGCTCATGCTGTACAACTTTCAACACCAAAGACCACCCACTGAATTCTCCCCCTCAATCTAAACCACCTCTAATTCAGTGTTTGTAATTGCTATCTGCATGATAAAGATGCATCTGAAAACAAAGAGATACCTTATTTCATAGTTCAAACATTACAGTTTTCTCAAATTTCTGGGCTCCTGACTGACAAAAGAAACATAAATTAGAAGGAATGTGCTGGAATACCGAATCAGAGTCACTGAAAAAGTAATTTAATCTTTCAAAATAATGCGTTGAGTGCAAGTAGGAATATGTGAATGTTTCCAGTGAGGGATATAAAGTCTTGTTTTAAATGAGAAAGTTTAGTATTCTTGCCGAGTTCACTAAAAACTGACTTTCCTTACCCGAGTTCAAGAGTTCTTCAATTAGTGACACATCCCCACGAAACAGAGCCTTCTTTAATGCCTCATTCCTGTCCACCTGCCACATTTGATCCAACAACTAGATAAACAAAGAAAAATTAAGTCAAAATCTGGAGACTGGTTCAAGGCAAAAACAATACGGCTTGGCACTAGTAATCTCTGAAAGGACATAGCACAGACGAAGAAGGGGAAAAGCAACATAAAACTTTTGTTCTTCCATCTCTGTAGATTTATTCAGGATCCACTATAAAGCCTAAGATTTAAAATCAGTTTTTCTGAGAGGTTCCATTCTCTGAAAATGGAAATATCTTCTTTCTCAACAGACCTGCTATCCTCCCACACTGCTCTCAATTTTACTTACCATAATTTGATTTTAATTAAGATTCTTTTTCATCTTATGACACTAGAAGAACTTTGCAATGCATTTAGGTACCCCCCCCCCCCCTTTTTTTTTGGTACATTTCACATATTGTGAAGTACAACGTTAAAAAAATACAACTATCAGACATGAAAGTTTGACCTCGAGTCAAGGGACCTCAGTGACTAGCTGTGTGGCCTAATAGCAAAAGTCCACTGCTGTGAGGGGTTACAGCTCCTCTGCCATCCTAATTCTGTGGTGACAGGCATTGTCCTGCATCATAAACGTCCTGGCTGAAAAAAACACTGACCAAAGACTAGCTTAAGCATCAGCCAGTTGCTCAATTTAAGTTGTTTTCAAAAGCATCGTAGATTTGTACTCTATTAAAGCTGCAGATGCAGCTGAAGATTGCTGCTGGAGCTATAACAAGTGTACAAAACATTTACATACACTGGTAAGCAGAGGACTGATTATTCAACAGTTTCCTTAGAGACAGAAATGGGTATGAAACAAAGCTGTCTTTTATCAGAAGTTTTTAACTCCCAACATTATAACTTAGAAATGCAGAATTTTTACAGCACATTGTAGCCCATCTTCCCAGTAACTTTTGTAAAGACTAACACAAGTGTCTAGAGAACCAAAGGTGAAAAACAATCAGCAGAGCAATTTAGCCCTATTTTTATTCTACTCAGATGACAATTTTCAAACAGCGCACATCTCTGTATAGGAACATCTATTTCAGGATCAAGGCCTCTTAAACACTAGCTACAACCTTTAGCCTAAGACTTCAAGAATTCAGTTATACTTTCATTTTTCCATTCTGACCATAAGACAAACCCACACTTAAAAACTCTTAGAGAATTTACCTCACACTGATGGATACTTCACACCTGTTAGATGCAACAAAATGACTGAAATCTTCAGGTTAGTAAGAAATATTCTCAAGAGATTTAAGACATAAAAAAGCTCTACAGGCCCCGGCCACTTTCAAATTTACTCTCATGCTGAAATATGATTCAGACTAGGGTCTGCTACTCAAGGGGAGAAAGAGGTTTTAAATAAAGATTAAGGGTTTCTGTAAGAAGATAAACCCCTACAATTCAGGTTTCTTTTACTGGATTGAGGGTACACCAGCATTACGCTGGTAGGAAACAGCCTAAGAGGAATCACCAGCCGCACCCTCCCCTGGAACCCACCGCGCTCCGCTCCCCTCACGGTTCCAAGCCGAGGCCCCCCCACCCCCGGCTGGCGGGCCCCAGGTGCAGGGAGGCTCAGCCCCACCTGCGGCTCCTGCCGCACGACGCCAATGTCCCAGTCGTCGCTGTCGCTGTCGCTGCCCTCGTCGCCGCCCGCCACGACGCGGGACGAATACCCCGCGGCGGCCATGGCGGCGCCTCCCGCGCGCGTCGCCTCAGCACGGGCAGATCACGCGGCCGAGGCCGCCGCTTTCCCGCGCTCCCGCGCCCCGCCCCTGGGCCCGCCCCCCGGGCAGCGCCGTGGGCGGGAGCTGCGCCCGCGGAGGGGAAGGGCGGGAGTGGCGCCCGGGGAGGGGAAGGGCGGGAGCGGCGCCCGGGGAGGGGAAGGGCGGGAGCGGCGCCCGGGGAGGGGAAGGGCGGGAGCGGTCCGTGCCGCGCCCGGCTGCTCCATGCTGGGCAGCGCCGGGCGGGGCTGCTCTGTGCTCGCCAGCGCCGGGCGGGACTGCTCCGTGCTGGGCAAGGCGGCGCGGCGCCTGGTGCGTGGAGTCAGTGGCAGTGGTGCTGCAAGCACGTGGAGCTGTGGTGCGGCGCACTCGTGGCCGCGCTGCTTTGTGAGTGCCGGGAGACGCGCCAAAGCCGCGTGAGGAGCTGTGTCTTTAGATCTGGTCTATATGTGTTGGCTCGAGGTAAAAGATACGGGTTCCTCTCTGTAATTGCTGACGTCATTTTCATGCTCCTTCCACGCCACCTCCCCTAGCAGCTGCTAGTGACGTCACCTCTGTGTGTGTACACGCAGTGTCGCAGAGCCCGGGCCCCCCATGGGGACACGCGTGGGAAAGCTGACCAGCAGCCCCCCACAGTGAGCAAGACTTTCGACCTCCGGCCTGGCTGAATAGGGCATTGCTTTAAATTTCGGATTTGTGGTTAGAGCTCTTTCTAACAACCGGTAATAATGTCTCATCCATCACGAAGTTCGCGTGAAACTCTTTGAAGAACGAATGAGGAATGAAGTTCTGTATTTCATCCACAGGCATCATTGCTCCTTGAGCTCATCTCAGGCCTTGCCCCAGGCTGAAATGTTGAGCATCCACTGACAGAAGTGGAGTTTGGTCATGGAGAAGAGTACAAAATGATAAGTGTAGTCCTTGTGCCCATGACACTGTAAGAAAGAAATTCTGGCAAGTTAACTTTAACCAAAATTACCCTCATCTTGATCAGAGGGTGACTGTGAAAGTTTTCTTACTTATTTTATTTTTGCTTAACTTTTGTTTCTTAATGCAATGCAACGTGTAAGGCAACTTTCTCTGTGTTGGGATTTGAGGGTTAGCTAGAGTTATGCTTAGAACATACTGAGTGCTATAAAAAGTGCACTTATTAAAAAAGAAACCTGCATAGTCTGCATATTTCAATTGTGCACCCTTGACATTTTTAATAGATGCATTTTCTGAATTTTATTTGCTTGCCTGTTAAATATGACAGCTTGTTTGCATTAAAGTATAATGAAAGTCAGATTATTAACAACGAGGAACTCTGGTGTAAGAACTAGGTGAACGTGTTAAATTAAATCCCATGAGAGAAATTTCCAGTTCTGGAAACTTGATAGAAATGCAAACCTCCTCCTTTTCACACAGCCTCCCTGGAGCAAAGGTTGTTAAAATTGACTCAACTGTATTACATGCTTCTATATAAAGGCTTAGCTTTATATGCTTATTTTGGATTTACCTGTATAACTAAATCTCTGTTTAAAATGTTTTGGTAGTGAAGATATAATGTTTACCATGTGTAATCGTTGAATGATTTTGTAGCCATGTCAGTTCTTATAAAATTGCAACTTCTATTCTAGGTTTTCAGGTTTTTTATTACTGGTCTGAATATTTCTTATTTTCTGCAGAGGATAAGTAGTATTTATGCCTTTTTTGTGTAGCTTCTCTGTATCTGTGTTGATTCTACTGAATTATAAAGTTCTCAACTTCATAATAACCATAACCAGAGTCAAGCTTTCATATTATTATTCAGTTGGCTTAGTGGTGTTACAGAAGATGGACTTGCTAGTAGAACTTTTATCCTCAGGGGCTAAACTCTAAAGACAGCTGAGTGTGATGTTTTACAACTGACATGACATGTTCCAAGGGAGTTATTTCTAATTGGTGCTGGTACTATAAATAAATTCATTACCTTTAATACACTACCAGTTGTTTAGTATTTGATAATTGTGATTTATTTGTACTGGTTCAGGTTTCGGATTTGGAGATGGTTTGTTGGTTAGTTTGTTTGTGATTTTTTTTTTCCTTTTCTCTGCATTATAACCCATTCAAATTAAAATGACTTTTTTAAAAACAACAGGCACTTGAAATGCAACCTGCATACTGCTTCTTTCTCAAAGGACACCTCTCTAGGAAGGTCATTTTCAGTAACAGGCCTGATAGTTCCTAGTGTTAAAAAATCCCAACTCCTTTCAAAGGCTCAAAGTGTAGAAGAACCTTGCAGCCAATGTACCCAATAGCTGTTTCAAATGTGAACAAGACAATCATACAGAAGCTGGTAGCAGGTGATCTCTCCTTCTGTGTTTGCTTGGTACTGTAAATCAGACGTTATTGTTGATGTAGACTCTCCTACTTCTTTTTCACATTCTTCTTACTCCAGCTTATTTGTGACCTTGAAATCTACCTTCATTTTTCAGCTAGGCAGACTTATTTTAGTTGACAGTATGGTAAGTCCTGGCTGTTATCCATATTAGCCAAATATCAGTGTGTTTTTACTTACTCCTATAGGAACACTTCCCAACATCTTCTCCTTGTTGTGTGCAGTACTCATTTTACGTGCAGGAGGTGATAATAGAATGGCTCAAACGGGGAAAATTGTAAGAGATCCTCATTCTCAGAGAGGCTTGGTAGCTCTGGGTGTACAGAATTGACAAATTACCAGTAAATGTTCAGCTGGGAAATGGTGAATTAACAGCTGTACCAGATCCATGGTTAAGAGCAGTACATCCAGGAATTTGTGTAATTTTAAAAAAGTCCCATTAAGTAGCACAAGTGATTGCAATTCAACAGGTCACATTCATGAAACAAATGGGAAACAAAGTACTTTATATTGTCCTGGATGAAATTTCAGCTGACTTGTAAATAGCTGTAGCATTTCTTATATTTAAGGTATTTCAAGTGTAAAGAAGGATACTTATTCTCTAAAAAGCACTTAAGTGGTCTGTGTTCTTTCTGTCATCTGGAATCACTCTTAGTGTTAAATCGGTTTTAGTTTTGCCATCCTGTTTTGTTTTGAGATGCTGCACTGCAGCAAATTTCGTTGTTCATAATTATTTCAGTCATTATTCTAATGGACTTAAAATGATGGAAAGCATTTCATTTATCTGTTTTGCTTATAATTAATTTTTTACAGCTGTATTCCTCCTGTCCACTTTACCAAATCTGTCTGGATGGTACCTTATGTAAAACTTTTGATCTCCTGCCAAACACATGAGTATAAATTGCATACCAACTGGTTTTCTGTTAGTAAAATTTGTTTTCTAGTAGAAGCATCAAGCCATTGTCAAAATTCCCCATACTTAGTGGGGAATTCATAGACATGATATAAACCTGAATCCTGTTGTGAAAATATCTCTTATTGTGACAATAATGTATAAAAAAAACCCTAGAACAAGAACTAGGATGTTGAAGAGACTTTCTTTTCTTTTAGTGTCACTCAGGCAGATTTTAGCTTCTTTCCATTTAACCTAGAAGCTTTAGTCTTGTGTAGCAAGTCCATGTCAGAGCAATTCCTGATATTACTGGATGCAACCTTTCTGTTAAAAATTCCTCATTCCTTCGCTATCTCTACTCTGTTCTATGCTGTTTCGTCCCCTTAATCTTAACTGGCAGTACTCCCACTTCGTTATCATGGTGAGTACCTTCTTGTTTCAGCCTGTTGACTCTGCTGGTACTCAGGCAACCACTTGTAATAGTATTGCCTGTCTCTTAGAAACTCAAATGTTTGAATTTTCTAAAGGCAGTTTATAATGATCAAATGCTGCCTTGAGCTTTCTACACCGTTTACCTTTTGTTCTGATATCTCACTTTGTCTTACCACTTTTATCAAGATTGAAGGTCATCCACACATTCAAGTATATTCGTATGTGTAATATTTTTTTTTTGGTTGCAATATTCTTATTTTGCTTTGACCAATTCAAAAGGAATATGGCTTCTTGGGAAAGGTACTGGTTTTGAATCAAAAGCTGGTTTTGCTTTCTCACGTTTGGTGGTTTGTGTTGTTTTTTTTCCTCTTTCTTTTCTTCTGTTAGCAAAGCATACAATCTGATTGTCATGTCTTCATACTGAATGACCTTGCTATCACAGGTTTACCACAGGGTGTTAAGTCTTTGGTTATCTCTTACAGCTGCTGGGGCTGTTCACCAGTAGTCTCTGGGCATTGTGAGAACTCCCACACATATATCGTCTTCTGGACTTTTTTTGTTTGAGTTTATTAAGTCAGGATGGTATTTTATATTGTGATCTGTGATTTTGGCTCTCCAAAGTGATGCTAGTAATTCAAAGCTCCTAAAATCTCAGTTTCTCTTCTGAGAGGAACTGTTCAGCCCCTCACTGAATTCCTAGGATGTGCTAACTGGACTTTGCTACTGATTCCTTTAATCCCATCCATCTCTTCCAGCAAAGTCAGCAGCATCTCCTTTACATCTGCTTTAAGGTCTTCTCTTTAAGAGTAGTTGTGACACTGTCTGCATCCCCGGTGGTATAAACTAAAATTGTTACAAATGCCAACAGTTGGATCATGAGAACATACTGTGTGGGAAAACCATTCAAAGATGTGCTGTTTTGTAGCTGTCTTATTCTACTCTCCAAAGTGATGTGCCCAAGTGTCTACCTGTGGAAGAGACTTTTGTGACAATTTGAGCTATTCTGTCACAAGTAACAGGAAACCGTAAGTCTTCCTTATTGGGCATGTAGGAGCAGGTATGCACTGGGGATGCCCTGATTGTCTTTGGTTGACAGCAGACTGAAAATGACCAAGCAGCGTGCCCAGGTGACCAAGATGGCCAGTGACATCCTGGCTTGGATCAGAAATAATGTGGCCAGCAGGACTAGGGCAATGATTGTCCCTCTGTACTTGGCACAGGTGAGGCCTCAAATCCTGTGTTTAGTTTTGGCTCCTCACTGCAAGAAAGACATTGCAGGGCTGAAGCATATCCAGAGAAGAGCAACAAAGTTGGTGAAGGGTCTGAGGCAGAAGTCTTACAAGAAGTGGCTGAGGGAACTGTGGTTGCTTAGCCTGGAAAAAAAGGAGGCTCAGGGGAGACCGTATTGCTTTCTGCAACTGTTTGACAAGAGGTTGTGTTGAGGTGGGTTTCAATCTCTTCTCCCAGGTAACATGTGAGGATGAGAGGAAACGGCCTCAAGTTGCACCAGGGAAGCTTTAGATTAGATACGTGGAAAAATTTTTTCACTGAAAACGTGGGAAATCTTTGGAACAGGCTGCCCAGGGAAGTTGTAGAAACACCATCTTGGTGGTGTTCAAAAAGCACGTGGATGTAGTATTTGGGAACATGGTTTAGTGCTAAACATGGTGATGCTGTGTAATGGTTGAATTTAGTGATCTTTTCCAACTGTAACGATTCTATGATTATAGAGGAATGATTATCGATCTTATAGTAAAAAGTTCCTTCCCTCTGGTAAATCCCTAATATTTAAATGGCCACAGTCCAGCCTCCTGTGTGCTCATACAGAATCATGTACATAGGACCCTGTATATGTATCTGCAGCTTTTCCTAAGTCTCTGACCACTGACATAGCTCCTTCATTCAAGTTGCTATTGCCATAGATATAACAGTTCTCTTGTTACAAAAACCTCATTGGTTTCAGTGCATGAAATCTACAGGCATTAGTATATTACAGAAGATACCTTCTGTCAAATTGCCTCAGTAAAACACTCAGCAGTTCCTATCTACTTTGAAACTGTAAAATTCCCTGAGTCGTAATCATCCTATATACCAGAACTGTCCAGGTTATTGAACATAGCTCCTTTGTTAATGCAGGTTTCTAAGCTGCCAACAGCTGTTTGATCTAGATTTCTTTCTCATAATGCTTTCCTAAAAGGCTTACCTTGCACTAAAGTTTTGGAAACCAAATTGCCTATGAGGCTTTGCAATAAACAAATTTGCCACTATCCCATATAGTTTTTTTCTATGATCTTCCTTGAAATACCCATTTCTTTAACCAGATCATTCAAACTCATCATGGAATGTATCTGAAATCCAGATGTATATGGGGGGAAATTGATCATATGGCTTGCACTAAAGAGCCATGATCATAGGTTTCTTTGTCGGCATCAGCCAGTTGTAACAAACCTCCAATTAACCCTTTGGCTAACTTTCTGCAAAATCTCTGCATGCTCCTTTGGCAGCAAGCTCTGCCTGGTCATTTCAAGTGGACAGGGTTTTGTAATAGGCAAATATTCCCACCAACCTGCTTCATAATTTGCTAGTATTTCTACTTAAATAATTCATGATGTAGTAGAATTAACTGGCAGAAGTGACACTGATGGGTTCTTATTATTGTCAGCTTCTAGAAGAACAGACAAAAGACTGTGCTTTAAATAAGATTTTCCTGGTACATGGAAATTTCATCTGGATGTCAGGATATCTAACCTCTGATTCTGAATTTAGGAGAGTCCTTGGGAAATTAATGGTTCTAGCCAGCATCTTTTTTTTTGTTTGTTTGTTCAGTTTGTTTTTCTGTTTGTTAGACTTATTTGGTTTCTGTTATCTGGAATAGGATGGACAAGTTTAGATGAAGTGACAACACAATTAAAGGCTGTACCATAATGCTGTGGAGAAAACAAAAGAAGAATTCAATGTGCTTGTTCTTTGAATTTGTTCTTTGCAATGTTCACATATTTACTACACAGGTTTTAGAAGTGTTTATATTTTAGTTCTTACTGGGCTTTGAATTTTTCAAAGTCAAACACTGTATATGCAAATAGTAAAAATAAATCAGACGACTTCAGCAGAGACGCTGCTATTTCACCTTGCTTTTACTTAGCCTACTTTCCTGTTTATTTCTACTTTTAACCATCCTTTTTCCATTCCAGCTCTGAAGAACAAGGCATACTATTCCACTTCCTCCTTTGCATGGGGAATTTTGCTGCCTCTACAGTTGATCTTGCTTTAAGATCCTTGTTTTACGAGGAGCTTATAGTATCACAGCAAGAAAGCAAGCTGTGTTAATTATACAATGCCAGTTAAGTTTGCATGAAGACTCATCCAAAGGGGAAAAAAGACAGGGTAGGGAAGGAAAGTAAATTACTCTTTGCACTCATCACGGGGGTAGGTGGACGTTTGATTTCTACCAAACTGAGGGCAGGAAGGAAAGTAAATTACTCTTTGCACTCATCACGGGGGTAGGTGAACGTTTGATTTCTACCAAACTGAGGGCAGAGAAAATTCTCTTTGTCGGGAGGAGGCCAGTGGACAAGTAAAACTGTGCAGCTCAGTAGTGCTGGCTGTTTTGAAGACCTTTAAGACTTTCTCCGTTTTTTAACAAGTCATCACTTTTTCTTTGAGCCCTCTGTTATATAAGTAACAAGCAAAATACTGTTGAAAATGCAACAGTCCTCTTAAGGCTTTGCTTTGGCTAAAATAAGATGAGATCAATACATTAGAAATTGAATTTTAATGTTTTACTAAGCCATGTTTATTCTGAACTGAGAAAGCCTTTACACATCGAATCTTTTACAGGAACCATCACAAAAGAACTACAATATTGAAAAAACATTTTTAAAAAAGTTCAATATATTGTAATGATAGGAATATTATGGCAATATGGAGAAGAAAATAAAAACGGTGTATGTCACAGTAGACATTATTTTCTATTTCAAATGCTTGTAGAGCTTTAAATGTTTACAGAAAGCTGTTTGCATGGTGGTTAAATGTTGTTTCTGTCATTCCACAACAGCTTTTTTAAGAAAATATATGTAGTTCATACTGAAGTTACAGTGTTGTAGTTGTATGCTTAGTACTGTTATGGTCAAAGACACAAACATTCTCATCTGGGGTGACTCAAAAGCATCAAGTACCAGTTATTGATGCATATTGCTGTTAGGATCTGTGTACTCACCTAGAAACAGTATGTATTATTGAAATATTATTTAGACACACCATTGTGCTTGTGTGTACTTTACCTAATCTAGTAACATTTGCAAAGCAACTTGAGATCTTCCAGTTAAAACAACTGCAGAATTCTAAGATGCTAAATTAAATGCACTGATTTTTTTTAGCAAGTTATAGCTAAGAATCTATTAAGTCACGTAGATTTATCCTGCAATGTATTGTACCAGGCTAGGAAATGATACCACATTTGCTTACTTAATAAGATAATTTGGTTTTAGGCCTGCTTGCCACTAATTTTAGTGTATGAGGCATATAGGATGTGTGATGTAGCTCTGTCTTGTACTACAAAAGTATTTCATTAGCCCCAAGCACAAAAAATGCCACCATCTGAAGTCAGTGGAAATTAGGTTGTCAGCAATGGAGATGGCAATAGCTGGCACTCCAATTCTGAGATTTAGTTTCAGTCTTTGTAATGTGATTGTACTGTTTTCTCGTCTTCAGTCATAGGAGACACTGCAGTATGTTACACTCATTTATCTTGAGCAGCTCATGATTTCTGCTGCTTTTTTAACCTGCCAAATTAAAAAAAAAAAACAACAAACAAAACAAACAAAAAAACCATGGGGCATGTTACATGCCTCTTAGTCTGTCACATATTCTTACATACGTGTTCTACTGAACAGTGGTCTTAAAAACATCTATGTACCTATCTAGAGAATGGGGGAGACATATTGAGAAAGAAAATGCATTCTTGAACTTGTTATTGGGCTAATAATTTCTTTGTAACAAAAATTAGCTAGTGCTGGAAGTAAGTCTTGAAATTACACATTGTGTGTAAGTTTAGGTGGCCAGTATGGGAAAGTTCTATTTTTCCATAAGCCTTGACTCTTTTCAGGACTTTTTTTGATCAGTTTAAGTTAGGATTTGTAATTTTTTGTATGTATATTTGATGTTCTATATAAAGAATTCATGGTTGGAAAACAGGTTTTCACAGAAGTGTTAAATAGGACAAACCTCATCCAAGTCTTATCTACATTACCTAAACAGCATAGCGTGAGTATTTACAGATAGATCTGTAGACAGCAGTGTTCACTGAACAAAACTACTTTTTAAAGGAAGAGCATTATCCTGGAAAAAAAAGGATTTCTTCATTACATTTGGAAGCAATATTCAGGCTGTCTATCCTTTCAAATAATTTAGAATTATTTTTTTTTCTCCTGCTTGCACTGTTTCTACTTTTGGTACGTAAATACAACTTCTGTTTAACGTCTTCTTGTTATTCCAGCCTCTTTATTTGGTTGCATTAGCAAAATAGTCTTGTTTTACCTGCCCATGACACCGCTGATCATTTTGCAACACATTCTAATGTTACGCCTTTGAGGTTACAAAGCTGTGAGTCACTGTGTGGAAAGGAATATCACAGTCAACAGCAGAGTCACATCGTGTCCTGTTGTGGCAATTAACTGGCAAATAACCGGCCAGAGCCCCGGACAATTCAGGGACTATAGTGCATACGAGCGGGTGTTGAGAATGTATATTCCCACAGTAGGTGGTTGCAACTCCACTTCTTGCATGCCTCTTTAGATCTGTCAGAAGCACTTTCCTGAATTGATACCAAGATATTTTGCTTTCATCTGTTCTCCAGATGTGTGAGACAGAAGGTGCTGCAGTGTCATGGTAAGAGCAAGGCATTTATGATTGACATGGTGTGCTTGAAGGGCAGGATCCCTCTGAACTAATAGTTCCTAGATGGTTTCTAGTGTGAATGCTTGGTTCTAGTATCCATACTGTCTAATCTCAGAGTTTTCATTTTTACTTGGGAAAAAGCAATAAGCAATCTTTTTGGATTAAGGAAAATTTTCTTGATTCTAGTTTTTTGCTGACATAACTTAGTTTATTTGAATACTGCCAACAGGAAGTCTTCTGTCTTGTCTTGCTTAAGTGAGTGGCCTTTTTCACGCAGAGACACATAGTTTTAATTCCTATACAAATTCTTTTTATCTAGGTGTCTCTGAAATTTAGAGTCATGGAGGAAAAAATTCACAACCTTGGAACCTGTCTGATATATTTCCAGCAGGCCCTGAGGAGCAGTGTTAAATTTGAGCATGAGATGATTAATACAGGTCTTGGTTGGGAGAGATTTTATGCAAAACAGTAGTAGCATGTGATTCATTAAACGTACTTGGGAGGACTTCTGGGAAGGACTGCTTTTTATTACAGATAGATTCTTGTAATGATTGTGTTATGAACATCCAATTGCTCTATTGAACTGTTACTCTCACTGCTGTACACGTTGCAGTACTTTTAGGAGATTGTTAAAAATTGCAACTACTCTTGAAATAGTGTTAGAAGTTTTTCACAGGTAATGAAAAAAAATATTTTTTTTCCAGAAAACCTGAGGAATCAGGAAGAATTTTATACTAAGTCTTCTAGAAGCAATGAGTAATTATTAAGCCACTTCTAGTGATACAGTTAATGATCAAAACAGCAATGACAGAAGTATAATGAGAACAGCGGATTAAGTATAAGGAAAGGCATTTGGTAATGTAGTGTTCAGTTAATGGCATTGAAACTGCTGTTTGAAAATAAATTTAATCATAAGCATAGCATGTGGGAGTAGTACATCTAATTGACCCAGAGATGATTAAAAGGCAAAAAAGAGATTTTTTGATTGATCAGGCTGGGTTTGGTTCATATGCTTCACCTGTTACCGAATTGCAGCAGAAACTTAAGGAACATCCCACACGGTTTGGTTGAGCTAACTGTTTACCTTTCTCTGCCTTCACTCTTTTAGCACTTACATATATATATATATAAATAATTGCAGGAAGATCTAAGGTCTCTTTTTAGATAAATGATATCTGAAGCATTCTGGGTTTTGCAAGCCTCTGATGGGTGTGGATCCTAGCTTGGGTTAGGCTGAATGATCAAAAAAAAATGCCAACCTCCTATAAGAACACAAAGGATATTTTTTTAAATAGAAACTCAGTAGCTGAAAATCAAGAATTAGGCAGGAAAATATCACCATGTAGTTTTTGTCTTGTTGAGGCAGCACTGGTCCACACCGGTTTTAATTTAATTTCTCCTGAATATGTTATAGGGAGGTATCCCAAGCGGGAATGAGTTGGTCTCTATGTGTGTACAACTGATATACCTACACAGAAAATTTTAGCACCCCTGTCTCATGAGCTCTGTTGTATGGAGGATATTTCTTCTTCACTGTTCTATAGATCATCTTTTATTCTGTTAACAAGGTTGTTGCTGGGGTTCAGCTGTGTCTGGATAGGGGTCGGTTACTCTTTCTGTGTTTCCTTTTTAAAAGGCTGCCTTTTTGCAGTGCAATCTGTTTGTTCTTCCTGTCTGCCCAAGCAGACTATTTGTGACAAGCTTCCAACTCAAGCTTGTTGGATATAGACAATGTGCTAGACTGGGTGTAGGCACTTGGTGTTTTAGCCTCTGTTTTGAGAGGGAACTTCTCCCCAGGCATTTGCGGTAGAATAAGCGTGTGTGTAGTTAGATAAGAAGGTGCTGGAATGGTCTCGTTGTTTAGGAAAGCTGCCTCATATGCTCACTGTTCAGAATTCCTCTGACATATCTCAGGACAAATACCTTATTTGTCATTTTGGTGTTTGGGATTTTTTTTTACTATTTATAATTTGTTTTCATCAATGCATACATAAAAGGAGGTGTGTACGCCATACCAGTGGTTGTATCTGCATTTTTCAGCATGGTATCCATTTAAATTTTTTCTTCTCATCTTCTTTCCTGAGTTAATCTTTGAAGAATAAAATTTAATTATTTTTGGTACTCCCTTTCTTCTCACCTTCAGTGTTTCTACTCTCAGCTTAGCATCTAGAATTCAGGAAACACAACCTTCAACTTTTTTTTTTCTGATTTTTGCCTTTTTATTGGTGTTCTTAATAATCTTTTAAGGGAAGGAGTTAGAAATCTAACCACACCTTTGTTTAACTACTTCTTTCTAAAAATCCTAAATGTCTGCTTCTCTTTCTCATTTCTCTCCACTTTTGCACCCCTGCCCACCTTCTTCCCACCCAGGTATAACTGGGTGAACCTGCTCTTTCAAAAGTGTGTTTGGTCTGCTTGACTGAGACAAGCAGAAAGGTAGCTGAGGTTGGGTAAAGGGTGAGCTTAAAGAGAAGCCTTTAATATGCATGCTGCTGGATCTTCTTTTTACAGGTTTTCTCATAATCTTACCTTCAAAATGAAAGCAGTTTGGAAAGAGTGACTAGAATCCTGATTTAGCTCACTGCAATAATAAAGAAAAAAAACTTACAAGGTAATAAAGTAAATAGATGGAAAATATTTCTGATTTCCAAAATGAAATTATTTTACAGCAAACATGCCTAAGTGTCCATATTATTTGTTTTCTTGCTAGTACTCAGATGTTGTTCCTTGTTTTCCAGCTCTAAAAGAAGTGTCTAAAGCCATATTATATTTCTGTCAGAATGAAATTGTCTTTGTTTCAATAAAAATGTCTTTAGTTTCCTGCCGCCAAATGTATATGACAGACCTATCTACTGTGGTTGCCAACCCTAGTCAGGATGCTGTCCAGGATATGATGGTGAAAAAAGTCAAACTATAGTAAGAGATGTTTTGTGATAAACTGCATATACCAGATGTTGCCTCCTAAATTTACAAAAATAGAGATTGTCTTAATTAAAAGGCTTTTCAGGTTTTAATAAATCATTATTATAAATGCATTAAATGTTTCCTTTCCTATGTACATGTCTGTTTGTGTCCTGAGTCCGTATAAGCTTAACCAAGCTGTGGGTCATTGACTTTCACAGCTTAACTATGCATCAAATAAAAAAAGCATTTCACTTTACTTATGTATTATGCAAAAATGTAAACAGAAATCTTGATATTGTTTTTCTTTCCTGTATATTATTTCAAATACATTTTTTGTGCTGTCTACAATTAGACCCACCGAAGGTTCTTTACCTCAATGGATATACTCATTTATAACCCATTAGTGTGCATGAATAAATAACGTTTTTCCTTTCACACAGGCACAGGGAAGTGTAAATTAAGTTTTTGTTAGCCAGCGAAGGAGATGTCTGTGTAAGGGTAAAGTATTAAATTCCTATTTTTAATTTCTGTGGTAAATGCAGTTAGAAATAAAACTGCAAATATTTTCCCTTTCTTAAGTAATAAACCCAGTTTGTTAGTTATAACAGTTTTTGTGTATACCTGGCTTTTTAAACTCTGCTGTAAAAGTATTGTGCTGACATTGACCAATTTATTAGTCCTAATTGTAGTTACAGAATTACAGAAACCCCTGGGTAGGAAAATAAAATGGAGCTTTTAAAATAGCTTTTTTGATTCTAGAGTCTAATCTGAAAATGCTTTCTTTGATAACTCCTCAGAACTGCTTGAGTCTATCATTTCAGTGCTTACTGGTGTTAAATTTGTCCATTTTTTCTAATTTTCTCTCAGAACCCATTATTACCATGTCTCTCTACTCTCATGCCAAAAAAAAAAAAAAAAAAATTGAGATCATCCATTCTCCCCATCTTCTGTGGGAAGAAACTGAGACACCTCACAAGTGCGATTTGTTTGATTTTGTTGGTTGGTTTTGTTTGTTTTTCTTCTATCAAATAGCACCTTTCCTTTCAGAAAAAAACACCCCAGAGAAACAAAACCAAATCAAACAAAATATCACATTGTCCCTCGTCTGAAAGATAGAGTTCAAATAAAGGATTGCAACTTGGGTTCCATAAAACAGCTCATGACTGGATGCTTGACTGTCTTCAAATCAAATAGCTTTAGCAGAGCAAACTCAGAAAACTCATCTCAGAATTATCATCCAGGTAGGTCACTTACCAGGCGTGGGAGATAGTGGCACTAGTTCATGGGCAGAACTCAGTGGAACATGAACTTCATCACCAGCTTTTAAGTCTTTGCAAAGTGCTTCAGTCTGTGGTTGACCAGCTTTTTATTCCTTTATATGTGTTATTATATCAGTATGTAAAGTTTTGGGGGTTTTAGTAAATAAGTAAAAAGTCAGGGACCTGAGTTGCTTTATATACCCTTATATCCCTTGCTCCCTTATTTTTTCAGTGTTAACAGTGATAGCCAGTGTTTTACAATAAGCCTTAATTTGCCTAGAGCCCTGGGAAGTTTTGATCTGAATCACCTAGGTGTTGAGTAGGATTGAATTGCTCTGCACGTTTTCTTGCTACAGTGGCAGGCTGGTCTTGATGATCAAACTTTATGTTCTGGCAGTTTAGCAATTTTTATTAAAAAGTGTCATCTTAAAAGATAATTTCTTATATGTCAGGAATTACTTTTTAAGTGGAGGAATGCATTTTTATCAACCAGTTCTGTGGACAGCTTCAAGACTGATGCCTGCTTTGTCACTGATAGCACACACTAGTGTGCTGTGATTGTCTAACATGATTCTTATCCTATCTAACATGATCCTTATCCTGTAATATGAACTTTTTTCTTGCTGAAAAGTCACAGGGTATTTTGTAAATAAAGGAGGAAAAAAGGCAGTTTTATCCATAGCCGTATAATGGTGGGTTTCTCCTGCTGTACTTGTGTACATCACAGCTTGACGTAAATCTACACAATTTCACGAAGTCTTGCTTTTAGTCTCAAAAATACAGCTGTACCTGTTTGGCTTAGCACAAATAACTTCAAGATCTGATGAAGATAAACTTTTAATCTCGTATAAATTTTTCATTGTGTCCACTGTGAAAGGTTTTTGGTTAAACTCAGTGACTCATGATATTCTGCTGACATCTGCCCTAAAAAAAAAAAAAAAAAAAAAAAAAAAAAAAAAAAAAAAAAAAAAGGAAAACGCATTGCTTCTCACTTTTGGCTGGGAGAAAACCCTTTGTGAAAATGTCAGTCAGTGACTCAATCCTCATTCTTTTGTACTTGAAAAGGTTATTGGTTTTCTGAAGCTTGACTAAATACTGGGCTTTAACTTACTTACCTGGATCTCAGCATGGCCTCTGGAAATGGGATGGCCGTGGCCTGAGAGAACTGCACAGGAAATGGGGGATTGTATGCTGCCCCACCCTTTGTCTTCATGTGGAGCCCTCTCTGCCCCTTTACCCACACAGTGAGCTCCCAATTCTCGGATATCTTTAGGGGGAGCAATTATCTGACCTTTTAAAAACTTTTAAATTTATTTTTTATTTGTAATATTAAGTAAACCTCCTAATTGAAGAGGCAATTGCAGAGTCAATTTTAGACTATTTCAAGACTAGAAAAAAAGACAAAGTCTTACAGTTCTTTTGTAACTGGAATAATGGTGGTTTGCTTCCAGCTTTTTCTATTAAGTTCAGAAAGTGTTTGGACCCGTATACAGTTGTTTTAGGCAAGAGTAGCATACGCCAAACTAAGCATACTTTCAAAAAGAAATTAAGGATCCATTGTGCTGCATGGATCCACATGGTAGAGTTTATACTGCGTGATCTTTGCAGTAACATTCCAGTAAAGATGATTCCAGTCTCAGGGCTCTGACAGGAACTCAGGCTTTCTCTTTTAAGCAGTTGTAAATAATTAAGCACTTTGTGTTACGCTCTAGGTAGTTCAATACTCTTTGTTGCTCAGCTGTTTAAGATTGCTGGCATGTGCCTTTTCTTGAGTCACAGAAGGTATCAATCTTGGATTTTTGCCCTTTTAACCTCAATAATACCATTGTTCTGGGATTATTACATGACAGTATGAAGAGGAAGAAGTTTAAGGTATCTTTGGAAACATAAACCTTGCAAGCTTGTCTGACTTGGATTTTTCAGGCTCTTAACTCCTCTCACTACTTCTACACTGAAAGCAAACAAACCATGAAGTTTTCAGAAAACTCTTTTCGACTGCAACTTCCAAAGAACCAAATATATTTTATCAAGTGCAAAGTGAAGAAATTTACCCTACATTTGGTACCTGTTATTTTTTCCATTAGCTTCAATATTTGGCAAAAGTTGTCCCTCTTGTTTTTTCTAAATGCAGGTACCCTGTCTGCCAGGACAATTATTGTTTCTGATTAAGCTGTGAGCAAACTGTTAAAACCTATTACAAGTCTTGATATTATGAGGATTACTAACAGAGGGCTTTCACCATTGTAAGAAATCTTTTAGAAAAATGAACAGTATCATTTTCTTATGTATTCAAGGCCAAAGTGTGAACTTCCTCTGCTCAGATTCTGGATCTATTAGGACTTTATTTGATGTAAACTTAGTAAGATTTCAGTCCATACTTTCATAGATCATGTAGAAAGGCAGATCAAAGTGACATTTCAGTAGGTCTAAAAGAGTTTATACTTGTTTTGATGCATTGGTATAAATAGAAATAGATTGTCACAGAATCATGTGCCTCTGAACAAAATAATAAGTTTTCATTTCCTTTATTGTGTGTCAACAATTTCAAAAGGCTTAAAAATACCTTCCAGTTTAAAAAGGTATTCTTGTACTAGTTATAAACTCCATAGACCAAATGACAGCATATGAATGTATCTGACTTCTGTCTGATGGCTCCATGTAGTGTGGTGTTAAAATGTTTGTTGAAAATTGTGCGCAATTTGAAGTGCTTTGAAGAAGTTGACCTGTAGTGCCTGAAAAATCAACGTGTGCAAATTCAGTATGAGTTACCCCATACTGAACACCAACACACAGCTGTTCTGCTAATCCTTCACCAAGTCTGTGATGTATTCTTCACTGTTTTCCTTCTTGTGATTTCCATGTAAGCTCTTACCAGAATGAGATCTGCCCACTTTACCTGTCCAGAAATGAAAGGTCTGGTACTTTCACGGTACTTCACTGCCCAGCTGCATATGTTATGCCACAAAAGCACATGCCTCATAAAAGATCTGTTCAGTTTCTCTGGAATATTAAACTGTTTTCCATATTTTTTGAGACCATGGATTGAATTAACATAATGAGGTACTGGTGAAGCATAGATAACTCTGTTTGCCAAAAGTATCCAGTGTGCACAGATTAAGAATGTTAATCTGCAGATACTTGAAGCTTTGGCTGAATCAATTTTAGCAGTATTAAGACAATGTACTGGAATACAGTTTTTGCTTGTGGAAATGGATCCAACAGCTGTCAGTCTGGCATTTTCTGCATGTCCATCTGTGTTCTAAAAGTACGATGAATGTGGACTCAAAAACTATTTGTCTGGTAAATATCTGGGAATAGTGTACTTTTTAAGTGAATGCTGCTATAGGTTTTATCTTGGTTGAGATTCAGTTTTCAATATATTTCCTGGGAATAGAGAAGCTCTTTGGAAATCGTAGTGGTGTAAGCCAAAACTGACAAACAGTATGAAGGGTAAGATGTTGCTGATTTGTCCACAACTAGAGAGAATTCTCTGAGGACTTCAGCATCTAGGAGTAGCTATTCATAAGTCATCAGGTAGAATGATTGTGCTGAATAATGAATTATACATGTATCTAAAACTGTAGTTGACAGAGTTCTTTCATCGTTGCTGCTTTACTGTTTTGAGTAGGTTTTTTAATGTGTGTTAGCAGCTCTGAGACAGAGTAATCAATTTTTTGTAATTGACAAGTGTAGGGTAGATTAAAGCCCTACCCTATGGAAAAGTGACCAGACTGCTTTCCCTGCTTGTAGGAGATACGAGGAGCTATATCTGACCCATACTTAAGGCCATTCTTTTAAAAGGATTTGAAGTAAGGCTTCCCACCATTGTTGAAATTACTTGGAATGATGAAGGGAACCCAGGTCCAAGTGAGTGTACAGGGAATCTTGAGAGAAAGACCAGTGTCAGATTTGTGGACAAGGTTCTCTGCTTTTATTAAAAAATAAATATAGAAAATAAACCAGACCTCTTTTGGGGTTAACTGAGACACTGCAAAAGAAAATTAACAACAAAAGAAGTAGTTTCCAGTTAAAAAAAAATATGCAGAAACAAAAAGAGGGTTTGGTTAGAAATGTGATTGATAGGTCAGAGCAGCACTTTTTCAGAAGATCAGAACTGAGAGTCTGAACAAAGAACATTTTTATTTTAAGCGACAACAGAAAAACAGTGACCTAAAGTGTTAGTTCTGACTGCTCTTTAGCTTCATTTTCTGAGGAGATTGTATTTAATATGATCATGCTTCCTCTTTCTACTAAAAATTTCTATCCCTTTGTCTAGTGACATTAATCAAAAATCCAAATATAATTAATTTTTTAGAATCATAGAATCATTACAGTTGCAAAAGACCTCTAAGATCATAAAGTCCAATCTTTGAACAATCACCACCAGTCAACTAAAACATCTTCTCCCCCTCTTCTTGGAAACCAGCAGCTGGATTAAAAACCAAACAAAGAAACCCCAGACCCCCAGTGTATCGCTGTACCTAAGAAAGGGAATGCAAAACTGTTTTGGTGACTTCATGGCATCTGAAGCAAATCCATGCCCTGCCTTTCTCTGCCTTGCCCTTTGCGATAGGTTTGTACCCTTACTTACCACAGCAAAGTGCTAAGTGAGTTTTCTTTCTCCTAAGATCAGATCCCAGTGAAAATGCACCACTCTTGTGGGGTTCTCAGCTGGATCAAAAGCCTTAAACATCTTTACATGCAGCCTCGTGACTTTGGAGCAGAATGGGAACATGTACCCAAAGGCAGGAGAGAGGTCAAGGCACAGGCCCCAGGGTAGAAATCACTTGAAGTTGCCATGAACATGGAGCCAGTCTGTTTCTCATGTGTGTGACTTCAGACCTGCCCACGGCCCCTGGGTTCTTGCCTGGTTGAGTTACCCCTGGTTGAGTTACTCCTCATGAGTGTGGGAGCCAGGGCTACCGTGGTGATGGCACAGGGAACCAGCCTTTACTCGTCCTCCCGTTCTCGTGCCTGCCTGGCTCAGCCTCAATGTGTTTTCTTCAGAGTTAAGTCCGGTAGATGGTGGATGTGGGTGCATCAAAAGGGTAAAGCAGCTGTTGTCTCAGTGTATCAAGTTGCATTTCTGTAAAAAAAGTTCATGTAAATGAAATGCATAAATTATACTTAAGTTGGAGGTATTTCAGTCCCTAGAGAAGAGCAGAAATATTACAGTTTATTCCTACTCATAGTCATGCTGATAACAAGTTTTACATTCATGTCAGCTGAGTATGTTCAAGATCCCTGGAAAGATTAGGACTGAAATAAGCCAGGAAGTGTACCAGTGGAAACTTTGTAGATACATGAGAGAAAAAAAATGACAATAAACATGTAAATCAAAACCAAGAGTTTAGGAGTTTTTGACTGAGGGGTGTGTGTATGTGAAAGCATCTGATTTATTTGCAAAATTATTGGATCACAGAGCAGGGATGTCATCACTCCATGGGTTTTGGTGAACATAGCCGTAGCTGGTAGTTAAGGAAGTAGGCAAAGAAATATTCTAAGATTAGAGAAGAAATGTTCAAAATTAGGGAAAGTTCATGGAATTTTTCATGTAAGAAAAATTACATAATCAACCTTGATTGATGGGATGTCTTTGTTAGTCCCAAATTTGCTACAAGTGCGTGCAAATCAGTTCTTATGGTAATAGCCACAGGGAGATACTCTTATGAAGAATACTTCATTACCCATTGACATTTTAACTAGTTTGGACCCGATCCACTGATAGTTTCATATGACTAACATGCCTCACTTTCTGATGTAAATTACAAAAAAAAAAAAAAAAAAAAAAAAAAAAGTCTAATCCCCTACTCGGTTTCTGCTTTATTCACTGGTACCGGAGATCCAAAGGCTAGAAAGGGGAAGAGCCTGTAGCAGGCTAGTGTGTACTGTTTAGGAGAATGGGTTTCCAGTCTGACTCGTTGATCTCAAAGGTCTTTTTTAGTTTATTCTCGGACTCACCATTTTTTAATGAAGTGAAAAAAATTTGGTAGATCTAAGTGATCTCATGTCAGGGCCTACCCAAAGAACTTCTCTCAGAGACCGATGGAGCGTGTGGGATCCCAGCCTTGCCCCGGCTCCCGCAGAGGGGAGATCTGAACGCTGATTCGCGTTCCTACTTAAGCTCCCTGACCTCTGGAGGGGCTGGTGGGCTCTCCCTGCCGCAGCAGGGAGCGGCGGGAGGTGCCTTCCAGGAGCCCGGCACCGAATGGCCAGAGAAGCTGGTCCTGCCTTCTGGCTGCTGGGGTGCGGTGCGGGGTGCACTGGGGTGCGCAGTGCATTGCGGGGTGCAGTGCGGGGTGCGGTGCAGTGCAGAGTGCACTGGGGTGCGCAGTGCATTGCGGGGTGCAGTGCGGGGTGCGGTGCAGTGCAGAGTGCACTGGGGTGCGCAGTGCATTGCGGGGCGCAGTGCGGGGTGCAGTGCGGTGCGGGATGCCGTGCGGGATGGGCTGGCGCCCCGGGCCCGGCTCCACTAGGTGGCAGGATGCCGAAGGGCTCCGCGCTGCTGTCCTGGAGCCCGGGCGGATTTAGCCCTGCCTCTCCGTATTGTCTGAAGACATGATAAAATGCGGACAGTTTCCTGGAGTCCTGCCTGCCCCGCGTTTCTTACTGGTTTTGTCATTAATAAAGCAGTATCGGGAAGGATTCGAGGGAGGTCTGAGACACAAAGGAGCCCGATGCGGTGACAGGGTAAGAGGGCATTTGTTGGCTCGGCGATCTACGAGGAAGAATGGCCAAGGCAAAGAGAAACTATGAAAGCACATCGAGGTGTAGCGAGAAACGCTGAAAATACCAAGTATCTGCAAAGTTTGCAAAGGGTAACAGCTGGTTAAACTGTAGCGCAAGCTATAAGTCCGTAGAAAAGTACGCTCGCTTCTTTACAGAGCCAGTTTAGGGAGCAGCGGCAGCATGATTAAGGCAGCATGGCCTTTTCCATTCGTTTTTTTTTGGTTTTTTTTTTTTTTTTTAATTACAGAAATGAAAGGACACTGGAATGTGTAAATATCAAAATAAAGAAGCAAATAAAATTAAATCCTCCACAGAATTAAATCACATGCTCTTTTTTTCTTGCTTCTTGTCGTCTTTGTCTCTTTCAAGTATGCTTTCTGCTCTGCACCATTAAAGCAGTGATTTTGTTTGTATGTCACACATATAAAGCTTCAGAAACAGCCTTAGTGTTAGATCTGGGTGTTTGAGCTAAACTCGTTAAAGATTTAACTTCGGTTCCCATTCCTCTCGGTTCAGGTACGGGCCTGACAGAGAACTTGAAAAACTGCAGCAAGTGTCTTTTAAAGTGGGAATGATCATGCTTGCCCCGCACCCTTCCCTGGGCTGACCGCCCGCCCTCTTGCCCTAAGCCTATGGGACCGCGCACCGGCGGACGGGCGGCGGACGGGGGCTCCGGGCCCCGGGTACCCACCAAGGCCAAACGCCGCTAAAGCTCGGCTCCCGCGGGTCTCGGTGGGATGCAAGCAGGCTCCCTGTGTACTGGGAAAGGCTCTGCGGTGAAGAGCGCTCGGGAGGGCGAGGGGCTGTCCCGCCTCGCTGCGCTGTCCTCGCTGCCCTGGACCGAGGGCAGAAGACCCATCTGGAGGGGTGGTTTCCCCACCTCGGCACTTGGTCAGAAGGGGGGTTTAGTGCTGGGGAGAGGCTGGGGACCCGGGGTGGAGTGACTCGGGAGGCTGAGTCGGCAGGTGGAGGTAACGGGCTGGGCGAGAGCCATCGGGGAGCCGGGGAGGAGAGGGTGCGGGGAGAGCGGCGGGGCGCGCCCGGTGCGCGGTACCGGGCGCGGCGGGGAGGCGTGGGAGGAGCGGCGGCGGCGGCAGCGCACGGGCTGGGGCCCCAGCCCGCCCGCCTGCCTTTGAACCGGGGCAAAGCAGAGGCGGGGAGAGGGGCCGGGGCAGGAGGCGGACGGTGACATCAGAGCGGCCGGGCGGATAAGGTGGGAGAGCCGCAGAAGCGGAGTGGGCGAGCGAGGCGTCAGCGACTAGCGGCTGCCTCCGGTTCCCCGCTCACCGCATCTCACCTCACCTCACCATGCAGAGGTCTCCCCTGGAGAAGGCGAACATCTTCTCCAAACTTTTCTTCAGGTGGGAGTCCCGGTGCGGCGGGACGCTTGCGGGCGGGGGCAGCGGGCCGGGCTGGGCAGCGGCGGGCGGGAGCTCCACGGGGGCTCCGCGCCCCCCGCCCAGCCCACTTCACTCTCCCGGAGAAGGGAACCGAGCCCTGGGGAGCTCTGGGCGCCAATTGGCTCTGGGAAGCTCTTTGGGGAGAGTGGTGGGAGTCTCGCTTGTTGGTCAGATCACTCTTTTTTGTTGTTGTTGCTGGGGTTTTAGCAACAGGAATGGGCTCTGGCAGGTGTTATAAACCTTTGCTGGACCCGGACAGATGAATTTATGACATAATTTGAGCAACCTTTGGTAATTGCTCAACTAGTTAATCTGTTATTTCATGTAAACTTTGAGAACACAATGGGGTGGTAGGGAGCAGAGGGGAAATGCTCTCAGAACAAGGATTCCTTCTGTTTGGCTCTTTGAGTGTTTAGCATTTGCTCAATGTGCAAGTGTAATATATGACCTTAATGGAAACAGTCCGTTGTACACCTTGAAAATGTTCTCTTACAAGCAAACTTCCTAGTGCCTTTTCTTTCTAAAAACTTCAAATAAAAAGAGAAGGAGCTATTACCAGAGCCTGGGCACAATGTACTTTGTAAGGCAATATGGAAGCTGAGTACTTCTTATGTGACATCGCTAGAAATGACACTGTGAACTGGAAAGAGCAAATAATCTTTTTGGCACTGGCCCACAAAGCACTGGTTTTACCAGAGTACTGGTTCCCCCTTTTGTTACTGGAGGGTCTTTTGCATGGCAAGGAAGGACGGAAGGAAATCTTGTGTGAGATGGAAACATGATGACCGAAATGAGAGCACATGGTGTAAATCTATAACGTTGTCATGAGGTCTCTGCCTGAAAAACGGAGGGCTTTTAGCTCACTTTTAAATCCTTTAGGGATAGCTTTCAGCAGGTTGGTCTATATACTTTTTAAAGTTTCTTAATGGAAGGGGGTCTGCATGAGTCACTGTTTGCCTGTCTCCCCCCCATTGGCTCATTTTAGCCAGATATGATAGAGAGAAATGATCCCAAATATAACCTGTTCCTAAAGTTTTACAAACTTCCAGGTAAAAGAAATGATCCTATGGTTCTTCTCCAATGGTGCTGCAGTGGGAAAGAAGTCATGCTTGCTGCCAAGTACTGTTAGAACCAGAGAGTATGCGTGACAGGAGTGCAAGCAATTACAAATTCTCCATAAATGATGCTTCAGTCAGTGCTCCTGTCAAGTGTAAGACAGAAATCTGTAGGAAATAAGTCTATATTAATTTAATTGCTTGAGGGGCCACTTGCTCTGTTTAATTTTATGTATTTATAAACTTCTATAAATTTATCATCCTAGAACCTAGGGTGTTGAAGGTGGGAAGAAGAAAACCCAAAAAGACAAAGCAAATATATTTCTGGTTCATACCATAGTGAACGTTTCCATGTCTGAAACCAGATGCAGTTCCTGCTCGTTAAGTACATAATTAACCATCCTGAGGCCTGAGCTCATCTTTTAAATCACGATCTTTAAGTCAATTGAGTGATGTTTTAATCATGTTTATCATGCAAAATGCATTATACTGTACCAGCTATTGGTCAGGTAACTGTAACTAAAGTGATAATAATAAAGTATATGAAGTTAAGGAGAAGTTCATGGTGAATATTAACTAGAGAAAAGAAATGGAAAAAAAATGTGTGAAGAGAGTTTTTTTTTCAATGATAATGAAATAGTTGCCATCAAGTACAACACAGTACTTGTTTCAGTGAAGCAACTTTTGTAAGAGTCTGAAATGCATTTATATGTGAAGTACCAATCTGAATATGATGTGATAAGTTGAAGATCATGTTAACAGAAATTATGTTAAATTATTAGCTATGATTATTCAGTAAATCTTGCTGATAAATATATTACTATTTAATATTATATAAGCTGTTATCAGCTATAGGTGTGTAAACCTATTGGCAAGGTTTTATTGCTTCATAATCTATCCTGTTTGAGCAGGAGTGATAGGTTTAACATGTGTTAAAATCAGAATGTACCTCTCTGCTCATAATTTAATTTATACATGTTTCAGTATTGTTTGTACCTTTTTTCTTAGTTCTTTATGCAAAAAAAAAAAGGTGAGAAAATGTCTTGATATACAAAGAGTAGTATCTTATAGAAACTGTTGCCTTTTTGTTGTATTAGTGATGGTGATACTACTAGGGAAAAAAAAAAAGGTAATTGCTAGGAGTGGTCATGATAGAAAGTATTTAAAATTAGAAGTTAACCTTCATCCTAAATTTTAAACAATTTTTGTTTAAAACCTCAGTGTTGGTGGTTAAGAAACAAGGTGTGAAACAAGTGGTTTGAGAACCTCCATTAGGGGGACACTTAGAAAACACTAGATACTCAGAGTTTGGGGTTTCAGAGATTGTTTTTTGTTTTGTTGTATTTTCCTTATTACATTTTCAGAGTTGATCTCTTTTGTTCCCAACCACATGCAAAACATTCTTTGTTCATTGGCAACTTTTTACCTTGCTTAAAGAAAACAGCGTTTTATGCAGAAGCAGTCAGATCATCATGTTTATCTTCATATTCATTGTGAAGCTTCACTTTTGTCTTTATAACCATTACTTATTTTCTTTAGGAATTTTGGGGTTTTGAAGGCTCAAGGCCAAATCTTTTGTCACAAACAATATCGAACTACTTTGCCATCACCTAGTTTTTATTGAAAATTAACTGAGATCAGGAAGTCTTGTTAATTAATCAATTTTTATCTGAGAACTGGCACACAGAGTTATTGTTGGAGTTTCAGAAATGGCTGCAACTATGGGACAATTCTGACTTTATTACTTTTCTTTTACATGCAACTTTAGATATTAAAATATTAGTTCTCAAAAAGTAGTCCTTCTGCTTGTGTCCACTCTTTAAGCACATACTTTTTCTTTGGTGCCTATCAAACGTGACAGCTCTTGGCAAGACTCAGTAGTTTAGTGCCTGTTTCATTATTAAATCCAAACGAAAAATACAAACTAACTCAGCTTCTGTGTATAGTCTTCTCATGGATTCAGTCAATCAGATCTGCTTTAGTTGCTTCTTGCTTTCCAAACTAGAGAAAAAGAAATCTATACATTTATACAGCTGTCCTGTGGTTTTTAGAGCAATTTAGCCAGTACAGGATAAATGTTGGATTCTTTCTTCTGCCCTGTGTGTGTTGTGAGGGCTAGGAAATGGAATTCAATTCTATCCCTCACCTCTTGTAGGAAGTAGGACCAAGTGTTACCCGTGTTTGGCAGTGAAGGTGTTTTAGTTCTCTAGCTCAGCTACTTTTTAGAGCATGAATCAAGAGTGACTCTGTACTCTTCTGGATAAAAAAACTTCTTTGAAAGTCCTAGTTCCTGATGTGAGACTTTAGAAGTCTGCTCATAACCTTTAAGGTGGATAAGAGAATTCAGGACTTAAGTTTTGAAAGTATTCAGCCCATATGCTACAGTAATGTTATTCTATCACTCTTTCTAGCTTAATTCAGTCATAATTTCAAGTTTAAGAGTGTCTTGTACAACATAGTTTCTGGTTTGAAAAGGCATTTTCATGAAAATTAAATTGATTCCCTTCAAAGAAAGGAGCTAAAGTCAGACTTTCCCTGGGCAGCCCCTGCTCTACCCTTGAACTGTGTATCCTAGAATTCAATGCCAACAAGTTACTTAGGATTTTCATTCTTGAACTGAAAAATCTTGTGTTTTACTTGTGAAGTTTGGGATTTAACATGTACGTTTTTACTCCAAGTTTCTCCTGAAACTGTCTTGAGTTCCTAAAATTCCCAGATTTTGTATAGGAAGCTTAAAGGCCTAATCCATATCTACAAATTTCACTCTGGAGGGCAGGTGTCTGAAAATTGTCATAACCAATATATATTTGGAACCTCCCTTATCAATACCTAGCTATAGCACTTTGGTCATCTTTCCTTTTGGAATAAAGAGCCTCTGTGTACAGTTGCAGGTGAATGACACGGTGTTATGCCTCTGTTTCTGGGACAGTCAGCTTAGACACTTATACAAGGCAATTTTTCTATAATATATTTTTATGGCCCTGTATGTATCTAGCCCTGATGAGCTGCCTTTCACTTGTCCCAGGCAATTGTAAATCCTGACTGCTAGTGACAACCAAGCACAGATGCAGCTTCAGCACAGATTACGGCCCTGTGAGGCTGCCTGATCAAATATTTTCAAATATTTTGTCTGTTGCCACAAGTGGTCCTTGGAGACCTGCTGGTCTGCCAGTCCTTCAGACCTGTCTAAAACAGCAAGGTGTCAGCTTCTGAAAGTCAGAGGGTTCAAAGATGTGCATGCAAGTTTTGGACTCCTTCTGAAAATTTGACTTCTATTGCTGTTTCCAAGGTAAAATGTGAAACTTGAAGTGAACTGGAGAAAGGATGCAGAGTCTCCTACATTTCAAGTAGTTTCAGTCAGAGGAATACCTTCTTTAACAATAAGGCCAAACTATGTCCTTGGCTCAGTCTGATACTGCATCTTTGGTCTAATGACCAAAAGTGCAAACCTTGTGTGGCATACGGACCTTTTCTGGCTGCTTTATAACTCCAAAGCACAGATGCCTAGATCAAGTTGCATCTGACTCCTGAAATATATTTGAAGTTCTGTTTTCTTCCTGCGGGAAGAAGACTTACTATATTGATACTCAAAATAAACTATCAAGCATTTGAAATATTTGCGGACCTGTCTGTACCTTTTTGTTTCCTACATGCTTATTTGATTTTGGTGAGATAGAAAGTAATCCGTTCAAATCCTTGATTTTTTTTTTAATGTTGTAGGCAATGACATGGTTAGTAGATTTATTATCTGTATTATAGAGGCTTCTAAATGCACTGACGGAAACTTGAAGTCCTTTGTACTAAGCAAAATATTTGATAAGGAAGTCTGTTTTGAAGATCTTGAAGTCTAAGCAGATAGAACAAAGGATGGTTTAAAAAGAAGTTTCCTTACTAGTTCTGTAGAGAAGAAAGTGGGGTATACCAGGGTTGTGATTTGTCCTAGGAGCATATGGTGGAGTCAGTGCAATCTGCCTGAGATGTCCTGTCCAGAACTTTGATTGCACAAGAGTATTTCTGGTGTGACAAAGTTATTTCAGAATATTTCTGCAGTGAAAAATTATCACCTCTTTCATACTGAAGAAACTAAGTCTCTGAATATCTACATTTTTAGATATGCTAAATTTCAAAGTGGTGAGAATAGTGTGACTTATTGTAAGAGGTTTCTACAGATTGCTGTTAATTTGGTTTATGTTTTTTCTCTTCACCCACCCCCCAGCTTTGCAGCATGTATGTGTAGGTATGGTTGTGGAGGCAGGATGGTTCCAACTTGACATCCCGCTAATGTTGTGTCACATTACGTCCTTGGAAATAAGTAAGTTAAAGGTGAAATTTAACTAGAATATAAGGAGGCATATTGGAACACATTGCCAGATTTTGCCATGTGAACTTGTAGATGCAGTTCAACTGCCTTCCATGAGAGTGAGGATATGCCTGGGTGAGACAAGCAAGAACTCAGAGGCTGTTTACATATCAATCCCTCTCTTATAAGCAGAAGGATCTGCATGAGCTTTTTCAGTCAGCAAACAGCTAATCCAAGGCTGCATTGTCATGAAACTCCCCAAATTAGGACAGAATCAGTAGGCATTTAAGACATATTTTGAAACAGCATTGTTTTCCAGTTTAAACCAGAAGCTTCGTGCCTGTCAGATATGGGGAAGCATCCTTCTTTCAGGAGAGGATTAGGTAGGAAGGGGGAATCCATCCTGAAAGGCAGCACTTTGGGTCAGCTGTTGCAATACAAATGTCTTGATTCCATGAGCAAGGTTGTGCCTTAGGAGAAAATCCTAAGTGACCGCTGGTAAAGGTACTTGGTTTTAGGTACCTTCCCATATATTAATGTTGGTATTTATCCTTTATTTTTCCTCATAACTTACAAAATAAAGGATGCGAACCTTTGTTGTATTGGAGTCATCCTGGTACCTCACTATAACTTTCACTTTAACTCATTTTAAAGTTAATCTTTAAGTTCTGGAATGCTTTTATTTCTCTATTGGTAATAAATACAAAGAAAACAAAACAACAAAGGTTCCCCCAGTGTTGCTTTGCTCAAAGCCCAAGACTGTTTTGGAAATCAAAAGATATGAGGCATTTTCTCATTAATCTGCATGGATGATGCTGGGGAATAACATCATCAAATACCAGGGTACAGAGAAAATGGCAAAGAGCAAGTAGTAAGAGAAGCAGCACCTAATTCAGGGTTGATTCCATATTATTGTAATGGTAATTTACATTTTGACACTTGGTATTAAAATTAAATAAAATGTGACTGTGTTTACCTGTTTGTTTATACCTGACCACATATCAGTCATTGGGGTTGGAACAAATTATAGTTTTGGAAAGGGCCATTGCACCTGGTGTGTAACTGCAATTTTATTATGAAAAATATATTTAAAAATGCATGGCTAACAGAGTGAAGTGCTAAATTGGGTGAAATGTGTTGCTATCACTTAGTGACACATCTGGAAGATTTTAAAATTCAATTAAATCATGAATAGCACTGCTCTGCAACAATTTTGCTGCTGCAAACTTTCTGTAATGTTCCTTGTTCTTTCAAAGGACTAGGAGAAAAGAAATCTTTCTCTTATTTTTGCTGAGGGATATATAATTGAGAAAAAGAGTGAAGATGAAGGAACATGCTCTCCTAGTCAGTCTAAGTGTAGGTATATGCTGAAACAGCCTTGCAAACCCTGCTCGTAGCACATCACTGTTGTTTTCTTAGCTTTGTTAAAGAAATATTTGAAGCATGTCTTACACTTGACTTGGGCACCTAAACAATTGGCAGATTGCAATACAATTAATATATTCTGTCCTTCCATCTTGCACAAGCTATCCCCTGATGTGCTTTGTTTTCTTTCAAATATCTCTCAGTACTTCTGCAAACTGAAATATCTTGACTACCTGACTAATTGTAAGGAAAAAAAAATTGAATTACTGCTAAAAAAGCATTTAGAAATTAGATAATAATTTGAACAAGTGTCACTTGACAAAAACTGGGCATAAAAGACAAGACTTCCCCAAGAATTGCTGTGGCATAATCCTAATTAAGATTTGCTATTGAAATCCTGGGGTTTCAGCAGAACATTGAGTATTCTTTAAATGGTGCTGCTCACAGCTAGTGGCAGAGTCAATAATATTGCAGCTAAATACTTTCCATGTCAAATAACACCTCATGGGGAAGATTTGTTTATTAGTGAAGAAATTAAAATCTTAATTTTTGTGATATGGGGGAAAAAAACGAAAACAGCAAAATAGGAATCAGGAGGATCTACAGTTACTTTTGTTGTTGAAACCCTGCAATGATTATATTTAAATATTAAACTATATTGCTGTTTTTTTGTTGGTTTATAAACAGGGAAATGCTAAAGTGAATAGAGTTTTCAGAATATATAACATGCTATTTCAGTAGGTTACTATTCAAAACAAAGTAACTGCAACCCTACTCTGTTGAGGGTAATCACGGGGCAGGGGGCAGGAAAAAGGCTGTTTGTTGTGTTCCATGGGCATGCTGACTTGTCCTATCTGTTAGCAAGGATCACAAAAATCTAGGGTCACCTTTTACAGCTGCATTACAGGATGCTCAGAGAAGACAGCTGGTGGTGCAGACACTTCTGGAGAAGCAGTTTTGGGTGTACTAGAGCAACTTCCAGTATAAAGTAAGCAATAATTTACAATTTGCTGCTGCTGGAGTGATGGGTATCTTTTGGGGGAGCATGGGAGTGCAAGGCCTCTGATGTAGTCTGGTCAGAGGGACCCTTTGGGAATGTCTGAGATTTACATGGTACCTCAGCCTTCTCTTGCAGTTGGTAAGAATTCATGGCTCTACGAGCACCTTGTAAACCTCAGGCTCCAAAGCATCATAATTATGGCTTGATCATGTTCCTTTCTCCCTGCCCTCACCCCACCTCCCCCTTAATTGTCAATTAAAGCCAGAGGCACTATTCTTGCTCTCTCCATTGAGTTTTAGGTCCAGTTCCTTGGGAGCTGCCGTCACTATGCTTAACTATATTTTGCACAGGTTTGAATGCTTTGTAGAAGGGAGTGAAACCGTAGTCACCTCTGTGCTGCTCAGTAGATGTTGCTGTGTTGTGCGCAGAGCACCTGATGACATGATACCAGTCTGATCAGTGACCCTTGTAGGAAAGCTGCTCTGTTTTGCTGGTCTTGGGAAGCCCAGCATCACTGCTCTGTTACTGTCTCAGCAAACTGTGCTTCTTGATCTGAAGAGCCCAGTGGAGCCTAGGGTATTCCTGTGCTTAGGAAGATCTGGGCAGTTGGCTTAGCAACACAGATGCTCCTTCTGTCTTCAGTGACATGCAAAGCAGCCTTAAGGGAGAGTCAAATCCTATTGACAAATTGTCTGTGTTAATACTCTCTGGAAAGCCAAAGACATCTGTCCTATTGATACAATTTGCTTGAGTGGGATGAGCCTGAATATGTTGTAGAAAGCAATAGCTGTAATAAGAAATCTGTTGCATACTGGTTAAGTAAATGACAAAGAAACGATTATTAGAGATCTACCAAACAGTATGTTATATATATGATATATGTGAAGTTCATAATGTATGTTTTACTACAGACAGTAGATAGCAGATGTGGAACTTGCCGCCTTCTTTTCTTCTTTCCTACCGTACATCCTTGAAACTTGTTCCCTGCTGAGTTTCATATGTGTGTACCCATAACAACATTCCTAGTTAGTGGCAAAACTCTCACAGCACTACAGGTTCCTCTGTGAAAGGGTTCATTAAATGCCAGCCAGTAATCCGATGGCATTTGCTGACATAATGCTGTAAAGCCAATCTGTTTCCCTTCCTTCTTGCTCTCTTCCTTTCAGAATAAATTTCTTTTCCTCAACAACGTCAGAAAAAACCTCAGCATTAATGCTGCCAAATTGTTTCCAATAAGCCAATAAAATAGAAGAGCCATATTCATTGACAAACTTTGACTATGCTATGTCACCTAGTGTTATGGAAACATGGATAATTACAGGTTATATTGCCAGTTAAAATAAATTCATAGTCATTTTGCATTTCAAATCTTTGCAAAGAATCTAGAACATAATGGCTATAGGAATGCTACAGGAATCTGGAAAAAAAATTTGTTTTATGAGATATTTATGTCTTTTAGGTCTAGTATATTCCTTTTAATAAAACAAAAACTGTCTCCCACAGTTCTTGACAACACAACTCAAGCAGCTGTTGAAAATCCACCTTGAGAAAAACATCACACACCAGGCCAGCTCCTTCCATGATCACCACTCCAACCTGAAGCCACTTGTCACTTGAAGCCACAGTGTACAAATTGGCCAGATCTATTAAGGGTGGGACTTCCAAGCAGGGACAGGGCAGCTGGGAGATGAACATCTCTATGCAAGCCCTGCAAGCAGCTTGCAGTAGAAACCTGGCTGAATATTAGGAGGTCCCCAGGGGAAGGTGTCAGCACTGTTCCTTCAGCAGGCTGGAGGAGTTTATCTAGCACAGTTACAGCTACTGTGTTAAGCAGTGAGATGGGGATGAGGACTGCATAAGTCTTTATCAAATGCTGTCTTGGGAGAGGAGGGTAGTTTAGAGACCACATAATTTTGATGGCAGTGATAAATGCACCTGGTTATCACAGAGTTAAGCACAGCAGATCTACTGTACTTCTAGAAATGTCTCTCGTTTTACTCTAAGCGTGCTGCCTTCCCCAAATGATAATACAGCCACACAGCTCTCTTTCTAAATGCAGTTCATTTTGTGAGTTAGGGCTGTGGCGAAATGCCAGGGTAGGTGTTAACCAGAACTATAAATAAAATCAAATATGTGGAGGGAAACAGTGTAATAAAAATTGTTTTCTCAAAACATACAAAGTGAAACTGTAAAGCACTTATCTTTTGTCAGGTTGAGAATTGCTTATTGCAGTCTCAAAGCATTATTAAGCAGCTTAGGAAGGTTATTACTTGGCTACAGTGTTGTGAATTAAAGAAGTTGCCTAGGAAGCACTGTTACTTCCTTGCATTAGTTGCAGTAATGGTTTTGTATCCCATATTTTGTATTCATTCTGTCATTACTGAAATATCTACCTATAGGGGATATTGGTGAAGCTGAGAACAGGAACTCGTGAGAGTTTCTGTTCCTGAATGACAAGGATTAGCCAGTTCTCCACAAGATGTGCACCAAGCCAATAGCAAGTGGTCCTTTCTGTTTCCAGGAGCTGGCAAAATACAAATCAGTACCTGATATACCATTTGCAGTATCCATGAAAGACTTTCACATATGTGTTACATGAAATTCAAAACTTTTCTTCTAATCTATTTTATCCCTGAAAAATGTTGTCCCCTCTTTCCAGTAACTGTAACGTTTATGGATGTTTTATCATCTCCAAATGGTAAAATGAGAATCCAGTAGCTCTGCAAAGTGGACTCTCCTAGCTCCCTTCCTATAACATACCATGAATCACTTATTTCTCAGCTACAGTGGTATGAAAGACTGTGCTAGAAGTCATCTAATTCATCTGAAACCTTATTATTATTGCAAAAATGAAGGACACTCCTTCAATTTCTTACAGTATATTCTCTTCGCAGTGATTGTGATATAACCATGCACTTGAGAAATATCTTGGTGCTTTACTGAATTGTGGGGATTATAGACTGGTGTCTCATGCAATTCATAACTTCATTAAAGTAAATGTTCATGTGTGCATGTACATGCACACAGTTGCAAGATGACTACACAAGTAGTCATCTGTTGTGTTAAGGCAGTTTTTGCACTTTTGTGGTGTTTGGTGATGTTCTTTTACCTTTGTATCAAATTCTTTGCACCTTCAGAGGCTGCAGTTGAGAATGTGGATTACTTTGTGTGTATGACATATGTTCTTACAGGCATACAGGTAAGCATATCCAATAAGCTGTTTATATTTTCTAAGTGACTGTGGGAAACATTATTCCATATATTTTGAGGGGTTTTAGCTGTTGTCTACAAAAACAGTTTAAAACAAGAATTTTGAAATAATTGAAGTTTTGCAGAATTTTATCATAATCGTGAATCATGCTGGGTTTTTTACAAAGTCTGGTTTACATATGGAAGTATGATAGCAATCAACCACAAGCTACTTCTTTTGCAGGCACTTCATTTTTTAAGGAAATCATTTTTATCCATGACAGTAAAGCAGAAATAAAATAGTTTCAAAATACATTAGTAAAAATAAAAATAGTTTCAAAATACCATTAGTTCAAAACAGTTCTTATGTTTTGATCCAGTCCTTTGCTTTCAAAAAGATTTCTGAACAGAATCTGGTGAAAAAGTTTTGCATAAGTTCATCCTTGGGATTCATAGGCTTTTTTGGAGCCGAATTGTTTGATAAAATTATTCATGGCTTATAAAGGTTTGCTCTACAGAGTAGCCTTTTGGAGTAGCCATTTTCTGCTTTGTTTTGTTTTGTTTCAGCATGCTCTTTAAATAAGTGTTAAAATTTTAAACATGACATTTGAAAAAACAAATACAAAATATGTGTATATAGTGGACACAATGAATATCTTATGAGGAGTCCTACACAAGATTTGTGTTAAGCGCATTTGCAGGATGTCATATAATCATAGAATGGCTTGTGTTGGAAGGGATCTTAAAGATCACTGGGTTCCAACCCCCCCTTCCATGGGCGGGGACACTTTCCAATAGACCATGTTTCTCCAAGCCACATCCAACCTGGCCTTGGACAGTGCCAGGGATGGGGCATCCCCAACTTCTCTAGGCAACCTGTTCCAGTGTCTGATTACCCTCACAGTAAGGAATTTCTTCCTAAGGTCAGATCTAAACTTGCTCTCTCTCAGTTTAAAGCCATTTGCCTTTGTCCTGTCATTACATGCCCTTGTAAAAAGTTTCTCTCCAGCTCTCCAGGAGGCCCCCTTTAAGTGCTGGAAGGCTGCTTTAAGATTTCCCCAGAGCCATCTCTTCTCCAGGCTGAACAATTCCAATTCCCTAAGCCTTTCTTCATAGGGAGAGGTGCTCCATCTTTCTAATCCTCTTCGTGGCCTCCTCTGGACTCGCTCCAACAGGTTCCTGTCCTTCCTGTGGTGAGAACCCTAGAGCTGGACACAGTAATACAGGTGGGGTCTCCCCAGAGCAGAGGAGATAGGAATGAAACTTACATGTCCACTTTACTATAGTTCTGAATTATTATTTATTTATATGGACATAGCATATTTGGAAATACAGTACAAAGGTTTCAATCCCCTGTTCATTTGTCTCCTGCTGACTCAGTAGGAAGTTTGGGGCATGATCCCACCCTAAAACTTATACAATGCAGGAGTTTCACAATTATTCTTTTAATATTATATTTGTCAATATAGTTTTGTAAATGTAATGCAGGGCTGATCTATATCGTCATGTATGTGTGTGTATGTGAGTGCATGTGCACTTAGACATACTTGGATGCTGTGGACAAACTGTTCAGGGTGAGACAAAGCAACTCCAGAATTAATGATAGAATTTTTTTTTATTTCTAACTTCTTTTTTTTTTTTAATATTTGCTTAGATGGACAAACCCAATTTTGAAAAAGGGTTACAGACGACGGTTGGAGCTGTCAGATATTTATCAAATCCCTTCTGCAGACTCTGCTGATAATCTTTCTGAAAAACTGGAAAGGTATGAAAGGTTAATTAAATAAATTTGTTTCAGGAATCACAATGCAATTTTCATTACAAAGCTTTTGGATTAAATGTTTAAATAATGTTGGGTGCAAGCTGATGGCACGCAATTGTACTTTGGACATGACTGGGATTCCTGGTGCAGATGTACAACCTAGATGGTGTAAATTACTGTATACAGGTACCTGTGATATCTGCCATTGATCACAGAATTACAGAATATGCTGAGTTAGAAGGGACTTAGAAGGATCATCAAGTCTAAATCCTCGCCCTAAAGAGGACATCCCCAAGAATCACACCATGTGCCTGAGAGCATTGTCCAATTGCTTCTTGCACTCAGGCTTGGAGCTGTGACCACTTCCTGGGGAGCCTGTTCTAGTGCCCAAACATGCTCTGGGTGAAGAGCCTTTTCATAATATCCAACTTAAACGTTCCCTGACTCAGCTTCATGCTGTTGAGCTTCATGCTCCAGTCCTGTCTCTGGTCACCACAGAGATCAGTGTCTGCCCCTCCCCTTCCCCTCACTAGGAAGTTGTAACTGCAATTAGGTCTCCCCTCAATCTCCTCTTCTCCAGGATGAACAGATCAAGTGACCTCAGCTACTCCTCACACGACTCCCCCTCAAAGCCCTTCACCATCTTTGTTGCCCTCCTTTGGACACTCTCTCATATCTTTCTTATATTGCAGCACCCAAAACTGTCCGCAATATTTGAAGTGAGGCTGCGGGAGTGCAGAGTAGGCCTGGGCAAACCCCTCCCTTGCCTGGCAGTGATGCACCCCAGGACACAGGTGGCCCTCCTGGCTGCTGACTCAAATTCAATTTTCCATTGACCAGGACCCTTTCCGTGATGCTGCTTTCCAGTATCTTGTTCCTCAGTCTGTTTGTACATCCAGAGCTGCCCTATCCCAGGTGCAGAATCTGCACTTTCTGATGTTGAACTTCATATGGCTGGTGATTGCCCTGTTCTCTGTGTTGTCAGGGTCTCTGCAGGGCCTCGCTGCCCTCAAAAGAGTCAACAGCTCCTCCCAGTTTTGTATTATCTGCAAACTTGCTCAATATCCCTTCCTGTCCTGCTTTCAAGTCATATATGAAGATGATGAAGAGCAAAGGGCCAAGGACGGAGCCCTGCGGAACCCCATTAGTGACAGTCACCAGTCTGCTGTCAGCCCATTCACTGTAACCCTTTGTGCCTGACTCATGAGCCAGCTGCTCACCCATCATGGAAAGTGTTTATCCAGCTGAGTGCTGGACATTTGGTCCAGAAGGATCCTGTGACATGTCAAAATCTGTACTGAAATCCAAAGGGATTACATCCACTGGTGTCCTTTGGTCAGCTGGGTGGGTTACCTTGTCATAAAAGGAAATGAGGTTTCCACTCATGAGGCTGTGCTGGCTGTAACGAATGTCTGCGTTGTCTTTCAGGTGTTTTTCAATACCTCCCAGAATAATCTTCTCCATGATTTTTGCTGGGCACTGAAGTGAGACTGGCAGACCTGTATTTTCTGGGGTCCTCCTTCTTGCCCTTCTTGAAAACTGGAACAGCATTTTCCAGTCACCTGGGACTGCTCCAGATTCCCAAGACTGCTCAAAAATCATGGAGAGAGGTTTTGCAATGACATCAGCCAGCTCTTTGAGGATTCTGGTATGAATCCCACTAGGCACCATAGATTTGTAGGGATCCTGCTGGAGCAGCAGATACTGCACAATCTTAGGGTGATGAGCGAGGCTGGACTCAGCGCTTCAGTGTTGGTTCCCTGAAAAGGGAGACAGCAGAAAATGCTGTTTTTGCTTCCCAAAATAACCTTGTAAAACCTCAATTTATTTTTCTTCAATGAAATAACATTCTTAATTTCCTTTGATACCACTGTTGGTAGTCTAATTGTTTCTGCAGAAATCATACTCTGACTTTCCTCACTTAGGTTTCCACTCTTCTTTATCTAATTTCAATAGGTCTTAATTTAGAAATTGTGCTGCATTTGTGAGTAGCTCTTAAAACAAGGTGCCTACACCCATTCCCTCTCCACCAACTGATGATGTAGCTTTCACTGATGCTCCAAGGCAGCCTACATATGCACTGTTGTGCCAATCCAATCAGTTTTAATTGGAGGGTGGCATAAGAATTCCAAAACAGTGAAATTCACTGAGAACATTGGTATGCTTAATGTGTTTTGTTAGTTTATAAATGAAATATTCTGGTTATCTAATATTCAGTTGAAAATCTGAGAAAATAGTTGAGGATATTCTCAGGAGTGCCTTAAACTGTAAATTGAATTTTGCCAAAACATATATTCTCTGTATACAGCATTTCTTCTGGTCTACAATTTATCATTAAAAAGAAAATTATCTTCCCAGCAACAAGCTTTAAAGTAGTGCTGTGCAGTAGAAAAGTCACATTTTTGATGCTTTGTTGGTGCTTTCTTTTTTGCAGACTGGAAGAGCTCCAAAACGTTTATTTGCCTATTATTGTACTCTGGTTTTAAGTACAGCCAGTTTCTTTAAAACATACAATGTGGCCTTTTCATGAAATAATTCCCTGCAGGGTGATGTATGACCAAGTATTTAAAACTACCAAATATGTGGCTGAACTAGGTTTGAACTTCTATTGATCTGTCAAGTCCAAAAAGGCCAGATTCTTGGGGTCTCTGCAAAGCTTTCTTTTATTAGCCACCTTACCTAAATCTCCTTGGATATACTTGAGTGAATTGAAGTATGTCACAGCCATAGGCCCATCTATTTGCTCATACAACTTAATGGTTCTGATTTTGATTCCTTTTCAGAGAATGGGACAGAGAGTTGGCAACTTCAGAGAAGAAACCCAAACTCATAAATGCTCTTCGACGATGTTTTTTCTGGAAATTTATGTTCTATGGAATAATTTTATATTTAGGGGTAAGAATTGTTCTTCTCTTCAGTAAGATTTTAGTGCTCCTTAAATAGATCCAACTTTTAGGGACTGCTAAATTAATACAGAATATTGTGAATAGCTTCAGATTTTTCCTCTGTGTATTGCTTGCAAAGGTGATAAATACAGAGATGTATCCAGGGGCTTTCATTTAAAAAAGTATTTTCTGATAATGTCTTCATACCTTTAAAACCTGCATATTAATAGTTTTTAAGTGTTTCTAGTGCTTTTAATTTTCCTAAGTGTGTGATCAGGAACTTGATGTGAAAGCCTGAACTGATCATGTTTATCACCTTTCCAACATGTTAGGTAGGATTACCTTGACTTACCAAATGCCACCTGTTTGTTTGACAATCCTATCACTGGAGTTAAGAGCTGTGAAAATAATTTATTGTTAATGGTGTCTCACTAGGTATGCATAGCCAGACTGCAAATTTGAAAATTGCTGTTAACCAATATGCACATTAAATATCTGTGTTACTTACAAATTTCTGTGATTTAGTAGTAAAAAAGAGAGCATATCACCTATGTAAGGAGTAGCAGGCAACCTTGGGGCTAAAACGATGTTGTGAGGTTATGCAGGGAGAAAATCAGAAGAGCTAAAGCCAAATTGTAACTAAATTTGACCACTGAAGTTTAAGACGGCAAAGAAAAGGTTTCTATAAATACATTGGCAGCAAAAAGAAGGCTGAGGAGAGTTTCCATTCTTTGCTGCATGCAGGGGGTAGTGTTGTGTCAGGAGGATACCCTTTAAGTACTGGACCCTAAATTCCCTTTGTCCAGGTAGGACAGTTAGCTGTCTAGGGCAGGGCCTCTTGCTGTGTAAGGAGCTGCATGATAACTATTCTTTCTCTACTCCTTCATCATTTTTGTCAGGTCTTCTTTGGAATGACACCTTGTATTTGCAGACCCCTTCTCAATCATGTCTTTTATATGCTCGTGTGATCTCATTACTGCCTTTATATTTTAACCTTTTACTCACCAAGCCACTCCTTATTCATGATAGGTTTGGATTTAAAAAAACCCTACTGACAACAAAACGATTCTAAGAGTGTAGCCTACCACGCACTGTAATAGCTGTTCCTGCTGAGTCTGCCAGCCAGAACCTTTGCACTAATGCATTTCTGTTAAAAGTTAAGCAGTGTCTGAGGGCTTTTGCAGGCAATCTTGAGGATAACACTCTTTGCCAAAGTTTAGGCAATGTGTGCTGGCATACATATGCAGGGTTGATTTCTCCTTGTATGCTTTTTTAATGGAGTACAATTTTAGATGAGGTGAGGACAGAAAAAGACTGCAGGATTTTTGAGTCATATTCTTTGGTTGGCTGTATGGGTTTTTAAAAAAAATTCTTTAAGAAATCACAGATGTGTGCAATTAAACATAGTAAATGAATCTGCACCTTCCATAATGAACATGGAAAGATTAAATCTTAGTTTAAATTCTTGATTGTATTATCATTAGTGTTCAGTTTATTTAAAGCTGCTTCATTTTATTGAAAGAGGAATTGTAAAAAACCCAAATTGCTCCTAAAGCTGCTGGTGTTCTTTGCAGGCCTTGTTCACGGAAATTAATGGGAGCTTTGCCATAAATTTGAAAGGGGACAGGATGTTGTGTTGTGTTGGCATAGGTGTAACCAAGTTGTGTGTTCTTTTGAACTTCATTTTCCTTTCAGTTCTTTGCTTGTCTAATCTCTGAGCCATTTTCATGGCATCTTTCTTGCACTGTGGTTTAAACTCTGCTGACATCCCTGCTGTTTGTGTAGTTGTCCTTTCAAGTGGCATCACAGCTTTGCTCTCATTAAGTTTAGCCCTTTTCCCATCTCTCCCTCGTCCCTGATGAGCTGTAGGTAATGATGTTATTGCAGGGTGGACACTTGTGCTCTGGCCCCCTAGAGTACTACAACTGCCCCTCATAAACAGTGATATGTTAGGCATGTTGAGTTACTGCACCTAATGTATCTGCTCCCCTGCTGTTTGAGATGGTTTCCACTCTTCACTCTGTCAGAATATGAGTCTTGCAATTTGAAGAAAATGTATTATGGTGGTGAAACAAAAATCTTGCTTTTTAGCTTGTTACCTGTTAGCCAATTAGATACTTTGCTGTGAGGATCAGTTTGATTCTGTTTGTATTTTGATCTTACATTTATTGCCATGAAATTTATATTTCCACTCAGGCACAACAGCTGCTAACATTAACTTAGAAGTGGTTTTAGTATCATATCCCAAAGGGCCCTAATGAGGATTTCCTGAAGTTCTCGCATATGGGTCACGGATGTGAGTGAGGAGGCAGGGAGGGAAATACTTCTTGGCCATATGCCAAAGGAGAGATGTGCATTATTGTCTTCAAATGCAGAGTGTTTGAACATATGGGGGATACATGTAGCATAAAAGTCGTTGTTGCATAAGAAAAATCATACCAGGTCAGATTAGCACAGTATTCTGTGTCATAATCTCATTTCTCTTCAGATCTTTACACTTTTAATTAAGATTTCTGTGAGGGGGACTCTTACGGTTTTCTCAGTAGCCTATGATCAATGCAGAGGGAGGAATAAGGATAGGGAAAGGCAAAACATGACTCTTGTAAACTGAATTTTCTCTTAGGTGTACAAATTCCATATTTTTTTTTTAGGCAGGTTTTTCTGATCATCCTATTCATACTAATACCAGTGGGTAATTTTGAGTTTACAAGAGGAGAAAGGAAAACCAGGCAGTTCTGCTTTGATTTGTATGTAGACTAGATAATATCTTTGGTAAGCAAGCTGATAAATATCCATTGTAAACCAGTGGACTTTTATGCCCCATGAGATAGTGTATGACTTGGCTTATTGCCAGCCACTATTCTAGTCTGTAAATCTTCTTTTTTTTTTTTTTTTTCCAGCAAGCTCAGAATGTATGCAATACACTTATAGTCACAACAAACACAGCAGCAGAGCATGTCATTTTCACTGGAAGGAAAGTAAACACACAAAAACACTTGTTGCTATTTTAAGCCTATATATAAAAGCTTATCTTGGAATCTCCAAGAATATGAAAACACCATATTGTCCTTGAGAGGTGAATGTTTTGTATTTTATGAGTTTTGGAGAGACTTGGTTTGATGCTTTGGGATGCATATGGTCTAAGCACAGCTGTCTTGGGTAATGTGTTTTTTAATAAACACTCCTCCCTTTGCCCATTAATAACACTGAAGCCTTTGTCAAAGCTGGCTCCAGATTCACAGCAGAGTGGTGTTTAATTTGGGTGGTGTAGCACATAGTACAGGTATGTTCTTTGAGATGTAAGTAAAATTCTACTTCTTCTGTGGAAAAAGTGAATGATGAGTATCAGCTCCACCAACAGTAACATTCAAAAGGGATTACAGTACAGGTTATAGAAGTACTTGCGATTGTTTTTTTATGAGAGAACTCAAAGAAGAAGAAAAAATTCTAAAGGGGATTTTTCCAATCTATTTATTACAGTAGAACTCTAATTACAGCTGAACTTCACCAGTTCCCTTCTCTGAGTCTCTATGGTGGTCTATGTGGTTTTCATCTGGAAGGAAGTACTGGGAACTTTTGGGCAGAATTTGACGCATCTCTGTACAAAAGAATTCAGTAATATCTTGTTACTTTGGAAGTATCACATGCTTTCAGCTGCAATGCAACAGAAAGGAGAATAAGGAGATGCATGCAAGTTCACAAGACTATGTAGTTTTAAACTGATCATAAGTGCGAAGCAAAGGAGCACATACAAACTTCATGTCCTTCTGAAGCTCATGCAGAACATGAAGCAAAATGTTAAAACAGCACACAGGAGATTTTTGCAGTTCTTTGGGAAAGACTAGGTAAGGAAAGAGGAGGCAACAAGCAGAGATGGAAAAAGATGAGGTTAGAGGAGTGAAAGTATGAGAATGATAGGGCGGGGAGGGAAATGGAAGAAAAGGTGAGGTAACACTGATGGGGTTTAATTACAATGGAAAAGGAGACTGAGGACAAATGTGATAACAGACTAAAGTCAAGTCAGGGCTTTAGCAAATCATTTGGATACCTTGTAGTTTAGTGGTTTGTCCTTACCTCTTTCTCCTCTCCTACCCTGGTTCTTACTCCTGGATAGGGGCCTCCAATGCTGGAGGGACTGTTTTCTCTCTGGGACCTTTATTAAACTTGCCTCCCTCACCATTTACTTCCTCTCCTGCTTTTGTTACAAAACTGGATACAGTGACTAGAACTGTTGAGTAGGATGTTCCAATTATTTATACTTTTATTCTGTTCCTACTTCCATTTTTGTTTGTTTGTTTGTTTTAGCTATATTCTCACTCTCTTGTGAGAATGGTAGTGTTTGTTTTGGGAGTTCTGAGGCTTCCCTTGTCCTGTAAGTCCAGTAAAATGCAGTGAGAACTGTTCCCTAGGGACCAAAAGAGAGGTCCAGCCTGATAAACTAGATTAAGTCATATGAAATGGCTAATCCATTAAAACTCTGTAAGTGTGGAAGCTAATCTCAGTAGTCACTTTTGTAGAAAATGATCAAACCAAATTTACGAGACAGATTTATTTGCTTTGGTGCAATTGCAGGAGCATCACAGACTTAGACAACAGTGAGTTGTCTGTTGTCCTGTGCAATTACTGCAATTTTCTGTGGTTTGCACAGCAAAGAGGCCTGACTTCCTCATGTAAGAACTCAGATGTTAAATCTCATTTGGTAGGACTTTGAATTGAAATGTTAGCCATTTTGAAAAAAAATGAACCCACTGCTGACCAAAATTATTTTTCTTGTTTCTTTCTACAGGAAGTCACCAAATCTGTGCAACCCCTTCTGCTGGGGAGAATAATAGCTTCCTATGATCCAGACAACTCTGAGGAAAGATCCATAGCCTACTACCTAGGCATTGGTTTGTGCCTTCTCTTTTTTGTGAGAGCACTGCTTATACACCCTGCTATATTCGGTCTTCATCATATTGGAATGCAAATGAGGATAGCTATGTTTAGCTTGATTTATAAGAAGGTAATTGTTTCACTTATACTCCAAGCTAAGCCTCTGTCTGAGTCTCTGTAACTTTTTGGCTAGTTTGCTGAAAGATTGATAATTTTGTGAAGGTACACAAAGTACAAGGAATAATAATGTAGCTAACAGATTCTGACAGCTCTCAATTTCCCAGTCCGAAGAATTAAATCTACAGCTGGTTTGACTGAAATCAGCCTCTGTGAGTTCAGACCTGCTGCATATGTGGTGAGGTGCCTTGTTTTACCATTGTGCTCCTGTTCAAAATGTGTACTGCAAAGGAAGAATAACATGCTGCTGGCCAAAGAATATCTTCAAATGAGAATTAGAGGTGAAGATTTAAACAAAAAATGTAACATTGATGGGATTGAGTTTGAATGATGTTGTGTGACATCACTATAGCATGAAGAGTCAACAGATACTGACCCACCACACATTCAAAAATACAAAGAAATAATAAGTTACTCTGTTTTACGAGTACCCAAAGAAGATAATTTAAACAAAAATGTTAGTTATTCTAGTGTAAAGCTCACTGTGAAAGCATCTTTCAAAAGTATTTGTCAAGAGAGGCAACAGTAGGAGATTTTTGTGGATGCACAGCTGCAAACAGCATGCACGCCTAATTAAAACTTGCATTTGCATATATATCTATATCCATAAAATATGCAACAGGAAGCAAGGACTAAGTCAATACATCAGTATTTTTAAAGTAATGTAATGGCTATATTGAATTCAAGTGACATAAATAACAAGTTTAATGAGACTTTCTTTGTAGCATAAACAAATAAGTGGAGTATTACTTATACTACTGCATCATTGCTTATCTTTTTATCTTTATTTATTGTGTTTTATGGAGATAACTTAGCTGACAATTTTTGCATGGTTTTGTTTTCTTTTACAGATCTTAAGACTGTCAAGCAGAGTTCTGGATAAAATAAGTACTGGACAACTGGTCAGTCTTCTTTCCAACAATCTGAACAAATTTGATGAGGTGCGTCATCAGTTGTTTAATTCACTTGGTGATCCATCAAATACAAATGTCAAGCTGTTCATGACAGATATTAAGGAGGGAAGGAGCACAAATGAAGAACTGCACTGAGTGCTCATTGTAGACTAAATACTCATTCATTACCTTGAGAAAATGTGTTGGCACATAGTCTTAGAAATGCTCATTCTGATTCTTATGACATTCTTTATCTCCTATGCTGATTAGAAGAGGAAACCTGAAAAGCAGTTACATCATAAAGACATGTTTGTTCTTCAGTCCAGTGAGAACCTGCCAGGAAACCTCTGGGTTAAACAGTTGGTTTCACAGAAGTCAGAACTTGCTGGTTCAACCTTTGCATTTTACTTCCTGATGACTGCATCCCTTTACTGAGGTGATTCAGTCCATTTCCGTCATTGAACATGCGATGAGGTTTAGCCTCCTGTTCCTATTATTACCTGGTCCACTAAAAAGGGATTATTGATTAAAAACTGTGTTAGGAAGTCTTAGACATCCGTCTTATAAAATGTCAGAGAGTCTTCTGTAAAACTTCTCTTCTGTTAGAGACTACAATGAATCCCTGCTAACGCCTTTAGGAACTGGAAACTCTATAAACTTCTGTTCTTCATGTCTGTTTAATTGGCCCTTTGGTAGTATAAGATTTGCTTCCCATGAAGACACAAGGTCAGAGAGAGTGTAGACACATGGCTGGAACTGCAAGGTGTATTTACTTTAAGCATGTATGACTGTATAGAGTAATGTCAGCTTAAGACAAGTGGCGTGTCAATGCTGCAGTGTAGCTGCAGTAGCAGAGACTCCTGTTCACCTGATCATGGGATTCACTCCAAAATCTCCTGAATGAGGACTGCATGGAACTAGATGTGTTCATACAACGCTCATCTCTTCACCAAAGTAATATTTGCCTTCTATATCAGATTAAAACACTCTCAGAAGATTCTTACATGGATTTTTCTCATCTTACAGTGGTTGAAACAGCCAGCATTGATGCCAAATTTGGTTTACTTTTACAAAGCTGTGACGTTTCCACATACGTATATGTAACAAAGAAACAAAGAGACAGTTGCAGATTGAACTTTGCCTTAGATAAATCTAAGTTGAGGTGCAGAATGTGTATGTATTGCTGCACTCTCATCATAATTAACACCCAGAATGCTATGTGCTCAGGATCACAAGTCCTCCTTTATAAACTTGTTTTTCTACTGGAAATATTTGTACCATTCTTCACTATATTTTTCAAAGTGTCACTTTAATGACTACTTCCTTTTCATGTAGTTTTCAGAGGACATCTCTAACTTTTATTTTTTTTTTCCTACTGTGGCCTTCTGTAGGGTCTTGCTCTGGCTCATTTTGTATGGATTGCACCATTACAAGTGGCACTGCTGATGGGATTGCTCTGGGATATGTTAGAAGCTTCTGCATTCTCTGGACTTGCTTTTCTGATAGTCATGGTCTTATTCCAAGCCTGGCTGGGACAAATGATGATAAAATACAGGTGACGAGAATGTTTTAAAATATTTCAATATAGTTTCCTGAAACACATTGATTTTAAGAAGCTTATGCCACTTGATTAAGGTACTCTGGTTATGAAATTACATAGGATGAGTCCAAAGAGTGTTTGCTGTGTAGGGAAAGTTACAGACAAAATTTCACTTATTTAGCAGCAGGTGTCTAAGCTTAAAAAAAATGAAAAGTCTAACATGGAGTAAATAGTGATAAAATTAGGTATAGCATTAAATCTAGAATTTTTAGAATTGAAACTCCTTGTTAGTTACTCCATTCATCCTTTTTAGAATTTCTATTTTCTTCATTTTAAAACAATTATTTGATTTCTAATAATTTCTTCTTCATTCTTCATAATAATTCTGGTAAACATTTTTAGCAGAGGCATATATAGAAACTGTTTTCAAAAGATATAATGGGATACAAGCTAACTACACAGGATGAAAAAGATGAAGATTGACCTACTGCCTTTTTACTTTGTAGGAATAAGAGAGCAGGAAAGATCAATGAGAGACTTGTCATCACGTCAGAAATAATTGAAAATATACAGTCAGTTAAAGCTTATTGTTGGGAAGATGCAATGGAAAAAATGATTGAAAACATCCGTGAGTAAGTGTATTCATTTGTTACAGAAATTTTTTTGTGTGCTCAGAAAAAAAAATAGGTGGCTGTGAACATCATCTGTGGTCATGTCAGTTAAGAAGTAAAGCAACAGCTATTAATCCTCAATAAACTGACCATACATTCCCACACTGCAGCTTGGGGGTTTTTCCCCTTTTTTTTTTTTTTTTTTCCTCAAGTTTACTATGGAGGCGAGATTTTTTTATTTACTTCCTCATTTGTTATAATGATGTTTCAGTGGTTAGTTTGCGCAGGTAAAACAACTGTGGGATCTGTGTTTGTTTCTGGACAACCCTTTCCTCATCTTAAAAGAAAAAGTTCTTTTGTGGAGGTTACTTAAGACTTAACAGATGTCTCTGTTCTGGGGTGAAGGAAACAATACGAATATGTGCAGCCTTTTTCTGAGAAATGTAATAAAGCTGGTTATAAAACTTGCATACAATCTGTGAAAGGAGTAAAGTAGTGTAGATTCATGTTTTTATCCTGCACGTTTACATTAACATTTATTGTCTGTAGATGGCCTTGTAGAATGCTTATCTCCTCAATTAATATAAAGATTGAACTGTAACTACCAGACCTGAAGGAGAAAGGAGGTAAAAGTTAGCTAAGGCCTGTGAGAAGGAAGACTTTGTTACCAACAAGGAGTTCTGGGGAGAGGGAGGAGAAGTGACACATTGATTGATGGGTGATGCTGCATTAAAGGCACTCCCATGTGTCCCGTGTGTTTGTTTAGTCCTTTACAAAGAAATAAAATTCTGTGCCAGGTGTGTGATTGGGAAAATAAAAGAAATCTAAGTGTCATATTATCATGTAAATAACAGACATAAAATCATATTGTTCCACAAACACCTACTTGTTCAGCTGCTTTCTGAAAAACAACCCAGGGAAAGTGAAGTGTTCTTTACCATTAGAATTTGTAATTATTTACTATAAACAATCAGAGAAGCTCAGTCTGAATCCAGGTCATGAGATCTAGCTCGAGGATGGAACTTGTTTAGGATTCCCCTGATGTCACTGGTCACATGTATTGCTTTTAGGAAATTTGAGAGCACATCATGCTAGCAAATCCTCTAGAAATTGATTAAATAAATTGTAGTCCACGAACTGGTCACAGAAACCTGGAAATTGGACTGTTATTTTATTATCTATATTTTCTATAATAATTTATAGTAAATTTTGTAATGATGGAGTTAATTTTTATTGTATGATGAATGGATATTTAAAAGACAAGAATGCTAGCAATATTACAAGATCAAGGTACTTCTCCTACAAAGAAAGGCTGAGATAATTGGAATTATTCAGCCTGGAGAAGAGAAGGCACTGAGCAAACCTTACTGTGGCCTTTCAGTACCTGAAGGGACTCTACAAGAAATCAGGAGAGGGATGTTTTGCAAGGGTACATAGTCATAGGACAAGGGGGAATGGCTTTGAATTGAAGAAGGGTAGATTTAGATTAGATATTAGGAAGCAGTTCTTCCCTGTGAGGGTGTTGTGGTGCTGGCAGAGGTTGCCCATAAAACCTGTGTATGCCTCATCCCTGGAAGTGTTCAAGGTCAGGCTGGATGGGGCATGGAGCAGCCTGGTCTAGTGGAAGGTGTCCCTACTTTTCGCTGGAGGGTTGGAAGTGGATGATCTTTAAGGTCCCTTTCAACCCAAACCATCCCATAATTCTATGATTCTTCTGTATTTTTTTTAAGTCATCCAGAGGGTCACTTGGTGAAGACATCACCAGAGCAAGTCAACCCAGAAATATCAGAGTTTCAATTGAATTTGGCTTGTGGAATCAGCTCTGCAGGACCTCCCAGTCATTTGGCTTGTCAAGCTGCTTGTGCTCGAAGCCATGTCTGTGTTTTAGCCATTATAACTCAGTCATCGCAAAAGCATTTTTGCGTCCTGGCATTTTCTCATACAGGCCATTTTAATCAGCTTCAGAGACACCAATGTGGGCTGTCTACCCTGTGACCTCTTAAGTCTGCACTGAAAATAACTCTTCATAACAGATGCCTGAATAAACATTCCTGCACTCCTATGGGCTATGCAGTGTATTCAGTGAAGTTAAAAAAACACCCCACCAAACTGTTCCTCTGAACCATGGCATAGCACTGGAGAAAGTGAAGGTTGGAAGTGTCTGTACTTTGCCAGCAGAGACACATCTTTATATAAAATGAAGGATCTCAAGCTTATGTATTAGTACTGGTTCCTGCAGCATCACTCCAAAACCGGGCATTCACTGGTCTACACTCTGTATATGCAGAGGCTTGCAAGGCTTGTAGGGTCCCTCACATCTCTTTCCAAGTACTCATATTGCATCAGCAAGACCTGTCCCAAGTAAGCGTGTAATCTACAGAGCTTTCAAGTCTGTATCACAGACAGAACCACCTCTGGGAAACTTTTGCTTGTGGCTGCATCAGTCTGTAGTTGGTACTTGGGAACATACTGAAAAAGTTGTTCGTGCATTCCTGACTGCACAGGAGTCAGTAAGATTCTCTGTAGACTGAGATTCTATGGAGTAAGGAAGGTGGAGAGCAGACTCCCTGCCTTCCACCTCTTCAAATGGAGGTTAAGTGGCACCTTAATTCATGGGTGAAGCCATTAGTAGGTTGCCAAGCAAAAGAAGATGACCTTATAATCAGATTGTCTATTGTTAAGGTTTTTCTATGGTAACATATAGCACATCTGGCATTTCAAAGTACCTTTTTTGTAGAGGAGTTATGCATCTAAATGCTTCAGGGAGTACATCACATACCACAGTGTTGGATGCTCGAGGTTGGTTGTGCCAGGAATTGAAGAGGCTTGTGGCTTATTGGGTATGTAAATCATGACAGATTATTGTTGCTTTGTCTGGCATCTCTGAACGTTAATGTCAACATTTGACTCTAATGATTTTTTTAGGCCCAAAAAATGTTTGGAGACTTAATTTCTAGCTGCAGTTCTAGAAAATAAGAAGGATGAGTGAGCCCCTGAGTTAATTGTTATGCCAACAGTTCCATCCAAAATATTTGTAATTTGTGAACTGTGAAATCTTACACTAAAATATATATATATATATTTTTTTTTTTTTTCTGACAGAACTGAACTGAAGCTTACACGAAAAGCTGCTTATGTGAGATATTTCAACAGCTCAGCCTTCTTCTTCTCGGGCTTTTTTGTGGTGTTCTTAGCTGTGCTTCCGTATGCTTTGATTAAAGGAATTACTCTCCGAAAAATATTTACCACCATTTCCTTCTGCATTGTTCTTCGAATGACAGTGACCAGGCAGTTTCCCGGCTCTGTACAGACCTGGTATGACTCTATTGGAGCAATAAACAAAATACAGGTAGGGTACAGAGACTAAAATCTTCCCAAGTACGTAAGCTAATTCTTTATATCATGTTATCTTGTCGGCTGATCAGCAAAAGCACACAGCATTTATGCAGACTTTTTGAATATATGTTGCTTTGACTAAACACCATGAAGTGTCATTATAAATCTTGATATTGTTCCCCAGGCAGAATAACCACACATAACCATGCTACCTGTTTGCTGCTTTTTTTCTGAAACAGTGATGTTTAGTTCTTTTTCACTGCAGAACAAGAAACTTACTAAAATCATAACTTGTGGTACTTAAGAGAAGTTTTTTCCTTCAGAAAAGGAAATTCAAAATTAGTACATGTTTTAAGTTGCATGGCTTCCAGGAGCTTCAGTCACAGATCTTCTGTTTTTCTAGATGTAATGGCAACAACAGCAGGAGACTGTACATTTTATGCAAATGTGCATTGCATTCATTATGAGTAGCACACATAATTAAGGTACCAGTCAAATAATTATTACCCACCTTACCTACTGAGATCACTTGCTCATGTACCAGCATGAGGGACTTATCTGCAGAGTAAAATCAGAGCGGATTCTCAATAACTCTGTCGTTTTTATATGCTGTTCTGAAATTACTCCCTAGGAAGAGAATTCTTACACTATTTTGGGGTGAAATCTTAGACCTTTTTTATTGCATATTTATAGATGCAGGGTTTTTTGGAGAACATAGATTTTATTATTTTTAGTGTGATAAAAATACCTAATACAGAACCTAAAGATCTTAATCAGATGTCTGAACCTCAGTCTAGAATAAGAAGTAGGTGTAGGATTTTGATGACTTTTAACTGGGCAGGAAATTTAAGAAATCTAGCCATATACCTTTCTATTTGACATTCAGAAGTCTGCCTTGTTAGGTCCCATTGTGAGCTTTCCTTGTTCTCTCAGATTCCCTAGACATTAGTGGAAGTATCCTGTCTCTCCTGTTTCCTGGAAGAGTGTGTCCAATGCCCTGGACACAGTCACAGAACTGGCCATCCCAGTTGTCACAACATTGCCCTCACTTCACTGAATGCTTGTCTTTGGAGATGTTAACAAGTTCTGGGTGCTCCAGAATCCATTTGTGGCAGGTTCAGTATAGTCCCCATAGACAGACAGGACAGAGTAGTAGGACACCAAAGCCCTTTACTAGTCTTAAGAAACATAAATAAGAATAATAAACCACTCATACATCTCTGATTTAATTTCTACATCTGTTTAGAGAGTTGACTGGGCCAGGTATATCTCCTGGGTTATTCTATTTTCACATGTTTTTTAGACCGTGATATTTCAGAATCAGTGTGCCCTCTCTGACTATCACTGCTCCAGGAACTCCACTAGATGACCCCTTTGTTATGAAAGCATAACTATAATTTCCTCTTCTTTTTTTTTTTTTTTTTTTTTTGAATAAACCATGTGTGTCTTGCCTGCAGTTTTTCAGTTCCTGCTCTTTTAATCAGCTGCTTAATTGTTATGCCAACAGAACCCTTCTTCTTGTTCTACTTGGAAAATTTGCAAGTGTATTGTTAAGAACTGATTTCCCCATGAGTCTGCTTAGTTTTTCCATTGTATTGCCCATGTAATCTATTTGCTTCCACATAGTTTAGAAAAGTAGAATTTGGCGGAGACAATATCTACAGACTGCATAACCATAATAAAACAATGGAATACTCTGCCTTTCCTACATTAGCATAGGCTTACTCTTACTTCCTAAGACTATCCTAGAAGGCAACACGAGCACCGGGTTGCTGACTTGTGTCATTTGAAATTACACTACATCAGTGCTGCACTTGCCAGGATCATTATCTGCCTTTTATTTTTGTAGGTAGAGAGATCATTCCAACTCTTTTAACCTCTTGCATATTTGGAAAAGGGAGATACCAGCATGTAGCTGCTTTGTTTCACTGTTTACCAGAGTGCAAAGTTCTACATCTTACTCTAAAACCGAAGGTTTATTTGAAAAGAGTTAAACTCAGAGAGGTGATCTTGCCAGACAGAAGTCCTGAAAGCAAAACAAGTGCCAAGTTTTGATATTCTTTCTAAATCAGAACAAAATACCTTTATGGCTATGTTTTCACTAGCAATGAAAGAATTGGTATGGTAGTTTCAAAAATATTTCCTTCTGCATCCAAAAATGTTGCATGATTTATGTTTATGCTTCTGCTGAAAGCACTGTAATGCAAAAGTGCCACCAGAAGTATTAGTGCCCCGTGTAGGCAAATAAGGACTGCTTTGTGAGATATGACCTTGTCCCTTACTGTTTCATCTGCTTTCATGGTGTTTCTAGGATTTCTTGCTGAAAAAAGAATATAAAGCTCTGGAGTATAATCTAACAACCACTGGGGTTGAGCTGGACAAAGTAACAGCTTTTTGGGATGAGGTTGGTACTTTTACCCAAACTATATTAAAACACAGAGTGTATTTTTTTTTTTTAATGTTTGCCATGATGTTCTCTAAAAAGAGCAGCCTACACTCTTTCATTTTAACTAGCTTCAGCTCTCAGCGGGTAAGGAATATTTAGCAAGTAATTAATGCATGATATCAAATTATCCACAGTTGAGAAACTTTGGAAAAAGCCTTTTAATAAGTGTTAAGGCCTGTAATAAGTAGTTATTACTGACTTAGGCCAGCCTTATAAAAGATCAGGCTATGACATGTATAAACATTGGAAAACAGTTCTATAATAAGCAAATTTTGTTTGTGTCCACAAATTTTGGTGCAAGTCCAATTTATACATTTTTAGAAGTATATTTAAGAGTATGAGTATTTTATTGGTAGACAAAGTAACATGAGAAAAGTAAGTTCATATGTTTTCATAAATCTTTAGTACAATATACATCTCTGCATATGCATGTTTTATTCATTTTTAATGTACATCAAATATAAGTATCAAATCCATGTATGTTGCAGGGAATTGGAGAGCTGTTTGTGAAAGCAAACCAGGAAAACAACAACAGCAAAGCTCCTAGCACTGACAACAATCTCTTCTTCAGTAATTTCCCCCTTCATGCCTCTCCTGTTCTTCAGGATATAAATTTCAAGATTGAGAAGGGGCAACTTTTAGCTGTTTCTGGATCTACTGGAGCAGGCAAGGTATTTCTGCTTCTGCTGGTTCAACAAGAGTCTTAAGAACTATAAGGACTAATACTGTGTTGTTACCTGTATTTTTACTGTATTCTTGCTATCCTGTGCTTGCTGCAGAAATGATGGCTGCAGGAAAAAGTATGGATAATCTGCAAGTTTCACTAAAATAGTTACTTGAAGTTCTATACTGTGGCCGATATGAGATAGAGTTTGCTGGATATTTTTTGTAAGAGAAGGTTACAGAATTATAATTTAATGCAATTTAATGGCAAAATGTTTTCCCATTGGAAGTAAAAGGAAATTTTACAGGAGTAACGCAGACTGAAACCTAACGTTAAGGCTCATGGTGAGAATCTCTCTGCCTTTAAATAAAATTAATATAGAATAGATATTCTGATGGCTCAGTGTGCTAGAAAGCTTCCCTCCCCCCCCCCCCTTGCTAACATTTTAAGGAAAAAATTGAACACAAGACGGTTTGTAATGGGACAAGGCTGACAGGAAGATAACCAGGTATGTGTGTCCTGGACACGTAGTGTACCTGATCACTTATCTCTGCTTCCTATAGTGCCTCACCTGGGCTTCCTGAGACTCAGATGCTGCTGAAATTGGTGGTTTGCTGTGAAAACTTGTGGTTTCGATTATTCATCATTTTACTACCCCAAAATGTTATCAATGCATTTAGTATGCAGATGACACTTCCAATAAACATCATTAATATGAGTTGAACTGTGATACTCTTTTTCACTTTGAACAGCAAGTAATTAGATGAGTCTTGATGAGTCTTTCATCTTCACTGGGTTTTTTAAGAGGATGTGAAAGTTAAAACAAATGTTCATCATGCTTCTCCTGATTAATAAATTATAGGTGAAAATATTATGATTTCTTTTACTTGCATGGGGTAAAATCTTTGGTCTGTTGGAGTCAATGACAAAGGAACCCATCAATTTCAGTATGATCAAGGCTTCTTATTTTTCACTAATGATCCCCACAAGAGAGAGCAAGGGACTTAGAACATGGGATTATCCTCAAGACGATGTGTTAAGGTGCATTTTACTGTGATACTTCTGAATTAATGGAATAGTTTATCTATTGCTATTGCTAATGCTGGTAATTGTAATATAGAAATGTGAACTAGAAAAAGCTGAAGGATGTGTGTATATCCCCTTTATTCTGCTATATAGGAAATTGAGGAAAATTTAGATTACCCTGAAAAATCTGTATGATTTTATGCATACAAAAGATTTGCACTTTCCACGGCAATAAAAATAAAAACCTTATGATCTTAACTCAAAAAGTAATACTATAAAAGTAAAAAAATAAGGTTTGCCTGCCACCCCCCCCCCCCCCCCCCCAAAACACTGCCCTTTACACCTTCTTTATGTAAGAGTTCCTTCATGGTGCTTGAGGCTGTTACTATATATTCCAGGAATTGTCAGACCTGTGAAACAGACTGCACAATTTTATCTGTATTAACTATTTAATCTATAAGAGGTATGAAGCCTGACATCAGCTCTTTAATATTGCTTCAGTACTAGCTAGGGTTTGTTTCGGGTTTTTTTCGTTTTCTAATTTGTGTTATATGGCACAAGATGCAGTGGTTTAACACCCAGTGTACAAAACATACCAAGCAGCTGTCCTTTGCAAGATTGGGAACTTCTTACTCTGCCTTTTGGAAAAGTCAGATTCTGGTATAAGGGAAGGAATCTCATAAGATTCCCCCAGTATATTGCACAACTTGCAAAAGGATCTGTGGGCTTGACAGCATGAAACTGTGACTTAGACAGATTTTTTAGATCTTTGGCTGTTACGTCCCAACTTTGTTGACTGTTTATTAGTGTTAAGAACACCACCGCAATGGCTCTGTAACATATTTTTCCGTGTATTTCTCAATTCTATTCTTTGATCTAGTAGCCAATGATGTGTGACAAGGTTACTACAAGCTACTGATTAACTTTGAAATTATAACATGTCAGTACCGAAATTGCAATCAATTCTTTTATGAAGGGAAATAGTAAATATACTTAGGTCATGCATTCACGTAAATGAGTTAACAGTTACAGAGGAAAATTCAGATCATACTGAGCAATTGTATATACTTACACAAAGAAATTGCATTTTTCAAGGCAATACAGATAAAAATACTTATAAGTACTAGCAAAATTATAAACATAAACTGTTGTACAAAGAACAAACAAAATCGTCACTGATAATGTGAAAAAGCAAATAAAATTCTCTATAAGTACTAGTACCTTATGTCTGTATGTGTTTCACAGATAGATTTTTACCTTGTAAAATTATTGATAGCTTCATTAAAATGACATACTTTTGCAGCAGTGTGCCTTTTTTGCAAGATATCTTACACAATTTTTATCATTTATTGAATGAAGTTTCTCATATACTAGAGGCCTTTCAGAATCACACCTATCATGAAAATCTCCACTAATTGCAGCTTGCACTAAATCAATACTTACAGGGAAATTCTTGACGAGACAAATATGCCATTTAAGTGACTTAGTAGAGTGACCCTTTGTTCAACATTTCTTTTTGTTGTACAGATCTCTGATATATTAATCAAGTGTTGATGTTTTTTCAGACTTCTCTTCTGATGTTGATAATGGGGGAATTGGAGCCTTCGCAGGGTAAAGTTAAACACAGTGGAAGGATATCCTTTTCACCTCAAGTTTCCTGGATCATGCCTGGAACAATAAAAGAAAACATAATTTTTGGTGTATCCTACGATGAATACCGGTACAAGAGTGTCATCAAAGCCTGCCAGCTAGAAGAGGTTAGTCATCTAGGAGTTTTAAGACCTGTGACCCAACCCAAGTGAAAAATCCCAAAGAATAGGTATGGGAATGGGGCTTAAAGCAAGTGAGAAATTTCTGAGATTTAAGGAACTCAGCCTGACATTCCAATTTGGTGGAATGTCAAGTCATCTTGTTGCCAGCTGCTTGGGAGATACACTGACATTGACAGTTCTGGTAATTTACACAACAGAAGCTAAGTAAGCTGGCTCAGAGATTATATGGTATCTGCCTTCTCAGCCTTCCTTGCTAGTTAAAAACCTGAGTAAGCTTACTGATGTTCAAGAAATTATGTACAAATATATTATTCCTAAATACTTTTTGTCATATTTCTTCCACATAAAGAAACTTTTCCTTACAGTTTTGGAAATTAACCTGTTTTTCTCCTTTCTTTTGCGCTTCAAAAATGGCTCCAGGGATAGCTCAAACTTTGTGGCAGATATCTGAATTATTTAGGAGAAAATCTTGATTAAATTTGGGATTTTTTCTGTGTATACACCAGAAGTTCTTACTCTGGAGATAATTGCGGGTTCCATCCTTATGTGACATGGAGTCCACAATGAGTACAATCACATTAAAATGTCTTTTTATGTGTTTGATGTTGACAGAGGGTAGTGTAGGGAAGTATATTTTACACAAAGCAAGAAACAAAAGGAGCCAATATTTGAGACCTTTGCAAAATTTGCTATGCCTCAAGATTTTTTCTGTAATATACAAATAAAAACAGTAAATATCTAATTTTGCTGAATAGTTTTTCTTTTGGCCACATAGTGAAACATATTTTTCCTTATCACCAGTCAAGCAAGAAACCATAGCTAGTTTGTTTAAAAAATAAGATAAGGTTACTGTTGCATTTCATCTCAGAGCAGGGTATAGATAAACAGTTAAATAATGTTGCCCTATATGTTTCTGGCCATTTCAGCTTATGTTTGGATTTTTGATTCGGTTTGCTGGAAATCTCTTTGGAAGCTCCTGAAGACAGGAGAATTAACAACTTCTGTGTCTGGCTTTTTGTAGAGTTGTCCTTAAACCCAGTTGTGAAAGTTATGGTCAGTGCCAAAGCTCCAGGAAACAACTGGCTTCAGCAGTTCTAAACTGCCCTTGCTCAAGGAGGCTTTCTAAGCCAGTCCCTTCCCAGAGCAGCAGGTGATTGCTGGTGGCTCAGTGTCTCAGTGCTGGTGGGACAGCTTGGTGTCTCAGTGGTTGTGGGATGGCTCCATGTCTCAGTAGGCTGCAGCTCCTTTGTTCTCCAAGCAGGCTCAATCAAGCCAGCTTTGATCTGTTTGGTGCAGCTCTGTGCAGAATGATATGCTTCACCTCCTAGCAGGGCTTATTATTTGAAATCAGGTTTGATACTTATGTGTTTTGTTTTGTTTTGTTTTTGTTTTTTTTGTCTCCTGAACTGAATAAGTTGGGCTGGTCTGAAGAGAAGGCAGAATAGTCTGGACAAAAGCCAAATGCATTACCTTATTGCTATTATTATGCTTTCTTGACTTGCTAGCTTTCATGTGTTAGTTACCAAACAAGACTCATTATGGCAGATTGAAGGATGGATTTCAAAAATGAATTCCCTGTTTATTCCACAGTATGACCTTTTGGGGGTTTATTATGTTAGTGCTTTGCATTGGAATTTGTGTGTGTGTGTTCGTTCTCATTCTTCAGAAAGGAGAAACCAAAGCAATTTTGCCTGAGTTGACTCTGCCCCCTTCTCTGCAACCTTTCCAGGTAGTTCTATATTCCACCTGAAAACAGGCCTGCTGAGTTTAATTCTTATGTGGAGTCCTCAAGAAACCAAGGATTGGTGATACAAAAGAGTTTATTTCCTTATTTCCCCTATGCTTCAAGTCAGTTAATGTAGAGCTCTTAACAATGACTAGTCAGATTTATTTCCAAGCTCCATACTCACCAAAACGCTTTTGGAATACCCAGTGGGCAAATAGATGTGTTAGTAGGGTAAAAAGTAATATACCTGTGAAGGGCCCCTTTTACTTTTCCATTTCCACCATCAACATATAGAGGAAGCAAACTGAAGATCTAGTCCAACTGGTAAATTTGATTTCTTTTTCCCTTTCTTTATTAGTGCCAATAAAAGACTGCAGGTCACTCTGTGTGGGCCAGGTCATACTGTTTATGTGGGTTTGAGGCTGCCAGACATTGAGTAGCCTGTCCTTGTCTGCAGCAGAACAGGATAGTGAAGCTAGGTGATGTCATAAAAGCTGCTCTTCACTCTGTTTTAGGTCTATAGAGATATGGAAATGATATTACAAAAGCATAACTTAAATAATTTGGGGTGCATGAGAATTTTCACGAAAGTCAGTGCTACATTCTCCTCCCTGACTTTTTTTGATTTGGTATGTAGTTAATTTACTAAGGAGGTATCACTTAGAGCCTCTTTAGAGTTGCTAAGGTTGCAAAGCAAATTTATCTCTAAGTAACTATGAAAGATAAAAAGTGCAAGTAAATATTTCCCAGAGCTTTTCATTTTTTTTGGGTGTCCAAGAATAGAATTTTCCCTGTATGGGAAATCAGATCTTTATTCAGAGATTAGAATGTGTCTTAAGTTAGATTCTGTAAAGTTGTAGAGAATGGCAACTCTGGTTATGTTAGCCATTACCTAAAAAACAGTTTGCTTTGGTAGTTTGTTCTTGATTGGAAGAAATTCTTATGTTGTTATAAAAGATATTCTCACAGCTTTGCATTTTTTTCTATTTGTGTATAGACCCATCAAAAGGAAGGTTAAAAATATGGGGTTTTCTTCTTCAGCTAATTTTGATTAATCACAAAAAGTATTACTGAAAAACAGTATGAGCAACAAAAGGATTTTCTTTTATTTCTTTTGTGAGCTTACATAAGTTTATAGGAATTTAAAGCATTGAAATGGGACATTTTTAGTCCAAGTAGTTCAGGTAGCTACATTTGTGCTTCTTTAACTCTCATAAGAGATTTCTCCCTTCAGCTTCTTAATCTTGTTGCCTTGATGCAATTCACCTGCCCCCCAGTTGTGCCATTATACTTGTTCATGATGTACTGTGAAACAGAAAATGAAGATTGAAAAGAAAATTGTTATGATATATTGGAGATCTACATACCTCGTAAATGCTCTGGTGAGATAGTTTGACAAAGTGTGTTTGTGTAGGGCACAACACACTAGGATGTAAGTCTGTGCCTGAGGTTAAAAGCTTAATTAGTGTGTACATGTCTCTCAAGCATCCTTTTTTCTCGTGCATAGCGTGGCCGTTGTCTCACCCAACGCTCCTCAGACGGGTGTGTGACTGACGGGTGGTCAGACACAGGGAACTGTCCTGCAGTAGATACGGTTCTGTGAGTCGACGTGTAGGAAACACGTGTCTTAATGGTGCTCCTTGGAGTGTAGTCCCACTTGATGGCACATGTGACAGCAGTAGAGTGGCATCATAGGTTTCATTCATGGTCTCTGGTCCTCACAGCTCTTCTCTGTGGCATTCTCTGCACATGGGGAGAGCAGGGGCAAGGGACACCACAGTGCAACCCAGTCAATGTAGGAGATCTGAGTTGTGGAAACGCTTCATGATGAAAGACAGTCGTGTGTGGAAGGCTCAGTGAGGGAAGTTTGTCAGATCTATCGAAGTACCACTGCTTCTTATAATCTCAGGATGTCACTGTACAGGTCCATAATACTGAAGAATCGTGAGATGGGTTCTCAGCTGCATCTCTGTGCACCAGTGATAGCATGCCTAGAATACTTTTTAGACTTATCTTTTTATGTATATTTTTTATGGTACTGTAGCCTGTTTTATGTATGTAAAATTACTCAGAACTTGATTACAATTACATTTCTTGGTTGTGTTTTTCCTTTGAGAGTAAGTAGAGCATCAGAGGAGTTAAAATCACTTTTTACAATGTTGTTCTCAGTACTGCAGTTTGTAAATGGGAGAAGAAGTTAAGAGAAAAGCAGTAAAAGGAGAATGAACAAAAAAAGAGTGCTTTGGGGTTGAGATAAAGGCACTGTCATTAGAGTTTCATTGGTGCTCTTGATATCTGAAAGAAACAGCCTTACTTGCAAAAATTCTTTCTGAAAGCCTGGCACACACTGAATATGACTGCAATGAGATGTAAGTTGTTTGTAGACATTTTCCATATTTTTGTGTAATGCTGAACTCAAGGGACTGCCAATACATTTAAATTACATGACCCATTCTGCAAAACATCACAGTAAAAAGTTTTCAAGATGTATAGATAAAGGGCTACTTGTTCCTTCTCCACTACCTTTTTGCTCTCTTTTCCTTTTCTTGAGAAACAGTGATTATTTTAGCAAATAAGAAAGCAGGATGAGTGCCTAATTTAATATGCCCTCTAAAATTAAGGTCCCACAAAGCAAATAAGAAAGTGAAGGTTTTAACCTCCTAGGGTACACTATTCCAGCACAGATCAGTAGTCCTTACTGTTTTCCCTTTATTTAGAAACATTTTTTTTAAATTGAAAACAATTTAAAATCGTTTTATTAAGAGTACTTTTGAGTTTGCAGGTATTACTTCAAGCAGACAAGATGTAGTTGGTATGGATTCTGAGTACATTTATGGGCAGTCTCCATAGGCAAGTGGAAAGGTACTCAAAAAGTAAGATAAGGTGAATTGGTGCTGCCTCAGCAGCACTTTAGACAAAGTGGTTTACCCTTTTTATCAAGTACCTTTCATCACATTCATAATAAAAAAGTCTAGCTAGAGAGTTTGAACTTTTGCCTAACACATCAATTAAGGATCAAGTATGTTGTAAAACCCACTGAGAGATGTAAGCTTCGAGTTTGTATGTCTGTGGAAATTTGCCACTAAATTTGAAGTAGTTCTACAAGTGTGACTTCTCTAAGGATCGTATTAATTGGAGGTTGTATTCATGTAATGGCAGGGATAACATGAATATTAATGGAAATTTGTAGGATTTAATTTGTAGGTGGTATGGGGGTTTGAAAAATCATTTTTACTCATGTTATGAAAAATAGAAAAAATATGTCTTGATTTTCAGTTATTTAGGCTGAAAAATCAGCATTTAGCCTGCTATATGCAGGGTATTGGATTTTTGTTTGATTTTACCACTTGATAAGTTAAACAGGTAAAACCTCTGGACAGTTGAATCAGGAATTTTCATGTTTAAATGCTGTTAATATTGAATAAACTCATCCTAAGGGAAGGCATGCCTCCAGTCAAGACTACAGAAACAGGCCTGTAATAGTTGTGTTTAAAAATAAACAAGCATCATATCCTGTTTGAGCGGGTCCAGTAATTCATGAGTTTTGATTCCATATTTCCATAACTTCCAGTTTTACCTTTTTGTTATATGAGATAGATATTTTTCCCACCTAGTTAATTAACTTAATCCTTCAAGAGTTACCTAAGAGTCCATAAACACATAATGGCAAACTACCTTTGAGAGATTACCACTCTCTAAGTAAACACACATTCTGATTTGAGAGACACCAGCTGCTCATGAATGTAATGTTTAACGTGGCATGCAAATAGAGGAAGTGTTTCCATGTGAAATTGAATTATATAATAGTACTAAAGAAGTTTGTGGCCAGATTCTGTAGAGTTTTGAGCTGGGTTTACTGGGAGTGCAGGAGATTAATTTTCATCTAATAACTAAATTATGGAGAGATTAACTATACAAAGAGACAGTCAATAGGCCAAGCCCAGGTTTGTGTTCCTGTGTGTTCAATGTCTCCTTGCAAAGGATGGTATCCACCCTGGGGGGAGAAGCTCACTGCAGTGCCAAGAATGCTCCAAAACAGAAACATATCCTTGCATTTCATGTACTGCTCCAGCTCCTTTTATGTGTGCTGATTTTGGGTTCGTTTTTGGTTGGTTGCTTTGGGTTTGGTTTAAGTAATTTTGTTTTGGTTTTGGTTTTTTTTTTTTCCTTTTTTTAGTCATATGACTAATCAGTAGGTGTTGAGAAGTTATTATGTCAGTGAGTGAAATCCTTTGTGCCATGATTTTGAGCCCTGTTTTCACAAGGGAAACGGGCAGATTACAAAGAGTGTGGAAGAGAGGAACAATAAAAGGTTCAAGTGTAGAACAGAGTGCTTTGTGGTATGTAATTCTCTACAAGGGGGTATTAAATGATAGCTTGGTTATCTAATCAGGTACATGTCTATGGTGTAAATTATGGGAGCAAGTGACTTAACCTGTCTTCACAGCTGGGGAGAGCCACTGGCATGTCAAGGTGAAATTCATCACATCCTAATATAAACAGCTAAAAGAGTATGAATGCCTCCTTCAGGCCAAAAGTCCATATAATATGTCACAGATTCACAGAATATCATGAGTTGGAAGGGACCCACAATGATCATCAAGTCCAACTCTTAAGCCCATCTGGGGATTGAACCCACAGCCCTGGTGTTATTAGCACCACATCAAACCTCCCACTCCCACCACTACATCTCAGACATGTGGGCCCCAAAGCTGGCTACCTTTCTGTTTTTTCCATCCCACACTGGTGTGATCCACTGGCCTACACAGACTCCTCTAACCGAAATTCTTATCTCTGGCCCAAAATCATTAGCAGATCAGCTGTGAAGCTGCAGACAGTGAGTTTTCTGGGTGAACTGGAAGTTAGGAGGCTATCACAGTTTCTTTGTAGCAGGGGAACATCTTGATTAGAGACAAACTCCCAAATGCAGTGACTTCAAGAAGTTTGTCAGTGATCACATAAATATGTATAGAAGACCCCCACCCACAATGTTCTCTGTTGATATAATTTAGTTAAAAAACTGTTTCAGTCAAGAGACCTCTCCCCACCCCTTTCCCTGTCTTAGGTACAGGGCTCTGGTCTGATTACCTTTGATGTTGTCCTGTCTTTTGTCTCTTTTCTGGAATCATATTTAGTTCTCTTACTCTGCCTTTAACCTACCCAAATGCAGTGCACCGACTACTTCACATTTCAAAAATCTTTTCCACGGAAATATTTTGCCACAGAGAAAACAAGTTTTGCCAGCATTTGTGTGAGTTTTGGGTGAGCCTGACACTCTGTTCAAGGTCACAAACTGTTGCAAAAACAAAGCTTGTGCTTTTGGATCATGAATCCTTCATAAAGGATTCAGCTAAAGTCTAACAAAAGCTTTTACTTACAGAATCACTGTGGAGAGAGATAGGAGTTACTTAAATAAAATAAAATTTAAAAAGAAATTATTTGAAATACATGGAAGAAATCTGTTTTTCTGGCTTAATTCTGTAGTAGGTATGAGTCTGACACACAAGTCTTGATTTCAAAACTGTAAAAAGTCAAAAGTTGATGATGATGAAAAAGGGAGTACTTCGGTAGCAATGTCAGTGGAGGATCTTCTGGGAATTGTGAAAATAAGCATAGGAAATGTTAGTGGTAATGAAGAAAAGGAAGGGGATAGAGATGACTGTAGAGGTGACTAATAAAATCAGAAGGTAAATGGAGAACTGAAATAGAATGAAGATAAAATGCAGAGTCAAGACTGCTGCTCTGTTCCATCAGTTTCATGATTGTTTTGTCTTTTATGAGGGAAGGCAGAAGAGAGACGATCAAACCCCACATAATTAAGGACAAATTTAAGGAAGAAAAAGAAGTCACATAAATAAAATACTTAGGTTGTATCATTAAAACTGCTTGAGTAGTTTGAGTAACCTTGGACATATTAAGCAACTCTTGGTTCTTACGGACTGTCTTCTGTCATGCTTTGTTATCTTCATTGTTGCTAATGATTTATCAAATGATTCTGATAACAATTAATCTCTACAGAAAAGACTTGGAGTGTGAAGTCCATTCTGAGGTTTCCTTTTTTAATAACAAGATCATATTTCCTGTTCACCCTGAAGCTATCCTGGCTGCATTCTTCCTTACCAAGCCCAAAGGTGTTATGAGGGCCATCCCTTTACTGTTGAGGTAGATGAATGTGGCATTTTCACTGCAAAAAATGCAAATAACTATTAAAAAGGGTATAATGCATGATATTAACAAGGTTTTAATGTATCAATAGTTACCAACTGGTTTCTCAATTTAAGCATTTAGAAATAGATGTGTTAAAGAAAATCCAGTGGCTACTTCATGCTTTATGCATGTGCTGAGTCTTGTTCTGTTCAGCATCATCACATTAGATTTGTCCCTGGCTTGATTTCACTTCCTGCATAAAATGACAGCAAGGATGTATTTGGACCAGCCCTATGTACTTTATTACAATAGGTCATGCGTGTTCCAACAAATAACATTGTGTGTCTATTGGACTTCATTACTTTGTTTACGCCTTTGACAGAAATTACTAAGCATTTTTTAATTATTATAATTACAGCCTGAAAAGTTCTTTGTCTGTTCCATGCCATATATTATCTTGAGGTGAAGGGTAGAGGAGAGCAGATGGGGAACGCATTAAAAGTTTGATTAAAATTCCATGTTGACACACCTGCAAAGGAATATATCTGATGAAATCTCGCAACCTTTAAAGCAATGAATTTCAGTAGAGCTGGGATTTTACCTTGTTTGCAGGAGAAGTTATGCTGGGCCCAGTTCTTCACCTGGGTTTTTTGGGAAGGAATGGAATTAGGAAACAGCAAGTGCACCAGCACCATTTCAGGCTGCAGTACTGGTAGAAATGGGAAACAGCTTAAGTGAGCTTAGAGATCTGGATACTTAATCATGCAAGCCCCTATGTTAATGCTGAATTTATAGATGAGTAAATGATTCCTGCATACATAATGAGACCACAAGTGATCTGATCAGGTTGTCTCAAAGAAATGCCAAAAAACATTTTATGCCAGAATTTCACGTGTTCTCTCTAAGTACTTCATGACTTATAAACAGGTGATTTTGTCACATTCAGAAAATGTTTCTTTAAAACTGTTGCTAGCACTATTTTTCACATTCCTTTTTCTGTAAATACCTGAGCTGTTCTGTTAATACCAAGGATTTTCTTGTGTGACTCCATTTACGAGAGGGAAATAACTAGTTAACATGAGAATAATTTAAAAATCACCTGCAATAGATTTTCCGTACATAAGAGCATCTTGATTTTAAGGTCAGAATCCTCTAAGTCAGGAAGAAAATGCTATTATCAAATTAAAGAGTTATGAGAATCTCCCATTTCCTGACAGACCAGGCGGTCACTTTCTAGCTCTTGTGGCTGGACCCTTCATCTGTCACTGTTCCAAGCCTGAACAGCATTGTTCACTCTGTTCCTGAGGTCAGGGCAATTTGCAGGGGAGGAAGAAGGAAACATTTTCCTGAAGGATATTTATTTATTTATTTATTTATTCTGCAAAACCTCAGAGGCCTGGAATGCCAATAGGCTGCCCAACAGCCATCAACCATCAAAATCACAGCAGGAGCCATCAAATTTGCATTGTGTATGAATTTGTATGTAATACAAATTTACAGAGAGCAGCTCAACTTAGATTCTGAGGTGGTATTGCCCAGAAGGTGCTTCATGAGGCTTCCAGTCTGGAAGCCATAGGATTTCTGTGGGTGCTGCAGACAGCATACAGACAGCTGAGTTCCTGCCTGCCTCTTGGCTGCCTGCAGGACAAGATCCCATACCAGGACACCCCTTCCAGAGCACAGCCTAAAGATTGCTGTCAGAAGCTCAGGTTCTGAGTAATAAGGCATGCCACCTTTTTTTCTCCCAGAAACTGCACTGAAAGGAAGAACAGTGCATGAGAACGCTGGAGCTGATTTGGTCTGGTACTGGATGCCTCAGACAGCTTCCTTGGCTGCAGGGGATCCCTGCCTTGGGAGCGGGAAGGTGTGCACAGGCAGTGTGGTGCTGCTGAGCAGTGAGCACAGGCACTGGAAGCTCCTGCCATAGTCAGGGATTCCCACTCACTGCATGGCAAACTGCCGTGGCAAACTTCCCTGAAATTGTATCCCCTGGAAGCCAAGGTGCCATGAGGCACAGGAAGCTCATCCAGCCTGTATTTCTAGGAAAAGTCTGCTAAAACTACATCCACCACAGTGACAGTGGTGTCATGGCTTATGGAAGTAGGTCAGGTAAAGCTTGAAGGGAATATTAATATTTTTTGTTAGAGCAAATCTAAATATAGAAAAACTAGACAGCCTTCAGGCACACGAGCCATTCTCCTTGTCTCCACTTCCATGAATTTCTGTGGTTTACATGGATCATCAATTTCAGTGCTAAATACTCCTCTAAAAAAATTTCTGGCTACTCCTGCGAGTGGGACACAAGAGTGTCCTTTTCTCCTTTCTGTGTCTCAAATGAGAGTGAAATGGTATTTTCTGCTTTTATCCCTGGCTAAATATTTGTTTTTAGCATAGTCATGAGTTCTAAATAACTTACAACCCAAGCAGTGGAACTTGGTTCCCAAAACTTTTGCAAACCATGAGCATTCCTGGCTAGGAATGCTTGTCAAGCCTTTTTTAATGAACCTGCCTGGAGTATATATTTCTTGGGGTTTTGAAGAGCTCAGAAACAGAGTTTCCTTCTTGCTTTCCCTAACTTCAGCAGCAAGTGCTTTTTTCAATACTTGACAGAACACTTGAGCAGTTAATGTCTTGAACTGACATTGTATGAAGGTACATACTTTGCTTTTATGGAGAGTAACTATTCAGACAAATATTTGTTCTTGAAATCCTACAGCTCATGATTGCTTTCTGCAATAGAATGATACGTTTTCTCTTATCACCATTTCTGATTACATAAACAAATGAAATAAATAAACCTCTATGAGGCTTTTAAAAATTTTTACAACTGCTGTCCAACCTGTCTGTAGACAATTATACACTATGTTTCCATTCAAGACTCTAGCTTGAGTTTCTTGGATATTGAAAATACTAATTCTTAAAAAAAAAAAAAAAAAATTGTTTACAGGATATTTCCAAGTTCCCAGACAAAGATTATACCCTGCTGGGTGAAGGTGGAATCATTCTGAGTGGAGGTCAACGAGCACGAATCTCACTGGCAAGGTGAGTATTTTGCTCTTCAGGTAGTGTACTATTTCACATATATGGAATGTTTGATTACTAAGCATTTAAATACACGTGGACTATGTCCTGCTAAATAAATATCCTCCTGGTAAATCAGGAACTTGATTTTACTGTCAGGAACCTGAGTTCTGCTATGCACTTTTGTTTATGACACATCTGCACATTAATTTTCTGAATTTTAAAATTTTATGTCATACAGATGCTATGGCTTAGCATAAGATGTATCTTTCCCTCCCTGATGCAACATGTCTTTGAGAATTCAGACCTTTAAGGGTAGCTTTTTGTGTACTGAAGGAACCCATAGAAAGATATAAATAAATATTCCAGGATCTCTCCCTGCTATGACATTTCTTCAAAGTGATTTATATAGTAATCGATGACATACTGCCTGTCTGCAGGCATATAAGGGGGGGGGAAAAAAAAAGCAGCCATGTTCCAAAACATTTTGCGCTAGCTAGCGCTTTGGGCTTCTCTCTGTCATAAGAAAAAGAAAAAATAGTAAGAAGTGACTAGTCAATACATATGAATAACTGCCTTTTCTGTTTGACCTTCCAATGTTAGTAAGTAATTCTGAAAGTCTGCAGAGCAATAGCTTAGGTGTTTGTCTTATAAATTAGCTGTGTGTTTCAGCAGAATCACTTGGCTATTGTCAGAAATCCAGTAATGACAGCTCTGAAGTGTAAATGGCCCCATTTATTTCTGTGCCAAGTGCAAATTGTGTTGATTCCCATGCCCAGAAACACTTCGTAGAAGTAAAATTACATTACAGTGATCTGCACTGGCATTCCATGAAAGATGTGCACGTCCCTATGAGGCTAAAATATGGGATCATTAAAATAGAGAATCTTTTAGTGTGGGTCTGTGAGACTGAAGAGGCATATAGATGGTTCTGGTTTATTCAGTAAGAGGAAAGAGGAAGGGAAGATCAGGCAAAGCTTTCAAAGCACGTAGCCCCAAAACTACAAAACCCACTTAGATTTTCATCTAAAATGCAACATTTGCACAGACTATTTCCTAGATGCTATGGATAATAATGTCTGTCACGTTTCGGATGGTCATAGCTTGTTTCCTGGAGGGTCACAGAACTTACGTATTTAGTGTCAGTTGTAGAACAGTAATTTTTAAAACAATTACATGTCATAAAGACAGTGACTGTCTTATATTTTGTTCCGGATCCAGTCTAAGCTCAGTGTGCTACAAGGTGTGTGAGTATTGAGGTGTGGGTTGAGGATGAAGCTCTGAAAAGTTAGAGGTGTAAATTTACGATTACAACTGTGGGTTGTACATAGGTAATAAACTGGTGATAAACTGGATGTTATATTATTAGACTGGCTGCATAAACTTATCTGGTGTAGTCTGTGCAAGGTCAAGTGAAATGAGAATTCGTGATGTAAGTGATACCAACCAGCCATCATGAGAAGCAGGTGGAGGCTGTGTGAGTCTGTCTTTCTTACAGAACACTGTCATTGCCTGCAGCTGCAACCAGGGCAGAGAAAGGACCAAGGGAAAAACACAGTGCATGTCCTGGACTTGAGTCACCTTGTTAGCCTGGTACCCTAAAGCCAGTAGCTTTGTAGCTAAGTATAACACACAAATTATAGCAATAAAACCCTGCAAACTTCCTGCTGGTAAAAGCACCCAGAACAGTGTGAATTTCTGTAGTTGTGCAGCCACTACATCATGGTGAATGACCACTACATATGGTCAGTGAAATCCATCATGTTAGAGGATTTTTCAATAAAGTTGCTGATTTTATTAACATAATGAGCTAATACTGAGGGCTTTTTCTCTTGGTGGTTAATTTTCCCACTGGTTAACATGCTTTTAAAAAGATGAAAATGCAGCTGTCTGGATTTCTTTACTAATTATAGTCTGATTGATATCGCATAATGATTCCCATTCTCACAGAGGAAGGCAGGGAGTCTCTTTGAACTTCTATTCAATTTTCTTTTTTAACCCTCTTAGCCAGAGCTTTAGGTCTCAGTGAGCCATATCCAGGTCCAGCTTAAGGTCCTTTTTGTTGTCTTCAACTCGAAATATTGCTCAGTCCCATTGCAAATAATGTTTGCAAGACCATGCCTCATTAATGCACTTGTTTTTACTCACCATTTTTTTTAAGTACCTTTGAAATTAAGTGCTGAGACCTAAGTCTTTTCACATGTTTATTTACGTGTATGCAATATTCCCTCAGGCACCAGTAGATGCTACAGTAGACATTGAATTACCATTGAAATGGTCATTGTACATTGATGGGGACTGTCAGATTCAGGCTATAAACAGATCTCTTTTACACAGGTAACTTGTGTAAAAGACAGCTTTGTTTCATTGTTCAGAAATTAATGGAAAACTGAGTTAGTTTGAAATGTGGTTTGCAGCAAGAAAAGGCTTTGTTGAAAGATCTCTTGTAAGCACATTTCATCTTAAATTCCAGCTCCATGCTGATGCTGCAGAAAGTCTATCAAGTAAAAGATTTGAGGCATTCTTCTTAAATTATATTAATTTAAACTTAGAAGAGATGCAAAAGTTAATGTAATTTTCATTTTTTCCTCTTCAGGGCAGTGTACAAAGATGCTGATTTGTATCTCCTGGATTCTCCTTTTGGACACTTAGACATTTTTACAGAAAAAGAGATATTTGAAAGGTATTGTATGTTTTGATAGATCGACCAAGCAGCCCAAAGTAAAATTAAGGGGTTTTAATAACCCTGCAAAAATACTGGAGTGATCAAAATTATACCCGTTGGGATATTCATTTTTTAGGGTTTCTCATAATATTATGTTGTAGTATTTTGAGTATTAGTGGTAGGACAATGCACTGCGTGGGGAGCAAGCCCGGGCCAGGTGTGAGCACTACTGCTCCCTCTTCCATCTCAACATATTGAGCCTACTGTAATCTCGTACTCCCAGTCTGTGTGGCTTTACATCTGACATGTCTTTGTATCAGAAAGACTTTCACTTTAAAACAATTACCTGCTTTGCAGGTGTGATTTTTTACAAAAAACTGTATTTTGACCCGTTTTTCTTATCACTGAATATTAAACCACCTGAAACTGCCTGCTGAAGATTGGCAGCAGGTTGGCTCAAGTCAGATACTTTTTGCTTGTCCTTTGGATGCAAACAGTAAGGATACACACTGCCATCCGTGAGCTTTTCAGCCACTGTAATTCTGAAGTTTTGATATTGGAGTAATACTCTTAAATCTCAGATCAACAGATCTGAGTAACCCTAAGCTAAAATAAATACTTCAGGATGAACTGTGCTTTTTGGATTGACATGAAAATTATTAAATTTTGCCCCTTTTTTGGTTCTTGGGATAAAGTAGTCACCCTTTACACATCTCAGCTTTACCACCTCCTCTGTAGTTTGAGGGAGCACTCAAGGCTGCTCATACTGGGAACAGGGCAGGTAAAAGCAAATTGAAAGTGAAAGGGATAAAATCATAATTTAATCATGAGAACAAAAAAGTCTAACTGTTCACATTTTCATCTTTTACAGCTGTGTGTGCAAGCTGATGGCAAATAAAACTAGGATCTTGGTTACTTCAAAATTGGAACACTTAAAGATTGCTGACAAAATATTAATCTTACATGAAGGGAGTTGCTATTTCTATGGAACATTTTCTGAACTTCAGGGTCAACGGCCAGACTTCAGCTCAGAGCTGATGGGATTTGATTCTTTTGATCAGTTCAGTGCAGAGAGAAGAAATTCCATCCTTACCGAGACTCTCCGACGATTTTCCATTGAAGGAGAAGGCATGGGATCACGCAATGAAATAAAGAAGCAATCTTTTCAACAAAAATCAGATTTTAATGACAAAAGGAAGAACTCCATAATTATTAACCCCCTTAATGCAAACAGGAAGTTCTCAGTAGTGCAGAAGAACGGGGTGCAGGTCAATGGGATAGACGATGGCCACAGTGACCCGACAGAGAGGAGGCTCTCGCTGGTTCCTGACTTGGAGCAGGGGGACGTGGCCCTGCTGAGGACTGGCATGCTCAAGGCTGACCACCTGCTGCAAGGGCAGAGGAGGAGGCAGTCGGTGCTCAACCTGATGACCAGCACCTCTGTCAACTACGGACCAAACTTTTCCAAAAAGGGAAGCACAACGTTTCGGAAAATGTCTATGGTGCCTCAGACAAACTTGTCTTCTGAGATAGATATCTACACTAGGCGTGTGTCTCGAGACAGTGTCTTGGACATAACTGATGAAATCAGTGAAGAGGATTTGAAGGTGTGTGTTTTGATTTGAATTCATCTTGGGTTTGGTTGGGGTGATGATTTAGAGTAATAAGCTCCTCATCTGGTTTTCTACTTGACTATTTCCTTCTTAATGCAGCGTTTCTCTGTGGAATATGTTTTTTCAATACCTGTGAAATTTTTTAAACTCAAGTGTCTTCTTGAAATCCTCAAAAATTTATTTTGCCTTATTTTTTGTTCATTTTTGAGTGCTATCTGTGGAGAACTTCAATACAGAATTTACATCTCCTGCACTTTACCCTTCAGGTTACTTATGATAAAATGATATTTGAAACCATACATTGGAAAAACATTGTTTTAAAGCATTTATATAAAATTCACTTCTGAGACATTAAGGCTCCTGGAAAAAATAATATACATTTGAAGTACTAGCACAGTTTTTGAAACTGGAATTTGATAAAATTTGATAGATTTGCCAGACTGCTTAGTTCTTGTGTCCTGATGCAGATAATGAATGGAGGAGTAAGCTTGATTTTACTCTGGTTTTATGAATGTGCAGAAAAAAACCAGAAGGTTGAGTTTTATACAAAAAACTGGACCAAGATTTGTTTTTTTCTAGTAGTTTCAATTGATGACAATAGACTACTTGCATTTTCAGAACTGACAGATGATTTTCTCAGGATAGGAAAATTTTCTGGGGGGTTTCCTAGATGGAAACAGATGTCCAAGGAAAATTTAAATTCATAGTTTGCTGAAGCATTACCCATTTTTTCTTTTGAACTCAACAGAAAAAAAAAATCTCAAAGTGCTTACAAATTTACTCTAAACTCAAAATAATAATTCTCCATTGAAAGAAAATAGCTATTGATTTATAGTTTTTGATTCTTGTAGTGCCAGACAAATCTCAATTTCTCTCACTGTTGTTTGAAAATTTCAAATAATCTCTTGATTGTATTTTTATAGCAAAAGTGACTCAATCAGTCAGTACCTTCCTCTCTAGCCATCATCAACTTTACTGCCATATCAAATTTACTGCTTCAGCTCAATTATTTGCAGTGAGTTTGCTATCATTTTTTCTGCTTTCTTGTATCAGAAATTGTCATACAGAGATATCATTAGCATTCTTACTATTATTTTACTGATTTTTTGGCAGGAGTGCTTCAGTGATGATGCTGAGAGCATGGGTACTGTTACTACATGGAATACCTATTTCAGATACGTTACTATCCACAAAAACTTGATTTTTGTTCTGATTTTGTGTGTGACTGTCTTCTTGTTTGAGGTAAGAAAATCTGTGCTTGGTGTCATGTTGCAACAAATAGTGTCTGTTCAAACTGGTCTCTGTGAAAATGGATAAAGCATCAAGACATAGGCTCTTGTATGTATCACTTATTGGCAACAGCTGCTAAAATAAATTGCAGTGACTTTTCTACTGCTTAGAAGAGCATTTCTTCACCAAAGTTAGTGGCTAGTGCACAGCAGCAAAAGACCCTTCTTCTCAAATTATCCAGGTTATTTTCTGGTATGTGGTACCATAAATAAGAATTATTGCCCTATTCCAGTTTCTTGTTCACAGTTGAATAATCTTCCATTTTACATTAAAAAATTGCCTTTGTAGAGCCTTAGGGAGTTAACAACAATAATTGCCATAATATTTTTTGATGAGCACATACATAAATTCTGGAAAATTGCTTTGAAAAATGAGTTACTAGCTTTGCTCCTAGTGAAAGAAGAGTGGTGAGTAAGGCAGAGTGCTGAATGCCTGTGGTGGCCGTTAAAGATGGAAGGGGTATTCCTGCAGCATGCAGACAAGATTTTTTTCCAAGGATGGTGTAAAACACCAGAAAAAGTACTGAAGGACTTCTGGCTGTTTGTGGACATTTGAGTGTTTATCATATATCAGAAATTGTCGGCTTTTTTGTCTTGTCTTTCAATTTAGGAAAGACTTTTAGCATAGAGCACCTCTTAATGTTTTCTTCTACAGTAAATATCCTAAATCAAATGTTTTTCAAAGGGAAGGCAGATGTTTCATAGTGGGAAATCAACGAGACTGTATTCATATGTCAGTTTATAAAATATGGTACCAACTTCTCTTGGTATTTTTCAACATGAACTGAATGCAGAGTCCATTAAGAATATAGGGCTAGTTTCTGGCTGATTGTCAGCAAAGGGTTTTTAGCAATTCTGCAGTGCGACTCAAATTTCTAGTATCATCATAGCTGGAGAAAAATGCGACTCACGGTATTCTGAATTTACACTAATGTTATATTGCAGGTGATTTAAGTTAGTTCTCTTGGACCAGGAATAAATCCTGAAGGTTAGATCTAGTTTAACATCCTAATTTTTTGAACTGACTCCATAAGCAAAACAGTATTTAGATGCGTAACTCTTCTTATCATGTAAGTTTTATTTTCATGGTAGTGGAGAATGGCTGTGTAAACAACAGCAAAGCTGCATGTGAGCTTTAGAGGCAAAGGAAATTTTAATTTTAAGGTATATCAGATTTATTCCTGTGTATTCAGCATATATTTCTAATGCTGATTGCACATTTTTGCTTCTGTTTTCGACTAAATGTTTTTTAAACAGTTCAAAAGCCTTGTCTTCTAACTGAAAAAAATCTTATGACAAAGAATGTTTCCATACAACTTAAACTTTCCAGTGTGACTATTGTTGAAGTAAAAGCCTATTGGCAAATGAATGGGCTGGAAGATATCCAGCTGCAGCCCAGTCTTGAGCAAACCTCTGTGTGTGTAAGCTGAAATAGCGTGCCAAGTGTTTATGTGCCCTGTGCTAACAGTTTGTACCCTTCCAAGCTGAGACAATGAAGAGAGGCTAGTGATGAATACCCAGGTAAATTGAAAGTGGTGTTTTCACACCCTTCAGATCTGAGTGGGACTATGGTGGAAATTCTAGAGATGCTTTTTTAGATTTTGAATGGATTGATTTCAGGTTCCAGGGTGAGTCCATACAGGTGACCATCAATAGGACATCAACTGCACATATCTCCTAGGTTTGAGAGGTGTATGTTGTGTGTAGCTCACTGAAGCAGCTCAAAACTGTGTCTCATGGATGTAATACCCAGAAACCAGGGATGCTGAGCTGCAAGAAGAGCAGTTTTGGAAGGAAACACAGAGAAAGGCTTTTCTGTGAAACTATTCTGTGGCAATGTTACCTGCCATCATGTTCATGGCTGAAAAAACTCCTCTGTTGTGAGGAGTCAAGATGACAACAGAATTCTGTTAGGACATGTAAAAATTTTATGGTGAAAGAAGCCTGATTCTTACAAATACTTAAATTCAGGACTATCATGGTCAATCTTGAGTTATTTACTGTAAGACCTGCAAAAGTTAGTGGCTCCCAAAGGAACAACTTCAGTTATGTGTTGGAGATTACCACAATACATTTCTGTACAAATGACGTAAAGATATACGGGAAGAAAATGTAAAAACTGTTTAAACCCTTAGAAAAATTATCATAATCAGGAACAGAGCAAATTAAAATGTGATAGACCAGATGAAGATTTCCAGTATCTTGGTGGACAGAGAAGAATATATTACAGACTAAATTCTTGTTGAAGGCTGAATCATCTCACAATAAAAAGGGTTTAATTCTACATTTTAAAAATATTACAATAGATTATGTGGGAAATTATGTAAAACTAAGGAGCAAAGCAATATCAGTCAAGTGAATATACCAAAGGTAGATACCAGCTAGCAAGAAAAACAATACAAAAATAATAATGTTAAAGGTTTGAAATTCATATTTCAATAGATGCCTTTGAAGATACTGAGAGACTAACTCTTGTAGGGTTATTAAAAATATTAATCTTTAAAACTTAAAATTTGTTAAGGCATACAGTTATCAGTAGGAAGGCATTAGCAAGCCTTTGTTAATAGTATGGTAAAAAACAATACAAGAATATTTAGGCATGTGAGAGCCTGATTGTAATACAAGTCTAAATGTAGCTTTCCTGGTGGGTTGCACTAAATTATTTCTGTGGAGAGAGAAGCAGATATTACAAGGTTTGTGCTTCAAGTAAGTTTGACTTCCACCCATTTGTTATGCTCCTTCTAAAAACAGGTATAAAGTCAATGAAAAAAAGATAAGAGAGAAAAATTATATAAAGTGCTAAGACAAAATCTGACTCTGTTTTCTTTGGTCATAGGTAGTAGCTTCTCTTGGTGGGGTATGGTTTCTTCAAAAGTAAGTAGTGGTGATAATTTATTGAGAAACTGGGGTATCCCTTATATTATTTTTTCTGTAAATAGTGAATAAATTCTGCCCAAATTCTATGTGGATAATCACTATCTTCTTGTCAACAAAATGGTCCATAGATGGATGATCTAAATACCTTGTTTAGGTGGTATCTGGTACATCTGTAAGTGCTAATGGTTGAATGGTTTATGCCTTGTTATTGAGTACACAGTAGTGTGTGCAAGATTTTCCTGGATCAGCTCACTCTAGGGATGCATGGACCTGATTATCTTCAATATACTGTGATTGAGAGGTGCTGGGGAAGACTTGCTTGGGAGCATTTTAAGGGAGCAGTTTCTGTAGGACCCCATTTGTAAAATTTCCATTGCTCATCTATGAAGGATTCCCAGAAGTTACAGGGTCAGCAGTTGAAGGTTAAAACATACTGAGCAGGGAAAAGTCAGTGGCTTTTCCTGGGTTAATGCTTTTAATCCCTGTTTTTGTCCTGCAGCAATGTGTCTGTGTGTTTGAGTATAGGAGCATATGGTGATGTGGGTTTGACTGGAGGCGGAGTGATTTATGTTGATTTCCGACTACATTAAGTCACCAAGGGCTTTGCTTTTTATAGTATACTTAAAGAATTTTACTTCCATAAGAATTCAGTTTTTTCAAGATTTAAACTAATTTTTCTGTTTAAAAGAAGTGGGTGTATTTTCCTGGATTAGGTTTGGTTTGTCAGTGATTAAGTAGGCAGTAGATTTGCAAGAGTAATTTACCAGAGCAATTAATAATTTATGTTTCATACATACATGACAATATTTTAAAAATGACTGGAAATATCTATAACTAACCATTAGCACAGTTTTAAAACAAGTGGACACTGGAGTACTGTTTGGTTTTGTTTAGTAAATAAAAGAGAAAAAGCACACAGTTTCCAGTAATGCATTTATTTTTAATTTCCATCACACAGGACAGCTTTGAAGGCAAATTCAACTCAGTCAGAAAACAGCACCTCTGACAAACCTGCTGTGATTGTCACTGACACTAGCAGCTACTACATCATTTACATCTATGTGGGTGTGGCAGATACCCTGCTTGCTATGGGAATCTTCAGAGGTTTGCCCCTTGTGCATACACTTATAACAGTGTCTAAAACTCTTCATCAAAAGATGGTGCATGCAGTTCTTCATGCACCTATGTCAACCTTCAACTCTTGGAAAGCAGGTAACTGAGATTGACTCATCTATGCATTTAATTTCAATTAGATGGTTTTCATTCTGTTGAAGGACAGTGTTGCCTTCCATTTACATTTTCAGTCAAGTGGAATGTTAGAAGCTTGCCACATAAGGTAATTTGTGAATCTTTTAATGAAGCTTGATTGCACTTGAGTGTGACATGTTTCAGTTGTCAATTCTGATTCTGAAATATCACCCTGTAAGAAAGAAATTTGGAGAAAATAAACTGTTAACTGTTCCAGGCAATAAAAGTATAATAACTTCTAAAGAATAGACTTTGTCAAAAACTGCAATAGAAAAGATATTGTCAGCTGTGTCGTGAGTGACAAGGAATCAGATATGGATGATAAATAGTGCCTTTTTTATGAATAGTCCTACTAAAATGGCATAAAACATCAGTTAAAGTGAATGATGGTATGCATATTCAAATTTGGGAGTTGATATAAAGCTCATTATATAACTGGTGCAACAAGTTCCATCTCCTATTGTACCTGAAATTCCTATCTCCTATGCTTCTTACTGATAAGTGCTAGATTATAGGAGACACTGCTAAATGATGATACAACAATGAGTTTCTCCTTCATTTTCCCTTACATTCTTAGCTTTGTTGTTACATGATGTTTAATACAGTAATTCTACTCAGAAATTAAGAAACAGGTTGCAAACAAACCCATGCAAATGCTGGTGTGGAAATTACCTGTGTGTCAGCAGGGCCTGCTGAATAAGGGGTACTGACCTTATGCTTTGTGCCTCTGTTTTCTGCACCTTTTAGTTGTTTCTTTTTTTAAAATTATATTTCCCTGGCTTTTTTTTTTCCAAGAGCTGAAACAGAAATTGTGTAGCTGAATTCCTCCAGGGGGACAGAAACTGTAGCTCCACTAAACTGTAATGGAATTGCTTGTACTTGAAAAAATCTTATACTTAATATTTTGTATTCAGAAAAACTTGTACCTTTTGTAAAGTAATAAATGTGGGATTACTAAAATGCTTGACTTTTTTTTCTTAACCATAGGTGGTATGCTTAACAGATTCTCAAAAGATACAGCAGTATTGGATGACTTACTTCCACTTACAGTATTTGACTTCATTCAGGTTTGTAGAATAAAAGTTGTAACTTTTGCTGTCTTATAGCAATGTGATATTTCAGCTGTATATCTTGTAAAAGAAATAATATTAATTTTTTTTCCAATCTATGTATCTGTGTAGGTGTTTATCCTGTAGGTCAGCTTTATTGTTTCATTTTTGAGTACTTGTCTCTACATGTACTTACCTCCACTGTTTATGCAAATCACTCTTACTACTCAGGCTCAAAAATATTTTTGCCCTGCAGACCCTTAGAGGACAAGTATCCCTGCTGCTGCCCAGACTCAACTGTAGGTCATAAAGGGCATTCCTTAGTTTCTTCCTGTTATCATGGCTCAAGTTTACTGTTTTTTTAATACTATTCTTTCATTGCATTCAGTCACTTTCATAACTTCCCCTCCTTTAGCTCTTCTATTCCCAGTTTTCTAACATCATCCTTAGTTTATTTGTCTTCTGTTGAATATATTCTTAACTTTTCTGTTCCTTTATCTTCTATGGAAATTCCAGCTTTTCCTTAGATAAAACTGGTTTCCATAACATTTTAAATAAGGAAGCTAATCTTCCCTGGTGCTCCTGTTCCTCTCTACAATATTAAGGTGATATAGGCCCAACTTAATCAGCCCAAACACTTTGCTGTACAGATTGCCTATCTCCATGTGTGAGTTTGCCTGCTTTATGGTCCCTACCAGCAAAATGATCTGATAAAGACAGAATTTCTTTCCCTACATCTTTGTAATTGATAGCTTTGACTCATGACTTCAGAGGGGCCAGTGCAGCTCAACATGAAGAGGTTCAAGTACATGACAGCTTTACTTCATGTCCTGCTGTTGTCACAAGGACTTGCTGAATGAGTAAACATGGACATTGAGAGTATCTGAATCAATAGTATAATCTTCAGGGCGAACAGGAGTCACTGCTCTTTTTTCTGATATGACCATTTTATTTCAGATATCTTGTATCTACCATGGGGATGTTATTCCAGAAGCATGTTAATTAGTCTGTCTCTACATTTCAAACTTTCTACAAGAAACTGGCTAGTTTTTCATGTTTTCAAGAATAAGGAATATCCCAGCATTTGGCTTTTCTGTTCTGATGTCTTTCAGAGGTTTAGCTATAACCTATTGTCCCATAGATTCACCTCTCTCTCCTCAGTCTCAACTGCAGAGGCTTCTAGACCTGCCTTTCCAGGTTCTTCTGCTAAAGAACCTACCCACCATTTTGAATAACTTTAACAGTCATTCATTCACAATCTCTTGTAGTCCTCCATAGATTCAGACTTCCATTGACTCTGCTAATGAACAAAGTCAGATTCCTCTGAAAGATACAGAGAAGTTATAGATAGGACTTATTCCTTCTGATGATTGTTGAAGAGTCACAGAATGTGGAAGGGATGTTGGACCTAGGACCTGGAACCCCTCCAGCCCCTCTGTTCAAAGCAGGTTCAGCTAGAGGATGTTGCTCAAGGCCAAGCTTGGTTTTGGATATCTCCAAGTTGTCTGAGAAATGTGTTCCAGTGTTTGACCTTCCCCATGCGAAAAGTGCTTTTTCTTATGTTTAAGTGGAACTTTGTGCATTTCAGCATGTGCACATGGCCTCTTATCTTCCCAGTATATGCCATTGAAAAGAATGTGGCTCAAGCACATATGGTCCACAAGAAGTACCTACTAGTATTTATATAAACAGAATATATTTTAATTATATAAATAATAACAAACTGCATGCAATGTACAGAAACGTTTATAATTTATATAAGTATAATAAATACCAGCAGATACAAAGTGATGAGACCCCCTAAGCCCTCTCTTAAGGCTAAACCCAGTTTTTTCAACCAGTCCTTGTTTCTTGGAGATCCTTCATGTGAGAAGCTTCTGGCACATACTGCTTGTTGAATATAATCTCACACAAAAGTTCATAGTGAGCTCACTGAAAGTTTATGCCTGTGACCATGACTGGTTTCCTCTAAATGATAAACTCCTGTTGGTTAATCTTACTGGCTGTTGCAGTCATTGCAACCCTGAACACTTGCTGAGTTGCTTTGTCTGCTACCACCTGCATTTTTCAAACTGGGAAACAGTGGAACATGTCTCACCATCTGGCCTCTGTCCCAGGGCTGAAAGCACAGCATTTGAGACACTGAACTGGGCTGCATGAGCCCTCTGCTGTCATTCCTCAACTATATGCCAATACCGTGGGCTTGTGGTTTAGATTTTTGTTTCTGCCTTTTTAGAGAAAATATCATCTTCTGTCTGACTTTAGGCTTTCTTAGGAGTTTATGAGATAGCACAAATTTTCATTTTCAACTTTTTAGTGAAATAACTGTGGGACCAGCAGTTAGAAAAATATGGCATCATGACGACCTTTACAAAATTTGAGTAAATGACAGAAACGGGAATTACAACAGTCACTGAGTGACTGTAATCTCAAGTAATGTGAGAACTGTATAACTCGGCTCAATATCCCTTGAATAGCTCATTTGCTTTTTAACGATTAGAGAGAGATACAAGTGTTACTAATTTCTGCAGTTTGAAGTAATGAGTAAACACAAATCCATTCTTGCATTGCTGCAGACCAGTGCTAAACAGCCTGCACAAAGCGTAATCCACACATTCCTTTAAGAGAAATGAGGAAAAGAGTGAAAGAACTCATAGGATCATAACATCATTTGGGCTGGAAGGAACATTGAAGACCATCTAGTTCCAACTCCCCTGCACAGGAAAGGACACTTTCCATGAGATCAGGTTTCTCAGAGTCCCTTTCAAGCTGGCCTTGAACACTTCCAGGAGTGGGGCATTCACAAGTTCTCTGGGCAACCTATTCCAATGCCTCACCATCCTCACAGTAAAGGATTTCTTCCTAATATCTAATCTAAGCCTGCTCTATTTCAGTTCAAAGCCATTCCTCCTTTAGCTAGTTCAGCTGTAATTTTTTTGATATAATGTGATATAATATTTTTTTATATAATCTGAGCTATTGCATTGCTCAGATTTCTGATGAAGAAAAAGTGGTAGGAAACTTAGAATGTGCTTGCCTGTTCATGAAAGACCTCTGACTTGAAATACTTGGAATTTAAATGCTTCCTTGAGTTTATATGGATGTAGTAGCAAAAGCACCCACTGCAGGTTTCTTCCTAATGTGAAATTAGTTTTGCTTTCCATCTGCTTCTTTGCTGACTGGTCATTTGCAGTGATGTTTCAATGCAGTGTTCATAATTTTGTCCAAATTGTCCATTTGCAGGTGGTTTATGTTGGTAACTTGGCAGTGTGAAGAAGTTGTTTAGTGCTAGATGTAGCACCCTGATACAAAGCAGAATTTTGCTATTCTGTGTACACTAGTATACTTAAGTTTCTTTAGATTTCGACATGAGACAAAACCTGCCTACCTGCTTAAGTCTCTTCTAGAGTAAAGATCAAGACCAGATTTAGCTGATTCTGTCTGGAGCTACTAGGATGAGGTCTTAAGATGGTAGTAGTCTCTAGTAGGTTAAAATCAATTAACTCTGAAGCAATTTTGTTGCTTTTGTCATCTGACACCTTTAAATACCTTTTTATTTCTCCTGAAACTGTTAATTTGTCATACCACCATTTCTCGTACAATTTATTTCCTGTCTTCTGATCAGGACAAGCAGGAGTGTTCGTTTCGTATATGAGTTACAGTCCCTTGAGCAAGCAAAGAGGTACAACTTCCCACTTTTTCTGATCCTCAGCAAGGGTGCTTTGCCCAGAACCTGCAGAAGACTGTCACTCAGCTCCTGACAGTCTTGAACACCTAGTCCAGACAAGACAGGGATAGCACCGGTAGGTTTGGTAGGTGTCTGCAGATATTTCAAGTGTCATTCTCACAATTTTGAGTGAAGAGCTGCTATTGTTTTTGTGTGGCTTCGTATTTTAGAAGCCTACAATACTGATTGCATTACAGAAAACACTTCTTCCATCTATTAGATGGCAGCTTTTTGCAACAGGTTATGGATCTAGTCCAAGTTATTCATTATCTTTTCATGGAGGTTTGTTCTCAGCTGCAAATCTTCTTAGGTGAGCACTTTATGTCTGTTGAAACAATACATAGTTGCCGTAGGAAGGAGATTCATCACCAATCTCTAGTCTATAAAATGACAAGTTTACTATATCAATAGTATTTTTCTTTCATTCTACAGTTAATACTGATTGTGATTGGCGCTATAACAGTAGTCTCAATATTAGAACCCTACATCTTCCTGGCATCAGTGCCTGTGATAGCAGCCTTTATTCTGTTAAGGGCATACTTCCTCCACACTTCTCAGCAGCTGAAACAACTGGAATCTGAAGGTAGGAGCAGAAAAATTGGTAGACTTTTAAATCCACAACAAATCAATTGAGAAGTGATTTACCCTTTCTCCTCTTTTTTGCGTCTTCTCTTGCAAGATGACATTGTCTTTGGGAGCAGAACACATATCTCCTTAAAGCCGGGGCTGTTACTGGTCCAGCCAATACAGAGTGCTCCGCTGCCAAAGAGCAATTAAAAAGGCCTTTTAAAAGATGGGCTTTATCACCACTGCAGCTGAAAACAAATGAAATCCTGACATACAGTTTTCTTGAGAATAAATGTAACTTGCAAAATTGTGGTCAGAATTGATATGCACCCTTTGAGTTTTTTTCTTTGTAAGAAAAGTTTTTAATGGATATATCTTGATCACAAAGAGCTCTTGTTTCTGAATAGGTTATTTGATTAAATTTCCATCCCCTCCCCCTGTTAAGAGACTAAAATATTCCAAATAAAAACGAAAACCTCATTGGGAAGTGTAAATTTGCAGACCATGCACTGTTGCCTGGCTTTGCAGCAAACTGGCAGATCCTCAGCAAATTCAATTCTGAATCTTAACTAGTGGTGATCCTCTTCCCTTTTACTAAATGTAATTCTGGAGTTCTTCAGATCTAAATTTAAATTTTTTGATGTTCACAGGGATCCAGCACTGGCTCACCACTTTTTATGTAATGCAAGATCTGCCTAAAATTACCATGTCAGTGTGGTTGAATCCGGAGCATTAAAGTAGTCTGCCTATGCTGAGAAAGCTTCATGTAATGGAGTTATCAAAATTGCAGGAATTAATTTTGGCTGGGGAGGAGCAGCCTTTCTCTTGTGCTGACCTACAGAAGGCCAGGAGCTTCCCCAGGCAGATATGAGACAAATAGTTACGTGCTAACTATGAAGAATTATTGTGATTCCTTCCTGTCAATACACTGAATGTAATTTCAAGCCATTCTTGCCAAAAGTGTTGTTGTCTGTGCTTCGTTAGGATTACTTCAGTCATGTAGTTTGGCCACACACTGGCAGTAGTTAACGCTGCTGTGAGGTAGAGCATGGAGGGGTATTTGCATTATATCAAAGGCATTTGCTCATGCATGTTATGTTGTTCTAATTTAAACACTTTGCAGCTCGGAGTCCAATTTTCACCCACCTTGTTACAAGCTTAAAAGGGCTGTGGACACTGAGGGCTTTTGGGCGGCAGCCGTATTTTGAGACCTTATTTCACAAAGCTCTGAACCTGCACACGGCAAACTGGTTCCTCTACCTGTCAACACTGCGCTGGTTCCAGATGAGGATAGAAATCATTTTTGTTGTCTTTTTTGTTGCTGTGGCATTTATCTCTATCATAACTACAGGTATGGTAACTTTACCCAAAAACTGAAATGGAAGTCTGCTGCTTCTTTTTAACAGCAAAGCTTTAGAAACTTCTGAGAGAAATAAACTGTTGTGGAACTTAGCATACATTGGAGTCATTGATTTAAGTATGTCGTAATAGTAAACACAATTTAATTAAAATAGAAGTAACACCATTATTACCTGCAGTCTGATATTGTAGAGGACTCATTAAAGGGATTAATCTGAAAATAGTAACTGAAGGGACAAAACTTTCATTTTCTTGATTGTAATTGCTGCAAAATTATCTCATGTGCTTGAAACAAATTACTTTTCCCAGAAACTTGGATGTTGATCACACCTGTATAGCTCAAAGGTTTTTAGTAAATAGAAGATAATATTCCTCTCATTTGCAAATGGTTAAGACATGAAAAGTTTTAATAATCTTTTAAGACCCACACTATTAGGAGAAATTTTCATCCAGTTCTTTAGTTCCCAACCCACTGATCCATTTTTCTATGTGGAGCTTTGCAAATTCTATTCAAAATTCCCTGAAAAACTACTCACCTGACTCACCACTCCTAGTAAACACAGTATATGAATGAGAATCACACTATATCTCACTTGTGTTTGAAGTGATACCCATGATTTGCCGGGTGTAGCCAGCCTCAAACTAGCAAAAATTAGGAGTATGATGTCCCAATAATGTTAATAATTTCTTTCTGTGGAAAAATTCAGCTAGAGATTACTTTAAATACAGGTTTTTTTAATCCTCTATGCTTCTGTTATGTTTAGACATAGTTCTACCTCTCCGAGTTTTACACTGAATTTTGCATGCAGGATCTGTATGCAGTTTCAGTACTATGGTTGATGATGAACAAGAGTTTGATGATTTTATAGAGGAGGTTTTAAAATCCAACAATATTCAAATTTCTTTCAGCTGTACTTCAGTGTTGAAAAGGAGTTATATAAGAGCTTGAAATTTATCAAATATTTGTAGATTTGTATAGTTTATGAAATGCTATCCTCTGTTTCTTGTAGAAGGAGCTCTAGCTCTTCTTACAGAAGGAGACACCACACAAAAATAGGCACCTACAGTACTTTGGTTGCTTAGGAGACTTCTAGTTCCCCTTCCATTCTTGGGAAACTGTGTTCCTTGTTGTCCTTCTCATTTCTCACTCTGTGTCCTTAGTAGTTTGGGGTTCTTAGGAAAATAATTTCTTGTGTTAGTTGTCCTGGATGTTTTACTGGAGAAAATGAGTTAGAAACACTTTTAAAAAATACTAAAATTTTTCATCTTGCCACCTTTATAAACTTTACTGTTATAAATAATAGGGCCTTGGAGCAACACAAAATTCCCTTTCTTAATCTATCAACTTTTGCAAGGAATATTTTGCTTTTATTGCTTACTTTTATATTTACTTATATAATGAGATGTCTATAAGAAAAACAGGAGGAGGTTTATTGAGGAGAATTATATAAGGAATGGAGAAATCATAGAAAGGCATTTGGCTTAAATTCTCAATTCCGTTTATCACGTACTGAGGTTAAAAAACCAGTGTGGTAGTTTAAATGCTTATATTGTATTATATGAAGTCATAATGGAAAATCCCATCCTTGTTACAGCTGACAATTAAAGCAAAAAAATTTACATCTGCATCTTATTGAAACACTAGGGAGATTATCTTCTATTTGTCAAAGAAATGAAATCGTAAGCCATTTTGAATTTTAAAGTTGTTAGCTGTATGTGGTGTTTTTGTTAGATAAGAGTAATTTCACAGATTCATGTGTGTTGAAAAAAGGAAAGTCTAATCAAGATTGCAGAAACCTGATTCTGTTAAGAACAGGTTAAGACTGAACTTTTTCTTCTGCCAAGCAAGATTAAGGTTTCTAGTGAGTTCAGTGCCAAAGACAGGGGTTTAACTTGATTTAGCTCTCAGTCCTTTTTATGGTTAAAAAATCCATATTTTCTCCACAAAATAAAAGAGGAGAGAGAATGAATATGCATTTTAAGATATACATGCTAATTTTCTGTTTTCTAATGGCTTTTTATTTGCATAGGAATTGAATGTGTTTTTCTCTCCACAGGTGATGGACCAGGTACAGCTGGAATTATTCTTACTTTGGCTATGAACATCATGGGAACCTTGCAGTGGGCAGTAAACTCAAGTATAGATGTTGATAGTTTGGTAAGCAAAAAATGCATGGTGCTGTGCTTTCTTTTGAGGAATTGCCTTATTTTGTTGATTATGGTTGTGCAGTGAATTATCTTCTGAGTTGAATATTATGCAGATGTGTCAGAAAAGTTTCCCTCATACCTTTGATATCAAACTACTGTCTTTGGGACAGCACAAACTGAGTTTTTCCATGATCAGAAGTTTTTCTGGCCTGGAATAGGCAACAGCAAAAACTTGCATTTGAGGATTCAGATTGCAGATGTTGCAGTGATAGGAAAACCTTGAAAAGGCTTGGGGTTGTTTTGTTATGATTATATTTTTACTCTGATTATATTTCCTGTATTTATATGTATGAAATACACCTTTCTTGGTCTACTTAACAGCTGTGCATAGCAGATCACAATGGATGTTTTTGAATTCCTTTCACCTATTATCAATTGTGGTTTAAAAATCTGCCCTTGACTTCCCTGGCAGTCTTTTTCTGGTTTTATGTATTGGAAAACAAAAAAAATTACAGCAGATTTCAGAGTCCCTTAGATCAGAAACCCTGATTAATTGAAATTAATTGTCATATTAAAAATATATAATTGGGGCAGACGGTGACAGTGAAGCAATATTTGCAAGTCTAACAGTAATTCTTTTTAAAATAAATTATTCAACTACATTCACCCTGAGGGAAATCATTAAGAGCCTCAGAACAAGGAATTAACCATTTACAGTATCTAATCTCTTGTTTGCACTTGTGACTGCTGACAGTCGAGGAAGCTGATGGTCATTCAGCAATATTTCCTATCCACTAAATATTTTATGCTAGCTCCTTTTTGCTTTGTTGTGAACAGCCTGTCTGGAAGGGCAAACACCTTGTGAAAGGGCTTCATTGCTGTAACTGCAAGACCTGCTGAGCAGTAATTACATGACTAAAAATGAAGTAAAATGTGATGTTGGTAAATCACAGAATTTTTAGGGTTGGGAGGGACCTCTGGAGATCCTCTTGTCCATCTTCCCTGACAAGGCAGGGTCACCTAGAGCAGGTGACACAGGAACTCCTCACAGGTGGGGTTTGAATGTCTTCAGAGAGAAACTCTATGACCTCCCTGGGCAGCCTGTCCCAGTGCTCTATGATCCTCAATGTGAAGAAGTTCTCCCTTATGTTGAGGTGAAACTTTTTTTGTGTTTTAGTTCTTAGCCATTGCTCCTCATTCTGTCACTGGGCACCACTGAGAAGAGCCTGGCACCATCCAACTGACAGCCTCCTTTGAGATATTTATATGCATCAATGTGATCCCGTCAGTGTTCTCTAGACTAAACAGGCCCAGTTGCTGCAGTCTCTCCTCATAAAAGAGATGCTCCAGACCCCAAATGATCTTTGTGGCTCTCCACTGGACCCTCTCCAGTGGCTCTTTGTCCCTCTTGAACTGAGGAGCCCAGAACTCAACACAGCGCTCCACATGTCGCCTCACCAGGGCCGAGCAGAGGGCCAGGACCAAGTCCCTTGACCTGCGGGCCACACTCCTCCCGATGCACCCCAGGTGACCACTGGCCCTCCTGGCCTCAAGGGCACACCATCAGCTCATAATCAATTTGTCATTCACCAAGACTGCCAGGTCCTTCTCTTCAAAGCTGCTGCTCTCTAGTAGGTCAACCCCCCCGCCCCAAAACCACAACAGCAATACGCGTGTTCATTCACTGGGCTCTCATTTGTAAACTCCATCCCCTGTAAGGCAGAATGTGATCACTTTAAGTATAGGAATCTGTATACAAATCATGTGTGCATATTACACAGCTTAATACAAACTGAAGGTGTTTCACAAGAGCAACAGGAAGTCTTACTGTAGGATTCAGAGGGTGCTGGACAAAATAGTGTTTTAATAAAGAAGAACTCCTCCTTTTTAAAAGTACAGTCATGTTAAAATGTCACCTATTAGTAGCAATAAAGTAACTCCCTTTCCCTTGGGAAGGGAGTCTAAAGTTGCTCTAGACTTTTCTGAGTACTTTGCTCTGTATTGAGATGAAGGACTGTGCTGGAGCACTGGTTGTGTTATGTTATGTGCTATATTATATTATTGATAGCCTTCTAAGGTCCATCAGGTGGATCCTCTGGACATCTTTTAGCAGTGGATATCTGCCCACCCTCATTACACGAATTTTTAGGCATCCCAGATGAGAAACTAGTAGATATTGCTGGCAGAATGATTTTCTTGACATTCAAAAGCTGTTCCCGTGCACAAGCAGATAAAAATGGATTAATGGTGTCAAGGTAATAAAAAAGCTTCATAGGGCAATAGAGGTGTATTATTTCCTGCTCTGTAGTCTCTGCATTTAACACTTCCCTCTTCGAAGTATTTTACAATTCTTTGGCTAAAGATGTTTTGCAAAGGGTTGCCTGACTTAGTAGTCTAGTTATACTCTATTTTTCTCTCAGGAAGTAGTTTGAAGCTCCCCACAGGACCAGATTGACTAGAATTGACACATCTCCACATGTCTCCAGTTACAGATACACACACACTGCTATAGTTGACATCACTCTTGCCCTTCCTTGAGCAGCTGTAATATCTGTGTTTACAAGCCTGCAGACAAGTGTGCCTGAGTGAATAGCACATTTGTAGGTAGCATTCTTTGGTTGTCATATAAGCTGTAGTTTACTGCAAGTAGTTGAAAGCCATGTCCAAAGGAGTAGCTGTCCAAACAGATGGGTAGGTGGCAAATTTGACTTTATTCCACACTATCTTCTTCTTGAGCTTTCCATGACACTGGCGCACAGAAATCTGAGTTCCTGGGTTTGTTTTTATTTCTACGTACACAGATATTGTCTTTAAAGCAATTTGAAAAAGGTTTGGCTTTAAAATAAAAATCCCAATTGTATCAATACCCCATAATGCTTTAATGGTTTTGGCATCTCATTGTCTACAGCCCTGATACTTTGTCTGCTCTGCCTTTATTTAAAAACAAACAAAACCACAAACAACTCCCCCAAACCCCCTTTCACACCCTCCAAATATACGTGGTCACTCTGACAGCTATCCGTTATTTCATTTAAAGCTACAAATTAGGCTAGATTCATTGTTTCACTTTGATCATTTCTGCTAATATCCCTTTAGCTGCTTTTCAGTCTTTTTCTTATCCTTCTAGACAGTCTTGTAGTGTTTTGAATTATTTTTTCCTTCATAAGGAAATTGAAAATAATTTTTTCAGTAAGTGCTGCTTTCACAGATAAGCATTAGCTAGTCCCAGTGGACTATTTTAATGCTTACTAACCTCTTCTTTCACAGATGTATATCCGGCGATAGCAGTGCTTTAACTGTGAAGGACAGTTCCTTTTATCAGGAAAAGAGAAAATGCCATGCTTTTACTGTTGCCAAGATTACTTATATAAGGAGATATAAAAAGAATCCCGTAAAGACATATTAAAACCCAACTTGCTAAATGCCACAGTGCCCCACCCTGTACATCAGGGATGCTGAAGAATTAAAGTAATGCAGGGTAGAGAAAAGGACCAAATTTGAAAGTACAGCTTTGAAAAATAATGGTGTTTTTACAGATGATTTTTATGCTTTTATATTCCCATACCTCTAACCTGTTCAATTCACTTTTTTTTGTTGTTTGTTTGGTTTGGTTTGGTTTGGGTTTTTTTCCCCCAATCTTGGACATGATCTTAATATGGTTTTTACTACTTTGCAGCAAACCCGAGAGCACTGTTAATTTCCAAAGTTTGAGTTTAAGTAGAGTAAATACTTGACTGTAGAATCTGCATTAGAAAGGCAGTCCTTGAAGTGAGATGTTGATCTTCTGGAAGGGAACATAATGAAGAAAAAATTTTTAGAACATTCTCTTTTCTGCCTGCCTGCACAGCAGTGTGAAAAGGAGAAAAAAGGCGTAAAAGTTTTAAATGAACAAAGTATTTAATTTCGGCAGTTTGGAAGAGAAGATACATCCTATAAGTGCACCCAGTATGCAACAGCAAATGATGTGTAACCTCAGTAAAACCATATGTTCTGCCTACAGAGCCAGTTTTGGCAGTGACTTAATGCACAGGATTTTTTACAACATGAACCATTGGACCAATCTCCCACAGGATCTCCCAGTTGCACAGTGCACTTTCCAAGCAGTGTGTTTGTGAGGAGGTCTGGCAACACAGCCATGGAATACCATGTGTGTCTGGTCTGAAGAGAGTGACTACTCTCTTTTTAGTAGAAGATAACACAGAGACTGATTAAATCAACTCTATTAGCTTCCTTGTAAAATAATTACTTCTTCCACCTCCTGGAAATATGAATTATATAATTGTGTTATGAATTCTCCTTCCAAGTTAAGGAGAATTTAAGTGATATTAATGAGAAAATAAATTAAAGAATTTGCAGTGCTATTAAAATCTCAGTAAAATACAATTAGGAAGGGCTAAAAATAGTGCACTATGTCATAGACATAGGGATGAAAATAGTAAATATACTCCTTTATTCAAAAGTACTAGTTAAAGAACATGAATATAGCTGGCACAGTACTGATGGGAATAATGGATAAGAAACTTGCTGTCACCTATCCTATACCTGTCATTATGAATGACAGAACACTTCTACCTGTGAAAGGAAGAATGGATATTTTTGTGAAATGCCTGACATGCTACATTCTGCCCAGATTTAAATAATAGTTCAAGCTATAGAACAAGGAATTCAGAATTGATTTTAAAATTATTAAACTGTCTAAAACACCTGCATATGTAACTGATAAGTCTGTCAGGGGAGTTAGGACATTGGGATGAAACTTTCTTTTGTATAGAAAGGCTCTTCACCCAGCTGACTTCACAGCAGACATTGGGCAGTGTGTAGTGGTACGACTTCTTGAGCAGTTATGGGGAACCTCTGCCTGTACACACATTTGCAGGTCTTGATGAAGCCAAGAAAGATCTTCATTTCTAAAATGGCTATCAAGCACCAATTAAAATAACTGCATGGTGGTCATCTTGGGATTTACTATTGACAGTCAGACAGAGAGAAAATTGTCAGCCTGATCCGAGGTCTTCCTGTTTGTATCACCAAAAAGAGCTGGGATGTATACATGAACATGATGATGACCATGCTTTTACATCTTGCACAGTGGTTTAGATGGAAATAAGAATTGACAGACTGTGTGTTAGCATGCTTTTTAGTACTTCTGTCACAACTGTGCTCCAGGATACTGAGATACAAGATGTGATCCCAGTATTCCCTTGTATTTGCTTCTACATAGAATATCTACCTAACAGTATTTCAATTGGCATTGAAGAGCAAAAAGGAATTGTACCTAATATGTCAAGTAGAAGCACTTTTCAGACGGAACATAAAAGCAATTAAACCAAGATGTACAAAGGGTTTTCCACGATACCACTAAAACAGAAATATATTTCTGAGAATACAGATTAGAGAACAAATGTTGTTTACAAGAACAAATTTTTGCAAAACAAGGAATCTAATGAATTAATTAGTTGGACTGGGGCACTTAGGTACCTAAATGTAAAGGGAAGTCACATCTTCTTCAAGTAAGGAGCTGAAACTTGTTTCCTGAACAGGAGAAAAATAGACATTTTGAAGACTCTAGGACTGCCAGCATGAACAACATGCTCTGACAGTGTGTTAGGAATTACAGCTTCTATAGAATGGATTTTAATGTTAACCTAAACAAGCTACATGTTGGAGGCCAAAAAGCGGATAGAGAAGAGAAACTTTACAAAATCAGAGCTAGGCTTGCAAATGGCTCAAAAACGGGATGAATACTTGATCTTAATTTCCACTAAAAAGGCAGTGTTTAGTATGTGGACTTAAAAATGGAGCAGAAGGTAGAAGTGGGATTTATAATATCTGAGGTGGGGATTATATGTAAACCAGCTAGGATCCTGGTCTCACTAAATCGTACAATTTGTGGGGGGACACACACCTGTGAGTCAGCCCATCTAAAATCAGAATCTTCAGCTAGGGGTAATTCATTTCTGCAGCTGGACATTTCACTTAAACATGTGAAACCAGTCTGGAAAATGCCATCCATACCAGGTAGAGCAGACCTGACATCCAAGTGTTCAGGAAAAACTGGCCGAGAAGCTGGAAATTTTACGATGGCCACTTCAAAGAAATAAACCAAGCTGGCAGTGGTGGTGGCATGTGATAAAATAGCAACTGTCAATTTTTTTTGTTGAGAAGGAGAAATGAGAAGTCATTGTTACCACCATCAGTTTGTTAGTGTCATAGCAGCAGTCTTTAGAAACTATTTTTAAGAATTAACTAAAAATGTGATCCTTATAGACTGAAGTCACATAAGTTTGCTGACATTAGGGTTACATCACAGTACCTTCATAGTGGTGTCTGATGATTTCTTTTCCAGATAAAAGTAATGTAATAGATCTCATTTGCCTTCAGAAAAGCATTGACTGTGGCTCTGTTTCAGGAATTATATAAATGAAGGATATCAGGATTATGACAGGAACTGTAAACTAGTTAATGAGCTGGTCAGAAAGGAAATGGCATTAAGCTGTAGGTATTAACCTGTAGGGAGGCTACTCAAAAAGATTAGGTTGCTGACTGAGCTCATTGTAATCTTTTTAAAATGCTCTCAACAAAATAAAAATGTGTGTTGAAGGAGTCTGCCAATGGAACAAAGCTGAAAGGCAGCGTTGGCATAAAAGAGTTTAAATGGATTAGGTGACTTTAAATGGCAGATATTAAATAGATTTAAATAACAAAAGTGCAAAGGCTTGGATTTAGGGACTGCTAAGAATAACCTCAGTTGTAAGTGAGGATATTGTTTAGAAATGGCTAAAATGGAGGAAAGCCTGGCTGACCACCCCTCAGTCAAAGGCTGACTATGAGATGTGAAGAAAAGAGTGTATGATCCCAGGATATCTTAATGCAGATATTCCTAATATAGATAGGGAAGTAACAATGCATTTGTATAATGTCCTGGTAAAACATCCGAAATGCTGTGTACATCCTAGTGAGACAGGAAATCTTGATTTAAACCGGGGAGTTTGGAGAAGAAGAACATATATTAAGAAAGAGGCTTAAATCTGGATTTTCTTTAGTCCTTAATAAAGTTATAACAGCAAAGTTGTCCATAAAGTAAAAAAAAAAAAATGTTTTCTGACCACCTGAGCAGTGAAGTTGTAGTGAAGGAGATAAATTATTTATTGACCCTTGACCCATTTAATAAAAATAAGATCAAGAAGATCATTTCTAGTCCCACGTTCCTTTGAAAATGCACCAATACTGCTACTAGCAACTTCTGTCTGAAGTTCATGAACTACAAGACTTTATTATTTCACTTAATATGTATAATTACTGATACAAAATTCATTATAATGGAACTTCCTAGTAATTAATCATAAATACTCAAATGTTACTGTTTAATGATTATTCCTTTTTTACTTAACACTACTGCTTTGCATTTTTCAAATCCCAAGCAGTCTAACGATCTTTGGAGATCAGTCATTATTCAAAGAACTTCAGGTTTTGGGCAACACCATACCTTCCTGAAGAAAAGTCCCTTTTCAAGGGACTGGGACCTCCCAACTGCCCTGCAATTCCAGTTCCAGCCACACTAGGTCTTAAAGAGACATTAAGAGATTTTGGGTACAGATAGATAAGGTACAATACTGGTTTTGGTTACTCATGACAGTAGCTTACACAGAAAAAAGACTCACTGCCCCGGCTAGGAATTAGGAACAATTTTATTTCATTTGTTTTGATAGTTTAGTATGAATTACAATTAGAATACTGTTTGTTTTGATTTGTAGATGCGGTCTGTCGGACGAATATTTAAATTCATTGACATGCCAACAGAAGAGACAAAAAGCATTACGCCACAGAAGAATAATCAGTTTTCAGATGCTCTTGTAATTGCAAACAGGCATGTGAAGGAAGAGAAGAACTGGCCATCTGGGGGCCAAATGACTGTGAAAGATCTTACAGCCAAATACGGTGAAGGAGGAGCTGCTGTACTAGAAAACATTTCCTTTTCAATAAGCTCAGGGCAGAGGGTAAGACACTGTTATGTTGTGTTTTTTCTGACTTCTATTAAGCTTAAGTATAGAATTGTCATAAACCTATTCAATGGCTAAAGAGGATTCTGAGTCCAGTAAGGTTTTCTCAATGAAATTGTTGCAAAACAAAATATCTTCTAAACTAACTGAAGAACAGAAATGACTTAGGATAAAATACATATGCACCAGTTTCCCAAGCCGTATTCCTATGCCTGACATTCTGCAGCTGTGGAGAGGGAAGCTTGCTGGTGAATGCAGGTGCTGGGGACAGCCTGACCCGGTGGGGCAGGGCACAGAAGAATGCCGGCTGCCGTGCCAAGGGTAATGCACCGCTGGCTCCGGCGGCCGGAGGGTGGAGGTGCCATCTCACCCTTCCCGTGAGGGCTCCACGCCACCCGGAATTATTGCATTGCACACCATAAAGAGCTCTGTGCTTTACAGGACTGACAAACCTCTGAATGATCTTCATGGGTGTTTGGGGTTGTGTTTAAGACAGAGCTTTAGTTTCAGGACAGCATTTAGGTAGAAGTTCAACACTTTGCTTCAAGTTCATGGTAAAGGCCCATCCATGCTGGAATAGAAAGAAAGGCTTGTGATTTCCTGAGCTGAAGCCGTATGGAGGAAGAAGAGATTTTAACTGTTCCATGTAAATGAGAAAACAGGTTCAGCAACATGGCCCCTGACCTTGACATGAGGCACATATCCACTCTTGATTTGGATAGCACCAGCCTCTGCTAGATTTGGTAGATTTTTCGTGGTTTACATGAACTGAATGTTTCATTTACTAAGTTTGAAGGCACCAAAATTTTGAACCCAGAGTTCTGATTTCCTGTCGCACCATCCTGAAACCACTCTGCCTTTGAAAGAGAGATGCCTGTGATTTCTGGAACGTGGAGATGCAGGTGCTGCTGCGGGCTGGTGGATTTACTTCCTAGAAAATCGCTTGTAGCAGTGGAGTAGGGAAAACAAAAGACACTTTTGTACTGTACAGAGAGGACGTAGAGCAGTAAAAACAAAAATCCTTTTCTCACGGCCTGTGATTCAAGTTCAGTGATGAATCCTGGACTCAGATGCTCCTTAAACTGCAGAGAATTTGTCTCTACTGCAGAGGTAGTACACCAAGAAGGAAACAGAGGACATCTCCTCTACTGAGGGATGTAATGGAATGGAATGATCATCTAGTCCTACTGCCCTACCACTTAATGGCTGTCCAGAAGTTAAAGCATATTATCAAGGGCCTCTGAAAGACTTAAAGGCTTGGGGTCTCTCAATCACCTCTCTAGGAGGCCTGGTCCAGTGTTTGACCACCATCTTAGTAATTAAATGCTTCCTAATGTCCAGTCTGAACCTCCCCCTGGTGCAGCTTTGAACCACTTCCACATGTCCTCTCACTGGATCCCAGGGATAGGACATCAGTTGCCCCTCAGCTTCTTCTTCAAACTAAACAAGCCCAAGCTCCTGTCCACTCCTCATAGGATATTCCTTTCAGCCCTTTCACCAGTGTTGTTGCCCTCCTCTGGATGCCTTCACTCGCCATCACATCCTCCTTACGCTGTGGAGCCCAGAACTGCACGCAGCTCTCCTGGTGAGGCTGCTCCAAAGCTAAATAGAGTGGGATAATCTCCCCCTTTGCCCAGCTGGTGGTGATGCTGTGTTTGATCAGCCCAGGATGGGGTTTGCCCTCTTGGCTGCTCGGGCACACGCAGCTGGCTCACGTTGATCCTGCTGCCAGCCAGCCCCTCAGATCCCTCTCTGCAGGGCTGCTCTCCAGCCACTCCTCTCCCAGTTTAGACTTGTGCCTGGCATTGCTCCATCCCAGGTGCAGAGTCTGACATTTGGATGTGTTAAATTGCAATCAAACACTGCCCAGCGTTCCAAACTATCTAGATTTCTCTGCAAGGCCTCGCGTCCTCAAGAGGGTCAACAGCATTTCTCAGTTTGATATCATCAGCAACCTTGGTAATGGTGCATTGGACTCTTCCTGCCTCCAGATCATTGATGAGTATGTGGAAGAGAACTGTCCCTAGGATTGAGCTCTGACCAACACCAGCCAGATGTAGCCCCAGTTACCCTACAAGCCTTCAGCCAGTTCTCCAGTACAGTCACACTACAAAAGCACCCCTCACTCAGGCAGGACATTGTTGGCTGTGTAAACCCAGATGTTGGAAAAGGCAGCATCTTGGAGTTTGTTGGTTACTACAGGTATTTGCCCCTTCTTCCAATAGGTTGATTCCCCTACAAGGGAAACACAACTTTAAAAAAAACCCCAAACCTATACTATTTGTTTCTTCACACCTTAGAGGATAAGGAAAATCAGCACCAACTGGGCAGGTTGAGGACTTACACAGGTTTTTAGGGGTGTCCAATGGCATGAAGTCTGCTGTAACCACTGCCTCTGCCTCAAGCTACCCCACTAATCAGAGTTAGGCCCTTTATTTTCAATCATATGAAAATGGAGTAGTTTACTAGGGTGATCTAAATGCACTCCCTACTTAGTTTTTGGTTTCTGGATGTGATTTTGCTGATGAGGGCTTCATAGCAAAGTGAAGGGAAGAGGCACAAAGAGCTGGGTTGATCAGTGCAAGATAATAGACAAGCAAATCTGTGCTTCAGCTAAGGGTAGGCTATCAGATTTTTCATCTGGTTAATTCTAACAAAACAGAGAAGAGTCTGCCCAGACTTTGATTCAGCTATTATCATTCCCACATAAATGGCATTTGCTATCACATTGAAATCCATCTGGACTTCTCTTCACTGCTGAGACCTCTAAGGATTTTGCCTTAATCTGTTATTAATATGTGAAGAGTATTAAATGTTTGCTTGTATGATTTCCATTGCAGGTGGGCCTTTTAGGAAGAACAGGTTCAGGAAAAAGCACTTTACTTTTTGCATTTTTAAGACTGCTGAATACAGAAGGGGATATCCAGATCGATGGAGTCTCCTGGAACACAGTCAGCGTGCAGCAATGGAGAAAAGCATTTGGAGTGATTCCTCAGGTAATGAGATTATTGAATATTTTTGTGCCTTTATTTCCACTGGTTATGTATACCCGGCAGGGATGGGTGGAAGGATGCAATGATTCACAGCAAACTTTGCATTTTTAGGGTTTCTCTGCCACTCCCACAAGAACTCTTCTAGAAATGGGAAGGTATAGCATGCTCAAACAGAAGTGTTTCTAGCCTGCCTCTTTGAGACAGTTTGCATTTTGATTCAGGATAAGATAGTGCCACCTGAAGAAAGAAATACAATCAGCGTTCTCAGCTACTGTTTTCTGAAGCTCTACATCATGTATTATGGTTAACATGTGGATACTGCACATCGTGTGTTTTCCCTGGCAGACTGATAGCAAGCATGTAAACCTAGGGCTTCTGAGCCTCTTGCCAGTGTTCCTGCCACTGGACAGTGCCCTGCATCAGTTACAACTGTGGATTATCTGCCTGAAAAAATGAATGTTATTGTCTGCATACAGTAACACTAAAAGGTGATTGCTCACTATAAGGCTAGGAATGAAAACTGTTGGAATGAACTGCAGGATTTTAACTCTTTTGTACTTTTGTTGTCTATCCTTACCAACAACAGTGATACGTGATTAACAGAACACATATTGACCATCTCTTCTTTGGCAGTTATACATCAGATAGTTCTTCAGTTTCAAAACATGCACAATCTCCTCCATAGCAGTATTCATTCCTTTGGAATCTTGTGACTGTGGCACACTGATAAAAGTAACACTTGATGGCAATCTTACCAATGAGTCGCTCGTGGTATCAGGCGGCAGTGGGAGACTGATTGCAGATCAGCCTGCTGCACTGTGTGGAGCCATGCAGCCTGTCCTGCCTCTATCCATCCTTGAGGGTGGCTACTAGCCCCAGAGACTGAAAAAGATTGTTTGATCCTCGGTCACCTTGGATGACTTCCTCCTTGACACACCCACATGGGAGTGGGCCAACCAAGGAGGCCAAGCAGCCCCTTTTTAACTGTTAGCAGTCAAACTCTCATTGTGCTATTCCCCCCATCCTGTCCCCACAGTAAAGCTGCTTTCCATCTTGTCTTCATTAAGGTCTGGGTTGTTTCCTGTAGTCTCCCATCTGAGAAAGGTGGATACTGTCTTTGAAAGCTCCAGAGTGTATGTGCATAAAGCTGTTGTTGCAGTGACCACATGAGGCACTTTAAAATAGTTGGAGAGACTCTGGGACAGACACAGTTTAACATAATTCTCTAAGTTTTACAGCTTAGGTAACTGTTAAAAGACACTGAAACACTCATGCTGGAAAAAAAAATAGCCTTGATTTTTCAAACACCAGGAGGATTCAGAATGCAATTTTTCTACGTGATGATCAGTTTTGAGCTGTGATATCTCCCCTTTCAAATATGTTATTCCATAGTAGCCCAAGGGCTTTTTGTTTAGAGTAGGCATGCAAAGCAGGTACAACTCTCTTTTCTCTGTGCATTTCATGCTCTAGAGCATGAAATTTCCTAGAGGTAGCAATCTTTTAGCAGTTTGACCTTGTCAGAACAGACCCTTTCTTCCCTGCCGTGTTACACCCTCAACAAACCAAGGCTAACCGAGTGGTGTTGAGTACACGGGTTGGATCCATTTCTTACCTGAACTCTGCCAGTCACACACTGCCAGCAGAGCTGAGGCTTGCCTGGCAAGCTGCCATTTGATAACTGACCTCTTGTCATCACTTCTGTCCTCTCTTCAACATTTTCATATCTGTCTATTCCTTTATTTCCTTCTTTATTACAGCTGGTTCAGTTCTGCAGAGTGATAGTTGCTTGTGAGTATGAAAAAAAATGTACCCCATTCAGATCAAGGCAGCTGTGCAGAGAATTGCATGTGCAGCTGCTTTTATTTCTTTTGGAGGACATGTATGTTATACAACTGTCCTCTGAAGCATGGCTGTATAGGATGAAGGATGCTTTTATCAGTAAGGTCTGCCTGCACTGGAAAATTTGCCTATACAGCCAAGTATAAATTTCTGTTTTAGAAAGGACTTCCTTATCTCTCCCATAATCATCCTTTTGGTCTCTGCCTTTTGCCCTTTGGGATGTGGCTGCCCACCAGAATTTTCATCTTCCATCTCCAGCTGTCCTTGGGTATGCGTGGACTGGGAAGAAATCTAAATGCTTGGTAACAAATAGTCTCATCGTCCCAGTGAAAATATGAGGAATAATTCTCATAACTGACCACTCACTATAGAGTCACTAATGGTGTAGAAAACATTCTGCAGGCATCAGCAAAATGCAAGAGACATTTATTACATGAGCAGTGTAACTTGCCCTTCTGCTAGTGAGCTGCATTGCTACTTCATTGTTAAAATTACACCTTTAGTTCACGTTCGAAAGTCACTGATACTTGGATCAGTGCCAAATAATCCCAGCCTTCCATTCTCTGGAAGGTCGTGAGAGTTGCCAGCCTGTTTGCATCCTTCAGCTCACAGCACTTGTACCAAAGCTTTGGCAAAGAACAGCACATTATGCCACAAAAGTTCCCACATTCAGAACAAAACGAAGTTTTCAGCAGCAGGAAAGAGAAATTGCAAATGCCACCCTGCCTTTCCCAGCAGAACAAAGGGAGCCTTTTGTTCTTTGCCATTCACCTACAGCTTCAGAATGGAAAAAAAATGTTGCCTTTCCTTTCCTGGGCGGCTCTCCTACCTGGATATTCACTGTGTCCAGGAGAGGCTTTGCCAGCAAAAGGAGAATGGAGCTCTACCTGGGGCATGCTTCCTCCTGAAAACTTTCCAACACTCTCCTTATCTTCCTTAACCCTAAGTTTGCCAATTTAGTAAAAAAGGAGTGCTTTTCCGCTGTAGGAACCCCACTAATGCACAACCACATGGGACACACTGCTGACCACTGAGACACTGCTCCATGCAGGCTGCGCTGGAATGACCTGCAGGGTGGTCAGGGATCACACTGAGCAGAAGCAAAGGTGCAAACACCTTGTTTCTCTCAGTATCTCAAATCTGGCTATCAGTGCCTTGCAGTGGTGTGAAGGGTTAAATCATATAAAACCTATCTGTGAAGCACTCACAAGGAAATTCCCTGCTGCAGCTTCTCACACTGAAGCACAGCGTGTGCCACACTGCTCCTACGGGCTGTTTGTCATTCTCCCACAAAACAATTGCTCCACTGACACCAGGCTGCACCTTTGCACCCATTATCCCTTCTTCCTGGACAGGCCTTCCTGATGATTCTTCTGCAGGTATTTGCCCACCACGTTTCCGGAGTGAGGATTTCCAGCTGCATTTGGTTTCAACACACTAAGGCTTTCCTGCATGGGTCCTCATGCAGATTGCATCCTGAAGTGTTTGATGGAGTCAGATTGAGAACCTGCCTTCAGAAATTTGTCTTTGAATGGAGAATAGGAGACCTGCAGTTGATTTCCAGTTAAAACAAGCAATGAGAAACCTGACACCCATGAGGTGCTCCTAGCTCCAAGGAAAGGGGATGATTTCTGATGTTTTCTTGAGTGTTATTCCATGCATCCTAGTGGATCTCACACTGTTTTCCACATGTAAATATTCCATATAGAGTTTAAATCAAGCTTGACATGGAGAACAAGTTTCCGACAGTTTACAGGACTGCCGGTGACAAAAAAAAACCAAAAAAAAATTGTTTTGCTCCTTTGTTTTACTGAAGAAGCGAAATTTTGCAACTTTTATCTTTGTATTTCCAGTTTCGCAGCAGCTATCGCATTCTGTTCATTGTATGTCTGTCTCTGTCTGTCTGTCTGTCTCCAGCACTGTTTCTCATACCCTTCAGGCCTGCTTCCTTTTGGAGGTCATGGCTGCTTTGTGGTGTGCCAGCACACTCCTGCAGCTGCCGAGCAGGGCCCCTTCCCGAGGTGCTCCCACAGCGGCTCCTGCCAAGCCTGGGCTCCTGCAGGGCATTGGGATGAGTTGGCACCACCATGGCGGGAGCGCCCGCTGCATCAGAGCCCTGCACAGAGCCCCTGGGGGTGTTCATTAACAACCCCCCATGCTCATGCTCATTTTGGGCACTACGTAGGTTGTTTTCTACCTCATGGGTTCAGTGTTGCCAGGAGCACAGCGCTTATATTTACCCAAAAGCGCTATGGGAGGCAGATGTCTTCAAGGGAGAATGTTACAGAAGTGGCCCCAGAAACCTTTCTGGTTATTATTTCTGTGCTCTTATTCTTATGTCAATGTAAAGTCCCTAAAGGACACTTATGAAAACAAATCCTCTAACTTTGCACCTAGTGCTAAAGCATTCACATAGTAACTTGACTTTATTTCATGTTGATACTGCTGCTAGAACACGGACAAAGCAGAGGAGGCTACATGGAGGTCATGCTGTCGTTACTGGTAACTTCTCTGTGCATGGAGCTGCTGCCTGGTTCCAGCTGATGTTACATTTGTTCTCCAGTCCTGGGGCATGTGGGAAGAAGGGTCCAAGGGCGTTGCTGAGGACTTGTGCACAGGTTGCAGCAGCAGCTACTCCCAGCCAGGATACTCTCACTCCTTAGCAGCCTCTTGTCAGCTGAACCTTGCCTCTTCTGTAAGCATCTCCTTAGGTACTCTGGGGTCTTGATTCTCCACATAACACATAAATTGCATAGGAAGCTTATTGCCACACACATAAATACACAGAGGCTGTAGCCACTAATGGGGATTAACGCCCTTCAGAAGGGTTGATTTGCAATATTTGGGGTGGTCAGAATATAAACACGACCATATTTATGTTTCCAAATGTTTTGCTTTTGGGCGGATGGCAGGTGTTAGAAACTATTTGTTGTATAATCACACCCACTATCATCCTGTGGGAATGTGAACAAGTGACTGAGAAGGAAATGATTCCAAATTTGCTGCCAGTCTACCCAGCCATTCATTCACCCTTCCAATGCTCTCCTTATTTCTACTTCTTCCATATTTATGAACAATGTATTCATTCCTTCATATTCACTTTTGGGTGTTTTTGTTTCACTTTAGACTTCTAGTTTTTAAGAAGGTGGAGAGATTTGTTTCTGCTTATCTTCAAGTAGACTCTAAATTGCCCAGGTGACTCATATGGTATTTACTTAAGTGAACCCTACGTGGCTTCTAATGAGCTGGGAGGAAGGAGGTGTTGAAATGGGGAGAGAAGTACCGGAATTCAGGACAATGACATATTTACTTTTTGGGAATGAAAAACCAACCCTGCTTTTGGGAATAGCTTGTTTTTAGTGCCCTGCTTCTTGAAAGCACAGTTATTAGAAACAGCAGCAGTTTCAGAAGAAAGTTATCCCCTGTATTGCTCTGCGGGGTGCACTTCAGCAGGAATGTTATTCAGCCCTATCTTCTTTAAAACTGGTTTGTTCAGTTAACTATTCTTTACCACTGAGAAATGAAAACACGTATTCCATTAGTAAATGTATGGGGCTCACAGTGTGAACAAACCCACGTCTGACACTGTTTCCACAGCATTGTTGTTTCCACCACACCTACTACTTGGAAGAACCTAATCCTGCTGCAAATATGTCACCCCACTCACGCCACCTAACCAGTGCAGGGCATGGGAAAAGGACTGTGCTGTACTTCACTGAAGTACACTGCTACTAACAATAACAATTATAAGGGAAAGAGTCTACTCTTTCCCTGTTGTCTCTACAAAAAGTACTTCAGTGATTAATCTTTAGCTGAGTGTGGTTCTGCAGCTCTGTCAGGGTGTTCTTTGCCTTGTGTTGAAGGTGTCATTGCACTTAAATCCACCCCACTGAGTGCACAGCACCACAGTGCAGCTGCTTTTCTCCTCTGGTTTCTTGGATTAGTTATTTCCTTCTCTTTTACACCAAATAAGTTGGCAATGGCACGCACATCTTAATTTAGCAAATTAATTAATGTAATTTATTTTCCTCTGCAATGTTTGCACTTTTAATTAATCATAATTAAATGATTAATGTAAATGTGCATATAAATCACTTTGAAATCTGATGAAAGAATGCCAAGTTCCCAGGCTGGGTCAGATGGAAATTATGGTAGACAGGCCAGACTCTGGGGGAGCACTTGCTAAGTGTATTCTTTCAGTTATTTTCTGCTGGTACACCTAGTCCTTCAATGCTTTTGGTAGTGTTTGACTACCAAGACTCCAGGAACTTACATGGCTGTGAATCACTGGCATTTCAACACTTTTTCTCTAAATAAATACTTAGTTTAGAAAGATGGAAAAAAAATACTTGTATCAAAGTATTTGATTGTATTTTCTCTTGGTATTTGTTGCATACTTACAAGGAAAGAGCAAGAAAATGGTAATATTTCTCAACAAGGCACTTAAATTCTTTGAGAGCAAGTTCTCCCTGCTACAAACAGGTGTGCCTCACAGCATAGAAAAAAGTAGTTTCTTAAGAAATGTTGTACAGCCTCAGAGTCCCTTGAAGAATCTAATTTCCATCAGAATCCACCCCATGTAAAAAGAGGTTAAACAAATATTTAATTTTGCCTGAGTCACTGCTTCTTGAGCTACCAGACGTGTATCTAACAGATAGACAGAGCGGGGAGTGAGCCCAGCCCGCAGTGTCCAGCAGGGAAAACTCTTACAGAGCAGATTGTTGCTGCTGCAGTTGTGCTCTGTCACAGTTCAGACATGTGACAGTGAGAGAGGGAAAGAACAGCTTTAGAGACAGGACTGGGGCATGGTGAAATGCCAGGGGACAGAATGATGCTGAGATGTGTACTCGTCTACAATTTATTAGAAAAAGAAATTCATTGGTGAAAAACAATGTAGGACAATGTCCCTGAATTTTGACAAATAAGCAAGTTTTCTTCTCTCTAAACAAAATTGTGGAAACACACACTTTAGTTTGACATTTTTTTTTGTTTGTCTGAATATGTTTCATGTAATCCAGACTCACAAATAGTTTTAAAATGTTTATTTCAAAATGAAGTACAGGAAATATTTTATTCTGAAAACTGCTGAAATTTGGGGTTTGCTGGTTTTCAGACAAGTTTGGCTAAGATAGGATAGGATAGGTTAGGATAGGTTTGGTTAGGATACTTGCCAAAATCTAAATATGTGTTTTCAAAATCACTTTTTAAAAAAAATAATTAAAAAAAAATTTAATACCTTGCAGTTAGCTCTATCTGGTAATTGCAGAAGGTTGTTCTTTTGTCTGTATGCTTCACCATTTCCAATGTTTTATACAATGTTTCAGGTAATCTGTCTACCTGTGTCTGTATGTCTTTTATTTTGCAGAAAGTGTTCATATTTTCTGGAACTTTTCGGATGAATTTGGATCCTTACGGGCAGTGGAATGATGAAGAAATATGGAAAGTTGCAGAGGAGGTAAAGCTGTTCAGTGTTATTTGTCTCCCTCTGGTGATGTGGTTACCTCAGGGTGCAGTGGAGGTCAAATGATTGTAATATTTTACATTTACGTAGAATCTTAGGAAAAAAGTGCAGGGGGAAGGTCATGCTGTGCTACAAACCATATGTATTATGTTTTATATAAATAGTTATTCAATACCCAGGCCAATGTGAAGCCAGCTGAGAGGATTTCTCTCTGACAAGGCATTCAGACTTTTGTTGTACTTGTGTCATGGAGCTTCCTCTGCCATGGAAAATAAGAGTCATGGAATGATAGAATTTTCAAACTGAAGGTTGCCTTCTAATATTTTGTTCAGGTTACAACAACGTTTGGGGTTTTTTTTTCCCCAATTCCAAAGATTAGGGGCCAGATTCTGTTTCCATATTGCACTGGTCACACACATTGCAGTTGTCAGGTGCCACCTCTTGGCTCTGACAGTGCTTCATGGGTTGCAGAGGTGTCTGTAATGCCCAGGAAAGGTCAGGTGAGCATTACAGGAGGGAAAGGGCCACAGCCTAGAAAGTGGATACCTTTTTCAAGGTAGAGATGACCTAATTAATACAGACCTAACCATAAATTGGTGCCGTTTTCCCTGTTCATTGCAAGTCTCATGTATGAAAAAATGCTTACAGGTGTGCGACTTAGTCTAGTGTGGATCAATATCCCCTTTCTTGAAGAAGATAAGCTCTCCTGCTTTAGAGGATTGTTTCCAGTGTGTGTTTGAATTGAGCTTAGGATTTTAAAGAGCTAAACTTCTTTTACAGTGGCTTGAAAAAAAATTTTATTTTGAAATGTTTATTATTAAGGAGTTTGGCAAATCTGTATGTGATACTGAGGTTTTCATTACGCAGGAAAGAATGCAAAGCAAATAGAAAAAAGAAAGAGCTGTAATACTTTTTTACTAGGAGTGATTGGATTATTTACCAAGTTCACGCTCTTGAAGTCTGGCTTGGCAGTAGGAGTGAGTCAGCATAACTCTGGGAGCACGGCACAGAAATGAACTGTCAGCTTATTCCAGACCCATGTTGACTGCTAAAGATTTAGAAGATCCTCCTGAGATCAGCATCAGCTTTTTACACTCCTTGCAATCAACTGCAGAGAACAAAGCCTTGTCTGGTGTTTCGTGTTTTATTGCCCCCATATTTCAGCACCTGAATCTATCAGACTTGTGTCAACCTGTGAGCTGAAGTCTTACTCCCGCAGTCACCTGTCTGAACCCTACGGGTACATGAAGAGACCTTGTGCAGTTTTAAGAAGAAAGCACTTGTTCCATCCATTGAATGCAAAATTTCATCAAGGACACAATGTGTCTTCAAAAGAGAACAAGGAACAAATCACTGGCCTTAATTTGCTGACAAATTAAAGCACAAGCTCTTCAGAAACACAACACATACACCCATACACCACAGTTTAATATGGTTTCCATGCAAAGTGGAAACACTTTGTAGGAATTCCAAATTCTTGTTTTCCCTGGAATGCAAATTCGTTGCAGATCAGTAATATTTAAAAAATCCAAGGGCGGGGGCCTTCAAAAATTCCTGGGGTTTCATTACATTTTTTTAGAGCCATGCAACTCACATACATTTCCTAGTTTTCATATTTAGTGAAAATGTCTCCCTGAACACTGATAAGGGTAAGGACCACAGTTGGTTTGGATTTGTGGAAGACGGAAAGCTTCGCTTTGAGGTGTAAATCTCCCAAGAAGAGTAAAGAGGAGTTCTGGAAGAAACAGAAAATATCTCCTGGGCTGGACTCTGGTTTCTGGTACAAAGGCAGCAGCTTCACTTGGCATGGGCACCCCTCTGAAGGCTTTGTCACCAGTGCCAGAGAGAAGCCCCTTGTGCCATTAGTATAACCAAAGTGCCCAAAGACCTTTGGGGCAGCAAAAGGAGCCCCTGGAAACACTGTCAGAGCTGTAGAGACAACAACCATGGTGGCTGGGGTTATTTTCTCTGTTGCTGTAATGTAGCATATAAATTTTTTAAATTTCTTTTTAAACTCCTAGTAACCATAGCATTTACAATGATGTAAAGGATTACCACAGTCAGCAGTAATTCTATCTTGCCAGTCTTTTGTGACCTTTTTTTTCTCCGGCAGGTCGGGCTGAAGTCTGTAATCGAGCAATTTCCAGGCAAGCTTGATTTTGTTCTTGTGGATGGAGGTTGTGTCCTCAGCCATGGCCACAAACAGCTGATGTGCCTCGCCCGGTCAGTTCTCAGCAAAGCTAAAATCCTGCTGCTCGATGAACCAAGTGCTCACCTGGACCCTGTGTATGTTTTGTTCATTTGTTCTGTTTTCTAATACGGAATAAGAAAACCTGTGAGGTGGCACCATCTAAAGAGATCTTTTGTAACTTGTCTGGCCTATTACTAAACCTGATTTCAGTAATGTATGTTGGTAATTCTGTGCAGGGGTTCAGGGAAGCCTGGTTACAACCTTTACTCCATGGCTGATAGGTACTTTGACAGCAGAGATGCAGCTGGGGCACCTCAGAACTGTGTCCCTGCATGGAAGCTCTACAGCCCACAGCCAAGCTGTCAATGCAGCTATGGCCATGCACACTGCAGTCTGAATGCCAGTGTTTGTTTGCCTTTCAGAACTTCCCAGGTGATCAGGAAGACCCTGAAGCATGCATTTGCCAACTGCACAGTGATACTCTCCGAGCACAGGCTGGAGGCGATGCTGGAGTGCCAGAGATTTTTGGTGAGCGTTTCTCATAGGCCCACTTACTGTTGTCTCACTGCATTTGATGAACATGCAAAACACACCGAGTGGAAATGATGATGTTTTCTGGATTGATGGGGGTCATTCAGGGCAGTGGAGCAGACTATCCATTGGCAGAATTGCAGCAGGCTCCAGTTTGCTCTTTCACCTGATCTGTCACAGATACCTCTGTTCAGATGAGCTGGGTCATATTCTGGAGGAGAAAGAAGGAAAGTTATGTAGGTTATTCAGCTGCTGATCCAGGTGCCTTATATTTTTGATTGGTTCAGGAGATTCAGAAAATCTCAGCATCTCACAGAGTTTTACAATTGAAAATGCAGAATTAGCTGCACTAGAGCAATAGGAGGCTGCCTAGGGAAGAGGGGTTTCCCAGTATGTGCTGATCAGAATTGCTGATTTCTTTCAACAAGCCATGTAAATATTCCTTTCATGTGTAATCAAGAGGACAAATTACTGGAATCCTGGGGTATTCCCTGTGTTACGTAGAAATGGTTAGTACAGAAAAGGCAAGGTATGTAAATTGTTCTTAAAAATTAGGTTCCTCTCTCCGTATTTTTTTGACTCTTCTATGAGAGGGCATCTAAATTTTATTAGCAGAGTGAAACATGGTTTTTGATATCTATTTGATTGGCTGCATTAGCACGGCAGGAGGCACACTGCCTGGAGTTAAAGCAGGCTAGTCAGTAGGCAGGTTGTACACCCCTTTGGATGTGCTGCTCCTCTGTGTGCGCTGGACTCAGTCTCATCCCCAGCTGCTGTGGCAGCAGAGCCCTAGCAGGCAGGCAACCTCTGCTCTGGAAAGACCTCCCCCCCTCCAGACCATGTTTTAGCAACAGAGATGCTCAAAGTTCTCTCCTGTAAGAGCTGTGCCCTTACCAGAGATGTGCTGACACTGCAGTGCCAGTGAAGGAGCCTGCTTTTTCCTTGGCTCCTGCCTGACAGGGGAGACTGGCACAACCTTACAGGGCAAACTTGCTGTCTCCTCCAAACGGAGGTGAGCAGCGCTTCCTTGTTTGGTGAGAAGAAAGCAAAGAAAGCCTGGCACCTTGCTGGCAGCCTTCTCCCTCTGCTTGAGATAGAAAAATTAACACTTTCTTACCCAGGCGGTCTAGCAGTGCCAGGGAAATGCCAAGGTACTGGGAGACTTCAACAAAGGGACCCAGAGGTAAAACCAAGTCACTGGGGGAAACCAGCCAGTCCAGGCTTTGTAATTTGGGGAATTTTGTAATTTGGGGAATAGGCACCTTTTCCATAAGTTCAAATTTTAATGTATGTTTTTGTGGTTGTAATTAGAAACTGCAAACTAGAAATTAGAAATTGTAAATTGGCCTTTTTCTGTTAGAAGATGTTTGCCATGTCTTCACGTCTCTACCCTGTTCTATTAGTTGCATTAGCTGAATTCAGTCAGCACCACCACTGCTCATCTAACCGAGTGATGTTTCTCCAGGTAATCGAGGACAATAAATTGAGGCAGTACGAATCCATTCAGAAGCTGCTGAATGAGAAGAGCTCCTTCAGGCAGGCCATCAGTCACGCTGAGCGCCTTAAGCTACTCCCAGCACACCACAGAAACTCCAGCAAACGCAAACCCCGACCCCAAATCACTGCCTTGCAGGAGGAGACGGAGGAGGAAGTGCAGGAGACAAGACTGTGAGATGCTGTGTAGAGACCCTCTTTGTGGAGTGAATGGTCAGCAGTGCCCCGTGATGACAGGACCAGCACTTCTGAACCTGCCTCAGCCATGCACAAATTCAGCCTTCCAGGAGGTGTTTACTGCAGCGACCGCACGAGCATGTCGGAATTGCTTCCCTTCCATGGTTAATCATGTGCAAGTTAGTACATTCTTTGAGGTTTTGCCACTTACAGTGGTGAAACCAGATTTCCTTTGGAAAGCTGCTGTGATTGGATACAAATGAAATGGCAAGCTGAAGTAACCTGCCTAGCCTGACGTAATTGTTTCAGAAAACTTTTAGAAATGTTCTTGCCAGGGTGAGAGGACTAGACAGCAGGAAGAACATGAAAAAAATAATCAGACCTGGGTGGAAAATAGAAAAATCAGTGTGTAAAAAACTTCTGTGGATTCACTTCCTGCAAATGAATTAAGGGACAATATCAGCAAGGCACACAGAAAACTTCCTCTTCTTTGTTTTCCATGCAGAAACTGTAATTTCAGCTTAGCAGGAAAGGCCAAATGCCACGTGCATAGGTGAAAATGAAGGAAGAGAGGATATTGTCTTGGAAGCCAATCAACATCTGTCATGTCTCCACAGTTAAGGGAGAATTGATATTTCCTCTTAAAACCTAGGAGACTGTTAGCCTGACCCTACACACACTCAGTTGGATGAGTGCAGGCTGACATCAGTATCTAGCAAAAGGTAGGACTCCTGGCAGAGGACCTGTAATAGTCTGCATACGTCTGGCGTCTTTATATGCTTTTTACTTTGGCCAAAAAAAAAAAACAAAACCCAAAAAAACCCCAAAAAACAAAACCTCTCAGAAGTAGACTTTAATTATGAAATTAATTTTTATACACTTCCGGTTTGCAGTTTTATTATGGAACTGAATGTTCTCTAGGATATTTTATTTATTTTAATATTGTTGCAAACTTTTGCTAAGGAAATTATGTATTTTAAGAGTGATTCCGTACTATAAAGAAAAATATATTTGTACAAAAAGTTTTATATTTGGATTGTTGCAGGGATATTTTGCTACTAGACTTTGATGTCTCATTATGCTAGAGCTGTTGAAAACGAGGGCAGCCCCAGAGTTTGGCCAGGTACTGTCCAATGCTGTCTTTGTGCACTAAAGTATTCCAGTGATACATAAGTGGTTTAGATTATTTTTTTTCTTTAAATAAATTTTTAAAAAGGGAAACTGCCTGTATGACACATTACAATCCCCCCCCAATGGAGCAGGCACTGCGGACCGATTCTGCTACTTCCACTTCAGTCATTGCTGCCTATCAAAACCATGGGCATAATTTTTTAGTACCTGCTTTCGGTTCTCCCCGAAGGCGGTGCTGCAATGGCAGTGGGGGCTGGCTCGGCCCGGCCGGGCGGCACTAGGTGGTGCTGCGGGCCTCCAACGCCGCAGCGCGGGTCGCGCTCAGCCCGGGCTGCCCCTCACCGCCCGAGCCCGGCGGCTGCGGAGAGCAGCACAGGCAAGGAAGGCTTGGACTGAACTCTGTCAGGCGGCCTGGAGCAGCAGCCGCCCTGGGCTGCGCCGCTGTCCTGGTGCTGCTCAAGGTGCCGCTGGGTCCGGCTGAGCCCGCAGGCACTGGAGCTCACTCTGGAGCTGCTCACCCTGAATCACGCTACTTTCCCTCCAGCTCTGTCCTTCATTGCATGCTTTCTGGCCTTCATTCCACATTTCCTCTGCAAATATTTGTTGGCGGGTTTTTTTTCCTGCCCTGTCCTTCCACTTTTATGCTTGACTGTCTTCTAGCACGTATTTGGGTCTTTTTCATTTCTTTTCGTGGGTGACACCTCCTTGTGCTGCCTGATTTTCTCCACGAAGTAATGCCTTTTGTTCACAGAGCATTCTGGATACCCTCGGGTCTCAATTTTGTCATGTCACTGTTTCTTTGCCACTAAGCTCTGCTTGATTTATGACAATGGAAAACCAATTGTGTATTGAAGTAGCATCACTTTTGAATCCCATCTCCACTCCTCTTACACCCTCAAACTGTTCACCTCACAGTGTTTGTCCCTTTTCTCACATAGTCAGCTTTCCATTTGTACAAGTCTATAGAGTATGTGGCAAGCCTGGCTGGGAGACCAGGGCTGCTGCAGTGTAGCCAAATCCAAGGAGGCATGCCAAGGGTTGCTCTTTTTCAGGATGTTACTCAGAGTTACAGCAGACACACCAAGTGGGAGAGTTTATTATCTAAATAAACAAGATGATCAGAAAGATCAGCAGAAAAGAACCAGTGTCATTAGAACCAGTGCACGTTTCAGAGCTTGCACAATTGACTGTTCATGTTTTGTGTCACTGTCGGAGTTAAAAGGGGGTAGGTAAGCTAGATTCAGGAAAGGCACATTTCAGGAAAGAAAAAGATAAATACAGCAGGAGCATATGGTAGATGGGAGATAATGGAAGCTGCTGATACAAACACTTAGAAGGAGGACTTTGAAAGAAAAAGTAAATCAGTTGATTTATTGCCCCCACCCTGGGCCACAACACTCCTCGAAACAGCTTCTGCCATCAGTGCCCAGCTACCACCATCACACTGCTGGTCCCCAAGAGCCCAGGCAAGATGCTGCCCTCTCAGGGCAACTGAGAGAAGAGTGTGCTATTTCTTTCAGTCCCAAACCACTGCTTCAGCTCCTTTGGAGTTCAGGCTAGAACAAGAGGTAAGTTAGTACCAGTCTCCATGAGAAGGATGACAGAGCCTCTCCTTTCCTAACAAAGGTTGAGAAGACCATGTTACCTTCTAAAGTAAGTGTTCTTGTACTTGCTGTCAGGGCGTGACAGCTCCCAGGGATGTTTGCCTGAAACTAATCTGGGAAATTGCATATGCTGTTCGTGATGGAAAATGGAGCACAAGAGGAGAGGGAGAAAATAAAAAAGAAGCAAATTAGGTCATAAACAGTGGAAGAACAAACAATGACCTTCATAAACACAGGCTGAGTATTACTTACGGGAATTTTTCTTCTCACATGCTTTGCTTTGCATGCATTTGATAAAACAAAACAGATATAAAAAATACTCCTACCACAGCACTTTGTCATTAAAACCACCTATACAGAAATGTGTGTACAACAACATACAGGCAAAGAGAAGAGCATGCTGACTTTAATACTACACATGGAGATTTAATTTTGCAGCCTGCTGAGAAGAAACAGGAAAGTCAAAGTTGAAAAGAGATTCTCTAGCTGTCCTTAGATACAGTGAAGGGCGGCCACACTGCTAGTACAGCACAAAGAAGCTCTTGGGAGAGCAAAGGCTAAGCAAAGATAGCCCAAACAAACTTATACTATGCACACTTAACCATTTTCATTAATCTTATATACAAAATAACAACTTGATAATTGTCATTAGTGGGAACTGCTCAGTATCTCACTGGAGTCAAACAAGCCTGCTCTTCCAACAAACAACTTTGCTTTCACAGTTGCTTAACTGGTGTCTTACCAGCTGTGCTTTATTCATTAAATATCCATTTCCAAAGTCTTTAAAAAACCCACCTCCTCCAGTTCCACAAGCCTCAACTCTCTCAGGCTGTTACATGAGAGCTGCTAAATACCTGATGGCCTCTACACTTGAATTCTTGAATTCTATCTACCCTCTTTAAGCAACAGGCTTAAGTTATTTCTTCATAATTTAAGGCCTTGCAAAGCATTTCCCTATATTAGTTCTAAATTGGTGTTAATTGCTGGAGGTAAATTCAGAACTACATAATTTAATTTTATTTACCTAAAAAGTGTTCTGGTGATTATTTTTTCCTCATTTTTCTATTACTGATTTTGTATTTTAGGTCTATAATTACTTGGTTATGATTTAACATTTGGAAAAAACCCCACACTGCTTTAGAACTGATGTACAACTGTTCATTAATGGACTATTATTCGCTGCCCAAAAAATCTTGCAAATTAAGCAATGCAATGCAATAGTAATACATTTCCTTTACAAACCCTCATGTTCTCTAAAACCAATTTCCTGTTCCTAGAATAAACAATATTTATACTAAGTTCATTCTGCAGAGCTCACTTCAGCCTCAAAATACAACCCTCATAAAATGCAGCCAGAGGTTTCTGAGTGATGCTACAGCCCAGTACCACCATACCTTGCGCTCCCTTAAAGTCACTTCGACTTCAGGTTTCTTGAAGAACAGCCCACTTAGTAATTCTCAAGTCTCTTAACTATGATTTGACCATCATAAACATCATTTTAGCCAGAGTTGTGACCAAGAAAGTGATCCTTCATCCCTTCTCCAAGGATCTTCCACCACCAGAGGCTGTTTTGCTCCTCCAGTTCTACTGGAAAGCTGGAGGGTTTTTGATGTATTTTGTAAATCGCTTGAGCTGTATTACAGGAAGAGATGTGCCTCAGACCTGCTGGTTTTGCTGTTGCTGATGAACGTTGCTGCCTTTGTTGAATGATGGAGTAGGTTTCTTCATGCTTTTAATTTTGGAGTTCATGCTCAGCAACCCAAAACCAAAGGCAAATATTGTCCGATGGATTCAGACATTCACTTTAAGGAACACAGTCCATATTCTTGTCAAGAAGAACCATAGGAGAGATGCTGAAAGCTTTTATTTGCAGGACTGGCTTGGAGAGCTGGAATGTTTAGTACTTGCTGAAGTTGATGGATGAGCAGTATCTTTCATGTTTCTCCAGCTGAAGACATTGAGATGTGTATAAAGAATGCAGGGTAGCCAGATGAGGGCTAAATTAAAAGTCTTTCACTGCCCCACTGGCCTGTGAGATGGATTCAACCATAGAAGCTTCCCTATAGCGCTCCACGAAGACAGGGTCTCTCTCTCTTCACTCACCTCTTTTAAAGTTACGGGGTAACAGCTGGGAGCAGATGCAGCATGGATGGGCATGGCCCACCATAGCACACTCCAGTCCTCTCTGCTTGAGACACAGGAAGCAAGGAAGAGAAAGGATTTTGCCCATTACAAACCTGAAGTGAGAGTAGCTGGTATGACAAGTCACTCATGAGAAGTGCTGTTTGTAGCATCACAGGAAGAACCTGAAGACACAGTGAAACCCTGAGCTCACGAACAGAGCCTGGCCTCGCTTCAGCACAACCTATCACAAACCAAGTGATAAGCCAGCAGAGAAGTCAGCATGTCCACAAGCAAACTGTGTTATGGTTATGTGGTGTTCACTCTTTGAGGGCAGGAACTGCTGTGGCCTAACAAGAGAGATTAGTACTTAGTGCAGAAGAGAAAAACCAATTAGGAGATCGGCAAGATACTGTGAGATTAAAGCTGCATGGAGATCACAGACTGTTGAACTGACAGACAGACAGAATGACAGCAGACAGAAGTCAAACAGGTAAAAGATGCAGATGGAGAGTTTAGAAGAGCAGGCTGAAAAGGAAGGTTACTGAGGGCATTGAAAGTCAATGCTAAATTTAACAAGACCTAACTTTCACACCATGAACAAAGTTACTCTGTCCTCTCCAGATTTTCATGCACACTACGGCACTGATTAGTTTTCACTCTCACGGACAATATGCAGTTTTAAAATACACCTCAAAACATGCTTTAGGACATTGCTGAGTATCTTCCCACACAGAAGCACACTGTTAACTCTTGATCTAAATGAGGTCTGACATTTCCAAGGTGTATTTTAAATGCAGAACAAACCTAGCTTAGAAGCATGTCAGGATTTTTCTTTTCTTATTGCTCTTAAAAAAACTCTTATTACAAATTCTGATGTTGAAATTTATGTGATCCTTACTAACAGTGTCTTCCACTTGTGTTCCTCCTTGGCCATCCATACCTGAGCTTCTCACACAAGCTACCATACTACTGCTCACTGCTTCAGCACATCAGGGATCCTACTTGCTGAGGCTCACTGCTCTGACCTGCAGTGCTTCGCAGCTGACTCATTCTGCTAAGAACCACCAGCAAAAACAGCATCCATTTTTCAGCACAAAAATGAATAAAAAAAATAAAAGCAGAAATCAAGCTCTAGAGAAATTATCTGTATTTGTTTACACGTTAGTATCACAGAACAAACTGAAGTCTTAGTGAAACAGCAATTGCCTAAAAGCAGGGTACTTTCTAAATATATTATGCAGGAAATGTTTTCAGAAACAAGCTTCTAATATTCAGTATCTATAGAGCCAACACACACACAAACTAAAAGAAAGAAAGACGATATGCCATACAAAGATTTTATTGACGTGAGTCTGGGATGACTGTTTTACATACAAAGGCAAAGCGTTAGGAAACAGTTAATCCTTTACCCCTCCAGGCTTAATTTGAGAAAAATGCTCTTTTGGATATTAGAGGCATATCACTGTCCAAGTTCTCCAAACCATCTCCCAGTAACCCAGCAGAAGGCATCTAAATCTGATCTCCAGAAAGATCTGCACTTTCCCCTGCCTAATAGGTAGGTGAGCTATCTCGACAGCACACATTTCCACATTCCTACAATTCCCAAGGATGTAACTGCAACTACTGCAGAAAGAGGCTGGGGAAATATGCCCTGCATAGAAACTGTCCCTCATGGGAACATGATCTACCTCAGTGGTGCAGAGAAAAATGACAAAGAGTTAATTTTAACTGCAACTCAAGTATCATTTTACAGCAATTACATCTTAAATCCACAACAGAAATTGATAATTACATAGTAACTCATTGCTACTACATTATCTTGGATAATACTGTAGTTAAGCTTTTGCTCAAATTCCATTTCAGTAAAATCTGTTTCTGTAAAACACTGTTATTTCTCAGATGCTTTTAAAACACTAATGAAGCATATAAAAGTTTTTACAGTATACAAGAGAAATTAAGTTAATAAATGATCACATTTTTTTCAATTCTATCAAAGAGTAAGAGTCTGAGAAAAATAACTTTTGTTGCATTTTAATTTCTCAATCTCCTTTCTTTTTTAAGAGATGAAAGTTACAAAGGAAATTCATTACATTTTAAATGAAGAGAAGCTTGAGAAAAACAAAATCACAATTCAGCAGGCAGATGATGATGATGAAATCAAAGCATTTAATATGGCTTGTAGCTGAAAGTAATCGATCTGCAATTCCAAACATTTCGGTTATTGCCACATTCACTAATTTTTCATTAAGTGAAGATAAAACATCTTTAAAATGCATGAACAATAGCTTTAAGCCATTGTTGTATATATTGTGCAACTCATCTGAATGCAGGTTAACATGTGAACTTAATAGAATATATTTATGTACAGTATATACACAAACAGAATCCTGTGGTAGGTACCCCTGAATATTATCATTTAAATAAGTAATTTTCATAATAAAAGAAGAAAAAACCCAACCATCTATGGAGGAGGCAAAATGCCCATTTCTGAACTTGAAATCAATATAATTCCCAGCTAATGTACATAGAAATAAAACTGTGGTCCTGTACAAACTTTACATTACAGGGTAACAGTTTGTTTTTAAAAAATATTTACATATTTAAGTACTTGGTCTTTTGCAATAGAGATTATATGAACACAAAAATTTGTAAGATAGGCAGGTTTATTTATTGGATTTTTCTATTTGTTCTTTTTTGTGCAAATTCCAAATCTCCCTTTTTGTGTTATTATCTGCCTCTATTTGCCTTGTATTACTGCTGCTGCTTTTTTTTTAGTATTCTGAGAAGGCTGGGTGGCTTTGCTTCTAGGAACAGGAAGAAAAGATTTAACTCTTGAAACACCCAACTCTGTCTTTGATTTACTGTTGCTGCTTTCCACAGTTCGACTGCTGCTGAGAGGACGCATTCCATCCTAGAAATAAAGAAAAAAAGCATTTTGTGTATAAACAAGTATCACTGTTGGACATGGCTGGGTTGTGTTTCCTTCATTTTGGCCAACATTTCCCCAGAAAAATATATTTTTTTTTATTCTGTATGAAATCTTTTGACCAAGTTTTTCACAAACCTCCCAAGTAGCTAAACTTGTCTACTTGCAGGCCAATATAGCAATGCTTTCTGTTGTTAGGAGGAATTTCTGAAGAAAAAAATAACTAGGGAAAATGTACAGTAGAAACTGGTAGTTCAGCTGACAGCCAATTATCCAGGCATCACTACTATGAGAAGCTCTGATTTGGGATGCCTGAAAATGTGTTTAAGAGAAATATTTAGAAGAAGTACACCTACTTGTGGATCTGGGAAGTTAAAATTAGTTCTTTTAGTGGAGACCGTTCTATGGATTTTCAGTAAAATTACAATAGTATTTTAACTTTCTGAATATATGGATATGAAGAAATGTGATTGCAAGGCTGAGACTGGCTCAGCTGGTCCGAGCACGGTGCTGATTACACCAAAGTTGTGGGTTCAGTCCTTGTACGGGTCATTAATTTAAAAGCTGAACTCGAAGATGTTTGTGGATCCCTTCCAATCCAGAATATTTGGTGGCCTGTGAACATCAGCTCTTTTAATGCTAAGGAGTGCAAGTTAATCCAGATGCAGGACTATTTCATTGTATCTGCAGAAAATGGTGCCTTTAAAGAACAATTTATTGCAGTCAATTTTATTGCAGATAAAACATCAGGATTGGTCTCCAATAGACCCATATCAAAGGAGCACAGAAGGCCTGGTAAGGGAACACAGACCACAGATTATGCCCTGGCTAAGATTATCGAGCTCAGAAGCGCTCTTGATGTTCAAAAACACAAAGAGCAAAAAAGAAAAGGGAAAAAAATGTAAAAACAGAGCAAACATAATTTTTCAAAGAATGAGAACTAAGCTGTACATAATCTCATTTTTGTATTTAGTAGGGATGGTAGCACCCACAAACAACAGTATAAATTTCTGAAGATGATCGTAGACTTCCTGGATCTTCCAATAATATTCAGCTTATCTTCCCACACAAACCACTCTGAAGTTACTGAAGTTTATTTACATTTATAACATAGCGAGATGACTATGTATTTCAATGAATAGTTAGGTCAAAAATAGGAACTGAATACCCCTAAAAAAATGCTATTCTTCACAAACTTTGGTAGTATCGTGTCTTTTCAATATTTTTGCCCCTGAGAGCTTTGACATCAGAACAACCAGAAATTTTACATCAAGAATTTTAAAAGTGATGCTTTTGCAAACTTACTGAACGACATTAATTGAGAGAAAACCACAAACCTGGTTTCTATTTCTCTTCATATCTGATGGAAATAACTTGTAATGTCAATGTAATATCAAAAATACTTGGCCTAGGGAGATGGCTTTATTTAAAAAGCCAAAATTGAAAGCTAATATATCCATTGTTTTAATAAATCTTCAGCTTCTATTACATGAAAGAAACTTGGCATGACAGCCTAGCAAGTTTCCTAAGAATTACGACACTGTTTTCTTATAATAAACAGGACACTAATTCTTAGGATGCAATCAGAAATTCAGATTTGGAGAAATTCAAGACACCTTTCCTATCCTACTGTAACACTCATTTCACCTACCTTTTGTGCTGTTGTTTTTTTTGGGTTAGTACCACTTGCTGAAAATACAGGAATATTCTGGGAGTTACTGAACATCAGTAACTCATCCTTAGAATCTGCAATCTAAAGAAAGATAAGGAAATGGTGATTTTTTTAGTTATTCACAGAGATTATTCTTCAATTTAACAATTTTTGGAGGCTTGATTTTATTTTCGTGGGTTCTGTACAATGCAATGCATAAATATCCAAAGAGCAATTAAAATATTTCTTCTTTACTCTTGAGTGCATTTTTAGAAGATGGGAGATGGAGATTTCATATAAACTATAATCAGAGGAAGATTAAACATGCATTTCCAGAGTAATAGTTTTCAGTGGAGCTTAAGGGCAGTTTCCCAGCAAATTCTACCCAGCCCTCAAAAACATCAGAGAAAGGAATGATCGTTTTCTCTTTCTTCTGCCATGTTTCTTTCCTACTGTTTTTCCTTCCCTTTTTCCTACTTTTCCTGACCAGAAAATAACAGACAGAGCCTGCTCAAGATAGTGTCCTCACAGAAAACTAGGTATTTTATCCTGGGGCAAGCTGATCCAATTCAATTCTGCAACTGCAAAAGTACTCAATCCCAACCCCGTGCAGGCAGCAGGAACATATTCAAGTGAAAGGGCAATTTAAAGAGCAGAAGTACTTATTCTGTTGGCAGCCTGAAATAACATCACACAAAGAAAGCATGCAACAGCACCCTTACTTCTGCAAGGCTCTACTAGGCAGCAGGGGAATTACCAACAGAAATTCCAGCCAAGGATGGTTCCACCCATGGTGAGGAAACTGAACAAAAGACTTGACATCTATCTCCTTCCTTATCTAACCCGTATTTCCTTGAATTGTCATCAACAAGTAGTTACACTTTGCATGTCATTAAACACAATTTTAAGTTGGTTACCATTTCTTTAAGCACATCCCATTCTTTTGAGGATAGCTACAGAAAATCCTTGCTAATTGACTGGTGATTAGCTTGCCAGCTTGGTGCAAGTGACTCACGCATGTACTGAAATAGTTTAAGAAAAAAACAACCCAAAACAAAACACTATAATAAAGGGTTTCAATAAATAGGTTGACAAATCTTCCCAAACACAATATTTCTTTTCTTTAATAAAAACTTGGTTGTCTTCTAAGAATAAACAGAATACTTAATAAAGCAAAACTAATGGAACTGCTCTTCAGGGAAATCCTAGAGGATGTCATGCACAGCCTAACTCAGGACAATAGCCTAAGACTGACTCTATCCATGTTTCAAAAGATATGGAACAGCTGCTCCAGTGTGAACACAGCCTGCTGCCACAGCCATCCACTTCAGCTGTGCTAGGAGGAAAGATGAAAAAGAATAAATAGTTTCAGCCACAGGGAAAGCTGCGTGTTATTGGTATAAAAGGAAAAATGAGAAATCCACAGCTCCACACTCTGCTTCAACAGGCCACCCACAGCCCATTCCAACACAGAATTTAGCCCAAAACTATGAGCCCTGCAAGCATCTTTCACCCTCTTTTGTCACCGTTAAAGAACTAGGCAATCCATCCTCTCCTGCTTGGGGCGGTAAACTGCATTTTGCCTACAGAGCAGAGGAGCTTTAAGCCAGTTCTGTGAAGGCTGATGGGATTGTATTAAACAAACCAAATGTTCAACGCATATTAGGGAGAAGTTTCTGTGTCTTTAAGACTCTCCTTGGGAGCAATGAGAACATGAAACATAACAAGGGGACAGTTAATGCAGGGATGGCTGTTCTCAGGGAAGTGGAAACAACACCAAGCCTAAAAGTTCAAGAAGCATTTGGACAATGCTCTTGGGCACGTGGTGCGACTGTTGGGGTGATCCTGTGCAGAGGCAGGTGTTGGATTCAATGATCCTTGTATGTCCCTTTCAACTCAGGCTATTCTATGATTCTATAGAAATTTCATCCTCCACTGCAAAAATCTCTACAAGAAAAATTGGTGAAGGTGTAATTTAAAATAGTGTATGTTAAACCAAAACACTTACCCTCAAATGTATCATATATTAGTTGACTTTGATTTATTCCCAAATAATCTAATAATTTTCTTCAGTTCAAGCACGGCTTGTAAATCAAAAATTTATTTTGAACACACAACAAATAACTGAATATGGTAATATAGTAAATTATTTAAAAGCCTTGTGTTTACCTTGCTTATATCAGGCTCAGATTTGCTGGAACACATACTTTGAAGTTCCTGCACAAGATCTACTTCATCATCAGAACCAACAGACAGCCTCTGCTCCAGATTTAATGTTCTCAAATGATCCTTCCCTGAAGATCTGGTTAAAAATCCCAAACAAACAATCAGAGAGAATATTTAAATGAAGCTATTACACAGAATTTAAGAATAAATATTATAGACACCTCAAAAATAGCTTTTTTTCCCCAAATGACCCTTACTACTACAAACAAAAACAAAGTAACATCTGATTAACTGACAGCAGTAGTTGTCAATAATTATCTCATAATAGATCTTCCTATACAAATTATTCTCTCTATTCTGAAAATCTAACAAAGGATTCCTCTGTCTAATATTTTCAAAGACTCTCTTCTTTTTAAGATGCAGCAATCTATTTCATTCCACTCTGCTGTTTGGAAATAATTCCAAACACTTTAAAAACCCCCTGGCATACTGGAAGCATAAATAGTCTATTTTCTCTGTGCCTGTGAATAAGGTAGAACCGATGCTTCAGATTAAAGTGAAGTCTCAAATGCAGCTCCCTCTAGCTAGTTCATACCCTTCCTCAGGGAAACTCTGTATCAGTGGGACTAAAGTGCATGTACTGTACCATCTTGAATTGCCATTCAGCAAGCTGAAATAGCCAGAGGAGTTTTTAAAATATAATGTCAGTTGATAAAAGCATACAGTCAACTTTTCAAGGCAGAATAAGTGTTACATAATATTCTTAAGTCATAGACTACTCTATTACATAAAAAGACACTAGTGCTGCAAGGCTTGAAATAAAGAAATGGATTCTAAAATTATATCAAAGTATATAAACTTATTTCCTCTCAGAAATGAAAATTAAAAATACTTCTTTTCTTCAGATATGGGACCAAAACATTACCAAAAAAACTACTGATCTATTCATTATAGTGTGCTGCTTTACAACAGAATGCTATCATCTTTGTTTTTTTGCAAAGTGTCACAAATACCAGAAATTAAAACTTACTTTGTGGTGAGAGAAGCTTTTTTCTTACAGTTTGGTTGCAACACAGTCTTAGATTTTATACCTGCACAAAAGAGATTGACTTGTTAGTGTGTTACCATGTGTGCTGATTTCTTTACTCTAAACTCGATGATAAACAAGGAAAATGTGTTCCCATTTACTAATTATGTCAACAGGGTCTTGCAAAGGGCAGAATTCATCACTTGGAAGCACTCAGGAATAAGGAACATAGCATAAGGAACGGCTGAAATGGCAGATAGGGGCTAAGTTGCCTAAGCTTTACTGAAAGAGAGAACATGAGTTTCTGTGTTAGGCATTTGAACTGCTCTTACTGGTTCTCCCCAAAGAAATTTCTCGTCAACAAGAAAATATTTAAATTTGCTTCATGGAGGTAAAATCAAACAATTTACCTTTACTGGAAAGTGCCACAGCATTTGATTCTGATAGTCCAAAACAGAAGACCACTAAAATTAATTGACCGTTCAATTTTTAACTTATATTCACGAGTATTAACTGGATTCCAAGAACATTCTCAGGTACAAGATACAACAACAACCATCTCACTTCAGGTTATGTTCATCATTCCTTAAATCCTCTTAGTGGGATTAGATAAATTCACAATTCAAAGAGAGAACTGGCAATCAGGACATTAGAGTTGCAGTCAGAGAAATCAGACTTCTTTCTGAACAAGAGCTGAAGAAATGAGTAACTGATTTATTCATCAAGTACTTCGGTCTTTTGTATATGAGGTAATTTAGGCTAGAATCTTACTGTTCCTAAAGTGTGTGTATGTGTGTGTGTGTGTGTGTAAGCCTTCTCCTCTCTCTTCCTAAATCTTCCCTCTGAAGTAGTTACCATCATTTTCAGAAAGTAAGTACTTGGATTTTTTTTCCTCCTGGAAGTTTTTCTGTTTGATTTTGTATCTAGTTACAATAATACTAAGTTTTCCTTCTCGAAATATGTGCCCTTTAGAAGATATATGCTGAATATATCCATATGTTATCTCTGTGTAATAAATTACTTGTTATATGACTTAGCATCTTGGGGTGAAAATAATTTTTGAAAGTGTCAGCCACTAATATAACTTCCACATTTATACACATGCACAGACCCAGTCATATAAAGCCCTCTTCATCAAGCAACATACTGAAGATGACTGAAAACTTTATAGTATCTGCAACTACACGAAATTCTTTACATTTATTTTTTTTCAATTAAAGTGAAAATCAAATCAAAATCTTCAACTGAAACCCAAAGATCTCATTCTTCCACTGCAGGGCTTCTAGATTAATCTACTCAATTTTTCCAGTAAGACTGAACAAGGGATGCATGATCTGGGGAGAAATGTATTAATTTATTTTTACCTGGATTCACTTGGTAGTAATTCTTGTAGTGAAGTTATAAAGTAAGTGTAAAGAAACTCAAAGAAGTATTTATACTGTAAATTTGGAGCAAATCTAAGGAGTACCAATAAAGTAATGAAGTTTTAAAAATAAAGTTCATTACCAGTAAAGTAATGAAGCTTTCTCTCATGTGATATTGGAGAAGAGACTGATACAGTGTCATTCCATACAGTCAGAGGTGGAACCACTGCTTATAATTCCACCATCTAAGCCAATGCCTGCCTCATTATCAGACAACAGAAAGGGCATTAGAACAACCAAACTTAGTCAGGATGCCTCACAGTCACAGAGGAGTAATTTTGGGGGGAAAAAAAATAAACGGTGATGGTGAACATAAATATAAGTGTCATTTAATTGAAAAATTTTAATTCATCACGTAGGAGAAACATTTGATTTGCACGTACACAGTTTAAACCTCCAAAACTTTCAGAACGGAAAATAAAAAGCTTTATTTACCTTCAGTATTTGTCTCCTGCTTATTCCAGGACTGGCCTGACTTTTTGCGGGGACTTGTGCTCACTTTTCTCCAAGAAGCATTCTCACCTCTTTTCTTATTACAATTTTTGTAGCTCGAAGCCACAGATAAAGGAAAATTTCCTCCCTTAAAATCTGCTATATAATTATCTAGCTCTGAAACAAAAGTAAAACAGTGTTAAGAAGAAGTGATTGTTGCAAATGGTTCTTCCTGGAGTACCTTATACAACTACTTAGTTTAATGACTGTAAATGCTTCTAACCCCACCACCTCTCTTCAGAACTACTGTAATGTTTTGTGGAAGTTTTAAAAATGGAAGGAAGCAGTTAAAAGCCCCAGTTCAGCAACGTGCTACTACTTGGCTTTCAGAAGACAGTTCACTGTTACCTGGTCTGGGTAGAGGACAGCCATGCAGAACAGCTTTATTTAGCAAGATACTGAGAGCAGCTTTAACAACAGCCTGTTGCCCTTGGCTAGGATTTTTTTTGGCTATTGCTTGTCCTGGTACAGATGGTCTTCTCACAGAGGCTCTGGAGAGTATAGCTTCTTGTACTCTGGGAGCTATCACAGCATTCCATAGCTTGGACATCCACCTGTGGTACAAAACAAATTCTTTAACTTCAAAAACAATTATCAAAACCTACGATTTTATACTTTGGTAACATATCAGATTTTGCATTTTAAAGAAGCACCTCATTTCAGAGAGGGACTGTTTTATTTAAGAAAGGGTTTACTTGTTTGTTTTATATTAAACTATTTGATCTAAATTTATTAAGTTTGCCTTGACAAACTTACCATCTGATGCTTTTCCTTCTTTAGATAAGGACTATAAAATATCCTTTTCATTTTAAGGCTAAAAAAAGTCCCAGAAAGATGTGTGTTCATGTATATACAAAAAAATTTTTTTTAAAAGTGCATGGAGAAATTTCCATGCTTGCAGGTGTTAATTACTAGCCTATTTGCTGCCAACATCAGAAAAAGGAGGTATTCACTTATGGTTGTACCCCTTCCAATATTCTTCCATTTCCAAACTTGAAGACATTTCTATTCACACAGCTGCCTTGCTCTTACTCCACTTTTGTTTATTTGATCTATGGTGAACTGTGTTTCCAGGATGCTGTGGATATTGCAGATTGTCAGGTTTAGAGACTGGGTCTGATTTTGATTCAAAAACTTGATTAAAAGGGACATGGGTCTTCTGGGACTTTTGCTTTTCTAAGACAGAAGCATTATGTTGTGATAGCAAAGAAGTGAAAAATTTGTGTTACGGAAAAATAAATGCTATTTCTTAAAACTTAGGAGTTCTCTGGAGGTAAAGGCTAGAAATTTCAGACTTAGGAGGGCTCAGCTTACATCTACAACAGACACTGAGACAATCTTTTTTTAGATCAACTGCAACTCTTTTTGTTTATTCTTATACCTTCTTGCAGGAGGAAGATAGTAAGATTCAGTCAGATGGTTTATATTAAAGGTCTGTAAGAAATTATAGGCTATCATGCTGTGTTCAGCTTTGCAGAAATCCATTCAGGAAACATGAAGGCTAAAACGTCTGTTTGACCTAAATGGATGATTTTGCTGGATACATTGATACATTGAAGCCATCCTATTACCCAAAATATTATGATGACCTTTTGGGGGTTTTTTATCATTTTTTTAAAAGTTAGAATGCATGAATTATTTGAAAGATATATTTTTGGTCACTTGTGAATCATAAGATTGAGCTTTTATGATATGTAAATGCTCAAAGTGCTTTTATAAGCTCGATAAAGTTACTTAGAAAAACAATTAATACAGTTGTTAAAATACAATGTAAAATGTGTACTGCAGGTGGTCCTTGAAGGACCTTGAAGCTTCCATAGCATAATGTTGTAGATATTATTCCATATAGTTACAGTCAGCTTCTGCTAGCTAAGCTACCAAAACAAACAATTGCTTGTACTTTAGTCACATAGAACTGTCTCTTTTCAATTTCTCCCTATGTAAGCTTTCAGTATTTTGCAATACTACCAGTATAAATGATCAGAAATGAACACTGCAAAGATAAAATTAATTGATAAAATTAATTCTAATCTAACAGTTAACAATGGATGGGCATGCTCTCTAAATAAAATTCCAATCTGGTATTTAAATTCAGTTTTAAGGTTTTGCTCATCTTGATCAAGTTCTCCATTTTTTGCTATAGCTGATACTTAGGAAAGGTATAACACACCCCTGCCCCTCAAAAAGGGCTGCAAAGTGAAAGTCATTCCTGTTGGAACATCATCTTCAGGTCCCTAAACCTAAACCAAGAAAAAGTGTAGTTAAAATGTTCTTCATTTATTCACTCTACTCACTAAAACAGGTGAAGCTACATGAAACAAACAGCAGGAAACAATTTCCTGTCACATGTTCTCTTGGCCTCCTCTGCTGCTGCTTCTTCCTCTTGTCTCATGCTAACACTGAGCCCAGAGTGAATCCAATTTGTAGGTAGCTGTCTGCTGTCCTAATGAATTGGACTGGCTCAGAGAAGCTTTACTAAATGCAAAAAGCAGCAGCATAGCACAGAGGAGGGGCAAGAGGAAAGGAATGGCTAATTAGATTGAAATAACAGCAACCAGTGAGCTGCTAATTAAAAGCTATTAAAAGCTATGACCACACTGTTAGCCATCATGCTGCTAAACTATAAGTGTCCAGTAAGAGCTTACTGGAGCTTTTTAATTGTTTATTAGTGAACAAAAACTACATTAAAATGAGAAGCCAGATGGCATATAGCTACAATAAAAGACATTTTAGGACTGTACTCAAAATAAAGCATTGTGAAACCAGAGTTACACTGAGGAGAAATCCAGACTCAGAAATGTGGACCTAAGATATCTAAATAATAGTTTTTCTGTCCTCTGTTAATGCCACTGCAATAAATAAATTATTAAAACATTTCAGAGGACATGATTCAAGAGGAAGATGGGAGACAGATGCATGGCATGCTTTTTTTTATTTAGCAGCACCCATAAAATTTCAAGTTCATCTTATGACCACATTTTGACTTTGCTAATTACTCTGAAGATTAGTATCTAATCCATTCTTTTAGAGAATAAAAAGGAAAACAAACAAACAAAATGTATCAAGATCTGAAGACAGAACATGAAGTGAGACAGCCTCTGCACATGCTAAGCAAAGGCCCCTCAGGTGTTAAGCAAAGGCTCCTGAATGAAGGGTCACTAGAAACTAGTACAAGAGAAATAGGTCAGAGAAAAAACAGAAGTGGTGACCTGACTATGAGAAGTTTTGTCACATCTCCAGAAACCAATGTTATACTTTGAATTATGAGTAAATTTGAATCTTAATTAGAGGATCATTACCTTTCTCATACAGCCAAACAACATCTTAGTGTGAAATTAATATAATTTAAAATTCTTAAAGTATTTCTTTTATCATTTGGAGTTGGAATGTGATCAGATGTTTATGCAATTGTAGGTGAGAAAAGCCAAAATCTCCATAATTTCTTAATATTTTTTTATGTTACTGGCCAGCCAGCCATATGTGTAACTAGACACATATACCTGCCCTACTAACTAAGATAATATATCTCCAAACTCTATGTATGTTTCAAAAATTATACCACATATTTAAAAGAGTGAGAAATCATTCTCCAAACTTCCTTTATATACAACTTCAAAAGGAGAGTTTACCAACTTTTCTTGAATCTTTTAACCTCTGTGTCAGAAAATAAATGAAAGATCACAAAAAGACTGACTTTGGTGCAGTATTAGACACCCATTTCCCACTTGTGCCCTTCAGAATTGCCCTTCTAGTAATTAAATAGCCAAGAGAAGTCTAAAACTTTCAGCAATTTCAATTAAAATGCTTTTTCAAGGTTGCTGAGCCAGCAGGGTTTTGGGAGGAACACAACTACTACATTTGTGTTAAGTTGGGACTGAACAGCATCAAACAGGAAACAGAAATCTTACTTGACTGTTGCTTGGCTGTGCCCTGGAACCACAGGACATGAGAAGAAATGCTTTGGCCCCATAAGTGCTTCAGGTGCTCCAAGACGTGATAAGCAAGAGTTCAGCTGGTGCCAAACAGCAAGAATCCAGTCTATGATCTTGCACACAGGATCACATGGAGGAGGTACTTTGCCTCTGAACTGCAGGGAGAAAAGATGTTTGACATGGCATAAGACCAGAGCTGCAAGCACTTTCCTTGAAACCCCAGGAAGGCTTGGGTTTGTTTTTTTTTAATTGCATGTGTTACTATTAAAATATCACGAACAGTCAAAAACAGGTCAAAACTTTTTATAGAATATATAGACATCTTGCTGTATTAAACCTTATTCTCCCAACTACACTTCAAAAGATATATCCCTATCAATAAACTGACACACCTTTACTTTCTTGTGGGAAACTGAGGCAGAAATTTTGGTAGCAGTGGTTTTTCTGGTGTTTAAGATTAGGATTACAAGAGGTACCTACTATATACAATGCAATGTATATGATACAAATAAGAGATGTGAAAAAATGCCCAATCGCACTGAACAGGAAAATCTGATCCAGACATATGCCCAGTGGATTTCCATATTGATTTTAGGTCTAGTAGCACTGAAGGAAAGATGTCTTCCTCTAAGACTTGTGTTTTTAGTATGCCTTGTTAAGGGCAAATTATTTAGTGCCAGAAAAATCTCCTGTTTGCTCTGTCCTCAAATTACAGTGTTCATCATCCTAATCCCAGGATTATCCTCTGTAACAGTTTAAATTAAAAGAAGCATTAGAAGTTGCACAAGGGATAGTAACTGACAGCACTGAAGTCAGAGACTCTTGATAGAGTCTATAGGTGAACTTAAAGTAAAAAAAAATTAAACTGTTCCCATATTACCTAAAAGTTCAAACTAATGAGAAAAGAGTTTTTCACCTGAACAGATGAATATTGCAGCACAAACAAGGTATCATAATACAGAGCAATGATCTTTGAAATAGCCTATGGATCTAACAAAAAATGTGCTTCTACTCTGCTTTAGAGTTTTACAACAGATTAATCTTTCTTCTATTTTTGATTTTGCAATCCACTATTTTAATTCCTGTACCAATTGGCATGAGAGTTTATATATTGCACATGTATGTATTTCAAAAAATGTGCTACCTCACTGGGCATTTCAATATTTAATTAGGGAGGATACAGGAAGATACATGGCTTTTTTCTCCATATAGACACCATCTGCATATATGCTCAAGAGAAATTAAACGCAATGAGATTACTGCCCAAATTCTGTTCAACTTCAGTCAGAGGTAGAAGCCTATTACATTGTCAAATTCTAGCCAATTAGACTAAGGATTTCTTTCAAGCCCCCCAAAAATGACATCTGTTATGTGATGCTGCAAGTTCTTGTAGCCAAACCAGTTTGGCAGAGTAAGTCTGATGCAGCCTTTGTCTAAAAACAAGTCATAACTTAAAAAACATATCTAAGAAAATAGTCTATTAAGAGTTTCATAGATTTCCCATGATTCTTTTTTTTCTATTCTGTATTCTGGTTCTTGCAATTAAAGAATACTTAGGAATGTTTCTAAATGTCCTCATTATCCTGGCTGAAATGTTCAATTACTACACATTTGCTCTTCAGGATCTCTTTGAATCAGTAAGCCTTTATAGATGAGCACTGTGGCAAAGGGTACAGGAGATGACATCCCCAAGGATAACCAAGACACATCCAGCTGAACACTCAAAACTGACAGTAGGTCTGTTGTCCCACAACAGGACTCTTTACTACTGGCAGTTTTTTCCTATTCTTACAACAATCTCCCTTTTTAAGCCTGTTCAGAACTGCTGCCAAGATTATTTTCCTGTCAGCTGTTTTGATTAAACTTTCTCTGCAAATGTCTAACAGTGCCTGACTGTAGTAATAGAGTGTAATAGCTGCTATCACACTCAAATTCCAAATAACTTTCCAAAGTCCATAATTCTTCTTCTGCCTACATCTTTCTTTTCATTTCCCATTTTTGTTTACTTATTAATATTAAAACAGACTTCCCATCTTTATTCTCTTTTGGACTTTTTTTCCAGCTTCAGCTGACCTATTAGCTCAAAACAACTTCTAATTAGATAATTTGCCCCTCTTTTGATCTGAAAATCACGGAAAATATTTTTCTGGTTAAAACTTAGACAAAACACATATATGACTATCTTATTTTAGATATTGAGAATAAATTCTTTGAAAAAGAGACTGTAGGTTTGTTGAACTGATTTTTACTATCATTCTCAGAAGAATGAAAGAAGTTGAAAAAAATTACTGAAGGATGTTTCATTCATAGGACAGGCAAGTAGCCACAGCACCACTATTTGCAACCAACCAATGGTTTATGCCAAATAGCCATGGTTGCACACCCTTCTAGGAGGCCCAGCACAACACTTCCAGATACACAGCCTGTATCTTCCCAGAAATTAATGCTTTTTTTTCCTGAAACAGCTGAAGTCATCTGCTCTGCCTTTGGCATTACCCTCGCACGTATTTCACAGACCTGGTGATGAATGCAACTGCTGGAGCTGATTTGAGCTCTTACCTTGCTTATTACTTTTCTTCTTAAAATCCTCTGCAGCAAGCCTCGCATTGGCTCCCCATCCCATCTAAGCTGCACCCAACGGAAATGCTGCTGAACCAGCAGGTCAGAGCCATGAAGATGGCATTTTGCAATGGTCCCCAGTAAAAAGCAGTTCTCATGGAAGTAAAAAGCACCAGAAACTCCATTTTCTAAAAAGGAACCATAAAACACTTAACTGAAATACTCAAAGTCTTGACATGATTTCATATAAAAGGAAGAAGCAGTGACATAATTAGAAAGGAAAAACAACCCACACAACACCATAAATTAGCTAAAAAATATGCTGTTTTTGTTAAGGACAACTGTTTACAACAAAATATAAAAACTGAACAAATTACATTTTTCTCCTGTTCCCAGTTTGTCATGTATTAGAGTAAGACTGTACTGTAGTAAAAACATTTCTGCAACCCAAGTTCTTTAAATACCTCTTTGAATAGTGCAGGGATTTTCTGAACTCCGATTCTCAAGAGGCGCTAGAAAATCTCCGAGTAATTCAGATAAAGAAGCTCTCTCCAGATTTTCTAAAATCACAATTGTTGACTTGTTTACAGGAGACTGTTTCACTGGGATCAGACAAGCTGAAATAGAAAAATCCCATTAACGTATACTTAGGAAAATTTACTTCTATTTATGTATACAGAATTTACTGCTACTAGTGTAACAAAGGATTTTTAACTTTTTTTTTCCTTTTTAACTTGTTTACAGGAGCAGACAGACTAGATAATAATAAGTTTAAAATTGAAAGCATAAAATCAAACAACAGAAAGAATATCATCCTGTATATTAAGAAAAAATCGAAAGCTATGATTAAAATAAATTCCTGAAATGGCTATAATAAGGTCTTCGTAGATGGGAAAGATTTTGGTACACTGATTATAAATACAACAGAAAAGATAGCAAAGATTTCTTTAAACATTTCTTTCATTTGCTGTACTACATCTTAAACTTTTAACATGTACTCTTTACACCATGTAGTGATAAAATATTCAAGAACAGTCCTTGCTTGTAAGACTTTATCATTCTGTGAGATAGTAGCAAACTTCTGTGAGAGGTAGGCAATCTTCTCTTCAATATCTTTAATAACCACTCAAATAATCAGATCTAGTAAGAGACAAACGCAATAGCACCTGAACCTAATAGGCATTAAAATGACATCTATATATTTTTTTATAATTTTAAATATTTTCGTTTAATTTTCCTGATTTTAACATCTTAGTGCTTAAAAAAGACACAGACATGCAAGTGTTCTTGCAACTCTAAATCCCAGGTGAATGCTTCATATAAAACGAAACATTTATCGTGACTATATTGTGCCCTACATTGTCCCACAACCTCTTGAAGGTGGTGCTAAAAGTGGTCATTAAGCAAATTGACTTGCAGTAAGGCAAAACTTACTGTACCTGATCATTGCTATTTAGTTGCAGTTTCCTGACTATTACTGCCCTGTTTTATTAAGAGGCTACAGCTTGAGAAGGGGGAAGACAGGTACCCCCTCTGTGTCTGATGGATTCATTTAGAGTAGAAATGCTCTCTTAGGAAATGAGATGCAGCAGAACAGTGGGGAAAGAAGCTGACAGAAAAAATGAGTCTCAACCAGCAGCACCATGTGAAATGGAAAACCAGACTATTAAAAAGAGTCTGTTGCTGACACAAAGCATCCAGAAGAAGTAGCTTTCCTAAGAGACAGTGGCCAGTAAACAAATCAAACTACGAATGACATTCTTGCCTCCAGGCCGAGCACCAAAGCCTGGCTGACTTTTGACTAAATGGCCTCTTCTCTCCCACCAATGTGATGGCACTGAAAGTGACACGTGGGAATAATCACTGGCACAAGCTATCCTGTGAACTGTGACCAGGATTTCCTTAGAGAAAAAGCCGCCATAGACTGAAGTTACACCAGGCAGTACGAGAACAAACAGAACAGAGCACTGCATGGCACTGTACAACTTGATGGGATGGCTCTGCTTTTGTTCATGAGCGCACACGGTAGACCTTCAGTTCTGATTCAGTAGATCTGAACCAGAGCAATCAACTTAGAAAGGATCATAAACAAAGGGAAAAAAGAATGAGACAGAAATGAATATTTAAAACTACAAATTTTACTTAAATGGCTCTCCTTACTGAGAGCTCTGTAACGCTCAGCTCTCCCTCAGTTTAGACTCTCATACTTGGCCCCAAGCACCTGAAAAATTATGGGTCCCATTAAAACATGCCAACCAGTATGCAAAATGCTTTTACGTATTTCTTTACTCTGCACCATTAAAAATTTTCCTGCAAATCACCAAAACTAAGTCTTGCTGAAATAACCTTACCATTACTGATGAACAGTTCTGCAAGCTGCTCCTTGGAGAAACCAGCATCCACTTCCACTTTAACAATCTCACATGTAGATCCTGCAGCCACTTGCTTTTGCTGTGTTGAAAATTTATATATTTGGTGAAATAGTAAAAACTCTGGTTTATGCACTAATTTACTTGATATTTTTGTGCAAATACCTTCATGCAGGCCGCTATCTGATATGCTATATAATCTTGCAAACTTCCTTCTGGACCATGGAAAATGACGTTACGGTATTGTTCAACCTACAGACAGATAAATATAAATATTTATTTAATAAATAAATTGCTCTTGGAAGTTCAGACTTGGTTGTTTTGGTTTTTTTTTTAACCTAGATGACAATCAGCACCTAAAAGACAAAATTCTTTGATTTGCACTACTGGAGTTGTTAATCCTTACTATACTCGTTTCAAAGTAGACAATATTTGCATACAACATCTTGGAAATGTATTGATAAATTTATATCCTAACTTGTAAAATTACATAGCATGGTATTTTGTTACAACAGACTTCAAAACTTAAAACATTCATCTACGAAGAATAAGTTCAGTAATCACAAATATTTTCTTGATCTTGAATTAAAAGATATACATCAGAATGATCCCAAAGGCATCAGTTTAAGTCACTGCTAAGTTATGGATTAAGACTGAGGATTCTATTTGCCATAGAAATGGGATCATGTTATTTTTTTGTAATTTATTTGCAATTTTAAAAAAAATCTTAACTCTATTTTGCCTCTAAAATGTCAGTAAGGGAATACACTCATATCTCTGTGCAATATGGCTGAATAGAGCAGAAACCTGTGGCATGTTCTACTGACAACATAAAATACTACCCAAGGACCCAGCAGAAATAAAGCAGGCTCTATATTAATTCTGATCTGATGCAATGTTAAAAGAAATGATGCATGAAAGTTATCTCATATTATTCAATTATCCTTACATTTTGAGGTATTAAATAAACTGTGTTACAAGAGATTTCTACATAAGCTAGTAATAAAATTCAAGTCTCGAGTAATTGTTTACATGAATGTTATTCTAATTTACTATCTCCTCAAAAAGTGGAATAAAATAACTTTGGAAAGCAGTAAGATATTAGAGAGATTTTAATAAATTTTAAGCAGTTCAGTTAATCAGACAGCAGCTATATAAAGAAGAAAGTTAATGCCTTCACGAGACTAAAATTAAGGGTAAGTTTAGGGGGAACTTTATTTTAAAACAGCTTTCATCCCATTTCATTTTTTTAGAAGTCTTGATGTTTTTTCACAGAGCAAAAACTCCTGATTTTAGTCAACACTATTACAGAAGTATTTTGACAAACAATTAGCATGCAGAGAGAAGCTAGCTTATTACTGACCAGGCGGAGATAATTCTGAAGTGTCTGAAGATGGATCATGGATGCGTAAGTCACACTGTTTAGACAGCCTTCCTGAGGTCCTTAAAATGAGACATACAAATAACTTTGGTAAATCTCTCGTTTACATGCATGTGTGACTGATACATTTGATTTTCATGCAATATTCTACAGAGGCTTTTTAAAATTAGAGGCTACGCAAATTAAAATACTGAATAAATGTAAGGCATTTATCTAGCACCATAGATTGATGGGTATCCATGACATAAGCAAAATATATACTACTATGTGGCTGAAAAAGGCGGTAAGACTTTTATGTGTCAGCATCTTTTCCAAATGTTGTAGACACTTCAAAATCCAGTTAAACAATTAAATGGATATGATGTCTCAGAATCAAGCAATACTGATGAACAAAACCAGTAGCAAATGACTCTCAAATTATGTATTTCATATGGAGCGTCTTAACATTCAAAACTGAAAAATTATGACTTGAAAATTACCTAACAAAAACACTGTGATATGCTCAGCTCTATTGTTCTTCAAAAAGTCCCATGGTGGCTGGGAAAAAATCTGACCTGTTGACCACGAAATGTTTCCTGTTAAAAAGAAAAAATAAGAGATATTCCTTGTAGGTATATAAAGTGTCCTACACTCAAGCATATTCGCTTGCTTACAAAGATTATGTACATACATTGACAAATTTGACAAACAAACCAGTCCCATGTATGAGATGTACTAAACCATGCTATTATTTGATATACGACTGAAGTTACTAGTGTTTTCTGCCAGTTGAGGCACAAGTTAAACAGGTAGTCTGTCTTTTTATCCTTACAGTTAAAATAGAGTAAAACAGAATAATTTGCCCGGTCTAATGTGACTAGGGTTCATTTTTGCTGATGGGAAAGTGGAGGAAGGAAGGAGATTTAAGATGAAGTACAAGGATTTTCAGAAACCTATAAAACTGTTACTAAGACCACCACATTTTGGCCAATTTCTCATAATTGTTAAGATTTCTCTTTTGCACCTTGCCAAGTGAAGTTATGTAAAACAGCAGTTCTGTTTACCTATGCCAGTGATTTACAGTCTGTATTTACTGTATATTCTGGATGGACTGTAAAGAAGCAATGCAGGATTTGAGTTGCTTTTGTAGAACCATAGAATATCCTGAGTTAGAAGGGACTAACAGGGATTATCAAAGTCCTGGCTCTGCACAGAACATTCCAAGAGTCACACCATAAGCCTGAGAGCATTTTCCACATGCTTCTTGAACTCTGTCAGGCTGGTGCTGTGACCATGTCCCCTGGGGAGCCTGTTCCAGTGCCCAAACACCCTCTGGGTGAAGAATCTTCATCTAATATCCAACCTAAACCTCCATGATGCAACTCCAGGCCATTCCCTCAAGTCCCATCTGGTCATTTCAGAGAAGAGATCAGTGTCTGCCCTTCCTCTTCCCCTCATGAGGAAGTTGTAACTGCAGTGAGGTCTCCCCTCAGTCTCCTCTTCTCCAGGCTGAACAGACCAGAAGCCCTCAGCCACTCCTCACATGGCTTCTCCTCAAGGCCCTTTGTCATCCTCATGTCTCTCCTTTGGACACTCCCTAATTGCCTTTTCTTATATTGTGGCATCTAAAACTGCACACAGCACTCAGGGTGAGAATTTAGTTTCACCTGAGATACTGATTTCTCCTTTGGAGTACTAAAAGTACTAAAAGACTAATTAATATAGGACCTCATGATCCCCAAGATTATATTAAAGTGCGTAAATTAATTTTTGTGCCATATACTCAGCTAAAAGTAAGGAATGCTTTCATGCCAGTACAGTTCAAATTTTCATATCTAGTACTGGTCTTTCTTAGTTTAAGCTTTAAAAGATGCAGTAATTCAAATATATTTTTATCTTAGATTTCACAAATTCAAGAACACCTCCAAGTTTTGCTTTTTTCATTAACACCAATATTGATACCTAGTTTGACAGAAAATATGCTGCTTGCACTGAGGCCAATGTTGGATTCTGCAGCACTATTAAATGACAGATCTTCTAGGCTCCTCCATCCATCAGAAGTGATTGCTTGGAAATGGTTTGTCACTGCCTGACTCACTGCTTTTGAAAAATCATCCCATGACGTCTGCTTGCGGATATTTAAAGCACATATTGTATCAAATTCTTCTGTGCCACAATGAACTGGTTCAATGCTACGGACTGAAATCCTTACAGGCACATTAAGAGCATCTGTTGAAAAACAAAACATCAACTATGAATAAAACTGTAGAACTCAATTTAAAATGATTCCATTATTATAAACCAATATCATCTAATATTACAAAGGAAAACTACAAAATAACTCCTACTACAAAGAAGCAAATGGTAAAGAATAGCACAGATCACCACCAAAAAATCTGAGCAGTAATGAAAATACCAAGGTATCTATCATTTTTAATAAAAAAGTTCAGTATAATTATGCTTAAAAAACAGGAAACAAGACAAAATTTATTTTATCTTATGCTTCCTCTTTAGAGACTAATTACTTATAAATTAAGACAGATGGTAGTCAATGTCTGAATTTTTCGGTTCATTGTGTTTGTGCACATTTTTTATTAACAATGTAGAACATAGTTTTCTGGCACAATTGGAAAAGACAGCTGAGCCAAACATCTTTAAATAAAAAGCTAAGAGCTAAGACAGAAAATGCACTTGAAAAGGTGTATTTGATTTGCTACAGAGTAAATTGACAAAATGTTAAAAAAGGAAATTTACATGCACATTCTAGAAACTATGAAGTATTTTAAATCTTGTTCTTTGGAATACAACTCAACAGAAGCAGCAGTCTCTGGAGCTCATTTAGATGACTAAAAATGAAAAGGAAACTATCTTCTAATTTTCATGCCAAAGAATACCTTTCAGAAATTATATCTCAAATAAAAAAGCGCACCATAAAAAACAACCCATATCAGCTTATTATGAAGTCTTGCAACATGATCTTTGTTTCCCTTTTGCGTCCAGAAGCCAGATCTTCAGCTGATACAAACCAATGAAGTCTTCCTGATGTCAGAAAAGCTCTGATTTAAATCCACTGGCCTACCATAGGGAGAAGATTACTCAGAGGCATCCTTCAGATGTAGAGTTGTGGGAAATGCATCAAAGGCTTGCCCTTCTGATGGCTGGACCTCAGGGAAATGTAAGGAGTACAGAGGGTTCTCCACAAGGAAACAGGCCCCTAGGACAGAGGTATACTGTATGCCTAAACTTCAATACATGTGACCTCTAAGGCATAGCTGGCAGCCCTGGCCCCCAGTCTTTCAGATCTGTCCTACACTAGAAACCTTACTGGAGTGTGAGGAAGGGAGAGGATGGTACATAGCCACCTCACCCAAAAATGCAGTCTTGGCTTAAGGTGTACAGAAGAGAAGGGGAGGCCAAAGGTACTGACCTGATAAAAGTCACTGGATTCATGACAAGCATGACCAGAGACACAGGGTACTAAGACTGATGGATATAATAAAAGCACTAATTTAACAGGCTATAGATTCAAACATCAGAAATTTGCTTCAGTCCAATGAAGATGACCATGGAGGAGTGCCTATTCCTATTAGAAAGTGAGCTGTGTTCTCCTCTGAACCTGCAGTAAAATGGTAAGAACTGTGATTTAAAATAGCTGAGGAACAAAAATCAGAAGCAGCAGACAGAAAACTTCCTTAATTTGTTGATAATCACTGAAATTAACTACTCACATCCCTATATCCCGCAAGACAAACACAAAAAAAGAGTGAAAAAAATAGAGCATACAAATCTACAAATGCCATAATTCTAACCATACAGAGAAATACAGATATCTTCCTTTGTATATATAGATACAGCTGTATCTGGATTTATACAGTGATATAAAATACACAAAACTAGTGAGAGGATGAATTAAGTTCTGTCTCAAGAAATACACAGATGAGCCTGCTCTACTGAATTTTGAGCAAACTTACAGAGAAGGAAGATGATGACAGGTTTCAACAGAAGAGCAATCTTCTTACAGAAGTTACTGATGCCGGAAAAAAAGAAGTTCTTTGATGCTGTCTCTAAGACTTATTTGAAGACTCAAACAATCCCCTTACTGATAAACAAGTGACAAAATAAACTATGCTCTAGAAAGAGAATCAGATATGACTAGATGATCATCTTAGCCTGAGGAAATTTGACAGCTACCCACCAATGACTATTTCTGCAAGAATTTGAAGACAAGATAAGAGGAAGGCAATAGCTTTTGCAAAAGTAATTACTAATATCAAATTCAGAAATTTTAAGAGAGTATGGGTATTTGTAAATGTACAGTATGTACCATCTTTTTGAACGGTTTAGAAACTAAGACATGAGGAATTTAATAACCTCCAACAAAATTTCATATGCTTTTGCAAAATTTGGAGAATAGAAACCTGCTAGATCAAGGTAATTTAATACTGTGCACCCAAAAAAGGTGACAACTACCCTTTTCATATTTCTCATTTTTGCTCCACAAGTTCTTTGCTATAAACATTTTTATGTAGTGCTGATAGCATTTACTTACTTAAGTTTTCTAGGAGATGTTTGCAATCATCAGTAGCAACATCATGCAATGTTCGATTACACTTATCTTTTCTCTCAGCCTCTAGTCCACCATGGCTACAAAGGATTTCTAGACAGTTCTGCAAAGGTAGGAACTGTATTATTTACTTGTCCATTTGCTGCACTAAAGCATTGTACCAATATGCAGTTAGATTCCTAATTAAAATTCTTACACATGCATTTCCAAAGACAATCAGCTACGAAGTTTCTATAGATAAAATGATGTTTCTCATGGAGTTGAAAGCCAGGAGTAAAAATATTTTATAGCAGACTTGAAAGTCTCCAATAATGACTATAAAAAAGCAGAACACACGGAACCAGAGGTTCTACAGTCTCTAAGCATCAAGTGCTGATTAGGTGAATTAAGAAATTCTTACATCTGGCCACTAGTTTAGGTTTGATAAGGAGACAGAAACTCAGCTATTATCCTGATTTGAACATCCTGGCCTCAATGTTCAAGCAACACTAAATAAACAAATCTGAAGCTTAATACAGACTAATAAATTAATCTATTTAGGTAACAATCCATAAAACCAGTTTTCACTTTGCAATTCACCAAGTAGGAGTTTCCATCATGACTGACACCTGAGTGGGACACAAAAAAAGAATCATTTTAAAATCACCTTGCAAGCCTCTTTTTTGGCAGAATTTCTGCAAGCAGAAACCTGAAATCCTGCAAGCATTGTAAGAATGCAGTGATATAAAAATGTATTTTTACGAAGTCAAAGCACAAACATCTTGGGGATGCCAACAACATAATGCCCTCTAAAAAATATCACATGCTCAACAAAAGGAAAGAATCACTGAAATTAGAAACAAGATATTAGCATATAAATTAGGATTGGTAGAATCATACTGTAATACGAAAAAGTATTCACGATATAGATTCTCCCAAATTAGTGTGGGATAAAAGAGTTCTCATAAAACTACATTCACATTGATTGATCAGCAACCAGAAAAAGGATCAAGTCCTTGTTTCTAATAACCATCATCCTGCAATAATACAGGCAGCCTTCATTAAAGCTTTGCCATCTCAGATATGCTTTTAAAGAGACGTCCATATTGTAAAAAAAAAGAAACCAACAGAAATTATACTAGTTAATACTGTATTGATAATGTCTGGGGTTAACCACAGCAGAGAAATCAAACCTTACAAACACAGAGAAGCAGCTGTTGAGTATTTTGATGCAGAACAGTGGCTCCTTGCAGGTTGACATAGCGTTACCTGTTTTGTAGCTGTTCTACAGAAACTTTTGTCAGTGTATCTGACACCCTGAGACCTTTCATAACTATAGCAGTCATTCAAGGTATATCTGCCTGTGAGGTGAAATTTTACCAGGCTGTAGTTACAGCACCTATGAGTACTTTATAAAGAGAATGATCAGCTCACTGAGCTTGCCAGAAGGATATCAAGCAGAAAAAAGCATGTATTTTCTTGCCAGGTTAGTTTGTTAACACTATCTCTCAAATAGGAGCAATGAATAGCAGAACAGCAGAAGGCTGAGGACTGAACTGTGAGGTTGAAAATGGGAAGTAAAGCAGGAAGAAGGGGGAAAGAACCAAGAAATCAGCTTATTTCCTTAGTAAAATGAGGATTTCTGTTGTATTTGCTGCTTATGAAATAACAGCTAAGATGTCCTAGCAGAATTAATCTGTAAAGAATAGCCCCTTACCTATGTCAAAACAAGAGGATGCAAGTGTCAGCACTGCTTATATGCAGCTATCATGCACTGGAATGAATGACATGCAGTGTACATAACGGATTAGGGGATGAAGTCAAAGTGTTAACAGCACTTGGAGGTGGCTATTAAGTTTTTTAGCTTTTAAATATCCCAAACATATCTCAAGTCAATAAATGCATTAAATCAAATACAATTTTATAGTCTCTGCAACATCAAAACCAGGAATCTGATTGCTCTTTATAACCTTCATCACCTAAGAGACTCCCCTCAACCCCAGATGGAGATCTCACTTAACGGTTGACTTGGAATGTGCTTCGAAACTCAAATCCTTGAGTTATTCATGAATGACATACGTGAAGACTTCCAGTGTCAGAACTTTCAGAGAGATCACCTAGTCAAAGCAGTTTTAGACAGCAAATGAAACCTAAATTCAAAGTTCCTAAGGCTTCTATTACTGCAGAAAGAGTCAATACAGTGCACATTATTTAGGTATTTGCAGACTATAGCAAATACCTTAAACTCCATCTAAATTTGCATGAATGAAAACTGGAATGAGAGTCTGCACCTGCCTAACACACATTGGTAAAGGAACACTGACTCTTTGTAATGCAAAATGCTGAGTAAGCAGTGGTTGACCCTAAAAAAACCCCATAACTTCAACTTAATCTTAAATCTGTGTCTATTTCAAACATATCTATTTTGAACATAAATTTATCAGGAAAAAAAGCAAACATAATGACAGATATTGAACTAGGCATGTAAATACAGGTTAATTTTTGAAGTCTTGGACTGTATTTTCTTAAAATTCACTCTTCTGTGTTTAGCACCTCTATTTTCTTCCCAGATAAAAATTTTACAGCGAGATCTGAGAGCTACCCTATAAAAAGAAGTCCTTTAAATTGTCAGTGTGAGAAGTGTATAGCTTCTGATATCAAACAGTAATATTAAATTTCCAGAAATCTTCCTGTTTGTCATCAGTAGGACCTGTCAGGTCATCCATGTCATCAGTTATCCCAACCTCACAAAAATGTTTCACTGCCTGCTAAAAAGGCTGCCCAAAATAATAAATTAAACAATGTATGTCTGCACAAATCTAGTTCTCAAATTTCTTCTTCTCTCCTCCTTCACAGAGGAAAAATTGTTCAGTGAAATCATTCCTGCCTGTAACCAGAAATTATGTCCATTTAATATCTATAAGCACACGACATTCAATGAATTGGCATTTAGGGTGGGATTCATCTCACCGTAACTTTGAAAATCTCAAGTTTCCTCTTTTTATTAATGTCTCATAAGAGGCAGACATTTAAATATGATAATTCACTCCATTTGACACCTAGATTCTGGGACAAATTGTCCACTGGAGGTCTATCTCTTGTCTCTGTTAAATCAAGCTGGTCTATGAACTAGATAACAAACTTCGACGTGACCTCTAAGTTGTAATACTTCAAAGATAAAAGAAAAGGATTTATTTTGCCTAAATTCTATCAGGTTACTGTAACTTTTTCACACAGACTAACCTTAAAGCCTTTTGATGCTGCTATATGGGCAGCAGTCCAACCCTCTTTGTCAGCATGGTTGATGAGATCTGCAGAAACAACAGGCTTTACTCTACTGCTATAGTCATCTTCTCTCTTCTCCAAATCAAAGTAGTCTAAATTAGGCTCTGCATCCATCAAACAGTTCCCATTGTTCGGCTCTCCATAGTACATAAGGAGCTTAAGACTTTCAACATTACCAGAATCCACTGCTGCATGAATTGGAGACCAGCCATCCTGAAAAAAAAAAAAAACCCAAAAACAAAATCAAAAAGCACACTGCCACCAAACACAAAGAAAAATGTTTGTAGACTTATATCAGCAAAGAATGTGAATGGAAGGCTCTGTCTAGAAATTATGAAGATAAGAAAGAGTGACATAATAATCCTTTGGGAAAACAGAGTTGCTTGTATGTGTTTTGGGTGGAAGAGAGGGAAGAAAATGTAACAGAAAAAAATTTTACAGTTTCCTCCAATAACAGTCCAACAGATAAATCTTCAAAATTTTTAGAAGAGTCTAAGTGATACAGGGCTTATGTGCTGTTCGTAAACTGCTTCCTTCCTGCGCATCAAACAAAAATGATTCCAACTATCAATATTGTTTCATGTTGCATTAATCCATTTATTAGGCAGTTTCACAGTTTTGACATCACAACTTTCTCTCATTCCAAGTCAAATATATTTACTTTCCAGCAGAAAAATAAATGAATGATAAAAAATTAGTGTAATAATTACAGGAGGAGTAGAATGTTCTGTGAAACTACTGCTCTTTGTACTCTGTTTTGGAACAGCCTATGACCTACTTTTATTGTCATAAGAATCTATTGACATCAGAGTAATTAAAAACTTTAGAAAAGCACCTGAAAAAAGGCAGTATGTAGGCACGAATTTTGGGACAGTCCTCCTCCCCTTCTCCTCTAGACATGACTCTTTTTGTGGCCATATTCTGCCATTTGTGATATATGAGACTCTACAAGGGCAAGAAAGTTTTGGGGTGTTGTCCATTCAAGGACAACAAGAAAGCAACCGTAACATAAAAACTGGACACAAAATCCCTATATCCACTTCTCCATCTTAAAAATAAGCCACACCAGAAAAGTTTCATTTTAGAAATCCAGCGCTGGAGAAAAGTTGCAGCAAATTACCAAGGGAATCTGAAATACGTAAGATGGTATGAAAGTCACATCATTTAGGAGATTTTAGACAATATACAGTTTAAAAAATCCCAGAAAGTATGAAAATAACAAAATACTAATTTCAAATTGTATGGTTTATTCCAGCTTTGAAGAAAAGTTTAAATAAGTATTTTATTGTAAATGTTCAGTACTATACAAGGTACTGTAACTTTGCAAACTATTTTAACTTACACTGGTTTCTACTGTTCGATTCGCTCCACCTTCCAACAATAGCTTAATACAATCGTTATTTCCATTTTTACAGGCCAGGTACAAAGGTGTTTGTCCTCTTTCAGCAGCATGGTTAATATCAGCCTGATACATAATTAATAATTCTGCACATCTACAGAAAACAACAAAGCAATAGAATTGTCTTATGTTAGACATCCAACACCTCTTTATAGGTTACGACATTTAAATATTTTAAATATAGTATTGATTTTACAGATACAGATCTACCTGTGATCAACCCATATATACAAGTACAAAGTACATTTTGTACATAGGAATATAGACAGGCTACTTTAAACATCTAAATTTTAAACTACTTTAGCTGCATTTAAAAATTGTGAATGTAAAACACTGAATTTCACAAGTCTGATAAAAACTTGATGACAGCTGCTTAAGAAAAACATTCAGCTGAGCAAAAAAGGAAACACTTCTGACTACTGATATTTAAAATAGAATTAAGAAGAAATGGGAAAAAATAAAATGAAGGACTAGGACTAGCTTTACCAGCAAAAGGGACACTCATCTAGGGAAGTAACCTGGTGGTGGGAGCAGAACAGCTATGGCAGTACCTGTCATTCAGATCCCTGAATGGAGGCTACTCCAGAAGGACGGCTTGGGTGTATTGCTAGCAGCTACTGGGTTATGGAGGATGGAAGATTAGATGGAGCTCTGAAGAGCAATTCACTTGGGGCCAGCATTCATATCCAAGCTCCTCTACTTCCTCACAACCCTGTAGCAGTAGGTCCATTTTTCTTCCCAGTTCTTGTGCCGGGGTTGGCTACCTTTCCCTTCCCCAACCTAGCTTTGCAACAACCCTTAAGACTTGCAAAAATCTTAATGCCAGTCAATTCACTCAGCAGTTCAAAAAAGCATTGTTAAAAAAGATAGGTTCCCACTCTCCAGCTCAATATTTATCAGTCCATAAAAACAGAACGCATATCAACAATAAAGCCTCAAAGCAGTTAGTGCAGTGCCAAATAACTACTGATTAGGAGACCATACTGTGACAAAATATTTAAACCAATTTAAGGTATATATAAGAATATAAGAATATAAGAAACTACATACTAAGAAAATAGCAAGTATTTAAGAAAATTGTTTTGGTACTTTTTTATCTAGTCAGAAAATCAGTTAGGTTCAAGGTAAAATGCACAATTTTACAGAAGAGTAAAACAGATAGCATTGATATGAATTACATATCTATGCTTTCCAAAAATGCTCAACTGAACAGAAAGAAATACAAATAAAAATAATGTTCTGCCTTAACAGATGTTAGGCATACATCCTAACGATACAGTCACAAAAGTCATCTTAAGAAGGGCTCACAAGAAGACATTTCCATACAGCAATTCAAGATCGAGTTTTAAGTCTGCTAGGTTAGAAATATCTGGTTTGATACTTTACATTGGATTTGGTGAATCTCAAAAAGCTACATTGACTTTCCACCTCAAGTTCAGGGAAAGTCATACTGGCATGGACCACACGGGAAATGATTCTGGAAATTTCTCCTAAAACCAGTTTCTGATCTGGTGATACTACTGGACCAGCCTCAAAAAACTAGATTTTTTTTTTTTTCTGACTACATAACTAGGGTTAGAACAACAGTATTGTCTTGGCTCAGAAACAAGGTTAATGAAGATGTCACAGGGGACTGGTTAGCAAGTTTGTGACAGACACCCACTGTGCAAATTAGAGCTGTTCAGTGCTGTCATTAACCCCACATTAGGAGACAGACAGTACTGTTGCCCCATATTCTATCTATTGCAGATTTTTTTTTCTGTGCCTGAACTTTGAAGCGACCAACAAATCAAACAGCCTGAAGCATTTCTAGTCTCCGACATTTTTGGCTAGCCCTGTCATTCCATGCTCAATTTTACAATTCAGTTCATGCTCAGTATCTAAAAATGTAAAAGCAAAAAATGTGTTTAGGGATATCATATTACATAAGTAACTCTAAGGCAAAAAGAATATAAAGTCTGCAATATCACAGCACAGCAGATGATACATAGCAAAGTGTCGTGAGGCTAAGTCAGGGAAATAAATAGCTTCCTATTTAAACCAAGTGCTAAGATATCTATTTTAGTGAGAGAATATGGAGAGTGTATTTTGGGTTTGTCTTGTCAAGTCACACCTATTTTTTACAGATTTTACACTAAACACTGAAACACTTAACTAGACATGTATTTCTGTGCTCGAAACACCTAGTGGGCATTTGCTACCTCTGGAGTAAGACTTCTAGTAAAAAATGACCATTAGCTGATGAACTTGAAATCTTTAAGAAGTGAAAAGGATCTTTGAAGATTCATATACACTTATGGAAGACTATGAGAAGAAGGGAGATGCCACTCTTCCTCATTGTTGGGTCAGGGTCTATCACAGTATAACACTCAAAGGCTGCTTCCTATGTGTTACTGCATCAGAGTAAAATCCTTAAAAATAACAAAATATAAACATGAAAAGAATCAGAAAGATAAAAAAAGAGAAAATATATGTAAAACCAAGTTAAATTCTGTAACAAGAATTCTTAGGAACTCTGTTTAAAGCCTTTTGAATTTGTAAAATAATTTTCTCTGGAAAAGGATGCTCTGGAAACGGTTATTTAATAGTTGCTTCCAACTTCCAGTTCTATTTCCTATGACTCTATGACATAAATTATTCTAATGACATTTTGAAGAATGTTGTCAGTAATATTATTTGACCTGTACATAATTTTCTGTTTTTCAAAGTTACTGATACAAAAAAAACTTAAACCTTAAAAAAACCTTGTTGTTTTACTCAGGAGAAAACTCAGATGTTCTTTTGCCTCTGAATATGATATTCATACTTTTCTATGCTTGAAAAAATCAGTGCAAAAATAATTTCCTTCGTCCTTTCTCTGTTAATCCTATACTATGGCTGATAGCTCAAAGAAAATTAAGAAATTCAGAGGTATGATGTCCATGCAGACCAGTACCACATTGTATTGCTAAGAATACATGCTCAGCAACCTTAAGAGCTGAAATTGGACACAAAACAAATAGAAAATATTAAAATCAGAATGGCATAAGAATATGAATTTAAGTAGATGCGTTCAATAAATTATAGATAAATACATTTTTACATAAGAATGCAACAGTAATGCAATGAAGACATATATAATGTAAAGAGAATATAAAATTGTGTAACAGCTGATAGGCAAAATCTTAAAGACTTACTTGACATGTCCCTGAGCAACTGCTGAACACAAGGGTGTAAAGCCATTTTTATCAGCAGCGTCAACTTGTGCTTCTGCAGCCAGCAGCAATCTCACACAATCTATAAATAGAGCAAAACCACAGAATGAGTCAACAAGATCAAGTGGTTAAAGCTACCAGAGGCTGAAGTCTGCCCCAGGGGCAACAATCAGCCAGTCTTTTGGACTACACATCACACACCTTAGGGGACTGAAATAAAAGCTCAGGAAGAAGTTTGCAGGAGAGAGATGAGAACTGCCTCCCAGGGACATCACCACACTTTTGCAAAAAGGGCTTGGGTTGGGTTCTGCCGGGATTAAAACACATGCCCACTGCAGGCAACTCCCACAGTATTAGCTATTTTACTTCCGAAGTGGAGAATCTGACTTATCCAGGAGTCCCTAAGGGCGTCACTGCCTACTAGCAGTTGTGACAAATATGACAGCCGCAGGGGAGATGTTCACAAGCCACACAGACCTCAAGCAACACACCGGTCAGTCTTATTTTAGGACACTTTGACTTGTGATTGCAATGACAAATAAGCTGACAAACTAAAACCTCCCCAAACCATTCCCATTCATGTGTTTCCAAAAACACATGCTAAAAATAGTACCGGCCTGATTCCATCATCCCTACAGCTAATTTAAGATAATTAATTACATAGTAATTAGACTGCTTTTCATCCACAAATTGGAATATCATTTGATGCAATTAACTTTGAAGAAAACAGTTGATATGTTCCTCATTCTTCAAACTGGCTCCAGACCAAAATAAAACAAGTCTTTTGTAACTGAAACTACTACTTGGAAAATAAGCTCAGCTACAACACCAATTACAAACTCCTGACCTGATTTCTGAGCAAGCTTAATGCATGCTGTTCCAGCACTCAGTAAAATCCTGAAGCCAAGTTTTGTTAGGGAAGTTTAACTCTAGATATCAGAACCAAACATATATTAAGAATTACTTGGATATCAGAAAAATGTATTAAGAACTACTTAGAAATCTGAGTAGTCTAAAACATTCTCCAATGTATTTACTCCTGTTACAGTTTTTTCAAATACTAATACAGATGTTGTGGAGTTGATTGAATAAATAATTTAACATTAAGAAACAAGATATTAAACCACTCTAAGTTATAATTTTGTAAATTGGGATGCTTTAATTTTGAAGTAAGTAATCTGATGTGAAATTATTTTTTGTTGTTGTAAAGTTGGCTGTCATGGTAAGTTACCAGGACTTGACCTGTAATTTAAGTCATAAAGAAGGTCTCTGTTAACCAACTTACCAAGTCCTTCCAATTGTAAGATGGTACCACCTAAAATAAAATTTTATTTTCTTTCACTTTTTAACACATAAATACTCTGCTAAGAATGACCTATCTTTTTTTTTCAACTTTCCATTGTCAATCGTGGTCCTGTGTTAAATGATTAACTTGAAAATACAGATTCCCGCTTGACATTCTAAAATACCTTTAAAGTTTATGAGGGATGTTGAAAACGTTTTCATCTAGAAATTTCAAACATTTAGCTAGAATACTCTGCTGTTTGCTCATAAAGCATATGTTAGCCATGCAAAAGCCATGAACACACAAAACAAAACTACCTGTCTAAAAAGGCATGGTCAATTCACACTTACTGAGTGGCAGATCATTCAGGTGGTAGGTTATGACTGTATAAATACTGTTTCTGATGAAGCTTATCTCTGTGAAAATACTGCTTCTGAAAACAGCTTTTTATTCTTAGGGATAAGTGTGACCATGAGGAAATACAGCTACTTGCATAAGGCAGAACATGTGAGCTAGTAAGCTCTACATGACCTGTTTCTGGTGGCAGATCAAGTAAAGTAGCAATTATCTCCAAGAAGCCTGGGTCTTCTGGATGGACTTTTTACTGGGATTTGGAGAAGGGTAATTTGGGTCAGTCCAGGCTCATTCACTCCAGTTCACTCTGGTCTGCTGAAGTAATCAGCAGTGGGGAGTACTGGGTGGAAGGGCAGGCACTAGACAGACACTGGTGCCACTAAGTTAAAAGTTCTGGTCATAGCAAAAGCAAAACATGGAAGCAAATTAAGACAAACACCTGGAGATTTTACTGCTTTCCACCACAGCTGGGCAGTTAGTTCTTCCAGAGTGCTGGCAAACATCATGCAGATACATCCGGTGGCTCGAGAAAGCTGACTCCATGTAGCTGTATGTCTCTGCACCTCACTCCTTTCTACTTCCCACATCATTCCAGTTCTTTCCTATCAATCAGGGTGCCACAGCCTCCAAATACTCAGGATAGAAGAGAATCAATTACACCATAAATGCATATGATTAGTGCATAGCTGAGTCCAAAGGATATTACTTTATCCACATCTCTCATATTCAGGAACTCTTACTGTTTCGTTCTGTCCTTCTCCACCTCTTTGTGGCAGAGAATGGTCACGATTTGGAACATCATACAGCTGTGCAGATCTATTAGCTAAGAGAACTACTGTTACTGAGCATAAAATAGACCTGAAGTGGTTCCTTCTTTGCTAATGGTAAAACCAAGACAGCCTGCCAAGACAACCTGTTCAGCTATCCCAGGCTAGTGATTAAATCATGAAATGAACGGTTTCCTCATGTCCATTCAAATAAAAAGGGAGTGTATATTTTTAGGGTGAATTTCTCTCTCTCAGTCCTACAGAATCAGGGACAGTGTGTGTTGGAAACAAAGCGTCTGCTCTTAACTTCATGTGCTGGAAAAACCCTCAGCTGCAGCTCTCAAAAGGCAACTGCTTCTAAACAGGAAAGCTACACATTTTGAAATTAGGATGGACTAGGACAGAATGTTTCAGTGCTCTTGTCTTATGTAACTCAATTTTTTCTAGAGAATGGGCTCAGAGCATACAACAGGTGCTACCACCGTACTAGTTACAATGTGCTCTACCACTCTCTAGTTATCTACACATCTCAAGTGCTGTATTTCTTCACTGAAAATATGTGGGGATCATTCACTTTCCACTCTTCTCAGAATCTCCAAAACATGGTGTTTCTGAAGGGAGGTACTCATTATGCTTACTTTTATCAATTCTAAAGTGACTCTTTTCTTCTGGCAAAATCTTCTCCAGGATAAACAGGAAAATCTGGTTAGTTGACTTTGAAATCTCAAAATCCATTTAATCACTAAGTCCACTTTAAAAATACTCTCAGTAAATTAAATCATGGTGTGATCACCCACCAATGTAGGCTGGTGTTAAGTCTTATGATTGGACTAAATGATCTTAAGGGTCTTTTCCAACCTAAATGATTGTATGATTCTACAGGGGAGAAAAAAAAACCCAAAAAACCCAGAAACTTACCATTGACAACTCAACACATTGAAAAATTTGAACAATAAATTATTTTATCTTTAAAATGACACCAGTATAATTTCTTTCCACCTGGTTAGTTAAGAAGAGGTATAAGAAAGGACTTTTAAAAATATTTATTTCTATACATCCTTTCTTAAGCCTACATAATTTCAGTAAACTTGTTTTAAAATATCTCCCCTTTGAATTGCTACATATATCCATTCACCTGAGAACAAACTACAAGTAATGAAAAAGGATTATATAATAAAGTTAAGAACAAAATTTTTTCTCCAAAAATTTTATAAATCTAAAACTTTCAATTTTCATATAATTTATTAAGGAGACATCAACACTGCTGCTGTGTGATTCTCTCATTCAGAGTTCATACAATCCATTTAGTTGCTGAAATGTGATGATTTGTACAATAAAGTATTTTTCACATCCTGTCAACTATAAATAGAAGAGCAACACTGTAACCTCTGTAATACAGCTTTTAATCTCAAAAAATAAAACATACTAAACAATTACAGGGTGCATATGCATTTGTTTGTTTTTATTCCGGTGTTCTCACAATTCTGTCAAGTCTTCTTTATTTGAAATTTTGACAATAAAATGAGGAACCAAATTGCCTTTGCTGTCAGTAGGAACTGTGCAGTAATGGTAACTTAAAACCATTTGCTTTGAAACAATTTTAGAATAAAAAATGAATGACCAAGAATTGGGTCAATTATGGTCTCCCTCAAATATTAGCAATGATAACTGGATGCAAGCCTAGAAGAATATGCCAAACATCTATTCAGTGAGGGGAGAATAATAAATCCACACAATATAATTAGCTTGGATTCTTAATGCTGCAGATAACAAGCTGAAAAAAGAAAAAAATCACCAAAGGAAAAAACCACATTTTTTTCTACTATTTTAAAGGTCTTGGCAACAAAAAAGAAACTCAGGTGAAAAGGCCCAGATGTTTCCAAAAAAAAAAAAAACAAACCCAAAGCACCTAAGAAGCAAAGACAAAATATACCATTTTGAGCAAAATGAAAATTTTTCCTACCCTATGCTTGAACATGTCAGAAAAATGTACACTATCTGCCTAGCTGAAGATTTTGTATCCTAACTTTAGTTTTATTTTTAAAATACTTGAAAAGAATTATGAAATATTCTCTCTATTTACTATCTGGAACACTGGATCAGGGGTTTGTAATTGTGTCACTAATAAATATTTTATTAAATAAAACCACAAAGTACTCTTGAAAGCAGTGGCTTTAGTGGGACTATGTTCCACCTTCTACTCCAAATTAAAATTATAAAATTTTAACTTTACTAAAAATTAATGGAATATTTGCCATTGGTATTGCTGGATTTCATCTTTAGCGTCCACAACAGCACAATAATACCACTTGCAATGTAAGAATCTGGAGGTTTTTATGCAGGTAGAAAACTCTATAAGTAATGTGCACTGGACTTTTAAAACAAACTGCTGCTTGAGAGCCTTGTGTTAAAAGTCTGGAAATTATTGCTACAAGTTTGTATCCATGAAATTCGTATCTGTTAGTAACATACTTACTGCATTTCATAAATAAATTCATAAAATATGAAGACTGTTGAAAGGCTCAGAAATGGTACTTCCTCAATAAAGAGGAGGGTTGGGGTCATGGGGAAAGAAAAAAAGAACCCTTTTAATTTTCTCTGTAGAGCATAACTAACAAGTGAAGGCTATTTCATTTAGTTCAAAAGTAAAGACAATTCAATTTATTTCCCAAATAACACACTATTCTATTCCATCATTTTCACTGCTGCTGCAGAAGATCAAAACCCTGATGACTACCTATTTGCTGCTTACTCCCTGCAGAGGAAAGTTCTTTCTTTCAAGCTCCTATTGCTACAAGAGATCTTCAGCTTTTCACAGAATGTGGGGTGATAATATCTGGCAGCTTTTTACACAAAGAGAGTGAAGAATTAGAACAGATGTTCCTGCAGGATGCTACCAAATTTTTGTGTTTCAAATGCCTTCTGAGTTCCAAAATTCTGCTTCAAGAAGCATTGCTTATATATATGCTATACCATGACTTTGGTCATATAATCTCCATGTCTCACTTTCAATTTCACATTTTTAGGAGGAATGCATTTGACCTAACTGAATATTAAAAACTTATGAAGTAAGCTTCCACTAGTTTACACAGATGCCATCCTAGATTTTAGTATCATTTACCTGTATGTCCATTCGTAGCAGCAGAATACAAGGCAGAATAGCCATCTTCACAAGAGTAATTAATGTCCAGTCCTTCTTCATTAAGCAGCATTGATAATAAAGTGACATTTCCCTGGGCAGCAGCTTGGTGAAGAAGGGTGGGCCTGCCACCCAGGGGGACAGGACCACCACTTGTTAACAAAGGGGTTAGGGAGGAAGACCAGCCTGTGAGTTAAAGCAACAGAAGTTAGAGACATGTAAATAAAGCATTTTCTGTGTTCTTTTAAGTACTAAAGAGTATCTTCAAAATGACTGCATTTGTTAGTTTAGCAAAAGTTTTGTGATGGAGCTTTGTCTACACATTAGAAGGTATTCTGAAGAATAAAAACTGCATTCAGGGGTGACCCTGGTTAATACAAATGAACAGGATTTCAATACAAAAGGTCAATTGAAACTTGTGAACTGTAGTAGCATCTGGATGTCTCAAAAAGTTTTATATTGTCAAAATGTAAAGAAGTTTTAGAGAAGTTTTAATTTATTTGCAACATGCTGGGAAGACTTTTTTAAAGTATCTATAGAAAAGTTTTCAAGACAAATGACTTATTTTCATATGTAATTTTATTCTCCTAAGTGCAGATTTTAGCATTTATATACTTAGTATTTATAGAACTCAAGTGTAGTTATAAAGATAAATTGCACTGAGAGCCCTTAATGACTTCAAGTGCCTTTCAATAAGTTTGAAAAAACATGTATAAATCATTTACATAAATAATTCAGAAAAATACATTTCTTATTGAACTCTCCATTAAGGTAATGTTCCTTTTATTCAGTGATACTTAAACAATATATAATAAAATGCTCCAATGGGAATGAATAACAGGTTACATAAAATTCATGTATAAAAGCTTTCAAGTCACTCAAGCCATTAACAAAGAATATTCAATCCAAAACTCTGAAAGCTTAGAGGAGTTGTGGTTAAATGTTCTGTTGACTACTTATCAGCTTTAGTAGGGACTTTGTTAAGAATATGAAGTTTGCTGCATAAGGCATGGAATATTTTGTGCATTCTTCCTTGATCAAAGACTGCAAGAGAAAATAGGAGAAAGGTTGGGGTTTTTTTTTTTTCATATTTTCACTACTACCTTTAGAAAACACATATTAGATTTATCTCTTGAATAAATAACTTTGTCTTCTGTGGCCACAAATAGGCTACTATATGAGGCTGAGATCTGATACAAAGCAAGTTAATGCAGCTTTTAATGCAGTTTTGCAATGCCTGAGACTGAAGAAGAGCTGCAGGGCATTTAGCTTCAGTTCCATTCAAGCTGGTAAGTGCTTTCCAACATTTTGAACTAGAAAAAGTATGTGGTAGTAGCAGTACCAAGCTGGGATGATCTGCTCCACATTTTGGAAAAGAAAACAAAATACAGAAATTCCCAACAGAAGCCTACAGAAACAATAGACTGGGTACCTTGTAAGGTCTTGATACATTTTAATTAACATCAAGACTGACACAAGAATTCATCATCTGAGCAATACCAATGAAGACTACATAGTTTGATTCCAGTTAAAATAAAACCAAAAAACAACCCAACAAAAAATGCTTGGAGTATGTTCGTATTTGTTTCTAAAGTAAGCTAAATTTGTCAATTCAAATTAAGTTTACTAGTTAAGTATCTAAAGGAAATATATTTTCAGTATTTTCCCAATATTATTAGCTTAATATTAAACTTATTTTTTTCATATTCGGAAGTCATCACTGCAGCTGTGAAGTTACCTTATAAATCCAAATTTAAACCAAACATAAATTGTAAAATTAACCCCATACATCTTCTTATAACTTCAATTCTGAAGCTACCTTCTGAATGTTAACACTCTTAGTAATACTTATTTCTCCAATACTTTTAATCAGAGGATTTTGAGGGTTTCTGACGTTTATTAAAAAACCCCAAACCAATGAGCAACACACAAAGTAAACTGTACTCTTTACGTGGCAAAAAAATTTATTATCTTCAACTTCCAGCATTTGGGAACAGTTAACTATTACAAAATTCCCATAGGTCCAAAGGAAAATTCACAGTATTTCTCTCCATTGTGAAAGTGGTTTTATTTTTCCAGCCTTTTGTTATCCTTTGAAACTAACTGAGCTGCGGCTGTTGCTATACACATAACAATGTTTTTGTAATAGTACTTGTGTAGTTTTTACTGTCTTGTGGTAGTTAACTGATAGTGGATATTGTCAAGGCAGCACTACAGTTACTAAAATTGCTTATCCAAGTAACACTGGAATTGTGGTAATATGAACAGTATTTTGGGTTTCCTTTCCTTTTGAAATAATTGCGATTTTTGATGTCATTTATTTGCTTGTTTGTTTGCTTGTTCTTGGGGCATCCTTAGGAGAAATGCTGAAACGAAAAGTATTTTTTTATGTCACATCTTAATTTTCATTTCAGCTCCTTGAAAAGAAAAACATGTTGTTGCAATTCAATGATGAAATTCATTGTACTAGGTTACCATTAAATGAAAACCTTCTACTGATAAAGATACAAAAATAAGTAATAACATAAATTTACATTCTATTATCACTGTCAAGCAGTATAATAAAATTCAATTCATCCAACAAAATGCACCAACATTAGAAGATACCAATAAATAAGGGACACCATTACAGATGCAAAACGTAAGGAAATGTGAAGCATCTGTGAAAGCTTGTATGGCATGCATTGATGAAGGGCAGAGGGACAGACAAAAACAGCTTCTGGCATCAGCTTCAGAATGTGAGATGGTTAATTTCAGAGCCTGGATCAGTCCTTCACCTCCCCCCCCCCCCCCCCCCCCCCCCCCCGCCACACGCACTTGTATCTTCAAAGCCAATTGTAAAGAGAGAATAAGTCAATCATTACAGAAATGAGCAAAATAAAAAAAAATATATTTCATTGAAGAGTGACATAGAAAGCACAAAAGTAAGAAGAAAGTGAAAGCAGAAATCCCAGGGGTATGAGAATCCAAACGCCTACATTTGTTTCCATTTTGAAGTCTCACAGCCATTGAGCTGCAGAAATCCAAACAGAGCAGAAGCATTTTGGCACTGATTCAAAAGCTGCTGAAGTTAATGAAAACACTGCCACAGATTTTGAATCAGGCCATAAATGTTCATTGTAACGTCTCTATGTGAGGTCTGCTTAACATTAATGATGAAGGCCCACGTCTTTTCCTACCAGAGATGAAAAGAGCAACATGTGGTACAACAGCCCAGCTCTAAAAGGAGATATGATAGGATTTAGCAGAATGCATAAGTGACAGGATCAGAGCCCCCATTTTAAGTTTGCTTTTCATAGTTCCTCTTCCTAGAACCAAGACACTTCCTTACTGAAAATCAGGCTGTTGATATATATTCCTAAAGCAATCTGAGCTAACTAGGAAACTCTTTCAAAATTAATAAATAAAATGCTTAAGTGACTAGGTCATTAACAATTCTTCTGACTCCACACTAAGAAGAAAGATGCATGACTTTGTTGACAAACAAAATATATAAAAATGAAGGATTCTGCCAATGTTTTTTAGTATGTCAAAATTGTTTGGCACTGTTGTTAAAAATATTTAAAAAATTCTGACTGAAGCTCACTACTTACTGTTCAATAAAACATGAATAAGATTTAACAATGCACTGCTTTAACTCAATGTAAAACTGAAATTCTAAACATTTTCTGAAAAAAAGTAAATAAAACACTAAAATCAACCAGATCATTAATAAAACTAACTGATTCTGTGCCTAGAGGACATGAAAATGCAGATATGAGAAGGAGGTTTCCGCAGTATTTGTAGTTTGTTAGATGTTTCTCACCTCAAAAAAAGAGTGATATTTAAAAAAGAAGCTGAAAAAAGGGAGTAAGTGGCACAAATTCAGGTATTCCTGACCACATTATCTTAACAAAACCAGTGTTACTAAATTTGGTTTACTTTCTATTTCCATATATATTTATAAAACCTGGGTTTTTTTCTTAGCATAAAATTTTGAAGGAAATGTTTTCCATACTTGCATAATATCTGTTGCCCTAATTTTACTTAGTTCTGCAGTTTGCTAGGGCACTTGGCCAAAACGGACTAAATTCCCTTAAAAACATAAAGAAAATAAGATTGAAGTGCAATAAAATATAAGCATTATTTTGGGTAAAACACAAAGAACCTCCTGAATATTGATGTGAATATTACAGATAAAGTTATTAAGGTTCTTTGAGACTGTATGTAGCCAGTAAAGGAGACAGTAAAATAACATCTCTATATTAATAAAATGAAATAAAATAGTATACATCTAAGTAGAGTTTAAGCAATCTTTCTTAGCAAACTTTAGGTCATGGGATAAGTTTCCTATCTGCAATTGCAAATATTCCCAAAAAAACAGTGTCACTTACAAAGTACTAGGATCAAATGTTCAGAGCAGGGAGTATAATGGAATTAAATCAACAAACATTTCCATGCCTCCTCAACAAAAGTGAGGGGAAATACAGTAAGAAAGAAATCTTAAAAAATGAAAAAACCTAACAATTTTTGACAAGTCCTCTCTTTGAGAATTTTCTCTGAGAATGGTGACACATTTCATAAGAAACACAATGAAATATTTGGGCACAGAGTCCGATTGAAAAGAATGATTGTTCTCCTCAGAAAAAAGTTAATAACTCAAAGCACCAACTGAAGCAAAAACAATACATGCAGTTATGAAGAAAAGCACTGGTAATCTCATTTTTAAGGTATGAGATTTATTCTTCTAAAGAATAATCAATAGCTATCTTAAATTATTACCAAATAGCAGGTAATTAATGTAACACTAGCTGTTACATACACTTAATTGATGCTGGTGGGATTTGTGGAAGAACAATGTCTAGCTTACAAAAACTATTTGCTTTGAAGCTGACTTTTCCAGTAATTCGTTCTATGTTTATAAAAATCTTATTTAAAAAAAAAAAAAAGAATTTTTAAATTCTGTTATGAAGCTTAGTAGCACTTGAAGGCAAATCAAGTTTTGACAATATTTTAAATACTGGGAGACTAATGATCTATCTGACACGGCAATCAGACTCATCTTGGAATATGAATTTAAGATGAAAATTCAGGACATCCATATGAAAGCCAGCAAACTAATAGGCTGTCAAATCCTAATGTTGTTGATTCTGAGGAGCAGGAGAGAAACAGAAGGACAAGATTTCTGAGCTCATACTTTTGTGGCAAAGTTCAGACAGGAGAGAGGATTCTGACAGTATGGTGTGACAACTAAATGTTAAAAGAATGACTAGGTTACTCCTGATACATATATAGAAAGTCTTCAGTGAAGTGGAATGGGAATAAAAATGGCTTAATAACAGGAAACCTGAATCTCCTATATTTACACTCCTGTATATTTTGCCACACAGCATTTTTGGAATGGCTTCCCCAGGAGTGGTGCTTGAGTTCAACCCACTTACTAGCCAGTGGTACAGCTAGCAACAGAAAGTGGTTGGTTATGTGTTGGAAGCAGAGCAGCTCTGCATGGCTTTTATGCCCTACAGATGATGATGCAGGGACTGGAGTTGTGAGGGACTGCAGTACCATAACTGAACTAACTGCTCAAAGTTTGAGATAATTCAAACATTCTTCAATGCTTATTAAGGTTCAAAGTGTTCCATAACTGTGTGTTCCTGTTTTTTTTCACGGCAATGCAAGTCAAGCTAAAGAGGAGCTTCCACCCAATGTTCTAGTGCTACTGATCCCAGCAGGGAAATATGTTGCTAAAAATCTTTATAGGAGATCTACAATTCACTGAATCAGTAGATCAGTGTTGTCTTTATTCACTTTAATGCCATCAAGAAGATTTCCTGAACCTGGTGGCACGTTAGATACATCAGTAAGTCTCCATAAAAATGCAAAATGATTACCAGATACACACATTGACTCCAGACCTAAGGTTATCAAGTTAGATTTTAACTTTCCAACAGTAAACTTGTGCCTATACCCGTTGAAGTAAACCTGTGAGATGCCATACTTGAGTATTAACAAAGCCTGAAATCAAAAAAAGAACTACGGAAAAACAGCAATAAAAATGAAACATATTCTATGGTCATGTAGTGACATATAGGAAACTGCACTATTATACAGGCTATTACATGTCTTAATGTGCAATCATCTACTGCCATTGCAGAATACCATAGCCCCAGCTATGCCCTATTCTTTAAAAGATTCACACAGCATCAATAATACATATTCCATGGATGATCCCCTGAAGAGGTAATATTCAAAACCTCATTTCAGACTAAGAAAGCATTCTGAAGTCCAAAATACTAGCATTAACCGAAAATAAATTAAAAACAATTTAAATAAATTTGTTTAATAATCTGCAGCTCACTTACTTTAAACATTAGTCCTCTTTATCTTTAAAAAAAGCCTTAAATATGGAGACTTCCTTAAGGAAGCAAACTTATTTATAACATTACTAAATCAGCAAAAGAATTCCCATGCCCCTGAAATGTGGAAAAAATAAAAATGAAAATTTTAGCTTTTAGACAGGATAAAAGAGAAAGTGACAAGATAAATAAAGCAAACAAGACACATAAGAAAACCAAAACATTCTTTTCGAGGGAGACAGTTTGTAGCATATCAATCCCTTTACCTGATGCTGTTACCAGGAGGCTGTCTGAATCACATGGTCTACAGGATGAAGCACTAACAGGGTTTATGGAGGAGCTACAGGCAATGGTGGTGGGAATGACAAAGGAATTTTCTGAACATGCAGGTTGGTTCAGTCCAGGGAAGTGGGAAGGCCAGGCACCCACCTGAGATGAGGCTATGGCTGGTATGGCACAGCCTGCAGGTGCCACAGATAAATCTATAGCAGGTTTTGGTGGCAGCTGAGGTGAGGACTTAGAAATAATTTCCTCATTAATTACCCTGATTCCTTGTTGTGAACTTGAAAGAGGTGAGGTCACGGTTTTGTCAGTTTTTGCACTTGTATTTGGGGATCGATTACTATCCATTAAAACTTTAAGCTGTGGGTGTGGTGGAGAAGGAGCTTGTGAAAGCCCTGGTTTTTTGGGAGGAATAGGTGGAGGGTTTCCTCTGTCAATTCTTGATACACTTGGAGTCTTTAAAGTCGTTCTACCAACTGGGGGGTAATTGCCAACATCCACTGAATGTGATGTCCCTGGCCTTGACTGAGCGCTACTCTGAGGGCTTGTAAATCTTGAAAGAGCTTGGGTAACAGTATTCCGAGCCGCCTGTTTGGCAACAAGGTTGTCACGACTGGTAGGGGACACATCCCTTGAGGGAGGGCTTTGGGTTGTGTTTCCATTTTGGTCTTGATCATTTGTATTCGCCTGAAATCTATATCTAGCTGCTTGGACTCGGGGATTGAGGCCTGGATGGCCAGTAGTGTTGGCAGATGGCGAATGCAAACTGTGTACAGACGAAGAGAGAGAGGAATTCTGAGCTGTGGCAGTTGGTGTGGTAGGGGTGCAAAGGGAATTACTATTTGAAAAAGGGGAAGTGCTACTTGGTAAATCAGGGGATGAGCCAGTACTTGGTCCATTTTCTTCAATTCTGTTTTGATTCTGTGCAAGAACAGGAGTTGTGGGAAGCACAAGTTCACTAGATGAAGATTGCCTATCAATGACAGGCTTCACAAATGCTGCATTGGCACACACATTCATTTTTGAATTGCCAGACACTAGTGGGCTCACTGGAGAAGGCTTATTAGAGGCAGTCAAAGGCAACTTCTTAGCATTTTCTATGCTACTGTCCATCATTACAGTCTCTGTTTGACAAGCAACAGTTCTTGAACTTGGCTCTTCTGTTTCAACCGAAACAGAAACAAGACTCCTATCGCTATTCTTCTGAGAAAGATTAGCTTTACTTTCATTCTCCTTTTTTAATTGCTCAATCATTTTGATCATTTTATCTCTTTCTTCTCTGAGGTCACTGGTGTGTGTTTCCTCTTTGTGAAGCTTGGCACGCAACTGCTCTCTCTCTGTGTCAAACTCAGACAGCTGCTTTTCCATTTGAGCTTCCATTTGTGTACTCCTTTGTTTCTCAGCTGCAAGAGACTCCTCCAATTCAGTAGCCTTTTTCTTTTCCTCTTCAAATTTTAACATCACTTCTTCCAGTTTCTGGGCTTCTTCTACAATTCTGCCAGACAACTGCTTACACTCTTTTACTAGCATCAATACTACATGCTTATTCTTTCCACGTTCTTCTTCAAGGCGAGCAGACAGCTTTTTGTGCTCCAGCTCAAGACTCTGTAACTGAGATTTTTCCATTTCCAACTGTAAGAAACCAGAGAAAATAATTCTCATTAACAATTCTCATTTCATAATAACCTAGTATTAAGCTGACACTGATATTTTAATCTTTGAGAGTATGACTAAAATGAACCCAGGAAGGTGATTTGTGATATCTAACACAAGTGAATATAATCTTACACAGTCAAAAGAAAGAGAGAGCCATTTCAGTAAAGCAATTTAGAAAAGAAGTAAACTCTTTAAATTTCCTCCACTGACAACAGAGAGACTCCCCAAAGAGGTTAAATGCTTGTGATTCTTAAATGATGGAGCTACCTGTTCTCCAAAAATTTGACATAAGACAAAACATAAAGTCATCTCAGTAAAGGAAGCAAACACAAGTAAGAGATGAGCTTTGCAAAAAATCTTTGAGGACAGAAATGAAGGGGTTAGGTTTTGTCTTCCTCCAACTGAAGGAGATTAAGTCCATCATGAACATAACAGGTATCCTGTATCTTGTTTTAACATTTATAAATAAGACAACTTTTTGGCACAAGCACAAATATTTTCCTGTATTTACTAACAGTGAGAAGTCTCATTGACATCAGTGATGTATAAGCTAGAATCAAAGAACTATTCCTAAAATGTAGATATTGGATAAGAATAATTTTTCCCTTTAATCATATAGCCATTGCCTCTGATTAATTTTGCCTACTGTTTATGATTTTATTCACAGATCCTCTTTTAGAAAAGCAATACAAAAATACAGTAATATATCACTTTACATGAGGATGAAATCATTGTGGGAAATGATACCTACAGTTTAAACATCATCTTGGTTTCAAATACTTCAAAATACTTCAAATACTATGCTGTTTAGCAGCATAGGGGCTGCACTGGGGTTTTCGAGTTTTATCCCAGGTTGACACTCTGTACAATGCCTTTCACAAAACCACTCCCACCCCTTCTTAAAAACAGTATCACAGACTCATAGAATGGTTTGGGTTGAAAGGGTAAAAATAAGGTATGGCATTATCAGTCACTGCTAAGCAAACTGTATCACCAGCAACATCTCTTCTGTTCTGTTAATGGAAGTACAGCTGCAAATTAAATTAACAAAAGATTATAATGACAGTGTACTTAGGAATGGTTCCAATCAAAGTTCACAAGCGAAAAAAAAATCCTTATTTTTTTCTCAATGATTTCATTGTGTTTTCAAAGGATACAACAGCATTTGCATGGTTCACTAGAATTTCAAAACAAATGGAGCATCCAACCATCTCTTTTTTGTTAAAATAGGTACAAAAATAATGAGAAATGTATACGATTTCTAAACTTTCTATACTTTATTATTCTGCTATTTTGTTTTCAGGTGAGGTTCTTGTTCTATAGATTAAGTATTGTGAAATTACATTACTTCCAAATAATTACAAACAGATTTTAATATTTAACTGGCGTGAAATCAGCTTACCATACTACTATAATACCTTATTTGTAAGCACTGCATCTAAATGAAGGCTCCCTAACATAAATGTAAGTCCTCTATTTGATTTGAATATACAAAAGCAGCATTATTTTCTCATTTTACATTGTCTTCTATGCCTTCTCTTACCCTCTTGTTCTTCTTTTGGCTGCAACATCTTGAATAGGAAAAACCTCTGAATATTTACATGGCATTTTTTCCTTTAGATGACAGATTTGGAACTAGCTGCAATTATTTATGAGTTTATGAACTAACTAGAACATGATTTTTGTAAAATCTACTATATGCTTACACTGTAGGATATCTGTAATATAAACATCTGGAAATGAGTCCAAGAAGGATTTGAAAAGGGGTAAAAAAGTTTACTCAGAAAAAATATTGTGTCTCCGAAACAACCAGCAAGGCCCTTCAAAGGTGAGAGACAGCATGCCTTGTAAGAAAATGTTGAGGAAGCTTGGCTTGCATAGTATAGTGAAAAATAGACGGGTAATCTAACAGCAACATCCTTTTGAAGGACCCTTACAGTGATGACAAGAGTCAAATTCATCTTGGTAATGGCAGGTGGGGCTCCATAATAAAAGGTTACAGAAAAAAACCCTTGCCCTTTGAGAGGCTCAGTTACAGGAAAAAGTTCTTCTCAAGGACACCAGTGCAGAAAAGATGCAGTATTGCCATTCCTGGGAGTTTTCATGACTAAGCAAGACAAATTCACAGATGACCAGATGTACTGATGATGATGATAATCTGCTTTAAGCACAAGGTTAGAATAAATTATACCAACAGGCCCTATCCAACCCACGCTTGCCTTTGTTTGAGCATGCATCCCAATACTAACTCCTCTGCAAACTCTCAACAAATCAAGAACTGTCATTTTGATGATCTGTTTTGTGTTCTCAGGAAAACTCAAAATTAACTTTCCCAGCAGCTCCTAGAAAAGCACTCAAAGAGATGGAAGAGGATGGAGACTTAACACAAAGCAGATGACATCTAAGAATTAGATGTTTGTATATCATAAGCCTATGATCTACAGTCCTTTGTGCACCTCCTTGATTTTTCTACACACTGGTATATTTGTATGCCTTGTTTTTGGTGATCAGATAAAATTTTTATTCACAGAATACCTTTGAGGTGATTATATTCACAGATATTATGTCCCCCCCAAAGTAAGAGTTCACTCTGGGTCTGTTTAAAGTTCACTAATACCCAGAGAAAATAAACACAGCTGTACACAGACTTCATTATTTAGAGTGGGACAGTGAAGCAATTCCAAACACGAAGATAGAGGCATCACACATTTATAGAAGGAGGAATCACTCTTGGAGGGACAGGGTGCAGCTGGCTTGACAAATTTCACATTTGTCAAGGCTGATTTTTTTTTTCTTACACTGTGTCACCCTACCTTGTTAAACATTTTTCGAAGTCCCTGAGAACACCTTCATTACCCTCTCCAACAGAAGGATTTGAGAGATGAAGGACAGAAAAATGTGGAATGGAAGGCAGGTGAAACACTGAATGAATGGTTTGTGAACGAGTGTAGGTGATTGAGAGATATGTCATCCGTTGCCACAAACCCAAGGAATTTAAGAGTGTCTTATCCATTAGCATTTCTAATGGAGCTCAAAAGAGGAAGATGTAATTCAGTAGAGAGTCATGCACACAGCTGCTCACTTTGAAACATGCAGTTTGTTTTCACATCCTTAAAATAAAGGTTTAAAGAAAAAAAGGCTCATGTATTCCCCTAGGAAGCAAAAGAAAAAAACATCCTTTCCTGTACAAACACACTTACAGAAATAGACTTTGAAAAAAAAAAAAAAAAAGACAAAATTAGGATTTGAATTTGTAAATTTGAATTTACATATTCATATACTGACATACTCTTACTATGTAAGCCTATCCTAGGAACATGTATCTGTCCATATAATAAAAGCCAGAGATAGATAAAGAATTTAGGCACGAGAAGAGACTTGTGGTCATGCACTGAAACAAAAAACTAATTCAACTGTCCTGGCAGATGTATCAGGGTTTTTCCCCATATCCTTTTTCAGTCGCAAGAAGTAAGCTTGCTTGCCCTTTCCTGTTTTTATATTTACTGAAAAAGCTTATGAGAAAAAAAAATACTTAAGAGTTCTCAGAAAGAAGTGTGAGGTTCATACCAGTAATAGTTCACTCCACATTAAACTGTTTGAAGACTTAACTATCATACATAAAGCCTAATAATATCCTTTTTTTTGATCTGTTTTCCTAAAGTTTTAACAGAGCAATGATGCTTAAACTAAACTAAACAACAGAGCTAAAGTAACAACAAAAAGTCTGCTTGTATAATTTAAGCATGTATTTCCAGTAACTTCCAGCACTTTCACATGCATGTTTTTTTCCCGAAGAGCAATCACTACCAAAATCAATTTTATGACAATTGACTTAGCCTGTTTGTGGTTTGGGGGTTTTTAAGTCAATGTAAAACTGTCACTAAAAAGCTGTATCACAGCAGTGTCTACTACGGGCATTTTATCCATCTTATACCCAGTGAAGCTGATTAAACACATATAGAGCATTTTCTTTTCTATTTATTCAAAAATACCTTGTCTAGATTAGTCCTTTATATGACAGCTTCCTCTCTTTCGTCTCAGAAACCCCTCCCCAAAAAGTTCACATTTAACTATGTTTTAGAAGCATATGGCTTACATATTGGTGAAATACATGCCACCAACCAATCATTCACTTTCAAAATGATATTGTTTTATCTTCCATTTGGCATTTTTTTCTGCAATGTAATTGTTCCACAATGATTCTTTTTATAGCAGACATTCTGAATATGCAAAAAAGTATTTTTAGAGTTATAAAACATTTTTACTGATTTAAGAAATAGAGCCACCTAATGTAAAACTAAAATAAATTAATTACTTTATTCAGGTTAGAACAAAAATAACAATAGATCCTCAAGGCTCCAATGGTATTGGTTTAAAAATATATTGTGATAATGCTATCTGAGGTCACACTGAGCTACCTACTTATATACCCACTGTATCAACTTACACTACTTATATCTAATTTTTTCCATGAACAGAGCTAAATTCACAGAACAAATGAAGTGTGCATACAAAATATCACCAGAAAACAACACCTTACCCCATATGAAAATAAAGTGGCAAAATTTTAACACTCGTAATGTCAATCAAGACAAAGATGCAAACTAAAAAAGTGACATGAAAGAACAAATCAGGAGAGGGAAAAGGAGAAAGTCAATAGCAGGATACCTTCTTTTGTCGGTTTTCAGCAGCGGCCAACTGAGCTGACATTCTTTCTTGCATTTTCCTGCAGTGAGCCATAACAGCTTCTAAAATGGACAGAGGGTTCATGCATATTGGCTTCTTTTCTTTATCACCAGCACCTGCCTCAAAGTCTCTCTGAAGAGCCAGAAATGGGTCGCTCAAATTAAATCTTCCATATCGCTCCTGGATAAAAACTTCTTTGCGCCGAGCCTAAGAAAAATAGAAAAAGCAAACTAAAACTAGAGAAATACAAATAAATGCATTTTTCAAAGTACATCCACACATAGAAGAAACTTATACTACAGGGAAAGCAATATAGGTCATGTAAGGCTTTAAAATATTTTCTTTAGGTATTCATTTACAACCTTTAAAGGAAAAACATGCCTCAAAAATCAGAAAAACACCCACAGTGCAGAGAAACACCATCCAGAAAGAGAAACTGTCCAAAAATAGAGAAAAATACTTCTCTGCAACCTCGTTCAAATTCTGCTTTGAAGAATAAGGAAGAAAAAAAGGAAGAATAAAACAATTCTGAAACACCAAAGAGGAGAACGAGACCAAATACATACCCAAGGGGTTAGCAGATCATTTGGAAAGTTGAAGTTAAAATTTTAACATATGACAAGTTTACGAATGATAATACACATTTGGGGGCACAAGAAAACAAAGAAGAACATCAGAAGTATGTTAGAAAAACTCCTCAAAGACTAACTACAAATTCCATACCTTAGCTAATGCCCAACTTTTTTCTATATACTGTAGACAAAACTGAAACGTTGTAAATGAGAATTTTGTCTGGAAAAGAAACAACAGTGCCTACATATTCTGATGCTTTTCGGAATGCTAGTTTGTTTTCCAATGTCATAGTATAAATAGCAATTGAAAATCTTTATTAAAAATACTAGGTTTTGGAACGTAACTTCAGAAAAAGCTGACAGAGTTCACTCAGACCTGAAGTCCAGTGTGGCTTACAAAGTCAGGTAGTGACTGGTTGAAGAGATAAAAATAATAAGATTTAAAAAATAATAGAACCTAGGTATTTTTTATAAAGTGCCTTGCAAGTAACCCCTAATCAGTCTAATTAGTCTAATATTTTAATCTCTTAATTTATGACTTATAAAATAAAACAGCTAGTTCCAGAGGTAATATTACAAGACTTGGGGGAGGGTCTGTATTTTTAATTTGTGGCTCTATAAGATGAAGTTACAAGACAGTATGGAGCTTAAGAATTCAACCTTCATGGAAAGGAAACCATCAAACCAAAAGTCTTACCATAAATGGATTAAATTGCTAATCAGCCAAGCAAGATGATAAATCCAAGCAGGTTAAGAATTTAAACAGAGAGGGATGCACAGTCCATACATAAATTATCAACAACTTAAAAGCCACTTAGTTTATACAAAGTGAGACATCAAAGTAAAGGAAAAAGCAGATGTAGCAGGTCTGCTGTCAGTATAAAAAGAAGACCACCAAGAGCCCTCATTGATAAATCCAAAGAAAAAGCCAAGCTGATTAACTGGTCTTAGAGGCAAAGGCAATCACCTGTGCCTTTATGAAAACAGATCACCAACCAGTGAAAAAATGTGTATTTGCCATTTTTTTCTATGACCCATGACTAGCTGTCCTCTTGGCACATACTAAATGCATGTGATATGAATGAATATATTCTCTGAAATGTTTTCTAACGTGCACAGCAATTATGACAGCAGGGCAAAAAGAAAAGTGTGCACCTGCCAAAATAGCAAAACAACCAGGGGTTCAGATTCATTAACCAAGAAAAGGATGAAACTATACAGTAGGGATGAGCTCCATCTGAATGAAAATCAAAACCAGAATTAAAGTGGCTATAGGAAAAAGGTGAACACTGTGGAAAAACCAATAGGTTTCAAACAGCACATGGTTTGGGATGACAGACTGGCTGAAATCATCACTGCATAACCTCAAGCACAGGGAAAATCAGACTGGCAACTCTCAAACCACAGACAGCAAAGTCATCTAAAGATGCTTCCAACTCAAAGGGAGACGAAATGCAAAATATTAAAATAAATGCTTCCATGACTTTATACTAGGACTATAAATATAAAATACAATCATTGGATGTTTTCATGGGATGAAAATACATGATTTAAAAAGCAGGTACCAGAATAAAAGACAAACCAGAAATTTGGTAGAAGGGAGATGATGAGTATTTTCCCAAAACTTAGGCACAAAGTGACAGAAAGACAAACTAGGCTTGAGGTTTTTACAGGGTTCCTCCAGTCTCTAAACAATACTTCTGTCCCTTTGCAATTCCCTGAAGTACATCAGATGGGAGAAACAGTGATGTTAAAATCAGAATTTTTTTCTCTTATATTGTCTTCTTTTACTGAATTTCTAGTCATAAGAGTTAGTAGCAATATCATGATATCTGTTTTTCACAGCAGTCATTGTCTATAGAATATACAGTTTAAAATTATACTCCTTTACAAGAGTGCCTGTGTAATTTGGTGGTTGTGTTAGAGCAACATTAGCAGTGTCTCATATATAACTTCAACTGCACAGCAATGTACAGAGAAAATAACATTTAAACTATTTATTTGTGAATAATTAACTGAATTACTTTTTAAACACAACATTTTCAAAAATAGACAGAAAATGCACCCCCTATAGGAGCTCACGAGGACTACTGTATTGTGAAAGGTGCTGTATGAATTTATAAACCATCAGCTTTAGTTTTCTGCACGTAATCATTTGCTCAGCAATGAAACTTTTAATGGAAGGACTGAGATTGGAAGTATTTAGAAGCATGAAAAGATGTCCATGGGAAATGATACCTTCTTCAGCCTGTGTCAGTGGTACACAAAATCATGACTTAAGATTTGAGCTAAAGTCTCCAACAGGTAACTGCTAATGAATAGTGACAGTAGGAACACATAAGACACACAAAACATATAAAACCAAAGACAGAAACCCTTTAAGCAGTTAATGCATGGAATTCACTACAACCACAGAGCAAAAGATTAAGCTTACTTACAACAATCAATTCAGTCAGTAAGAACATCACATTTATATAGAACTTTTAAATCCTTACACAAGACCTGAAACATTAAGCAAGGAGACTAAAATAAAGCTACTACTTAAAAAAACTAAACTTCAAAGTTTTCTTATGGCTGATCTGTATTATGTTAGATCAAGGATGGACCACCAAAAAAACCAGATCTGAAAAAAATCTTCAGTGTTTTCATTTTGATCATTTAAAAAATGATCAAAAGGTACAACACAGCTTCTGTTCAAGGAAGAGCTAAGTAGAAGTAGGATTTTTCAGTGTGAAACAGAGACAGTCAGGGAGAAAGGTGCTTGAGGTCTGCAGGCTGATAGACAAGCAGTGCTTGTCCCACAGTCTAACAAGGGAAATTAGAGTTGGACACAAATTCTTTTCATTAGAGAGCAGATAAGCACCAGAACATGTTGCCCAGCAAAACCAGGTAACTTCTATCATAGGAAGATTTCCCAAGATAGACTGGATGAAGTCAACTGGAACTCAATCCATGACTTAAATCCCGCTTTAAGAAAATTGGACTGAACAATCTCTCAAGGTGCCTTTACACCTACGTTACTGCATAATTAGAGATTTCTTCTAGGATTGTCCTTTTTTTTTTTTTTTTTAGTGTACAGATGTTAGTGATCTTGTTAAGTAACAAATGACAAAAATGAGTTCTCAGAGGAAGGAAAAAAATATCAAATATTGGTAGAACAAGTCTTATGCCTTGGATCATGAAAATACTTTTTATGACCTGGGAAACAGGACTTTTACTCTGGGATATTTTCAAAAATAAATAATCAGTACTAAACATCCCTAGGGATTATGCAGCTATATAATACAAAGGAAAGATTGATTCTCAAGTTTTCTCTCCTAAATCTGTAGCCAACAAGAATCTGAAGGATTGGGCTTTTAAGATAAACTGCTCCTTTTATGACTCTCTAGGGAGCCTGTCTCCTACCACATGCAGCACGACACCTCATTCATCCTACATCAACTTTCTTCAAGTTACCTCAAGTTATCTGCAACCTACTTCATGGAAATTTTCACTTCCTAACCTGACCTTTTTGCAGTCCCTGACCCCATTTATTGACTGGCAGATGAAGATGGGCAGTGGGGTGTGCAGGGAGAGGAAAAAAAGGAATGAGGATATCTGGAAAATGGCCTGTGAGTCAAGTTGCAAATCCAGTATAAGAACTGGTCTTTAACTATTTGTTTCTTGCATTCCACTTCAGAAGAAAACAAAAATTTATTGTCAGTAACCAAACCAAGAACTATGACGTCTAATTAGACTTTTCCTCCATTATTGAAACAAGAATGTAAGGGGGTAAGGAGGTCTTCAAATAGTATATCACTTACTGTAGACTTACAGCTAAAAGCATAAATCTAGGAAAAAGAAATATGATCATTTAATGTATATAAAAAATAAACCAAATAATGAAAACCAGAAAATGAAAAAATTAATCACACAAGCTATATTATTCATTTTATATCCTTAATAATTTATGTTGATATTAGTTGCATACATTTGTTGAAATAGGTTTTCATAATTAGCAACATAATACATATAAGCAATAGAGCATTTAAGGTTAACACTGCATTTTTCCCCCAATGTATCTCAGAGCTTCCTCTTCATTTATCTGCCAAGTTAAGAGACTTCAGCAGGTCCAAATCTTCCATGCAGCAACCGATGATAAACATCAAAAATAGGACTGCATGTCCTACACTGCTGAAGAACAACGGAACTGAATTAAAGCTGCCCTAGAACCCTTAAACAAAATTTCCTTCCTTTCAAGAGCTTTTGTTGCTCTGATTAATTTCCTTTTCTACATTTACGATAATTGTTTCAACAGATGTTGACAGGTTCATATTAATATTTTCTCTTGACACATGAATTAGGGAGTGGTAAGAAGTTTTCTAAAACTAACCAGTACAGAAGAGGAGGCAGTAAAAGCTTATTTTGTGTATTGTGTTAAAGATGAGGGTTGTTAAAAGGGAAATTGATTTTTTTAAAAGAGGAAGATGTCTAAGAGAGACCTTCTTCAATGATAGTTTCCTTAAGTGATTTATTGTAGCTACTCAATTAAGCAAAAGAGAATTATCAATGAGTATATACTCACAATAAAAGCAGTACTTTCAGATACACTTGCAAAATACCAGACTGGAGGATATCATGCCTTACGATGGTAAGTTAGCAATGACTCTTTAAAGAATGTTAGCAATTTTCACACATAGTTGAGTTTGGGGGCTTTGTTAGTTTTTTTCAGTTGCCTTTTTTTTAAATGTAGACGTAAATTAATGTTTTCAAAGTATCCTAAGATGCTACTTCCATATAAAGTTTTATAGGAAAAACAAAAAATGAAAACGTAAACATCAATGACTGAGGAAATGGTATCTTGCAGCATGATTTCTGTCAATGAACATGGGATGCTCGATTTCTCCTTACAATTTTAACTGCAGTCTAAATTCCTTTCTTCAGCACAGTGACAGTGCATACCTATGCAAAATCTACAAGGGAGTTAAATTTTAATGAACTCCAAACTGTACGACAAATACTTTACCAATACATTCAAAGTGTCTGTTTCCATGCTCAAGTATGATAAGACAAAAACTTATTTGTCCATTTTAATGATGGAAAAACGGAAAGTGTCTGGAGAAGATTGACGATGGCCACTAGTTCAAAAAGAGCGAAAACAGTAGAATAGAGAAATTGGAGGATACAATCAGCAAGTTAAACAAAACCAGCATACAGGTTGATTATGGTAGACCTACATAATTGTTCTGTACTATAAAGACACGTTCTTTACAGAAGACTGAGCAGGACCATGAAAGAAGTAATTTGGTAAGGTAATTTGGCAGAGGTACTAATACAAAAAAGAAAACATACTCAATATTTTTTAGTATGAGACAGACATACTCATAAAAAGCATCCAAACCTATCTTGGAGAACTGTCTCGTAACAGTCGTAAGACATGCAAATATATCAATGAAATTTGTTACAGTACAGTAAACTGCATGAGATGTAAAGTTTTCCTAGAAAATTTGCCCCAAGCATGAAACTAATATCCAAAAGCTGCATCATTCTGTCATTCACAACAACTCACAAAACTTAAAAAAACAAATTGTAAATTGCAAAGTATCCCTGTCTCTCAGAATCACACAGCTTTAAATCCAAGCTTTTTAAAAAGCACTTTTCAAGGTAAAAAGACAGCTCAGAATAAAAGACTGTACGTTGTTTTACAAGTCTATTCACAGCATCCTTAGGAGACTTTCTGCTTCATGCAAGTCTCCAAATATAGTGCTTTGCAAAAAAGCTGTATAATCTTCTTTCCTCAGCACTAAAAAGCATACTTGATAAAAGGACAAAATGCCAAACAATTAATTCTCATCTCTGTGTATAGAAGGACAAACATTTAAGTAACATTTAAACAATCCTGACAAGTACTGAAGCAGAATTATACAACCAAGGTAATGATCAAGCCTGAATTTTCTAAGGGGTCTAACTCCATAAAAGGAGAGTATCATCCAATGGCACCAGATTATTGTTACCATAATATTGATAAGTAGCACAACCTCCTTCTTTTTTCTCCCTGTTACTTGACAAAAACCTCCATGAAAGGAAGAGGTATAGACAGGACAGAAAGACATATGCTTGCAATTCTTCATTATTAATTTTCTCCCTTAGAGTAATGAAAACTCACTATTTTGAGGTTGCAGATTTTAAAAGGCAAATGCCGTTCTTACAAGGCTAAGATCAGTTACCAACAGATCAGCCCCAATAAGAAAAAAAAACAATGCAGTGAATATAAAATATTCTTCACTTCGCACCGTGTAAAAGATGAAATTCAGGCCTTGTACTAAGTTTCTAAATGATGAAGAAGAAGAGGCTCAAGTCATAAAACAACATGTGTTTTTGAGTGAGAAGAGCCATCTAGATGTTCCAAATAAAGATTACATTAGACCTATTTTATGACAGCTTTGTTGTCTGGTGCTTAAACACTTGAAAATTATAGGCCAATATTTTGTCAGGAAATATCACTGTTTGATGCTCTGATTATCTAACCGCCCAGACATTTATTTCTGAAAATAATACAGATTTTCATACTGATAATGAGTGTCAGCTGATAGAAGAGACTTGAGCTCTCCGGTTACTTTAAATAACCATTTGTCACCTAGACTTTTTTTACATGTTCAAATTTATGCTTGAAATTCATGCAAATAAATTCATAATTCTTTGCATGGAAATCTGTCAACCATTCTTCTGAAGTGCTGAAGGAAATCTGACTTCATCTCTAACCAAAATAGAGCACTTTAACCTTCATGCTAAGCAGTTAAAAAAAAAGCTTCTTCAGCTGAGTAACAAAACATACCAGAGACCCAACAGCAAAACTTTTACTAAATCAATCTGTGTTTCTGTTTGTGTATTTAGATGTTCACATTTTCAAGCTATCAAAATCTGTTAAAATACCATACCACATTATTGCATGGTAATTAAATTGTTGCCAAGCTTTACGTATTTTAAAGAAAAAGTATGCAAATTAGGTATTTACAATGCCATCATCAGGCAGAGTTTTCATGGGTTCACAATGGCTGTTTAACCAGTTCCATATCCTTCTGTGTAAACTCAACCACCCTGCAGATGAAGGGAAGGCAATGGATGTAGTTTTTCTGGATTTTAGTATGGCTTTTGATGCTGTCCCTCACAGCATCCTTCTGGATGAGTTCTCCAGAACTCTGTGGAATGAGCAGGTTCAGAGTGCATTGGGTGAAGAACTGGCTGAAGGCTTGCAGAACGGAGCTATATCTGGCTGGTGACAGTCGTTAGCACAATAGCTCAGGGCTCAATCCTAGGGACAGTTCTCTTCCACATACTCATCAATGATCTGGAGGCAGGAAGAGTCCAATGCACCATTACCAAGGTTGCTGATGATATCAAACTGAGAAATGCTGTTGACCCTCTTGAGGACGCGAGGCCTTGCAGAGAAATCTAGATAGTTTGGAACGCTGGGCAGTGTTTGATTGCAATTTAACACATCCAAATGTCAGACTCTGCACCTGGGATGGAGCAATGCCAGGCACAAGTCTAAACTGGGAGAGGAGTGGCTGGAGAGCAGCCCTGCAGAGAGGGATCTGAGGGGCTGGCTGGCAGCAGGATCAACGTGAGCCAGCTGCGTGTGCCCGAGCAGCCAAGAGGGCAAACCCCATCCTGGGCTGATCAAACACAGCATCACCACCAGCTGGGCAAAGGGGGAGATTATCCCACTCTATTTAGCTTTGGAGCAGCCTCACCAGGAGAGCTGCGTGCAGTTCTGGGCTCCACAGCTTAAGGAGGATGTGATGGCGAGTGAAGGCAACCAGAGGAGGGCAACAACACTGGTGAAAGGGCTTGAGGGAATGTCCTGCGAGGGGGGGGACAAGGATTCTGGGCTTATCAGATTTGGAGAAGAGGAAACTGAGGGGTGACCTCGTTTCTCTGCACAGCATCCTGAGCAAGGGAGGTGCAGGGGAGGGGGAGGGCTCTCTCTCCCTGAGATTCAGTGAGAGGATACACAGGAATGGGCCAAAGCTGCACCAGAGGAGGATCAGACTAGACACTGAGAAGCATTTCTTTACTAAGATGATGGTCAAACACTGGAACAGGCTTCCTAGAGAGGTGATTGACGCCTCAAGCCTGTGAGTGCTTGAGAGGCCCTTGGACAATGCTCTTGAAAACACACTTTTTCTTTTGGTCAGCACTGAAGTAGGTCAGGCAGCTGGACTAGATGATCCTTAGAAGATATCCCTTTCAACAGAAATAGTCTCTTCTATTCACATTAGGGACTTATTTGGGGCACATTAAGAGAATTCAGTGTTTTCAGGTTATTTTCAATATTCACTGGAAGGTAAATTGTGAGAGCAATACGTATTATCTCCAAGAAGAATTTAATTCTCGATACTACCCGTAGTGAGGAAGATGAATGAACAAATACATTTTACTAAATTATTTCGATTGATAGAAAGGAACATTTTAAAGTAAATCACACTGGATTTTACATTTAGGATTTTAAGTTTGTTAAAACTTTAAAGCAATTTACCAGCTAGAACTGCTTTTACAGATACCGTTAGAGTTAGCAATTTTAAAATTTTCATCTAACAGTTTATATCTCCACAGTACGTAGCTTTAATTTTACTTTGCTATTTCAGTGCTAATTCACTATAATCACTGGTGCTCTATGTTCTCAAATTTTTCATTTATTAATAAAAATGAAACTTTGGCTTTAGTAAGAGACCTAGTGCTAATTGTTTTTACTACACTGCCAGAGCTTCTAAGACAGATGCCTCTCTCTGTGAGAGCAGCAGGTGGAAGGACCTGTCCATCAGTCAGAACAGCATCAAAATGGACTGGGAGGGAGAGATGCCTGGGAACATACACACTCAAGCACAACAAAAGTAACTCTGTTTTCAAAGGTGTTGAAAAGGACCCAAATTTAATTTCCTGTCTTATTCACAATTATTTTTTACAGATTATTACCAATTTTTTTTTGGAAGAATCAAGAACAAACCTTACACATTTCTTCTTCAGCAACAGTAACATGAAGAGACACAAAGACCAAGGAAAGGAGTTATGTATTCAGTTGCACCTGAGTATTGCTATCAGCAAAATTACCTGTACCATTTATTGGCATAGGGGCAATTTGTTCCCTGAACTAAAAAATGGAAGATTTCAGGTAACATAACATAGACAACAGATGACCCAGTTACATTTTTCACTGTCAGCAATGTGGGTAATGATGGCAAACAGATAAAACATTTCAAATAAGTCACATCTGTATAATTCACAAAAATCACAGAAATGGAGAAACAGTTACATTAACATGACGTTGTAATATTTTATTATTATTACAAATAACATGTACATCTATCTCTACTCACTAGTTTATGTTGGATTATGCAGAAATATCAAACAAGGGTAGGAGAAATCAAGTGGGAAAGGCAAAGCAATTATCCAAATAAAAAAATCAGCAGAATACTTTCAGGTAAATTGGAAGTATCATGCCTGCCAACAATAAAGATATTCAGATCTTATGTGAAAAACAAACGGAGACTATGATCAGTTTAACAGTCACTGCTGGAATGAAGAGTGAAAAGGCTGTTTGCAGTGCAAGGCTATAGAGTTTTCATACTAGAAAACAAGCCTCATAGTTTTATACTTGTGTTCTGCAGCTTTAGGAGAGCCTGGAATAAAGGCATTCACCTGAGTAGTGAAGCTTAAGCTTAGCGAAGCAACACAGATACAGGACTGACTTAATATGTTTTAGGGAAAGTTTTGCATTGTTCAGTGCTTAATGTCCTCCTTTGGCAAACAACAAATAACTACCACAAGCAGTGATGTAGCAGTCCAAGGTCTGTGAGGCAAATCAAAGCAAAGTTAGGTGGAGACAATGGGGATAGTTTCTTCAAAAGCACATTCTTAATCAGAATGCTAAGGTAGGTTCACTCAAGCAGTTCATTCACACACTCTTAAAACAGATATGTAAAAAATGGCCTTTATCATTATCACTATTTATCCAATATCTTATAAGCTACCTATAATTTCTGAAACAATCTCATCATTCTAAAGCAAGTGAGCCTCCTGTGATCCTCCCTTTGAGAAGACGTGTTAAAATACTGAATTTCTCATGTAATTGAATACTGATATCCCAGTAAATACTAAAATGATTAACAGGAGAGCTGGAACCTGAAAACTGGCATTCAACACACTATGCATTAGCAATGTCAAAGAAACATTGTGCAAATCTACCCAGTAATCACTATACTCTCTTAAAAGCTGTTCATCCTTATTTTTTAATCTTGCATTTATAGACTGCAAGATTTTAAAATAAAGCTAATAGAATGGGTTACTAAACTTGAATGTGAGTATGAGTTATTGTTACAGGATGCATTAATTTCCGTCTTTTGACCTACCTATTTCATTACATTAATGTTTGTACCTTCATTACAAAATTCTTCAAGAACTCATATACTTTTGCTAGGGCAAGTCACACACAGTCCTATATGGATTTCTACTTTGACATAACTATGATTTATTTGTAGCTCCATTAATTAAGCTGCATGCCTGTCAAAATGCTTAGATTCAGGGAGATAAAATTCAGACAGAACTAACTTCTACAGCAGAGATTTTTTTTTTCTTTTTATAAATTTAGATAGTCTAACTCAAATTCTCTCAGCAGTTAAATTAGCAAAGTCTGACTTTCCCTAACTCTGTACTCTACAGCTCCTACACAGTGCTCAATAAAGGACAGCACAAATCTTTGCCCTCCCTTCAACTACGGCCCCAACAACAGCATGAATTTTCTTACTCAGCTGCCTGGTTTTATGGCACAAACTATTTTTGAAGTGCCTAGCATTTTGTCAGATTTTGCAGAAACTGGGTGAAAGATTAAACAGATGTTGGTACAAATACATACATAGGAAATAAGCTTTCATGTGTCAGGAAGTTACAGTGAAATTAAATAAAGTAGGGTTTTCCAACACGGAAGAAATATCTACAACCAAGCTCATGTTGCCATTCATATACCGTCTTCCTGGCTCAGACAGCACACATACAGAATCTGTTGATTTGGAGCTGGCTTAAGCTCAGAGGAAGCTCACTGATATTCTAGTCAATTTTAATTAACCAAAAATATATCCACTGTTGGTATTGACAATTTTTTTAGATTTTTTTTTTTAAATTCATTAGTGATTTTCTCAACAATCAAATTACATTGTTCTATATCCATGCAACGTGGTATATTAAAAAATCTAGTATGGTAAGAATTTGCATTTTTTCATTCACATTAAATAATGTATACCATAGAAGCAAGGATACGTTTTCAATTTACCATTTACCACCTGATGAAATCTAAATAAGCAAATAAATGCATTTTTACAATAAAAAGAAATCCCAACTGAATGGGGCTTTAAAATTTTAGATGAGAAATAACCTACAAATGATTTAACTTTATGAGAGAATTACCACAAAAAGCAGTATTTAATATTTACAATTCTATTCTCCATAGCTATTACTATCACATCAATTCCTCATATGAGGGTCAATGCACTTTAAAAAAAAACTCCTCTAGAAAATAAAAAGCCACAGCAACCACTTTTTGTGTGGAGAAAAAAATAACAACAAATGAACAAATTAATGCTGTATTTCACAACTGTAGATCACAGTTGTGGGAGGCCAGAACTGTGCTTTGATTATATGGCCACATTACCTCCACATCAGGAATAAATTATCCCCTTATTACAGTCAGACAGTTTATTTGGATAATTGAGACAGATGCAGGCAGCAGCTATAGTTAAGTCTCCCTCCATTTTTTACTATATGGACTCTCAACAGCAATTAATCAGCAAGTTACTTCTCATAAATGAAATAATTTTCAAGACTTAAATGTTAATCTGAATCTAATTTTAATTGCAGCACAACCATGACTATGAAACTACTAAAATACAGAAATTACAGATTCAAAAGAGAAATCATATTAGTCACTTGGTGTACTAGTTGTACAAAATCAGAACACTAATGAGAAAGATTTACACAAGGATCCTTGGAGATGGATCCTGATGCTCTTCTCCACAGTAAACTAACTTATGACTTGGAGAATAAACCTGGAAATTTAACTCTAAGTTCTACTTTTCCAGTTCTGTTGGTTTTCACAGGACTGAACTTGTCCAGCAACTTAAATTGCTCTGATTGATAATTACTGCAACTACTTCAAGCAGGAATCAGTTGTGCATATTATAAAGGAACAACAATGTATTGTGGAAATGTGGAAGTAAGCAGATGACATCTGCATATTTCTCACAAATTTCTTTTTGAAGTTTTGGTTTTGTTTTAAAAGTGGTCTTCAGGGTATCTAAAATGCACATAAAATCCAATGGAAATTCTACAGCACATTATGAAAAGAAGGCAGAATAATAAGCATTAATTGTCATATGTGACACTGGGTTTGGTTCTTTCTACTTTATCATGTGGCACAAATTCCATTACCTTAATAAAAATCAACACCTTACTAATTTAACTTATCTTCCCTTCCCATCCCAGCCCCCAGGATGACCATTAAATTTAACAAGATTTCAATCTCAAATTGCTAGCCTTTCACTTGAGATCATTTCAGAGGAAAGGAAAAATACACATTCTTTAGTGTAGTGTTGGAAATTATCAGGCTTTGACCTATCATCGATATTGGGCTTTGAAACAGCCCTGAACTACTAGCAGGATTACAGAAACCCCACAACAAGCCAACTCCCCCAACACACAAAAACACTCTCACAAACTTTTCCTAATTTTGAAACAGACCAACATCTCTTTTTGAAATATTGTTATGTTAGTCTTTTCCCTTATATGAAAACCATTTCCTTCTTGCTTTAAGGATATGCAAACTCTGTACGCCTGTTTGTTGCAGCAAATCAAAGTACCAAATCTAACATAATTCCACTGGAATTCTCTTGTTACACACTTTTATATTTGCCGGGCTAGCTGCTTATTTTTGTGGCTGCTCATACTGCTGACTTGTGACCTCCCAGCTAAGAAGGCAGAAGACCCAAAAGTATCATACTACACCATATCAGCCTGCAGTTCCTCAGCAGGTATGGCTTCCAAGTCTCCCAGTACTAGCACAGCTAACCAGCCAAGCTGCCAGGAAGATTTGAGTTACACAAAGAACTTGTTTAGAGAAAGTAGAAATTGAGATGCAGGAGGAAAAAAAAAACAAAAAACAACCAAACAAAAATATCCCACCTCCCAACTTTCAACATTTAAATATCTTAAGTGAAATAGAGTCACTTTTTATATTTATCCATGTTAATCATTCAAACCCACTGCATACATACTACCCATTTCAGCAGGTGCATGTGAATGACATGGTCTATGACTTTGATATAGACTTTATTTCTCCTGGGACTGCACTACACTGAATATTTAATGTTTACTATCATTAAATGCTTACTGCATTTTTATTTTTTCTTTTTATTCCATTTTCCTCAATTTCAAGATATACATTTTTTATATGTAGTGTAGTAGCTTGTTCCTGAATATTTACTAGAAAAAAGTGAATATTCTATTTGCATTCCTTCAGAGTTAGAAGAGTCAAAAAAGAGATTCTGGATGTGCTGTGCACACTATTTTAACTTTTACAAAACCTTAACTGGCAGACAGGGAAAATAAAATTCCCAGTCCACAAAAATGAGCTACAAAATTGTGAAACAGCTAGATGAAAAGGAAGTACATTTCAACATATGCATATAACTGAAGGCTAAACACAAAATAACTCCGAAGTGCAGTAATACTCCAGAAAAATACTGTTCCTAGTGTCTTACTGTCATTACAAAATGAAAACTACAATTTATTAGAGGGATTTATAACTATAAAGCCTTCAGTTATTAATTCATGTATCCCAATGGAGCTACTTTAAAGTTTCATTTACAACAGGTGATCTGAAGCCACCACAAAACTACTTATAACTGAATAAAACTGCATTTACCATTGTTACTGTGACATTTCAAGTGGAAGATGTTCCCACACTACTTGATAATCATTATACTTACTGTTAAAAATTAGCACTAGATGTATTTTAATTACATTAAGGTTTTGCTTTACAATACTTTCAATACCTTCAAGAGCACAATATCCCCTCATTCAACCATGAAGTTATACATATTTTAAATCATAGAATACCGTCTCCCCCCAAACCTGCACTCTGTTCGGCAGCTCTGTTAAATTTTATTTTTTTCCAGATCAATATTAAAAACAATATGGTCATTAAAAGATCATATTTTAATTGAAGTAATTTTGTTTGTACCTTACCAATCAACTAGGTTGCCTTTCAGACTGCAATCTTCTGAAGCAGAAAACTACATGTGCCTAACAGTGAAAACCTAACCAAATATTTGCAAGTGCTGTTAGGAGCATGTATCTCATATTTCATCTTGTATTAAAAAAGGCAAACAAACAAAAAAAGCCACAAAAATATTTCCCTAAGCAGATACGACCACCTGATTTCTGTCCCTACTTTCATCTCACTGAAAATGAAAACACTGAATATACCCCATTAGAACAAATTACAAATGGACTGAATTTTCCTTTGAAGTTACTCCTTCCTTTCACAAATAACAGACTTTAGAATACAAAAGAATTTAAAGAAGCAATTTCACAGGTTTTTCACTTATTTCTTTGAAATTTTGATGGTGTTTAAGAACAAAATTACATAGAATTACCAAATGGCTACAACTAAACAAGAACATATTTTGTGATTACTGAGATTTAGTCAACCAAAAATTTTAAAAATCCTAATTCACGCTTCCACTAACAATATTCTATGTACAGTATAAAGGAAGCAACAAAAGGGAATTTCAAGAAGAGCCTAAAAGCAAATCCCAGCAAGCAACTCACCCGCAAGGCTTCAATCACAAGGTCTCGTGCCTCTAGTTCTCCTTCCATCACACTCAAAAGCATCCGCAGTTCAGGCTTGCTCAGGTTATCCACATCAAACTCTCTTGTCTGTAAGAAACAAAATACTGTTGAACACACTGACTACAACAGTTACTGTAATTTTGAAACAGAGATGTGTCAGCATCCAGCTACAGTTGTCAAAAGTTGGTGTCTATTTGTACCATATAAAGTCAAAATTAATAGCAAATAGTCTGATTATTTTCAGTTAAAGTGAAGAAATTAAACCCCTCCCATATTACATTGTTTCAAATTGTTGCAAGGGACCAGTCCTGCAAAGTCTTGTGAATGATAAAGGTGAAATGGTAAAGCAGCTAACTTTGTGACTTCATTTCCCTGTGCAGCTTCAGAGAGACTGAAACAATTCAACAGCCGTGAAACGGCACTACAGGAGGGGAAAGCAAGAGGGGGGGAAGGATCTTAACCACAGAGCACCTAAAGCACCTGTGCAAACAACAACCATGTTACCGCCACACACTGGGCTGAATGTGAACTCCTGTAGAACTATTTGTGAAAAGACACGAAATCTTACGTGTGTGCTTTATTTGCAGCCTCATTTGTTTGCCCGGAGGGAACAGCACGGGTTTAAGAGGCACTAACAAACAAGAGTTCATAGCAACAGTATCTCTCCACCCCACAGTTACTAAGAACAGTGTAGGTCCGACTGCCACCCTGAGCAAGACAGGAGAATGAGTTTATACTGATGAATAAAATCATTGAGCACATACTCAGTGTATACTGGGAATATCAGCATGGCTTCCGTAAAACCAAATGCACCTCACAAACTGCTACAGCTCTCTAACAATGTCAAGAGGCGCAGGGTAAAGTGGATCCACTGGACACTAACGTATTTGAGTTGTCCAGAAGTTCTGGACAAGGTTCTGTATCCAGTATTATACAGAAAATCCTATCCAAATGTATAAGAATAAAAAACACTTCATGGACAGAAAAAAAACATTGTGGGTAACAACCACTCTCCACGATGGAAACAGGGAAGCAGGGGGCACCTCTGGGACCAGCCTTATTCAAGTTCTTCATCAATAACCTGGAAAAAGGATAGAGAAGTGGCAGAGACAGCTATTCCATGTGGAAGCTGGCACATAATTCTTCACTTACAGGTGAACAACCCCATTTTACTGCTATATAAACCCCTGGCAAACACACATCTCAAGTACTGCATGAAGTCTTCATCTAAAAAGTGCAGAATTGGCTAACAAAAAGAATGAAGAGAAAAGGAGTAAGTACATCCAGTACTCGCATTTGAGGAAACACTACAAGCCTAGAAGTCTTGATTTTGGAAGTGTAGTCAGGGAAATGTTATAATATTCACAAAATCACAAAAGTGGGCAAGATTAGTACAAATCTGTTGTTCACCTCCAGAATGCTAACACAAGAAGGCACTTAATGAATTTACAAGGGGATTACTTTCAGGGACAGAAAACAACTTTTATTCCATGTGCTAGATTCAGCTGCCCAGATTGATTTTCAATATGCTATTATTCCCTGGAAGGTGAATACTAGACTCCTAGCTATGATATAGATGTGTTTAGAGAAAGCCCTGCAAAGCAAACACTCAGCTATCTTCAGTATGAAATAATCCGTTGCCACATTAGGTGAGCAATGGATCTGGATATCCTGTCTATTTTCCCCAAAGCACACACAATCTAAACTTTTAGCTACTCAGGAGCTTAACTTCGGTAGAGAAAAAATCCAATAAAAATTAACGCAAGTACCATTTCTATTTTGTCAAGGCTAGAGGATGGCACGACAGTTGTTCTTCCCTCAGGCTAGAAGGCCACAGATCTAAAATACCCATAAACTGAATCTGTGTTAGCATTACTGTGTTACACTTTTACTTTGCAGTTAAAACACACAGAGGTGCACAAATGGCTAGTGAGAACTGTGTGCCAGAACTTCAGCTATTTCACATGCAATTTATGTTGGATTGAGCTTGCTCATTCAGGTGAATAACACAGATCAACCTCCCTGCACAAGTAGGGCCATCCCAGAGCACACAGCACAGGATCATGCCCAGAAGGATCTTGAATATCTCCAGTGAGGGAGACTCCACAGCCTCTCTGGGCAACCTGTTCCAGTGCACAGTAATGCAGCTCTTCCCCATATTCATGTGAAACTTCCTGTGCATCAGGTTCTGCCCATTGCCTCTCCTACTACAGCTCAGCACCACTCAGCACAGCCTGGGCTCCATCCCCTTGGCACCCTCCCTTCAGACACTGATAGACATGGATGAGGTCCCTTCTCAGTCCTCTCTTCTGGAGGCTGAAAAATTCCCTCAGTTTGTCCTCATAAGAAATGCTCCAGTCACCCTACATCTATTGAATGCAACTGTTTTGAAGATGGGACCATCCATTCTAACCAGAACTTCAGCCTGAACAATAGTTATGTTCTATTTTTGCTGCGTGGGTCAGCTACTCCTCTAATCCAAAAAATAGCTCTTACTCTCCATGCCAATGAATCAAGAGAAACAACTGGTTTCTTTGAAGGCTTTTTTCTGATACGTGCTGCAGCAGCCTCTCACAGTGCTCCTCACAATTCCATACAATGCTCACTGATCTAAAGAAACATACAAAACGAAAAGTCACTAAACTTATACTGCTCCTCATGTAATCTAGTGTCAGTAGAGTAGATTTTACCTTACAGGCTGCAGCACTTTTCACTCTTGGCACTTTTAATTACTAAATTTAATTCAGCCAGATACAAGGACCCACTTATGCAACATCCTTCTTCTGTGAACCACTTCACAAAACCTAATACCTCAAGGACAGGAATTGGTTTCTGCATACAACTTCTTTTATAATAGAGAATAAAGCCTCCCTTTTTCAGATGGAAAACTAATGCAGGGATATATTTTTTCCAAAAATAGAAAGCAAGCAGTATAAAACATAATATTTGGTAACAGTCTTTTAAGTTGTCATTTAATGGTTTATCCACTACATTATCTTCCCATTCTAAAATATGATTGTTCTTCTACAGAAAAAAAACCCAAAACAATACAAAAAATCAACAACAAAAAAAGCACTCAAGGCTTCTGATCCCCAGGAACAAAGTTAAGAGGGGCATCCACAAAAGTACAGTACAAAAATGTGATCCTACTCTTTTGCCCAAGTCAGTAAGTCCAGTCTGTCAGGAGGTATAACACAAGGCAGATCTCTGTCAAAAGACTGTCCATCACAGGTGAAAACAACTAATATCTGCAGTCTTTCCTGAGACATAAATGAAAAAAATTCTTCCACTCTTAATAAATCAGAGACATTCTTCAACATATGTGATGCAGTGATGAGATTTTTAACTAAGCATCTGATTAAGCAATTAAATAAATTTTGTTCAAGTGAACACCTTGAACTAGAACATAAGAAAAGACACTAAAAATTAGCAGTTAAGTGTGCTCTCCGGTAATTTATGGTTAGAAATAACTAAATACAAAGAAATTGTAACAGAAAGACATTCCAACAAGATATTCAAATTAGTTTTAATATTTTTAATTTTAAAAACACAAAATAAGAACTAGTAAAACTTCACATCTAAACAATTCTAGCATATGAGGCTAAAAACCCACTTATCCAAGCATCCTGTCTCCAAAAGCAGCCAATAAGGGATGCCTTGGAATCAGGACTAGAACAAAACAAGCCCATAACAATATTTCCCAGAAATACTCTCCCAACCTCCAGCAATTTTCAGCTTGTTCCCCTTCTGAGCCAGAAATTGTCATTTTGTATGTAGCAGCCCTCAGCTGACATCTCTTGTCAATCTTCCCCCTTGTTTTTGAATCTTTATGTAATTTTAGCATCCACAGCATTCCACAGCACAACTACACATTTTGTGTAGAATCACCACCTTTGTTGTCTTTTACTTTTGTCTGATGCCTTCTCATTTTGAAGCATGAAACTGTCCACAGTCAACCAGAAAAGACACACAAAAAGAAAAAGAGCTTTTTAGGATGAAAGAGAATACCATCATTTTTCTGGTCTTGAATAATTTTATGCTCATTGAGGGGTTTTTTTGCCCCCAACTTTATTTGACAAATTCTGAAATTGGAATGACTACCTTTTTCCAGTACTTCAATGTTATCTTCAACTTGCTCACTATGAATAAGCAACATGGAATCCATTCACACAGGATAAGAGGGTGCATGGCAGTCACTGAAGATGCTACCACGTCTTCTCCCCATACAAATCTCTGAATCAGCACTCACGGAGCTGCAACACAGCCTACCCTGACTGGACCAAAATACACAGCTTAAATATCTGAAATATCCTCAAGCACAGTTGTACAAATGTCCTCAAGACTTGAATAGATAAAGCATATGATGAAATAAAATTATTCTCCCTTTTAAACACCCCATGCCATCTTCTGGGAATCAAGATGTCAGTCCCAGCAGGCTCACCCCAAGTCGTTATTCAGATGGAGCAGTGTTTGGCCAAACACAGAAAAAACTGCTGGTTAGATCTAGAAAAGTCATCTTTCAGTGGAGCACTAAGTCTCAGATCTCCAGAAAATAAAGATTGCATTAGTAGTTCATGGCTTACCTGTCACCTGGGGTTTTGCTAGAATATCTGTGGCAGAGTGCCAGGTTGTAAAAATTTAACCATCAACTTAACAACTGTGTAACCAAGCCAGCCATTGTGTTGCTTTTATAACAGAGATATGGGAATATGTTGCCCTAGAAGATACTTCATATATACAACCAAAACACAAGAGAACTTTTTCCTCTACCTCTTTCAGATTTTAAAATGTTTGGTTTATAAGAATAAAGTACCTGAAAAACACTATTTCAGTTCTCTCTGTATCTAAAACTCCATGTTATTTTTCCAGATCAGTTTTGTAAGGGATGTATGTTGCCTGGCAGCAAGTACACTGACAAAAGAGCAAACTGCTAATTAGCTAAAACTCATCCAACTACCTGCATGTGCATCACCAAAACCATCCAGGCAAAATGATACCAGAATTGCTAAAGACTAAGATAAGCTCTGCCAAGCCAAAAGAAAGAAAAATCCATCAATTCTGAACAAGAGAAGGATGACTCCGAACAGCAGCGATCAGGCTGGAGAGGCATTTTCCAGCCTCCATCGCCTTTGAAAAAGACAGAAAGAAGATGAAATTGGAAGGTCACCATGAGGCACAGGAACAGAATGGAGTCCTTCTCAAATGCAAAGCAATTTAGAGTAGAAATGCTAAAAGTCTTTATAGTTAAATCCATCACACCACTCTTAAAAAAATTTGTGAGAGATTGGTAGTGCCAATATTTTGATTTTGCTGACATAGAGCAGTGGATAACACTGGCAACCTCAGGAAGCAGAAGTGCTGCTCATTGTGCTATCGCAACAACTGTTAAAAACTCGGCTGCCTTCAGCAGAAGCTGGAAGAGATAGGTGAAGTATAAAAGCCACAACTTTGTACTTTCCCTAAACATAACACAGGCAAAAAACAAGTTAGCTGTGAATTAATCACAAGTCACCATAGGACACAAGCTCCATCTTGCCCAGAAAGCTTTTTAAAAGATGGAGCTGGGTAATAATTCAGGACCTGGGGACAAAACCTGTGGAGCAGAATTGAGGGCTGGAAGGGTGGAAGTGGGACAGGAAGATTTATAAAAATGGTGCAGAAGAAGACACACAGGGAAAAGCTGTCAAAAGTAAAAAAAAAGTATTTTCAGAAGGGAAGGGAAAGGTACATATCTACATTTATTACATATTTTGAGTTCAGATCAATATACAACAGAGTCCTCTTGAGGATTCACAAAGTAGACTTCCCAGATAAGGTTCTAAAAATTATAAAGGTTTGCTATTACTTATTAGGTTACACAAAATAAACTTCTAGTATACTGATGGCCTCACATCTGCCAGACCCATGAAACAACTGCACCAGAGAAATACAACCAGGATATGTATGTTTTATAACACTAAGTATGTTCCCCAGGTACAACTCATCTGACCAAGTACAAATATCTATTTTCACCAATTCTCTTTAGTTTCCTATAGAGAACTACTTAGTATGATTTGAAATGTCCCAGGATTCAGAGACAGCTTTTCTGGGACAGACAGATTTGATGCAGAACTTAGGAGAACCATCCATGCCAACCGCACTAGTAGCCAAAGTCCAGCTGGGATAGCCCAGAGTATCACACATGGGCCACTAAAGGTGAAAACTAAAGATGTGTGACTTGTATGTAAGTGAGGTACCTCATGGTACCAGCTCTGCAAGCCAGGTACCCCATGTGCCCTCATTTGCCATGGAGAACTAATCAGGCCAGTCAAACAAACAAAAGAGCTGTTCAGCTAACCACCACCAGAACTATTTGCTCATGGCTCTACTGACTGCAATAGGATATTAAATATTGTGCATACACACAGACACCTAAATTTAAGTGCCTTGAACCCCATTCATACCTCTACCCATACCTGCAAGAGTCAGCTGCCTAAGTCACTTCACTCAAAACCAGTGACGTTCACAAACCTGTTTCTAAAACAGGTTATTCCTTCCAGCCACTTACTTCACCCCACCAACTATAAAAGGAAGTGGGTATGTGGTCAGATGAATCATAGCCCCTTTCAAATAAAGAAAACTGCAAACAGAGAGACTTCTAAAAGAAGTGGTTATAATATCCACACAGTATTTGTGAATACTTTGGGGAAAACCACAGTTTATTGCTTTGCCGTGGAAGGTTTGTTCTTCAGTCTAAAACTAGAGTAAGAATCTGCGATCCCATGCTTCACCAGAAATTATCTGAAGCAAAAATACATGTCCATTTCCCACCACATCTGAATGAACTTAAGAAGATATAACCTTTAGGAATGTTCTTAGAAACAGAAACAGGTATGACAGCAGAGAAATATCTTTCAATGAAAAGCAATGCCGTTGAATTTGCTCCCCAACTAATATGGATTTTTTTTCTGAAGAGAATATTATCTGATGTTAACATTCAAGACTCATAAAATTTCACAGTCATACCTAAGGGATCGTGAGGATACTATATATGCATTTAATTATAACAGCCACTAGCTCAATGACTTTTATTGGATTATTCACCATAAGAAGTTACCCACTTATTCTGCCCTCCTCAAACACACCTCCCCAGTATTCTGGGGTTTTCAGAAGGTTTTCTTTAAATGGTGTGGGGGAGGTTTTGGTTAGCTATTGTGGGCTTTCTTGACTTCAGCTAACAGCAAAACTTTTAACAGTTTCAACATTAACCATAAATATACCTCAGAGCTGGGAAATCAGTTTTGGAAACAACAAAAAAACCCCAAACAACCAGCCCCCAACCCCACCAAAATTACTGAGACACTGACCTTTATACACATCCAGATATTGTCACAGCTGTTAAAACATTTCTGCAATCTATTAAAAGCCACAAAGATACTTTATCATTTTTTAGTTCAGTGCAAGTTAGGCTTCTACATAGAAAGAGGCCCACAAATCTTCTATAATCATGTTTAAATTCTTAGATTTAATGGGCAATTTCTGTTCAGAAATTTGCTTTCAAATAAGTAATTTCTAAGGCAAATAGTAGATAATTAGATACAGCTATGGGTACACACTGTTGAAGCTGTTTTCCAGAATTTTACACCTCACTTTGTGCTATAAGAGAACCAAAACAATGCCCAAAAAAGCTTTAACTCATACATCATTTGTACATACCACTACATCTTCCCTAAGCCTACTTGACAGCTTCTGGTTTACATGTTCAAGGATTATGCAGGTGTTTTAAATCATTTGTTCCTTTTCTTGGGTAGGAATAGGTGCACAACCAGACCCCAAACTGCTGTCTCCCTGAGATCTTTCCTTCCTGTCCCAATTTCCATCTCTATTCCTATCTTGGTATATCCCCTCTGAGGCCAAAGCAATGCTTACACAAATTAAGTCAAAGCAGTTGGGAAAACAACAGAACTTACTGCAACCGTCAGCTGTACACCTCCCATGCCACTTCCACACAGCTGGCTCAGAATTTTCACCTCAGCACTTCACCTCTAATGACAGACAGTGTGACAGTCCACATGTGGAAGAGAAAGGAATGTTTACAAAGTGGACTGCATTCGGTGGCTTTCTTTTCTCATTCCAAAGATCTTTACAACACTGGAAGAGAGGATGTGCTGCAAGTAGTGGAGTAGAAGGCATAGAAAAGGCAGTGCTGTAGTTTGGAGAAGGGAGAGGAGAGGAAGAAAGGAGGTTTGAAGTGCCACTGCAAGATGGATTGAGACCAATCTCTCACCACAGAGAAGCAGAACTATAACAGACAGAACTGTGCTGCCTCTGCATGTCACCTACATGCTGAAGCACAATGGCATCACACATCTGACTAGAAGAAAAGAACTTCTCTAAATGATAATGCTACACAAAAAATGTGTATTCAGATGAAAACAGGGTTTCCAACAGTCCTTTCGTAAGTGATCATTTTCTAGGATGTAATCTCTCATAAGAGATATAGTCTTTGCTTTTCAAGGCTATGGCCTCATTTTCCGCTACCTGCAGTAGTTTTCAGGTAAGAATCTTTCCAACTGATCTAAATCAGCCTATATAATTGATATGATCAAGCCATAATTTAGCATTTCATTCTATTGACCAGAATGGCAGTTCTACTATGAATATTCTTACAGATCAATCCATAGTGAATACACCAAGCGAGGCAGAAAATACCCCACAACTTCAGCACAAAGTATCACGGAATTCCTCTCAGTGTATTTATATATATATTAGTATTGATAGTTTTTCTTGTAGTGTAACTTTTTTTGTACTGTTACATGACCCACAACAACCCAGAGTGATCCTCTGGGCTATGCACACATTCTCATGGCAATTTTGTAGCAACACCCTTACTTGGGTGGAGTCAAGAGTGCACTCTATCAATAACTGCCGTATGCATAGCTTTACAGACAGTAGAAGGGACTCTCTTTGAGGGGAAAATAACACTTATGCTTTTGATCCCTGGTCAAGCAAAAATTTGACTGAATAATTTCAACAGACTTTGCGTTTGATATAACAGGCTACTCATAGGCTTTGTTAAATTTACACTGAAACTAAAGTGTGTGACAAGCCAAGCCTCTGCACAGCAGGCTGATGGTCAGTGTTTCAGAAAAAAAAAACCACTGTCAAATTGGATTATTTCTTGCTATTATACAATCATTATTGGTAGACATTAGGCAGATGGAAATCATTCAAAGATATTTTAAAACACACACATATGTTTTCTCTCAATTCTAGCCCAAGTTGCACCAACACAATTTCAGTGACTTCAATGCAATCATGCTGAGCAGGTATGAAAAAGGACCAGAACCACTCCCCTGCTATTTTTCCCTGACATTCTGACCATATAAAAATACCAGTATATTGTGGGAAAGAAGTGACGGCTTCTCCAAATGCTGTCCTCTATCCAAGGGAACTCAGAATAACAAGATTATCGGCTTTGTTCCTAAATGTAACAAACTACAGAACAGTCTAGGCTTTTTCAGTCAAATTCCCTGGTGAATGTAAAAAGGGGAGGGAAGCACTTCCCTTCTTTTTCTACAGTGCTTCGAAAAAGAGCAGAAAAAGTCTTTATTTTCCAGTGATGTTACTGAGAGTGTATCAAGACACAAGAACAGTATTTAGTATGAAGAAACCCTGTTGTACTGTCCTTGTGTCACACACCACCTGTGTATAGCATAAAATTTACACATTAACACATCACTAATACAAATACTGTTCTCACAGCTTTTTACTGCACCATTTGTGCAATCAGGATTCTGAGAAGTAAAAAAAAAATAAAATTAAAGAACAGAACAAAACTAAACCCCCCCCCCCAAAAAAAAAAAAAACACCTAACCTAAAACTCTACTGGAAACAATATTTTGTTATAAGTTGAAGTTTAGTGTAACTTATAAGGTTGTCATCTGAATGATTATGGTCATCCAAAAAGTAAGCAAGATGATCCAATTCATAATTCTGTATCTCCAGTTTAAGGGCAGAAAATAAAAGCTGTTCATACTAACCCTTCAAAGGAATTATTTAAGTATCATAAACATATCTTAAAAATATATTTTCATTGCACAGAGGCTTTATTTTCCTGTACAAAATTAATCACAAATATAATGTTTATACTGGTAAGGAAAAAAAAAACAACATAAAAGGAAAATTAATGACTGAAGGCAAATTAAAAAGGAAAGCAATAATTTAAAATTACTTTGTCATTGCTCAAGTATAGCTATTCTTTTTTGTTAGGGAGAAACACACAGTTTACATCCTAGCATCTCTTCACTTTTAAAAACGTGTGTTAAAATGAGTGTGCAGTGGAGAGCTAGCCCCCCTACCTTTCACAATGAGAACACCAAATTGCATGAGTGGCTTATACTCCACTGCCTAACAGTGCAATATTGAAGTGCTATTTGATCACAGGCTACTTGTCTGATATTTTAAAACTGAAACTTAAGGGAGTATTAATATGAATATACTAAAGAATTTAGTATAAATAATTTTGGTCAAACCCTGGGCTTTAAAGTATTTAAGCTTGCTTTTATTAATTCTTACCTTAATATTCATTTATGCCATGGTTATATCGTTGTTTTAAAAACCACTGATGTTATAAATATGCACTGCATAAGGTTTGCTTTTTTAAAGGAAAACTGAATTTCCACAACACTGCAGATTTTAAGACACAGAAGCACAATTACATACACAGCTGGAACAAGGTTTCAGATAAGAACTAGTGCCAGCTTGGAAGTAAACAAGATAATAAAAAATAAAATGCTAGCAGTAACCTAAATTTCAGGGAAACTAGTGCCCCTCCCTTCGGGAGTCATCGCCTTCAGGAACGATCCCAATCAGAAGGGGCACACCGCGGTTTTACTGCCCTGAACTTGGCGTGTGGCTGCGAGACCGGGCAGCTACAGCCTGACTGTGGAGCTGCGGCTGTCGGCCAGCCGCGTACCCAGGGCTGATTCGCCGCGGGAAGTCCCCAGACAGGCTGGACCACGCCGGCTCTGGGATGCACTGGAGAGGGAAAGCCGCCGGGCTGACAGGGGTCTGCCAGAGCACGGGCGAGGAGCCGCGGCCCAGCAGAGGCGCAGACCGCCCGAGAAGACGAGCCCTGCAGCCTTGCCTGGCTGTGTGGAGCAGGAGAGAGGAGCCCAGCGCTGGCCCAGGGGAGCGCAGCCTCCCCGACACCGCTTCAACCGTGGGCTGGCACCGCACCGCATCCCCCCGCCTCCCTCCGGCCGCCTCACCCACCGCAGAGAGGACACGCCGGCAGGGAGGGGGCTCTGCTCGCCTTTGGAGGATATTTTCAGCGGGGAGCCAGATCCTGCCCCTAGGGCGCGGGCCCTGGCGGCCGACAAGTCTCCACACACCTGGCGCTCGGGACGGGGACTTGGGGCGGGGGAAAAGGACGGTGCCTCCGCGCCGAAAACGCTTCATGAAAGGCAGGCGAAAGCCAAACGCCTTGCGGGCCCGGCAAAGGGTTAAAGAGCAACATTTCCCCCGAGTCTGACAGGTCCCGCTGCCTCAGCCGCTGTCAGCACCTCAGCCCTCCCGGAGAGCCGGGGCGCAGCCCCCTGGCTGTGCGAAGCAGAGGGAAAACGGGGGATGGGTGCGGGAGAGGCGAGACGGGGAGCGGAGCCCCCTCCATGCCCCTCACGGGCGCCGCACGCCGATCCCCGCGCCGGAGCAGCGGGAAGGAACAATGGGGGCGAGAACCGACCGCCCCCGCTGAGGGAAGAGGGAGAGCCGCAGGGAGGGAGACCCCGCGTCTCTCTCTGCTCTAGCCCGGGGCGGGACAGGGCTCGGCGGCGGCAGCGGCTCCCACAGCGAACCCCGTCCCGCCCCGGGGGAGAAGGAGGGCGGAGGGACGGAGCGGCGGAGGCAGGTCTCCAGGCACCGCTTCGTCCCAACCCCATGGGTGAACCCTCCTCGCCGCGGCTGGGTCGCACCCCCTCTCCCGCCAGGCCGATTACCGCTGCCGTGGCCGCCGAGTCCTCCCGCCCGCCAGAGCCGGGCTCGCCGCTCGCTCCCTCCGTCGCCATCTTCCCGCTGTATCGGCTCCGGCGCGAAGCGCGGTGCGGAGCCGAGTGGCGGAGCCGCCGCCGCCGGGAGCTTAACCCGCTCCCCGCCGGCAGCGATCCCGCCGGCAGCGGGGGCGCTTAACCCCTGCGGCGCCGCGCAGGCGGGGCTGCCGAGCCGAGCCGAGCCGCCCCCTGCGCCGACAGAGGCGAGCGACTCCCGCCGCCGGGCGCTCGGGCTTCCCCACCCACCCGCTCCCCGTCCTCCATACGGCGGCCCGGAGACTGGCGGAGGGGGAGCGGGACCTTGCCGCGGGCGCCCGGCGCGCAATGGTGGCGGAGGGGAGTGTCCCCGCTACCGCGCTACCCGGGCTCCACGCACGCATCGCTCTCCTCCCTATCCACCCCCGTGGTTTGGCAGCAGAAGAAGGAAAGGGAAGCTTGTGGATGGGACAAAAAAATACGGAGTTGCAGTGGGTTGGCTTACCTGATCCGTGAGACCCTTAAAGCAACTGAAGTCTTTGAGGGAAGGGCAGCTGTGCCTCTTCCTTCCTGGGGGTGCTGGACTGGGGAAATCACCTCTCCCTCCCCCTCTCCTGTGGAGAGGTTTGGGGGAACATTCTGCTGCGAGCCGTTACTTGACTGGCTTATTTTCAAGGCATGTTTTCAGACCCTGTGTGAGGGTGGACACAGCCAGGCCCAGTGTTTTGGCACCTCTCAGACCCGGTGCTGGAGCCCATCCTAACCTGGGGCTGTCCTTTGCCGTTCCAGGTGGGTACTGAAGCCAAATCCTGTTCAAGATTCCTTCCGGAGGGAAGTTTTGGCAGCTGAGCCTGAACCCATTACCAAAAAGGCTCAATGCTCCCCACCCAGGAGCAGCCCGCACTGCCCCTCTCCAAGGGATGTTCCTCACGGTCTTGCTGTACTGCTTTGCCCCAGCAATGGGAACCTACACCAAAACCAAATCTTAATCTAAATGTACTGCCCTGTGGAACCAGTTTATCTATGGTAAGCTGAATTTACAACACTGTTTAATCTGCAGCCACATAGAACTTCCACCAACAGCAGGCTCCTTTGAGCCTTGCCGGGCTCCAGCTTTCACAGGGCTGCCTCAAGTCTGCTGAACTAAATCCCTTCTCTCCAGGACCAGAAATGGGCCAATGCCTTGGTCAAAACCAGCAAACGTTCTTCTAAGCATGCTGTACCTAAGGATTGAAGTACAACCATACATGAACTTTTTTCCGCTTTACATTACCAGAAGGGGAACTGTGATTAGTAGAATAAACTCCAGTTGTAAGGTAAATGCACACTGAACAGAGCAAGAAGAAGGTGGTGTATGGGATCCATTACAGGGCACATAAAATGCAGTTAAACAGACGTTTTCTGGTTTAGGGTTTGTTTTTTATTTCTCCTTAAAAACGAGCTCTCCTCCTACTCAAGTTTTAAATTTTTTATAACTATAGTGTGTGCTCACATCCCTTCTACCACTGAAGCTAAGAAACTACATTGATGACACGTAGCCTAAAACAACTTGTTTTTCTCGGTTCTCAGCACTCTAATACCATTTAACTTGTTTAGGACACATTGTTACTTGCCTTTATTGACAGCAAAGTAACATACATTACTCATAATTATTATTTCTATAAATTTGGAAGAATATTTTGTGCTTTGCCTTCAAGAAATGCAACAGAAGTAATTTGTTTCCTATGAATTCTGTCATACTCCTCTCTAAAATGGGTTAAAATACTGAAGTTTTTAAAATTGCTTGAGGAGATCTTTGCTCTTAACTGATTCCTATCTACCATTATCATTGACGGTATTTCTCTGTTGTGTTAGAATCATCTGCTGTCCCTCACAGTTAGTTATATCTCTCTGAGATGGTGCAAAGCATGAACACAACATATTGTGTAAATACTGGTTTTTAACACCATATATGTCAGAGCAACGATGTAGCAAAGACTGCACCATTTATCTCTTGCTCTGCTGAGATCACAAACAGGTTTAGCTGATATTTTATCAATTACCAAGTGTACATTTATCAAAATAACAATGAATACTATATTAGTCATAGTTTTCCATTTCAAACATGAGAACTGATCTCTCTTTCCTCATCTGAAGATAAATCTGGAGTGATTTCTGAGAGAGATGGGAGTGCTCAATCTCAGCCAGCAAAAAATTAATAGAATAGATGGACCAGCAACACTTCAGTTAAAAGCCTATCTCCAGACAACTAATATCCAGCACATCATCCAAATGCTGGAAGCAGTTTGACCTGCTGTTATGGTCAAAAAGATGACAGCCATGCTTTTGAAGGAGGAGTGATCTGTATTTCTTCTTTATGTCATGAAATGAATTGTCAGAACATTTTGAAAATATTACTGATGTTCGTAATTGTATGAGACCATGGTGCATGGTTGTGTTTCTTCACTCTTTCCCCTGATGGCAGCAGCAAGGCTTATGGTTGGCATGAGAGCACTAAAATCCATATTAGATACTGCCAGTCACTACTGGGAGTAGATTCCTGTGCTGCACAGCAACCACTGTGTCATCAGTGATGGTGGTGTGGTCCAAATGTCTTTGAGGTTTTGCAGCATGAAGAACACCTTCACACTGGGAATCATTTTCAAAGTAGATGCTTTTTTCCTTGATTGTTACTACTGCATCACTGGATAAGGTCTTAGTTATTCTCTGGTTGTCTTATGCTACTGATGTCCTCTCTCAGTGGCCCTACACCACAGTAAAACAGCATCTCTACACACATTATGAATGACTTCAAAGTGAGGGACAGCATGACTTTGCGACTGCTGTCACAGCGCACGGTCATTTCTATGCCTTCATTATACAGGGCAAAACAGCCCTTTAATGCATGTCTAAGGCAGAGCCGTTCTAGCAGGAGAAATTGCTTTTACAATTTTATCACTACAGTAAGGGAAAGGAGTTGCTTCTTTCAGAGGAAGGTGCTCACTGTTTTACTGTTAGCATGTAGCTGGCAAACTGAATGCAATCAACTATTTTTCTGCTTTTCCAGTTTTATTTGGCCTGAGTAACTTAAAGAGAAGCCCAAGCCTAGAGCAGGCTTTAAGTGTATTTCTTTCCTGTGATTAGAGAGCTGGCACAAAGCAGTGGAATGTGTCCACTCCTTACAGGATGCAGCTGCTGAACTGAATGATGCTTATTCCCTCCTGCAGCACACAACTGCAGTGACAGAAAATTGGTTTTATATTGACAGGGAAGCAAATTTTGTATCTCAGCTGTACAATGGCTTTCCTGCCTTGCAACTAACGATTTGCCTGGGAAAACAAACAAACAAGTGTAAAATAGTATTTCATTTGCCTTTAAAACAAACAAACAAACAAAACCCAAACAAGTGTAAAGTAATGTTTTGTCTTTAAGAGCAAGTGAACAAACAAGCAGTCTGTATCTGAATTTAAAGCAAGGTGATGTTGAAGTCCCAAGATAAATTTTTGCAGAATATTAGATTTCTAATAAAAAGTTATTAATCACTGTAAGATCAAAATCTTTCCAAAGGTCATCCCAGTGAAAACTTCAATCATTTCTTCTGTCATCCTCATCTAGGACTCATCAAGTTAAGCCAAACAACATAATTCAAATACTGCACTGATTACCTCTTCAGGAAACTTTGGTTTTGGAGACCTATATGCAATTGAGAGCACACTGATAACTCTGAACCATTGACTTGGGTTTTGTGAAGAAGGGGTTGCTTTCTCTGGAAGGTAGCACACCACTGTCCAGGTGAAATTCAATAGCAAAAGAGACAATAGTCTAGAGGGCATGTTGGCTGCTTCTGAGGATCTTAAAGAAACATTAAAAAGAAAGGTAAAAAGGAGGCAAAGTCAAAGCATTGAGAACAAAATAGAATCTCCAGTAGGCATTCAAAGAAGAGATGCTGTAATTGACTATGCAAAGGAGTACAATTAATAAAGAAAGTGTTGGAGTGGTTGATTTGTGAGCATAAATTCAACAGGGTTGAATATTACTATAAGCTAGTTGATGTGATTCACATGACTGAGTGTTGAAAACTGTCTATAATCTGCTAAGAAAGGGACAAGTGCACAAAAAAAAGGGAAAAAAGCTATCAAAATAGTATGTTCTGTGTGTCAGCATTACTGACATCTCAGGAAAGGTTATTTGAATGTTTATGTGCTATGTTTTAATGTTTAAAACATAAAATGAAGTATTTAGTGCTGCTGCAAACATCATACTAAAGAACAAAATGGCAATATCCTCAAGTATCTTCTACAAAGGAACAGACAGCTGCTATCACCGAGGCTTTGCTTTGAATGACATCATTTTGCCAATACTGTAACATCCTGTAAACGTCTAAAAATTATGGGTGACAATTCAAAAAGTTAACCTTGAGCAGGAGGATTCTAAATGAGACATCCTTTTAACATGAGAAGAAGCTCACTCCAACTGGAATCTAAAATTTGAGTGTTTGCTGTGCCTAAGTTTTAGACATCTGAGCCCAGAATGGAATCTGTAAACTAAAAATGGGTACAGCTTATGAATTTGAAACATTTATTTTAGAGAAGTCTTGAAGTCTGTGTTATGCAAAAAAGATCACACACTGATCTTCTTGGAGTTGAAATACATCAGCTTTTCTATGAGGAAGGAGAAAATGATAACTCATTTGTTGTCAAGACAAAAAAGGAGTGTGTACAGCTTTCTAAATACCAGGAAAGTATAGAACAGTTAAAATTATCAAACTGAAAATGTATGAAAATATTCAGAAAAGGTAAAATGTGTATCCTATTTCTCTCTTTTAGTCATCTTCTCTTACTGGTGGGTCCCAGTTAGGAATGTGAAGTAAATCCATAAAAGTTTTCTAACTGAAGCAATAAAGGTGCAGGAATCAGGAATTCTCAGAACCAGTTTCCCTAAGAAGGCATGATGACTAATATACTTCTGCAGGCATCAGCAGTTCTAAGCAAAAACCCCACTTTTTTTTCTGGACATAGGAGAAACGCTTGCTGCTGTGATCATATTGGCTGGAGTGGCAGGAGAATTCATGCTGCAACTGCCAGACGTGGAAGAATCTGTTCCTTTACTGGCAGGACTTATGCAGCGATCTGCAGTGCTGGGAAGTGCACTACCTCATTTTGGAATTTAACTCTTTGCCCACGAATCACCACACCATGAAATTAATTTTTTTCAGTGACTGTGAATTCACTTTATTGCAGAATCTCTTTTTTTTTTTTTAATTTTCTTTTTGTCCTCATCTTTTTAAAAATAATCCATTGATTGCTAAGCCTGCTGTTTCAGCTTTTGTTCATTTTCATTATACAAAAGGTTAATTTTGAAATTGCCTTATGCTACTGACATCCTATGAACAAAATTGGATCACTAGATGCCCCCCTGTAAAGATGAAGCTATATCACTGCAAAATGGACCACTGTATCCTCGAAAAAACTCACCTGGAATTGGAATGATGGTGCACATAGTGGAGGCTGTCCTCCCTGCAAAACCCTGCTATTGTTCTGAGATCTCACTGTGAGCACAGCACTGTGTACAGGATTTCAGCACATGAAACAGCTTCAAGAGGACCTTTACTCTGTAACTGTAGAAATAAAACTGCAAGGGAGGTTAATCAGCTCATTGCCAAGAAGGATGAGTCTCAGAAACGTGGTAACTACCTTAGCACTTAGACAGAACATCCACATAGAGGCTTGGTAATGAAATGTTTTTCGCATTGAAATGCTCCACTAGGGAAAAATTCCCTTGCTAATGAAGCACACCACCAGGGCAAAATTCCCTTGCTAATGAAACAAAACTGCTTCAATAGGTTGTTAGCTCTATCACTGAACTGTAGAACCACAGCCCAGGAGAACTGGCTCCTGTGCTGATGACACAGAACAGAAATTATTGTACTTGTACTGAGGAGTTAACTCCCATCTGGAAAACAAGCATTTGCTAGAATAAAGGAACAAATTTGCTTGTCTATAGGAAAGTGATGCACTTACTCACTGATGTAACTCAACCTTTGCAATGTAACTTTATATATACTTTCGAAGTTGAAAAAAAATCTTGTGAAAAACAAGAGATCTCTGTGTGTGTGTGTTCCATAAACTGAATTAATGTGATCATATTGCCAAGATTCATAGTGACCTGAACTAAAGGTGGGCAACTCATGTGCAAGTCTATGGTTCAAGCTTATGGGTAACAGAAGGCCTGATGAATGTTTTAATTGGGGGAAAAAAATCAGTAAGACAGACTGACTGTGAAATCATAACTAAAAAAGGCAGAATTAAAATTCATGTGGCACCCTGAATGTGTGCAATATTCATTTATTTAGATGTAAATGAGGCAGAGAGAGGAAAAGCAATGAGTAGGAGAGAGATAACCCTGACTAGTCTTTCCTGTCAAGCATCTTTCAATGTGCAACTGCACTGAAATCTCTTAAGATAGGGATTAGGGATTCTACCTTTGCTCTAATGTTTAAATTCTGGATATCCGTAAGATTATCTTTCATTAGAATTTTGCTCAGCATATCCCTCGAGACTGAGATGTCACTAGATTGTATGGGATTGATCCCCAGTGTGTCATTTGCCTACCTTACTGGGAATTTAGTGGGAAAGAAATTTTAAAAAATGAGCATGAACTAGCTTTGTGGCAAAAATAAAAAGAGTTTTTAGGCTCCTGAGTTTCATCAGCTCCCGAGTTTCATCAATAGATGATGGGGACTCTCTTGCCTTCTGTGCCTTGGCAGTTTCCTCTGAGATTTTAAGACTGAGCATGAATTCAGAGCCAAAGCTCTACAGAAGATCTACTGCAGCCAGAAATCTGTATGATTATATCTTTACAAAATATCTTGGGAGGCTGAATAATCCTGCTGCAGGACAAAGGCAGGAAAAAAGAAAAGAAAGTCAGTGGATTTGGAGTGAGAAATATTTACATAATATTCGATCTTTGTTATTTTAAAACAGCTACAAAATATGATTCATAGAAACCTAGTACTGGATTGCCAATCAGTTAGTCTAACATCTTCCAGATTCTAGAACACGTTATGAAGTCCTGTAAATAAAATGATCACTTTCCATCAGAATTTTGTTGCAATTTTTTCCCCATTCAAATAATACTGAATGTGTTAGCATGAAACTATATAAATTCTGCAAAATTTATGAAAAAATTAAATATGTCCTGATGCTGGTGACTTTTTCTAAAGGGCTAACAAATAACCACAATATCTTTCTGATCATATTTGGGCTGTTATTTTAATGCAAATGCAAATATGAAGGGAAGATCAATGACTTTGTAAGGAACACAGAAGAGTTTGGAAACTCTAGCTGAGAAGGGAAATCTTGGAATACTGGTTACCAGCCTCCTTCTCTTATTGAAGTGAATATTTGAGTAAATACATACATTTAATGAAATGAGATTTAGATGTTCCAGTGCCAAGATAAAGATTTTGAACTGGAAATGAACTGGTTCTTCAAAATATTGCACTGTCAAAAAAGAATGCTTTCACAGCTGAGGAAGGCTTCATTTCAGTGAAGTTTGTGCTACTCTGTACTGTAGATGCCTTTGAGATCCAGCAGTATTTGTGTAAAAACACCAGTCCTTTTTTAAATTTAACGGATAGTTTGCTGAAAAAACATTTGGTTGCGAAAACATCAGCACAACATCCTGTCACAGATGGAAAACTATTCTATTAGAAGTAGAAATGAGCCCCCACAAACACTTCTTTTGAAAACAAATCGTTATTAGCAGATAACCAAGAGAACATTGGTAGTATTTCTGAAGGTAAAAGGTATCCCAGAGTATTAAGAAAAAAAAAAAAAAAAAAGAAAGAAAAGAGAAAAATGAGCATGTGCATTTAGCTTCTGTTTATCCTGTGAAAAGGCTTTTCAGAAACATGACCTCTTAATGGAGTTTTGTTCTCAGAGATCACTCTAGAAACAACCAGAGCAGAGCAGCAGCCTAGAACAAAGCTGCTTCTCGCTCCTGGCAGTGTGAAAGGATTGCTCCCCTGTCTTTATCTGAGGCCCCTTAGGAAGCCTACAGGATGCTGGTTGCTAGGCAACGCCCAAAGCTGTGTTGTGTATAGCATTAGGTATTAATTATTGCCATGGGCCTTTTCTGTGGAAGATCCTGAAAATATGCCATTAGATACATCATAGGATAAGTAACTTTTCATTCTGATGGACAAGCATTATTAATCTGCAGAAAATTCAGAATTTGATGAATTGTTCAAAGGTGACTGACTGTGCCAAGTAGTCTAATATTTGGTTTTTGTTGTGAATCTGTTCTGCAACTGCAGCAAAGGGATTTGAACAGCAATATAGTCACAGTAAGCTGTTTAAAGGTTCTGAACTAGAATATAATATTACTTCATTTGTTTCCCTGATTAAGGTGCCTAGCTCTTAACTGATCTTTACCAATCCTTTATTTTGAGTAGTTGAAGTCAGTAGTTGAGCAAAAAAAGAAAGCCTTAGAACATGAAAGCAGTAAAATAAAATATGTAATAGCAGCTGCATGTGGCAACAGAGAAATAGAAACAAACAACCCAAGAAATTAAATCTTGTGAAAGAGGCAAATTTTAGTCTGGTAGTGTCTATCATGAGATGTTTCTGCATATCATTGATGACATTGGCTTGTATTTGTGGGAAAGGAGAGCCGCTCTTCCTTCTCTAGCATTGCTCATCTAGCTAGTCATCACAAGCATAATGGGATGTATTTATGGTACATTCCTCTTTTAAGGGGATGAATACTAAGAATGGTTATACCCCATTAAATTAAACAGAGTAGCCTAGAAGTTACTCTGGTTACTGCAAAGGAAAATGGAAGTCACACTAAGGCAAGTCATTACCGAAGGTGAAAACAAATCTCAGCATATTTGAAACTCCTGTGAAGTGACAGTGACAAACTGTAACCAAAGTCCAAGAAAATAAATTACTGTCTCAGGATATGAACTGAGTAATAAGAAAAATGGAGAAAGAAATTATTGAACTTTTATCAATTAGTGCAAATAAAAAGAGTGCTAGTTATTTTCCAGTTGAAGAAAGAAAATGAGACTGTGGGTGGAGAGGCTCAAAGAAACGCTAATAAGAGGTTGTGTGACTGAAAATTTTTGTTCAGACAAGGATGCCTTCTCCCACATCTTAGATACACTGATATTTGTGCAGAAGGAGCATGAAATGTAGCAAAGGGGAACAGAAAGACTATGGCTTATGTCACCTGTAGATGCAGCATGTTAGAGGATAAAAATGCCCACTCTGTTTCCTGAGCTGTGTCTTTTTAGATAGATATGTGGCAGAAAACTGCCATGAATATTGACGTTGGAAAATTTGCTATGGGATGCTTCAGAAATTGGAACACTAGTCAGACTGGTAATGTGCTGCTTCAAATACCCATAGAGCATACTAGCCAGCAAACTTACCAGGTAGACAACAAAAATTATGAAATTGGAAAATGACTGAACCTGTCTTCTTCCAGTGAAGAACTCCAGACATTCAATTTCAATCAAATGAGGGTAGAAGGCATGAAAATTTCACAGCTACCTCCATAACTGTTCTCAGCTCTAAAACATCACTGCCCACTTGTTGAGGCCACTGACTTTTTCTTTTCACTGCTTTCAGCTGGAAAAGTATGAGGAGCAGTAATTTCATTCACAATGTTGATAGGTACACAACTGAGACAAAATTACTATCCTTTGGCCATTCACAGTGATAAATGTTCTTTGAAATCTAGAAACATTTTCTGAGCCCTGTTTTTCAAGCATTGCATATTACTAATAGTATGTGTACTTCTTAATGAAGTGCTATGCTAGTGAAATCAATTATTTTTAAAATTAAAAGATTGTTCCTCAAGGAGATACTGAAGGCAGAGAAATGAAGAAATTAAATTAGTGTTCCTAAAAAATAAAACTAACATACTGTAATTTTATAGTGAATGTAAATGCATATATTGCTAACATCCTATTGTTCAAACAGACTTAGGAGTATCTTTTCTTCAGCAGAAATTTTCCTTTGATAGCCCTTCCAAAGCGGGTGGATTTGCTGTCAGCCAAGTTCTGAGGAGCCAAGATGTACTGCATGATAGCAACCACAAATTTCAGGTGGGCTTAGGATATGCGTCTGTACTAGAGCCCAACCAATGCAATTTGTTTATATGACAGAATTCACACAGCAACCTACAAATAAGTGTGACTCACATCCTGTCTTATTTGTAATACTGATTTCTGACTACAAGTTGCAATCTTATGAATCTTTGTAAAAACCTCCTCTTCTTTCCTCATACGTGTTCGATCAGTGTGTTTGTCTTTTCTCTCGCTCTTCAGATTTGAAACATTAGATAAATGAACATGGTATTTATGTGTATTGATTTTCTCTATTTTTCTTATATTTTGGGGCATTACTTTGAATTACTTTGCACCATTTGATGCAGTGAAATGGGCCTGAAGTTATTTCCTGTTGTATGTCTTGTTTACTTCCTTATTTTTTGTTAGAAATACCTTGTATTTGTTTTATGATGCTTTGATCAGAACTTTTCATTAGTCAGCTATGGTATTTAGTTACATATGTTAACTAAAATCATCCTCTCATTTCCACTTCGGTGTCTGTCTGTGATACCATTATGCTTATTTCAGTTGTCTTCAGCAATGCTTTCTCTCAGACCCAGATTTGTAAAGAAATCTGTTGCCTGATTTCTCAGGAAGCTAGAAGCTGGCTTTGGAGGTGCCCAAATCCAGCAGCAAAATCACCTTGGGTTAGGAATTTACATTTATGAACTTGGTTATTTTGTGACAGAGAGAGCAGGGGCAGGGCTTTTTAAGATTTGAAGCCTCAGTCCCATTTTGTTGATCAGAGAACCTGAACACAGACTGTTCTAAGTGTAGAGAGATACCACCTTCTGTATCCTTGAAGTTTGTAGGAGGCAATGTAATCAAATTTTGCATTTAGCAGAGACCAGACTCTTGGGTGTTGTACAAAATGAACAACCAAATGAATGAACTGCCATTGCATGCCAGCTGCAGGTCTGCTGACCTGCAGTGTTCATAAGCCCAGAACCCAGTGACCTACTGGAAAACCAAACAGAATGAAAACAAATCAAACCAAAACAAAACAAAAACAACCCAATAAAAGAGCTATCAAACATTTCAATTCAGTGTTCCATTGTACTGGGAAATAAGAGCTCAAACCACTTGTTCCCTCTAGTTCACTTTTTCTTACAGTTTTACTGAAGGTTAAACTGTTATTTAACAGAAAAGAAACATTCTTGCACAGCTTAGCAGCAACATTACAACAGGAAAGGTATCATGTGTTCTGAGAGCTGAGAGGAACACAAATGTGAATAATTCCTACCTGCCCTGAAAATCTTGTAACAAATATTTTTCTTCTCATCAGAAATGCTGCTTTGAGATGAGGCCTTGTAAAGTCCTTTAATGTGTTTCTAAAGGATGCACCTTTAATGAAACAGTCAGGAGCATTAGTGGCAGGGGTAGAGATGGGCTCAGGTTCAAAATCAACCTTCTGTGAGATTTCAAGTTTATTCCAGGTTTTATTAACTGAAGTAAAAGAATCATGACATTCAGTGGCTTTACTTCAATTTCTGTCCCTGCAAACTCATAACCCCCCCAAACCCCCCCCCCCCCCAAATTGATGTTACTGAAAAATAGAGCACAGAGACCATAAAAAAAAATTCACTCGCGTTCATATTTGCCCACCATCATTACAAAACTTTGCCTTTTTCTAGTTGTCTTCCATTGTCATGGAAGCATTTTCTACTTGCTTTAATTTCCTTTGAAAACACTTAACTCAAGATAATCTAGAATTCCAATGCTTTTATTGAAAACATGATTTAAAAGCAGAGGAAGTCACACATAATTAAATATACTGTCTGAACAACATCCGTGTTTTCAGGCTCAGTCATAACTAAGCTACATCAGTGCATTTTGTATTATTTGTACTGGAGGAACAGTGAATAATTTCAGGGGAAAGTTTTGTTTTCATTTACTAGCTGTCCCATTCAATGACAAATTTTTCTTGAATTCCCTTCTTGTTTGGAAACAGAGGCCTCCTTCATTATATGCACTCATAATCCAAGATCCAAGAGAACAAAAAAATCATTATAGTGCCTACTGAAGGCTAAAAAGACAGATTGGTGTAGACAATTGTGAAGTATTTGCAGTCCATAGAATTAGAAAAGGTCATTTGTCTGATTTACAGCTGCCTACTTAAAAGGTAGATCAGAACATGAGATCTGCCCTGTGCTATACACGTGTTAGGGTAAATAATAGCTAGGACCTTAAATAAAGAGAAACAGAAATAATGGATTTTCTAAAGGCTTACTTAACCTTATTTTTTCCCCTTCTTTTTCTTGTTAAGCCCCTGGTTTAGTTTTTGGGATCCTATACTTGTGTTTTCATAAAACTAGCAAACTCTGACTTTTTAACTTCTGTATCCCCTAGATTTTTGTAGCTGAGTGCTGTACTGAAATTGTCTTGCTTTGCCACCTATTTTCCTAATTAGTGTTTACTTATGCTCTGCTTTCCCAATATAATGGCACATTAATAAGCAGGAACACAGTACAGTTTGTCAGACTGTTCTAAATATTCTGGCCATTTTAGAAACTTGTTGGTCTCATTGGCTGCGTATACATAAAACGACCTAGATGATGCGGGAATGAAAGAAATGTTGTTGAAAATAATGCACTCACTGATGTAATGTGACACCATGACTGATAGGAAGGAACCTACACTAATAGTGCCCAGATCACTATAGGAACAGGATAATCTTGTGGCAAAATTCAAAATGCTAATCAGCTGAAGAGAGGCACAAAGTCTGTGAGTGCAACAAAGAGGGAAAGCGGCTACCAATGCCTCTGCTAATAAGGTAGTAAGGAATCCCATCACTTAAAATGCCTTACCAATGTTAACGCATTGTAACTACACATGGGTGGAATTGAAGAATATAAAGCTTTTCATGTTGGAATTACAGTCACTCACCCTTCTATATTTATTGCAGCTCTACTGTCACAAAGCAAGTATTGTAAACCTTATGTGATTCTCTGGAGACATTTGTGTGGTTCCTCTGTGTTTATCTGGGTTAAACCCTAAATGCACTTTGAATGTGGGACTACTCAGCCTCCTGTGCTTCCCTGTCACATGGCATAATGGGAAAAGTCCTGTGTCCTGTATGGAAATGAAAATATCTGCTCTCTGAACTTCTGTGGTGATCCATTCCAATGTGATATCATTGAGTGAAAGAAACGGTCGCCTGTCAAGACAGATTTTCAAATCTGAAACGGACAATGGAAAAAAAGGATATTTTTCCCAAGAGTTTTGATCATTTCATCTGGCTGATCATAAAATCACCAGAAATACAAGGTAGATATTAAAGAGGTTGCTTCAGAGGAAGATTAGTGAGAACAATGTAGAAGAAAGTGAATGGACTGAATAAAGGTGAAGCCACATTTTAGAAAAAGAAGAGGGATCTAAACTAAGGAAGTCCTTAATCTGAGGGAAAACTGAAGAATAGAAATACCTGCTAGTATTTTGTTGTTTTAAGTGATGAATAAAGGTTAATTGTAAAACAAGGTTCCAATCAGAGTGAACTCCTAGAGAGGGAGAGCAACTGGAAAGTCAGAGATAGCCACCAATAACTTTGGAGCCCTAGGGCATGTGTACTAAAATGTCTTTATAAGAAGTTTTAGCAGACACCAAGGAATTGTTTCAGAGAAGTCAAAAGACAGGCACTGTGCTGGACCATACTTGCTCTGAGTTAACCTGGATATTGTCCTCTTAATTTTCTAGTGTAAGCACCTTGACTTCTTCAGTAATGGAACACCATGAAATTAAGAATTAATGCTAGAAAGTCATCATTAATTTCCATTGAAGTAAATTTTTCCAGTATGTTGAGGGGCACATCTTCACTGTCTCCTAATAATAATGACTTTCAGGGATGGGTGAAATTAGGTATTTAAATAAAAAGAAGAGCAAAGACCCTTTGTTAGTTCGATGCACTGGTGACAGTGAAGGGACCATTATCAGCTGCTACACAAACAGCCTGTCAGTACACAGACTGGTATATGAAGTAGAACATTGCTCATGCTTTCATCTTACTCTTCCATCCTCTCCTATGCTTATCTGGGTTCCAAATTTAATGAGAGTTAGACCTTTTCAAAGGGAGAGAACGCTGATGTGCCTCTCTCACTCACATGTGGCTGAGCTTTCCAGGCGGCCAGAAGGAGTTCGCAGAGGTTTGAGCAAACAATTGGAGACACAACAGCTCTTCCTTTGCTGTGCAATAAAGGTGGATCTCAGCCAAGTTCTGGCCAAATGTGAAGAGAATACAGGTAGGAAAAAAAGTTCCCTTCATATCATCTAATTTGATATAATAACAGTATTATTTCTAGGGCACTGCATAGAATATTATAAATTTGGAGATAAAGTGCAATTATTTCATTATGGTCTGAGTTGTCTTTAAAGAAGTGATGGGGTAATCTTTTATATAGGTAGTCTTTACAATTACCTGTCTTTTTATCCCTTGTGTAGAAAAGCCATAACAGTGTATTTGCCTGATGACATTACCGAGGAAGTGAGGAATGTCTACTCAACTGCTTTTTCACTTTACTGATTTATTTACCTTTTAAATGAATTGTTGGGGAGGCTTGTTGAAAGGCAGGGAGAACAAAGGCTTCCAATCGCTATGATGTCATTTATGCACAGTGCCGTGGGACAATATTTCAGTGTGGAAAACAATAATGTCTAGTGGTGCTATGACTTGACTTCCAATTACACAGCATGAAGCTCATCACTCAAACTGAATCAGAAAAGATGCTGCCTGCCCACATTATCCTGTGGTACTATTAAATCTAATAAGAATAATTGCAAGTCTTGTAATGCTTCCAAGTAGTTTTGCTAATGATCTTAAACTCTATGGAAGGGATGTCCACCTGTTGCTTAATTATTTAATCTTTTAAGGGACATGTGCATAATGCAGCAGCTTATCTGCCTATCAGTACAGCTCAGCAGGAATATAACTCTCAAATTGTTCTGTGCTGCTTTCCCTTTTAGGTTATGACTCCAGGCAAGGGCTGTTACAGCCTGCTAGAACACTGGACCTGTTCAGAGAGGGAATCACAATCACATTCTGTAATTCATCTGCCCTTGCAGATTACCTTCACTGGCAAAACAAAACAGTACACAAAAAGTAAAGCACCTCAACTGCATGCAGCTAGGCTTGTCCCTGTCCTGTGGCTCCACTGATGGCTGAGATGAACAGATGTCCAACCTCACTGTACTGAGAGTGGCATGCAGAAGCACTGTTTTTGACCTAGCTGTTCTGTAATCAAGCTTGCAAACTTCATATTATCAAATTTTTGTTTGTGCACTAATCTGTGTACATCTACATGCAAACTTGAAGGTTCTACATGTATACTTCAAAAATCTGAAGACTGAAAAAGCTTACTCTTGATGACAGGGCTGGGAAGACAGTTTTCCTGATTTTTCTGTATCACACACCATACAGACAAGTGATCCAGGCATACATCTTTGTGTATTTTGTATTTTGATATAAATACACTATACATTAAAGATCAAACATTCATAAACTGCTATAAGCTTGAGTATGAATCCCTCTAAATTCACTCCTCCAGATGTTCAGGTGGTGATGTGGATTCTGTGTGAATGTCCACATTATGGGGCTATTCCAGCATGAAGGGCTGAATTTTGTCTTGTTTCCTCTGATGTTTTTGAAAAACTTCAATTTCAGTCAGATAAGGTGTGGGGGAGGACTGAGAATTCTTCCAGACTGGAAAATCATTTCCTGTTGTGTTCTTCCATACTCTTGATTCAGATGCATGGAAATTAGGAAGCAATGTAGTTACACAAATTAAGACAACAGAGAATCAACCCATAAAATCAAAATGGAAATGCACTGAGCCTGGTAAAATTCAGTCACATAACATAAAAGGTATGCAATGTAGTCCTGGATTGACTTGTCTGAACAGGGAAAATAAAAAATTATTGTTTCATTTGACATTTCTAGGATCCCTTTGAGTCAGCATTGTTGGAGTTGTTCCTGAAGTTTTTATTGGGTTTTCTCAGTCCTGCCTGCTTAACAGCAGGAAGGCCCATACTGCAGCTGAGTTTTCTGTTGGGATTTCCAAACCATGGACTCTTTCTCACTTCTGAAGTTCTGTAAGTATGGTAATGCAGATAATCCACAGCCAGTGGAACTGGTGAAGCTGGGTTTCTTATGAGTCTGTGTAAAATACATGAATTAAGCATATCGTTTAGAATACTCTCACCACAACACACTCAGCACAGCCTAATGTCCCTTTGCCTCACTGCTGGGATACCTGCCATCCTCCTAGCTTCCCCTGCACTACATGCTGCCTCCTCTCAAAGCCCTGTGCCCTCTCCCCACACCACAGCAGTTCCTCAGCCTGCTGGTGCTAACATAGCTCTTCCCACACCACCACTTCACATAAGTCCAAGCTATTTTTTCTGCTTTTACCTGTATAAAATAGCTGTATTTAACCTGGTAAAATGTGGATGCTAACTGACCAGTCAGGACATGCCTGCTGATTGCCCAGCTGGATGCTGCTAGAAGGATCATGTTGAATTCTGCCCTTACCTCAGAGGAAGCACCAGCAAGGTCTCTCTTCTTTAATCAGCATCTATATTTCAGTGTAGACATTTGTCATATTTGAGATCTCTAACCATCTGCTTTATGGGGCTGAAATTGGTCAGGGAGTACCAAAAATAACGAGAAATGACTGGGATGGGGTGGGGGGGGAAATGCCTGCCACACTGCTAAAAGAAGAAACAAAGGGTGTAATTTTGTAACTTCACATCCTTGGAAAGATAGGCTAAAAAATAAAGTGAGTATGCCTCAAAACAGACAAAACTAAGTCTACTCTATCTTCATAGTTGTTTAGGAATGATTCTTTGGCTCTGCTACAGGAGCCCTGCAACAGAGAACAAACATTTAGGAAGCCAGTAGCTTATTTGCAAATGAAAATGAGGGCTGAGGGCAGATCCCTTCTGCATTTTTTTTTTTTAATGGAAGGATAATGAAGTGAATCTGCTGCCCAACACTGCTGTTCACCACTGTGTGATATTACTTGAAATGTCTCATTAAAGCAACTAATTTTTTCAGTAAGCTTGAAAAGAGAAAGCTTATTTGCTACAGGAGCCACAAAAGTCAAAGACTAGGTTGTGTATTCAGGGGTAGCTCAGAGTAAAGTGTACTGGATAATCTTCTCCTTCCAGGAGCATCCCTTGGAGGTGGTTGGTCTCTGACACACTGTGCTCTTCTTCTTCCCCTTGAATACAGTACAGGAAAAATTATCACAAACATCTGAATCTGGTAGCTGCTCTGGCCTTACACACGTAGGAAGGAAGGAGATGTTGCTGTTGCCCAGCAGCTGGAGCCCAAGCTAAGAAGTGCTTCTAAGGTCGGGAAGAAGTCTTTTCCTGTGGTATAGGGGAGAGCTAGGACAAGTTATGACAAAACAGTAAAATATATGCTAATAGAGGTGTTTTACAACATTTCAAGTTACATTCATATTTTCACCTGAAACTAAAGAATCTAATTTTCCATTATAAGTGAACCTCAAGGTTAATTTCACTATTTTTACTGCTGAATAACTGCATCTCCCTTTTCCTTTAGTATTTCTTTTCCTTCTCTGTGTATTTTACTTCCTGCTGTCTATTCATGATCTGAGCATAACTCTGACATGTGAATTTAAGGGATGATTTTTCTCTTCCTCATTCTTCTATCTTCTTCTAGAGCTGAGAGACCATATTAAAGGATTTGCATTTAGAAACTAGAACATCTCCTTGACAGTGAATGCATAGCATAAACCTGGCACTCCTGCTTTCATTTCTACTGTGACTGAAGAAAATTCCTGCACTTACTGTGAACTTTGTGGATGTTAAGGGAGCTCTTTAGTGCCCTTTTTAAAAAATGTCTTCTATAACAAGTGGAAATAGTCAAACGGTCATCAAAATATTACTCTAAGATTTATTGCCATATACAAAAGGAAGAAAACATTTCAAAAATAAAAACTATGACTTGGCTTGCAGAGAAACAGATGGGCATGAATTACACAACTAACCAGAATGAAAACTAGACCCCAATGTGAATTAAGTGCTGATGGGATGAAAATGAAGCACTTGTGGTTTGTGGGGTTTTTCTTTTCTTTCTTTCTTTCCTTTTTTTTTTTTTTTTTTTTTTTTTTTTCCCTGAAGTGAGAAAAAAGTCCTACTTATAATGGAAAATTATTCACTCTGTACTGCAGTGTAAGACAAAATCTATCACACTGGAAGGAGATATTACTAGACTGCAAAAATATATGGTCTCCCCAGTAGAATGGACTATGTCACTGAAGGGAGAGCAACAAATAAAATTTAAACTTCAGCAGTTCTGGACAAAAAGAGAATGCTTTCAGTATTTACATATTTAAAACGTTTTCTGAACACATAGAACAAGTAAAACAAATTCTTTCAGTTTCTGCTATAGTTACAATTTTTTTTTTATTGTAAACTTGATATGAGATTTCATTACATTTTTGTCTCAATAGGTCTTTCTGTTATCATTAACTACAGTTGGGTTTTCCAACTGTCAATTTTTCCTATAGAATCTATCACTTCATCTTTGGCTTTCAAAGGGCAAGTGCTGTAATAAAATTGAAATTGCTAAATATCATTAATTCCCACAGTAATTATTTAAGTATTATTTATATCACTGTAACCCAGAGAGATCTCAGATGAGACTGAGAAGATATTGTGCTAGATATTATCTAAGACTAAGTTTAATATTCTAAACTATATTAATTTAGCTCAATAGAGAATGGGCTACTTTATGAAGCATCTGCTATGCTGCAATAATGAGACTTTTTGTAAGAGTATAGAGAAAGGTCTGGTTGTTCCATGTGCTTAGGGCAGATGAGCTGCTCTAAGTTTCCAGTGAACTGCAGGAAAATGTCTTTATTCTTTCTGGGCAGGCAGCTGGTGTAGTGCAGACCAGCAAATTGCCAGCTGTACTTTTCTACCCATTTGCGGGCATGCTTGATTTTTAGAAACCTACAATATTGATGTTTGGGTTCTCATACATTGATGTTACTTGACTTGGGGATGACACAGATTATTACTGACTTTCATTTTAAAGAACAGCACAAATTAACAAGAGTCTTTGTCCAAAGGGGTTATATAGTCTAGATAAGCAGATGTACTTGGAGAAATCAAATATCTTCTTTATTTACCAGATACAAGAGGAACATGAAGATTAAGAATTAAAATCTCTTTCTATGCAGGTCAGTGGGAATTTTGCCAGTAACAGCAACTGGCTTAGGCTTTTACCCACATGGATGACACTGCAGTGGTACAGTCTCTGAGTGTAGGTTTGCTGAATTCTGGAACAGCAAAGGGAGCATTGGAACATTTGTTTTGATTGGAGTTTGGTAGGCACGTGAATTCTGTACTCTGCTGTACACCACAAAATTACATTTATGTGTATCAGTGTATACAACCATTTCCATCCCAGAACTGATATCTAGAACTCGGAAAAGTGCCTTAGGGAAGGTGTGTTTGCTTCAGGAGGGCCAGACTACCATATTAGTGATCACTCCAGCAATTACATCAGGGTACAAACTGCAATGCATTTTCTACCATCTGATTCTAATCAATCTTTGTGTGGCACCATGCCTACCATACACAGGTTCCCTGCTATAAAATGACATGTTACTGCACAGTGGCTATTCATTATTTCAGTCACTGTGTCCTCACAATGTCATGCAGTGCCTTGGGGATGCTTATAAATGTATGTGCAACTGGGAGGAGCATGGTGTTTGTAATGGTCTTCATCACAGCTGGCTGGCTGTGGTGGATTTATATATGTTCCCCACATTTTATGATATCACAGAAGCCATTTTTTAGTAGAAGGATGACCACCACCCTGCTGCACACAGCTTAGGATGGGGAATGAAGAGCAGCAGGACACAGTAGTGATAGAGGGAGGGGTGATGCTAGTGGAGTAACACTATTCACCTTTTCTGGGCAGGCTTTTAATTTTTACAGGGAACCATATTGTTAATGAAAAAAATTAAAGAAAAGAAGTTCCCTTACAAAGGTGCACACTATACACTGTGTTTGTCTATGAGTGTTACAAGCATTAGAGAGGTTAGAACTTTATCTCAGAGCCCTTTCATCAAGATTCCAATAAAGTCCTCACCCAACTCAAATATACAAGATCTAATATTAGTTGAATTTCAAATGCACCTGCAGACTGAGAAACCCCAAAACTGCAGAGCAGTCACCTACGTGTTAGACAAAAGACTAAATGCAGTGCATGCTTTGTGAGAAGGGGAAGCATAAATAGGAACAACACATAATATGCAGAGAGCTATCCTTTTTGCTAGTAGAGTTGTACATCTAATCAGTCTATAAATAAGTGAATCTCACAAATATTTGAAACTTTCTGCATAGTGATTTCAAACTTTCATTTCCACAAAGGCTGTTTATGGCCCCTCATACACAACATTTAAAAGGTGTATAAAAATTATGCTCTGAATATACCCAGTAAAAAAAAATTATCCCACAAGACGAAAAATGCCCTCCAAGATCACGTTTCAAGTTTCTTGTTAGGGACCCGCTCTGGCCTCAGGTGTGTCATTGTAAAATGTTGACTGAAATAACTGGGATTAGGGTAGTATGAAACAGATGTAAGTGAAATTGTATGAAAAGCAATAATAGAGGTTTTGTTTGTACAAGTGAATTTCAGAAGCAGGAAACCTTCATAGATTTTTTTCTCTCTCCCCAGATAAAATTATTTTAAAAAGATAAATTAACTGAGCACTGGTTATACACAGGCCTTGCAGGGCCGTGCACAAAACTGTTTATTGTATTCAGAAAAGAGCAGGATATTATGGTAGGCCAGACATGTTTGCTTTATTCCTCCCAGCACTCTTTTCTCTGGAACTCTTTCCCACTGGTCTCACTGCCCTCTTTGTTCATCTCAGCTGCCAGATGCTTCTTCCAGAGCCTGCCCTGGACCTGCAGAGCACCCTGAGGTGGTGGCCCTCACATCTGTCACCATCTGGTGCCTCCCTTGCTCCACTGTGGCCATGACTCTGATTGTAGCACACATTCCCATGTGCTTGTAGCTTACAATTCATGTGAGTATGGGGGTTCTGGACAAAAGGTCTCCTGTGTTCAAGTCATGTTTGTCTTAACCTTTTTAGGATACTTTGCTTTATCAAGGTAATGTCACAGTGCAGATCAGATTTAATCTGGGGTAAATACATAGAAAAGATTTTACAAAATCAGTTCTTGCTAATGGCCCTACAGAGGAATGCTATGGAGTACATTTTCTATTTTACTCTCAGCAAAGTGGTCAGCTCCAAGGTGGATATTTTCCTTTGTGTTCTGGCTTTCTTTTCCAGTAAGAACACAATCTTGCTTAGAAGAAGAAGACTATTGTTTCAATACTTTAAAATATCTTCCACAGTTTGAGTAGTTACAATTATAATTTACAAAGGCTGCATAAATTTTAAATTTTTACTCCAAATACAGTGTTGGCCTCAGAAATAAATCAAAGATTTCAGAGGTAATTATTGAATTCCAGGAGCAAGCACCCTCATCTTGGATAATTTATGTCATTTGACTGCATGATTCTGATGCAGTTGCTACATGGAGTGGCACACTTTATTCTAAAAAAGAGCAAAACCAACAACACCCTTTGACCCACTACAGGGCTTTTGCAGAATAAAAGTGCCTAGAAACGTATGGTTGTCTGAATAAATTTCTTAAGATTATGAAATTACCTTGCAAATGTCAAGCACTACGCAAATATTGCAACAAAAAATATGAATCCCCAGAAAGATTTAGCACGTGTAGAAGTAGGCAGTGACAGTTCATGGTGGGAGCAGTTATATCCTTCCCATTTAGAAAGCAGAGCTATTGGGAACATCTGAGCAGGGAATCTGTGCAGTCAGTGAAACACACCCCGTCTGGTCTGTTATTTGAAATACACTGTTTTGTAATCTTGTGAAAATGAAACTCCAGGGAAACTAAGTACATAGCACCCACTTCACAGGCTTCCTAAGCACTTTCACATTCAACAGAGCCACTTTTGTTTCTCCCAGGGTTCTTGACTTACAGCAGCCTTTCCTTAAGCATCTAAAGCATTGTTCGAAGAGAACTCAAGCAGAGGTCATCTCCAACTGGAGGAACAGAGGAGGAGGGAATGTATTGTTATGCAGGTACCCCTCTGGGACTAGTCTATTAACAAGAGCCTGACATTCAAATTTCTAATTAGCATTCCAGCAAAATCTGAATATGAAAGATAGCTGTATATCAGCTGAATAAATGACATTTCTACCCTTATTGTTTCACAATGTTTCAGGTAGCCAGGTTAATGTAAGAAAATCTGCTACCAGCCATTCAATAGTTCTTGTAGAAAATGCAGTTAAATTTGCTATTTACACTATATATGCATTCAAAAATGCATTTCTCACATTTTATGTGTTCAGTTATTTGATAAACTTTGCTTTTCCATTATGTACTTACATCCCAAAATATTTCAAACGTGCCAGTTTGTAAATGCAAATATAAATAAAAGGTAAATGCCTATTACATTTGCAGTGCATATGGAAAGTTAAATTTTAAAGCACCAAACAGGAGAAAAATCCCTAGCACACACTGGTAGCCACAGGAGTTGTGCAAATACATTTTGAGGCTAAACCCCAAAAGTAAAGTTTCCCTTCCCTCATAAACTTTCCCCGGTAAAGATCTAGTAGCAATTTTCTAGTGTATGTAGCATTTAATTGGGCATTTGGCCAAGGCAACTGCACTGGATTTGGTCCTGAAGGTAACAGGTAAAATGAACTAGCTTGCAAACCCAGGCAGACGGCGTCTGCAGTCAAGGTTGCCTCCCGGCACTCACCACTCTCCTTCTGGCTTCACATTTCCAACATCGTTGAGGTTTCAGAAGGCTGAGCTGTGGGAACTTTAGAACAGACTCTGTCACCCACAGTTCACATGTAAGGGCACCAAAAAGCCAGCACTATTTGAAAGCCGAACCTTTTGTCTGCCACCAGTGCCAGTGGAGAAGTGGCTCTGGTCAGTGTTCACCAGAAATGTTTTCAAGGGAAAGAAATTCAACATTCCTGTCCTGCTTTCTCTTATTCATGGAGGGAAAAGACTCAACCCAACCAACCAGCAAATGTAGAAATAGAAAAAACAGCAGTTCTTTAAAGCAGACTACCATGAATGTTAATTAGGTGTTTTGTGCAGAAGTGGCACTAATTAAGTACATACATTCTGACTTCTTATTTTCTCTTCTGAGCACAGGGAAGACAACCCCAAATATATTCTCTGCTGACAATTGTGAATTTCTAAGAAGGCTTTTACCATCTCTTTTTTCTTAGAGAACCTAGTGCAGAAATCTGGAATTAATTAAAAACCACATTAAGATGCCATTCTCTGCCATTTGTCCTCAGCAGTCTGCAGGTGGTGTGTTGTACGCCCAGCATTATGGCACAAAGACAAACCCAAAACTGGTCTCCAGACCATAGGGTGCCACAGTAACATTTCTCACATGCAAATCAACAGTTGCTCAAGGAAGACCCTGACTTACGTGTGTCTGAGTCCAGAGTGAATAGGAATTACAGTCCATTAAACTAAATTTTTATGAAGATAAATTTAAAAGTGTTCGTAGGTCTTGGGTCCCCTTATTTGCTGCCAGTGCCCAGGACAGCTCATGGTTTGTGTTTTGTGGCAAGGCAGGAGCACCTGCATTGTTACACACACACAGCCCACAGCAGCTGCGTCCCTGCCTGCACAGATTCATCAGTGCTTTTCTTGGCTCCGAGATGTGGTGAATGTTGTTCATATTCTATTCAGGTTCTTATAACTTGTCCATCATACGACTTTCTGTGAGCCCATTACAGCAAAGCTTATACTGCAGTCTGTCAGATGCTGGGTTTTTTGCACGTTATAGAAATGTATTTTTTGGTTTGCTCAGTTTGTATGTGCAATAAAAGACTCCTAGTGCATGCTTTACTTGTAACCACATTAAAGAAATACATGTCTGCAGCAGTCAGGATATGTTGTGGTTATTCCATCTTCTGAGGTTTTTGTGGTTTAGGTTTCAGTGAATTCCTTAAGGTTTTGCTCTGTGGTTTAGGAGGATTTGTTGTTATTGTCTATTTTGCATATGAAGGAATTTTTTACTAATGAAACCTTCTGTCCATAGTTTCTGTGGAATAAAATTATATTGCACTGACCAAAAATTTCCCTGTTGGATGCATGAAAATGAATTAGATGGTTTCTTGAGATCCTTGCAACATTTCATTTCTGCAGCTCTGTATTTTTAACTGGTGTTGGGGTGTGGGAGCCATACGGGAGGTGTTGATCCGTGCTGAATGATTGCCTGTGAATTATAGTTTGTATTTTGCCATCTGGCTGCCTGATAATTAGTCCATCTTTTTATCAAATGAATGGCACATGTCTTCCTTTCCTCAATACATATGCAAAACTATATATTTTGGAAAAGGTTGTTTACATCTTCAAAAAAATAGCCAGAAAGCAGTGACTTTCTGTAATCACATGTATGTCCTCAGACAAACCCCACCCACATATGGACCAAGACTATCCCCTGCATCACTCTGGGGTATTATGCAATCCAAGCATTGGATTTCTTGTTACATGATGTTCTAAATTTGCTACATACCCATATAAGCTGAGGTCTGGATGATATACTATTTCACTATATAACTGCAATATGTAGCTATATTTTCCTACAATGATACGTACGTTTCCTACAATTAAAGACATACCCAGTTTAACAGTGTGCTCATTCTGCCATATCCTCAGCACTGCTCCAAGTATATTTCCATGATATCCATGGAAATGTGAATACTGCTTAGTATTCACATTTCTGGTGGGACTCAATGGGTTGGGACTATCAGAAGAAGCAGGCTGAGCCGCAAGACAGCCTAAAGAGGACAAGGGGAGCATCAGGTACCCAACCTCAGCTTCTGTAGTACTAATGCTAGAGAAATCTGTGGTTCATTATAGTGTGTGAAATCAGGAAATCAAGAATTCAATGCAAATCTACCCCCAATCCCTAGGGGAAAAAAAATACCATTTATAAAACCTTTTCTTTAACCAGAAAGCCCTGGGAAAAGGTTGTTCAGAGGAGAGGGAAGGCATTTTCTCACTCTGTGGGATGTCAGCTATCCAATTTGGTACTTAAGAGCTATTATTCATGAATCAATAGCTATGTATTAAATGCACAGGCAAAATCTTATTTGTATACATTTGGAGAAAGATGTTTTTGATTGACAATATTGAAGAAGATGTATTTTTTTAGAAGTTACAATTTTATTCTTTCTAGTTTTTCAAGAATGCAATATATCAAAAATTAAAAGTGTGCATTAGTTTGTAAATTATAACAAATTATTTCTTCCTACCAAGAAAGAATTTCTATCATAAGATGTATTCATTTATGCAATTTTCTATGGGTTGAAAACTGCCAAAGTGCCTAAAAATGCAACATGAGAGACCACTTCTGCTCAGTCATTGTGATTTTGGTAGTGTAAAAATCATTTGCTAGAAACTGGTTTGATGCAACAATATCTGCCATTAAAAGGAATTAAATAAAAATGTACCATAAAGTCTCTCACACATCTTATGCACTGAATGGGACTTCTAGCTATAAGCAATCTAAGCAGTATTCAAGTTGATGGTATTAAATCTATATAAAGAAAATTACCATTTTCCTGTATTATCTAATCCTATCTAGCGGAAGTGAACTTGCATTAGTTTGCTTGTAAATCTGACTGTACATCTTCTTTCCTTTAGAATACCTTTACTTTTCTATTGCTGTTTTCATTACCATCTTTTGAAATCTAAAACATTATTTGTACAAGAAGACTCCATTTTATTTCCTTTTAATCATCATTATTAAATAACCATCATCATCTTTGTAATATGTATATATTAAATTAGTAATAGCCTTCTTTTTGTCATTGAAATCACTGGCAACAAATGATGGCCAGAAAGGGGAATGACCTTTCTGAAGGGTTTTCCTTCTGCACAGTGCAAAACAGGGGCACATATAGATAACAGAACACTTTGCTTTGAGTAAGCACTGTAAGATAAGTCTTTGGCTCTTTTCAGGTTGATGCCTGTTATGGCTGATTAAACTGTGTCTCTATTTCTTCATTCTGCTGCAGCTTATTGTATGCACATTAACTGTGCAGATGGTATGGTTTTGGAATCAGGCAAACTTTTTGTTATAGATAGATGTGTACAGAGCATGCCAAATAGGCATGGAGTCCAGCTGGAATTTTAGCACTTCTATATTTGATTAGCCTATGTAATCAAATAGGAGTGGATAACTTAATAATAGCAAAGTAGATACATCAGATAAAAAGAGCTTAGGATGCTACAGAAATAAATTAGAATTCTTATGTCCCCAAATATTTACATTCCTATGATCCTCACTGCCTTCACCACAAATTTCTTTCTTTCCACTGATATAACAGGCCTGTTGTGACAGAATTTAAGTGCCATGCCTAGAACATGAAATGAGACTTCCCAGAAATCCAGTCAAGTACCCAATCTCACTAATACAGGTTCCTGTGCTCTGGTCTTCTGGGTAATGCATGTCCAAGCAATGAACCTTAATATGTGATATGGAAACAGAATGGCATGGACCGTTTTGTTCAAGGCTTTCATAGGGCACTCTGTATGCTGCTGTGAAACCTTTGCTCCCAGTTTCTTTGCCTGCACATCTTCTCTTTGACTACATTTCCAAGATGACCAGCTACCAGCAGGTTCTGGGCATGGGATTCTTATTTTGCTGACGTCAGGCTTTGAAATGTTGCTTTATATCAGTATTTATTTATTTATTCTACAGAGATAAAAGCTTCTCTTTTCTTTTCCCAGTGTGAGAAGTTGTTGCGGTGTGTTGCAAAAACATGTTTTGATGGCTACGCCTTCAAATACCAAACACAAGGTTGGACAGATGTAAATCTTTGGGTCCAAGTCTCCAAGAAGTTTTGAAAGGAAATTGGATCACTGCATGCTCGTGACATATATTATAATAATTCTCTGCTTCAGGGCATTCACCGGCTGCCTTCGGGCCAAGAGGAATTTTTTTTCTCTTGATGTGTAAATTGCCTCATAGGGGTTTTTTTGTTTGATTTTTGCTCGGTTCCTCTAATGACCAGCTAACTGGAAATAGGCCACATGTCTCGACAGGATGCAAAGGCACACTGCTGAAATGCTCCTGGTGCCATTTGATGTAAGCTTAAACTGATAGCCAGATTTAGGACCAGGAAGAACTATTTCCCTAATCCAAGTGGAACTGTTACAGGGTTTTTTGCTCATTTTATTGTGTCCCTCTATATTGAAGGGCACAGTCTTTGTCCTAGATACCTGATGCAAATTAAAAAAAAAATCCTCCTATACTGGAATCCACAGTATTAGCAATATCTTTTATTCATCCTGCTTACTTTCTGTAGATCATTATAGATTTTTTAAAAAATTATTTGTTGTAGTTGTTTTTTGTCCCAAATAAAGCTTGGGGACTATTATAGCAGGAAGCATAGGGCTTAGGACATTCAAGACTCTGCAGATGCCTGTTAGTACAGAGAAATGGATTTGTTGACCTGGGTTACCATTTCAGACTGATGTTCAAATAGAAGTTGAATCCTGCTTGCAGCACCAACATCAAGGTTCATCTTAGATCAATTTGTTGCAGAAGTGTGCAGCAGAGCAGAATTTGGGCTCTTCATACAGAGATACAAAATGGCAAATCAGTTTTTCAAGGCATGCAAATATAACTCTAATAGCTTATCACATTTCTGTCACCTTATTACTTAAAGTTACTGAAGAACATTTCTCTAAATGATAATTCAAAAGCAGTATGTCAGATAACACAGTCAAGTACCTAAGAAAGAAATGTCTGAAGGCATGTCCAGCTCTGTCGAAACCTTAAATTTAATCCAGGCAATTCTTCTAAAATATGTTTTCTGAATTTTGCAAGATCTGACTAGCAAACAGAACGGACTTCAATAATTTGCTAAGAGACAAAAGGTGTGCAAAATGTGAGACCCTTGTTCTATTCAAAATAAGCTTATCTGGTTTTTAATCCTCTTATGCATACACCTATAGTTCTGTACTGTGTTTTTTCAACTTAAGGAAGATTTCCCCTAGGAAATTCAGTACAATAGAAATGCTCAAAATGTGTTTAATACGTGTGGATTTTTGACATGAGAAGACTCCAGTTTTGAATACGTATTATAACCTCTAGAATCAGCCTGAAAATACGATCTGTTACATTTTTGCTTCACAAACATATCTATTTTTCATTCACAATATTGTTCTGAATTTTTGTCAGGTCTGTAAATTAATTCAGCTAAACAAAGAAATAACTGTTATTTCAAACAGAGATTTCTGCTAATATCAATTTCATGCAGACTCTGGCTGGCACACCCCTCCTTGTGTCCATTTTCTGCTGCTAAGGCACATAAAAACTCCTGGCACTGGATAAAGTTATTGTATTTTAAAAGACTTCTGAAGAGGATTAGAATAATTAAGATCTTATACTTCAAAATACAAATTTCATGTTATGTTATTGGAGTAGAAGATTATCTCAAACATAAATCAGCACATTAAGTAGTCTGCCATGTTTAGTAAAAGCTAGAAGTACATGGCAATTCTGAACTTCATGAAGGTATAAATTTTGTACCAACAAAATTTTGACTGCTTTAATTCTAACTTGTTTATGAGTACTGTAAAAATATGAGGTTCCTTTGTACTTCAAAAATAAAGGTGTGAATCTCTTATTATGAAAAAAATATGTGTGCCACAAATAGCACTATCTTAGTTTTGTATCAGCCATGAAAAGGGATATAAAAGCAGTCACTTGGTACTACAGTGCAGAAAGGCATGTTAGATCAGGGAGATGAACCTTTGACTGTAGCACCTTGCTTGACATCAACACAAATGGCTGGCAGTAACAACAATGAGCCATATGCTTTTAGAAAGAGGCTTTAGATTAGAAACCATACAAGATTTCCATTGGAGCCTGTCATCTATGGCAAGAACATGTAGGCTGGCTTGGCAGACAACAGGAACCTCTACCACCTTTCTCATGAGATCAATGCAGTGTGAGATCTGGAGACATTTTTCCTCCTTTAGGTGCTGTGACATTCCCATCCCCAGCCCTGCCATGGCAGAAGTCTGCCTTTCAGAATACCATTGCCAATACCTGTCATCTTTTGGTAAACCATCACTGCCTGCAGTGCATCTCCTTCCCAGTTCCTGATTTTTCTGAAATGGATGGCAACCATAGAACTGCCTCTTCCACAGTGTGGAACAGTTTTTGGTGCTTCACATTGTGCTAATATGGTGCTATAAATCTGTATTTGCCCTGTAAATCTGTGGCTGGCTGGTGGTAGATATCATCCACAATATTTTAGGATGTCTGTTTCTATGACTAGTTGACCATGACTAGTTTCTGGCTTCATAATGTCTGCTAGGAATATTAATTATGGAAATACTCATTAACCCTAGAAGCATTTCTTAGAAGGGATAACTCCTGTTAGGTAAACAAGCGTTACAGTGCACCCCCACACCCGAGCAGGTGTTTCCATGTGAGGAAAAGAGTTTAATTTTCACTCCTGGAACTTTTAAGGAGGAAGAACCAGTAACTTTCATGCTTCTCTCACCATAATTAGCTCAGTGCCGAGACAAAAGCACTTGTTAGTCTCTTTAGCTGTTCCTCAAGAAATGTAGCTATTTTCTATTTGGCAGCTTGCCAAAAAAACTCTCCTGAAGTGCGGAGTACTTAAGACAGAGCACGGAGTCTCTCGATGCTTTTTCAGGGTGTCTTAGCAGGCGCAAGGGACCTCCCTGCACTGTGCACAGCTTTTATATTTTTGTCCTTTGTAGGTTGTTATTTTCTCCCTAATTAAAACCTTTTTGCTTTTTCAAAGCACACCTGATCAGCCCTCTCGCTAATTATGATTAACCCATTTCTGGGAGGTTGCTGGTCAACCCTCAGAGCTTGGTACACCTTTGTGGGGCTAGTTACATGCAGCCTGTGTCAAACAAGAGTTTACATTGGCTTATGAACTGATTTCTAATGATTCATAGCTCCTGCACATTCAGACACAAAGCCAGAGACCAGACTAATTTTGTAGTAACAACAACTTTTACACATTTTGTGATGTTCTCATTTAATTGAGGAAAAAAAATAGCCAGTAGGTGCACCCCTCCTTACTTCCTTGCTTCTCCCTGAACCAGGTCATAGAGCTCCAAAGGCAGCGCCGTGAGACTGAGCACCAAATAGGTCTGTGACCTGCTTCAGGCTGTAAACCAAAGTACTGTTTTCAGCACACACAACCTCAGATGACCTGCTTTGCTCCTAGGCCAGGATTGCTCAGAAACTGGAGCCTAGGTAGTATGGAGAGAATCTTGGGCCTGATGCTGCCCACCCACTCTCTTGCTGAATCCTTTCACAGCTCCTTTTCCAGACATGGATATATCAAGCTGCTCCCTGCTTAGAGACTATCCTCATGACCTTCATACCTGAGTTCAGCCTTCCAGTGAGCAAACCATAGGTGAATAAATCCGGCCTTCCACTGTAAACACTGTCCAGTACAAGGCTAATTTGTATTTAGTACCAGGGCGTCCAGGGTTAGGTTCACATATATAAAATACTGGGTTGTTTTTTTTTTTCCCTTTAAAAAAATCACTTTCTATCCAGAATAGGGACGGGAAGAACAAGAGTTAATATACTGTTCAACTATTTATTATGATTTTGCTTTTTTTAAAAGTTAAGATAAATCTTCAGGTTGCAACAGTTTATTCCCACAAAAATCTGAAATCTAGCTAAAGGAAATTCAAAACTTCAACCTAAATTCTTTATTTCTCTCTAGACTTTCTAAGATGTCATTTAAAAACTGCCTAGGGCAAATCTAAGAAAAGCAGACAGCAAATGACCAGGGTTTCTTTTTGTTCTAATTAAAGTCAAGTTTGAAAAACAAGTTTCATTCACTGTGTTAAGAGCAGGAGCTGGAAATTGGAGTGTGTATTCACCAGGAGCATCTATTTGTCTGAATTGCTGCCCAGCAACATTAAAGGAAATCTATTCTCATCCCTGTGATGCAACACTTGGTGTTTTCTGACACTCTGTATTTATGATGATCATGTTGTTAATCACATAAAGCAGGGAAAACAAAGAGTCATTCTGATGTCCCTGGCAGTGACATATATTCACAAAGGCTAACGGAATTATTGCAGATTTATGCTCTGATGAGTGCAGGATTTGTTCTAGCAGCTCTATAAATTCTCTAACATTCAGATAGCAACACGTCTATACACTGTGTAAGTCCTGAACCATCTGGTTTCTCCGAGAGTGCAGGAGCTTTTTAGGGAATTCTTTCTGGCTCCAATTGAATATGGTTAGTTATTTCTTTCCCCATTCCTGCCACTGACCACAATGATATCTTACTTACAGATTTTAATTACTTCATTGCTTGTACAGCACTTGACTGGTTGTTATTTCAATAAATTGAAGAGGCTTTATAAAAGGTGAACTGATTGCAGTTCATGTGAAGAAAAGCAAAGCTGTAAGATCCTCGCACAGCAGGGACAGGAGAAAGATTTGTGGCAGTCAGGGACTGCTAGCAAATGAAGGTCTTTGGAAGTAAAGGCAAAACACAAGCTGGCATTGAAATTCTTGATTGTAAACCACCAGGGGAGCAATACAGTATAACAATAATTGCTGATAATAGACACTCCCTTTTAGGGAAAACATAGCTGTATAGATCACATATAGCCTAAATTAAAATGCTATTCTATTTAGTATAAATATATAACCAAGACTGCACAGCTGGCAGGATTAGGAGGAAATCAAAAGAAAAACTAAACCAAACAAACAAACAAAAAAGCCAAACCAAACCAAACCAAACCAAACAAAAAAACCCTCCCAAAAAACACAAAAGGAAGATTTTTTACAACTGTTGTTATTTCACAGGCACATCAAGACTACATGACTTTCAAGCAGTTCTTTGGGAAACCAAAGAAACTTTGTTCCAAGCAGTTTACTAGGCTTAGAAAGTTTTTTGTCAGCTTGAGGAAGGGTTTAGATTTAAAGATACTAATCAGTATTTCATAAATATTTGCCCTGTTTCCAGTTAGAACTGTAGCAAGAGCTCCTGATGTGTGTTCTTTGATGGCCACAGTAATGCAAGGGAGGCAGAAGGGATCAACAAATTCCGGACATTCAATAGAGTCCCATAGCATGATAGCAAATGATCAGTCAACCAAACTCTTTGATTAGCTCAGCCTGTCAGTATTCTATTTCCAGGATAAATTATTTGATGACTGAACAGTGGTGACCTTATTTTACCTTTAGGATTACTTTACCTTCCATTGTTTGTCTTCCAAGAAAAAAATGTTCTTTTCAGAAAGGACATTAGTTTTTTAAAATAATAGCTGGGCAGAACATTTCTCAGCATGTTCAGGAAGGTACATAATGTTTCACAGGAGATCAATTTGGATGACAAAACTAACACACCAAACAGATCATCCTTCATTAAGGAAAATCCTTTGTGTCAAAGGAAGTAAGTATTTATATGACCACTGCTATATTTACAATATATGAAATATACCATTAGTCTTCTAACATGAGCATTTCCTGCAGCACGAAGCAAAGAAACTGTATGTTGATCTTGGTTACCCTTGTGAAACACTACAGTCTTGTATGGTATAAAAATTAAGAGCAGTGATTAGCCCAGAGACATTGGCATTATCTTGTACAATAGTTTTCCTTTATACAACAACTTTCACCAGTCTTTTAAATAATCTGTACAATACATATACTATAGAATGGCAAATACAAGTTAAAGCATCAATAAGAACCCACCTTATTGAGGAGAAGAGCAATATAAAGCAGTTCAGAGCTTCTGTTCCTTCCCTTAATCATTTGTCTAAACATTATTCTAAATCTCACAAATACAAACCTTTATTTTGAAAGCATACTTCAGTGAATTCCTGCAGTGCTACCTGTCCCAGCCAGCGTGTGCTGGACCTTTCTTTCAAGCCATCCATACTGCTTCAAAGCCTAGCTGTTGAGACATCTGGAAACTTGCAGCCTGAGTATGAGACTCCATTTTGTCCTTCTTGATGCGTCCTTCCAACAGCCCCCATCAGTCCACAGCACTGATATATCCATATACTGGTTTTGGCTTTGTCCCCTAATTTTATTTTGCAACAGAATTGTGTTGGTAGCAAGTAACTGAAGATTTTGTATATTTGTTTAACTTAATGTGCATTAGAAAGTTTGAATGAAATCCACTGTTCCAGTACACTGAATTAGGCCAGAGTATATGAATGTTTTCCACAGTGGTATGCATTGGTAGTCTAGATATATTCAACAGAGATTGTACTAGGAAATAGGTTGATTAGATGGAAGTGTAGCTTTGTCTTTGAAGTCAAACACATGAATTCACAGTCTGCCCACTTCTGCTTAAAGATCTTCATAGACTTATCTATCCATTTTTCAAAGTAAATACACTGCATATGCTGCTACAGCTGCATTTCTGCTTCTAGAGTATTTGTGCCTTTGCTGAATAAAGGTTTCCTCCTCTGCCACTCCTTTGCACCATTGATACACAACTGATATGTCAGCAGTGCTCAATTGTCTGTGTTTATGTCTCAATGTATGGTATCCTCTTGGGAAGCAAATGGGATTGTACTGGATCAACATAAAGAGAGAGACTACAAAAACCCAATGTTCTTTCATCTAGAGGCACTTCCCCTAAGTCCCCTCTCTCATCTTTGGAAAGCTGTAGCACAGATTAGCCATGACATATAGGAGAGAGCAGCCCTAGTTTCATAGTTGCACATTTCTATACATTTGGGCTTTGTGTAAATGGTATAGGTTGGGCAATGTTAAAGAGGGGTGTTTGAAAGCACTCTAAAAAGGTTCTGACAAATGATGAGCTATGCTTTTTATTGCTTAGATGTTTTGAAGTGCTTTATGTTTGTTGCCTTAGCTGTTCCAAAACACCTTCATCTTACTTTTGCTAGAATTTAAAATTTCATATCTTTGTTTATATACTGTATTTCTGCCTTTGAATGTAAATCTTATTCTGTCCCTCCCAAGATACTACCAGATCAGATTTTATGCAAAACAGTTTTCATCCTCTGATTTACTTTGCAGATATGATGAGCCCAGAAAAGTTAGAAATATTATGAAAACAGAACCGAACCCTTTTCCTTTGCTAGGACTGTGGTAAGATGTGTTGAGCTGACTTCAGTTGATCAAGGATTCAGAAGATCCCTTCTCTAATATACTCACAGATTCTCAGCTCTGATCTGGTGGCATAAATTCACAGACAGTTGCACCCTAACCTGGTTGTCAGTGTGACTTGAGTTAGGGGAAGCACTAAATTTGAGCACTATTTTTTTTTTGACCTGCATCATCCAGATAAGACTGCGTCAAGAGAGCAACGAAGCAACTACTTGCGCAATCATAACATTAATAGTTTAGTCCAAATTTGCTAGAGAAGAAATCATTCAAGAAACTGGGCTCTTTGAAACAATGCGAGTTGCTCTATTCTCTGCAATATGAAATCTATTGGGGGCAAGAAGATACAAAAGCAGTGAAAGCTGAAGTGCTCAGCTCTGATCCAGACTGGGTTAGAAGCAGTTTTGCTCCACAGGAAAGTAGCAGGAGCACATCTGATCTCATAGTGCTAAATGTATTTTTTGCAGGTTTTTTCCTCCATATTTCAGTACGAATAAATAACTGAATTACCTTCACAAAAATTGATGTAAAGAACTCTGGAGAGTATATATGCCACCAAAACACCTCCCAATAGTCCTGTATTTTAACAGAATTTAGATTTTAATATGGAACAATTACTCCTGTTTCTTAAGAGGGGCATAATATGTGCCTTGAAATAACGTTACCTGCATCAGCGCATTTATTCAGATTAAGATTTTGTGTCAGTGTTTTCTGCGTAAGACTTAAAGGGAGTTTTATGACTATGTTAGTATGTTTTCCACTTGGAGAAAGTGCTCTCAAAAGAACAAACTAATAGAAAGCAAGTTTTGAAGATCCTAGTATCCTGAAGCTTATTGCTTTGTTAATTAAATATTAAGTCTCTTCTCTGTGCTTTTTGCTAAATCTCTTTATTTAACCTCTCTTTACATAAATGCTCAGCACATTAAGTAATTATAAATAGTGCAATAAGCTGGTCTCTAATTAGGAGAGGAAAACACTCAGTGATGCATGAACTACAGGATAATGTACAGCTTTCTGTAAATCTGCCCAGGGTTCAGCAGATTGTATTACAGTCCTTAGGCAGTAGCTTTAGAAAGCCTGTGTAACAGAATGATATCAAACCAGTGTATCATTACATACACATTTGTAATTAATAAGAACAAAACAAGCATTCACTGAACAACTCAGGAAAGTTACGTGCTGCTAAAACATTAAATGCAATAGGTTGTAATTTTTTTACAGTACTGAATATTTAGTGTGTAAATTGAATGGGCAAAAGAGCTGAGAACAGTAAAAAAATAAAATATTTCTAACATCGGTATCTCCCATTGTATTAAGACGAGTTAATGTAAGTTACATAACAATTCTTGGAGAATAGCTATTTCATTATCTCACCAATTAATTGAATCTTATCAAGGAAGAAATAAGTGCATGGTGAAAGAAACTAGCAGAGGCTGCACATAATGTTGCATCTTAAATGAGGAAATGCCTCATTTCACTTCTACTCTCCAAAGGGCTAAAACCAGAAGCTTAAGGCCATACTTTGGGGTGGAAATTAATATAAAACATTTGCATTTCATTACTGTAATTCGACTTCCAGTAGTGTCTGAGAGTAGTTTCTCATAGAAGTGATTTTTTTTCACCAGGCTGGCAGCAGTTGAAATAGGTAATGTGCTGCAGGCTTTATTTCTTCTTTCAGGATTATGATTTTCATAGAATCATAGAATTGTTTAGGTTGGAAGAGACCTCAAAGATCATTGAGCCCAACAATTAATCTTGTACTGCTAAGACCCCTGTAGTTTAATTCTACGCTATTTAATGGGTATCACCCTCCACATGTTTTTTCCTATGAGTCCTCCCCTTTACAAACTAAGGAATTACTTTGGTACCTCAATTTCATTTTCCTTAATAGCTTTCATCATTCTGAAATTCACAGACAGAACTGGATATTGTTACCAAGGACCCAATTCCTGTGCCTGGTTTACATAGATGGGGCTTGTCCAGCCAGCTGGTGAGGCAGCCAGTGAAAGGTTAGCAGCTGGGGGAAATTACTTATACCTTTTAAAAAGAACCCTTGTTGGTCCTGCTAATTCCTTACTTGGTCTTCCCGTCTGTGAGAGATGTGATGTGCCTTGACTGTTATAACTGTTGATGTTTTCATCAATCATTTACTGTAAGATAAATCTTTTTTTTTTTCCGTCTTAACTTTAATGATGACTGGTAGTGATGAGTTCCACTCGTACTTGTGGTCTCAATGACCCAGTCTTGAACCCTTCTTCTTCCTGTTTATAGCTCTAATAAGACAAGCTGAGCAGAACTGAATGCAGGATTCCAGGAAAGATTGATTTACACAATATTAAATTACTTTCAGTTGTGTTTTCTACTCTGTTCCACTAGTATTCTTAGGACTTCACACTGGATTACAATTACTCCATTGACCCGTCCTCCGTGGTGCCAAATGCCTTTTTCAGTGCTTACCCAGTTAATTAAACATTCAGCCACACTGTGAGAATAGTTAAGGACCTTTCTTTACACATATATTGCATTTCACTTCTTAGCATTTAAAAAATATTATGGCTCTTAACTGGGGGCAGGAGGGTGTTGGGGTGTTCCAATATTACCCAATTTTAGAACACAAGTTTTGCTATCTCATTTTGCCATCTGAAAAAAAAAAAATTGTTAATTTTTTCATGCCTGTTATCTGATTTTTGATTCAGAATAATACTCTTTCTCTTGCTTCAAACCATAGTGTTATGACCATATGGCTTATTTAGCAGGGATTTCTTTAGAGAATATGTGAATCCCCATGCTGATTTTAAAAACAGGGGGTTTAGCTATTCCTTCAAAGTCTGCATGCTGGGAATTCTACCGTATTAGAAACTTATGGGGTTTGTATGCATCAGTTTTTCCTTTACAGAATATTTATAATGCCAGTATTGAAACATGTTACATACATTCAATATTTTGCAGCTTGAAATATTTTATTCAGCTCACCTGGCATGGAAGCAGAGCCTATCCACAGATAATCTATTATGCTTTCTTTAAAATGTTTCCTACACCTCAGCCCTCCATATAATTGAAGTGCCACAGTAGCTGATTCTACTGTAAAGTTCAACAATAATTTTAAATTCCTGGCACTACTCCCAGTGGAGCTATATTAATTTGCAGCAGCTAAAAATATGGTCCAATAGTGCTGTTTTGCTGCATTCCCCCTCCTCCTCAAACAAAACAAAGCATTTAAATGCTTAGAGAACACATTTGTCATATATATGATGCTATTTAATAACATGCTGACAGAGAATAGTATGATGTCTAGAATACTGTGATGATTGCCTTTAATATGTTTCAATAATAGCTTACAGTGAACTGAAATAGTAGTTTTATATAAAGCATATTAATAATACTTCCCAAACTGAATTTAAAAGTGTTCCATTACTCCTGGCTCTTTTTCTCTTATTTCAGAGCTAATAGTAGAAAGCCTTAGCTATACCATTTAGGCATGTACTAATTATCCGTTTTTCAAAGTCAAAATAATGCTAATAAACTGGAAAGTTTCTCCAACTGGAAATCACCTTGTTAGGAATGGTTAATCATTATGTTAGGAGCAAAGCAGCATCCCAATCTATCATACAGAAAGGAAACCTGGGTGAGGAAGCAGAAGTTCTCATCTCTTCATTACCCATTCCTATATAGGTCAGTCCACATCTCACTGAAGACTGACTGTGTTGAACAGATGCTGCCCATGTGTGGGGCCTGCCTAGTCAGAGGATGCATATTTAAGTATCTTTGAATCTATAGATGACCATAAAACTCACAAACAGAAATAAAAAATATAGACACCCCGGAGAAAAATTAGAACTAAAAGTACCTTCACAATTAAAAGAGATATACAGATTTCTGGTTTTAAAAAATAGGCAAGAATAAATAGAATTAATTGAGTTATTTGGGGGAATAAACTATTCCCAGTGCAGGCCATTCCTATTCATTAGTTAAATATGTGTATATTCTTCCTGCTGCTGGTCTTGTGATACAAAGAGATTCCTGAGTTCCCTCCTGAAGAGGACAGTCTCCTTGAACTGTGACTGGGTAAATGCCATGTTGATATAAAATGATCATGGACAAGATAAAGCAGTATTTAGCTTAACTGAATTTTGACGTGGGATGAATTTTAAATACCAGAAAGTATACTTTAAAGGAATAATAGCACAAATATAAAAAAATTACTCTGTGTGAATTGCTGACACCTGACTCAAAATCATCCTGAACTTCACTCTACCTAGGCCTTGGTAATAAAGCACAGGAAATTCCCAAAGCTGAATGAAAAGCAGAGGGCCTGAGTGCCTTTATGTAACAGTTTTGCAGTTGGAAGCAGCGTCATGGAACAAAATGAATCATTCATCCTACATGGAGAAAGAAGCAGAGGTAAATTCAGGTTTTCAGGCTAAGAACTTTAGGCATCTGTGTCATTAGAGGTACAGGAGGAAACTGCGTCACAGGCTTCTGAGTTGGTGGTAAATCTACACTAAAGGGGAGGAAAAGCTAATTTCCACATTTCTGGTTGCAAAGTCTCTGCCTCAAGGACAGCATTATGTTTAAATCCTGCCCTTAGGTCAATCGGTATAGTACAAAGCACTAGAAAGAGAGGGGGGATTTAGCCTATGTTGTGCATACCAAGAATTGCCAAAACCACACATTACAAAACAGACTGAAGAGGTATTCCACCAACCATTTCATTCAAGTTAGGTTAGATCCTTGCTTACATTTTTTTCTTGCACCATTCATCATGCACCTGTTTCCCCTGGCTGGTGAATAAGTCAGTGCCCTTTCTCACAGCCGTACTTTGCAGTCTTCACCTCGTGGAAGATTTTGCCTGATTACTGGTAAGACCTGCAACATGAAGAACCAACATCCTGAGAAAACAACATTAGTCTAAATCTGACTGATCATTGCACAGCTATTTGTAAAACATGCATGTTGACATAGCAGGGGTCTGAAGCTCAACTGTAGTGTGCTCCAGAAAGTCGCAATGATCTTTGTATCTTTTTGATTTTCCCACAGGATTGTGGGATAACTACTGTCCTAATTAGGCAGTCTCAGCGCTCTGCCCACCCTCACAGCAGTTGGTACTGCTGTTTGTATTCAGTTACTGTCCTTACCACACTCACTACATTTTCATGCAGATTTTACAAAACATCCCAACAAACAGAATTCTCTATTCTTTGAGTTTTCAGCTGCTCTTATAGTTTCATCCTCTTCCTCCACCATTGTGTATGATGGTTTGTGAAAATGCCTTGCCTGAATCTCATATTTCTTCATGGTAACACAAAGTACACCCATCTGCATTTTGATCACATTGTTTGGCCACTAAGAGGCTCTTTCAGGTTCTGGAGAAGTTTAACCACCACTGATTTTAAGGGTTTTCTCTTTTATTGTTTCAAAAACTTCTACAAATGCTGACAGGAATGAAAAAAAGGTACAGTGGAAGCCAATGGAGAGGTGAAAAGTTAATCTCCACTCAGAAATGCATATTAAGATCTTAATGAAATTACGATATTAATGAGTTTCACCTCATACTTAGTCATAGATCCAGCATCCACAGTGTCTCCTGAAATCTCCTAGAAGAGTTTGTTCCAATATTATTGGATGTTTTTATCAAGGACTCATAGAAGCTGTAGTTCAACTGTAGAATAAAGATGCCACTGAGATGGGTGAGCCAATAAATTATGAGATTAGGGGCAAAAACACTGTCCAGCAAAATGTACTCTGATTCAAGCAAGTGCTGTGTAGTGTTTGGATACAAAGAAGGCCAGCTGTTCTCACAGGTGAGAGATCTGTCGAAGTACTCATGAGAAAAACCCAGGTGTCCTTCACTGACCTGTTTCAATGTTCTGGCCATAGCACTCAGTAAAATGCTTGCATATGCTCCAAGGGTAATGCAAGAATAAGCTGGAAAGGCACTTTGTCTCTGAACACAACAGTGCTAAAACCATTGCTAGAATCCTGTTTCTGACTCTTCACAGAAGAGCCATTTAAGCAACAGTGTGGAAAGTGCAGAGTGTACAAAGAGGGTCACAGTTCAGGTCACAAAAGACACAATTTGCAACGTGGACACTGAGGAGTACTGCTGATTTTTTTAAGACCTGATCCATGGACAAAGATTTTATTCACATAATATCTCACAGACAAAGGCATTGGAAAAATCCAGTTGCTGGGACAGAAGATAAAGGAGAGAAAAAACAACTTTGAGTCCTAAAATGACACGTGATTTTTCTTAGCTGTGAAGGTAGGTAAAAATTGGATCAGTTTATCAGGAGGCTATAAATTCATCACAACTTTAGGTCTGCAAGAAATGATTACATGTCTTCCTATAAAATGTTCTTTAATCCAGTTCCTGAGCAAATGTGGGCAGACAGAGGTCAGACAGACTGATTACTGTGGTCCCTATTGGCCATCACCTCATGAAAGAAATCTGTGAGGGACAGAGCAGAGATTTAATTAATCATATTTTCAACTAAAAGCTTTTTATCCATGTTGAGTTTTACATCTTTCTTTTGTTCATGGGAGTGATTACCAATTCCACAGAGATGAGTTTACAGTAAATATGACTAAGGGCTCAGAAATCATAGTTAAAGCTGAAGTATCATTTTACCAAAATTACTTAGTGTGGAGCCTGTGGTGGAATTATGTCATTTGGAACAAGTAATGCCTATAATCCACTTACTCCATTATTTCTTTCTTTTAGTATTAATTCAAATTTTATTAGTATTGGAAAAACGCAGCTGCTTCTTGTTGGAAAGACAGTCATTTTCTCAATATTTACAAGAATAATTGATTCAGTTGATTGTAGTCCATAAATCTAGCTTTTAAAAATAAAATTATATCATGAACCATGTTTGTCCACGCTGTTTTCAGTGAAGTTTGTCATTAACCCTTTTTCTCATACTATGGATTATTTTGTTTGAAATGTGATTAAGGCTGATGTTAAGATTTAGATGATTACTAATCCTCATACAAATTGTTCAGTTCCATTGTGGAAGTTTCACATTTTACATTATGTTCTGTGTGATCTGGAGCAGAACTTTTACTGACAGATGTTCATGCAGTGACTATCAAGGGACAAAATTAAAGCCTAAACCAAGAGAGGAAACGCATGTATATTTATACATCATAGTTGGAGTTTTTTTAAAGTTATTAAGGACTTTGTAGTTCAATATAAAATTATCTGATGACATGTAAAAGTAATATCATCAGGATTTTGGGTAGTTATCTACATGTAGGTGGCAAACCATGAATCAGTTCAGTAATTGAGAGAAAACTTATGTATTCAAAATTCTCACACCCCAGCAGTACATATGTTGCTGAGAGATGTCACATATATTATGGGGTGGGGAAACATATTTAAGGGGATTTTTAGAAATGCTACTGGAGCTACTTTCCATATCCTTCTCCTTATAAATTGATATTATTTATCTGTAACAGATAAATAATAAAAATAAATCCATAAAATACCTGAAAATAACCTACATTATGCCTTCTGACCACATTATCATGAGACCTAGGGAGAAAACTAGCTATGGGTTCCATTGGTAGCTTGCAGATTTCTTGTACTCAAAACTCTGAAGCTGTTATTTCTGGACCTATAATGTCATGACATCATATACTTAATTCATGGAAAAGTTTTTATGATTTTATGTATAAAAAATTTGCCAGCAAGATTATGAAGTTTCCTGAATATCTTTTTTTCTGTATATTTGTACAGAAACACATTTGTTCTGGAAAGAGATGCTGTTGGCTAACACCACAAACAAAACACCACAAACAAAAATATGTGTGACTATATGATTTTCATGTTTCCTAAAGTGCAATGTAAGCTGATGTAATTTATTTTTGACAGGTGTGCATCTCCAGAATGACTTCAAAGATTTTTAAAATTATCTCTACATCCTCTCTAAACAAAACCAAATCAAACAAGAGGAATCTGTTTGTGGCACCTACTGGGAGTTTGCAACTTTGTTCCACTACAGAGTAGAATTAAATGACAATCTTTCTAAGAGATTCATTAAAACAAAATTCAGTGAAAAATATTGACAATTCCACCAAAAAAGATGGATGTCTAAATGGTTAGGACCTGTCCCAGGATATCATAGAATCATAGCATAGTTTGGGTTGGGAGGGACCTTTAAAGGTCATCAAGCCTAACCTCCTTGTAATGAGCAGAGATATCTTCAACGAGACCAGTTGCTCAGGGCCCCATCCAGCCTGACCTTGAATGTTTCCAGGGATGGGACATCCACCACCTCTTTGGACAGCATGTCCCAGTACTTTACTACCTTTGTAAGAAAACTTCTTCTTTAAATCCAAGATAAAAACATTTAGTAGGACAACATTTTAGTATAAAACCATTACCCTTGCCCTATCACAACAGGTCCTGCTAAAAATTTGTCCCTCTCTTTCTTATAGGTGCCACTCAGGTACTATAAGGTTGCAATAAGGTCTCCCCAGAACCTTCTCTTCTCCAGGATGAACAACCCCAACTGTCTCAGTTTTAGCTTGTAGCAGAGGTGCTTCATCCCTCTAATCATTATGGTGACCTCCCCTGGACTTGCTCCAACAGGTCCATGCCCTTCCTGTGATGGGGCCCCAGAGCTGGATGCAGCACTCCAGGTGGGGTGTCAGCAGAGTGGAGCAGTGGGGCAGAATCCCCTCCCTTGAGCAGCTGGCCACACTGCTCCTGATGCAGCCCAGGATACACCTGGCTTTCTGGGCTGGAGGGCACTTTGCCTGCTCATGTCTAGTCTCTCATGCACCCCAGGTCCTTCTTGGCAGGGCTGCTCTAGATCTGTTCACCCCCAGCCCTCTGTTGCTAGAGATGCAGCACCTTGCACTTGGTGTTATTAAACCTAATGAGACTACAATGGGACAATTTCTTGAGCTTGTCCAGGTCCCTCTGGATAGCATCCCTTCCTTGAGGTGTATCAACTGTATTACTTAGCTTGACACGGTCTGCAAGCATGCTGAAGGTGCACTTGATCCCTTCATCTATGTAAATAATAAACACTTTAATCTATCCTGTTCCATGAGAGCACTGGTGGCACTGCTGGCTCCTTGCAGTTCTCTCCACTACCCTGATGTCTCTCTGCTCCAGTAAAAGGCCCTGTTTAATATTGGTACATCTTTCTGAAACATTTGCATTTGAAAAATTGCCATTTATGCAGAAATGTCTCAGCCATTTCTAATGCAAACTTGATTCACAGCCTCTACCAAAAGCAGCACAGAAATTCCACTTTATTAAGCATCTCCTATCTATACATATCCTACATACAAGCCCTGTTCCAAGACCTGCACTAACATCTTCATACTTGCCCAGGTTCACGAAGATTTTGCTGTACCCATCCTCTTTGAAGACAGAACAGTCATTTCACCTCTTGTTGCAAAAAATGTAGGGAATTAATTTAATGGATGATTGTAAGATAAAAAAAGAAAAAAGAAAGAAAAAAAGAAAAAAGAAAAAAAGAAAAAAAAAAGAAAAAAGAAAAAAAAAGAAAAAAAAAAAGAAAAAAGAAAAAAGAAAAAAGAAAAAAGAAAAAAGAAAAAAGAAAAAAGAAAAAAGGAAAAAGAGAAGGGTTCAGAGAAGGAAAGCAACACTTTCTTTTTTTTTTTTTTCAAATTATATCACAGCAATATTTTTAAAATATCTCATATATAAGATATCCAAATAATGATTGAAAACTATTTATATCCCAGCTTTCCCATCACAAGGGAATGCTATATGAAAACACCATGATCAATATTAGTTAGTACAACTTCACTGCAGACAAAAACAAAGCACAACAATGTAAGGAAAAATTCATACAAAAAGCCTCTAGTGGCAAAATGAAAAACCTGTAAAATCTAAGCCAGTCTAATTCAATAGTTGATTTTGCTCCTCTGCACAGCTCTTGGTGGAAGGTTCCAGAATGTGGGCTCTTCTGATGACGGCACCTTTCCCCCCTCCATGCCTCCCATGTGTCTCTACTGTGCTCTCAGCAATCACAGCAGCAGTGCTGGGGATTTGGGAAACTGGTACAAGCAAGAGCAGCCTGAGGCTACCGTGTTGAAAGTGGAAAGTAGATCACCATGCAGCTGGTCCAGGACCAACCAGCACTGACATGGCTTGCAGCCACCACTGCAAACTGTTCCTCAATTATACTTTTGCCCTTCAGGTACCAGAAGAGGATTTATGTGATTAGCTCCTATTCCAAGATAATCAAGCTGCTTAATAGATAAACTTCCCATCCTCAAACATTAGGATTATTAAAAATATTGTTTTATAATTAGAGGCATTTGAAAGCAACAGTTTCTATACAAACTACATGCATGATCCTCTTTTCTTCAGATATTAAAATCATCATTTTAAAGCACCTTTGCATATCTTTTAAAGCTATGAAAACTATCTGTTAATAATATTAAGTACTATCCAAAGTATATACTGCAGTAAATACAACTATTACAATATTATAATATCCCTCCACTTTAAGCAGCCTTCTTTGCATCTTTATGGGACTTTAGCTCCCACTGTTTGTCTAATAGCAAGTATGTTAGATCTGGTTAAATGCCACAAATAAGGCTTCTGTGGAAAAGACAGTATAATCTCACATTGCCTAAGGGATGAACAGCTTATGTAAGTGGGGTATCACTTTGCCCTTGAGTGATTCATTACATTCTTTCAGTGTCCTACATACGTATAGATGCATAGTTAAGTCTGGACAGTGCTGTTAAATAACCTCTCTTAAACTTCAAACACTGCAAAACTGCAAACAGATTATTTTCCCTTTGAGGACAGTCTCTATATTGTGCTATGTGTGCTAATGCGTAGATCCTGGTCCACCACCTTCTCCATTCTCTTTCCACTTCCATCCAACTTGGACAGAAACATGCTGGCAGGGCTCACGACTTTATTATCCAATTTCTGTATGGAATCAATTCTGACAGATCTTTAACCAAAAGATCCTCAGAAAAGAATAGGATCTGTGCACTGTCGAACAAGTAGTCCTTGTGTTTGCTGTGGCTAACTTACGGACTACACTGGACCAAATGTTGATGTAATACAGTAGAAATTAATAATATCCAACTCACATTAATCTATCTAAAAGTGGAGATCCATTTGGAAATAATACTGCAATCTCCCTAAGAAATCACTACAGAGGAGACAGGCAACTGCAGAGGGCACTAAAACAGGTGTCTGAGATAGATGAGAAGAACTGATCCCTGGAGGGATCATATGCCATAACTGCACACAGAGAGAGCTGAAATGATTAGTCAGGACCGAGCATCTCTCTTCCAGATGGTTTAATGTGGGTGAGATGAATCCAACCCTTGCCTTCCAATTCAAATGTTGAAACTATTAAAAAACAAACACATCAACGCAACAAAAAGAAAAATCCCTCAGATAGTTCTTTTATCTCCTTTTTCTAACTCTGTAGGGTGCTGAGGAACTTGCAATATGGAATGATCCTGGATGTTATCCAGGGAGATGCCAGGGACTAACCCACAGGAAACCCCAGGCACAGACTGAGTCTGAACAGGCTCTTCTCTGATCTCTTGGGGGAATAGGTGCCAAACTAGGAATAAATTACAGGATAGGAGACAGCAATCACTCAGCCTGGTAGGATAAATATTGGGTTCCTCAACCTAAATAGCTTCCTATCTCCATCCTGACAGTGGGTGGTGGCTCTGATGATTGTGGTGGGGTTGTTTTCCTGCTCCATTTTTAAGCTGGGCCACTGTGCAGATTGGAACCCAAGATGTGAAGGGGTAAAAAGAGCCTAAATAAGAGGAATGCTAACTTAACCATGCTTAAGTCTCTGTCCTGTTGGTTAAGACCCAATTCCGACCCTGCTCCCAGGAGTCTCATGCCCTGCCAGTGAGGATGTTTGCAAAAGAAACTGGGAAGAAGCATAGCTATGACAGATGACCCAAATTGACCAAAAGTATATTCCAATAGAATATCATGCCCAGTATATAAATAGGGGGTACTCAGAAGATGGGTCAATCTGGGTTTAGGAAGGGGCATCTGGCATTGGTGAGTGGGTGGTGACTAATTGTATCGTGCACCACTTTTTTCCCTTTTAATTACTATCATTTATCATTATCACTGTATTTTATTTTCAATTATTAAACAGTTTCTATCTCAACCTACAAGTTTCACTTTGATTCTCCTCCTCATTCCACCAGGGTTGGGTGGGAGAGAGGGGGCTTGAACAAGGGACTGTGTGGTGCTTAATTTCCAGCTGGGCTTAAATCATGACAACCATAAATCATCTTTGCCATCTTCTTCCCCCTTTGAGCCTCACCTTTCCCTTATAACAGAATCATAGAATCAGAATATCCTGGATAGGAAGGGACACAAAATAATCATCAAAACTCAGCTTCTGGGTCTATACAGAACAACCCCAAAAATCACACTGTATGTTTGAGAGTGTTATTCAAACCCTTCTTTAGCGCCGGTAGCCTTGGTGCCTCTTGCCTGAGGAGTTGCTCTAGTGCCCAACCACCCTCTCTGGGAAGAACCTTTGCCTAATATCTACCCTAAACCTTCCCTGACACAACTTCAGGCCATTTCTTCAAGTCCTGTCACTGATTACCACAAAGAGACCAGCGCCTGCCCTTCCTCTTCCCCTCACGAGGAGGGGAATGCAATGAGGTTTCCCCTCAGTTTCCTCCAGGCTGAACAGACCAAGTGACCTCAGCCGCTCCTCAAAAGGCTTCCGCTCAAGGCTCTTCACCATCTTTGCTGTCCTCCTTTGGATACTCTCTAACAGTTTAATGTCTTTCTTATATTGTGGCACTCAAAACTGCCCCCAGGACTCGAGGTGAGGCCACCCCACTGCAGAGCAGAGTGGGACAATCCCTTCCCTTGCCTGGCTGTCCCTGATGCACTGCAGAACATGGGTGACCCTCCTGGCTGCCAGAGCACTGCTGACTTGAGTTCAAATTTCCAGGACCCCCAGGTCCCTTTCTGTGCTGCTGTTTTCCACTATCTAACTCCTCAGTCTGTCCATGCATCCAGGGTTGCCTCATCCCAGGGGCAGAAACTTTCCAGTGTTGAACTTCATACGGCTGATGATTGCCCAGCCCACTAATCTGTCAAGGTCTCTCTGCAGGTCCTGAGGTAACTCTATTTGCCATAACTCTATTATCATTGTTGTTGTTGTTACTCTGTTATAAAGTGTCTAACCTTTCCAGATTCCATCCTCTTCTCGTGACAGATTGCAGAGCTTGTACCCAGGGTCCCACTATGAACCAACTCATTCAAGGTAATGTGACCTATTGAACCCATCTTACTAAACATGATAGATTTGGCTGACAAAGCAGTTCAGGTGGAATTATATTTTCAAGAGCTAAATACCACTTTTTTTACCCTCTGCCAGCAGAACCAACAGAAATTTGCTCTGACTCTATAGCCCTTTGACAAGCTAATTTGTGGAGTAAGCCACAATGTTTCTTTCAGACTTCATATCTCCTTATTCAAAATGGAAAGTACACTTTAGTCTGAAGGATAGAGGTTTCCAGGCGCAGAAAGGAAATAACTGAAATAGAACAGTGGCCTTTTAAGTCATATTGTGCTTGAGCAGGATTATAATGCTCTCAGGGCTGTGTCCTGAATCCCTCCTTCAAACACTTCAGTATAATCAGCTTTTTAGGTCTTTCAGCTCTATGCCAAATGGCAATAATGCCAACACTGCCCACATGAGCCAAATCACCTCCAAATAAGACATAACAATTTTGTCACCACTGTGCTCCAACAACACTGTGTCAATAAGGAAATCTGGTTTCTTCATTCTGCACTGGAAGAGAGTCTATCATCAGTCTCCTGTTAGAGGCAACATTACCAAAGTAACAAGGTGAAAAAAAATAAAAATGGGAAAATAAGCTTTTCATATTACCAAGCAGCCTTGTCTCAGGAGATCCTGGTGTTTCTGGATAAAGTGGTATTACCAGTTCACCACATGGCATTATGATACCCTGGAACATATTGTTCTTGCTGGGAGGGTGCAAGGGGAAAGGCTTTATCCTAAAGACCTCAGTACAGAGGCAGCCCAGACAGCTTCTCTGGGATTGCTTCCTGAGATGTAGTAATTGATTATGTTGACACTTCCAGCCCCTGCAGGACAGTGTTTCACAGTTCAGTGAACACTGTGGTGGTATAAGGTAAGCTGGTAGACTTCCTCCTGGAGTATTCACAAGTAGTAAAGAGGTGAAGAGATGAAGGATTCTCGGTTACAACTGGGAAAAATTCTGGTCTTGAATCTTCTCTGCCAGCACAGTCAGATGCTGATCTTGTCTAGGAGGCAAAAAAAAAAAAAAAAAAAAAAAAAAAAAAAAAAAATCAGTAAATTCTGGTGCTGCCTAGCTAAGGCTAGCAACAGCATCCTACACTCCTCTACTGGGCTGTGTCCACTGATGGCTTACACTTGCAGGCCACAGACAGCAATGCTTCACAACTTCACATTGCCAGCTCTAAGCTGGCAATCAGCTACTGAAATGGAGTAGAGATTAGAAGCCTGAACCTTGTCCCAGCTGTCACTGGGACTTTAGCCATGATCATTTCAGCTGCCAGCAGCCATGAATGATTCCATATGTACAGTAAATTTAAGCTGCCAAAGGCTCTGTAGAGGCAAGAATGGACCATCTGGGTCACCACTGGTAAACTATCATACCATGGCTACTTCAATAATTATCATGGGCATTGACAGTGCATTGGGAGATGGCAGCCCCCTTTCAAGGCGTTTGTTGAGGAGGTTTGGACTACAAAGTTTCATCTTTGCATCTTGGCCAAACATGAGGAAAATATTTGGTTGCAACTACAAGAACAGGCTTTCTGTAGCTTGTTAATCATGGGTGAAATGTTGACATGTAAACAGGCACACTCTGATCAAGCCTGAATTAGAGCTCAGCCTTATAAGTTGTAGAATTACACACATATATTTAGAAAATCAATACAGATTGATTCTTGATTTCATTTAGATAACTGCAAACTGACCAGCAGAGACCTGCAGGCTATAGATGCTGTTTAGGGAAACAAACCAATCTTTGCATGATTCTTTGGTGAATTTCTAATTGATTCAACAATGAACCATGACAAAGTTACTGGTAGACAATGTTTGGGTAGTTTTTTTCCAAATCCAGAATGAAATTTCTTTTCAAAACAGGGTAAACCACAGAATTTCCTCACTACTGTAGCAGTATTAGGCTTTTGGGGACAGGTTGGCAGTCAAGTCCACCTCCTGCACAAAGCACAGGTCTCGAGCATTAGATTTTGCAGGAAGGGTTGATTTTACTTACACAAAATAGTTTTCAAGAGATTTGGTTTGTTTTGATACAGAATAAAAATATCTTTTAAATGTAGAAAGATTCTGCAGAATGGAAGAACAACACTCAGTCAGCTTTACTCCTGCAATTCAGGTCAACAACTTGTTCACCAAAGCACTGCCACAATAAAAAATAGAAGAAAATAGAAATATCTAAGTGACCCTCTCTGAAGAGTTCCTGACAATTTGAGCTGAATCTCAGTACAATATCTTTATCACAATACCATCTTTCCTCTCTGAAACTGTCACTGTCACTATAGTAACTGCCATATTAAAAAAAAAATCTCCTGCTAATCTTGAAATATGAACATATACCTAAAATAACTGTGCTTACTGTACCAGTATTATCACCCAAAGATTTTGCAGAGCTTTCAGAGAGATCTTAAACATAAATGCTAAAATGAAGAAATATTTTGTATTTGATAGAATAAGTCTGGTAGTTGTTGTAGATGAAGTTACATGGTTTCATCCCCTTCATGTGTTAAGTTATTGATACAAAATAAATTATGAAGAGAGAGAAAAGATTAAAATCACTTTACAAAGAGGACATGGCTGGGTTGCAAAAGACAAGGTAGAAATTATTTGCCACTTTCCAGGTGTTACAAGAGCAAGTCGTAGTCATGATAATATGCAATCTCTTTTCAGATTGCTGGGAGACAACATAACTGCATTGACACGAGCAGGCACAACTCATCATGTCCTGCATGCCATTGTTCTCCATGCTAAATTGCTACAAGATTCTGAAAATCACTGGGAAGTACTGTGAAGAATTGCATGTCACATAGAGACAGTCAAGGGATAAGGCATATCCCTACTGCACAGTATATAAGGATCAGCATAAATTAGAGCTAGCACATGATTTGTCCTGTGTGCAAAGAAGGATTTTCTGCCAAAGTAATTAGGCTTCATGTGCAAAAAGCTTTTTTTACATTACTTGTTTATAGATGCCTGATCAGATACTAATCCTTTATTATCTTCCTTAACCTAAATGTTGTGATTGTTGTCTAGGATTTCTAGCATTGTAACAGACACATAGCAGTTGACAGATAAATGTAATAAAATCCACTATTTTTATGTCTTCCTTTCATTGTTTCATTACAAGTTGTGGTGTAATAATTAAAGTCAGTTATCCTTAGTCAGAATACAAACACTTAAAAAGGGTCAAAACTTTGATATATGAAGTATCAAGCTCTGTCTTAAATGTCACTGAACTTCCTTTTGTTGACTGATATGCCTATAAAAAGTATCCTGCAGGCAATTCTGGACATGAAATAAGATTTCTTAGCAATATAAAAAAGACACATGCAGACACAGAACTAACTTTCCACATTGTTCCTCCAAATTAATCTAAATCACAAAAGTACACTTTGGAGACAAGGATGTAGGCAAAGACCCAGTCTTAAAGGGGTGAAATGGAAGTTGCTTACTATCTACCCAGTCACCTCCTTCTCAGCCGAGAAGATCAAACAAAGGAAACACCTGGGATAGCTTTACAGTAAAAAAAGTGGATTGAAATGGAAATATTTATTAGATGACAATGGCCTTTCCACTGTAACTGCACAGAAAATTAGCTAGAGTGAGCAATCTACTCTTCAGGTCCCACCTGGATATGCAGAGTCATGCTGCAGATTTTCTAGGCAGCCAAGAGTCCTTGCAGATGTTCCACAGGTGTTTGTGTTACCTTGGCCTGAGCAGTTTGGTGCTTCCTTTCTCATGAGCTATAGAAAAGTCCTGTTTCTTCTTCTGACTTACGGAGTGAATAATGGGGAGCCGCTGGTCAGATTCTGAGTGTCATTGTGCACATCTGTCTTTGTTATGAAGGATTGATCCAAGTGAATTCCCAGTCCAAATTTTAGCCCAACCTTCAGCTGTGTCACTTGGAAGGACAACTGGGATGTCAAACAATAAGGATTTGTGTGTGGATAGAAAGGACATGAGCAAGATCTATACCCATACTGTGATGTCCTTAGTGATTTTAGGGAATCTGTTTCCTGTACATGATCTGTCACATTGTCTGCACATATTTGTGGTCCAGTCTCAGTCCGTTTGGTCAGAGGTCCACTGCAGAACTTCTATTGACCTAAATGATGATGGAAACAAAGACTTTGGGAAGTATCACAAGAAGAATAAACTTCATCCCCAGCAGGGTGGGATGCAAAAGAGGAGAAAGGAAAATATGAAGTGATCTTGGAAACAAAACAGAAATTTAATGTATTTGCAGATTCATTCCCATTTTCAGATCTCTCCTCAGAGTTCTGACATAAAGCTATCTAAAAAAAAACCCAGCTTTATGCTCCTGTAACAGGCAATGCAATTTAGAAAACTTGCGAAAAAGGAAGATTTTGCAGGATTATGAAACCAAGAGAAGGAGAGAAGCTTCCAAAATTTCCTGCATTTGTTCAAGAACAGAACTTTAAGAGGGCTTTGTCCATCTGTTTCAATACCAAAATATAAATTTTCCTTTCCCCAATGAAAGAATTCTGAAATCTATTCCATATCTTTACTGCACAATTTATTGCACACTTTAACACCAGCACATACACTTACTGAAAAATAATAAATGTCAGAACTCTATCAGGAAGCTGGGCGATGTTGGCCTGTGTCCCAATTAGTTCTGTTATTAGCTACTCCGGTACAATAATTTTTAATGAACTGTGTATGAATTTGACCAGGAACTGATTTAAAACAGCATGTTATAAACAGTAAATTGTTGCAGGGTAGGAGATCAGGTTATGCCCCAATAGAATTAGCTGTGCTAGACTAAGGCACACTTATGACCTCATTCATATTAGAAAGAATTTGGTTTCTTAGTCAGATCTTTTGAATAGTTGAGGGTTTTTTCTATGTATTTGCTTTAGAATGACAGAAGGATACATTTTTTAAAAATTTAGATTTCTTACATACTTCAGGGTTTGCAAGGGAAGGAATAATGACTTGGAACAAAGACCATACAATTTACCTGAAAACTTTACTGTTACAGGTGTTACACAGAAGGTGTCAGAAAATTTGGACTTAGTGGGAAAATTTCCTCAGCTTAAAAAAAAAAGACATTAATTCTGACAATGTCTGTTGCAATGCCCCCCGAGGATGGCATGGCTGTAAGATGCTGATAATGTGGGTGGGATGACAGGCACACCCTGCCCTGCAGGATTTGGTGGGAGGGGAGGATGTCCCTGAATTTACCAGAGCACTCCTGCACTTCAGGAGAGGCCCCCTTGCTAGTACTCACTTTATTTCCTATGCAGAGGGTCATGCAGACATATGTATCAGCATAGTGGGCCATGTACAACTTTCTGTTATTTTTTATCAAGACTTTACCTCAAAAGAACTGAAAACACACTTAAAATTAAATAAAAATTTCAGTTTGTTTCTATCTGAGGGCCAAATTATCTTTAGTCTTACTAAGTGCAAACCACATTCCATAAATCCAACCTGGGATCTGAAGTCTTATTAGGTTTCTGTCACAGAAAGAAGGGACATAATGATTCTGTGAGTGAGTTTCTATTTGTGATTCATTTTTAATGATCCATGAACCAGGACAATGTACCCTCATAGAGTTATTCTGTTTCTCCAGTGCTTACAAGTATGAAGAGAGAATGTGAAAAAATTGTTCCATTTTTTTTTTCTGCATTAGCCCTTTTATTGACCACTTTAAATAAGATCACCACATTTAAACTGTGTGAACACTGTACTAATTCTGTCAAACTTCAGTGATCTTCCATGCTTTGAAAATAGCTTTGAAACCTCTTTAGGTTAATTTAAAAATTTTCCTTTCCAGAATATTCCTTTTAGATTTTCCATTTCTTTGAGAGTTTGGAGAGAAATTGATCAGGCAGTGTTTCTGGTAAAAGTATATTGAGACCAAATCCATATAAATCCTGCAATTCCTTTATGCTTGAGATAAAGTTTATTTTATTATTTAATATCATTACAGAAATGATACTTTTCACTTGACTTAGATGATTTAATAATATAATCTTGTGGTAAAGAACAGGGTTTATTTGCACAAATACATCCAATCCTCACAATAATTAATAGGGCAGCAGAAACAATTTCTTTGCTTATTGAAATCAGAATATTATACTTTTTTGGAAGGAAAATCATGTCGGTCAATAAAGTCTCATTTGAGGACGAAGCATGTATTTCGTCCTCCTTTTCGTGTGAGATTGATAAGGTTTTAGCAGAGTTTTGCATCTGAGTCAGCCTTACCTTAAATGGTTATTGTTCTACCCACATAGTGCATTCTAGTAGTTCCCAATCTTATAAAGCCCAGAAGGAATAATCAAATCATGCCCCTAAAATGCTGTGTGCAGATTTCAAACTAATCCTTATCTTCTCTCAGAATGAAATGAGATAAAATACCTGTTTTACTGAGCTGGGTCTAATAGATTCACTCTCCGAAGGAAGCTAATGCTAACATCCATTTCCATGGAAACGGAGCTTACAGAGGCATCTTGCATGCAGTGTTTGGGGTTAAGCAGAGCCGAGTTTGGGTCCCACATTCCACGCAATCTAAACTGATTACATACTGCAAATATGCAGTGCCAATCTCCAGGTTATTTCAGTCATTTTCCCTTGGGGACTGGGTACCCTCCATGAGAAGCACTCCCACCGACTCACGCCTCTGCGCTTTCCACAGGCTCTGCCGCACCCATGCTCGCTGCAGCGCCAGCTTCTGCCTGCCTGTTTATCAATGGATTTATTTTTAGTGGCTTTGAAATTGAGAGATGCTGAGCCACGTTCTGCCCCTTCTGCTCTGCCTCTGCACTGACTGGGAGAACAGGGCGAGGGAGGACGCAAAGGCAGGGTAGTGCTGCAGCCTTTTTAGCTGCAATTCAGCATTGCGAGCTGGGTCACACAGCCCAGCACAGCTCAGCTCAGCTGTACGTGTGGCATTTCTGCACAGCGGGTTTTGTGAGCAACGAACACCCATTCTCTGCATCTGATGCAGTTTATATTTTGCAGATTTCTTCAGGTGCAGAGCACCGAATAAGTGAAACCATACTGTAGGCAGCTGCTTAGAAATCTCCTGTTACTTTAAGAGAAGAGATAAATATCTGAATTCTGGTATCTTGGTGGGTCTAAGTTAGCCAACACAACAAGGACCTTGTGAAAATCTTGTTATTCTGCAAATAGAAAACAGACTACATTCTTTATCTTCGGGGGGGGGGGGGGGGGGGCGGAAAGGCGAGCAGCAGGGTATGCTTCCTGGGTTTCTCTTTTTTTTTTTGTCTGATTTAATTTTGTTTAACTCCTTCAGTGTTTATTGTTCATTTCACATCCTGTTTAAGTGTATTATTAATGAATTCACATTTCACTTAGGATTATTGATTTGCATTATCTCTATGCATAAGGACCAACATCCTTTCTCTGAAGAGCTGTACAAATCACCAAACAAAGGAAAACAAACAAACAAACAAAAAAATCATGTAGTGGAAGACTAGAGACAGCAGACTAATCCAGACAGGCAGAGAAATCCTAAGGAACATTGCAGAGTACTTGCCAGGATGACAGGAAGGTTACCATCAGCCTAAACATTTAAGTTCCTGTTAAGCAGAATTGCAAAGGAGACTGTGACAGGTTATTTTTCAGGAAAGACCTGTGTGACAGATTAACATCAACAGAATTTTGAAATGGATTTACATTTGCAAAGGACCAACATCAGGACAGACAGAATTTCTGCCTCAAATGAGGTCTTTATGTAAGTGAGTGTGGGAAAAGAAAGAAAGCTGGACTACAGATAGCATCATTAGATGCTGGGGTAGATTTTTCTCTTCTTGGTGGTAACAAGCTATATAATGTACATATGCAAGATTGCATACATGTAAAAAGAAGGCTGCATACCTCTACATATACAAATAAATATAGTCCAGGGAATATGTTATTAGCTAGAATAACATGGATGGTTATTCTGGATGATTCAGCTCTTCGTCTTTCTTCACTATTCTGTAATACAGGAATTCCAGATTCACCTGAAGATGCCATCAGCATTGCTTTCCCAAACTGCATTACACTTCACAAAGGCAAATATTTGTAGGCTGAAAGCAAACATGGTAGATTTTTCCCTGCAATAATTTGTTGGAGGGGGGAGCTTCCCATTTCAAAGCTCTCAGGCACTCACTGCTGCAGAATACTAAGCATGGCTTCCTCCATGCACTGTTTCCATGGGGTATCACATAGAGACAGAAGGGGCATGGACTGACAGAAGAAATACATTTATGAATGTCAGGGACAATTTATTCTGTCTTTGCAAGCAGACCTAAGGAAAAAATGTCAAAAATACCTCAGCATGAGAAACTGCACCGTAGTTAGTTCCTTGGCTTAATGTATCAGAAAAATATGCATCTCCAGCTGATCCCACCATGGTCTCTCCATCTGCGGCACATCATTTATTCCAGTAGTGTATAAACTGCATTCATTAATACAATATTCTCCCAGGTTCATCATAAATGTGTGTTGCAGGTATGAATCCAGGGCCATGTTTGAATTTAGATCAGGATTGCCAGTACACTATTCTACCTTTCATAAAATAGCACTTGACAAGGGCATTTTTCAGATTGCCAGGCTGGCACAAGTGCACACAGGCTACACAAGCTTGAATTTTCCATATGTTATATTTTAATCAACATGAATTTATTATTTCTGATTCTTCTCATATCCAACTGCATAATGAGTTTTATTTATATATATTTCTTATTTGTGTGATGGCGTCAGGTCCTGAGAGGGGCTTCTATAACAGGAGGCAAAATGCTAAACTGAGCTAACACACAGAGCCTGATTCAAATAATTTTTCAAGGTTTTAGCTGTCTTACTGAAGAAAATTGTAGCACATCATGCCAACACTGATAACTTGCATCTGTGTCCCATGAAGCCACCCATAATAACTGACCATTTAATTTCAAGAATTGAGAAAAATCTATGACAGCCCCAGAAAACAGTCAGTCTTATTAGGATTTGGCTATGCATGCTCCTTTGCTTTACCATGGGGAAAGTGCATTTCCCATTGCATGTAAGCAGTCCAGGTGGTTGGTGCATCTCCAACAGCTGCCAAAGCAGACTTGGTGCACTCAGCCCCCAGCACCAGTCTGCACTGACAAATCTGCCAGTGAGTATTCAAGTTCTGCTGGTGCTACCCTCCTCTTGCAGCCTGCCATGAGGGAAGACTGTACAAGGGAGCAAACCAAGCTGATTTTGGCAGGGATATGCTGCAAAGATGGGACTGCTGCCTGGAGAAGTCTCAGCAACCCCCAAGAAGAGAGGAAGGAGGAAAGTGAAGGGCAGGTTCCTTGGCGTACCCAGCCTGGTGACTTGGTGCATATGTGCATGCAGAGGACTCACTGCACACGTGTTGGGACACTGGACCCACAGCACTATGATGAGGAGTGCTCAGTGCAACCACAAATCTCCTCCATTCTCTTCTCCTGCCTAACCCTTCTCTTTCCCTCACAAACTTGTACATCCATATCTCCACAGCCACAGCTCTTCTTTTTCTCTCCTGCCCTTTTCTACCCAATACAACACTTTTTTTGCTTCCATTTACTTGTTACTCTGCTGTGCAGTTGACTTGAAAGAGAGTGCTTAAAGAGAACTAAATGACATTCAAGTATTGCCTTGTTGTTGTTCACACCATGTCTTTTCCGTACATTTACTTTACTTGTAAGACCCTTCAGTATTGATCCCATGTATTGTTCTGCACCCAAATGGGCTCTCAAGTTAGTCTCTAGGTAGAGCTGTGCCAAATACAACAAATAAATAACAACATTTGTGAAGGACTGCAGACAACTAAGACTTAGGATTTTGGACAAAGATATTCCACTGATGATTTTCAGACTATATGTATGTCATTCTAGAAATCTTCTCAGCTCAGTGAAAGCCTTTGATGACCACTGCTCCTGGTCTTCCAAGCTTTATCTTTGAGTATCTACACAACTGCTTGTTCTGACTTCAAAGTACTCTAATGTTATAAAAACTACTACTTAGACTCTAGAACAAACTACATCCACGATGATGATGGTTTGGAAAGTTCTCAAGAACTTTGAATGATTACTTTGTTGTTGTTTTATCTTATTTCCTACTTTATCATGCAAAAGATTGTTTTTTAAACACAGCTAAATAGAAAGCAGTGAGATATTTGAAAAGAGCTAGCAAATGATAATTGAGAGCTAATGCCTTCATACAATTCAAATCCCATACAGTAAGGGAGATGTCTAATCATTGAGGATATGAAAAAGTGGTTCTAATTTTTCAAAACAGTCAGAAGTATTATTTAACCTGTATTTAATGTAAGAAAAAAATACGGGCAATGGAATGAAAGGAATTATACTGATAGTGGGAAAGGCTATGGTTAATACGATATTCTCAAAATCTTAGATCTTTGCTGGATATATCTCAGGTTTGTACTAACATATAGAAACCTCTGTCACACATGTCAGAAATCAGAGGACTCGAGGTTGACACTGACCTCAGACCAGGCAGGTGATCCAGTTTCTAGGGACTGGCTGGAAACTGGCTGCTGATCTCATCCAGTGATGTCTGCATGCTTTGCAATGGATATGCAAACAAAGGCATACAAGAACAGATAACTTTACAGTCCTTCTTTTCTTCACCCACACACCCAGAAAGACAGGCAATTTTCTTTGTAACTCAACAAGGAAATAGTCACAGAACACCTTAATCCACTACAACACATGTACTGTGAGCTTTGCTCCCAGGGAGCTGGGGGTGCACACTTCTAATCCTCTCACCCTCACCATTAGAAAGGGGTGATTCTGAGAAAAAGAAAAGACTTTTTTCAGATGTTTCCTCTAGAATACAGCCTGCAAGCTCTCCATAGTCCAGTGGGAAAATATTTTATCTTTCACAAATTAGGGTGCTTGGAGCCCCTAAAGTCTCTAAGAGAAGCTCTGGTTTCTAGAGCAGCTGGGGCTTGAATTTCAAACTGTGAACATTCTTCTGACAAAGACTTCTCCTCAATATTTCTTTTGAGACTCTCAACCATTTACTCTCTTAGCAATCACAAAGCCTATTCTCAAACTACAGTGCCCCTAAGAAATCATATTTAAGCATCACTTGATGCAAGCAGTGGAGTTTATTATATTGACTCTGTTTAAAATAAAACTTTCCCAAAATGTTTTTTCTTTTTCCTTTTAAGCATTCCTACTTTTTCCATAGCCTATTCTATGAAGCTTACTTCTCAAAAAGGAAAAAGAAATATCCTCCAGAATTACTTGCAAACCAAACTTTTAACGCATAACATATAGTCTATGGTAATGTGTAGAGATCCCAATTAAATATTTCATCACTTGGGGCCAAAAGATTTAGCAACCTTAGAGTGTGACCCCACCCAAAGAAGTGTATAGTCTGTATTAGCAAAATCATTAGAATCTTTCTTATGTTTCAAGATTTTCTCTAATTTTGATTTGAAACACGGGAGAGAGGGGAATTAACCACTGTGAAAAGATCAGTTGTAGCAGAAAAAGAACTAAGAAGAGACCTGATTCATTCTGGCTTTAAGGCTTTAGAAAATTGATGGACTTTGGAGAATGTTATTGAATAAAGAGTTCCAGTCCAGAATACAGAACTGTATTGACACCAAACACACTTATCAGCCCTCCTAAATCTAAATTTTTGGAGAGCAAAAAGCATATTTCTAGTGACTCTCATACTTCTGCCTCCTCACTTTGATTGAAGGAGATACATGGGACTAGGAAAATGACTCAGTTTCCCAGAAGGATTTGAATTGCATTGATTGTATCTGGGGAAAAGTGTTTAAATCCAGTATCAGTGGACTTATACAAGTAGACTTTATTCTGAAACAAAGAGAATAGACATTATTCCTAAAAACATTTTCATACAAATACTCTTGTGTTTAAGCCAGGAATTTTACAGAAGTAATCATTTCCGTATACAAAAACAAAACAAAACAAAGCAAAACAAAAAAAAACCAAAAATACTCCCCAAACCAATAAAACCCCTGAAATACAAAGGCATGGTTTGTCTAATGACTCGTTTGTTAAAGACTTAAGGAAAACTTTGAGACATATATAATTCAGACACCAACAGAAAAGGTCTTTGGTCTTCTATGAAAAATACTCTACAGGAATACTTGTTCCATCCTGGCTTTTTCACTAAACTGAAACTAATTGCATCTTGAGCCTTAATCTTCCTCCAGAGATAATAACATGGCACTAAATTCTGCTCTAAGCTATAGCAGTATTAATCTCAGTAAGGCCTTTGAAGTGGGATTCATTTTTATGCAACATACTTTTCAATTGATTCACTGTTTTCAGGTTTTATTTGGAAATCCCACTTTCATCAGGTTAAAGCATCACAGTAACAATTAAAATACTAAGTAATAATAGGAATACCTAGCAGCATAACAACACACTGCTCCCTGAGGATCTAACTGCTCCTTGAAAAGGTGAATGATTGCCAACTCACAGAAGGAGACTGCAATGCACAAGACTGATATGAATTAAAAAGTAGAAACTGCCTCCATAAAAGCACCATAAAATGTCTCCAGGGCACCATAGCACAGCTCCCACGGGGCTTGGGAAGGGCAGCGGACTTGTTCTGATGATGGCCAGTGGTTTTGCTGCCTCTAGCTTTCCCCAGGACAACACAGAGGCGGCTGGCACCTATCCCAGCCTTGAGCTACACAGTACCTGTGCAGCCATGCCAGCAGTTTTGGGAAGCAGCCGAGGGTATTTGTCTCTGGCAGCAGCGTGGGGAGAAGTGCAGGCGGTTCGTGGCTGCACGTCTGGTCCCGGGGAGCTGCACTGCCTGCCGGGGGCAAGGCTGGGCAACATTGATGCTCGTGTTGGTCTTCATTCTTCCAACACCAGCTGCACTGAGCCCACTTACACAGGAGCCCCAGAATTTTGGTTTTGCTCCTGCTTTTGGCAGCTGACCAGAGAGAACAGGGAGTCAGCATAACAAGCTGTCAGGTGAGGTGGTTTATCATTACCACTGGGGGAATTACACGCTATCTGATCAAAATCTACAAGGATTAATGTGGTGCTTGAAGATCTTGCTTAAAGAAGCTGTTACAGGTAACTCAGTGTATATTTTGCCTCCTTCTGCCCCCAGCTCATCTTTCATGGATTTGCTTCTTTGACTTGTTTATTAACCTCTTATTTTTCTGCTTTTACCCTTTACTTTCTTTTTCTGTTCTAGTACCTGAGGTCTGAAGCAGACACTAACAAATAAAAATCCCATTACTGCAGATAATATCAGTTTCTTCACCTCTTAGGAACACCTTCACACTTTTTGACATTCTAAGTCTGTGCTGTGGATTGTGAAAGTAGCTGCAGACTCAGGCAAGGCATCTGCTGCTGCTGACTGGCCTCTGAAAAGCCTTCAAGCTGGTCAGGAGCCACTTGCTGGCACATCAACAACCCACCGTGTACATAAGCATTTGGGGTTTGTCCTTGCAGAGGAAGCTATCTTGAAGGGAAGGGGTATGATTATAGTGCCATTCTCCAATTGCCAGCTGGGGCATGACAGATCTTGAATCAGTCCCTGAAACCCCAAGGACATAGCCAAGGTGTCTGCTGTCCTTAACTGAAAATACAGGGAAGGCAGGGGGGGCAAACCTCTCAGATGAGGCATCTCCACTGAATGCTTTAAAACAGGTCCTATGAGATTCCCACAAGCACAGGAGCATTTTCTCCACCACTGTGCACACCTGGTCCCCTCCAGGTGCCACCACAGAGAGAATAGCCTGCTCTCAAGCATGTGGTGGTGGCAGCTTTGAGTGGCCTTGAGGCCATCCTGGTGACAACAGAGCTCACAGCCACAATTTCAACCTGCACCCTGGATTTGAGGCAGAGAGGATTGCTGTCTGCTGAACACAGGTCTCGGGTTTGGAAATGTACTGCTCAGTGTGCAGGAGTGGGTAGTGTTGGTGCTGTGAGAAAGGCAAAGGGAATGGTGGCACAACTCCAAAAAGTGATCAGGATGTTGGTATCCACAGGGTGCTTAGGTAGTTGGGAGACTGAAGACCTGCCAAGCATATTGTGATTAGAGACACAGAATAATTTAGTTCAGATGTGACCTCAGAGATCACCTAGTCAACCACTCCTCAAAGCAGAGCTAACCTCAAGGCACAGAAGCTGCTTAGGGTCTTCTTTCTTTACCTACATACTGAAAATCTCCAAGAACGGAAGTTTCTCTTTTGAAGCAATGTGACCTAGTACTTACCTGTTCTCAATCTGAAGATGTTTTTCATCTACAGAGACAGTCGTAAGAGCCCATCCTCCCACATGCAACTGTGGCTTACCTTCCTTTGCTGTGCATCTCTGAGGCTCTGTCTTTTCTACAACCTCCTTTCAGTTGAGAAAAGCAGTAAGGTCCATCTCCTTAATCTTTCCCTGTCCAGGTCAAGTAAGCCCTCTTCCCTCAGCCTCTTCCCACCATGTTGGACTGCAGTGATTGAACTCACTCCAGCTTGTGAACCCTTCCTGTTTGATGATTTTCCACAGGAGACTTCAATAGAGCCAGCACATCACTTTTCAAAGTGATTTACAGAGCAATTGTTTGTTCTATGAAATGATTGTTGTTCTGGTAAAAAATTAAGATGAGGACATTTCTTTAAGAATGGCTAGAGAACTACTGTCTACTTTATTCTGTTATTGTTGCTGAGAAAAAAAACTCAGATTCCCGTGGAAGAATAATGCCTTCTCATACCACATTTCTGCTTGAAAGAAGCACCATTAAACTTAACCCAAAAGTTTGCAGAAATCAGGTGCTGAATACTGTGAATATCATCTTATTGTTACCTTCTGCCTTCTACATAAAAGCAAATAAGTAGGTCTATTTGGCTTTCAAAAGGCATAAGAGAAGTGACTGACTGGTACTGTGCTCACTGACAATGCACAGGAATCACTGAAGGTCAGTTAATTTTGCTGCCAGATGCTCTACAAATGGAGAGGAAAGTACACATACCCTGTTTGTGCTAAGTCTATTAACGCAGTAATTAATTGAAGCCTCCTGCTCAGACACCATTCTGAACATAAAATAAATGAAATGTTATTTAAGGGATTCTTCTTAGTCCAACCTGATTTTTGTATAAAGGCATTATGAGAAGGCATATAGAGATCTAGTTCATGCCTGACAATCATAGAAAAAGACATATATAGAGACAATGCCATTGTGTGTGTAGCACCTAGACAGAGATAAAATGAGGAGCTGAAACCTAGTCTTTTCTGAGAACATTTTTCTGATTTCTTTTCTTTAGACCTGCTTTAAATGCAAAACTTCCCAGTGAAAGGTTTCATCAGGTTTACATTTCAATATATGTGGTGGCATTTGGTAGCTTGGGCAGGTATGTTTTTCCTTGTTTAACATGGCATTGTTTTATGGGGCTTAAAAATATTGGCTTGGATATTGTGCTTTGCTATTCAGTGCTTGGCATAAAGAAATCAAATATAAATTTAACACTATGATTCTTAAGGGAACCTAGGATCTAGTCTGCAATGCAAGATGTGTGCACTGCTCAGGCTGCTGCACTTTATGGACCAAGATGCTCTCATTCATGCCATTCTCCTTCCTTAAGATTATTTTTGCACTGAGAGTCATGACAGGTTGTCTGAAGATGTGCTCTGTGAGATGTGGCTAATCAGGCAATTACTGATAAGATGATGAACCCCTAGATAGCTAGTGAAGCAAAGTCATGCCAGTGATCTTTGTTGTACAGTATCAATCAGCTGCCTCAGAAAGGGACTATTTAATGGATCCTATTCCATTTAAGAGCACATTTGTGCTTCACATCTGAGGTACATGTTCTAGCAAGACAACAAAGCCTGACACGTGGAGAAAATGGAAATCCTGAAATTTTACTTATTTCTGAATTAGAAACACTTCTTCCCTTCAAGAAATTTGAAATCCTTCCTAGAAGAAATTTATGCAAAACATTACTCATCTCAGTGGAACACTGTTCTGCTTCAATTTCAGCTTCTTAAAACTCATAGCTTGGTAAGTAGTTCCAACAGTCTACAGAAACTGCATGTTAATTTTTGTATGACGCCGACCGCCCAGGCCCTTGGTGGAGGTCTTCCGGATGCTGCGACCTTCCCAGGCGAGTTGCCCTGAGGGGGGCGGCCTCAATCCTAGTGGCACAGGCACTCCAGCAGAGTGATCAGCTCTTTTGTGATGGCCGCCAAAGTGACCAAGCCTGTCAGCTCTTTTCCAGGCTCTTGCTGCAATAGCAGTGTCTCCCAAGCAGGGCTATTCCCAGGTGGCACAGGAGAGAACACAGGAGTCCAAATTCGTCTCCAGGAGCCTTCTTTAGTCAGGAACCAACAGGTCACCGAAGACTCCGAGGCTCCTGAGAGCTGGGGTTTTATAAACAACAAAGGGGGTGGGGTTAACAAAACAACCAATAGGAACATGGATTGAAAAGTTAACCAATCAAGGAAGGGATCCAAAAAGAACCAATCCGAGGAGAGGATTTAAACCAATAGGGGTGCAGTAACCCAACCACCAATCCCAACTAGGACCATTAACATATCAAAAAGGCTCTCCGCGACCAATAAGGGATTAACTAACTGAATTAAGGGCTGGTCGCCCTCCAGGGGAGCGCTGGAAGCACTGTTCCCTCAGTGCTGCCCTCATGAGCCTCCACATTTGTATATTTTCAAAATTATCATTTAGGTTGGGAAAGACCTTTAAGATCACCAACTTCAACTGTTAACCCAGTACTGCCAAATCTACCACTAAACTATGTCCTGAAGTGCCACATCTTTTAAATGCCCCCAGGGATGGTAACTACACCACTTCTCTGGGCAGACTGTTCCAGTGCCTGACAACTCTTTCTGTGAAAAACCTTTTCCTAACTTCCAACTTAAACCTCCTCTGGTGCAGCTTGAGGCCATTTCCCCTTGTCCTATTGCTTATTACTTGGGAGAAAAGACTGACCCCCAACTGCCCATAACCTCCTTTCAGATAATTATAGTGATAATGTCTCTCCTCAGTCTCCTCTTTTCCAGGCTAAACACTGACAGCTCCCTCAGCTGCTCCTCATCAGGCCTGTGCTCCAGACCTTTCCCCAGCTTTGTTCCCCTTCTCTGGACCTGTTCCAGCACCTCAATGTCTTTCTTGTAGTGAGGGTTCCAGAACTGAACACAGGATTCAAGGTGCAGCCTCACCAGTGCCCCCCCACCAGGAGGATGATCATTGCCCCAGTCCTGCTGCCCACACACCTTCTCATCCAAGTCAAGTAGCCATTGGCATTTTCAGCCACTTGGGCAGATGCTGGCTCATGTTCAGCTGCTGCTGCCTAGCACCCCCAGGTCTCTTGCCATTGGGTCACTTTCCAGTCACTCATTTCCAAGCCTATAGCAATTCATGGGGTTGCTGTGGCCCAGGAGCAGGACCCATCAGTTTGCCTCATAGAACCTCATATAATTAGCCTCAGCCCATTTGATAATCCCATATTGAATACTGTGAATATCATCTGGGTGAATACCACCAGTCCAGATCTCTCTGCAGAGCCTTTCTACCCTCACCAGATCAAGGCTCCAGCCCAGTATGGGGTAATCTGCAGACTGACTAAGTGTGCCATTGCTCCCCTCTTCCAGATCATTGAAAAAGATAATAAATAGAGCTGTGCCCAATACTAAGCCCCAGGGAGAAGCACTAGTGTGGATTTCACTCCATTCACCACCACTCTCTGGGCTCAAACATCCACCAGTTTTTTACTCAGTGGACAGTACACCATCCAAGCCACGAGCAGGCAGTGTCTCCAGGGACAGACACTGCTGTGGAAAATGGCATCAAAGGCTTTACTTACGCTCAGAAAAATGACCTTGTCTAAAAGATAATTTTGAAGTAATGAATTTGAACGGTTTGTAATGAGGAATAACACTGGAAATTTTTCCTTCAAAACTGACAGTTTCAGAACATGTTGTTTCTAATGGAACTGAATTCTGCAATTCTGAATTCCAAGTCAGTTGGAGTCCCAGTTTAGTAGGAACTTGCTGATTTGGGTACAGAGGCAGGCAAATTACTGCAATTGCAGACTATTTCCCTCAGTCAAAATCCTACAAAATGTCTGTGGAAGAAGCCCTGTAACAAGTAGTATCTGTCAAAATTATCGGGTCAGTCATACTTCTTACTCCTCTAATTTTTTCAAAAACAGGCCAACCCTTCCTTAGCCCCAGTTCCAAAAAATCTCTATCTCATCTGGACATCAGCCTTTTTCCAAGATGAGTTCCACAACACCAGGGAAGGAGGAGAAGGAGGGACTTGTTTCCATAATTGTTAGTGCAGATCAAGCTTCATCACTCCCCACAGTCTGGAAATACCACAGATGACTGTGGCTGTCAAATGCCTCATGGAAGTTTCACATGGCTGATAATGCACAATGGAGTCTCTCTGGGGTGTTCCTAGAAAGGCCTTTATGTTGTCCATCTCAGCACACTCAAGCTCCTTTCCATTCTGAGCAACAAGAGTAAACCACCTTTTGTTGATGTAACATCATGGTGCTGCAAAGTGTGCGGCTGTACATGGGCTAGAGGTGATTTTTGACAGTCCTGATTGAGAAAACTCAGGTAAATATCATGCAGTCAAGCCACAGTACACACCTAGTGACTATCTAGAAGCAGATAGGGTAGCAAGCTCAGCATTTCCTACCCTGACTTCAATGCTGTTACTTGGGTGAATATTGATGTCACCTAATACAGTGATGGATGTATAGGGTGCTCAAGGTGCAAAAGTTCTCCTGACATGCTGAGACAGGTCAGGAAGCATGCCAGACTTTTCACCATGCCTTAATCCTGGCATGTAAAGACAAAGCAGCCTCTAGGTATTTTGAAAATTGAATTACAAGGGTCCATGCTGCTGTGATAAGGATTCCCTGGACATCCCCATGGTCCAGTCTACCCAGCAGATATCACAAACTAACCTCTGAGTATGGCTCTCATCAGAGCTTACCCCTCTTACCATCACACACCTCCACACAGTCACCTGATTAACTAACCCACAGAGCAGCACTAACAGTGATTACCTTGGCAGGGCTGAGTTATTTTCAGTGTCTGCAATTCTGTTCCCTCCAGGTGTAATTACAAGAGCAATTAAAACCAGCCAACTGTCTCCAAGTATTATTTCTTGAGAAAACAGGTCTCAAAATAGGTTATATATATTCAGCTATCTCAACTGTAGCTCAGGATGGCCTCAAAGCACTCCTATACTGTCTCCCTGTGTTTCTTTCCCTAAGCCAGCAAACCCTTGCCTCTCCTTTTTTGTATTATTGTAGAGTGATTCTCTGAAGTTTTCATTTCCAGGCCTACCTGCTCTCTGGCTTAGGGCAGGACCTCCAGTAGGAGTGATAAGCTGCCTTCTCACTCGTTACTCCAAGATTTGTTCTCAACAGCTTGTCTAATGCTTCACTGGTTTCCTGCCAACCATAACCTCTAGTTAGATCAGGACTAAAAATTTGTAAAGAAAAGTTTTACTGTATAAAAATTACTTTTTGCTGACTAGGTTATATATAAATTTTATGGGTTTGCTTCTCTGTACTCTTATTCTGCTACACAAAATTGCCAACAGATCAAAACTACACAGCAAATAGTCTGCTATGGGGAAATAAAGAAGCAGATGTTTTTCATTTAGCCAAAAGGAAGATAAAAAGAAAAACTAGATAAACTAGTTCAAGAGATGATTGAAGAGCTGGAGTGTCAATAATATAAATCGGTTAGAAATAAAGGTTTAATGTTAACTGAAGCTGAGCACTTTGTTAGGCAGCCTATAAGAAACACTTTCCAAATCACATTGTCAATATGCTTTCTGCAGTATTACAGGTCATCAGAAAAGTAGATTTCAGCTAATATTATAGTAATTATTCACACTTTCAAAAATAAACATTAATGGGGAACCACTCTCTGGGTAATGAAGGAATTCCTGATTGACAAATTTGTGTCTTGGGAAGCAACATCCACCACAGGTGAGATCTCAAATAAGCAAATACAAAAACATGCAAACCTGCTTGCTTCCACCAGTGTAGTTGTGAACTGGAATGCAAATCCCAGCTGTTTTATATATGTCAGGGTGTGATCTCTCTGATAGAAACACATTAAGTGTATTGAGCAAATCTGTGAAGAAAGACCACTTAGAATAGTTTTGTCTACTGCACAGTGCCTCATAAAGTAATTTTTTCTCCATACATGTACACTATGACTGTAGGTAACAAGAAACATTTACTTCTTCCAAGCACTTGAATCTGTTCTATACCTGTGGCTCTAGAGGTGCTTTCTGTTCTTTGAAGCTTTCAACCCAAACTTGTTACCTGATTTTGTGAAAGGTGTGTCATTTTATTGGAATGTGCTTAATTTTTGCAGTTTTAAAATATAAAATAAACTTTCCTTGAACATAAAACTCACTCTAATGTTGAAACAGAAATGCCTAAAACTCTAAGTGCCTTCTTCGCCTGTGGAGAGATTAAAATGCATTTGCAAAGGGAGAATGAGCAAAGTAGTAATTTTTGTGTTTAATTTCTGTAACAACCATGTCGTTTGCCTTTTCATCATTTGAAATCCTGGCCATAAAATGAAACTGTGGAATAGAAGCATTGCAGAAAATGGAGGCAAGACAAAAAAAAAAAAAAAAAAATTAATTCATGACAATGATACTGCTCAAAACATCTAGACCCTGACTGGAAAAACTGATGAAATTTCAGGAGCAAGCTGATTAAAAAGAGAAAGTAGAGGGCCTAACACGGCCAAAGAGCTGGGGGTTGAAAATGCAAATGACACATGACCTAAAGGTCTTAATAATACACTTGCCTACATTATTGCATACAGTGGAAGTACTGTGTACTGTTCATCAGGCAGTTGTTTTGACTTAGACTTCCAGTGCAAAAGCAGGTACATTTTGAGCTTTTGTTATCCATGCTCTCACCGAAGTCACCATGTTGTCTGTCTGCTATATCAGGCCTCAGATGTGCCAAGCAAAAATTACGCGTGTTACCTAAGTTTGAACACAATCTGTTGTTGGTGAAGGTCACGAGACACTATATATTCAGTTTTATCATCTAGGTGCTAATTGGGATTAGGATCATAGAAACATGGCATATCCTGGAGCTGGAAAGCACCCACAAGGATCATCAAGTCCAACTCCTGGTCCTGCACACGACAGCCCGAATTGAATGTGTCCTGTCTAAAATACGTTTGAGGAAAGCAGACATTTTATAGTGCAAATATCATAACTTATATATCCCACAGTCATACCCTTACAAATCTTTTTCAACACTTCTCTATTTGTCAGTAGGATCTTGTTATACTTCTAGATTTACAGTCTCCTTTTAACCCAGTCACCATCACCATAACAGAGATTGATAATAATCTTTTGTCATGAATGAGTTTTTAATGATCCTCCTTTACAAAACTCAAATTCATCAGACTTTTTGTGAATCAGACTCTCTCCTGTTCCAAATCACTTAATCTGTGTCAGCAAAGGCACAGCTGTTGAGCCTAACTCTGTGGCAAGCTGCTTCTGCAACATCTTCGGGAGTGTATATGTGCAAACAGCCCCTCGGGTGGGAAGAATTGCATGCACTGCAAATGCATTTGTGTCTCTTATTTTTACCCTTTTAATGATATATCCAAAGTATTAAATCCTTCTTACTTTTTATTTTTTCATCTTTGGGATGTCCAGGAAAGCTTAAAAATCAATTTTCTGACTAGTTTGTCCGTGAGCCTTTTTCTTATTTACAGAGATATTATTTATAACATATGCTGGCCAGTTCTGTTCTTAGTTTTGGGTCCTCACATGGGAGGTTATTGACACTAAAAAGCATTCTGTTTGCTTGCAAGGGTATAACTTGTAGGAAAACACTACTGTTTGGTTTGGTTTTCAGAGACACTGAGCCAAGAAAGTGCAGCCATGGGACCAATTTCCTTACCCTACTGTTCAGGCTTCTAAGAACGATGCCACACATAGAGTTTAGCATCCCTCTTCTATTTTCCACCTTAAGATCTTAGAGTTTATATATATATATATATATATATATATATATATATATATATATATATATGCACATAATAGAAAAAGAACTTTTCTCCAAACTTGCATCTTATTTAGCTTTTTGCTACTCATTGTTGCTGTGTTGAAGAAGAATGAATGTGGCGAGGGAAAGTGCATGGACACAGTTATTTCACCAGAATCTGCCTTCCAGCCCAGGAGCAGAGACAGGAAATCCAGATGTCAGACCTGGCAGGTAGCATGGCAGATGGTACCATGGCCTCAAAGGAAGGGGAAGTTGAGCAGAGGGATTGCAGCTGTATGAGGGCAAGCTGGGAGAGACCTTGAACAGCTATAAATTCAGTAGTATGGATGGCTTGGAGAAGAAGAAAAAGCTTGACTGGAGAAGGAATGTAGTGTCAGGAGAGGGAGAGAGCATAAAAGCAGCTGAGGTGTTTAGTGGAAAGTGATCTTCACAGCAGGAAGGTCCGAGGGTGACAGCACAGTAAAGGCAAGACTAGCTGGGGAGCTGCTTTGGAAGAGAGCAGAAGGAAAAAAAAAAAGCTTAAGGAAAAGTGTGAGACAAAAATAGTGAGCATTCCTATGGTTTTACAGAAATCAGGTACACTGATTTGGTGGATTCATATTCAAAGAGTTCTGGAAAAGCCACCTCTACTGCCATTGATTTTGTCTGCCTTTATATACCATTAAATACCCATTGAAATAAAAAACATGGATTAATTTTTTAACCTATCTCACCCTATTTCAATACTTTTGATGTTAGAATCAACATCAAAAGCCTTACTAGCTCAAAGCACCATAATCCAAGGCAGGAAAAAGCTGAACATGAGTTTGTTTGGTTGACTTTGTCTTCTGACACATATATGACGTTCAAGGTCAGAATATATTCTGCAAGTCTTCGTGACTATTACTCCAAGTTCTTCAAGTTAATTGTGAGGATTACTCTTCGTGGTAGTCAGCCCTTCTGTTATATTCCGCAGTTTAAAGATACCATTTAATAGCTCATCATGGACAGCAGAAGCACATCAGAAAAAAGTCATTGTTGAGAAGTGGGCAAACACCACATTGAGAGTGTGAAACTAGCACAGAAGCTGCAAAAATCAGGGAATAATACTCTCTTCTGCTTTGAAAAGTCCTTAATTGGGCACTTCAACTCCCGCAAAAGGTCTCACTCTTCAAGTACTCTCACTCATGGCAAGCGACGATACTAAAGTGGATAGAAAATTTGATGTGTGAGATAAAAGGAAGAAAATTAAGTTCAGCTGTAGAAGTACATAATAACAATTGCAGATGTGAAGATATAAACTGCCCTGTGTGGTAGAAATTATCAAGCTGCAACTGATGACTCACGTTACACTTTGGGGCTAAAAAGGTATCTGAGGGGCTTTGGAGCCTGGAAAAATACTGTCTAGTAAATACTGTCTGAGCAGCCTCTCTCACTGGAAAGGCTGAAGAATAGTTCAGACGTGAGACATGTCTTATATAAATACATTTAATCTTCTTATGTTGCACAGATATGCAAAAGAATCCCACTGATATATAGATATACTCCTGGCCAAGGTTTCAGGAGTAATAAATAAAGTATATTATGCTGTAGAAATTATGCACTGACATGACACACTAGGAAACCAAAATCCCTACATCTACTATTGAGTACAGGAAGACAATTTATTCTCTTGTCAGACACTATCTATCAATGAAAAACAGAGAGAAAGAAATAGAGGAGGTTAAACTATCTTGGTAGAAGGCAGCTCTTCCTCTTACAGTGATTGCAATCTGTGATTTTTCTGAGCTGTACAGAGTGGAATGTCACTTACCAACATTGTCTGATGGGTGAAAAATCTGGATTATATTAGTAAATGATTTTGTAAATTAATAACTCAAAGGATTGTCTGCCCATTCCTGATGATTTCCACTCTTTGCATATTCATCTCTTTTCTCTTGCCCAACAGATAATTTTCTTAACTTTTTTCACCAAGGCTTTTAAAAAATATCTTCCTAAATTATCTATTTCTTCTGTAGGTCTATGCCACAGCTGTCAAGTTTCCTGCAAATGTGTTGCTACTTTGGAAGCTTTATATCCAAAGTAAAACAGAAAAGCTGAAAAGCCTAAATCCCTTATACCAGTGATGTATCATATGGATTTTTTCCTGGTTGCTTGGCAATAAAAAATAGACATATGACTCCCTCCTCCATCTCCCTGGCACCACCTGAAAATATTTTGTCTTGGCCTCTCTTCTTTTGTTCTTACTTCTCTGCGGGAGTGTTAGTTACAAAAAGGTTTTCAGCCTGATTTCTTTTTTCTCAGTCTGTATGTTACTGTTTTCTTTACAAAATCGCTATATATGTGTAAAGACATGACTAATGGCAGCTGGGGATTAGAAGGGATAGAGCAGTGGGAGATCAATGTCACCTAAGTTTAGGCACCAAACTGTGGCACCTAAGATACCTGCTCAATGTCCCCATGTCAGTGAAAAGAAGATGTCACCAGAAGACAATTTGGTACCCCTGGGACCTGAGTCATGAACTGGAGATATCTGCACATCTGCCACTGGCCTCTGGAGACCAGGAAAGAAGGGCAGGACACTCGTCACTGAGCCAGCTTGGCTAGGTATCAGCAGTCAGATTGGCTGCCCTGCTCAGAAAGGGCAATCCCCAACGGCACCTACCACAGGCCCCTCTGCACAGAGAGGGAGGGCCTTCAGGCAGATAATGCCCATGTTCAAGGGGATCTTCACTGCACAGGTCACTCAGTTCTGAGCTCTTGGGTCATTGGGATCATTTCCACATCTCAGACCTTGTGCCCTCTCCAAGAAGGCAGTTCTTGGTAGCACTTGGACTGCTCTGCTTTCTACAGCCATAAAGAATGCTTTTGCTCCATACCACTTGTCCAATGAACTTGCCCATCTTTCTGGGTACAAAGAGATTTGTGGGAAGGCAGGCAGGGGGTTCACAGCACCTTTCTGACATAGCCTGCAACTGCAAGATGGGAGAATAATCAGTCCAAGAAAAAAAATTCTTGGCCTCAAGGTCATACATTCGTTGTGCCATCTAGTGAAAACCCCTCCTCAGTGGGTGAGCGGAAGAGCAGGGGCAAGAGCTGAGAAAGAAAAGGGCCCCAGTTGTACTTGAGGCAGCAGGGTCAACTCAAAGTGCTTTACCCTCATCTATCCCTCTTTCATGGCCATTGTTATTCCCCAGGCAGGAGCTTCTCATCTGTTGCACTTTTGAGCAATGAAGGGAAACATGTTCTTATTTTGTTTTATCTTCATGCATGGCTCTGGAAGCTTTATCAGCCCAAGAGTTGATTCAGAAAGCAGATTACACATGCCTGCCTTAAGGGAAAACAGCTCAAATCCTACCACAAGCATATCAGGGCACAAAGTGAGCAGTAGAGACCTACCTAAAAGTTTACAGACATACGCATCACCAGGCAAGATAAATCCTAACACTTTCCTTGTTAATCCATCATGGACAAACAGCTGCCTTTCACTTCTTCCTCTGTTTGAGAAATGTGTGTAGGCAGATTTCAAAATCTTCAGATATGCTCATTATCCAAAATTATTTTCAAATTGGTTTGCAGAACATTACCCAAGAGCCTGTGAGTGTTTTGTAACAAAGCAGTGGTTATCCGGACATTTTTGGCTGAGTAACTCGTGCATTGCTGGATTTGCCTCAGGACTAAAAAGCACAGTAGAAGGCAAATGGCAAGCACTCATTATCATCATCAAATATACCACTGGAAATTTAATGTCAAACATCCCTCTAGACCAAATGTGCAATTTAATAGCCTGTCTTCATTTAGACGTGAATGTGAGAGTGTCATGAACTCATAAGTTGGTGTTCAGATCATTATTTATAGAGATGTATTTAGACTGTTCGCACAGCTCTGGTGGTGCATCTGTGCGCTCATTTAGTTAGGTGACAATGCATGTGGCAATGTGGCAGCTCAGCAGGCTTAATGTATTCATCACAAGGTGCATTGGTTTCTTGATCTAGTTTCTGGAGAAATATTTAAAACTCCAGCTGGCATGACGTTAAGTAACATTCTAAAATAAGAAGATGGAATTTGCAACCTTTCAGTACTTAAAGGGGGCCCATAAGAAATATGGGGACAAACTTAAAGGGGGCCTATAAGAAAGATGGGGTAAAATTTTGGGATTTGATTTATGCTACATGTAAGGAAGAAGTTTTTCACAGTGAGAGTGGTAAAACACTGAAATAAGTTAAAATACATTGAATACATACTGTAACAATTATATTTAAAATTAAAATATAGGTCACAGAATCATAGAAACTGAGCACTGTTTGAGTTGGAAGGGACATCAAAGATCATCTAGTTCAAACTCCTGATTTGTGGGTAGAGACAACTGTCCAAGATAAACAGTTTATAGTAAAGCAACAATCTCAAAATAATAAATTCTGTAGTGCTTCTTAAGAAGAAAGCTCTCTCCCAGCCAAGCTGTTTAATGTTTTAAGAACCATTTTTGTCAGTGTCTCTAAACTGACTTCTACTGAATCAATAAAGCATTCAGTTTTGAAATTATTGACAAAAGATCTTTAGAAAATCTTTTCTGGTTTACAAGCTCCATCTATTGTTTATTACCTGGGAGGATCATTGTCACTTCTGTCTCAAAAATTTCTAACTAATAATTTGCTTTCATATCCCAGTATTTCACATTAGCATGGGAAAAACCATTCTGCCAGTGTAGTGTTTTCCCATTCACAGAAGTTTTTACTGCAGCTTAGTATAAAGACAAATATAGCAGTTGTACCCAAATAGAAGAGATTTGTCTAAGAATGCATATAGCTGCCTCTGCCTCAGGAAAGATAGTAGTGCTTTTCCATTGTTTTCTTTCATCATCCCTGCAGTTTTCTGAGGGTAGCTTGGGACTTGATATCTTGCTAAGCACATCACAGTAGTGTTACCACTATAGCCTTCTGTGGGATAGCTTTAAGATACAGGAGGTGGCCTCCAGGCAGCACAGTCCTATTTGTCCATCCTGAGCCTTGTCTGCTTGATCTCCTGGCCTGATCCTCAGGAAGGAGATGGAGACCCTGGCTCCACCCCCAGGGTCTCCCATCAGCACGTGTAAAACGTGAGAGATGGCTAATAAATTCCTATGATAGCATTTAGAAAAGAAGACCTAATTGTTTTTACCAATGAGACAACGGAAGATATTTAATTGCCATAATATTTTAATCCAATTTGGAATTGGGGTAGGACATGTCCTCTAACACAAGTTTGTCCCAGGACCTGCTAGGACAATGACACTGTTGTCACATTACAAGCACACAGTCTTTTTCACCCCACACTGCAGCTCCAGAGGATAATCCCTCAGGAGTATAGTATTACCCAGCACCATACTTGGGCATAATATCCAAAGGAATTTTAAAAGGAGACCAACCAGCATTCTCAGGTTCTACACATCTTCCTACAGCACTAAGAGATTGCTATCATCTTTACATCCAGTTCTTAATCAGACACTCCAGGCCTTTCTGGCACAGAGAGCAGATGGTTGTGAGTCATGTGATTTAAGGCTAATCACCAGAATCACAAAGGTCTGGCAAAGAGCAGATGAACAATGGAGCAGAGAAGCCCTAGAAAGGCAACAAAGGCGTGTGCTGAAACGGCTGCTCTGAAAACTATCCAAGGAGAAGCATTCACCCATCACATCCAGTGTGAAACCCACCAAGACAATTTAACTGAAGAAGCTATCTCCCCAGAAGACCTTGCAGACTGCCAGGGGTTATTGCCTACAAGGACACAGGACTCACTATGGGACACTGGGAAAGGCATTTAGGGGTTGTCTGTATGCATCTCACTGTGTCAGAGCTTAAGGAGACCATGGGAATGTATGACACTTATGGGGTATTTAGGGGATGAAACAAAGGAATGGCTTCAAGGTAGATTGGGAAGGAACAAGCAAGTGAAAATAGAGATAAATGGGTATGAAAGTAGATGGTTATGTGTAAACAGGTTGTTAGTGCACTTGCCCAACTGAACTCTGTGCTCCCTCACCACAATCTAGTTGATACTTTGGTTTAATCCTATTTACAATGATCTTCTTAGTAGAAATGGGTGAATGCTAGTGAGTTTCAAGATGGACTTGCAGAAAAGTAGGATAAGAGGTAGGTGTGTCAGCAACAAGAACAGGAAGGTGAAACTCCACACCTGTGTATCTGGATATCAGCATGTGGAGAGACCTGGAAAGCTCTGACCTGCCTATCAGAACGATCCAGAATGTGTTTATATATACATACAATATATAAAATGCACATGTGTATTTTCCACTTGTGGACTTCAATTCTAATCAGTTGGAGAGGAGGAACAGCACTGGGCAGCCTGTGCTTTTTGTGAGTGCTGTGTGTTTATGTGGATGCTGGCAAGGCAATGTTTCTATGTGTGAAGTTGGCTCATATGTGTGTGAAGTTGGCTCATATGTGTGTGCAAGCATGTGTTCACTGGCTGGACTTCAATATCAAAATGCCTTTCTGACTTCACAGTTCAAAGACAAGTGAGATATAGTAAATGTTTATTGATATCTGAATACATGTAATGCATATATAAGCTTTGAGAGATCATGATAAAAGAGGGACCACAATACAGACACCCCTGGACGGTGCATAAAACCAGTGTGCTTACTACTTTATAGCAGCAGTTTTCTCCTGGCCACCATTTAGTAACATTTTGGAGAGCTTTCTCACTGGAAGGAAAACCCTCTAAAAAACCTTTGGTAGAGTTGAGCTGGGGTCATTGTGGGAGTACAGACAAGCAAATTACAAGCGGAGGATGCCAAGAAGCAGCTCTTCAAAAATTTATCTTCATCCTCCTGCAGAACTATGAAAACCACCTCAACTGTTCATGCTCTATTATCTCTATACCTGAGCAATATTCCTCTATGTGTTAACAGAGAAAGTGGACTCTTTTACAAGACATTTTTCTTTTGCTGAGAGAAGGCTTCATTTGTGACCAGGAACTTATGCCTGGTTTTGTGGATGGAAATGGAGCTCTGATGTGATTGTTGACACTTTATATTCATCAGGTATTACTTCACAAGAAAAGTGACACTTTTCCATTATAACCTTTTGTCTTGGGTTTTGTAACCAAAAAAATGTTACTCTATTCCATCTGTTGAAACCGGGTGGAGCACTGTTGCTCAAATGGTGCAGTGTCGCTTATCAGATGGTGCAGTGTCGCTTATCTCTGTTCATTGTTCCACTACATCCATGAAGATATCTTCTGTTAATGGACCATTAAAGCTCACCAATGACACGACACATTACATCATACCATTGTAAGATGCTCTACCCAGGGAGGAGAAGCCAAACCATCTTCACCTAGATAAAAGGAGCCACAAGTGTCACCAGTCATCCAGTTTTCCACCCAATTCCTGGAGGAGGACCGGACCCATCTCACCATGACTGGACCCTTTCACTACGGGATAATCTCTACTCCAACAGAACCACATCTGCCACTCCAGGAGGGCTTACTGTGGACTGCTTCCAACACTGTGACCAACAGGGCGTCAGGTTGTATTTCTTACTCTGTCAGGGTTCTCTAGGATTTCTTGTTTGTTTGTTTGCTTGCTTGCTTATTCTTCTGTACTACAACATTTGTATTTTTTATATCCCTAGTAAAGAAGTGCTATACCTATTCCCAAAATCTTTGCCTGACAGCCTTTTAATTGCAAATTTATAATAATTTGGAAAAGAGGGGGAGGAGCTTACATTCCAAGAGAGACTCCAATCTTCCCTGGCAGATACCTGTCTATCTAAACCAAGACACCTTTTCAAGCTTGGCAGCCTTGTGAAGTGATTTCTTATTACAGTGAACTCTTTTTTAAAAAAGGATGAGGATTTTCCCCTCTCTGTTTACTTTCTCCATGCTAGTTTTAATTTTTTAAAAAGCTTAGAAGAAAGGTACTATAGGTAGTAAGGCCTGTTACTGGAGTTTCTCAGAGAGGCTGCTTTGAATATGTGTTGTTGAAATACTGTCCTTTTTTTCATTAATAATGGAAGGTGTCCAGGAGTGAATCAAAACTTGAGCAACAAGTATGAAAAACACAATTGTCTTTTCCCCTGAAACAAATTGCAAGCATTCTGGTCCCACCCTTGCTTTTCTACCAGCCATCAGGGTCTTCTGTTGTACTGTCTGGTCCTTTCAAAACTCTTAAAGCCAACAAGAAAAGTGACATTTCATTTCCAAAAAGAATTTCAGCTCAAATCCAGCTCCTAAGATTAGTTTCCAACAATCCTTCCTGAGCATTAGTGGCACCAGCCTGTGTAACCTTTCCCAGTATTCGTTTCACACGTATGAAAGTACACAGATGGCCAATTATGCCAGTGACAGCACTGAATTATTATGTCTAATTAGAGATGGGAGAAAGATTCTAAGATGAGAAAAAGAGGTCTGATTCTATCAGACTTGTGGATTTATGGGCTTGGAGAAGGCAGCTGTTTTTTCTCTTATCTGTACATGTAGTGCTTCAGCACAAACATTTTACAAGCCATTCATGTCATGAATATATGCAGGGGCTAAGGAGGTGATGGGAAGCAGTGCTGCCAGGAGCCCAAAGGTGGGTGGTGGGCACCCTCCGAGGAGCAACAAAGGAGAGCTCAGCATGTGGTCAGGGCCTTCACAGCACAGACAGGGAGATGCACAGGACACTATTTTTCCTCTTCATTACTCTTGACTGCAAGATGTAGATTGCTCACCTTCTTAACAAATATTTCAGATTGAGAGGGGGAAAAAAAGAGCACCATGAGAAAAATGAGGCAGCATTATTTTTTATATAAATAAGATGGCTGGGGAGTAAGCCCACTTCTCCTCCTACGTGACCTTGGGATGAATTAGTGGCATTCATTGCTACACTGCTAGGTTCTTTGACAAACACAACATTGCACTTTTTATTCTAAAATAAAAAGTGGAAAGACTTGACTGTGAAAAGTCAAGGCTTTTTAGACAACTGGAAAGTCTGATTTAATACTAAAAGAATTATATGCAGACTGGTATTTTCTTCTCTTCTTTCAAGTTTACTCAAGTAAAAAAGAAATTAATTCTTCAAGCACAGTTGAACCTTGCCTATTTTACACTAAAAACTGTGTGACTCACTGGAACCTGCTAAGTTTTTCGAACTCACGAGCATGAAATCAATGAATAGCAGAAATTATTGCTTTGCAAACCATACTTATTTTCATTTGATAACTTTTGTCATTTCAAATACTTTGGAGTTGCTAATCAGTCACCAAAATATAATTAGGGTATATTTTAAAAGAAATGACACCTCAATAGGCAGCCTATAAAAGACATTCAGTGTGATTCTCCACTGAAATGAGGGACAGATTGCTAGTTTTATGAACCATCTAGAAAGTGGATGGAAGGTGCTTGACAATTAATTTTTAATCAAACGAGCTACTGCTGCTTCTATATATTTTGCAATACTGGCACATATATTTAATGCAGCAAAATGTTAAATATTTGACAAAGCACACTGAAGATCGTTTGCTTGGTGTACTTTTTAATTTCTGTGATATATGGTAAAAAAAAATTCATGCTTAAGAATTAAAGTTTCCAGGAACTGTGCAGCCCCTGTCAGCGACAGGGGAAGAAACCGATTTGCAATAGAAAAGAGGGTGGCATCGAATGGAGATGAGCCTCCTCCAAGGATGGGCCCAACAACGACCCGGTGTTCAACACCTGATCTGTATCTAGCAGAAGCTAAGCTGTGTCATCAAGGGTGTGCATCCCAATACCAGATTCCCATAAAACGAATCAAGTATTCATCCCTTCCCAGAAAGAAAAGAAACTACATGAATATGCTAGAAGAACAAGAGAGACAAAAGAATCAGGCAACCCCTGTCCAGCCAGAAAAAACTGTATAAAAACGGACCCTGAGAAGACAGAATTCATGAACTGAGGGAGGTTCAGGGCGATAGAGACCAAATCTAAAATCCACTCAGTGCCGACCCTGGGCTTGGCACTGTTTTGCTTGTGGCTTTCTCAAAAACTTATGCCTCAATTTTTCAATAAATTCCTTTTATTGATTAAATTGGCTGATCATTTATGTTATAAATAATCACGAGCCAATTCAAAATCCAAAGATTTATTTAGCAATTTCAAAAATAATTTCGAAAACGCCACAATAAATCAGGACAACATCGATCGAATATTGGGTGGACCACCCAGCCACCCAGCAGCAACAATGGTGCTCTCAGGTATGGTCACAAATTCAGGGTCTCAGGGTAGGAACTTTATACCGTTTTTCTGCCCTGAGGCAAAAACACGACTGCCGCAAAGAACATGAATTCACCCAAAACATGACATCATGCAAATAGCACAACTGCCAAAATGTCCTTCATCCCCCGAGGGATGTTTTTGAAAGGATTTCCAAAAAAAAGAGTCTCTGAATTTTCTGTTGGGAGGCTTGATGAAATCACCTGCTAGTTTCCATTGAGATCGATATCAGGTCTGTGAGTGGCTGCAAAGATGTGGCTTGTCCGTGATTAATGAGCCGTTTTCACGTTATCTCTTCAGTTACGTAGCAAATGTTGTGGTGGCGCCTCCAAGCTAAAAAAAAAGACTTTGGAATTCTTGGAGACTCCCTCAGACCATCTCCAAGAATCCAGGTTTTTTAATTCCAATATATAATTTTCCACATCCAATTTTAATACACGAATTGTATACAGTACATTTATTACAATTTATTACAATTTCTATAGCAAAAATTTAAATATATTGTTCTTTGCGTTTTTTTTTTTTTTTTACAATATTCAATTTCCTCCCTACTTGGTCAAATAAGGCATTTTTCAGCCAATGGACTTATCAAAGCACTTCCTTAAAATTCCTTTCAATTTCTGGGGTCTGATCTTTGAAGAGCCATTACAAACATTTTAATGTTGTATTTATGAAAAATATTACTATGAAAAATAAAATATAAAGAATGTGTTCCTCACAATTTTAAGGTGATCAAGTTTAAAAAATCATAATGATAGAAGTGCAAACCTCAGAAAAAAACCAATACATGTGACAAGTGTGTCATGTAATATTTTCTAGTCAATCTTGCTAATCAATAAGAACATGTACTTAATTCTTTCTGCCATGACAAATCTAAAAAGAGCAATCTTAAACATTTAGCACCCAAGCATCTCCTTAAAATACACATAATGTAATAATCTCCACAGAAAAATAATATATCCAAACCCAAAAGCAATGACAAAAACCCCCAAACAAACAAAAAACAAACCACAAAAAACAAACCAAAAAAAAGCAAACTAAATGAAAAAAAGAAAAATGAAAGAATGCAAATTCCAAAACTCTAGTGTCAGCATAACTTTTATTTGCGTCTTAAGTTTGTTAGATGGTTTCTGAATTGCTATTGTCGCTGAGTATTATCAGTGAGCTCCACTTACACAGGTTCTGCCTGCATAGTGACAATAACCAGTTAAAGCTCTGCTATTTAAGGGTCTCATTGTTTCTCATTCTCTCCCTTCCTCTCTGAGTTTAAGAGCGTGAAGTACCTATTTTCATAACAATAGCTGAAGTAATTATCTGTTCCAAACATCATTAAATTAGCTAAAAAAGAGTGTGGCCAAAACAGCTTTATGCTACACCTCGGGTATTGCCCATCTTAGCCTTCTCCTTTCATGCAGAGCCATAGAGTGACTAGTCCAAGCTTCCACTGTGATCCAGAGGTTATTTTAATGCTCAGTGGGCTGGCTTTCCATCCGGAGATGGAAATCTCAGCCTTAGTTTCCATGAGAGCCTATTGCTTCTAGCTCCCCAGTCAGGGTATGCTGGTGAGTATCTAGGTATGGCCCAAAAAGGGAAATAAAATAACCAGAGCTGGTCAGAAGATTATCTTTTGTTCCAAATTGCCTTATTTTTGAAAGAGAAAGCAAATCTGTGCTGAGCTGGGGCACAAAAGCTAACGATCAGAACATTTTTGTGGGAGGGAAAAACCTTGGAAGGATGTGGGCATTTTTTCATCTTGTTTCCTGGGCTGCCCAGCTCCTCTGGCTGCCCGCTATGTAGGCGGGCTCCCAAAGAGCTGAAAGGCTGCTCTGCAGAGAGGGATGGGCAGAGAGCATGAGGGAGAAACCCTGAAACCTGCCAACTACCAAGAGAGACCAACCAAGGGACCACTGCTTTCTCCTTCACTGGGCTGATATGGAGACCCTGGGCAGCAGATACCCAGCTAACCAGAAATCTACTCTCCTGGTGACCAAAAGGCTGCAGCCACCAGGAAGGCCAGCACTTGGGGTGAGATTTGCAGAGGCAGCCAGCCAAGAGAGCCCAGGAACTCCAACTGTGGTGATAACTTGAGTTACATACTGCTCAGACAACCAGTTACCTTTTCCCTGCAACCATCAGCTGGGGGACTTGGAAATCCCAGTCTACATCCAGGTCACCAGAAACAAGCAGATACTTTGAATAAAATCAAAGAGAAGGTTGAACTGGCAGAAGAGCTGGCTTGAGGAATTATTTTCCAACAAATTGTCATTTCTCAGTGGAAATTAATTTCATAGGGAAGCTATGGATCACCTCCATAACCTGAGGGGTTAAATACACAGAGGCTGAGTGATAGGCTTAGCACATGTACTTTTAAGGGAAAAATGAGCTTTGATTAGTTTCAGGGAGCATCATAGTGCCAGAATCCACCAGCTGTTCAGTGGCCAAGAAGAAGATGTGGGCGGTGGGGTGTGTAAGGTCTCTTGAAGCAGGGACCTGTGACTGCCTGTGTTCTCTTACTAGTGAGGGTGCCACAGTTAGATGAGTTAAAAAGCTGGGGTGAACAGTTTTGTTCATTAGGAACCTGATATGTTCTGGAAGAGTTATCACAGAGCTGGTAGCTGATTTCTGAACTTTTTAGTGAAACAGTTGTTTGCTGAAGAAAAAGGAGATGACTATGTGTTGGGTCATGTAGTTCCTGTTTAAATCAGACCAGCTGCACCTGGACTTTCCAAGATCTAAGGTGATTTTTTTCCTTATGCTATTAACTGCCCAAATGTAGCCCAAGACAAAAATTAGGACTAAAGCTTTAGAACAATTACATTTGCCACCTGAAAAGAAATGGTCATTCATAAACTATCTAGCCATGGAGATACATTTAGCAGAGACTGACATCCTTCTGCTATACTTTATATTCAGTAGCAAGAGCTCTAATACTCCATATTTCTTGTTTCTATTATTTTATATCTATTTTTATATTTTTTGTTGCTTTCTTTTTTCTCTCACAGGGCTAAGATAAGCATATTGAACAAATGTATTTTTAGCTTAGGCCTCTGATCACATTCTTTCAGGACAAAGGAATTGTAGATCTGCTTGCAAATGTTATGTTGCTTCTTTTAGTTGTCTTTATGCAATTTTGGATTAGGCTTTCAGTATCTACCTGCAGGGAATTCGTGCTGAGCCATGAAAGCCTATTAAAGGAGTGACTGGTGAGGCACTAAAAATATCTTAGTCTGAAATAGCTTGTTTCAGCTCTTTATAAGTCACTAAGAAAAGTGTGACTGCCTAATATCTTACAAGAGAAGGATGATTTCCAGAGGACAAACACAATAACTCTGGGAATAACAGAAGGAGAAAAAAGAGAGTGTGACAAGCTAAGCGCTGGATGTCCCCTTTCACAAAAGCAGAAAATCTTCACAGCACTCACAGCACAACTTTTATATAGCTAAGAGAAGCTACCCTGGAAAAGGTAGTCCCAGTTCAATGTTCTCAAACTTAGCCTGTACTGGCTGTTCTCTTATTCTTTTCTCTAGTTCAGCTTCATATTTCCTCTTCCTCCCTCTGTGCTTCATCATTTCATCTCCTTATAATTTCTCAGACATTATTTTTAATGATTTCTCACCTGTTCTCCTCTCTCACCTTCTGATCCTCTCTCCGACTAATGTGCTGATACATCAGTGATTAATTAAGCTTCAGTCTTCAGCTTTGGTTCATTTATCCTTCTCTCCCATCATAAGACCTCCCCTTCCAACTCTGATACCTGTTCCTCTTACTTCTGCTCGCATCCTGCAGAGTGGACTGTCTTCCCTCACGTATATTTCAATTGACATGTTTAATTTTTACTGTCATCTATCTATCTATCTATCTATCTATCTATCTATCTATCTATCTATCTCTGTTTCTCTAATTTAACTGACGGCTGAGTCAACATCAGCAGTTCAATGTATTTTTACTTCTTAGACCTACTCACAAGCAGCCCAGTTGCATGAAACACTGCTGGGGTTTTCTGACCCTTCTTTGCCTGTCACAATCCAGGGAGCTCTTTCTCTCATAACACAAAATTGTTAAATGGTTTTTTGGTCTACAATTTACTAATTCTTCATGTCTGTTTATAAGTATTGATGTGACATATAGTATCACCATTAGAAATAAATCATGCCTGTAGGCCTTAGCATTTCAGGAATTACAGTAAGTCATAATCAGCTCAAGATACAGATACAACTCCAGATCACTGTTCTAAGCTTTTGAGATGAAATTCAGTGTTTCTGTGAGACTGGTTTAGAGATACAGAAAGAGAATTTTAAAGAGAAAAACACTTAAGACTGTCTATAATTTTCAGCTCAGATCTCAAACTTGGGTTGGGAATACAATTTAGGGGGAGTCCATCTACCTTTACTTGCAATTATTCCTCCCAGAAGTCAAGCAGTGGATATGAAATACCACCAGCCATGAAAATCAGTAATTCTGATACAGCAACATTTTTACCTGTCATTACACAGTGTGACATGATTTAAACCTGAGTTTTTAGCTAATCAGAAACTATTCTCCTCATGTTTTCCCACCATCTGATGTTCCTACACTTCACAGGCAATGCATTATGCAGTGGACTTTACCCAAAATAATGTGGCTGGCCAGGTAAGGTAGCTGCAGCAAAAATGATCTCTGAGGCATTGACTAGAATAATTATTCAGAAAGATTGAACTTTAAACAGCCTAAATTGGTGACTGCTGAGTGGCTGTTGCTCTAGCATGTCAGGCCCTCAGGTGAAAAAAGAGCAGGCTCTGTAATTCACACATTATTATTGATATTATTAATGATCTTCATTTGTCTGAGTATTTCTGATCAAGAAAGTGTCTAGGAAATTTGAAAGCCCAAAGTTTGCCTGTTTTATTGCATTTCCACAGGACTTGAGACCTGAGTAGCCACAGACATCCATTTACCTGCTCTACGTGACATTGATCTCCAGAGGTCCCTTCCCACCCCAATGATTTTGTGATTCTGTAATTCTGCTTGTTCCTTCTCAGTTAGTCCTATGGCAGTGGGGCAGCAGTCTCAAGAGCCTTTCCTAGTTCTCATCCTGAGTAACACCCAGCTGCACCCTGGAACTTCTTGTTCCAGGGAAGAGTAACCCCTGAGCATCCCTGAGTGTCCACCAAATTTTGCTGTTAAAGATACACTCATACACTGAAGAGACACAATAGAAATTTGTTCTTTTTGATAATGCTGAAGGCCCCTTTAGAGCGGGATTGACCCTAGAGTGAAATAGAGAATAGTAAATATGAGGTGCAGGAGTTTTTAAATGCTCCAGCAGCATGAACTGGAAGATATTAAAAATCATTAGAAAGGAAATGCCAGAGTCTCCCACAAGATCTACACAAAGTTCGGACTATACAAGCTAAACATTGTGTAACACCACTGGCATGTTCAGTATATCTTTTTTGAATGAAGTAGAAATAGAGTTAGTTAATTTATTAAGTGGAGTCTTTCTTCTCTGTTGAGGTTATTTGGAAAGATTTTGTTTTCATTTGTAATAGATAAATAAATTACAGACCATCCCCTCCCCTGTTTGCAACAATCCTTTCCTCTTCCAAGAAACAGCCCCTGAATAAAGACACATTACATCAAGCAGCTCAATAGAAGATGTCTTTAATACAATAAACCTGTTGTATGGTATTAGCATGGGGCAATAATGAAAGCTCTGTTGACAGTAAGTTTTACATTATCAATGAAAGAGTTGAGTAAAAAGTACAGTCTTAGCCTCCATTGTTTCTGCTTATAGAGTTACAACACCAGAACTATTTCTTTTTCATGCTGCTTCTATTTGAAACAAGTGAAAAATGGTTTGGGTGAGCATCAAAACTGAAAAAATAAGCTAGCAAAAGATCTGACTAGCTCTCTGCCATTGACCCAGAAGCCCAAAATATTATACAGTCCTTAAAAGAAATATCTGAAGAAGCAAAGAGAATACCTAATACTTTGTTAGGAAGTTTGATAAATATTTTATCTCCTCCTTAAATACTTCTCCGAAATTGCTAGTCTGACACCTATGAAAGCAGTTTCAGCAGATTTGAAATGGAGCAGTACCCAGAGCAGCAAGAGATTTGTCAAAGTCTCACTAAACCAAATGCCAATGATTATGTTATTATTTGATGCCATCATTAAATAATAGACATCGTCACCAGATCACAGTGAACTTCCTAAAAATATCCAATTTGTCCTCAGCTATGCTGGTGTTAGTTCTAGCCAGATTTAGCCATCGCTAGACACGATGGTATCTCATTCAGACTCGGTTGCTTATTATTTCTTCTCTAAGTTACAGTCTCACGAGGTGTGAGCTCTGTCTAACATGGCAAGAAAATGGCTACTTCTAACTTGTTTCAAGGACTTTTAAACAACAAGCAAACCAATTAAAACCTGACACCTAAGTTATTTTTATTTATAACCCAATAAAATATCACTCAATGTCCACAATGCGGACTTTCACTAACCAATTAGAAAAGATCATCCAAACCCGAGAAGAAGGAGGAAGAAGAAAGTGAAGAAGGACTCAAGCAATGTCCGAATCCCTTCATATTGTCCCTTGTATATATATTACTATATTCTATACCCTAAAACTCCAAACCTTAAATATTTCATCCTGTGACATTACACACTTCTTACACAAACTACACACACACACACACACACACTCCCACTGCTATCACTCGGCTTTGGAAGCCATTCCCTTAGGTCAAAGGCAGTACCCTCCTGAGGGTCACTACCTGTCAGAGCAGAAAGCCTGATATTTTCAGCATCCAGGGTTCCAACACTCAGCAATCTGCTCCCTGCATCTAACATGTAAGTATCTACAATAATGAATCTTACATGCAGTAGTATTCATTAAAAAAATATTTCTGTGAAAACCCATGTTGTGAGTGGTTTAGTCTTACCCCAATGACACATTTCTTCTAGTACATGTACTTGCAAATGATGCTCAAGTGAGTCGTTGGACATTCAGGTATGTTTAACAGTCACTCTAGGGCTATTGTCATTCTTCATCAGGAAATTCCTGCAAGCCTGTTCTGGCTCATCTCAATCTTAGCCCATCGATCAGCAGACATTATTGATCTGAGTAAGGGTCCCTAAACACCACATGAATGGTAAGTGAACAGCTGCAGTACAAAAACAGGACCTTATCTGTAGAGATCAAAGACCTTAAGTGAAAGTTGCTGAACTCCTGTGGAAATAAAAATTTACTCCTTGATCAAAAACTGACCAAGGTCAAATCTCAAGCTATAGTGTTCAAAAGAGTTCTAGAATTCCCCAAGTGTTTATTGGGCTGGGGGAACTGAGCATATGTACTTGAGGGGCAATGGGTTCCTTCTGCTTTCTGAAATCTGTTTGCTTTCAGGAATACTATCAAAAAATGACCTTCTTACAATCTGCCAAGCGGTGCTAAGCCATGGTCATTGTGGCGAAGCCACCCTGCAGAGATACACTTATAACTACCTGAGTCCTTTTGAGATTCTGGAATTCTGGATTTCAGTGTGCACCCTTTGCATTCTTCCTGAAGGAGAAATATTTGTTAAAACTCTCAGCCACGCTTGCTCAAGAAATTGAAATTTTAAGAAAATATTACTGCCAGTTCAGGGTTTGGACAAATCCTTCTCATTCAGAAACCATCTTATCACATCCTTGGTATGGCTCAGGAAGCTACCTGAAGAATTATAATTTACTTTGGTAAAAATCTCCAGAAGCTACTGTCAAGTAACTTCTTGTAGTTACTTGACAAGTAACCAGATCCTTCCTTTTACATCTTTTGTTCACTGTTAAATGCTATATGCATTGCTTCATTCTTCCAAACCTTAGCTGCTCGCAATGAAGACTTCCAGTGAAAGGCCTTAGCAGGAACTGACCTCTGCTAACTGAAGTGGTTAATGTTATCACTAGTGCCTGACCACTTTGCAAGCCTGCCTAGCTCAAAAGACCAGAAATGAATATTAATCAAGCACATGGAATATTTTCAGTTTCAGATAACCCATGAAAATGCATACTAATTTTTGTGGGGTTTGCTGATTTTTTTGGTTTTATTAAGTATATCTGGTGGAGCTCTATCTAACCAGAGATAAATGACTTCACTGAAAATACACAAGACAACACAACAATGACTGTTGACGTGGTATTGTTGGCAAATTCTTTGGCTACATTTCTTGTACTGGTTTCATCCCACCTAAAGTAATGATGCCTGTGAAGAACAGCTGTAATCAATACCATTACAGACTAGACTTTTGATACACACACTTTTCTAGACAAGGAAGGAAATCATTGAGGCCAGAAGAGAAAAATGCCAGAACTTCCTGAATTCTGAGGCAGTCAGTCTGCAACATTGGCAGATGATCCATATACTTATGGACCAGACGAGATGTTATTTTCTCTGAAGTTGTCATCTGCTGACTTAGCTATGTTTGCCATGGAGACTTTGGGTTACCACGCTTTTTCTCAATCATCTGAGGGGACAATCCAAAGCACTGGGGACAGATCCAGCAACATATTCAGGCCAGTTCCTTCTTTGAGCTCTGAGACCAGCTTTTCCTGCAGCATTTCAGTGAAAAAATGCTTGTTTATGCTTTTCCTCTTACAAGCTGAACTAAGTACAATCATTTGGGAGACAGAATCTTGAAGGCTATAATTAATTACCTTCAAGTTGTAGGTAAAGATGTAGATCCTTGACTGTTGAGTAAGCTAACAAGGAGATATACTGTAAGTCACGCTGCATCAAAGTAATGTAAACTACTATTCTGAAGAAGGGAGAAGAGAGAGAAGCTGAGAAGACCTATGCTGGTACTTGCCCAAGTTACCTGTACACATTATTTCAGAAAAAAAGTAATTTCAGAATACTGCATGAACCCTGTGTTAAAAATCAGGGCACTGAAAATGCAAGATTAGAATGAATAGTGTGTCAAGGAATCATTTTTGTCTTTGGTTAAATAACACAGCCTGGAAAGATCATGTTGGGCTGAGGTCTCTTCAAGGTTGATGTGCTCCAGATCTTGTGACTCCACTAGAGAAAAGGAGAAGAGGTTTCTTTCAAGTTGAGAAGTGATCTTGCACCAAACCATTTGCTATTTTTCCCTGAGCTCTTAAAAGAGGTAGAATTTCCAATTAGTAGAAATAAGATTAAAAACTTTACACTGGTCTCATCTTACTGCTGAAGTCTCATAAAGATTCCAGTACTGTATACACGACATAGACACTACGTATTTGGCAAAACAGAGGTGACAATTAGTCTCCTAATTCCTTAAGGTCAAGTAAACCACATTTGGGCATCTAAAGCACTGCTGAAGCAGAAGATATGAAGGTTCAAGACAGTGATTCAAAAAGAAAAAGTCCTCACCCCTCTTTTGATTCCTAAAAGTCTGTCTGTACCTAAGCCTTATCCAAAGAAAACTTACTGGGGTGGTAAATTCTGTGTTGGCACAAATGGCCAGAGATAATTATTTTCTTACATGACCTGAAAATATGGTATAAATCCCATCTTCCACCTAAGATTCCATCTCTATCCTAAGATTTACAAAATAGGCATGCCTCTTAGGAGACCCATCTGAAGGCCTGATCTGCACATACTGCACACACACTGAATTTAATGAAATAGCAACAGCAACTGCACAGCAGTGGCAGCAGTGACTGATCACTGTTTATACAATACTTTTGCTATCAGGATAGTTGCCAAGTAAAGAGGAAACAGAAGATACTTTTAATCACTCAAATGTTCTCAGCGAGATGGAAGACAGCCCAGCTTGTCTTTTCACAGGATTGAGACACTTGGTAAAGGTGGTGTCCACTGAAAAAGTGAACAACCAGAAGGACAGTCTGAGATAAGCACAGGCAGGAATCTCCTCACCCAGTGACTTTTGTTTTGAGCTGCCTGGTGGTGCCCAGGCAGCTTCTGGGGTCTCTGATCTCCCTCAGGAGCAGAGAAATGAGCTTTGGGTGCTGCAGAGATGGGTGGCATAGCCTTCAGCTCCAGTCTGGGAGTTGCCTCCAGGATCTCCATGTAGAGGAATTTCTCCATTGCATCCTGCCAGTCAGTTATGGGGGAAAGACACCCTGAGGCAGAGGTGGCTTGGGGGTAAAAGTCGCTGGTGAAAGCTGCACACCACAGCATTCTTTCGCCTGTTAAAATGAGACCAATGAGCCACTGAAATAATCTTCCAGGGAAGTGGTTGATGCTCCAACATTGGACACTTTTAAGATTCAGCTGACACAGTTCTCAGCCATCTTGTCTAGACTGTGCCTTTCACAAGAAAGGTTGGACCAGACAACTCTTGAGGTCCCTTCAAATACGCTCTTCTTTGATTCTGTGATTCTATGATTAACTCTTATTTTTTCCTTCATACAAAGTTGTCTTGTTCAAGGCAAGAAAAACAATGCACAGACAATACAAGAAGCTCTGGTTTCACAGCCTTTTGGGCACAGTGAATGCCCATGCTTGGGTGCTGCGGTGCTTCAAGGTGCCTCAAAAGACAACACCGCATTGGCAGGAGGTGTTAAACAGGCCTGGGGGCTTCCCAAGTTAGCTGAACTTGTGTTTTGCTGCCACAAACAAGGTGCCTGCAAAAGCCCTGGTGGAATTAGTGTGTCTGAAACCATGGCATTCTCAATATTTCTGCCTAGAAAGCATACACTTGAAGGAAATCATACAGAAATTGAAATATTTAAGGTCAGGCCATATTTCCATAAGAGTCAGTGGGATAATTGACACAGACTTTTAAAAAACAAGGATTACACTCTAAATAGTCTATTTATGAGGAACAAGTGATATTTTAATGTACCAGTATTTTTCCACTGTTTCAGGAAAATTATTATTAACTGAAGAAATCTGAAAAAACCCAAAATGTTGAAAAATGCTTAATTGCCATAGCAACACCTGTTTTACCATTGAATATCATAACTCCAGAGAGATGCAGAGCTGCCATGATCAGACAGCTTCTTTTAAAATATCCTGATTGCTAAAATCAAAGAATTTCAGTGCATAATCCTCTTTAAACACAATAACAGAAACAGCTTCCCTCAGTATTAGTCACAGTGTGCCAAGTGATTTTCCACACCTTTCCATACACAAACAGAGATCACCTTCACTTAAAGCTATTAAAGACCATTTTTGTTACAAAACAAAATATAGAATCGTGTTAAATAACAAATGATACTGCAAGATCTGAAAGGAACATTTTCTTTCATGACTCAGTCTCACTGAGGGAGGCAAACAGTCTGAGTTGACTCTATATCCTACAGATGTGCACTGTGACATTGACGTACTGCACAGTAGACAAATATTAGGAGCCCCCCAAAAGCATAAAAGAAAATAAATTTGTCATAGTGTTATTACCAGTGAACTTGTCCTGGTTATAGATTCAAAAGTTGATCATCTGCCTCTGAAGTATACTTAGCAAAATATGTGATAATTTTAAGTGCACAAAAGTATTACCGATGTGCTAAAAGCTATCATTCTGCCCCTCAAAGGAAGTGGGCTACCTCTGACCTCAGCAGGCTTTCAATCAGACTTCAGAATTTCTGAGCTGGAGGATTTGTGGCCAATGGGAGCCAGGCAGACTGAGAGGAATAATGCTGGGCAGCATATCACTGCTCCTGAGAAAGTGCCCTGTTCCCCCACTGCTCCCTCTGGCCTGTGGTTCCTTGGAAAATGGATGCAGCAGCAGGTATCTATGTGGTACTACCAAAATCTATTATGATTGTTTTTATTCTAAGAAGATCTATTACAGAGGACAAGATCCACACATTCTTAGCACTGAACTCTTACAACTGATAACAATTTTTTTTAAGCCATTGAAATTTTGTCAACTCAGAGCAATTTTTGCACACTTGATGAAACTTTTGAGAAGAAAGATCATGGAAAAGCCCGACATGCATATGTCTGTTTGTCAGCATGAATTCTGACAAAGTTGAGGACATCTATACTGGAGGTGACAGCAGAGGGTGGAGGTGGAGGGCTGCTTCAGTGGGAGCAGTGCAGCTGTGACATGGCAGGGACATGTTTGCACAGTGCAGTCTTCAAACCCAAATCTTCCCTGTTACTTTTGACTGATGAGGAACAGCGACCCCATTATAACGAAACAATCTCCTGATATGGATGAAGTACCATAGGGGAAAATAATACAACTTTGTGGAGGCAGCAAGCTGTTTTACTTTATTTCTGGCTATTTATAGCTCACTTGGACATTTTGACAATTGCAAAAAATTCTGTAGACTAGCTGTTTAGACACCCTGCTGAGTGTATCCCAACAGAAACTTGAGGGGTCTAATAATTTTCTAGCCAGAGAGAATTAAACTTGTGATTCACTGAAGAATATTAGAAAGTCAGACACTGAATTTTTAAACTTTTACTTTTTGTAAATTATCTTTTAGTTAGATTGTTATCCCGTTTACCCCCTCATCCTCAAGTGTAAGTCAATTCTTTTATATGCAAACAAAGCCCCAAACACCTCACTTAACATTTCAGATTAAGAAATTGTACTAGTACTTAATTTAAAATCTTGAGCACTGGGTTAAAAGGAAAAATGTTTTGCAAGGACCAGTTTTAGCACACTATAGGAATACTTTCATTCAGCCATTACTGTCACCAAGGAAATTGAAGTTAATTCTAGCTTCTACCTTCTCAGATACAGACTTCTGGTAAAAATGTATAGCCTATTTTTGAAACTTCTCTAAATATCTCTAATGACTTTTGTTGCTGCCTAGATCAATTTCCTGACTAGCAGACTCCAAATAGACTGAATTAAAATATGTTTGATATTATGTGTTATTAGTAAGTGAGCACTCTTACCTTTTCAGATAGAAGACATCTTTACAACATTTGCATTTGAAAGGGATGAGTAATTTTCGGCTTTGAGTGAACGTAACTCACATGTTTTCTGCATAATTTTGCATTCCACTTAAAAATTCTCTCTCTCCTGCCATATCTTTCATGTTCCTTTATGCTTAGATTTTTCAGTATCGCTTGCTCTGCCAGTTTGTCCATATCTCTCATGAGTACTGCTTCGGTACTCCCAGAAGAAAGATGAAAGCTCAGTCTTTCTCTGTTTTTCTTCAAATCATTTCACCAATGTCTTCTGGGGATTATCCATGGAAAATAATTTACAAAAAGTATTTATTTGCTACATAAAAGGCAAAATAAAAATAAGGTTTATCTTCTACCTAATTAAAATCTGTGCAAACTCAGCATTAGACATCTTTCTTTTAAGCAAATCCTCATTCTCCACCTTTACGGAGTGCCGTACAAGTGTGTTTCTACACAGAGCAAACCAAAGAAAAACTGTCCTGAACCTTATCCTGCACATTTTAGCTTTTGTTAGAGGAACCATTGCCTGGTGCTTCTTCACTAATGGAAATCGACATTGAAAAAACACAGAAGTAAATAATCTCTTCTGTTTTGGTAAACAAAAGCAACTCTTCAAGAAGGATAACAGATCATCTTATGAATCTTTTAATAGTGGCGCCAATGAAGGGATGTTCACAGCCTAATCATTATAATTATTTGCAACAGTGACTTTTTGTTATTTGTGTAAATGATATATCTGTCCTTTTTCGACCCTCCCCCCCCAGATTTTCCAGTTGCAATTCTGACTTTTTGATTTCTCAAACCTTCATCTTAATAGCAATAAAGATCAAGCTTTGACTAGGAATTTTAAGAAAATGGTTGTAGTGTAGCGTACTGTCTGTGTTTTAGCCAGTCTATAATAACACTAAGTATTGCATACCTGATTTTTGCTATTGTTTTATTGTTATAGGTTTGACTACATTTCTTGTTTCATTTGTCTGAGATGAGTTGACTCAGGTATGAAGAACAATCCTAAAGAGATTTGACCCCTATTCCTTGCAGGCCCCTCTGGTAGCTAATATTGGTGCAGCAGAAGCCTAGCCTCCCTTTTATAAAGTCATACTGTAAAAGACATCAACTACATAGTCCTGTTCAGCTATATGTCAAGAGAAGCAACACAAATTACTTATGAAAGATATACAAACATTCTCAAAAAAATTACTACAGAATTTTTTGTGGGCCACAAATTGAAAGAAGCACTATTCCTAATAGTGTTTTTTCTGCAATTCTTTTTCTTTGTAAAGACATGGAAGTGACAAAGGTGTTTGTTTTTATACATACAGCACTGTATCACAGGATCATAGAATGGCCTGGGTTGGAAGGAACCTTTACTATCATCTAGTTCCAGCCCCCCTGCAATGGGCTGGGACTCCTTCCACTAGAGTGGGTGGCTCAGAGCCCCATCCAACCTGGTCTTGACTTTTCATGACTTCTCTCTGCATAATCTAGTGTAGTCATCAGAAGTCATTACTTTTGGAACAATATTTGTGCATTTTCACTTAGCTAATGTACCAGCAGCATCTTCTTGCTCTGCATTGCTGGGTTAGTTGCACTAGAAACAAGGACAAGAGGCTTAGCTGCACTTCAGTTTGTGTTGCAAGAATCACTACTTTCAAGGAATGACACTGAAGAAGAGCAACCAGCAGAAGCAAGTCTCTAAAGCTGTTTTCAGCATCTCTACTGAAACTATTTTCTGTTACTTCTATTTTGGTAGGCTCAGGACCTATATATCAGCCTGTGATGTGTAAAATCACCACAGGATACCTCTCTTTATTGAGTAATATCTGTAAAGATGCTTTTTTCTAACATTATTTTTCCTTTAGACAAGTTGCCTGACTCACAAAAATCTAAAATTAGCTTTTATTAAGTCTAAGCGTGTCTAATAATCTCAACAGATCTAATGAAATTATTATCTTCTAAATCTTCTAGAAACTATGCTACTTAATTTCAATTTAGATACTTTAAGCAGTTCCTTAAAAGTCATGAAGTTGAAGCAGAATGTAAATTCAAATCAAGTTTTATTGTTTTGATAAGAAATGTCCATGAATATTGTTGTGTAATTCCTAAAAGAAGGGAGGGAAAAAGACACACATAGAAAAAAAAATTGACCAGAAATAATCAGAATCCCAGAAAAAACATGACTTCAATTCAGAGGTTTATCTATTGAGATCTCTGCTTCCCCTACCACTTTCAGGTGATATTTTTCCAGGGCATTTGCAAGATTGTTTAAGGCCTGAAGTCTGTTTTATTGTTGCTGTTTCTTTGGTCAAGTAATTATGAAGCATCCAAATAAAAGTCACTCCTACTTAACAAAAGTGGGGGGGCAGGGGAAAGAAGAAGAAAAAAGGGACATTTTCTTTGCAATTTTATTTAAGAAAAAGAAGAAAGAAGGAGGAAAAAGAGGAGAAAAAAAGAGGAGAAAAAAATGTAATTTTGCTTTGCCAGCCATAAAATAAACAAGTTTTCCTGCCTCAGTGCATCAGAAGATCTCAGGCTTTGCTTCTCTGGGTCATATTTATAGGTACTTTCCTGACACTGCCTTCAACTCAACGTGCACATGGATGCTGTATATACAGGCTCCTCTGGACAAGCCATCCTAGTTCCATTAAGTTTACCACCAAATTTAAACCCATGAGACCACTACTGCAGGTAATAACAGTCACAGTTCTTACCCGTCCCCACTGTCTATCAATATCTACTTGCTCTTCTCATTGAGCCTAAAGTAAGCTTTAGAATGAGTCTTGGTATTATTTTTCTATTAAAATCTCCTCTAAGGTAAACTCTAACACCTCCCAGAAAAGAAAAAAACCCTTCAAATTAAATAATTTTATAATTGCTTCACTTCCTAAGGTTTAGACTACATAAAGTAATCTGTGTAATCTCTCAGATCCTCTAAACCTTTATAATCTAAACTACATTACCAGACTGGTTGATATGCCAATATTTGGTTCTGTAACCACAGTTCTTTTTGCCCATACTGACCGGAAACGCCAGCACTCGGAAGGAACAAGATGGGCTGCTCCTGGACTACTACTGCTTTTAAAGAGTATTTTGACTTTATAAAAAAATGTTACAATGAAGTCTTTATTTCAATGATCATGTACTATTTATTTTCACAGGCATTCTCACACATTCAGTGCATGCAGTCCATGCTTTCCTATGTCAAAATAAAGGGTAAGAACCAGAGGAAAATATTGCCTTCCCTAAGACCTGCTTCTTTCATTCCGAACCCGAGTATTAGCATCCAGAGCTGGGACTGTGCCCCTGCATCTCTCCTCAAGCTTTGCATGCTGCTGAGAAGGTCATCCAAACCACAGTTTTCAAAAAGTGGCCACAAGTTATGCTTTCTTCATTTTCTGGGTATTTAATATGAAACAGCTGTGGATGAATTTGAAGGTATAGTGAATACTCACAACTCCAGGTGGGGGTGATTCCCACTGCATAAAACTTCATAAAAAGGTCTCTTCATTAAAAAATGCTCTGAAACATGATTTTCTAGGTGGCTTTCTAAAAGCAGCGGACATCTCTGACAACGGGATTTTAGCACAAACTATTTCTACAGGAATGCAATGAAGAGAAGTTCACTAACAGCTGTGAATCACTGCAAGTCTGCAGAGATTCTGGCAGTGGAACAGATAGCCATACTAGTATATAAAGGACCCACAGCTCTGGATTAGTAGTCTGCAAGAAATCAAAAGGTTTCACATAAAACCAGTGCCAAAACTGAACCACATCTTCTCCTAGATGTATATATAGTGCTACATGCACAAGCGCACAAGTACACAAGCAAGGAGAGTTGAAGAAAGCAAAAGGAATAAACAAACATTCCAGGCTAAACTATCTGTAGGTATTTTTAAATTAAAACAGTTGTGGCAACACTGCAAGACAACCTCTTTCTAAGAGTTAGCTGTTTCTCCAGTTCAAAAAGCTTGTAAAGCTCTGCCTTCCATATAGCATGAGGAAAGATGGTGTCAGAGTCTGTCCATGGATGTGATATGCCTCACAACTGTCTCCAATGATTGAGGACTGAGACCCCAGTCTCTGAAAGGAGCCCCTGGCCTGGTTGGGGTCGAACACCTGCCAAGTCTTGGAAGACTGCTATGCATCTCCATGGGAACAGAGTGCCAGAACAATGGAACTGGTCAAGCCTGCTTGTTCGAACTGGCCTGCTCGTACCAGGTGTACATTGCAACATGTTTCTGGGCACCCAACCTCAACACAGGAGGTTCCCGCCTTGGCTCTGTGCCCCTTGCCTTCGTCCCCGCCTTGAGTGACCTATAAAAACTCTGGAGACCCCCTGCTCACTTTGTGTACACCCCACTGGAGAAACTCGCGTCTATAGGCATCTTCAAAAGCCTCGAGGACTCGACCCTCCATGTTGGTAGCTATAATCCCCATTCCCTCTTTCTCTGTCTTTCTTACTATTCTCTTTTCTCTCCCCACTATTGCATTTGTTGGCACTAAATAAAGGTGCATTTGTGATTGAATAAACTGAGTTTGTCCCCCGCTGTGTCTTTTGCGCTCTGAGATCCCTAAAACAAACCATCATGAACCCCGCTTGTGTGAGCGGATCGTGACAGATTGGCATTTCCCAGACATTCCAGTATGTCAGGTTATTTAAACACAGCATCCAGACCATGTAAAGAGTGACCACTTTCACATTTCTTAGTCTGAGTACGTATCTATTCTCCTCAGGTAGGGCTGGGGTCTCAGTTCTATGCACACAGTTTCCACCAAAAGGAAGCCCAGCTGTGAATCACAGAGGCCATCATATTTACTTCATAAATGACCAATATTATTTAAGGGATCAAGAGTCACAAGTAGACACAAGCTAAGCCAAGCCAAGCCCAGCTAACCAGAAAGATTTGGCAAAGAGGAGCTTGGATCATAATACCCACCTGTCCCAGCAAGGCTATGGGAGGTTTGGGTTAAATTTTTTTTGCTGTGTGAGGGAATCTGACCTGGTATCTCCCACTTGGAGGTGAATATGCTGATCACAAAAGGTCCTCTATTTTAAGGCACAAGGGTGAGGCATCCCATTATTTCTGTTCAAACTGTTCCACTTTGCATGGAATGAATATTCATCAGGTTCCTGAGAGAATGAAAGTACAGCAATGTGTCTATAACGGGGCTGTTAGGGTGTCTAGTGGGTAAGGTGGGTGAGAGGAATACATTCCTTTGAAATATGTGAGCACACCTGGCTAAGTAGCAGCAAGGACAAGGACACGGTGTTAATGATCTCTGTTTGGGACTGAAGTGTTCACACTGGAGATAAGATGGAACTTGAATGTTCAAATCTGATTGTGGCAGCAGTCCTCAGACGCACTACTGAAAAGGCTACCTGGAAATTAATAGCTGTCTATTTAGTACTGGAGAATGTGAGGAAAATACAGTGTGTAGCTACTCACAGAATGATGAAAAGGCCTCTCCTAGAGCTGCAGGAATAAAATTTCTCCCTCTAAACAAGTTATATAGAGATCTAGGAGTACAAATGATCCTGGCAGAGAAGTAATTAAGTAGAATGACTGCAAAGACCTGATAATAGAATGTCCTATATTCGGCAAAAAGTCATTAATCTAGGTATTCTAAAAAGGAGATTAAATAACTGTTCACATGAACTCTTCTATGAAGGTATTTTCCCCTTTAGACTGTTGCTTTAATGACTGTGTAATTATTGGAATTAATTGGGTTTGAAGGAACACTAGTATTTTTAACATAGGTATTATCAGGTAGTGACAGTCTTATGATAAGTTTGCATTTTCATTCTCAGATGCCTTACTATTGGATCAAACCTTTCAACTGTGGAGTTGGTGAAAAATTCATCTGTGGTAAAAAAGGTGCTCATGTAAGTCTGTTTATACTGACTTCTGCTGGCTTTCCTCAGGAATGAATCTGTCCCACAAAGCTTATTATGAAATAATATAGAGAGATGTTGATGAAGTTACAGTGTATGGGTAAAGAAATTTCTGTACATTGCCCTGCAATGACTTTTCTATAGGGAAAGGCACTTAGGGATGGCTTCTTTTAGGGACAAAATCTATAGAATTTAACAGAAGGGAGCAACACTGTTTTAAGATTCAGCAACAAAAATGCTTTATGGGATCTGTATTCATTATATATTAGGCCATTTGGAATTATACTTTTAAAAATAAAGAAACCGTTACATTTCTAGATTGTTTTAGTTCTAGTGAGGAATGGCACAGCATCCACAAGAATGCGTGGCCAGTTCACACTGATTGAGATCAGTGACTGCTCCACTAAGGAGAAGGATATTCCTGCTCTGAGTGCAGCCCATTCAACTGGAAAGAGAGCAATGTTTTAGCTTAGGAACACCCAGGGGTGCCTGTGCCTTTTCAGTTTAGTCAAAGTTCATTTCAGATCTTCTGGCTGACAAAAAGCAGCAGGTTTGCTTCTGTTTGCATGTATGCAGCCGGTTTGGCACTGCAACTGCATTTTCTGTGGGAGAGCAGTAGCAGCCATTGCCTTCACAAGAGCTTTGCTGTGTAATTAAGTTTTACTAATAAAGACTGAATGTACCAGATTAATAACCTTGTCTCTACACTGCAGACCGGTAAATTATAGTTGAATTTTTGTCTCTCTAAGAATCGTTGCTAGATTCAGAACACTGCTTTGATACCTTTAATTTAATTACCTACAAAAATTTTATGCCATTCATCTTCCACATAGTGCACATTCTAGCCAATGCAGACACACTGATTTACACCAGGTGTGGAGTAGGAAAAATTTAGGTTATATTTTTTCAGGGCACTTGATAAAAAATATCCGGGGCTTTTGTTCCTGCTTATAGAGCCTTGTCTAATCTATAGATTGTGATAAACGTGAACCTTCCCCCTCCAAGGTGTGTTCTTTGTCAGAGCCAGAATTTACATTTGCCTGTTAACTCACTTGGAGACTCATGGTCCTAAAACCACAGAGATGCAGATACGGGAAGGACAACAGGATGCTGTCCTGTCCCTCTCCTGCACTGTCCTCAACAGGTGCTGGTATGAACTGTCCTTAAACACATCCAATAAAACACATTCACACATTTTCTTAAATACTTCAATATTAAATACTTCAACAATCAAAATACTCCTTAAAAACTGCACTAATAAAGCAATTTAGAAATGTTGCAATCGTTTCTTTTTGTCTTTCCTTTCTAGTCTTAAGTAACAAGTGATCATTATTCTATTTATAATGATCTTTTTTTACATACTAGAAGACTCAAATATCCCCTTTTAATGTTCCCTTTTGCAGCCTAAAGGAATGGGATTACCTTTCTTTATGCATTATGTTTGCTAAATCCTTTAGCATTCCTTGCACCATAATTGGATTTTTTCCAAGTCATCTTTTAAAAAATGTGGTGTCTAAAAGTGGACACCTGGTCTGAGATCCAGTTGGCTATCAAGAAGAGCAAAACAGTTACTTCCCAAGGGTTGCATACAATATTCCTAGGAATGTATTTTTGACCAAGACTTTCTCTTGGAAAAAATACTGTGTTGTTACTCATAGCCAATTTGTGATTCACCACAACTCTCAGATCCTTCTCTGTGTAAAGTCACTTCTATTACATATCTATTTTCATGTCTGTTGAATTTTATCTGCTTTTAATTTCAGAGAATATCTGATTTTTTAGACTTATTAATTTCCAGTTTTGATGCTATTATCAAAATGAGAGCAACTTCTCCATTCATATTGACTGTAGACTTTCTAAACATATTAGTTCAACTTCATCAGTCAATCACTAATAAAACCACTTAGAAGAAATGGGACTCCATATGAGAGTTCACATTCTTAATGTGAATCACTGAAAATTATTCTTGGCAGTCACTCCATAATGACGAAGAGGGGGTTCAGCATTCACTTTATTTGGGTATGGGTAAAACACCACCCTGGCTGTGGAAGTGCCTAGCATTATAGTCTATTATGACACCTTTTCCCAACATCCACCTTTCCAGAAAAGTTATGCACTGAGAGGAAGAAAGAAAAATGGATCCAGATCCTCTCAGTCATCTCCTGACAGGCTGAGGCAATGATAACAAGCCAAAATGTAGGAACTTACACTCAAACACACAAGAATTTTATTCTTTTTTTCCCGTGAGTGTGGCTGAACACTTTAACAAGTTTCCCAGAAAGTTTCTGAAGTCTTCAGCTTGATTACACTCATAACCTGAACGGACATGGACCTAAGCAACTTGCTGTAGCTGACTCTGCTTGAGCTGGGGCATGGATTACAGACCTCCTGAGGTCTCTTCCAGCCTCAAATATTCTGCAATTCTATGAATTTATAAGACAGTGCTATTTGTTTTACATGTCCTTCCTTGAATTAAGAGAGTGTTTCGCAAGCAGTTTTAACTTTTCATAACAATAATGTTAAATAACCTGAAGTCATGGTCTGATCTGCAGCTGAAGGTCAGTCTGGGAACAAGATAAGACATTTTGTTGGTCTCTGCAATATCACATGAATGACATGTAACATTTCAAACAGTATTTGAAACTCTGTAGTTGGCTCCTCTGGACACTGAGAGCACATCTTTTTAACCCTAGATCAAAGTCCTTCTCCCAGTCCGAGCACTGGTATTAGTTTCCCTGACACAGTCTCCCTCTTCCCACCATTCCACCTTTAAAAAGCAGCATGTTATTTTTAAGGAAGTTGAAGCCCAGTGCTGACATTATTAGTAAAGATCTGCATCCAAATTCATGACTCATATGACCCAGGGCAGGCCTCTGCAGTCGAATGGGAGTATTGGCAAGCATCACTAGTGACCTGGACTCCATCCTCTGCATTCCCAGAACCTCACAGTCACTTCATTAGTGCCCACATGGATGAGTAACATGAATAGCATGAGTCACAGTCAGGGACTGGATATGCCTCAACAGTCTTTCCACTGTGCCTAGAGTTTCTGAATTAGTCAAGAAGCCCATGTCCCAGCAGGATGGTCAGACGGGCAGATGGATGTCTCTGGCCCCAAGACAGAGAGTCTCTAATCACAGTCATCCACTGAGAAGTTTGTCACTGGAGCAGCACAGGAAATAATAGAATTGTACCTTACTGAAGAGCTGAGCCAAAATGTATTTGTCTTGAAGCAGGAAATTTTCAACATTTATTCCTCCTAAAAGAGTTTACCTTTCTTTTCTGCTGCAATGGGGAATCTTTGGCATCTGAATTCACTAAGCATGGGACCTAACTCTTAAAAGAACCTACAGTTTTCACACACTACTGACTTGGGAACTCATGCGGTGGACAAAATACTCTCAAGCTAGTCTCATAACCTGATTTTGATACTTTGCAGGAATTTCAAAAGTATTCATGCTCCTTTTTGTTCTCTTATTTAACAGATTGGTTTTTAGCACTTTTCTACTTTCATGACAATTTCCGGTCGTGAAATAATGTAAAATACATTTAAATATAATGGAGGGTTTTAAACTCTCTGTTCAGACAGAGTACTAAAACATGGTATAAGCACATGTCCTGAACAAGAGTGCAATAGCAGAGTGTGAGGAAAAAAAAAAAACAAACCGAACACATTTAACACAACTCTTTTTATGTATATTTCTTAGTTATATAGTTGAAATCCACACGATGTCAGGTATGATATACTTCTGTAATAGTGACTTTTCTTTTTCTTTTGTGTTATGAACACCAGTGCTTTTTCAACTATTGGTAAACCTGCTGATAATTTCTTTAAAAGGCTAGAGAGGTCTATTCTGTTAAATCTTCCCTTGGAATTAAAGTGTCCATAAAGGTGTCTCTTCTACTGACAGACCTTCATATTTCCTTGTTCCAAACGGGTGATTCTCCCCAGAAAATAATTATATTATATAGACATGAGCACTTTTATCCTATAGGTGAGATGCAGACAGGAAAGGCCTCATTTGCAAGTCTTGCCAGAGCAGGAGGTATGAGGTGGACACCGGGTAGTTGAGTATTTATTGTCTATGCAGAAATGTAAGAACTTGGGGCAATTCACCACTGGAAATTAAGGTGCCAAGTGATTGTAGATATAAAGTAGCTCAAGAGGGGTTCGTGAAGCTCTTAATAATATATGATTCGGACACCCTGATGGACATTTAGGTAACAAGCCCTCCAGCAAATCTGGCCTTTTGACCTGGGTATTTCATCATTGTAGCCAGTCTTGAGTTAGATGGGGAAATGGTGAAGAATTACAGCCTGACCGCTGAGGGGAAGTAGTAACCACACCGTATTCAAACCTGCCGCTGTTTGTACCTTCTGAGAATTAATTTTGATCCTATGATTTCAAACTTCTGAAACTCCTGTGTCTCCTACCAAAAGTTATTGAAATGTCAGTTTTGCAAAAATTGGCTGCCTAGAGCTTGTTTTACTAGCAGCATGACCCTCTAGTGAAGTTAATTCACATGATTTTTTCCTGACTTAAGGACCTATAGATTCACATTATTAATTAATACCAACCACATAGCTAGTTTAGGAGCTTGAAAATCCAAACCCACAAGAGAAACACAAAAGCATGCATTTTTTTTCCCCTTTACCTGCCAAAGCTCACAGTAACTGTGAAGATGGAAGGATGTGTGTGGAGTAGCAACAAAAAAAATTAAATAAAACTCTCATTCCTGGAAATATATTTTAAAGATGCTTCTGTATTACTGCAATAAGCTCTACAGCTAACTCCCTCCCAGTTCCAAAAAAAAAAAACCAAAAAAAGCAACCAATCTTGCACATTTCTTACTGCAAGTCAAGATTTCCATGAGGCATGTCTTTAAGTGCTCATATACCATTGGTTTCTTGCAAGTTATATTGGGCCAAAGCAATTGCGCATTTCTAAGATAAATCTACTGCTATAGCATTGAAGGCACAGCCCCACTACCACATAGACTTTACTTATTTCAGGAATCAAGAGTTTTTAAGAGCTCCCCAAGGTTAAATTCAGCATCCTGTGTGCAAGCCAAGTTGCTATGGTGACATTGCTTCATACTTGCATTACTTACTTGTTAATATAGGCCTTTGGCCTTCTGTTTTCTAATTGCTGATGGATGAACTATCAAACTGCCTTACATTAACAGTACAAAGGTGATGTGAATCATATTTCAAAACACCAAAATAAATGTGGAGCAGTTAAACCTGAGAAAAATGCATCATCTCAAATCCCTCTGTTAAGAGAGATTTGAGATTTAAGCACCTTTTAATTTGAAGCAATATTGTTTTGCCCTATTAGACTCAAAATATGTTCCAGGAGGTAAAGATGGAGGAAGGAGTTACATTCAGAAATGCAAGACATTAAATGTCAGGAAAGTATATCATTGTCATCCAAAAACAGCAGGAGAAACAAATTATTTCTAAGGTTCTGGTCTCCGTCCTGTGTGTTGTCTTGGTCTCCACCCACTGGGAGTTGAACCTCATTGCCTACTACTTATAGGCATAAATTAAAATATTATGTTCCACCAGATACATATAATAATAATAATAATATTTTTCAGTTGCACATTGTTTATCTCTTTATTTACAATTTGAACAGTATGATGCTGTTGCCGAAAGCTTTCCAAAAAAGCATTATATTCCTTGGCTATGGCTCTAATAATGATGTTGTGAGTAATGATTGTAATGATTTAATGCCTAACCTTCTTTAGGCATTAAATAAGTATAAAACTTCTGGATAGGGATCTTAACAGAGATCACAGCTCTTTTCACAGAAGTAGTTGGTTGATTTTTTTTCATCTCTACTAGAAACAATCAAAGATATGTGAAAAGTTAATATGTTCAAAAACCATTAGGCCTGTGGTTTCAGAATTTGTATATTGGCAGATGGAGCAATTAAGTAGTCCTAGAGCATTGTTAAGCCGCAAAATATAACCAGAGTAGATGCTTCTCAAAGATCCTTTTATACACAGTGAAGAAAGGCTCTGATTGCATTTTTACAAGCTCCAGAACATGCTGTAAGTGAAGGTTTCTCTTCTTTCTCTTTTCAGCATTTGGGCTTTTCCCTTAAGATTCTGTGTCACTCAGCATCTTTTGCTATCCAATGACTTCTGACTAAATGCACGCCAAAAGAGAAAAGCTGAGATTCATATTTCATTCCTTATCACTTGACAAAAAACTATCCTGAGGCAACACTTTTTTTCCTTTTTTCTGACATTCAGCATGTTGCAGTGTCACCATCAGCATGTAAAACCATTTTGGGTACAATTATGTTTCACCCGATTAGGTGTATCAAGACATATTTTTTCATTTGTAACAACAAGTATAATGTACTAAATATTTTTCAAAAACTTTATAACTTTCTTCTGAGGAAGCCAGAATTTGGGCCCGGAACAGTAAATGCTAATCCATGGAAGAGGAACAAAATGAGGTAATTTATACAAAAAACCCTTGACTATTCTGTCAAGTTCATTGAGGTGAAAAGTGGCCTTAAATGCTGATGAGGTCAATATATTCTTATACTCAGAATGCTGTTTATTACTTTTGCTGGGAAGACTAAGCCGAAGATAATTTTTTTCTTAATTTCAAAATTTCTGTAGTTAATGGTTATAAGAGAATAACTTAATACTGTCCACTCTTTTGTGCTGTTGAAGAAGTCTCTTATACATTTAAAATCTTTTGGGAGGTTTTATTCATGGATTACGAAGGGAGTGGATAGACTGAGATAGGTGATTCACAATAGCTCAAGAGACATATTTTCAGGAACTAAATCTTTCAAATACTGCAGATTTCAGTTTTCACAAGAGCATCTAGTTTCATCCTTTAATGTACATTCCTATGGAGACCTGAGGAATTTGCAGTTCAAAGACCAGCAAAACATTTTCTGTGTAATATGTGACCACATAGATCCTAAACAGGAATAAATATTTCTTACTTGAGAAAGGAAAAGTAATTATGATAGTTACAACTTTCAGCTGCTGTCAAGTGCCTGATGCTTGTACATCACATACTTCAATATAACACTCAAACTTCTGAAAGCTTCATAACCTTGGTTGCAAGTGCCTTGTAGTAGCTAATTGAAAGGGATGCTTAAAACAGTTGAGGCTAGTTAACTAAGAAAAGTGTCAGGCAGTGAATGGGCTATTTGCTGGGTGGGGAATGAGCATGTGTATGCAGATGCAGTAGTATCACTGTACCAATTAAGGACAAGGTTTGGAAATTAGCCATCCCAAACTGATCATCAAACCCTCTAGTCTCTAGAGTCATAGTAATGAGATGCCACTCAAATCCCACGTTGATACATGTCCACAGTAAATTTAAGGTGCCTTGTACAGAATGGCTTCAGGACGAATTCTACAGAATGCCAGGGTAGGAAGAGAATTTTACATCTCACTACAGTTAAGATTTGCTAGCAGATTAGACAAGCCATGATAAACAAGTCATGTTTACCATAAGAGAGAAGATGACTGTAAAAGGGGCATTAACATATCCAAACAAGGAAAAGGAGTCTATGAGGATCAACCTCCATCTTGAAAAACTGTAGCATCAGCAGTCACAAAGGAGGTAGAAATCTCAGTGGAAAACCCAGCACCAATACCTTCCTGTTCCCTTACAGGCATCATCAAAAAGTTTAGAAAGAAATGTACTCACTCTTCTACAGTCCAGCATTAATATACCATCTCCCAGGAATGCAATATTTGCAGATACTATGTGCAAATTCTACTTCATACAGATCATATGGACAGGGCAACTATTAGTGTTTATGGCTTGAAGCTAGATTACTTCCAGACACAAGCTTAGGATCAATTGATGGTTTTCTTTAACATTTCCAGCTAGGGTCTTATTAAATATCTACAATAGTGAACAGTGTTTATTTGGGCATTTTTAAATTGAGTACTTTTGTTTGCTTGAAATTTAATCTCTCTTGTATTACAAACTCAGAACATCTGAGTAAAACTAAAATATATCAATCCTATAAGAATATGTGAATCATTAGTATCAGTGTCCTGGGCAATATGAAATGAAAATACATTGCTCCAGAATATTAAAAAAGTACCAAGGTATTTCTCTGTTGAAATATTTTGGGAACTGGATATGAAAAAGTGCATTCTCAAGACCAACATTATGCATACAACTTTTATCTTGCACAGTGCTTCCTGGGGAGAGAACTGAAAACTTGTGTGTTAGAATCATAGATTCATAGAATCACTTACTTGGAAAACACCTTTAAGATCTTTAAGAATCCAACCACTAATGTAAGATTTCCCAGTCCCACTAAACCATGTCTCTAATTACCACATCTATTTTACAGAAAGGACACAGACCTGTTGGGGTGAGTCCTGAGAAAGGCCACCAAGATGATAGAGGGATAGAGCAGTTCTCCTATGAGGTAAAACTTGGGGGTTCAGCCTAGAGAAGAGAAGGCTCTGGAGAGACCATATTGTAGCCCTCTAGTACTTAAAGTGGGCCTACAACAAAGGTGGGAACAAACTTTTTAGGTTTTCAACTAAAAGAGGGTTGATTTCAATTAGGTATCAGGAAGACCTTTTCACAATGAGGCGGTAAAACACTGGTTGCCCAGAGAGTGAGAGATGCCCCATCCGTGGAAGCATTCAAAGTCAAACAGGGTGGTGCTCTGGGCAACCTGATCTCATTGAAGATGTCCTGCTCAAGCCAGGGGTTTGGACTAGATGACCTTTAAAGACCCTCCCAAATCAATCTATTCAGTGGTTTGAAGCCATTTCCTCTTATACTATCAATTGTTTCTTGGGGAAAGAGACTAACTCCCATCTCAGTACAATCTCCTTTCAGGTAGTTTAGGAGAATGCCTAAAGGTAATCACTTTCAGGGCTTGTAGGGAGATTGGTGGGTTGAGCTGTAAGTCTGTTGTAGGGATACTTAACCTTTTGCAATTTCGGGGGGGGGCGGGGTGGGCGCAGTGTGGAGTGACATTAGAGATTTGCTGCTCCTAAATTTAGGCTCCAGCTCTGAATTTTTTTGGCAGAATTGACCTCTGTATTGACGATACAAAAATTAGGGAGAAGATATCTTATTTCAATGGACTTAATTATCTTCAACTGGTACCAGATGTAAATGACAGATGTAAATAAATATGGTGGTGTGAGTGTCATTCCAACAGAAGATTATAGTATTTAGAAGCCCTGCAGAACTGTTACTGTTTTTCAATACAAAGTCATGAAGGTTGTCTCCCTCCTTTTTATGGGTGGGCCTTCTACATCTGCCTGGAGTAGATGGCAATAGAACAATGCAGGACAGCTTGAGCAGTCACTGCCAGTGTTGTACCCATCCAACAGATAAAAACAGGATGCCAGTCTCCAGAGTTGTCAGCCTGGTAACTTTCAAAAGCATTTCAAATCCTGACAAAAATAAAACAGCCTTTTTCAGATTAATGCCAGAAATCCTGCACTGTGGTGAACAGGTAGTTCTAAAATAAGACTCCCTGCTGCCTTCTAATATAAAAATAACTCAGTATGTCTGAGTATGCTACAGAAGACAAAGCACCCTAACAGTTTTTTGACATTAACTAGACAATTACTGGATGTTAGATAAAGATGTGTTTTTAATAGTGTACTTAGAGGAAAAGTCATAGGATTAATGTGCACCTGTTCCACATTTTATCTCCCAAAACAACTATTTTTAAAAATTACATGGACTTAATTGATATTCATGTAAGTTCCTTCTCAGTCTCATCAACTAGACAGATGCATCTTAAAACAAATGAAAATGCCATTTGAAACCTACAATTAAATCATCACAATTATACTGCATTAAAATTTTATAGTGGAGAATTTATTACCACATACTATGAAAGATTTTTCCATGTGTTCTACTCTCTTACTTGCAAGACCTTAAGTAACAGAGGACCCTTCTAACCTGGTTATGTTAGGAAAAGCTCCTGAGACCCATTAATGACTCAAAGGCAACATGACACATATTTGAAGAATACCATCAGGACAGCAGCACTTTGAAGTCATTCTCATGTACAGCAATAATCCTTGACCAAAATATTTCCTCTCTAGATAAAACAGACACAAGAAAAGAAAATAAAGAGTATTTACACAGATTTTCTAAGGTCACCAAGGAAGATTGGTAAAGACCTTGGAAAAAAACTTCATTAGTCATTACTCCATCCTTCCTCTCTGATTATGACTTTCTGCTGATAAAATCCTCCTCTAAATTGAATTATGAGTTAATTAGCTTTCAGAAGGCTGACTGAGAAGACTCAGAAGCTGCAGCCTACCAATTTGAAATAGAGCTCTTAAACATAGCATATTAATGATAATACAGAAAGAAAGGAAGAAAGAAAGATTAAAAAAATACAGCCAAGATACTTTTAAATTTCTCTTTCGTAAAAACAACTAGCAATCTACAAATGAAGACAAGTAATTAGCTTCCAAAGCAACAGGAACAAAGAGAGACGAGTCATAGTTTTTGTTTGCTGTTTGACAACAGGGTTAATAAAGAGTAGCATGAAATACTTTGTCCAAACCCATAGCAGGATTGTCACGATTGATAATTAACTATTTTATACTACAAAAGGAATTGCAAGAATATCATTAACATAAAAAAAAATTTGATGCAAACCACTACTCAATTCAAGCAAGTGTTACAAAAAGATAATGTACACTTTGCTGCTGATATAAATGGTGAAGATAAGGATCAATTATAGTTTAATATTGACAGGAGCATCTTGGTCATGAAATGCAAATAGCCCTCTATTAATTCAGAGAAAGATCAGGCAAAAGGAGAATTAAAAGCTGGAAGATCTCCCAGGTATTGCCTGGGAGTAAGAGCTTTCAGTGGAGTTCAAGGGACTGACATCTTGCATGAAGACAAACTTCTGCTGGAACCTGACTTGTGTCTTTAGGATGTATGCAAATGCCTAAGAGTCCACACCCATTTTTCCAATTCAGAGCAGAGCACTGTATCAGCAGGGAGGCTTATGCTTTTAACAGCTTGATGGAAATATTTCTACTGAAGAAGTCTTTTTGCAGAAAATTAGGGCTTTGATTAATTTTCCAAGGTCTGTTTTTCATGCTCCATTGATTTTTCTATGAAATATGAAATATGAAAACCTGAAAGAACATTTTCTCTGAACCTCAAAATTTTATGTTTGGAAACAAAACCAGGTGTCTTGTGAGTTTCATTATTCCCTGTCTTTTCTGAGAATGTTGACCTCCACTGGTGCCAGGAACTGATCATTGTTGTCAGGAACTCCAGTGATCAGCATCATTTAGCAGTAGGTAGATCACACAATACAGGATAAATGGAGAAACTGGACAGAAAAGAAAATTAATGAGGGTCTCTCAGGATTTCATAAAGAAGAGTCCCTTGAATGGGATTCCCTTCTTCCTCTTGGATCATAAGCATGATGCTTCTGTTTGCATCCCTTGACTGTGCCTCAGATAGCTCCATTGTTACCAACAGTCAGATCAGCTGAGGGACCAACAACAAGAGAAAAGACAAACAGGACAAATAACATCTGCACAGCCCACTTTGTCCTAAATTGAAGTGTCTGACTTTTTACCCCCGCTTCAACACCCCCACTTCCATCATGTCATTTTCTCAAGCCCCAGGGATGTCACCTTCACAGGAAAAGGGCCTCGTGCAACCTTCCTAGGAGGTGTTGTTGCTATGTCTATGCTGTGCAGGAACTGGCTGGCCCTCAAGCCTCAGTTATGGAGCTCCTCTGAGATCTGAGTTGTGCAGAAGGGGAGCCCTCTCAGGTGGACTTGTGGTCAACAGAATCTGCCCATGAGGACCTATCAGACACAAAAGTCTACTTCTTTTGGACCTGACACACCAGGTTTGGGATTTAAAGGGTGTTGGTGTAGGGACAGGCAGGATTTACAGGCCCTCTCTGTCATGCAAGAAAAGATCAAAGTTTTAGAGTGTTGCACTAGAAGGAAACCTCCAAATGTTTTGTTGAAAGTTTCATTTTTTCCAAGGCTTAATGCACAATTCCTGCTGGAGGAAACCCCTTTACTATATCAACATGCTGTATGCCTCATGAAGTCTGTTTAGGGACTTGTAAAGAAAAGAATATGTGTAAGTGTAACAAAAAAGTGTTATCACAGCTACTTGCACTTGTGGGACAAAATTAGAGGAAAAAGGCTCCAGGTTGAAGGCACAGTAACTTGGTAATTGAGATATTACCCACAGCATCCTTTAAATAATGAGCAAAATACTAAAGACCGTATTATAAACACTGCTAATTATTTCCTTTGAAGCCTTATGCACGAAGTGTTTAGAATATCAGCTGGTAATGTAGGATTTTTCTGACTGTTTGTATACAATATTCTTTTTGAAATAGAAGGAGAAAAGGAAACAAAGGTTTCATGATGAGAACAAACTGAAATACAAGAACTTCTGTGGGAAACTGAAGGAGTAGCAGGATTAAAAGCAAAGAAATACATGCATCCCACAGATGCAAGATCCTTTCTTGCCTCTGAGGCCTCTCATTCAAGCACTGATCAGGACCACTGTGGCTTTGTTTATGGCATCTAACAAGCTCTAAGCCTCTAGCTGTAGGATTCCATTAGGTACTTTTTAAAGTGCTTTTTGAAGCTCTAGGGAACAATAAAACAGTATTAGGAATCAAATTCAGCTTTTTCTATGTTTGTCAGCACTCCATCTATACCGTTAACGTAGAGGTAAATGTATTTGTAGGTATGGATAGATGTGTGTATATATATGTTTTATGTATGTTGAAATACTTTATTTAACTATAACAGAATTGCTAAGATCTGTCATTTATTTACATTAGAGAACTCCAGACAATTTCAGAAGGACATTTGATGTGATGCTTGTATGTTCTTATTTTCTAAAACTGATCAAATATATATATATATATAATTCTTAAAATTACATTTAACAGTCATTCATAGCATCTTAGCTTAAATGAAGTAGCTTCTTTTCCATATTTAAGGGCTTTGGAGGAGTTTTTAAGAATTTGAGGAAGTGAATGGATTCTTTAAGGTTTATTTTAGCACCACTGGAGCTAATAATTTCCCATCAGCCTCAAATCTGGAGGACTGAAGTCTCAAAATTCAGATGGCTTACAGCTGTCAGCTTGCCCTCTAGTGGTACTTCTTTAAAGCCACCGGTGATGAAGAAAACAGATGGTCAACAGAATTTTAAATTTATGAAAAACATAAATTGACTTATATTGCTGCTGGAGAATCAAATAGCTATAAAAATGCCTAAATATTCTAATTTCCCCTAGCACAGAAGGCAAAATAAAGCTGTGACACAAACTCTTTTACACAAAAGTTTGAAATTGTAGCTTGGGCAACTCAGGTAGCTTGATTTATTTCATTGTTACACAGTACCCCCATTTTTTTCAACTTCTTCTCCAGTGTTTCAATGTCCTTCATCCCTGATAAGAATATACTACCATTTTATTTCCTGGGCACGGACTATGGACTTGTTGGATCACTAAATATCACATAGTTTTGCAAGGACTGGGAGCAGAAGTTAAAAACCCATCCTGACTACAGAAATTTCTGCCTTTGGTTTTCTGCAGGTACCTACCTCTCTGGCATGCATAGAGATAATGCTGAAATTCAAAACCTCCAGTAGAGTGGAGAAGACAGAGGTCTTCCCAGGCTCATGAGGAAAGAGGTGGCCAGGTACCGTTAAAGAACTTCTAGTCAGGCTGAGCTGAAGCTGATTCACAGCAAAATAAAGGGATGCAGCACCGATCGAATTCATTTCTTACGTCACTTCTGCAGTATGTTACATGCTTATTATCTTTTTGGTATCTACTTGCACTGTTCTGCAGGTAAAAACGTAACAGGCTGGGGGAAAATCAAGAGAAAGACAAGTTATTCTTAGGCACAGAAGACACAAGAAATGGAGGGTGAAAGTCTATAGCCACCTAGGAGTTAAATATCTTTCTTATGCCTTGTCAAATGTTTCTACCTGGTTTTCCACTGGAGTAGCATAATCAGGCAGAGGTTTGGAGAGCTGATCTAACTGCAGCCCAACCCAGCACATGAGCAGATGATTCCTTTGTAACTAAATTAGGTCTTCAGGTAAGTCACAGGATTGGTTTAAGACAGGGAAGAGCTTCCCTGAAAATCTGGACTTTGAACAGCTTCATCTGCAAAGCTGCTGACTGCAAAATCTAGCAGGTCTGTGAGAACTAAACTTGCAAGAGTCTACTGGTATAAGGTATTTTCACTTTTATGGATTCAACTTAATTAAAGAGTCTGATCTGTGCAGTGTATTAAGCATGCGTGCTTAGCAATTCTCAAGGCCAGCAACTTAAATCCATTGAACCACTCCTTAAAATACTTTTACAGTTTTGTCTGGACCAAAATTGAAGTATGTTACTGTTGGAGGCAATGCCAGTGTATGCACTTTATATATGTGGATGTACATGCATACTTATTTTATGCATAAGGTATATATGTAGATATTATATATGACATAAATATATACAGAGAGAGATATATAGGTATACATAGATATGAACAATTTGTCACGGTGAAAGACATTTCGGTTGTTAGAAAGTTCAGGTTCACCTTTTGTTTCCATGTAATGGTAGGACAGTCAAAAGTTTAGTTAAAAAGATTTTCAAACACTTGTCAAATACCAGTCCCACAGTGAAGATAGGACTAGTGGTATACATGGATAGAAATAGCCCCAAGCATAAGCATTTGTCACCCGCTACTCTAGCCACTGACTTGATCACGGAGTTTCTTGCTCATATTCTGATGTAACCTGAGCAGTCCCGGTACGACTTATGCTAAGAGACAGGAAGGTATCATGCAGTTATCTACAGGCTCTGAATAACAAATATTCTTGAACAAACAAATTATATATTGAACAAATTATATTCTTGAACAAACAATTATATATTAACAAAGAGAAAAGAAAGGAATGGAAGTACTATGTCAAACATGTGAGAAGCAAAAAGGAGATCTACTAAAGTCTGTGGTTATGCACGGCTGACCTTAAGAGGCATCCTAATGATGGATGTGTCTTCCCTGCAATGAGCTGAATTTCATTGAAAGTGCTTAATATGCTTCCTTTTACCTGAACTGGTACTGTAGGAGTACCTCAATTCCAGAAGGACACTAGCAAAGTCACTGTGGTCCGATGGAGCTCAAAGCTCCGTGGATTCTGTGACTCTGAAGGTGAAAACCTACACAAAATGGAATAATGGTCTTGCTTGGTCTTTGCTGTAGGACAGAAAGTGCTGCAGACTATTACTTACCACCTAGGCTTTGACTTGGTTTAAAACTGAAAAGACACCACCAGTCAGTCTCTCATGTCTTGGCCTGAGAGGTAGAGACAGATACAACCTTTGGCAAAGCAAACCCTTTAGGGACCTTTGTTTCAGTTTTGAGGGCTGTGTTTCTTTGAGCAGAGGTAGCCATTATATAGTACAGAAACACAGAACACGTGATTACTGTGTGCCAGCTCCATGGAGAGAGGGTGGGAAGTGTTCATCTGCATATGCTGTAAGAGTTCATTAAACACAGTAAACTGACTGCAAAATTTGTATCATGAAAAGTCAGCATTTCATGTTCTCCTCTCCATTTGAGAGAGACAGAACACTGAATATATCTCAGCAGTCATCTTCTTAAAGGATTCTGTTCACTACAGGGGAAGTACCTGGTATCACTTCAGTGGCGCTAGGCTTTTGCCTTGTGCTCATCAGCTGCTCTCAGGTCCTTAACTCCAGAAATCAAAAAAATATGCTCCTTAACTAGAAGGAAATTTCCATTAAGATCTTACACAACAAATCTTCACCACTACATTTGTTCTATGTAACTTATGCACTTGTAGAGTCATGTAAGCGCAAGACAAAATATCAGAACAGCAACCTCCAAAATCACTGGGAAAAAATAATTGAATTGTCAAGAAGCAGGATTTCATTAACAGCATCATACAATAAAGCTTTACCATCCAGTTTGGGTGTTCTGAGGTTACCTGTCATTTAACATTTGAACTATGTCAGGAGAGTGACAGTCATTCATATTTTCACTAAGTTACTTCCTCCAAGACAAGTCCTTAAGTGAGTTGCCTTCTCCTGCATGTACTTGCAGTATATAAAGTATTTGCAGTACATAATGTATTTGCAGTATATAATTATTTTAAATCAGAAAGAATACTATGGCTTTGTGCATCCAGTCATCTTGGATTTCAGTGAAAATTACTCAGATTGAAAGGGATGTGTTATTGTAACTCACTCCTGTTTATATGCCCCAAAATATCACCCACTGTGGGTGGCGGGGGAACCTCCACCATCATGCTGATTTGTTCTGTTACTACATGTTCTTTGAGATTATCAACAGCCTGCAAAAAATGAATTTGCCATATGTCTATACTCAGCCATCCTCCATTTGGTTGAATGGACAATTCCTATTTTATAGAGATCTGGATTTTACTCTCTTGAATCATGCTGAATGGAGAGACTTAGTACCCAAGTAAATCCAATGATCTAAAGCCAAGCAGGACAAATTATGATTATCTATCTGGCCTTCTGCGCCACATAAAATTCTATGTAGTCGTAGCTCAGTCAATTTGTGTTTGAGTCAGGTTATTTTAGGAAGCTCTCTGCCCTTTTAGTCAGCTGCAGAGAGCCTGAAAGTAAGGGGCAGATCATCAAACATTTTTCTAAAGGAAATGGAACAAGCAGAAGACATAACTATGCAGTCTCACCCATAGAAAATTACACTTTTAGGAATGCTGGGATAATTCAGAGTTTTTGCAATAGTGCATCAGGTTTAGAATATATCCTTAGCTACTGTTCAATGCTGCTAAAGAATTTCAGGTTCTCCGTGTATCCTCTTTTCTCTCTTCCGCAGTCACATGAAGACATAACATTTTCTATAAAGTAAAGGAAATGATGAGTACAAAAAAGGTTTGGCATGTCAATTGAGGGCAGTCAGACCAGCTGCCTGTGGGAATACTTCTGGTCCCTTCACTAATTTGTTGGGGGGCAGACTCCCTACAGTCACTGTGAATGCCTTTTCTAGTCTGACATTATTACATAAAGCACAGATACAAATGTGGCTTTATTATCTAAAGTTACAGGATACACCACATTAACTCTTACTTCCTACCAGATAAGAGAAGCTATAGCCAAATAAGATTGACCAGATCTTAAACACAGCCACAGTAGGAAGTCCAGGTTCTGGCACTATTTCTCAGGTTTTTGTGCCAATCTTTGATGATATGAGATGAGAATCTCCTTTTCCATGGTTTTTTCCTATTTTCTTGTACCACATCCATCACTACATGTAATGCAGAATTAGTTTATTCTGTCAAATCAGGACATTATCACAGTCTGCCACAGACAACTATTGTCATTTTGAAATTCCTGCAGGTCACTCAGACCTGCCTCACTCCAGTCAATATTATCACTAGTCTATTTTCAAGGCAAGTAGTATTCTTTTTTACTATAGAAGATTTTCTTTGGTTCCACACTCATGAACTTCCTTAGATGTCAATTTTACCTGAATGACAATGCCTGCCCTTGACCCCATAAACTGCTATTGTGACCCACAATGTGCTGCAAAGCCTTTCAGGAACCTCCACCTAAAACAACAGACACATGAACTGCAGGCTGCACCTTGATATGGGACATAGCTTATGAGAGCAGTGGGTGCAATTTTAATGGTGCAAGGCTTACCTTCAATCTTCTCTCTGCTCACCATACAAGAGTGAGCCAGCTAGAAGAGAAAAGCAGCTACACAAGCAGAGCTTCCTCATGGCTGCTGGGGGGAGCCAGGGGCAGGGAAAGAGAGATGGTCTTTTACTAGGGGATGCTACCTACACTCCAAGCACAGAAGCAAGGATCCACCAGAGAGGGACAAAGGCACCTGGAAGACAGGAAGCCTGTGGGAGGAGGACTGTGGGTGCAAGGAGTTGGTTAAGGAGGGATATGACTAAGCAAGGAAAAGCCAGGTATGGGATTCTGGAGGTGAAAAGTAGGACATTCCACATGTGTCTTTACTGGAGTGGAAATAATTTCTGAGGGGAAGTGGGACAAGAAGCATTTTGGCAGAGAGGTGGAAGACAGAGACTGAAGATCTGGCACGTGCCAAAGCATATGTCCATCTAAACTATCACAGCAAGCAACCTTGGGAATTGCTAGTTTAGTGAAATGACCAAAGAGTAAGAATGACCTCTTAATTTAAATATTGATTCAATGTATTGCCTTGGGCAAGGAATTGGTTAGATGGAATTAATTACATCTATCTACCTATTTCAAAGCACTGATGCAAGGATTAATTAGACATTGTTTGCAGATTTCTTTGAAGATGAAAATGTAGAACTCTACAATTAAATGAAATCATTAGTCATAAGCTTATGTGACTTTGATGTTTTCCAAAAATACATAAATTAATACCATAACATCTACTTCCATTTCATTCTTAGGCATATTTGTAATCCTGGATAAGAATTAACAGTGCCTGTAAAACATTACTGCACAGTGGTAACATGAATGAATTCCATTTTAAAACTAAGGCTACATTAAATATATAAGGTTTAAAGCCATAAGACTTAGCCTTATTTATAAAGCTTCCTGTTGATATTCAAAGACTTAGTGAATCTGCTGTTTTGAATTACTGTTTCACCTATAGAAACCAAATTTCTGGTTGATTTTCAACAGTCAGGAATTGTAGCTGATGTTCCTCACAACAGCAATTAAACTCCACTGAAGAGAAAGGAATTACTGATGTACGTGTGATAAGGATTACAGTCTAGCCTTGGAGTTGTGATCACTCCTGGGGTGATATGATAGCCAATGTGCACCCATTTCACTGTCTTCTCCAGGATGTGCTTGGGCCACAGCACACGGGAAGGGTGATAGGTCTTCCCCATCTGCCACTTTAAATGAATTGAAGGACAGTGATACCCTGTTTGGAACACAGCTTCAGAAAGCATCAGCTATGAAAGATCTACTAAGTCAAAAGATGCTGCCCAATTTTATGTGATCATCTCAGGCCAGATGGGCTAATACCTCTGACAGAATCACATCTTTGACATTCAGTGAGGTTTTTTTTGTTCTGCACACCTATTCACACAAGTGTAACAGAAGTTCTTGTGTGTTTTTTCAACATGGTATCACAGTGCTATCACCATGATATCACACTGAGTCACTTTAACCTATGGCAGTCACAGTTTCTGCTGATACTTGAATTTGTCAACATAAATTACTCTGAAGCCAACATGGAAAGCTGCTGTGGAAAGTTTCTAGGCTAGACTTGTTACCAAAGACTTTTAATCATTTTTTTTTAAATGGAACTCTATAAAATGTTTCTGAAAGGAAACAACAGCTTCTCCAGAGTTTCCTTCACTGTAGGTGTTGCTTAGCATTCACGTAACTACAATGACACAAATAAAGTTTTGTGTTGAATTGGTTGTTTTCCAAACAGCTTCTATGCACTGGTTTATTGAAGTTGATGGGCAGGGAGAAGTGAAAGGGAGTGTTCATTCAGGGTGCAATCCTTCAGAGTCCAGTCATCCTACCTAACTTTTCCCATCTCCTGATATCCATACCATGTCCACAGAGGACCCCTCCGCTGGTAGGAAATCATGCCTAGGGCATTATACTTCTCAATTAAAGTTGCTGACTACAAACAGAAGTTACTAAAATGGCTGAACAGAAACAAAAGATGAATGTTTTTACTTATCTATCTTTTGATCACAGGCAGAGAGCTTCCTTTACTCTATTATGTCAAACCAGTACCTTGACCTTGGAGCTCAGAATTAGGTCTTTATGCAATTCCATCATATCCTATGGAAGTAAATATAAAGAAGAACTCAGCCAGAGAGTAAGTACTTCTTCCTAGTCTTAGCATCTGTTTGGATTAATTCTCACCTCTACAGCTTCTTTTGTTTTATCCTTCTCATCTTCATCTTGACTCTTATTCTCCATCAAGAAACTTATTGATTCTTAATTTATTCAGGAGATAACATTAATACTCACTCCCCTCCAATCTTCATTGCTTTCACCTCATCAAACACATCTTTGTAACACAATTGTGTCATGTTTGTATTTCAAGATTGTCAGAAAGTCTTGAAATATGTTTTAAAAATCACTGTCAGGCAAATTCTTTGAAAGGAATTTTCTTAACCAACAGCAATGTGCTGTTTTACCATACCAAATGCATTTTGGATATTAACAATACTATGAAGTTTTATAAAAAGATCCTCATTGTTTATGGAAGTTGCTATTCAAGTGACATTGCTCATTAAATTTAAGTAACCACAGCTCCTAGAGTGAAATTGGGAAATAATAATATTATATAGCATCTGAAATAGATGAGACTACATACATGTAAAAGCTTTGCAATTTAGTAGCATACTTGCATTTCTAACACAGTGATAATGCTTCCTAGGTACGGAATAGAAATCGGATTCAAATCATCATGGATTTGTACATGAACATAATGAACACTGAGTATGTTCTTTGACAAATAAACATAACATCTTCTTGCCAAAAAATAGCAATGCTTTTTAAAATTATTTCCTCTTTAACGCAGCCCCTTTTCCATGTGCAGAACAGATCATCTCCTGTTTAAATACCACAATCGTGACTACAAAATACCAGAGTCAGCCAATACTAAAAACACTTACATGCTGTATATGTTCATAATAAAGAACAAAAATATAAAAGCACTTGCAAAAACAGATTGTGCACATTAGCTTCAGGGCAGCAGAGACTTCCACAGTGACAGCCTTATCTTGGTACTGTGATTTAATTTGCAGTGCCCTTTTACCAAAGAGTTGTACCTGCCCTATCACTTATTTGACACAAAAGAATTGCAAACCATTTTTGAAAGACAAACACCCTAATACATAATGCCAGTATCACCAAGAATGGCAATGAATATTATTTCCATTCTAATTATTTCTTTTGGATGCCTATATTTATCTTTTTGTTTGTTTGTTTGTTCAATTATTTAAAGTCAGACAAGTAGGTGAGGTAGATAACAGTTACTTACGTCACATGTAGCATCCATATTCCATTCTGGAACTTCTCTTTCTGAGGCTGAAAGAGAATGAAGGTGATTAGTAAAGTACTGAAGTCTCTGGAAAGGACATGAGAAGGGGCAAGATGGGGAATGATCTCACATATTCTGTATCAAATTACATGCTTAGGGGGAAGCAGGGGAGCCTTCCTCAAAGATCAAAAGTGTGTTGTAAAATAAACTGTTAGAAATTGCCTAGAACATAGTTCAGAAATCTGATTTTTTTTCTACTGGTGGTGGAACACACCAGCCCTAGGCAAATTACTTTTCTTTGCATTCTGTATGTAAAATACTATAGGATAAAACAGAATAGATTATTTTCAGGTGGAAGGGAGCTTTAATGATCATACAGTCTGTCCAACCACTTCTGGGCTGAACAAAAGTTAAGGGTTGTTATTAAGGGCTTCAAAATGGAGACATGAATACTTTCTTCCCTCTGCACTTTTTCTTGACTATTCACTATGCAAAGCAGTTGTAGCCAGAACTTTTCCTCTCTCTTCACATGCCTGTGTAGAGGGTTTACCATAATGAGGCCCTAATATTGACTGATGCCTTCTGGAGTCACTGTAATACCAGTATTTAAAAATTAGCTAATTTCTATTTATAGTTCCACCACTGAATTCAAAAGAAATTCTGCTATTTCAGTGAACATCGATGTATTCCAATTTGCAGATTTAGTTCATGATTAGAATAATATTTACCAGTCATTATGAGACATGGTAATGGTTAACTAAATGGAAAGAATAATTTTGGTCTCTATAATAAATGACACATGTGACTCTCCAGAACATCAATAACAGCACCATACCCAGCAGAAATTGAGTAAAATTGAGTAAAATATTTTTTTTAAATAGCATTTTATTTGGAAATTTTATGCCTTCAGGATGGGTTCAATATTCAGTGACATATATTTTTGTCAATGACTATGAAGGGAGTGCTTATGAATGGTACTTCACTCATTCCTCTTGCCATTCAATTAGGTCTGGCTGATACATTAAGTGTTTTTCAGTAAGAACATAAAACACCAGCATGGATGGCTTTCAACAGCATTAATCAATAATGCAATAGCACAGCAGATGATAATGAAAAGGCAGAAGTTACCAGTGGTTAGTTAGCACTGTGCTCTCCGAGACACTGCTCTTCTCTCACGTGAGACACTGTGCAGTGATGGTAACCCTTCTACACCAGAGCCAGGTAAGCAGGTAAGACTCCAACAGAAGGACACTTCTCAAGGCCTTTTATCATTGCCCCCCTCAGCTATTACAGCACTGGAGAGCCACAAAACTGACCAGTACTTTCAGGTCAGGCATTAGATGTACCAATTCAAATAGCCCAGAAATTTTACAGAGTTTATCTGTGTCATCCATCACTCCAGAGTCACAATTAGGCCTTGGACATGCGATCATGGTAATCTAAGAACAATTTTTTTTCTGCAATTAAAAAGGGGAAAAACCCCTAAGCACTGTGCAACTTGCTATGAAGCTGATCTGCCTCAAACAAAAAGCTTTACCCATGACAACATTTCTTCAAACAAGAACTTAGAATAAAATTCCATCTTGTCATGATTCAAAGCCCTGGGGGGTTTTTTGGTTTTTGTTTGTTTGTTTTTTTTTTCAGAAGTGTTCCCCAATTCAGACCAACTGTACAAACAGAAAGCCAACCAAAAGGCCTTCTCCTGCTGTCTCTTGCTCTTACATCTATTCATCTCTGTAATCAGAATTCCTCCTTCCTCTCCAGATACCCCTGTGCTGGCTGCAGCACAGATTCCAGGGTGCAGCATATAGAGTTATCTTCTTCACACCAAAGGCCTCAGTGCTGAGCCTGCCATTAGTGTCAGCAGCCCACCTGAGTGAATCATGAGCTACCACAGCTGGGACAAACAAGGTCCTCAGTAAAGCTCAAATTATCTCACTGAAGCTGTTTTTATTCTCCATATGTTAACCAACCTCAGTATCTGAACAATAGCAGATAAAAAGACTCATCACTGGAAGGTGTCACAAGTGCCAGCAGAAACATGAACCAGAGGACATGAAGAGAGTGCCTAAAAGTACAAGCATGTACTCTGGCAGTGAACAAGGATGCCAGCTGTGATTACCAAGGAGATCCTGGAAGTGATAAGACAAAATACCCAGCTGAAGCAGTAGCTTGCAAAATCCTAGGCTAGAAATAATGACTAAACAGACAGCCTGCTTCAAGGCCCTGAAGAAAGAATAGTAACTGCCATCCTCATGTGCCACCTCTCTTCATTCTGTTGGTGCAATTCTGTTTTTTGTGCTTCAAGTTTTGCTTTTCACGGCATACCCCATTGATATGAAAAATAGCCTCCTGCTGCCTTTTATCCGAAAAAAACATGGTGACTATTAAATGAAAGCAGGTAGTTCTATATATTTTTTTTTCCTGTTGATCATTTTTCATTGACATTTCCAGCAAGGATTTCAACACTGCTTCTGGGCATGACAAAAGCTGCAGGATAGTCTTTCTCCACTTCCATAATTGGTTTAAAGGTTTTGGTGCCAAAAGACTGCTCTGTGGTACAGTGGATAACCTACTTCAAAAAATAATGATGCTATATAAATTACAAAGCAGAAATATATTGATTTTTTTAGTGCAATCTACATTATATCTGGCAGCAGGCAACATGTAAGTCACCTCTGAACAGAGCCCTTTGACCATGTGCTGTTCCTTTTACATGGTGATTATGTGCCACAGAGCATATGAAACAAGAAGTGGAATGGGGTCAAATGGGCATCTCTGCAGAGTATTAAGATAAAGGACTTCATAATTAAAACTGGAAGATCTACTCATCTTAACGCAGACTAAAGATTAGGATCAGTGCTTTTACAGGAAGATGAATTATACTTTGAGAAGAAGGGAATCTATCAGAAGGAAAAGCCTGCTTCATGAAGGCAATTTAGCAAATGCAATTTCAGCTATGACTGTAAAAATGATTCTATGACATATTAGGAATTGTCAGTTACTTGAAGCTTATTATTTATTCTATGTTCAACAGAATTGTCTTTATGCTGTGCTTAGAGAAACTGAAAACAAGATTCCATTTGCTCTGTTATTTTGTCGCAGGTACATGACCCATTAGCAACGGCATTTTTCCTACCGATAGTTCATAACATCCTCTAAAATTATTAGCTAAGAGGATAATGGCACTGAACTTCTACAGCTGTTATCAGTTTCTTCAGGAAAAAAAAAAGAAAAAAAAAAAAGGAGAAAATGGAAAAGAGTTTGTTTTCCTGCCAACAGAAACATGCAAAGTTATTTTTTATGCTAACACATTAAGTAGGGATATTCTCATTAAGATTGCTAGGGTATTTTGCATATTTTAGCAAAAATTGCTGGGGAAAATATGCACTTTCTCATATAAAGGAGCACTTCAAGTTATTTTTTTTAATGTTTCCCATAGCAGCAGCCGCTATCATAACAAAATTTAGATCAGGTGTTTGTGAATGAATTTCTAAAGATAAACAAAAGTACTTTGAGACCTCATGCTACAGATTTGTTTCTAATGCATTGTGACACATTCACAATCTACCAACCCTTTTCAGACTGTTAACTTTCTATGATGTTTTCCAGTTGTTTCATTGCAAACCCCTGTCATTTGATACAATAATATACATGAAACATGGCTTAGACTGCAGCTAGTCACGCATGAGATAAGTGAGATCTTGCTACTTTTCTCCAGCTACCAGAAAAAAAACTATGTCCTTGCATTGTTGATAATGGGCCCTAAGTCTCTACAGATTCAGAGGAGTAAAGCAGAGGTGAAGGGATGTTTGTGTTTTTCCTGAACGTAATCAATTATGTTTAGCCAGCTTGGTGTGTATAAACCAAAGACAAGCTAAAGGGCTAAGCTCTTTCTATGAAGTGATATTCTGGTGAAAATCAGAGAAATTGAAAACTTTGAGTCCCAGAAAGTATTAGAAAGGCTATCGGATTAAGTAAATTAATTGTGTGGGATTTGGGGATGCTTAGTTTTCTTGTGAAGTACATACTGCCGGATTCTTCTTCTTCAATACGTACCACTCCACTATTCCCTACCTCAGATGCTATTTTTTTCTTGAGCAGCAACCAAGGGATGCAATTCTTGTTGAGCAGGCTGACAGATGTTACTAATTTGGGGAGTTTGGTTATATTAAGTTCTTTAAAGCTCCTATTCCAACAGCCATCAGGTGATTACAATACATTTTCAGCTTCCAAGGAAGCTGGAGGAGTAGGTCTTGCACCTTTCTCCATCTGATCTGACAGGGACATGGCTTGACATGCCATGGCACAACAATAGCAGTCAGGCCCCTCTTCCCACAACAGCATCACAAACCCATTTCACCCTACAGCATGGCTGGCTCTATAAAACTTGGCTACTTCTGAGTATCTATGGAAAGCACAGTTACCAGCAGCTAGTGTGGCTTAGGATATGTAAAACTGGGAAGCAATATACAGCGACTAGCAACAAAGCATTTACTCAGCCATTCTACCAGCCTTAGGCTAGATAACAAATTTGCACACAAGTTCTTGCACACACACCTTACAACTACCATTGCAGGGTTTCCTTCCTGCCCTGGCAGACTTTAAGGAAGCTGGAAAGTGTGCAGACACTACAGGGCATAATTAGTTGATCACATATTCTGCAGAAAGTATAACATAGAGCAATCACTTGCCATAGCAACCTTAACGTATGGAGAATCGATTGCAGAAATAAACTGATTTTAATTACAGGAGCAAATGTAATTAGCAAGTAGGCTATATCTAAACCATGTAAGAGAAAAGGAAGCTTTTTTAAAATGGTCTTTTGTTTCTTCAACTGAGAGCTTAATGGGCATTATTATTACTTAGCGTGTCCCCAAGGGTAGCTCTGCAGCAACTGAAGGGAAGGAACGGGCAGAGGGTTGCTAGCTACAGCTTTCTGATCCCAAATGTTGCCAATGTTATAGAGTCACCAGAAATAAAATGTATCTGGTCTAACGCAAGTGTGAACCCGTGAACTATCCGCGTCTGAGTTAGTCACAGTAGGCTCGCTTTGTAAGCACTGGAGAAACACAGGCATCTTTAGTGGGAAACGCATCTCATTCTCTGGAAGAAAACCACTTTTCTGTGTGAAAAAGTGGCCAAGGTGACTTGTTGAGGCTAGAGACGGCGAACTCGGAGGCGCAGGGCCGCTCCCTCCCCTCCCCTCCCCTCCCCTCCCCTCCCCTCCCTTCCCTTCCCCTCCCCTCCCCTCCCCTCCCCTCCCCTCCCCGGAGCGCACGGGCTGCGGGAGGCCCGCAGGCAGCAGCGCCCCCTGCTGGGCGCGCGGCCTCCCCACAGCTTCCGGACTCGGCGCGGATCCGCGCGGGGCACGACTTCCACAGAATAACGGGAATTGTGTGTGCCCCAGGTTGTAATTTAGCCTGCCAAACCTTGCTCCTGAAGGGGAGAGGCAGGCAATCTTTTTTTTTTTTCCCCCCCCAAAATATACGAGTTCAAATTAGAGTTCTCCATTTCCTCTGTGTGTGGCAGTGTTTTGTAAGAAGAGAATAAGAGCAGCGGTGGCTTCAAACAGAAGACAGAACCTCAGGACTGTGAGAAGAAGGGCCAAGCCGCCTGCCCTCAGGAACAGCCTAACAATAGATGAAGCCAGGAATCCTCTTTTCAGAGTTCCTTTATACTGAGAGTACTAACTATTTTTAAGCACCTGGTCTGGCAAAGCCTGGGCAGCCGACTTCAGGAGCCTGGCATTACTCTTTGGGTTTTAATTCTCCTTTATAAAATAAAATTAGGGTTTTTTTAAAAGCCCTTCTCTGATTTTCAGGGACACTCTTAATATAAACAGATGGATCAGAGATTCTTGGCATCAGGTATTGTGACAATGTCCTTCAAGTATTTTAAGGTTTCATCCCAAATCCTTATATCTAAATGATCTCATGTTCTTGGCCTTAAAGAATGTCTCTTTACAGAGAAAAAGAAGAGTATGAAAAGGAAAACGTCAACACCCCCCCACACCCCCACCCCAAACGCCTTTAGCCTCTTACATGAAATACAGAATAATTATTGCAGTCCTGGTATAACTGTTAGTGGCAGTTGTTAAGCTTCTTATAAGAAAAGCTTAAGAGGATGAGAATTATGTAACACCCAATTCCAAAAGTATTTTGTTCTCTGACATCTCTTGTCATGTTTCTGATGAAGGCTGAGCCTTTAGACAAATTCTTCAGAGACTACTTTGGTGTAGGTACCTTCAGAGGTGCCAAAGAACATGTTTTGGGGTTTTTTTTCAGGCTAATTTGCCTTAAAAAAATTAATTTTGCTTTCCCTCTGATTGAGATGGCTGTAGTGTGCAAGAAAACAATTGGCACACTAGAAGAATAAACAATAGCATTCTCCTTTCCAGAAACTGTATTCTCTGCAAGAATTAAACCACGGGCTGGACACCAAGTTCTAGTTTGGACCTCTTGCTAATTTGTCTCTTTTCCTGAAATAAAAGGAAGTTGGACTAGGACTGACAGGGACAATCTAAACTGGGAGGTTGGGAGGAGACACAGCCAGGACAAGTGACCCAAACTGACCAAAGGTGTATTCTATACCATATGACATCTGCTCTGTACATAAAGTGGGGGGAAGGAGAAAGAGGGCGATGTTCAGAGTGATGGCATTTGATTTTGCAAGTTATTGTTATATATGATGAGGCTCTGCTTTCCTGGAGATGGCAGAACATCTGCCGGCCCATAAGAAGCAGGGACTTAATTCCTTGTTTCGCTTTGCATGTGTGCACAGCTTTTGCTTTCCCTATTAAACTGTTTTTACCTTAACACAAGAGTTTTCCAGCTTTTATCCTTCCAATTCCTTCCCCAATCCCACTGATGGGGAAATGAGCATACAGCTATGTGGGACTTGGTGGGTATGTGGAAGGGCAGCAGTCAGGCCTCCTTCCTGCCCACCTCACACCCACAGCCCACAGGAAACCAAGGGAGGATTACATGGCTCCCATACTAGCAAGACTCATATAAATTTACAGGTTGGAAGATATCTTAAAGATCATCTAATCCCAACTTCTCCTGCAATGGGCAGGGACACCTTTCACTAGACCAGGCTGCTCAAGGCCTTACCCAACCTGACCTTGAACGCTGCCAGGGTTGGGATATCCACAGCCTCCCTGGGCAACCTATTTCAGTATTTCACCACCCTCACAGTAAATGAATTCTTCCTAATATCTAGCTTAAATTTCCCCTCTTTCAGTTTGTACCCATTACTCATTGTCCTGTCACTACAGCTCCTGATAGAGTCCCTCTATGGCTTCCCTTTAGACTCTCTTTGGATACTGGAAGGTTGCCATGAGGTCTCCATCCAACCTTCTCTTCTCCAGGCTGAACATTCCCAACTATCACCCTGTCTTTGTAAGGAAGGTGCTCCAGTCCTCTTATCAACTTCATGGCCCTCCTCTGGACTTCCTCCAACAGTTCCATGTGCTCATTCTGCTGGGAGATCCTGTGACACAGGTAGGGTCTCACAAGAGGAGAGGGGGACAATCAATTTTCTCCATCTGCTGCCCACACTGCTTTTGATGAAGCCCAGGGTATGGTTGGCTTTCTGAGCTGCAAGTGCACGCTGCTGGGTCATGTTGAGTTTTTCATCAACCATCATCCCCGGGTCTTTCTCTGCAGGGCTGCTCTCCATCACCTGTCCACTCAGCCTGTAGGTGTGTCTGGGACTGCTCTGAACCAGGTGTAGAACCTTGCACTTGGCCTTATTGAACTTTGTGAGATTGGTGTGGTACCATCTCTCAAGCCTATCCAGATCCCTCTGGATATAGCATCCTCTCCCTCCAGCATGTTTGATGGCACCACACAGTTTGGTGTCATCAGCAATTTTGATGAGAGCGAACTCAATCCCACTGTCCATGTAGCCTATAAAGATGAGCAGTGTTAGCCCCAGTACCGGCCCCTGGAGGGACACCACTAGTCACTGGTCTCCACGTCGACAACGACCCCGTGACCTCAGCTCTTTGCCTGCGGCCACTGAGAAAAGAAACGCTACACCAGGACAGCAAGGCCCTGAAGCCCAACTTTCCGCAGCAGAGAGAGAACCAAACCGAACCCAATCGAACGCAACCAAACCCAACCTAACCCCCGGCTCCCGGCCCCCGGTCGCGCCTCCCGGGCGTGCCTGCGGGCGGTGCCATGCACCGCGGAGGGGGCGCCGCAGCCCCCCCGCGCGGCTCCGGCAGATCGCTCCTTGGTACGGCCCTCTAGCACCCCTCGCCGCCTCTGCCGCCGGCGCATGCGCACTGCCGCGCTCGCAGCCCCGCCCCGGGCTGTGCTCCTGCTCTGCGGCCCGTGCGTCAGCGGCGCGCGCCGGACGTGGCGGCGCCTCGCGGTGAGAGTGGGCCGCCATGACCTCCGCGCTGGAGAACTACATCAACCGTATCCTCCGCCGGCAGCCGCGGCACTGCTCCCCCTCCTGAGCGGGGCCCTGACCCTGGGCCTGGTCACGGCAGCGAGGTTCTGGTGCTTGGGCCCGTCCCTGTTGGCGGCGTCGATTTCTCCCTACGGGAGCTTGGCCTGGCAGGCCGGAGGTTAGCCGGAGAATAGGGGCCCCCGCAGCACCCGGTGGTGCCGAGATGAGCTTTGCCCGTGGTGAGGCAGATTCGCGGTGGGCCTGCTCCCTTAGTGAGCTGTTAACGTGCGTTTAGATAGCAGGGTCGCATCACTTGCTCAAAGCCCTTGAGCTGGGGTTCTTGCATCGCTTTTGCTACTGTTTTTTGTGCGCTTTGCAACCCATGGACATTTTCAGTTTTATTCACAAACAGTAAGCTAATAACCCAGAATTAGTCAAGATGATGAATATATGCTCATCGAATTCGCATAATCAGATCTTCAGAAGGAAGGGATGCAGGATGCTAGCCTCGAGATCACCACTGCAGAGCTGTTAAAAAACAGCTTAAGGACTTAAAGTGTTGATGAAAATGTTATTTCAATATTGAGGCAGTGCAGTTAGTAATGGGAAGACAAGTGAGCTCAAATATTTATTCTTTTTTTTAAGGCTTTTCGTGTTTGTGTATGACTGTCCATGGCTGGGTGAAGAGAAACTTTAAAGGAGATGTTAATGAAAAATACTATATTGTTGACCATGCTGATTTAAAAGAAGTGCTGATGCTCTTTTTAGGCTCTAAATGGCTTATAAAACCTGTATTGCATATGAGTGTTTCAGAAAATGTTAACAGTTCTATTTCAGATATGACTAAAAGTTCCTTAATGAAGTATCAGGTACTGTTGCAGTAATTACTTCTGATGGAAGAATGATTGTGGTAAGACTTATATTTTTTAATATTTTATTTTCCCCCATAAAGACTTTCCATTGTGGCAATAAAGAAGCTCTGTTAGGATAGTCTCACATATTCACACTACTAAATTATATAGTATAGAATAATTGCCACAAAGCTTTAAAAAAGAATTTTATGAATAGTTATTGTTTCTTGCATGTCATGTCAGCTTTTTCCTTTGATAAATTTCTGCATGCAGGTGCTCTGGCCTTCTTGTCAAATGGTTTTCTGTGGGAACGCACAAAAAAATGCATTCCTCCCCTGTTCAGTAATTTAGTTTCCGTCTAGAATGTGTGGTTTGTTCTGTAAGATCTTCAGCTTTCATGCTAAAACTGTTTCTTCCCTGTGTTGTAGAAAAATATCAGCTGGAGAATTGCTGGAGAAACGTTGTGGGCTTCTGTTTAAACCTGAAAACCTGAGAACAGGCCAACTTAATATATTAGACTGTATAATATTATTGGTTTTTTGCTTCTGCATTTTGGGGGTTTTCTTCTTGCATCACTTCCCCTCATCTTTTATTCTTTTGGGTTTTGAATGTAACTTAAAAGTATGATTGGTGCAGGAGGATTGTATCTTTCTGTCTGTACTTAGCATTGTGCAGCCTCTGGAAAGAGAAAACAGAAATCTGTTGCCTTCACCAAATCTGTTTGGTAAACTTTGTGTTTGTGCTACAAGGCACTTCCTATCAATAAAGATTTGAATGGGTGTATATGACTCATTGTTAGATGAAATGAATGCATATTATGACTCTTTGAAGGGCTGTTATATGTGAGTTTGAATTTCTTAATCAATCAGTGATGGTAAATCTTTGTTATCAATTTTCCAAACACGTGCTTAAGTGCCACAAAATCCTGTATTTTTTACTTTATCTTTTAAAAATATTATAGTAAACACAAGGTAATCTCCTTCAAAGAGGTACCACTTAAAATTGCATGTTAGGAATTAGGTTTCAATATGGTTGACCACAAAAATCCAACATTTCTGGTTTTTGTTTTATTTAATGATTTATTTACTTTCTGGAAACATCCATACAGAAAACCAGTGTAGAAATAGTAAAATTAATTGCCTAGAGAAACATCATAGATAAAATGAAAAATTTACTTTTTTAATGTTTAAGCTTATTGTGTCTTTTAGCATGAGCACACAGTAATACATGTGCTTTTCTTAAATTGGTTATTGCTTTTAAAATTTTGTCCTTTAGCTGTTTGTGTTCAAGCTAAAGAATAAAACCTGAATAGAGCATCTGTTTTCTAGTACCCTCATTTTGCCACTCTCTTTAAGATATCCTTGACAGCAAAAATTTCAAGGCCAATATGAGTGTGCTTTTTTTTGTTGGTTTTTTTTCAGGGAACACTCAAAGGTTTTGATCAGACCATAAACTTGATTTTGGATGAAAGCCATGAACGAGTGTTTAGTTCTTCACAAGGAGTTGAGCAAGTAGTGCTGGGCTTATACATTGTAAGAGGTGATAACGTGTAAGTATAGCATGTTCTTGTTTAAATCTTTTCATACAAACTTTGTGTGTGTGTGCACGTGTGTGTGTGTGTGTGTGTGTGTATTTATGTATCCATAATCTTTATAAACCTTGATAGCCCCAGACACTGGGCATCTTTATGGGCACACAGAAAGTATTGCCAAAGCTGAGTCACCATCCCTGAAGGTGTTAAAAGAGATGTGTAGGAGTGGCACTTAGGGACATGGTTTAGTGGTGGACTTGGCAGTGTTAGGTTAATGGTTGGACTTGATCTTGCAGGTCTTTCCAAACAAATGATTGGGATTCTGTATTGAATAGCAAACACCTACGCTTCTTTTACAGAAGTGATTGCCTTGTAATGTTGGGATTGAAGGTGATCCAAGGGCTAGATCATCTCTCCTACAAGGACAGGCTGAGAAATGATGAAAAAGTTGATACAAAGTTGACTTTCAACAGTTGGTTGTTGGTTGGTTTTTTTGTTGGTTTGGGGTTTTTTTTGTTTGTTTGTTTTGTTTTGGGTTTTTTTTAGAGGTTTAGAGCAGATGTTCACAGAGATTTATAATCTGGAAAATCTGTAAAGTTTTTGACTTGATAGTGTAGCGAGTGTTGAAGCCATTGTAGTGACATGTCAAATGTATGAGTTGGTATTTGATGTGAAATTCCCTTACAAAGTGAGAGTGAGTGAAAGCTCCTTGAGTGCAGAGAAAAGTAGGTGGTGTGCCAAACCCATGGGAGGGTTACAAGTGAAGTGGAAAGAAGGCCTGGTAAGTGAGCCAGCTAGGAAGGTTACTTTTGCAGCAGGATTCTGAAACTGATGACAAAAGTAAGATTATTTTTTATCACAGCTGGAGAAAGAGTGTGTTGCAGTGACCAACACATGAGCCTGGATAGGAATTTTCATCTTCTAATTGATACTTCCGTACAACAAAATGCCAAGGCTTAAATTGGTATCTAGGTGCATTTATCTAATATCATTGAGGAAGTGGATCATTCTGAATACTTTCATCACTTTTGACTTAGGCTTTTAAGAAAATGTAATTTGACACATGTATAAAGGTGGGACTATGCATGTCACTCTAACAGTAGCTTTTCATTCCGGTAGTAAAAATGTGTATAAAACAGTAAGTAATGGTTTACTACTCCACTGTTTCATCATACAATTGAAATGTATGATGAAAGTCATCATCATACAGCCACACTACTCAAATATATTGTAAATATGCTGTGAAATATATTTTTTTCTTGCAATCTTAACAAACTCAAACCTATTTATTACAAGTAATAATTCTGTATTCATGCAACTCTTCAAAAAACTGAAATTCAACATCCTTAGAGGAAGAAGCAAAAAGAATCAACAGCTAAGTAACAGTAACTTCAAAATAGGTGACTCTCATGAAATAGGGAAGCTGTTGAAAAATAAAAGGAAAGAAACAGTCATGGAACAAATTACTTTGAGCATTCAGTGTGCATCGCTAGAAGCTTTCATGGGATAAACAGCATCAATCAGAAGAAGCTGATATAGTTCAACAGCAAGTAAAGGTTGTTATTGTTAGAAGATAAAATACAGCTTCTGTTTTAGAACTGTGATTTGATTTCCATAAATAATAACCTGATCTTTTTTTTTTTTTTGATTGCAGTGCCGTGATTGGTGAAATTGATGAAGAGACAGATTCAGCTCTTGACTTGGGAAATATTCGAGCAGAACCTTTAAACTCCGTTGTGCACTGAAAAGATTAAAATGCACAGGGACTTTGTAAATCTTTGGTTGTACAGACCTATTTAGCAATGTCGACAGTTTTAAAAAATTGTGTTTAATTTGTTTAGTCACCAGTTTTTTGTTATGAATATGTTGGAGTTTTGCATGTAAATTAAAGTTTCTACATTTTGCTAAAGGTAGTTTCATTGAATTTCTTTTGGGATTTTATACTGCATAAATTTCACTGGGAAATGGAATCAGTATCAGTGATGGTCCTGATACTGTATTAATATACCTTGTTCTTAAAATAAGATCTCATTCCTAAAGGTAAACCAAGGTTTTTAATGTTAACCCAGGATTATTTGAAGGTAGATGTGTAACAGTCAGTTTAACCATCTCTAAATGTAGTTGTGGCAGTAAATGGAAAACTGTTCTTTGTAAAATTTTTTTTGTGTATGTGTGTAGTATAGAAAGGAAGAATGTTAAAAGCTTTCACAGTCAAATTAATGACTTATGCACATACTGCTTTTTTTTTGTGGTATCAGACCTTGTTGTTCCCCAAGACTATACTGGAGGTGCAGGAGTTTGTAATGCCTTAATCCTGGCAGACAAATTGGAGAAACAGACAAACAAACTTTTAAACAGGAACAAAAAGCCCAAATGCATGCATTTATTTGCAGCCCATTCAATTCCAGAGCAACTCATTCTGTCTTCACCTTTCAGCAGCTGTCATGTTGCTCAAAATTTGGGTAAGATCTACAGAAAGAGAATTGTGTGTTTGACAATGTGTAACCATTGTCTTAGAATGTAGTTTAGAAGACACCAATACTTTAGGTAGGTAAAATATTTATTTTGAAAGAAACGTGCCTTAATATTGAATATAAAGATCCCATGTAACAGTGATCACATTTACATATATGTCTTAAACGCATACATCTTGCACACATATCTCATACATCAGCCACAGCCAAGCTAGGTGGGACAAGCTCTGTGCAGTATAGTGTGTTTGAGGCCACATCAGCATGAAGAAGCCTGTTCTCTTGAATAAAGCTGTTTTTGTTAGTCTCCAATGTCCCATAAGCCCAGTATTTTTCCCCTGTATATAAATGTGCTGTCAAACAAAAAAGTAATTTTAATGTGCATATTAGAGGGTTTTATACTGATTTTAATATTAAGTGGGATTTGGTATTTTCATTGCAAGTTCACTGTTTGGAAACCAAATACACTGAAGTGAAAATATTTGTTCTCCATGGAATGTGTCCCTCAATTTTTCTAGCTTCCAGCTTGTTTTCCAAGATTGTTCTTGGTGGAGCATGTGAAGCCCAGCAAACCTTTTTTTGCCTTTGTCCATCTTGCAATCTATTAATGTGTTGTGCTCTGTCCACATCTCTTCTGGGAACTGCTGAGCAGATATTGAATAAGTCAAATTAAGGTTTTCCTGTGATTACCAGAAGTCAGTACTAACTGTCTGTAATTCATTATGTCAAGAGAATCAGTTTCATTAAACAGTCAACAACAAAGCCTTTTTGCTACTGAAATGCTGATACCTGCAAAAGAGAAAAGAAAGTGTAGAAACTGAATTGCATTGATAAGGAGAAAGCAGATTATTAAATTAGGTATTTCAGAGCTCAGCAAAAATGTAGAGGCAAAGAGTGGAGTCAGGGTGAGCAGATTTTTAATGCATTACTTGTTGGATGTTTAAGAAGAGTTACAGTTGAAACGCATGGATTTGAATACTTCTAGAAGCACTGGAAAAACTATGGCAAGATGTTGTCTTGGAGTTGAGAAGTTATGTTAGAACATTAATCATGGACTGCTAATGCATATGCAGACCATTTACCTGAAACACATCATTTGCAGTGCAACTCTGGTCCTGTGTTTGCTTGAGGATTTTAAATACAAGCTGCTGATGTGAGTTGAAACTATTTTCTCTGACCTTGAAGTGCTGGTCTCAGATGCAAAGCTGTGGAAGAGTGGCAGTGAAATTGATCAGTAAAATCAAGAGACTGACCAGATGAGAATTCCAGTTGTTGAAGCTGGAAAACCATGATCTGAAAAGTGATAGTTTTGCAGAGTAAGGTGTTTAAAACACAGATTGCTAACCTTGTCTTTTTTCCTTCAAGTGGGTGACCTCAGTTGTTGCATTTTCTTTTTGGAGCCTGTGAACCTATGTCTGTAGGGTGGTGGGGAGCTACAGCTTGAAGAAAATGTGTCTGTACGTACAGGCTGACCTAAACCTAGGGCATTCTCCCAGTGATTACTAAGAAAGATAAACTCCCTTTTAGAAATGGATCCTGATAAAAACTAACTGCACAAAGCCCAAATGGGTTGATGATATGCAATTGATTGTAAAATTGACTGTTCTGCAATGAGATGGGCAAAGGATGGCCGGCTAAGGTCTGCTTGTCTCCACCTCTGCCAAGATGGAGCCTGCTCAGAAGCAAAATTCTGTCTAAAAACCTTAAAATTGACACCATGGAGGTTGCTTACCTTCATGCTTAGCAGCAATGTAAAGCTTTTTGGAGTTGTGATTTTCGGCTTACGCTCACATTTTGTTTCAACTTCTGCTCCAACATTTCTTTCAATTGAATGTCACTGGCTTTGGTCTGGATTTGACCAAAACCTTTTCCGGATGTAATGGTGAAGGGATCAAAGCCAGGAGACGTAGTCAGAAAGGATTTCTTGAAATCAAATCTAGGACTTGATAATTCTTTTAAAAGTTGTAAGATGCAATTAAAGCTTTGTGAACTTTCAGGGACTTGAAGCTATAGTGGCTAACTAGATACTTTTAAGTATATGGTGCAGAGAAATCACTCAGTTAAACGGTGTTTCATGCATGAAGTTGAATTATAACCAGTCTGAGAGTACTTTCATTGAATCAAGCCTATAGCGCAGTCTAGGCTAAAAAACAGTTCACCAATTAGAGTAATTTATGTCTCATTTATTGTTTTCATAAATGAAGAAAGAAGGGGAAAATCAATGGGATTATGTCCACTTTGTGGTTTCAGAGCGATGGCCAAGTATTAGTGTTTCTGAAGAGAGCTAGAGAGTTTTAGTCCCCGGGGAAGAGTAGGGTGGAAGCTCAGCACATGTAAAGCCTGTGTATGTATCTTCACACTAGGGTAACTGCAGTCAGTTTTGCAAGCACACTGAAGGTAGTAAAAAGGTACAACAGAGCAAATGAAGTAGAGCCGAATTTTTGAGAGGAAAACTTAACTCCTCAGCTGCTGAAGAGGTATGAAAGAGGAGTGGACGGAATGAGAAAAGAGCACCACAGATAACAGTTCTGTGTTGAGCAGGGGTATGTCAATTGCTCTGTGCTGGCTGGCTGGGTTGAAGGTTCTCCTGTTTAACACTGCAGAGATGTAGCAAAGCAAATTTCTTTGTAAGTAGTATTGTCTGCCAAAAGCCTTTGCTTTATTCTTCCTGCGGAGAAAAGTACTCTCAACAAAAAAGGAGTAACTCTCTTTTCGGAACTGCAGGCGCTCCCTTTGAGTTCTGACTGCTGGTGCCTTATGACTGTCAGCTGCTTCCATGGGGTACATGAAGAGCCTTGCTGAGATCACAAATACGTTTTTCCTGAAACTGTCTTACTGCAATGAGCTGAGATTAAAGATTCAGTAAATAACAGGTGATAGTCAATAAAATCCAGTAAGTCCTTGCAGAGTAATAAACATACCATACAAAAATGAGGAGGACAGAGCAAGGTGATACTAAGGCCAAAAGGAAGTGATGCTGAATTGGAGGTAATTGTCATATGCTATTAAATTTCCTGCATTGTCATAGGTTGGTCACTTCCTCCTTTTGTTTGGTTAATAGAGGTCTTGGAGTAAAAGGACAACTGTTGACTAGTGGTGGGAAAGCATTCCTCCAGTGAAATGAATGAGCTGGTTTATAAAGAGAATAAGTAAATTAATTTGGTGTGCGTGAAGAAACACAGAAACTACCTTCTGTGGTCCAAGGGCAGTTTCTCTAACTGCAATCCAAGTTAAGTACCTCCATGTCCCTTTTACATACTTGCAGTCAAAGTGCTTCAAATATCGTGTAGCCTACAAACGGGTTACTGGCTGTACTGGATTGAAAGAAGAACATGGATACTGTTTTGAAGATGTAATCCAACAGTGGACGCTTTCTGTACAACTTGACCTTTGCTATCAACTATAGCCTATTGTCCTTAGCCCTGGAGGAAGTGTTCATTCTTCAATCCATTTTAAGGGTAAACACTGAGATACACATCAAACACTCTGTGCTAGAACTGAAGATATAGTGCAGGTGAATGGTATTTGTCTCATGGCCATTGCCATACTACTTTCATAGCAAACGTACCGTATCTGTGTGCCTGAGTTGGTGTTTTGTACCTGTGGCAACGTAATTCTACCAATTAGTGCAGCATGCTGCTGCACTCTAAGAATTTTATTCTGCAGATAATTACAGAAATTACCCTTAAATACCAAGATTGTGTTCTCCATGCATTGGTATGTAAAGATTTAATTTATTCCGTAGTTGACATGACAAGTACTAGGTCATGTGCTGTTGCTCCTTTAGGAATTAAAATGCAAGGACAACAAAGGCACTTCTCAAGAAGGAGAAGCCTCAGTTAAAGAGACTAAGACACTGTGAATGTGAGTTATGGCAGTTAAAACCCCAACATGTGTTTGCTAGTTATATTTGGTCTATGATACCTTTGTGGCACCTGTGTATGCTACTCTCCTAACTTCTACTAATGGATTCTTATTTCTGCTTTCCAATTAAGAGAACTGCAGCTTATTGATAAGAATAATGAAAATAATTTGGTGGATTAAGTGGAATTTACAGTAGCCAGAAAAACTGTGTCATATCAATTAGTTTTAGCTTCTCTGTTGCTTAAATAATAAGGCATTATAAATTCAAGTATCAGGTTTTCGTGGACAAATAACTATGAAACCCTGATGCATCAGAAAAGTTTAAGATTCTTGAGGTGAGGGAGGGAAAACTTATACCAGACCTAGGTTAACAATACACGACGGAAGATAGTAAAGAGCCAGGTATTTGTTCTGGAAATCCTCTTCCTGGTAGCCTCTCTCAGCGTGCTATATTTTGCCTTAGGGTCCTTTTCAGGGGCCTTTTTCACTGTAATTTTTACAGTAAAGACAGAAATGCTGATATTTCTTGTATCAGTGGCATTTTCCCTGAAGGAAAGAAAAGCTCCACTGACGCAGTTGAAAATCAAAGCTGAAAACACAATAGCATTCAGACTTTTGCCAAAACCTGCTTGCTAGCCCTAAAAGCAGGGCTTACATACTTGGTAATGTTCCTTCCTGGAGCCTTGCAGCACGTTTCAGTAGCTCTGGAACTTGCTTGGAACAATATGCTGCTGTCGTTCAGCCTTACATCAGTAACAGTGCTGTCGGATGCCAAAAAAAGTCACTCAGTGCTCAACTTCTTTCCGGCTACTTGCACTTTTAGATTAAAGGCTTTCATCACTTTAGGGGGGACAAGCACTTGTGCATGTACTGCTTTTGTCTGCTAAAACCTTTTTAATGGCTTTCCTGCCATCTTTGCTAATCTAGGTTTATTTTATCTTTAGTGTCGAATCCAGCAGTGATGATTACACTGCTCTGCATAGAAATAGGAATGGTTTATTCAAGTGGAGAAATTGAAGAAATTGGATCTGAAGTACTCTAATACTACATAAAAATTAGAAATAACTAGGATGGAAACCTGTTGAATGTGGACAAAGTTGGACTTTACAGCAGTGGTCATTGTAGCAAAATTCTCTTAAACACAGGTACAATTATTGTATCTGTATAATTCATTCATCTAATAAGAAATACTAAGAAATTGTGAGAAAACATTGTCTACTCAGAAATATTTTAAGTTACTGGAACTTTATATGGAGGCTTCCTATCCTAAAACGTAATTTTTAAATTATGGTTAGTGCTTTGTATTTTTGTGCTTTGATGCAGATGGAAACCTGTGCACACATAAATGCTGCCATGTTTCTGCAAACTGTCCAGAGCTGCTGGTGGTGTATGGCTGGGATCTGCAGCATTCACATTAATGAACATGTCTGTGATACAGAGTCCTTGGATACAGGAGACAGGTTGTCAAGCTTGTATTCAAAGCAGTGTGCATGCAAAAAGACCAGAAAAAAACCATGCAGCAATAAACCCCCTAGCTATCTATAACAGTTTCAAATTTGGTTTGTAGCATTTCCAATTAATAAAACCATTTACTGCCAACTGCCACATAGATGCCACCTCGTCTGTACCATTTCATGCATACAGACCACACGTGCAGGAGTTCTGTTTTGCACTGAGTTACAAGACTGAACAGAAGCCAAGGCAGGAAGTGATTATGGCTAAGGAGCTGATGCTGATTGAAAATGCGTGATGCTGTGGAGGAAATATGAGACAATAGAACCTCAGTCAGTTTGGAAACAGATTTAAAAACCAGCACATTAGGATGTAAACAGTCAATAGGACTGGGGCCAGCCTTTCTCCTAACAATCAGGTCATTAGCAGTAGGAGCGTGCAGAATGATTTCCACGATAAAAGTGCAAGTGCAAAATCCATGAAAGTGTGTGCTCATCAATGCTGAACGGAAAGAGCCTTCTTGCTTTTTGCCTTGTTTCTTCTACAGGTTGTCCTAACTCATCCTGGATACAAGAGTCAGGTGAAAGTGCAGCTTAAATTCAGGAAGTGCAAATGGTCAAGGACTTTGAAAAGAAAGGCTTAAGATTATTTTGTATAACTGTAATAAGGTAGGATCATCTCTGGAATTGCACTTCTGATTTTCAAGACTGCTTCTGTGAAAAGCCATCAGCTCACGTTCAATTAAAATTGTCAGGATCCAAGTGGAAACAGTCTGATAAGAAATGGAACAGAGTGATTGTTATCATTTAAGTGATGATCATTATGTGGGTGATGGGGACAGCTTCCTGATTTGTTTAGAGACTAGTTTATGCATCATTTATAACATCCATCAAGTAATTTTGAGTTTTATGCTGCAACTTCTGATTTCACCATTTTACAGAAGTCCAGCCAATGAAGAAAGCAGTAAGAAAGACAAACATTAATATGTTTGTATGTATCCATTACCTTTCTGGGTAAGACATGCACAATGTTTTATAACTACACTGTATGTGTCAGTAGTTTTGAGTTTGGCTCTAATTATGCTTTTTTTGAGTTTCAACAGCAAAGTGCAGATGGCAGCAAAATGGTCCTTAGCTGAAAGGGAATTATACCAGGCTATCTTACTGTGAATGCCTCTCTTCAACACACAGGTGTGCCTGAGCAGTGCCCTCCATTGTCGTTGGGCCTTTAAGCAGCTGAGCATTAGTTATGAATGTACTGAAGGTACTGGAGTTTCCATTCTCTCTGCCATGGGCCATCTGAGCCTTAGTAACTTAATGAAGCGAGAAACTTCTAACATTACAAATCTTCTACTACAGGACCCAAAAAGGCCTAATCAGTGAAGATAATCTAGACATGGAGAAGTGCAGGTGAGCTACAAAAGCCAGTGAGCAATTTCTTTTCCCTGCACTTCTGGTACATATTTTTATCTGTTTGTTCCTGACTGCATGGCCAGAACATTGACACACCTTGTCTTCTGTGTTCAAAACGCACGTCCCAGATGGTAAAATGAAGCTGCAGAATTTTGTTTAGAAATAAAGTTGGAAAGCAATGGAGTAATTTAGAAGAGGACATTAAATTTAGCCCATGTTTAAAGTGACTGCTTCTTTGCCCAAAAAATGATGGGTGAACATTAAACCCTCATCCCCAAATATCTTTTTCTTGATGGAAGAAGGCTTGGCTTCACTGCAGATACCAAGAAATGAACCAGGTTTTAAAACCCAGCTTCTTCAAAATATTAGTGCATTTCCAGGCTACAGCCCTACAACTCTGGAAAATTAGAAGACAGCATTAAACAATTTGAGTAAATACAAAGACATTTTGTTGAGTGGGTTGGTTAATGAATTGTGTGGGAAAGGGAGCTGAAACATGCCTGTGTCATTCAGAATTTCATGGTAAGTAATTTCTGCTGTGGCTACCTAGCAGCTGTGAAAGGACTGTTAGCTTTGTACTGTGTTACTTTTGCCTTGATGTGCTAAAACTCTGTAAGCATGATCCCATTTCATGAAAAGCCATTCCAGAGGAGCATCTGAGTTGGTAACTGTGTATCAATTCCTGCAAAATGGAATGTAGTTGTATGCACAGGATTTTGGTAATACAACTGGAGGTAAAAGGTGACTTTTCTCTAAGGCTGTAACAGTCAACACTTCAGTGGCGAGAAGGAGACTGACAGCAGTGTTCACATAGGCATCACAAGTGTTTATAAATGTGAAAGAGGAATTTTTTGTTTACAGAGATGCCTAGAGCTCCATTTTACATAGAGGTGCTGCTATAGATGTCTGGTAATAGGCCTCTGAGGTAGGAACAGATTTTTTACTCTGTTTCTACAGTTGAAAGGAAATGATAAGAAGATAAAAACTGAAAATTGTTCTTGTTATTTGCAATACACAGCTGTGATCATAATACCTCACATGGTCCAACTTATGTGAAATAAAGCATGGACTGTGCTCCTTGCTTGTGGAAGTCACTGTCTTTGTGCCAATAGCAGTGCTTAAGTAAAACTAATGATAAATGATCGATAACTCATAGGCAATAAGTAGTAGAATGATCAGCTGTTACAGTAACTTCAGCTAAAGTACTGCTTAAGCTTAGGGGAGTTTTGGGGTAAAGAGTAACCCTGTGTGTTGTCATGTAATGTGGTAGCACACCACTTTCAGGGTGTTGTTTTCACCAAGAATCAGCCATCCACTTCTGAGAACAGGTTTTTCACTGCTGAACAAGAAAACAAACAAATATCTTTCAAGTTAATGAACTGACTAGACTTTCCCTTATTGATAGGCTAGATGTTAACACTGGCTTTCAGTTTGCTTTGTCCAGCAGTCAATAACCTTCACATCTCACCAAAAGCCAGAAATAAAGAAGCATTTACCATTGGCTTTTCCAGGCAAAGGGAACTTGTAGCTTGTTTGGGTTTATTAACAAGTGGTTTATCTCTATAGCCAGGTAAGGGTGGTGAGAGGTGCCTCTAAGGTAAAGAGAAGATGAAAAGAGTTGGTCATTATGCTGACAAGATACCAGAATTATATTCTCTCTGCAAAACATTAATGAGGCAGTTGGAACTGCAGAGGTCAGTGAATTATAAGTAGATCCTGGATATTTCAGAAGTCAAGGTTCACTGAGTGGATATGTGAGGGTTCTGATAGCACTATTCAAACTCCCTTCAATCAATTGTTCAAGCCACTATTCTGCTAACAAATAACAATGAAAAACTAATTATGTTTTGTGGCCACAGTTCAGTGCAACATTTTCAAGACTGGAAAATCCAGAAAACTTCTTACAGCATTTGTTGTGAGGAAAAAGCTACTGGTATAATGAGATTTCCTCAAACAGAATTATATATTCTGTACAACTGTATTACAAAATCTAATAATTGTCTTGCAGCCAGTGACCTGCAAGGGTTTGTAAAATACCTGAGCAAGGAAATTAAGAAACACAGTTGCTCTTCCTTTGGAAAGCGATCAGGAAGTTCCAAAAATTAAATGTCACTGTTACAGTGCAAGCTAAACAAAGCAATACTTAAGTAAAGACATGTGCTGCTCTCCCTCTGTCCACTGAATTATTCATATAATTGTAGAAGGCTACCAGATTGGCATGGCATTATTGTCCCCTTTACAAACCTGTGCCAACTCCTCCCCATCACATTTTTGTCCCTACCATCTTCAAAAATGGCATTCCAGGAGAATGTACTCCATCACATTCCCAGGCAGTGAGATGAGGCTGACTGGCCTGTAGTTCCCCAGCTCCTCTGTCTTGCCCATCTTGAAGACCGGGCAGATATTTCCTGTCTTCCAGACCTCAGCAGCCTCCCCTGACTGCTTTAGCGTCTGTGAGATCACCAAGCATCCTCATTGGGACACTGGAGATGGACCTTCCAGAGGAGTGGATTTCTCCTTAGCCCTGCACCCTCCCTGCCTACACTGACTTTCTGCTCTGCCACTCCACCAGCACAGAGCCTGCTACAAACACACTTTCAAACATGTCCCTGCTTGTCCCAATGACAAGCAAAAGTGAAGGCCCAGAAGACTTCTGCTTTCTGGGTGTAGAGACACTACAAAAGTAGGCTGGAGAAATTTCCTAACACTTTTTTTCGGGCTATGGCTGGGTCAGCTCTCCACAGGCTCCAAACCAGTGGGATGTGCCTATCTTTCATGGCTGCCAGAAGCTCACCCAGCGCCTTTGCCTTCGGCACAGAGCCCAAGGAGGATTAGTCTAAAATGCAGAAGAGTCTGGGAATGGATAATTAGCACAATTTTGACACGACTGTGCTTCAAGTCCCCCTGAGAAAAGGGACACATTTGCCTGGCCTCTGGCTGTTATGATCTGACTGAATATTAAAATTATTGGAGAAGCCTCTGCCTGACTAAAGGTATAACTGAGATCATGTGCCAAAGGCATTAGTACAGATTTTTATTTAACAGTAAATGTGAGGTAGAGAGGGGTAGGAAAAAGGCAAGTGGAGGGAGAGAAGGGAGAAAGAGAGACTAAGAAACAGAATAAACATCAGAAATATCACCACCCCATAGGTTCTGATGGCAGCCTGTCGGTTCTCGTCTTGGTGGTGGTTGCAGAACATATCCATCAAGTGGGGAGGAAAGAGTCCACAAAACACCAGGTCCATAAGGTTTGTATTATGCAGAGGCTAGGTGGAAACACCCCCTGTAATTCCCCTGGATGATGTATTACTGGATCATGGGACATTCCATGAGTCATTGACATCTTCTAAGATGTTGCAGCTGTCTCTTACCCAGTACAGCTCAATCAATCCTGGCCATCAGCCAAGATGAATACCTTCATCCTCTGGTACTTAGAGGGGAGTTCTCACAGCTGAGCCATTATGTCAGGGAAGATACTGGCATGGTAAGAAGGACTATCCCACTTTGCAGGATTTGCCTCTTACCATCCCCTTCTCTTATCTGGAAACCCAGTTTGTAGCCTCAGGTGTGCACACCCACCTGCACTGGGCAGGCCACTGCATCACTAGCCAAGCACCCAGCTGATTGTTTGAGTCATTCATCTGTAGCAGGGGGACAGGCAAGGTGCATCAGGGAGCATAGGAGAACTCTGGAAAGCTCTATGAACAGGGAAGGGGTGGAAAGCAGTGTCAAGAAGGGGAACAATAAAACAAAGCCATATTCTAGGTTGCAAAGTTTATTAAATATCAAGTTCAATTAAATACAGTGTAATAGCTTCACAAAAATATATTAATATAAAAAGGAAGAGTGTCACAGCAGCACTTAATGCTTTTCTCACTATCAGTTAAGTCCTTAAAATAGTGGGTAAAACCCTAAAATTCTTCCAGTCTTGATTCATCTCAGTACAATCATTCTTACTTTTCCAAAACTAGGACTTTGTTCTATACTCTGCTGGTGACTTTTGCAGATGGGAAATAAAAACTGACATCTTAATTAAAAACTGGTAACTCCCTGAAATGAGTAAAACTGCTTATAGGGTTGCTATCAATTTTCCACCACATCCGGGCTACAGACACCCTATCATCAGCTGCTAGCAGCAACAAAAAGACTGGGTATCCTATCACACAAGTTCTGGAGAGTATTGAGGAAAGTTGATAATAATACTGTTCCTTTTTTCCCCCTCTCACCTGAAGTGTTTTCAGGTGTACCACAAGTGTTTAAGCAAGAGCTGCAGAAGTCTAAGGTGCAGCAATTTTTAATACAGAAATGAACACCAATACCATGAGAGGTACTGAGTTTGAATATTCCTTGTGATATTCCAAGTGTATTTTGACAGTGACTGATCATGAGGTCAGGTTGCCCATGGCGGCTTTGGAGTCTCGATTTTTTAAAAAATTCAAAACCTACACAGATCTAGGAAACTACCTAAAGGTGGTCCTCCTGGAGCAAGAGGGCTAGAACAAATAGTCTCCAGAGGTCCCTTCCAACCTCACTCATTCTGCAATACAAAATAAAAATACCAAAAAGACCATAAAACAAATCTTGGCACTACTACATACTCACAGTCATTTTAAACCTAAGTCACATAAAGTGACAACAATGTAAAGTGTCCTTCCCTCCAGCTTGAACACCACTATAAGTTAATTAGCAGCAATTAGTCACTGAATCAGGACTGAAGCACAGAGCTCAAAGCACATCAAATGATGTTCTAAGCATTGAAATAACACTGGAGAACTTACAAACACATTGAGTGAAAGGTTTAAACAGAACAAAGGGAATGCTTTTGTTAAAACACAGAACATGAGTGACACAACATAATGAAGCTACTGTAATAAGAAACATGTCTGACAGTTTTGTCAAGCTCAAGAATCCAGATCAGTCAATCTGCTGGTCAGAAAAAACGGATGTGGTTCATACTGTGAGTGCAAAAGAAGCCAGCTGGGCAGAAAAACCCCAACCGATGAGTGCACTGTGCTTGACATCCATTTAATAGAATGAGAGTTTATATTCAGACCGCAATGAAAAAGTTTTCAGATCTGAGGCGGGGAGAAGGGAAACCACAGATGCTCCATAAAAGCAAAAAATATCCAGTCTTCCCCAGCATTTCATTCAAATCATGTAATTTTTAGTTAAAACATCACGGTACTCCTCTATTGCTCTGCAAAGGGGATCCTGCTCCACATTAAGGTTTTTTGAAGATCCAGCACATCCAGTTTCAAGTTCAGCAGTGGCTGGGGGGAAATGACACAAGATTCCTTATGTTACTTTTAAAGCAGACAGGGAGAATTAATGCACTAAAAGAACATTTTACATAACACAAGAGTCTGCAAACCTGAAAGAGACTTTAAACTTTCCAAAACACCTAGCACGGGAAGAGCTCGGAACAAAGGAAGAAAACACATTTTGACTTATCAGTCAACAGCATTTCAGAAGCTAGTGACAGACATTCCAGAGGATACAAACAACTCCAGTGGCCCTTAACAATGCTTCTTAATGCAGTCCCTGCAGAGCTCCTCAACATGAAGTCTTTGCTTTCCTTTAACATTCAAAGACGTGCTTTATTGGAACACTACAACTCCAAAGCTACAGTCCCTGCAAAACAGTGACCCTGGAGGACCAACAATCATGAAGCAGATGGATTTCCTCTTTGGACACCTGGTCTCAAATTGCAGAGCGTGTTTTATGCTCCATGTTGCAAGCATTGAACTCATGTTTGCCTAAACGTTACTGAACGATCTATTCCTGAAAAAATGTTATCTTTTATTCCTGGTCATGTTCTTCTCACTTACTGAAACAAGACTGCAACATGTAGGCTACAAAGAGAAGCCATGAATCACCGCAAAAAAAGCCAAGATCTAACAGCAGAGAACGTGTACGGTATGGCTTAGTACTGAACGCAAACCACGTGCGGGGAAGGAAGGGATGGCTGAAGTCTATAAAGATCTAAAAGAATCTGGGAGCTTCTTTGATGTTTTTGCTGGAGATTAACTATAGTGAAAGGCACCCAAGTATTTCTGTGTGGGGCAGTGGGTGAATTTTCTTTTTGCTTGCTTTTTTCTAGGCAGGTGCAAAACATTCTATGCAATATTTTGGGAAACAGGAATTTTTCACATTCAAGCCTAGACAGCAGAAAAAAAGTCTCTGTGCTTAGCAGAGGAAGTTGAAAACAATGGCTTGAAAGCTGTTGAGACATAGAAAGGGTCACCTTTTATCTTACCACTCCTAATGCAATGACACATTACCTTCTTTCAGCTCCTTGGTGATTTTTTCATCCAGTTCCTGTCGTACCTAGAATGATACATCGGATAGACAGTTAAGACATAATATGACCCAAATATAACTGTTAAGAACTCCTAAAACACTCTTACACCACATGGACAACGTGGTAAAACCTAAAAATACCACAGCAGTTGGAGATGATGGCCTGTGGTGGCCAAGAGGATGCCAAAGGCCTTGGACCGTATGAGCTGTGTGGAAAGGCTGAGAGACCTGTGACTGTTTCTTTCCTGGAGTCGTAACTACCAGGGGGTGGAGTAACAGAAATGGAGCCAAACTCTTACAGCGGTGCCAAAAGAAAAACTCCCCCCAAGCCTCAAGTGTTTTTTCAAGTGTGGAGAGTAAAATCCTGGGGAAAAGAGACCCCTCCAGAACATGAAATGAGACATGGGTAGTGGAAGGAAGCAGGAAATCTAAGGCCTAGACCAAAAGATGACCTAAAGCAGGACTAATCTTAAGCAAAGCGTAGTAGTTGAGCTGCTGGAAGAAAGCACTTTCCCGGTTTATGAAGCCTGCACAACGACCAGAAGATCCACAGGGCCCTCTGCAACATGTGTGGCTGAATGAAGAGAAGAAAAAGGTCTTGTTTGCCTCTTATTTATTCCAGTAACCTTTTTGTGATTCTCATCCCCAGCCGAGGAAAGAGAAATAGGTGGAAATAAGGCCAACACATGCATTTCTCTGAAAAGGAATGAAAAGGCTTTTGAACGAAAATACACCTCTGAGGACTCTGGCAGTGTGTCCACAGTTCTCCTGGCCCTCGGCCCTCTGGAGAAGGCATCCCAGCTGACTAGCCCAAACCTCCTGAGCACGCCTCTTTCACTGCTTAGCTCTTCAGGCAGTAACATACTGGGTGACTTGCTGCAGTCACCATCTCAGTAATTCTGTTTCAAGAAGTGATGTTGACTTACTACTTACCCACAGAGCTTCTTGAGCACAGAGTAAGTTGGATCCTCTAAGACTCCGTGAGATGATACCCAGGGTTTAGGAACTCAACTTCAGAGCACTACTGCTACTGCACACACAACCAACCACTGTTGCCACCCAGAACTTTTTCACTGTCAGAACAGGCAAAGGGGGCAAAGATCCTTCTCCTCTAGTTTAACCAAGTTCCATCAGAAGAGATTAAATCCATACATACGGTGCCATCTTACAGAAGCTGAACTTTCACAGAAGCCGAACTTTCACAGAAGCCGTCACTTCACAAAGACATAAAGCACGGAAGTACTCAGCAGCAGTTACTCTTTCCCTCAGAGGAACCAGCAACTCCAAAGCATTTCCAGCTTTAGGCCAATGCGAATGCATCGGTAGGTTTGAATCAACACCCAGCAGCACAAATAGACAAAACACTTCCAGCAGCACGCAAGGTCAAACAGTACAGGCTACAAACCTTCTCACGTATCTGGCTGCAGAGAAGAGAAAGAAGATTTTTGATTTAGGAGCTGAAGAAGAAAGAAGAAGAGCTTTAAGTTCAAAGGTGTTCAGTGAGACCAAGAACATGGCCGACACGTACAGGAGGCAAGGAGAAAAGCTCACAAAAGAAAGACCACTAAGATACGAGAGGGCAGTTGGAAAATGGAACCAGAAAAGGAACAGAAGTTGAGAGAGAGCAGAGGGAACCAACATTCCCTTTCTCACACTATGTAGGGAAACTGGATTCATAAATCCATCAATTTACACTGACTGCAGCTAGCAGAGTTCACTATTCTTTTCCACATCAAGACACCCACATTCATTTGCAGCAGCCTTTGGCACCGCTGTCAGGATGGAAGGTTGACAGTTTGTAAATATAACAAGCGGCCTTGAGTCCCAAAATCTTTTTGCAACACTTGCAGCAGACAGACATGCCCTGCCTTTGGCTATGTGCTAAGGCCCCATCTTCCAAATTCCAGTGCACGGACCAGTAACAGTACTTGCTATTTATGACTCTGAGAGGGAAGACCAGGATTTAAGACTTTCCTGAACACATTGATCACTGAGATACTTGAGGCTACAGGTGGCACCATGACCGTCTCAGCTGTTCCCTAATTGGCGATTTCAGGAACACTTATCTCAATAGAATGTGCAGCTCAATTTAGTGTGAGGGAGGATAAATTCACAGCAGAAAATATGAGTCCCAGACACCATCCTTCTGCTTTGAGTGAGAGAAATCTGACATGCTGAGATTTCCATCTTTCTCTTAAGAGAACGTGGTTAAAATGGTAAGAAATAGGTAAGTTTTCTGTGGGTTTAGCAGTTGTTTGACTCATCCTTATTCAAGGAAGAAAACTTCAAAGTTTGATAGGTATTAGAGTTCAAAGGGAATCCTATGAAGACAACCTGTGTATAGTGAGAGTGAATTATCCTCAGCTCCTCTGGTGACAACAAACTAAATGTCTCTATAGGTTGCGATCAAGAGCAGAGATAACTTCAAGGAACAAAGTCCTACCAAGAAAACTGCACTAGGAAGGAAAAATGTTAGTATAGAAGAAAGCCCCCACATGAAGAAGCCCCTCTGGACATCAGTAATTGAAGACTGGGAAAATGTCATACAGAACTGTTCAACAACTTCCTTGAGAGTATGCTCAATGCTGTGAGACACACATACTCTGGAAATAAACTCTATGGGTGCTGTTGAAGTCAAGACACTAAGAAGGAATAGTATCACCATTCTCAGATCTACTGCAGACTTGTCTTCGAATCAGCTCAAATGTTTTTCACCAGTGGATTTGGAAGCATTTTTCACAAAACATTGAAGAGGCCTATGTAGCAGTTTGACCTATACATCTGTATTTGTTAGCAGTTGTATAAGATAATGAGCCACAAAATAGCTTTTCATTACAATTTCTGTAATAAAATTTCCCTACTTAAGGGAGGGGAGCAAATCCCTGAAGGTGTCTATCCTGATACTGACAAAACTTTGAGATTCTCAGAGAGTTCCAATGTCTTCTGAAAAATGAAAATGGAAAGCACTACCTGAAAACTGTTGCTGTAATTTTTAAGAAGCACTGAGTACTCCCATTTTCTTTCCTTTCACTGTCAGTTTTTCTTGTTCTTCTCCAAAAAAGGCACAACTCTTAAGCCTTTCCTTTTAACCTAGGGCAGTTTTTTTGCCTAGAAGAGGAATGGTTTCCTCTTTTGCCTTTTTCTTAAACATCTTGCTCCCATCTCTCTGTCCTTTCCCTCTCTTGTTCTGGGCTCCCTACCCCTCCAGGTCTCCTCTTTATTTCCCTTTTGCAGTGGCTCCCTGAATTCTCCTTCCTTTCCAGTGCTTGTCTGCAGAATAGCCCCTGCAGATGATACAGCACTAACGATCTCAGGAGTTCTTCCAGTACTGTCTGTCCACCTCTCTGCCCTCAAAAGAGCGTTCACAGCTACACAGAGAAGTTCATCTCTGTAACTGCCACAGCTACTCATTTCCTATGCTGCTATGGCCCCACTTGTTCTCTTGACTTTCTTTATGTAAAACAGGTGCTCTATGTAGACACATGGTTTAAATGGGTTCTTTCCAATGAAGGAGGACCACCAAACTGAGATGGACTTCAAAGTGAACAAACACTTGTCAAAATCCCTTGAAAACAGAATACAATGACTCAACAGAGAAGCTGGGCCATGGCTCCATCCCATATTAAGTGGGTCTCCCACTGATTACAACTATTGGTGTGGGGTTTCATGGTGTAATGTTCAGCATTCTGTGAGGGATGTGTTATCGCACTGACTGCTAATTACAGGGCATACTTGGACCAGAGGTATTGCAGAGGTTGCAGCATTGCTGCAAAATCAGAGAGCTGTGAAAACTTGCCAAAGAGTAGGTAATTTTACTATTTCATGAAATAACACATGGCAGGAACTACAAGAACAAATACCTCCTATGTGCAGTACGTGTTCTGCACTGAAGTGTAAGAGCAAAGTTATGCCATTCCATTTGTATCATCCTATTTTTGAAGCATTCTTTTGTTGGTATTAACATACTAAAGCAAGTTCTGTGAAACAACTGCTGGACTGAAGATCAAGGAAGAAGCAAGGTGTCTCACAGATGTCTGATTGGATTTGTCACTCAACATGAGCCATTTTAAACAGGTTATCCAAACCATGCATTGGAATTTCATGTTGAGTTTAGCTGGGAACCCCCTATGCCACAGTACTCCTTGTCTCAGTTTCTCTTGTAAAAGAATGTCGTGACACAGTTCACTGCCTTTGACTTAAATACTTTAGGGACTTTGACCCTCTTGAAAATTTTTACAACGTGGATGACCAGAACTCTTCAGCCTTACAACATACGGCTGTGCACTGTTCTGAGGAGTAGCAGTTGCTTTGGCCTATTGGACAGTATGGCACGGAACAATAAGTGGATTTTAACTTCAGACTAAAAAGGGAGAACCTTGCATACGGCTACTCTTCAGCAGTCGAGAATGATATTTCAAAATGCTTACCTTGGCCACAAAGGCTGCAACCCTGTTTCTTGAAGATAATGTGTTCTCAGTTGGGCTGAGGAAGCCTCCTCCTAGACTGAGACTTCTGTTCAGTCCCAGATTGTTGCCAAGATCTCCCAGTGCAGTTGAATAGAGAACTGGAGCTGCAGCCAGACTTCCGCTGACAATGCTGCTTGTGATGAAGGATTTGTTTTTATGGCGTTCCCGGAGGAGCTTGGCATTGGCTTCTTCAAGTCTCTCTTTAGCTCTGAAACGTTCAGAAACACACGCACAGTTACCTTTGGCAGTAACACTTTCCCAAAGTTACTCTCCAGGTCCTTGACTATTATTTGACTTCTGAGATGAAGAGCCTCCAAAAATAGTACATCATTTGACCTGAGCTTGCTTGGAGGGCCTGTTTCTAAGATGTCACACAAGGTGCAAGAAGCAGCAGGTGCCACCAACCCTTAGGACAGGTCATCAGGAGAGTTGAAAGCCGCCTGTGAAAGCCATGTGTTTACATAGCTTCTTCTGGAAGGTATGTCACCTCTGTAACAAGTGTGGGCTGGCCCCCCTTCCCAAGGAAAGCTCAAAGCTCAGAGCCACTGCTTAAACAGAAGCCAAAAAAGACCACTTCTATTTTTTCTTCACAGAACAGAAAGCTGTTCTCTGAGAGGCCTACCCTTATTCAAACAATGAAGGACATGAAATTAATGTTTTCTTTTGTACAGAGGATGAGATTAGAGAGACTGGCAAAAAAAGCTGCCAGTTAAAACAACATCAAGTTGAAAAGTATCCTGTTAATGCCATGATCAGTTGTGTTCCTGCTGAAACATTAAAGAGAAATGAAGGCCTGCTGAACGGTTACGGTCTTAAGGTACTTTCCCCACAAACATGTCATCATAAGCTTTCAGTGCTGGCCAGGTGCAAAAGAGGAATTAACAAGAAATATGCATCAGGAGAAAGGATTCTCTTACTACCAGTCCAAAAGAAGCACAGACTTACCTTTCCAGTTTCTTTGCTAGGCATCGTCTCGTTTTCACTTCCTCCTGATACAGGTCCTTGTACTTTTCCACTTCTGCCTGTGCACATTCTTTTGGAAAAGTACTCTCTTGTTGAGTATTTTTTATCTTGTCCAATTCACATTCAAGATCTCGAATTCTGTCTTTTAGCTGGTTTCTCAGGGAAGCATGATGACTTGCTCTGATGTGTTCTAGTCTGTCCTGGGAGGCTGCCTGTGCCTGAAGGAGACAGTGCACCTTCAACCACCACAAAACCACAAAGAAAAATGAGAACTCTCCCGACCTGTCAACTGCATGTACCCAACGTCCTGGGTCCAGCATGGCTCAGAGAGGTGGCTGTGCCTCCTCACTGCCATCAGCAATCAAGGCAGAACCCTGGAGCTACCACCAGGGTAAATGATTCTTTTCACTCAGGATGAAGCCCAAAGCAGTACTACTATTCAAAGCGACTAATGGAAGGGCATTGTCTCGGTAGGTCAGGGCATGGAGAACAGGATTCCTCCAAGACCTTAGCAGGATGCCTCACCTCCTCCTGATCTCCCCACCTGCAACTTCAGTCACTTCTTTTCTGACACTCTCCCCTGTACAAGGAGAAAACCAGACCTGTAGGTCTGGCTGTGACAGCTAGAAGGGGCAAAACCTTTTCAAGCACAAACAGTGAGAAGCAGACCAGAGGACAGAGAGAGCCCCAAGCACTGCAAAATGGAAACCTGCCTTGGGCAACCTTTTGATTCAGGGACCTGCCAGCACGCGACACACCATAAGGGCACTCCTGCCCAACCATATGCCATTCACCCACTGCCCTTCGGCAAAGACACAAGTAAAGTGCTGACACACAGAATCGGGCACCTAAAGCAAAACACTAAGAAATGGTGGCCACAACCAAAGTTTACAGAGTGCCTACACACACACACGCCAAGAAGTTACTCACTTGCAAAAACAGATTGACTTCTTGTAGTTTTTGTCTTATTTCTTGGCCTGCTCTTTCATCAACCTCTCTTTTATACTGTTCTATTTGGCTGTGATCCACCATGTTAGTCTCCAAGCGATGCTGGAGTTTTGCCACCTCTTCTTTCAGCTGGCATTTGCTCTTCTCCAGTTTTTCACAGTTCCCATGCAGGGTAGATAGTTCTTCTCGCAAATCCCGGTTTTCTACTTCTAGCTGCATGCTTTTTTTAGACTCCATGTCCAGCTGCTGGGAAAGTTCAGCAACCTGTACACGGGAAATACAAACAACTGAGAGGCATCTAAAGGCAGTGAATTCGGTTAAAATCACTAAAGGGGTTGTCCATGGAGACTGTATTTATCATCTGCATACTCAGTATAAGAAACTTAACGTAACTGGGCTCTTCTTTTCCAACAAGATCAGCCTTCACATCATTTGTGATAGGATGGGAACCTGAGGATTCCTTGTGCAGTTCTTCATGCAAAAAATGCTATTAGCTTCTGGACTAAAAATGGGCCACTGCAAAGGAGTAACTGATTCTACAATGATGCCTTTTAAAGCTGAGCATAACTGTGAAATGTGGCTTCTCTAGCAACGAATCTGAGTAATGAGCAGAGAAGTACATAAAGTTTACACGCTACTACTGGACAGCCAGAGCAACCTCAAAAACATCTCTGGCAACAATACCTCTGGGTCCCCACGCCAAGATGGGCCGAAACAGCTAACAGTGAGCAATGAGTTACAGCACTTTTCCTGTGTCACCTCTCCTCATTGTTCCTTGCTCAGCAACAACACTTTTCAGAAAAGGAAAGTCCCAGCAGGGACAGGGCTCAAGGCTTGTTCTTGCTGTGTGAGCAACAGCGGTACCTCTCCCCTCTCTTCCAGAGGAGGAACCCGTCTGTCAGACCAGGGTGATGCTGCCATAGCCTCACATTGTGGCCAGGCCTGAGCTGAGGCCTGCTGCTGTCAGCCCTGATCCTTACCCACAGACATGACGTCCTGGTATGGACAGAGAACTGCCCATCCCTAAGGCCTGCCCTGAGGATCTGCACTCTTGGCTGACCCTGCCTGCTCTCACCAGACCTGTTCTGTTCTTCTTGATTAGTGCCTGGGGGATGGGCCCCAGGCTCATGAGGTTATAGACCCTGCCAGCCTTGCTGCCACTCTTGGCTTGCCCTCCCTCGGCATGACAGTCCGCCCTTCCTGTGCCATTGCAGATTCTGCTTTGTACTTAGGGATTGCATATTTGCCCAGAATGACAACTACATCAGTATCAGTCATAGTCACCTGCTTCTCTAACTGTAGAAAAAGCATTAAGAGAGATCAATCAAATCTAAAATACAGCTAAGGAAAGAAAATCATCAACGTGACAAGAAATACAGGGAAAGCTTCACACAGGTTTGAAGAGAAGTAACGCCACAACCAAACAAACCCCAAATTATGCAGAGCTCACCTTTGTTCTTAATCTATCAACTTCACTGACCATTTCAGAATATCTGTTCTTCATTTCTCCCTTCAAATTAAGCTGTGACTCCATTTCTCTCTCCTCATACACTTGTATTTTCTTTGTAGCTCTACTGAGAAGTCTCTTCAACCTAAGCAGCAAATCAGTTCAGAAAACAATGAAACACAGGAATAAGCAACCTTTTCCATATTTTCTCAAGTAAGGAGTGCAGACATAGCTTTCTTCATCTTTAACATACTTAACAGTACCAGGAATTGCTGAGAAAAAGCCTGCTCTTCCTGTGCCACAAATCATCGGGCACATCCAAATTTCAGCTGAAAAGATGAATTGAAGACTCCTTTCCCCACCCCTGGAGAACTGCAGAGCAACCTGGATTGGCAATTCCTCTTGCAGCTATAAGTAAGTATAGGCTCACGCAGAGACATACCCTGCAGGAGCTAACATGAGACTTCAGTTTGCTCAGGAAGTATGTATACCTATCCTTACATTACAGTTCAGTAAAACTGGACTCCTATTCAGGGATATCTCTCCACCATATCAAAAAGCCATACCTCTTTAAGTCTTTCTGCAGTTCTAAGTTTCTTCTCATTTCTTGGTCCAGACGGAGTTCAACTGGGCGTTTTAACTCCATCAGTTGCTTCACTTTCTTTCTTTCACTCTCACACTTTCAAAACAGAAAAGACCCATGACACACACAGAGAGTAAGAACAACAGCTACGTGCAATATGTGTCTTCAGCATTCTCCACAAGAGAAGCTGCAGTCCATCTCCATCTGTTAGCCAAGTTTCACATTAGGTTTCACAGAAAACTGGTCAATACTGAAGAACAAAAATAGATGCTTCCACTGAAACAGGTGGAAAAGACACTGGACTACTTTCAAGAGTTCTCAACTCATAGCAAGGATTATGTATGTATGCTTATTATGGGAGAATACCAATCAGTCTCAAGCTTTTACTATTCATCAGCAGGCAGAGGAATTTGATCTTTGGGAATTTTTTCAATATACTATTCCCTTCAGTACTTCAACCCTACCCAGAAAACAAGGAATCTAAGAAAGAAGTGGGGAACTACAGTGCTTGATGTGCTCAACTGATGCAAACAATACTAGGAACTCTTTCAAAGAGAGTCACTCCAGAACATACACAAGATATCCAGATAGCTTTCATTTGCTTCCTGGATCATCCAGATCACAACATATCCAGAGCCTGAATGGCAGGGGTAATAAAAAAATGCTCTTTATGTAAGAACTTGACCAAAAGGTTAATGTGGTTCTTTCGGGTACTGGCTTAGGTCCCTGGAGAATTTTCTGGATTTACCTGTTCAAAGAGGTCTGCCTTTTCCCTGTCAAGTTGAGCAACACGTTCTTCGAGGTTGGATCTTGACCTAAACTGCTCTTCCCACATGCTCTGCAATTCCTTTGACGTCAGAGCCAGCACATTCTGCTTTTGCACCTGTAAAAGCAACAGTGGCAGAAAAGCAACTAAGGTGACTGTAAAGAAAACACTACAACAGAAAGCTGTAACTTAAATGCAAACCCTCTCCTCTCCCCATCCAATGTCTATGGTTAATGTTAATGTGGAATGTAAAACACAGCCTGGGAAACATAACCAAGAAGAAAAATTGAAGATGGTAAAAAGACTGAATGCACTAAGGGTGGTGAGATGAGGTTGAACTTTGGGGAATAACAAACACACACACAAAATCACCCCGTAGCTTTCTTCCAAAGGGTCTCCAGAGTTCATGACATACTTTCTAATGTATGCATTTCTAGTGCCCACCACAGAATATACCCTACCCTCATGGCTTCTGTAACAGCTGTACACCTCTTGAGAGCAAGAAAATGTTTTGAAATTGACTATGGTTTTTATGGTTCTATCTAAAGAGACAAAGATTTGCCTAACAGATGCATTTGAGTTGAACAGAACTTGCAGATTCAGTTCAAGTATAAAGACTGGAAGTTGACTAGATACTTTTAGTGCCATTTTTTAAGGAAAAAAAAATTGCAAAATCAAAAAAAGGAAAAATCAAGAGATGTTTACTGGCTTTTTACAAAAAGTGACAAAACACCTAGCACAGAGTCTCAGATTAAAAAAAAAAAAAAGTTTTTAGGGTGTATGACTTTCTCAAGTCCTCACAGAGGAGGGAAAACACTTGGTCTCACAAAAAAACCTGACATGGCCTCAAGGCAAGCTCTGACAAAAATCCAAAGATAATATGGATCTGTCAAGTCCAGTCTCCTCTCTCAGCTTTCAACCACTGATCTCCATGCTATCCACAGCATCCACTCTCTCAGTCATCTGCTGTGGCTTAACCCTGGCAGGCAGCTAAGCATTACACAGCCACTTGCTCACTCCCTGCAGGTGGGATGGGGAATACAATTCATCAGATAAATCACACTGATGAATACAATTATCTTGCACACCACAACACATACAAAACACAGCAGTAGGAAAATTAGGAAATTTACTGCCTTTTCCCTTGAGGGTGCCTTGCCCTAAAACCAGATGGGTATTTAACAGCTGTGTGCTTACACAGCCCACATGATCTTTTCATCAATTACCTATACACAAAAAATTCAAAGACTAAAACAGTCATCAACAGAAGCCTGTCTGTACCTGCTTGTGGTGGTCCTCTGCAGCTGCCTGTGCTGTCTGTAAGCTCATTATCATGTCTTCCAGGCGGTTATGAACCTATACAAGCATTACAGGAAGGAAGAAGGCACATTATGACTTTCTAGATTGAAGTTACACCTCACTGACAAAAGTAAGTATTGCACAAAACCTCTTCACCCCTTTATTTGTACACTATTTACACCCAGCAACAATGATCAAAATGGCCCTAAGTTTGATGCCACTGTAAAATTGTTAGCAATCATCACCTCTGCCATTTGGTGCGGAGAGAGAGAGAGAGAGGGAGAGAGAGAGAGAGAGAGAGAGAGAAAAGACCACGTGGGATGTAAAGAATGCTCAGTGAAAACAGGCAGAAGTAGCTTTTCTCATCCCCAGTACACCTGAAAATCATGCCCTGTTAATCAAAGTGGAAGGATTTGTGACTGCCTTCCCACTTCTCTTGATAGTATCAGTACATCACAAAATTCAACTAGTACTTGTAGTGTTTTTCAAAATACCTTCAGCTATAATTGACAACTACAGTTGTAACAAGAACCCTAGTTCACTGGCTACAATACAAAAAACAACAACAAAAAATCTCTCTTAATTCAGGTCACATCTTGTCTCAGCCAAAATTAACCACCGTGTAGAAGCAGTGGCACATTCCAAGGCTCACACCGAGTTCTGCAGATACTACAAGCCGTCCTCTTCACTGTTTCATGAGAACAGCAAGTAGCCAAAGGAAAAGCAATTCTGCACAGCAAAATCTCTGGGACGTGTAATTTTTGTTCCTGTCTGATGATGTCAGCCAGGTCTCTAGCATAAAGGGCTTGGCATCAATATACCCTGTGGAATTTCCACCAGTTAACTTGATGAACACCTTAAATGAAACACATCACAGTCCCTAAAGCAGCATCTGATATTATGAAGGGTCTAAAGCAGAAAATAGCTACATCAGTGTACTGCTATCAAATCCTGACCTGTTAAAGTGTTATGTTTGACTTGCTATAGCATGGGAAAATTTTCAAAACCGGATGGTTAGGAAGTAGAGCAGCCTCTATTCAGCAGAATGCAGGAACGGACCTCCCCTTGGCTCTCCGGGAAAACCTCACCATAAAATTTCCACAACAGAAATAGGTAACTAGGCTCACGAGTCACTAAAGGGGAAATACATGAGCAGCTTACTGAGGCAGAGGCTTGCAAGTCTCTCTGCAGGGTTTCAATCCTGTTGCTTTGTTGCTGGACAGTGGCTTCCAATCTGGTGTTTTCAATTTCAAGGCTTAAAAAGAAATACAGGTCTTATAAAATCTGCCAGAGCACCAATTCCAAAAGAACAGGGCAAAATAGTAATAATAAAAGAACATCCTTTAAAATCTTAATCATTTGCTGTGATGCAACAAGCCTATCTATGCTGTGGTTTCCACCCAATCCGTGCAAGTTACAGATACCTCGCCCCACTGTGGTCTCTTACTGTTGCACGTGTTCTTCCAGTTGTTTTATAGTAGTGTTAGTCTCAGAAGACGCCAACAGCTGGTCCTGCAGTTTCTGGGCAGAAGCTGTTGCTTCTCTTTCCCTCTCATCCATGGCAGTCTTCAAGTCACGAACACAACGCTCAGAATTGAGATATTTTTCTTCCATCTGCCGCAACTGCAAAGTCACAGAAAGAATCCGCAGTGGTCAGGTGAGCTTTTATACAGGGCGGTCAGCTGCTGCCCAAGGATTCACGTGCTGCAGATACCTGCCCACACCCTCTGCCCAAAGAACTGTAATCACCTCAAGTACTTCCAAAGCTTCTACTAGCAAATGAACACAAGGTGTGTCCTACAGCAGCCTCTTCCATCCCTCCGCTGATTTCCTAGAGCATGGTTCTAAGCACTGACACTGCTGATCTGACCCTTTTGGTAACTTAGGATGCTCCCTGTATTCACTCATTTGCTCCTCTGTGAAAACATGAATTAAGAAGTTCATCTGTCTGTAGTGACTTCACAAGTCCCTCATAAGGATCAGATTTTAAATTATTTTCCTTTTAGAACTCCAAGGCCTCTATATGTCCATACCTTGGAAAAACACTGTGAAAGGTGGTTCCTAACTCAGAAATAGCTTAAGCTTCCCTTCCAGGAAAATCACTTAAGGATGGCAAATTATAGTAGGGCCAAAGAAGGGGAAAAAATTCAGAATAAGTTACAAAAATATTCAGAATTTGATGTGTTACCTGGTGACAGGGCAGGGTGGGGGGAGTGGGGGCCGGGGGAAAACAGGACAGCGTAAAAATGTCCAAACACAGCAGTTGAGTACTTCTGCTGTTCTTCAGAAATCAGACAATCTGCTTGGCTAAACTGAAGGCAACATGACACAAAGACAGACACAAATTTATTGTGAAAAGCACCTTAGCAAATAAAAAGTTTTGTGCAAGTAAGAACATAATGTCTGCATGTCAAAGACATGGACAACAAGTTTATAAAACAATGCAATTGATTCACTCATCATTACATCTATCCTGTTGAGTTTTTTCCTGGGGTTTTAGGAAAACATCCAATCCTACTCTTAATAGCAACCCTAAGATTCATTAATATAATTACAGACATTATGTACCTTGGTTTTAGCCTTTTCCAATTCCTTTTGCAAGCACAGCTTATCTTCCTCCAGGTCACTGCGGTAGCGTGTAGTAACTTCGAGTGAAGCTTCTGACATAGATTGCTTTTTAAGAGCATCAGCAAGCTCCTGCTGCAGCTGTCTGATCATGCCCTAATGAAATAATTAAATGAGAAGGAATAAAGTTGTAAGAAAATGAAAAATGCCTTTTCTTTGACTTATTTGATTATAGAGTTAGACTTGTCTTTGGACTGAACGCAAGTGAAATTGTCTGTCACCAGCAGGCATGCTCACAATCACCTCCCCATCTTTCTCAGCTGAGCACCCCCAAACTGTTCATGAGGATTTTTGTTTCCTAATACATACAAAGATCCAGGTATCGTTCTTCTTGAAACCATGCATAGGCACACACTGCAATCATGGGAATTTCTCTAACATAATTCAAAGAAATCTGTTGTGATGCAAGAGCCATCATCTGACTGCAGATACCACTTAGTTGACCAAAGGCAGGACTTGGTCTCACATCATTCTTTGTTCTATTCCTACATTTTCCAAATATAATTAAATGAATATCTATATCTAAAAGCTCTTTTTAGATACACTCTACTATGTTGAATCACATCCTCTTACAGCTGTCTTAGTAAGTATGTTTTAGAATAACAATTGCCTTTATAATGACATATTAGGTTTACTAAAACCCTGATATTTCATAGAGTTATATAAATGTAGTATTTTCAGAGGGAACCTGTTGTTTTGGTATGAAGAATACACAGCAATTCACAGATTAAAATGATTGACAGTATTGCTGGAGTTCTCTCCCCACACACACCTTCCTGTAACTGACAAACGAAGAATAAAGCAGTTACCTCCCATGTGCCTATATTTATCTCACTCAAAGATTCTGGACTTGCTAGAAAGTAGAAAGTGTAATTTAAAATCACTATTCAAATCATTAAAGGAGACAAATGTGGGGAGAGAGATAAAGATAGTGCTGAGAACTTTGATATGTTGCAGCTGTGTTAATTATCCAAGAGTGGGAACAGCCTTGCCCTCCCAGCTATGGGTGTGAAAAAGAGTGAGTTAGATGGGAGGGAGTTCAGCTGGAATCTGCTGGCCATGCTCTGAGGAGGAAAGGACAGGAGGTCATGCAAGGGACAGATATGGTAAGCTGCTGTATGAGGGACAGACAGGGTTAGGTGGCCGGGCTAGGGACAGGAAGGGCTAGCTGGAACTGCAGAAAGATGAGAGAAGAACAACTGAGGCATTGAGTCTATAGACCAGCTGCTGGCCTAAATGGACAGACCCTGACAGCTGTGTAGAGTTGCCCGTAGGAGGATACAGAGAAAAGGTATAAAAGACTGCTAGATAACAAGGTCCTGATGCTTGGAGCCCTCTGAAGCATTTAATGAAGCACTCTGAGTGCAGTGTCTGTCTTCCACAGACAAACTGTACCCCAGTGTGTCTAAATACTGACTGTTATTAGTTCCTATTTTCTAGAAAGTAAGAGAGATTAAACAAAATGGGTAAGGCAATTTTTAAGTCATTACTCTACCTGAAATTGGCCAGAATACTCTATCATTACAGAATGCCCTACCCTACTCCTAGGAACACAGGTAATGATGCATGCTCCAGGCAGAGCCCTCAGAGCCCTCAGAATAGTCATAAATTAACATCTGGACACTATAATACTCTAGAATTTTGATAGCAACTTCGGGAGAAGTAATGGTTTTCCTCTGTAGGAACTTAAGTCCATCTTGCACAATTCATTCATCTGCATCTTTCACTTCTCAACTGCCACATATTGGATCATCCTTCCTTTTACCACTCTTGTGTCATCAGTGCAATACTTAAAATACCTAAACCAATTCTACTGGGCAAAAAATGGACTAAGAAAAAGAGATGAAAGTTCAAGAGAAGAATCACCTTTCGTGATCAAAGCAGACTTGGATATTTTCTGCTCTCAGCTCAGATCTGAGCAGTAACATCCCATTTACCAAAACCTTACACAATTTCAAGAGAAACATAACAAATGATAACAAATCATCATTATCTGGTCATGCAAATGGCTTGCAACTGATACACTTTAGAAACACAAAACAATTTCAAGAACTAGAAAACTTTAAATTGCTCTAAGTCTATATTTTACCTCTCTCTCTATTTTGTCAGTCTCATATTTGAAGACTTGTTCTCTTAAATCAATACACTTGGTGTTTAATTCCTTGTTTCTCTCTTCCACTAGGTAAACTTGCTTTTCAGTATCAGCTCTGAGTTTGTTGAAAATATCATTAAACCGATCTTGCACATCATTCACTACTTTTTCTTTGATGATCCCCTTGTTCTGCAGATCTTCCAGTTGCTGACGGAGCAAAAGGTTTTCACTCTGGAGCTGGGCCAATCGCTCCTGCATGGATTCCTGCTTTATTGTAAGTTTGTTTACTTGGTCTTTTTCAAGTTGTCGAGCATGATCGTATTCCTTTGCCTGACACTGGGTTTGACTTAATTCTTTTTGTGTCATTTCTAAAAGCAATGTTTTTTCTCTGAGCGCTTGTCTTGACTGGTGAAGCTCATTTTCTAGACTATTAGCTTTGCTTTCAGCTTTACTCAGCTGCTGAGACAAGCTCTTGTTGGCTTCTCGTACATCTGAGAGGTCATGATGGAGCTTGTCTTGCAAGCGAAGCCATTCATCACGTTCTCTCTGAAACGTTCGTTCCACATCACTTTTTGATGACTGGTGACGTTCAAGTTCTTGAACAGTAGTGTTCAAGCGGGAACGAAATGATTCAATTTCTGTCTCTAGTCTGTCTTTGCTTTCTTTTGTCTGCTCAAGTTTGGAAGTTAGCATTGCAGATTCTGTCTTCAGTAAGTTCAGTTGTCCATTGTACTGAAAAACTGTTTGTGTTAAGGCTTCCTCATTCAGCTTAAGTTCTTTTTGGAGATCTTCATTTTTTTCTTTTAAGGTCTCATTTTCCTCTAAATATTTTCCTTCTTCTTCCTGGTGCCTAAGTCTTATTTGATCAAGTTCTAGTCTTAGCATGGCAATCTCATCTTGCAGTAACTGATTTTTGTATAACAGATCCTTTTCTCTCTCAGTGTCGGATTCCTGAATGACAGGGAACATGAATAAATATAATAAAGAAGTTATGTGGGAAAAACATCTACAAAACCACTTCAGCATTAAACTGCATTTTAACGTTTCTAACATTGCAACATGACTTTAAAGATGACAGTGTTTCAGGCAAGACATAAGATGCTCTATGAACCAGTGCATGTGTCTAATGCAGGCACAGAATGAAAACATAACATATCCATAAATAAACATGCCAAATACGTAATGCCTTTTTCCCGTAAGCCAGCAACTAAATGATAAAATTATTTTAAATATTTCAGGTATAAAGGTTATAAAATGACAGTGCTTTCTTGTGTGTGCATGCCTTTAAAATATCCCCTTTTAGATTAATTTAGCTGTGTTACCTATCTGGGAAAATCTCTGTTTACCAGAGGTAAAATCTCTGTTTACCATTCTAAAAAGGGTATTTTCCTTTTTAAATGTCTTCTTAACACTTTTTTTAGCAACACTGAAAGTTCACTATACAGCTGAATCATCCCTGGAATGCAAGTGTCTTGTATTGTGCCTGTTTATTATACAGATTTTTTTCCATATAAACATTATTCACCCTGTATTTATTGGGCAGAACAGCCAAGAACAAATAATTCTTTCAAGAATTTCACATTCTTAGTAAATTCAGTAAACTTTTCAAGACTTCTTTTTTTTTTTTTTTAATAGTGTTCATGATTGCTTATTCTCCTTCAATTATTTTAACTAGTATCACGAGTTTAATTCATTGCTGATCTTCCTTCATAAAACTTTAATATGTGGAGGTGGAAAAGAACTTCATACTTCAAGTGTGATAAGGGAATAAATAATTTAAAAAACCCCAGGTAATGGGAACACAGAATGAGTGTCAAACAACTTCCTTCCTGGTCAGTCTGGATGTAGGTAGCTAGGTGTTTCACTGCTAGAAACCTTAGAAAGTGATGATAGAATTTTAAGAAAATAAAAACAAGACAGTTTAAAAATGGCATAAATAATGTTTACTTTTAGCTTTCTACTTGTACATGGAATGAATATATATACAGCACTGATATTGCTTTCCAGAACTTTTAAAGACATAAGGGAAAAGAGAAGAGGTATTTGCACAGTAAAATTACATTGGTAAACTGTAAATTATCCATCAAGAAGCAGGAAAAAAAGTTCTATTATAACTTTAGAACAAACACGGTGAAATTTAATTAATTAGAAAAAAAACCCTGCTTACATCTGAACTTTTTCCTATAGTTCTTCTTGTCTCTTCTTCTAGTTCCTTTTGTCTCCAAAGGTGGTTGCTCAAAATGCCTTCTTGGAGGGCTCTGGCACTCTTTTCCTGAGAGAGCTGTCTCTGTGTTTCATCACGCTCATCTTCAACCTACAATAATACAATTAAATTACTTGCACCTTCAGAAAAATCAAAGCTAGCAATATCGTCCCACTCTCTCTTTTATTCTTGTAAATATTTCTGCTTTCCAGTTACGATAATCCATCTATAAATTTTAATTTTCTTCTGAAAAATTAAGAAGAAATACAGAATGTTTTGTATTATATATTTTTTGTATTATTATATTTTCTAATAATTTAGAAAAATAACTCAAAATCAGGCTTTGAAATACAAACAAAAAAAAAAGGGAAGAGACTACTTGGAAACCAGAGGTTCTCAAAATCAGGCAATATCCAATGTCTCTTCCATGAAAAAAGTACCTCTTCTTCAGGCATACTGGAATACAACACCAATTAAAAATAAGCAGAAAATAAGAAGGCAAGTGTTTAAGTGATTATCTAATATACCTGTTTGAAGAGCTTTCTCAATGTTACTAACTCCATTTCTAAATTCCTTGACTGTAACTCAAGTTGTTGTTTCTCCTCCATCTCTTTACAATATTGCTCTTCTTGCCTTCTGAGTTTCTCTCTTGTTTTCTCATACAGTGTTTCTACTCTGAGCCTCTTTTCTTCTTCTTGTTTCAAAGTAAACCTGGGAATTAACAGTATAGTTGAGAAACTAAAGCACCGATATAAAAATTAGGAATTCTACACTATAAACTTGAAAAAATAACTCAAAGTATAAAGATCTTAAATACTTTCAGATTTTATATTTTCACTCTAAAGAATTCTAGCATCATTCCATTATCCATGGTATCAGTTTTACAATATATGGGAATGAACCATTGACTTTTATCACTCGGAAGTTTATCTAGGTAAATATGCTGAGGTATGCATATTTCTGTTACTTTTGAAGAAGTCATCTTCATATTACAGACACTTTGAGCAAAAAGAATGTGTTGTCTTAGCAATCAAAGCAACATGAACTTTTGACTATGATTAATATAAATTTTCTTAATATGATGAGCATTGCCTGCATATTATGGATTCAGTAACTGCAAGTAATGCTAATGAAGCAGCACATCACTTATCTCTCTGACACACCCACCAATTTTTTAACAAGCCTTTCTGTAAGTCTTAAACAACAGCTGAGCATAGGAAAAGCACATAGTTTCTACTTGCTCAGGAATGAGACTGATTTTCAAAAATTTATTTAGAAATGCCGATGGTTTAAGTTTAATGCAATTAAAAATAGTTTTAAACCTCTAAGAATCTACACCTGGAAGAAACAACAGCAATTTGATTCTACAGAGAAAGTAAAGAAGTTGATATTCCCTAAGGCTAACTGACACAAATAGCAGTAAGCACCAACATGGTAAGAAGTGGTCCACAGAGTGCCCACAGTACCCAAACAAAAAAGCAGTTTTGTGTCTCACAACTATTTTTGAGCATTTTTTCTCATATCCTTCCAACAGTCAGCAAGAAAAAAAAAAGAAATAGTATTAACATAAGCACAGAGCTGGCAAGTGAAAATATGCTCTAGAAATTCTTTAAAAACAAGTAGCAGCAGCCACTAATTGTTCAAAAGATTGACAGTAAGATTTGTATTTCAATGGTTTATATTGCAAAAAGAAAGTTTTACATATAATCTCACAAAAAAAAACTTCTATAAGTGCAAGGCTAACATAATGTAATTGCTTTCATAATTTAATAAAAATGAAAATAATAATTATTCACACTTGTTAGATACTTCAGAATTTTGAAAAATATTGGCTAAGGTAAAGTTAATTTTCTTCACATGGGGCTGTGTGTTGAATTTTTGCAGGAAATAGTTGGTAATATGGATAGTTTTGTTATTGCTGAGCAACATCTGCACAGCAAAAAGGCATCTTCTGCTCCTCCTACTGCCCTACCTGCAAGGGGGCTGTGGGTGCACAAGAAGCTGGGAGAGGAGACAGCTAGGACAGGTGACCCAACTGACACAAGGGATTTTCCAAACCATACAACATCATGCTCAGTATATATAGTGGGTAGAAGAAGGAGGAAGAGGAGAATAGTCAGAGTGATTGCATTTGTCTTCCCAAGTAACTGTTACATGTGATGGAGCCCTGCTCTCCTAGGGATGGATCAACACCTGCCTGCCCATAGGTAGTGGTGAATGGATTCCTCATTTAGCTTTGCTTGTGTGCACAGCTTTTGATTTCCTTTTCACACTGTCTTTATCAAAACGCACAAGCTTTCTCAGTTTTACCACTCTGATTCTCTCCTTGCCATCCCACTGGTGGGGAAGGCAGTGAGCAGCTGCATCGGGTGTAGCTGCCAGCTGGCTTAAACCATGACAAACAGCTAGAGTCCAATTCAGGCAAAGCTGGGACTGCCTCTGTCTTCCTCATAATCCTCTTCCACATACCAGGAGGCACAACTCAAAGCTTAGTTCCCTCAGCCTCTCCTCACAGTGCTCCTGCTCCCTGACCAGCTTGCTAGTTCTCTGCTGAACTCATACATAACAACTAAGATCCCTCTGGTACTAGAAGGCCAAACACTGGACACAGTGCTCTAGATGCCATTCGGTAAGTGCTGAGTAGGGGCAAATAATCGCTCCCTTCCATCTCCTGATTTGCTGCCATTGGCCTTCTCATCTGCCAGCTCATACTGGTTCGTGTTCATATCTTGCTCTGACAAGACCACTAAGGTCTTCTCAGCAGGCTCCCTGGCCAGGCCATCTCCAGGATATCATCACAAGATGATCTTCCTTCCCAAGAGCAAGGCTCTGCATTTGCTCTTGCTGAATTTCCTGGGACGTACACCAGCTACTCCTACCTGAAGTGATGCAAACACTGGTTAAAAACCGCATTTCATCCAAGTCTAGCTCAGGATTATAGAGAATGGGGCAAATCTCAAATAAGCAAACATACAAGCAAATAAGCACTCTGTGCTTCTCTAAACACTTATGAGTTGCACTCTGGAGTTACCTGAATTTCTACTATTATACATCAACAGAAACTGCAAAGTCAAAAACATCCACATCTCATATAAATCACTTCTCTTGTAAATCTCATTTTCCTATACAAGCTGTCTTGTTCTCTTCCCTTGCTATTAAAAAAGTGAAAACATGACGATTTTAAATGGTGCTAATATCCAGGTGTTTTTTCCTGACATTTTCCTGTTTTTCCTTTATAGCATAACTTGCCCATGGGATTCAAAATACAGAAAAACAAAAGACTACAAGCTTCTCATCCATCACATGTATCAGCACCACCTTTTGGCACATTAACACCGACAAGGTAACACGTTATCAGAACACAAGATTACATACTTAAGGCTTTGGATATCACTTTTCCATTCCACTTCTTGATGAGCCAATATGGATTTCAAATCTTGAGTCTCTTCTGCTATTAATTTTGATTCCTCCTTTTCATTTTTCAGTTTTCTTACTTCTCTCCAGACCGCTGCATACCGATGTTTTTCATGCTCTATTATTTGTTCATATTTAAGAAGTATGTTTTGAATTTTCAGTAAAACAGCAGAACCTATTTTGAGATAGAAAAGACAAAGATGTACATATGCATAAATACTTTCTAACGTGTAAATTATTTCATTAGGTATAGGTGATAAAGTTTTGGTAGTGAGAAGACTGAAGCCTGTGGGAGTTCTCTGTGAGAAGAGGCCAGGACATGATATGCCTGACAGAGACAACGGACCCACTGCAGGGCACAGCTGAGCCTTTCAGCCATGCTGGTGACACCTCAGAAAAATATATTAAGAAGATAAAACCACCACTCAGGCAAAGGAAAGGGAAACAAATGGGAAAAAAAAGCTGTTCTGTATACACACAGGTCAGTGACAATGGGGCAGTGGGGAGGTGCTATCTTAAATTCAAATGAACCAAGATAACCTAGGAGTGCGCACAAAGAAACCACGTTTTAGAAGAGAAACTTGTAACAGCTGAGGAAAAAGTTACTTTAGTGACTTTAGAACATACCTGTATGATCCACAGTAAGCTGTTCTAAGAGCAACAGAGCCTCTTTGTAGGTGGACTTTGGTAATTTGACATCCTCTGATGATGTTTCAGATGAGTGACTTAAATCAAGGTCATCAGTTACATCCATCTGCATGCTGACCTATAATCAATACAGTATTTTCTGTATACAACTATGGAATATTACAGATGCATGAATGACTCATTCTTTCATTCACAGTTCATATCTGATTGATCCCATCTGAGTGATTAAAAGCTGATAAAACTATTTATCAAGAAACTAATTTTACAGTACCTTGCTCTTTTCATTCGCTGTTTCTGCTGCAGGTCTGGAAAACAGAAATGTATTTCAGTTCTGGAATGTTTATCTAGCATTAAGAACAATGTCTAAAGTTTTGAAAAGTTATTTCAGTAGGGAATTAAAGTAAAATTTAACACAAGAAAATTTTTAGATATAAGTGAATACTGGAAAAAATTATCATCATTGTTGGAAGATTATTTTTTCACAAGATAATAAGCAAATAGTTGAAATAAAAGTTTCACTCAAAGTGATAGGAATCATACAGCTACAGACATGGAGATATACAGATCCATAGTTGTGTGCATTCCCTGTTCAAAATTAGAGGTTTAGTTCTCTTCAGTATTTAGACTCTTTCCCTTAGAGGTCAAAGAACCGTAATTTTGGATTCTCTAGTGTACTTAGGCTGACTGGAATAGAATTAAATCTTTTCAGAGCAGCCCACACAGTGCTGTGTGTTACATTTTTGATCAAAACAGTGCTAACAACACACCAGTGTTTTAGCTATTGCTGAACAGTGCTTGTACCCTGTCAACAATTTCTGTTTCTCATTTTGACCCCTACCGTTAACCTTGAGGTAGGCAAGAAGTCAAGAGGACATACAGATGAAGAAAAAAACCCCCAAAACCCTCACACTCTAAGATGCATGTGATGAAATAGCAACTTTGTTCTTGTAAAGTCTCTCCTCTCCCTTTTTAAAAATATAAAGTATATGTTTACATATATACTGACCTTCAGGTAACTTTTCAGCACTTGTGCACGTTGTCTTTATAATGAACTTGGCTAAGATGTTCAAAGCACATTAAGCAGAAAAGATGTGTTTTGGAACACAAAAGGCATCAGGTCATATTGTCACATGAAGGAATAAAAAACCACTGAATAAAAAACCACTGTGCACATCAGGTTTACAAAAACTTACCTTTAGCTTTAGGTCAATTTTTATCATTACGTAAGTTTTACTTATAACATTCCTTATATTCAGTACCTTCCTTCCTCTTGAGATGTTTCACTGGAAGTGCTATCATCTGGTACTCGAAAATTCTTCCCACTGGAAGAGCTCATCTGCTGATTAGCCTTCTGCTTTGAAGTCTGCCCTTTACTTTTCTTTGCAGCATCATGATTCAGATCACATTCACTACATTAAACAGACAGAAAAAAAAATTACCAATTGAGTATATTTACAGAAAATATTTCTTTGAAAAAGACATACTTAAGATGATGTACAGAAACAACTGAGATAAAAAATATCTCTGATAAAACACAGACTTAAATCCAAGAACTGTGGAGTATTTAAAAGTATTTAAAAAACATTGCCCTAGGAATGAGGGAGGAATGCAGAACCTGAACTAGATTCAGGCAGTATCTTCTATCCACATTAGAGGATATATTAAGAGCAGAGATTCCTTTGAAGGACAGACAGAAAAACATTTCTGCTTAGGATTTCATAAAAATATCAATGCCTCCTTCAAACTTGTGAGATTTTTTGGTAACATCTTTTCCCTCTTCCTTAAAAAAAAAATGCTTTTCTTAAATGTTTGTGAAGCAGTGAACTACTCAGTACTGCCTCCAGCACTAAAGAAACTGTTTCAATTAGTATAATATTAGAAAACCTAAAAGATACTTAAGTAATCCTACAAATAAGAATTAGAGATCATGTCTTTAGTTTATACTTTCATTGGCATTTTTATAATTTCAGACCTCTCCTCAGGTGAAAAATTTTTGTTGCCTTTTTCTTCTGTAGTGTTTTCATCCTCCGTTTTCAAACAGTCATTCTTCCTTAGGGTAAGCTTTTCTTTCATTTTCTGATTAGTAACGTTGCCTGGCAGTGTATTTAATTTATCAACATTTTCCACTTTTGCCACTGTCTGTATATTGAAACATCTTTCTTTGCTTTTTTCCTTCTCAACCTACAAAAAGAAAGTGAACTTTCAAGTATTAATCAGTACTTTCATAAAAGAGAAATACAATATCCAAATATCCAAGATGGAATAATTCAGGGTTTATGTCTGAAAAAGTGTAAAATGAAAAAAAAAAATAGATAAGGATTTTCACAAAAATTACATTACAAAGCGTACTGTCATTGAAAGTACTTCAAATTCACTCATGATTCTATGATGTAACATAAACACAGTCCTTAGAAAGAAAACAACAGTGAATTTTAAAACATGAACAACAAAAATGTAAAAGCATTACTGATGGATTAAAGAGTTAGGAAGACTGCACAGCGTTAGTTATAAAAACAGAAATTGAAAGTATCAAGTGGAAGTGTGCTTGGTTACTGCTTCCTCCATGGAAGGAGGTAGGGTAGCAGGGAAGAGGATTCCAAACCCACAAGTAGAAACAACTCCACTCACAGCAAACACGAATTTAAGTGAAGGGCAATGAAGACACACCATGCAGAAATCACAGCAAATGAAAAGTTCAGTCAAGACCCTGTTCAGAAGCTATTTTCATTCTGTGTTTCAGAATCAAAAATTATTTAATTGTGTGCACTTTTTTTTTATGTCAATGAAGTGACAACTTCTTACACTGGAACTGAGTGCCACATACTGTTAAACTGGAACAATAATGCATTCTGTGTTTTCTGAAAAAGGGGGAAAAGGTCCACTGCTCTCTTTATTCATAAATATTGTATTTTCATTCAAACAACAACTACTTTGCACAAAGCATCTTCATTTAATGATGAATAGCTGAAGTGAACAGGACCATTGATATGGAGAAAGACCAAAGAATAAGGAGTAGCAGGTGAACTACCTCTTTTTGCAGCTGTACCTTCTCTTTCTCCAAAGCCAGGAATACTGTTTGCAGCATTCCTACCTTAATCTTAAATCTCTCCATATCTCGTTTTAGCTCTTCATCAAGACTCCTTTCCAGCATGCCATATGACTCCTGAGCACTAGCAAAAAGACTTCCCGTTTCTGTTTCTCCTATATAACTGTTGGTAAGACAGTCCTTGGGAACATCATCATTAAATCCAAAGTACTTTGTAAGTTTCATTTCTGTTACAGAATGTGCATTTTCATCACTTGTACAAACAGGACTTATTTTAGGAAGAATATCAGAAATGTCACCCAAAATACTTGATTTTAAGCTATGTCTCAAGGAGTAAGCAGGACCTTCCTCTGCATTTTTACTATTCCCATTATCATTCTCTTCTGTTTCCATAGTAGGCATTTTCTTTTTCTCTCCTTTTGCTAGAGACACCTTTCTGTTATCAACATTGTTAATGCCGGCTTCTTCATCTGTATTCCAGGTATCTTCTACATTTGTCTTTAAGCTATTTTGATCAGGATGAACACCAAGACTTGGAAACACAATTTCCATTTTGGGTACTTTTCCACCTAATGTAAGTTTAGTATCTCCAAATTCACCTTGGCTTTCTAATTTCTTACTTGATTCTGTCACAGGAGATGAAATAATGTGAGAACTCTTCAATTCCTCACCAAAGCCATCTTCTGGTATTTCTTCCACAAGGGAAGCAGTTTTCCCAGCTTCATTTTCACCAAACAACTGCTTCAGCTCTGCTGTAATGTTTTTAAAATTTGTTTTCAATTCCCTTTTCTCATTTTCAACCCACATTCTTTCGTATCTTTCTTCCCAAGGTTTTAGATTTAACTCCTTGTCAGCACTGTGCGATTCCTCATTTTTTGTTAGGGCTTCCTGATGTGAAACTTCTGCTTTGTCAGTCTGATTTTCATGTGCTGTTTTTTCTATCAAGTTGGTAGTTTCTAAAATATATTTATCCTTAAGTAAACAGGTACAGACAAAAAGATGACCAAGAAAAAGGAAGTTGCAGTTAATCTAGGTAATTTCCATTGCAAACTTATCCTATCACGTAACAGAAATAACAGCATCGAGATCTTTTGAAAGTCATTTTTATAATACAAATCAAGGGATACTAAATTAAAGGTTCACTTACCTTTTTCTTAAAATTAAAGGACTTACTAGAGACAATAGTTTTTCTAGGATTGGAATTGTCTATACGAGGGTTACATTTACTTTTAGGCCTGCCTGCTCTCTGTAACCAGTGGTCTTTGTTAGAAAGCAAGTTATTTCTTCACGTTTTATTGTTTTAATACCATTTTTCTTTGGAACTGCCAATGTTTCCTCACCTTCCTTTCCCCATTATTCTACTGTCTGACATTTTACAATCCCCTGCCAGCTAAGCTGATACAGTGTTAATGAACATGACAACCTTTTAATTGTCCACCACATGGAGAACTGGGCCTGTTTCTTCACCCAAAGTGCAGAAATGTTAAATTCCATTCCAAGCTCTGAAGAAAAGCTTTTATTAGGGAAACCAGTCCATTCCTTCCTCATCCCAAAAGTCAGGAACCCAAACCTATGTGAAAACCATACCATGTCTTACTCAACACCCCCCGTCTCCTCATGTCCCTGACCCCACGCCCTGCTCCTCAACAGCTCTGACTGCTTCCATCATGTGTCACATTTCTCCCAGCATGCTCCTTCCCCAAAAGCTTCTTAGTGCCTTTCCTACAGGCCCAAAACCTTAGTCTCAATGGGCTAAGACCATCCAACTCCTCTCTCTCTTCTGGTTAGACAAGCCCTTATCTCACTGCAAAAATTCCTGCTTTCAGAACGGGGAAGGAACACCTCAGCCAGCTACCATCTGTCTCAGCCTCTCCATTTCCCAAGTTCACTGCCCAACCACGACCACCTTCCAGCAGGCTTAAGTTCCATGTTCTGCCTGTTATTGCTAAGCATGTTCCTCTTTCATGATACCTGGGTGCAGGGTATCAGTAATTTACTCCACTGTCCCTTGAGGTGCTACAGGAGACTCCAGACCCCTCTATCCAGCCCACTCCCTCTCCTGTTGTAGGCCCAACACAAACAGAATGCCTGCCTTATTCCTGTCTAAAAAGCCCTCAGAAAAAAACCTTTCCAAACACCTACTAACGTAGCCAAACAAGCACATATTTTGCAGATGCAGGGAAATCATTGAAAAGGTCACAAAATTTTAGGGTTTTTTTTCTGTTTCTTCTTCTCTTACAAAGGGAAGACCAGGCATACTTCATCAAATAAACCAGTGTACTATAGACAAATTTCCTTCTTTACTTGGATGTTCATTTTATGTACAGAAAAAATGAATTTGACTGCACTGTTTCTCATGTAAAAAGAAAAACACTGAACATTAAGTCTAAGCAAACCAGCTGAAAACAAATTAGTGAAGCAGCAGGTATCCAATATAATAATAAGGAATATTCCCCACCATAAGAAGACTGCATCCCATTTTACTTCAGGCTGCTATACAACCTTTATCTATAGGATTCTCCAGAATAATTAATTGACTGGTAAGTCTCCTTTACTTTACCTGTGTATAATATATAATTCTTTGCTATAAAGCGTATAATACATTTTACTGATTCAGACTCTTAAGTCAAAATCTGTGGTGTTACATACCCACACTCCATAGTTTTCAATGGCATCCTTATCATCTTCTTTTTCAGCTGCTGATGACATATGAAAAGTAGATCCTGAGTACTCACCTACAGTGAGAAAACTGTATTTTGATAACCAGCATGACCTAATACTACTTATTTACATTTAGAGTTTGTTCACATTTGAATCATATTTGTGAGAAAAATCTTAACACAAAGTAATGCATCTCCTCTAATTTGTGTGCTCTTAGAGACAAAAATTACCATAAAACAGACTGAAGATGCATCTGCGTAGATTGCTTTCTTACAGGGCATTTAAAGGAAATATGCTGAAAATCGCTGTAGTTGGTCACAAATCAACCAATCCTGTTTTTTAAAGGTGTGTTATCTCAACCTCTCTTTGACACGCTGTGTGCCATACAGTAACTAGTTACATGGCTCCAGCAACTCTAATTTCCCTATATGCAATGCACAAAAAATCATGAAAAAAAATCACAGCTTTGAAATATTTTAAGGCCCCAGCTTTACTTTATGCATGAAACAAATCTGTCTCTAGACATGGATCTGGACTGAGTATTTCAAACTGCTACCTTATCTGTTGCAGAAGACACAGATGGGAACTGAAAGACACACTTGTGCAATGCTGGGAAACAAACCATGATCTGAACACTTCCCTCACACTGTTGAAAACTGGATTCCACCCTTTGCTCTCTCAGAACTTCTATATAATATGGGCAGGTCAAAAACTTCTCAGGTAATCCCAGATACAATCTTGAAGTAGAACCTCACTGTCATTGTTCTTGTGGAAGTGACACTTTTAAGTGACAAGTTTTCAGAAAGAAACAAGCCTTAGCAACTCAAGTGGGGAATCTAAAAACAAGAGATGGAGGCTTTTCACCCCTATTACTCTGCACCTCATGTCTTCCTCCATAACACCATGAATTCTACACAATAGCCTTTCTATACACAAAGTTTCACTGCTAAAAAGGCTTCACATGATATCTTTCCTACAAGAAAAATGAGCAAGACTGAGAAAAACAGAAAGGTATCATCATAAAAATACAAAAGGGCACAACCTCACTTCTTGGCATTTTCTGCTTTAGGTGAGTACTTTTGCAAGTCTTCATTCCTTGAAGGGTTCTTAACATTTGATACCAGCTCAGAGTTACAGCTTTATGTCTGGAGACCGAGCTCCTTAGTCAGTCAAAAAGGTCTCCAGAGGTCAATTCTGACCCCAAGTTACAGAGTGTGAATTAACAACCTTTTCCTCCCACCTCACTGCTGGGTAAAATTTCTGAGATCTTTTGTAGATTTGATTGTTGGGTATTTCAGCACAAGGCATTTCACAACACAACAACAGTCATTAGTGTATTGACAGCACTTATTTTACAGAGCTGTTATGATGATCTCTTGATAACTCTGATGCATTTCAAATAGTCTGATAAATACTAAAGACAATAATAAGAGCAATAATTAGGGATTATCTAAAGATAATGTTCTAGAAGGAACACAGGCATTTTTCCCTTCTCCTGTTTTTCAGCAAGAGGAGCTTTAGACTTTACTCATGCTTATAGATATCCCAATACCAAACTGTTTGCTGGTGCAGATGAAGGCTCCAGCCAGGTGTAAAAACAGACAGATGTGCTGGTGGTCAAGGAATATTTGTAGGTAGCATCACAGAAATTACTGCAGGGAGTGTCCCAAGTTATCACTACCGAGACTGCTGTAATCAAAAGCAACCCAAATTCCTATTTAGTCTAGCCCATCAGAGAAATTTTCAACAGGAGCTATGCTGAGTTTGGAGTCTCAGTCTTCAAGTAAGATTTTAGGATCTTTGGAGCCCGTAAGATCTATTTCACATAGTGCTTAATCAATCTTGGAATTTCTGTGTAACTGGCAGAGAGCAAGGGAAAAGGCAGGAAAGACACAAGGTAACAATGTTCTTCCATCTTGAGGACTGCCTGAAAAGGGGAGATGACAACACATATGCTGGAGGAAGCCAACATCATAGAAGGGTAGACTAGAGGAGGGAGCAAACATGAACAGGTGCATATTTCAGTAGTCCTTGTGCTTCCAGAACACCTTGTCAGAACCATTAATTTAAAATCAGGAAAAGATTTGCAATTACAATGTGTTAGTCCATGAAAGAACATGACAAAGAGACAGTCATGAATACCTTCAATATCCTCAACATCTTCTAAATCAAATTCCTGCAATAGATCTGCAAAACATAAAACACATGCCTTATTAAATACTCCTGAAAGATTATGAAGCTAAACCCAGAACCACTTAAGGCAAGTATTACCTGATTTCTGCTGCCTGTTTTTAGAAGTTTTGTTCATTTCCAAAGGAGATATGGGAGTCTTCAGCTATGAAAGACAATTCAATGATAAACCACCGAATTCAAAGTAACTACAAACTATTTAATGAGCAGAATAAGTAGTCTGTCTGATATGAACAAATACTTACCTGTGAATTATTGGGTTTCTTCAAAAAGCCTGGAAGTGAAAAATATTTTGGGAAATGTTATTTTTTAAAAAATTGTGGATACCTTTTACTGCATTAAGCATCAGTAGTTTCTACAACTAAGTATTAGTCTCAACCATTATTTCATCAAGAGTACAACACTGAACATTCCATTTACCTCATCATGCAGCATATGTCTTAGTATACAAGAAAAAAAACAATGCACACTTCCCACCATGCACCTTGAATTTAAAAAAACAATTATCACAGAACTAGGAAAATACAGGTGGAGCAGTAAGGTCATGCTTGTTAACAGAACAAGAGTAAAATATTTAGTCCTTTTGAGGAGCTGAATCCTGCTTTCTAAAAGGAGTATTTCAAAAGCCAAAGCTGGTCTGCTATAATGAATGATCATAAAACAGTATTATGACTCTGATTAGTCTACAAGTGCTTAATATTGAGGAGCATTTTCCTTTCCATTGATGGGACTAAGAAAGTGTGGGTGCAAACACAGAAACCTCATATACGTCTAACTAGGTAAAATCACGGCAGTGTTCATCAGACTATTGTGATTTACTTTGCAAGGGAACAACAGAAACAAATGTTGTCTGGTTTTAATCACCATTTATAACATAGCTCCAAATATTTTCTTTAATTTTGTCCAACATCAAATCATTTCTAAACCCACACAATCCCACCTATATTTTTCAAATCTTCTGCTTACGTCATCTTACAGTTTGAGTCCTCTCACTAAACAAGTATATGAAAAAATACTTAGAATTATTAAGAATGGCTCCATGGCAAAAAATTTATATTTAAATAAAATTCTTAACAATTTATATTAAACCCCAAACCAACATTACAAAACCAAATAGTATTCAATTTCAGTAAACCTGGTGGTCCAGCAGTGTGGAAAGACCTTACAAAGATTACCATAACCACCTTTTACCATCTTTTCACACTGATCTTAAACTTGTCTTAGTAGAATTCTTGTCTAAGCAGAATTCCATGACAAATAGTTAACAACTACATTTGAAGCTCTTGGAAGCTTGTAAAGTTTTGCTCAAGATGCTCAAGAGACAGTGTCACAAATAGAGGCAGAAATCCTGAGCAAAACCCCCTGTACTTGCAGTCCTATTTTAGCTCCTAGGCAAAGCACAACATAAACCTATCGAAATGCTACCAAAGGTTAAGCGAGGGGAGACAAAAATGCTAAGCCAGATCGAAGCTGTCTTCTGCTGCATTATCATCTAAGAATGATAGATGTTGAGAAAGGTCAGTCCTAATAGACATACACTGTCATTGCTGTGAAACAAGAGCCTGAATCAAAAAAACTAGATACTCGTCTGAAGAACACAAATAATACAAAGAACTTCCTTTACAAACTGGCCAGCAAGCGCTGTTATCACTGGCATTAATTAACAAACAATAAGCACTTCTTTGATATGGTCTGCACTTACACCATGACAGCATTTCTAAGACAGACACTGATAAAAGTTTACTTTAGCCTATAAATGCTTAGAGACAAACATTAGCCCATCAGGGATTTACCATTGTCACTCTCCCTTGATACAATCTGGGAGCATGCTCCATGTCTCTCTGCACCTGGGAGCAGCACACCACATGATATTTTTCTTGGCACTTCAGAATCTGCCTGTGTAACCTAAAACACAGGAAGGAGAATTGGTACAAATGCATTTTCAATTCATTTCTATACAAAAACCAATTTATGTAGCATGGTTTCAAGTATATTCTACATATAAAAACATTTTTAAGACCCCTGGAAAGAATCCATCAAAATACAGTACACTGGAAAATCACAACAATTGTGCTTGTTTTCAGATCTTAGGCAAAAACTTCACACCACCGTTCTGCCACACTGACAAACCTTGACAAACTGGGCAACGGCAAACAAGAATTAACATGGGAACTCAAGATACAAGGTTGTGAACCAAGAGCTGCAGGTCTGCAGTGTACAACAGTGTTCAACATTTGTACTGAACTTGTATCTGTCATTCAAGTTGGTACTGACATTCCCTAGGCATATAACCTGCCCTGGTGAATGAACACAGTGCTGCTCCCAACTGCAAGAGCCATTTGGGTGGAACAAGGATTAGCAAGGCAGAGCTTGCAACTACCTTAAAACTAACAATGTTTCAGCCCTATATTTTTTAAGAAGGGGACGGGAAAAGTTCCCTTTATCTCACAAGAACCAGAGGGACTTAGCTACAGACCTTGCTCATTGCCACAGACAAAGATGAAAAAGGCAAACAAGGCCAGCATGAGCAGTGTCTCTGCTGAATGTGACTTTAAAGAGGGCCAGAGTACACCGACAAAAGGTAGAGAGGATCTTTTCAGAAGCAGCTAGGCATCTGGGTTGTAGACCCCAAGGGCAACAGCTAACCAGGTCAGCACATTAGAGCTGTATGGTGAAAAAGCAACAATCCTGCCAGCCTCTGTGAAAAGGTCAGAATATTTTAAGCAGCAACGAACTTCACTATTTCAGCACTACACAAGAAATCAAACTCAGAGGCCAATTGCTGAGACCCAAGCCATTAGCTCAACCTAACTTCATCCCAAAACTAACTGAGCAGCTGGCCTAGAGCTAGCTAGCTAGCTGGCCTAGACTTCAAGGGCCCCCAGTTACAAACATACAGCAAAAGGAAGAGGAAATAGGCCTCATCAACAGTAGTGTCCAAATCAGAAGGAAGCTCTCAAGTGATTTTGGATCTTACTCCTACTTCTTGCAGTGGAAACCCTTGTGTCCTACACAAAAAGTACCTCAGAATCCCAGGGAGATTCAGCATCTTCCTCTAGCTCTGCTCCCACTGTTGGAAGGGCACCTACAAATAAGGTAAGAAGTGAGATGCTTGGGTGTTTGTACATCCAAAGATGCAGGTTCCACTGATGCGGACAAACTAAGAAGCAAGTTTTGTTCAAGTGTTTCTTCCCACCCAGACATATTATGCTATCTCCTTTACACTTCCAGGTCCTTTTGCTTCCTTTCTTTCAGAAGGTGGCTATGCACAACAGCTGACAAAGCTACAGTGCACCTGGGTAACAGTCAGAAGATACTCCAGTATCCTGCAGTTCTGTTGCATACAGAGTCAAGGTCTCTCCAGCCTACAGCTCCAAAATTTGACATTTACTATCCCTTTCCACTGTACAGGGGGTACCATAGAAACACTCTCCAAAACCTCCTCACACTAACATCCACAAAGTCACCAGGAAACAATGCTCCCTTTGTGCTACTAGGAAAGATCTTACCTGAGAAAGTTGTTACCCAGTCCCCCACCAGAAGCTAGACACCCAAGCACTGCCATTTAAAAATAGAGGCTCACACCTCAAACACTTAACCCAAACACACAAAAGCCTCTTCTGTCTTGGGGCGGTTAAAACTCAATCGTCTTCTCCACCAGATGATTTTAAGGTTCAGTCTCAGGGAGCTCCTAGCCAGATTTTACTGTAGTATTTCTACCTTAAGCTACTCCATTAGGAAAAACTGATTCAGGATTCAATTGTGCGGAAACATACACTTAAAGAAGGGAGAAGGAGCTGGATGCCTGTTAGGGGACCCACCCCAGAAGACGCAACTGCTGGTTCCAATTTGAATCCTGACTACTTAACAGTATGCCAAATACATATAGACAGAAGAGCAGATATAGGCACAGCACCAGAATACAGCAGGTTATGCCAGTGCCCCTGTGCAGCACCTGAGCAGCAGCTACACATGCTCTAGTAACATCTACAACAACAAGCTACTCTCTGGGGACAGACAATGGAAAAAATGCTTTCTCTTCCTACTGTAAGACCTCAGGTAAGTATCAAAGTGCTCTACTCTGACTAGGCTGGTAATGTTCTCAAGCACAAATGTGGTGCTGGAGACACCTACATTTTAAAACTGGACAAGGTGAGGGCACTGGAACAGCTTTCTCTCAGCTTGACTCAAATCCTTCCCTGGCTTCAGACAAGAGCAATCACAGCTTTCCAGTGTGACAGTACTCAGCATAAAAGGGAATACTGTTGTCACTCAAGACATTCTAGTCCTTCTTCTCTTTTCCATCTGTGCATTTTGTTCAGACCACTTCAGGAAGAATACAGCAATAAATCAAGAATGGCACTTGCTCCATATCGCATTGCTTGGTATACAATGCTACAATTTCAGTTCTTCAGGCATGAATGAAAAGCAACACTATCTGCTTTCCTTCTCTGCCAGTGCCCACTAGGACTCAGAGGCAAGAGAAAATTTTGCTATCATAGGAATCAATCACCATTTTAGTTCATTTTCTAAGCATTAATATTTGTAGAGGAAGAACTTGGGTCAGGATTTACAAAGACATTTCTCTCACCAGAGCTGTCCTTTAAAGCTTTGTGGACTTCATGTCTATCATTACAAACAGAATTTTTCACATCCTCAACAACTGCAGTTTGTAGCTTTTTGCCAGTGCCCTCCTTCTCTTCTTCTTTGTGTTCAGATGATTCTTCCTAAAAGAGATCAACACAAACAGCTGAAAAGAACAGTAAGAAACATCACCTTTGCTGTTCCTCCATAAGCAATTCCTCACATCAGTCTAACCCTAGCTTCGTTTAAGTTACAACATTCCAGAGCATATTTCTTTTTTTCCTCTACTTTGCTCCACAGAAAATCATTAGGTTCCTGCTCTCAATCTTATGCAAAATTCTTTTTGTTTCCTCACTTTCAGCTATCACACCATGCATTTTCCTAAATGGTAGTATACACAGATAAAAACTGTACATGGAACTGAGAAAAATCAACCGATTCCAGGGTCTACTGCCTATTCTTTTTCCACACTATATTACCATACCATAGCAAATAAACTGTTTTGATTCCAAGTAAGACACTGACATCAAAAATGGATCAAAAGATAGATATTTGTGAAAAATAGTATTAAGAGAAATCCAGTTTACTATGTGTTTCTGACCTCTCTGACCCTTAGAAAATACCCTTGCAATTGAATCATCCTTATATACTTACTTCGGTGCTTGAGTGAAATGCTGCTCTCAAATTTTCTTCCTGCTTATTTAAGTGCAAGTTTTCAGTTTCTTGCTTCAGTGGTTTACAGACTTTATCATCTACTCCTTCGTATTCCTCTTCTTCAGTATCTTCCCCATCCACATGTTCAAGTATGACAGAGGTTGATCTTTCACTTCCAGGTCCTGAGTTTTTTTCTGCTAACCAAGAATTATTGCCATTTTCAAAGCCATCACTGAATTTTGACTTTTTCTCCCTAACGTCACAACTATCTAAGAGAGGTTGAGGTATCTCTTTTTTCCAGTCTGTCATTTCAGAGTCTGCAAAACAGGAGTCAACATTTCTGTGAAACTTCTCCTCAATCATGCTTTTCCTGTTCCAACTTTCTTGCATATCTTGCAGATTATTTAGATTTTGAAAGACAGCCTGTTTTGGTACTGACTTGCAAGATATTTCATTATTCATGATCTTTGGAGACACCGTCATTTTATTTTCTTGAAACCTTTCACAAGGCCCAGCTTTGAAAGAGACAGGAATATCAACAGATTCCTCCACCTTTTCATCATGTTTTTTAGTTATTTCATCATCATCACAGACATCTGCAGTTCCACACTGAGCATCCCCTTCAGACTTTGCTTTACTGAAATACTCTAATTTCTGATTAATTTCTCCTTTAGGTTCTGTTTTCTCCTCTTCCAGCATTTCATTAGATTGAGTTTCTTCATCTTCCAGCTCCTCCTCCTTTTCATCTTCAGAAAAATCTTCATCCTCCTCCTCCTCTTCCTCTTCATAATCTTCATCACCATCTCCATTGTCGTTTTCATCCTCTTCCTCTTCCTCTTCCTCCTCCTCCTCTTCCTCCTCCTCCTCCAATTCTTCTCCATCCAGGTTGCTTGCAGCTGAGACATCTTGATTAAACAATTCTTCACTGTCTCCTTTGTTCACATTTGCACCTGATGGGATTCTCTGTTTGAGACTTTTCTTTGGTGACTTAGGACTTTCAATTCTAGGATCACCACCAGCATCTTAAAGTTCAAAAAAAAGAAAAACGCATGTGAACAGAAGGAACTTTGTAAACAGTAATAGGCATGTTATCAGATTAATGTACAAGAGAGGAGCCATTTGGGAATGTCTAGAAATGGAGAGGTGAGGCTGGGCAGGATGGAGGATGAACTTGATGAAGGAAAAGGGCTTAAGAGGGGATTAATATCTTCATTTTAAAGATTTACTTTATTCTTTATTATAAAGAGCCATGTTTTCAAAATGCTACTTTTCTCATTTACTATTGAAAAAAAACCCTCCAAACCAAAAAACCTACTTAGCAAGTCTACTTTATCTATCAGTGTATCATGCAACCTTTTGCAAATAACTTACTGTTTTTCCTGAACTGCTGTGAAGCATTCATTAACAATGTCAGGTTTGGCTTCTGCAGCTTCTGTAAATAAAGATTTATATAAGAATATTTTTTAAGAGTGAAAACAACAAATCCTTTGTCCACGTCAAATCTTAAAGAGTAAATATAATTAGACTGTCCTTATGATAGTGCTGGCTCCATCCCATACTTCTAACTGCACAAACACTCCCCTTATCTCCCATTTAGTTAAGTATTTCACACTGTTCACGCACCTGTCTGCAAATTGTTTCCAAAAACTTTTGTGTGCATAACTTCTAAAAAATCTGTTTCTGATATTTGTAATACTTAGGTAAAATTAAATTACATTTAAAAAGTGCATTTTCAGGACACTTACTTGCAAATGTGCACAAAGTAAGTAACTATTAAGATCCCCATGCTTAATGCATAAATACAGTCCCTGAAAGTACCCTTAAAAATACCCCTGAATTTCAAAATCATGGCCAAAAAGTGTACCATTTCTATTTAAATCAGTGCAAGAAAATGAAATCAACTTAAAACTAAACATGCTTGCATCTCCAGCATTACAGAGTGGGTTGAACTACCACACTCAGGCTCTATTTCACTGCACAATGTCAGTGCAAGAGAGCTGATGCTCCAGACATTGCTCAGAAGCTGATAATTCTACAGATCATAAGTAAAAACAGTAGGCATGAGAGCTTGTAGCTAACAAAAAGAGTACTACCCAATCATTTAAAAAAAAAAAAAGAGGAAAAACATGCAGTGTAAGATCACATGCAAGTACTAAGTGTCATCTTATAGAAGAAAATAGATGACCCATTTGAGTAACTCATCTGTTCATTGAGCACTCTTGAGGAACCTGCTGAGGAAAGGAGAACTAGGTGATGAAGGATTTTTGTAGATCTTGACAAATAAATGTCCTTTATCACTTAGGAATCTAACCCCAAATGTACAGAAAACAGTAACAATGATTGGAGAAGAACAAGATTGGTTGTAATAATAACTTACAAATTTTTAAAGTCTGCAAATCTGGCTCATATGAACAAGGAAAAATAGAACTATGTGGTTATCTTGTCACCTACTGCTTTTTGGCTCCAAATTACAAATCTACTGCATACTCTGTCACAGCTACAGGTCCTTTAGGAGAAACTCACAGCAGAAGGCAGGCTGGCAGGCCAGAGATTACTTTAAAGGGAAAACAATGTTGGCTGGAGCTGCAGTTTCTTTCACTTCCAAAGAAAATTTGCCTTCAAACCCCTTATTTTTACAGGATATTTTTCCTGTAAATGTACCATACCTTGGGGGTAAAATCAAGTTCCTCTTCCTCAGAGGTATGCCAACTGTCATCGCTCCCCTCTTTCTCAGAGCTTCTTTAAAAGCAAAGCAAAATGAGTACCATGTCTCTCAAGTCATTCCTCAGGTAAGTGTTACGTATTTTTAAAGTCTCACCTCATTGAGTCTCCTTGGGAGAAGTCATCTGTTGCTGTTCAAACATTAATTGACATGTTGAAATTAAATTTAGCATGCTAAAAATTAACCATTTAAAAATTAAACATTTAACATGGACAACTCCATACATCATAATAGAACGATGCTTTGGGTAGTAAATTCACTACAAGGTGGCATAAGTGACTGTATTTCCAAAACAAAACTACATCTTCACACAACACTGAGTCAAAAAAAAAAAAAAAAAAGGGAAACAAAAAGCTTAAGATAAAAATCTATATCTCTTTTGGACTCTTATGCCTACAAGTTTTAAAAAACAGAAACACACCTATACTAAAAAATTAAAAAAGCGTAACATGAATATCCAACATTAGTAAACAATTAACAAAACGGTGGTGGTTTAGCAAGACATTAAGAACTTCCAAAGTTCTCATCGTACACACAAGTACACATCACGTGCAGAGATTTATTATTTTATGCAGCATTACATATAACATTACGCTAGATATTACACCAGCCACTGCTCTAACCAGTTACAGATTATTTTGCAAAGGTAATTGTGGGAAATGGATTTGTTGAGAATTCTCAAAGCCTGACAGAAGGCTCATATAGTATGTATCTGTATGCAAACATCGAGATAGAAAATGCTGACTTAGAAATGCCATTGAATAAGACAGACATTGTTGAGAGAGAAATGGAATTAGAAACAAGTTTCAAATGATGGCCTTGCAAATAAGACTAGATACTTTGGAGAAATATAACTCTGGAAGGTGCATTGTAGTAGGACCCATGATGGGTGATTTTAGATGATTGGCTTCAAGGCATTAACAGCATTCTGTGGAAAAAGCTGATAGGCCAAGAAACACTTATAATGTATTTTAATTAGGAAATAATTGGCTCCTGATTGTGATGGCGTGAACCATAAAAATCTATATTGTCTCACCCTTCACGTGAGACCGTGGAAATGGAATAAAAGTTTTTAAAATGCCTCTCAGTTGCTCTCTGGGTCAGAAAAGATTATAATCCGACAAAGGTAATGAAAATCAAAAAGCATAATCAAGCTCTAAAGCTCAAGTAGAAGAATCACCAACAGTTCTGTGCACTGCATCAAAAAGGGCACTCAGCAGACAAAGGTGGCAAACCCAGGGCATTCTATAGCACACTCCAAGCTTCCAACAGTGTAACCAATGTGACTTGCATGTAGGATAATAGGATCAATCAGGTCAGGAGAAACCTCAGGAAGTCTCTTAGCCAGCCTTCTCAAAGCAGGCTCAGTTATGAGGTCAGGTAAGGTTGCTCAGGGCTTTATCCAGTCTCGTCTTAAACACCTCCAAGGAGGGAGACTGTACAACCTCTCTGTTTTACTGTTCCCACATCCAAGTAGAAACTATTTTGTTGCCATTTATGCCTCTTACATATCTGCCTCCTGTCATGTACCACTGGGAAGCACCTGGCTTTGTCTTCTCACATGTACCAGAAGCCGCTGACGGGTTCCCTATAAATTCACTTCTCTAGGCTGGAAAATCTCAGTTTCCTCAATCTGTCCTCAAAGGGCAAATATTCCTGTCCCTGATGAATCTGATGGCCTTCCACTGAACTTGCTCACTGTTGAAAACCAAATCTCCCTTGTACTGAAGGCTCAAATTACACCCAGACCACTGGACACAATCCAGAGAGTGCCAAGTAGAGGTGGATAATCACTTTCCTCAATCTCTTGGCTATGCTGCTCTTAATACAACTCAGGACACTGTTGCCAGGGCACTCTGCTGCTGGCTCATTCTGCCAAGACCCATCAGGCTTTCTCAGCAAGGCATCTCTCCTGCCAGGCAGTGCCAGCACACTTTGTAGCGAGGGGTTGTACCTTTCCGTGTGCAGACTTTGCATTTGCCCTGGCTGAATTGTGCTAGACAGGCCTGGCCGTTCATTTACACAGCCTGTCACAGCACATGCCTCTGAATGACACCACTGCCCTGAAGAGATCTGGTCCTCCCAACTTAGGGCTATTTGCAAACTTCATGAGAGTGCACTCCAGCACATCATTGATCTACCAAAGAAACACCAAAGGAACCTGAACTCTAGGAATACAGCTTCAAGAGTGCTAGAACCTCTCAACTATCAACAGCTAAGATGAAATAAAAGTGCTCTTCAATTCCCAAAACAGAAGGGGAAAATAAACACAACTTCTGTATGGTAGCTATTTCAGCATTCCTCAAGTTCTTCATAACTAATTATTGTTAACTATCATAACAACCAATCCAAGGTCTTTGGCAGAATCATTAAAGGGAAAAGAAAACAAAGGCATATCATGCCTGAAGACATCTCTGCTAGCATTAAACACAAAAGAGCATGGAAATTTTGTCTGTACTAAAGACAGGGTACATGTAGGAATTTTGATGAATACATCTCCTGACCTGCACTGGGCTTTTGGACAATAAAATACAGTGTGCATGTCATGCAGAGAAAACTTAGAAGCTGAAACAAGGACAAGCTAACACTTAAAATACCAACACAGTCTCTAATTTTTACTGTTTCCTACTGCAAACACACAATATTTAAATAATATTAATTAGTTGTAGATATGAGCGTTTCCTGTTACCTCAATCAGTGCCAGTAGCCTGACCTACCTGCTGACGTCCCAAGCTGAATAAAAATGTCTCCACCAGTGTGGAGCAGTCAGTTATCACTCTTGATGTGTGACTTCAGTTATATTTTCAATTAGTGCAATTACAAGAAATCAAAAGAGCTGAGTAAGTTTTCTGAAATTTTGCTTCCAATGAATAGATTAGCTCAGTTGGGTAGAGCATGGTGCTAATAATACCAAGTTTGTGGGTTCAATCCCTGTGTGGGCCATTCACTTAAAAGCTGGACTTGATGATCTTTGTGGGTCCCTTCTAACTCTGAATATTCTGTCATTCTGTGAATAGTAGCTTTAAGCAATGATCATGAGCAGGTCACACTGTCCTTTAGAAGGCAAGAGAGAAAATTCATGAGCTACCTTTCAGACAGAACTCTGATTACAGTAGAAATGGGATCCAGAAAAGCAGTCTCTGGGGATTGCTTGTTTCTACTTTAATTCAAGCCCATTTCTAGTTCAGAGAAACAGAAGAGCTTGTTTTAAAATAAAATTATTTACTAGAACTAATGACACAAAGCAAACATTAAATTCAGTAATAAAAAAGCATGGCAAAACACACAAACAAACAAAACTCACACAAAGCCTGCTCTCAAATGTAGTTCATAAAACCAGTACCATCAAAATAGGGACCTTCAGGATAATAAATATCATAGATGTGTTGATATTTGTATACTGCACAACATGTTTCATATTTTAAATGCTACTGTATAAAATACCTTTCCTTGATTTTCCTGTTCTTGATGTCTGGTTAGGAGATTGTTGCATTCCTATATCCGTTTAGGAAAAGGCATGGAAAGGACAGATGGAACAATGACATCAGAATAAACTGGAATTTCCAGAAACTTGGAAAATACAAGCAGTACATCAAAACAGCTACAGCAATGGGAGAACATACTGTGACTATCAGCCTATTCTACAGTTATAAGTGCTGGAAACAACCCAACCACAATCTACAGAGCTCAGCTCTCAAGGGACAGTGTCAAACAGTAACTTAATGTACTTGCTCCATGTAAAACAGCCAAATTTCAGTACTTTGAAACACTGAAACAGATCATCAGAAATATGGTCTCCTGACAATTTTGCATTTCCCTCAACTTGACTACTCCTTGTCTAGCAGATATGCCAATTAAATTCCTTCATGGTTGTAGAGTGCCTTTGTTGGGGGTTAGGTTTGTTCCTTCTTTCTCTAAAGAATTTTTTCCCCACAAGTTACCAAGGAGATCAAGTGTTGGATACTTGAGAGTACTTAACCGAAACAAAGAGGTGGACAAAAGTGGAAGGGGGAGATAATGCAGGTAAAAGACAGAGCTTGAGGCAGCTGCGGGCATGACTTTTTCAGGCGTTCGGGGAGGGAGAGAACGGCTGTTGCTGGCTGGAAGAGTTTCACTGTGGCCAAAGGGATCCAGTCCTGAGAAATCTACTATCACCGGTTCGGCCTGAATCCTGAGTTTTCTCTGCCACTCGCGGGAGCTGGTCCAAGCACTGCCTCGCCTTCGGCTTCTTCGGCGCTGCTCCTCTTGCTACAGTGTGACCCTGCACCCCCTGCGCTGCCGGGACATCCTGCCCCTGCCTGCCGGGACATCCTGCCATCCCAGCTACCAGCCCGGGACTTTTCCACCGTTTCAGCTTGGTGCTCTGAGGATCCTGCAGGGACACCGAAACCAAACTGCCCTGGGTTTTGTGAAACAAAGCCCTCAAGGTTCTTGGTACTGTTGTCGTTTGTTATTAATGCTGTAGTTGTTCGGTGGGGTTTTTTTTTGTGTTTGTTTGCTTTGTATTACATACTAGTAAAGAACTGCTATTCCTATTTCCCAAATCTTTGCCAAAGAGCCTCTGATTGTAATTTTACCTGGCAGATACCTGTCTTCCCAAACCAAGACAGCCTTACACAAGCAGCACACAAAATTCCTTATTCTAAACATCACAAAAATCTGTATGTGTCAAGAAGCAAACTTTGGAGACTATCCAGAAGTTTCAAGGATATCATGGCTTCCTGTACTCAGACCAGCATGCAACTTTGAGACATTGTTATTTACACTCACTCAAGTTACAGTTTTAGCATGTTTGTTATCCCTGGCTTAAACCAGGAACCCTTAACCTGTTCCCTTAAACCAGCTCATCTTAAAAGTTGTGTCAGCTGGTGCCTGATACAAACATAGGCCACTTCTACCTCATTTTGAAGAGTCCTGCTTACACTCATTTGGCCATGCTGAACCATTCACATACAAAAGCTGCGCCACCAGCCAGAACACAGACAAGAGGGCAGCATGCCCCCCAGGGCTATAGAGCAGGCCGCAACTGGACAGAAATGGGTGCATTGACTGGTATATCCTGCATATATGTTTGCGTGTCTACATGTCTGTGTGCTGTGGAACACCAGTTTGGAATATAAATCACTATGTATCTGCTCTACCCATCCCACTTAGTGAAAGCAACAAATCATTTGTTATTGCAGCTGACACTGAATTTCTTCATGATGTAACATTTGTCTCAGAGCAGATCAGAGTCCTGCTTATATTGATTTTACCACATGGAATGAATGTGGCAAAATTACTTGTATCAAAGCAAGATACATTTAAAGAGTTAAGAAAGGACCTCATGGTGGTTTCTCATCCCTTCTATACTTCTCAGTTTTCTGAAGAGGTAGTACAGGACAGCTTTTACTGACCTTGGGAGATAGAAATCACTGAAGCACTTAATTCTCTTCTAAGAGCTCTATGATGGAAACACAACAGTTTCCGTAGGGACTGAGGAACACGAAAGGAACAATACATCACACAGTAAATATTCAAATAAACAAAAACCAACTTTTGAAGTAGGCTGAATTGCTCATTAGGTAACAGTATCTTGAAAAATATTCAACAAGTGCAAAAACAGCAAAATGAACAAGGACAACACTGAAGATTCAGAAAAATTGTATAGAAGAACAACAGAAACAAAAATAATTCCAAAATGGGTCTTTCTGTTCTCCTGAGATCATTCCAACTTCTCTAATAGAGGCTTTAAAGTCTGTTACTGCAGCCTATCAGAAGGACTCTCATGATACAGGACCCCTACTTTTTGTGTGCAAGCTAGAGACAGCAGAATTAACTCAGGTAAATATTCTCTCTATGTTACTAACCCCTCAGAGACAGTAACAGTGTGCACTACTTGGGCAAAAGAAACATTTTCCTGATTAAACCACAAAAACCTTTAAAAAAGAAAAAAATTCTGCAATCTATCAAGAAACTTTCCAAATCTCTGACTAGGTCAAATCAAGCATTCCTAAGTCAAAGGAATGAAGTATGACTCTAAATTGAATTCCTGTATCTAGGAAAAGTCAGTGAGGAAATATATCCTGTATTTTGCTCATTCTTCTTGACATATTTAAAAATGGAGTAAGGAATCATATGTAAAGAAATAATGAACTGTGTTTGAGCACTGTCTTCTGCCCATATGTCACATAGTTCCAAAGTAACACCCTTAAAAACTTGTATGGCTTGAGATGTAAAGCACAAGACAAACTAATTCATTTATAGTAAGGTATTCATTTTCTAAGATTCCTCTAGGACTTTGAGCTCATAACTATAGACTGGATTTTTAAAACTCACTGAAGAGGTTAATTTTTTTAACACAAGGCAATTTAATTGTTTTTCTGGATCACAAGGCAATTATTATTTTCTAAAACATTTCATTAAAATTATATTGAAAGTGGAAGAAAACCATCATTTTTATTGTAAATCAAACTATGTTCAAGCCAACACAGCATACACAGACACTGCAATGTTACTGCCAACAAAGTTACTTTTCCAATATAATATTTGCTAAATATGTCTCTACAGCACCTACATGGAAACAGTTATGACTGATTTTGAGAAATGGGACATGCAAAAGGATCTTAGTGCACATGGAACTATTATTAAAATGAAGACACAAACTCCATGAAAATCAACAAGACACATACTTTTCTGCTCATTTCTCTGTTGCTTCCCAACTACAGAAAGAGGAACAACTACTTAGGTGCTCACTGCTTTTGTAACTGGATTTTCACAATCTGAGTAGCCATCTCTAGGTAAAAGTACACACTTGAAAAATAAAAACACTTCTGCCTAATTCCTTCCCTATCCTCCTTCTCTCTCTCTCTCTCTCTCTCTCTCTCTCGGAAAACCCATATACACAGGCAGTCTGACAGACAGAAAGTAACAACCCTAAGAAGTGAACACAGAACACAAATCAAATGGTTTTACAGCCTGACAAGCAGCACTTCCAACTATCACCAAATAAGCACATTCACAAAGCTTGTGCTACTCCATCTGATGCCTCCACTAAAACTAACACTGAACACAGTAAGCACTAACAACACAAACCCACTGAGAAAAGGCCACACTGATTCTCCTCGTGAGCTACTCCATGGCTAAGGGCCTTACCTCCTCTGTCCACAGCAGGTGCACCCAATGTAAAGCCAGTAGCTGCTGCCCGGTGTGGAGTGCCAAGTGCTGTGATGCCTCGTGCACCACCTGTAGAAGCTTCTCCTGTGTTTTCCCAGTCTGCATATTCTGCCAGTTGTTTACTAAGACTGTGCAGAGAAGGAGAGGAAATACATTCGGTAAAAAATAATCACATACCTGCATATACCATTTAATAGAAGAGTTCACAGCCACTTCTTATCCACCCTAGTCTTATCCTATCCATAGCCATATAGATTTATATACTTACATGCCTTTACTGCATGACTATTACACACTTCAGTATTCACTACAGTCACATTCACTTTACAGTCATATTCAAACCTACAAAGTTATTAACTCCTGCTTGGTACCTCTCAAGTTTTACCTCTGGAGAACTGTAGGATACAGACAGATTTTAGAGTTTATATTGAGCAAACGTGAGCTTAGCAATAAAACTTGAAATCTAACGGAGAACTCTGGGTAAAAACTTTCCTCAACTTGCAAGTTAACACTAGATACTGGAATTATACATGTCAGAAGACAAGAGGAAATGGTACAAATTGTACCAGGGAAGGCTAAACTGGATATTAGGAAAAGTTACTTCAGTGAAAGCGCTGTCAGGCATTAGAACAGACTGACCAGTGAAGCTGTTGAGTCAACCAGCCCTGGAGGAATTTGAAAGATGTTGCAGACTGGCACTTAGGGACATGGTTTAGCAGTGGGCTTGGTGCTGTTAGGTAGATTCTTAGAAGCTCTTTCCAATCTAAATTATTCTATGAAGATGTCACTGAGCACACCTTCAACACAAGTCTCAGCACGCTAATAAACCTTGGTGCTGTTAACCAAAATTATCAAAAACCACACCGAAATTTGACAACTTACTCTAATGATACAGATTATAATTTACCTAGAATATCCGTGAATAACAGCATAATCCTCAGCTGTCCATCCATTAGTGTCTTTATGGGAAACATCAGCACCATACCGAAGAAGAACCTTTATCAGATTAAGCTCTCCACCAGAAGCAGCAGTCATAAGTGGGGTTCTGAAGGATCCAAGAAATATGATATGAAATAGATTGTTTTACACCGTCACTGTAATTATTTTTGTTTCTGTTTGCTCTCAAAAAAGTATTCTCTCCATTACTTTAAAATGAACAAAAGAAAAAGCATTTTCCATTAAGAAAAACAATTAAATGGGAGAGGGTCTCAAAATAATTAAACGCTTAATCTTAAAACAAAGCTTCCACACAGACAACACTTACAAACTCTACTACTGTGCAGGAGATGGCTTTTGAATTTAAGGGAATGTCGCTGAGCTAGTGGCAGGCTTCCTGCCAGAAAGGCCATCACAGACAATAACATTTTGCAATCCTCAGTGTGGAAAGCATCGAACAAGATATGACAGCAAGCCACTGAGGTATGACCATCTTTCACAAGGCGCACAGAAGTAACTGCTTCCATGTGCCTCCTTGTTGTGTGTTTTTTCAGACCTCATTCCCATGCCTCTGCCAAGCTAACCTGAAGAATATTAAAGAGACCCATGTAAGGTTTTGACAGCCCCTCACCTTTCACACTGATCTCGAGCATGCACGTCAGCTCCTTTTGTAAGGAGAAACTCCACTACGTCTTCACGATGTTCGGAGACAGCAAGAATAAGAGGGGTATATCCCTCCTGAAAGGGCAGATAAAGTTAAAAATCAGAGTAAAAAAAAAACAAACCAAAACCAACCAAACAAAACTTCAAGAAAAATATGAATGCAACTTTTGGAAAGCACTTCATTAACAAATATAAAAAATTACCTTATTTTGTGCATCAATATGGGCATTATGCTCAAGTAACAGGCCTGCTATAGTAGTATTACCAGACAGGACAGCCAGGTGAAGGGTAGTGTTGCCATCAGCATCTGCCAGATTTGGGTCAGCACCATGTTCTAGCAGAATAGCCACACATTTTTCTTGCTGGCACTGTACTGCCTGGAAACAAAATACAAAAAACTTCCAGCATCTACATTTCACTTTTTTGCAATTCCTCCATTTTCCCAATACTGGGAATTAGAAGCACCTTCAACGATTAGCTAACACATGCCCATTCCACACCAGTCGTGATTTTACAAAGGTCTACATAAAGAATACTGAAAAATACATAATTTATTTCAAAGTCAGTAAGCCTCACTTGCAAGAATATACCATAGTCCACGTACCTTCATCAGTGGTGATCTGTTATCATTGTCAAGAAGATTTAGCTTACACTTGTTTTCTACTAGATATGTCACTACATCCACGTGGCCATTCGCACAAGCAAGATGCAGAGCCGTCCTAAAAATTAAATAAAGTGAATTAGCACAGACAGGGATAATTTCAGGCTTTTTTGATAAACAGATATGACCACAAGTTTCACTTTGCAAATCTCAAGCTTAAGAACTCCATTACTAGTACCAGTAGCTGCACACCAAATGCTTGGGACCTGCTACCAAAAACCCTCCACAGCACCTGCTTAGCAAGAGGACATTTCCCTCGCTATAGAACTGAACCGGCAGAGATTCCTGAGCCCAAGCATTGGGTATTGCCCACAGTGGAACTACATACGTGGGCACAGCAACAGAGACCAAAGCTAGGAAATCTGAGGACTATGGCAAGTCAAGTTCTAAGTTTTTCTTGGATCATTCATGGGGCAGAAGTGTATTGGAGATGTAGGAGATGGGCTTAATTGCAAGAATATTAGAGTTACCCCCCACTTCGAGATTTTCTTTTTCTCTAGCTTTTTCACTACTGAAGCAAAACCATGAACATATTTGCACCAAAGTGCCTCTAACAACGTGTAGCAAACCAGAGAGCAGAACACTCTGATCCTGACTACAGGAAAGTAGTTTTTGACTCTCCTGTAATGTTTAACTGTCAGTCATAAAAAGCCTACTACAGAGGAAGTCCTCTCCAAATACTATGTTTCCACAATATACAACCAGCACAGGAAAACTGAACTTTTTTCTTCAATTTAAAGCCTTGCCAGAAAGAAAAGCAGTCCTTCAAACCAAAACATCTTAGGTCTGATGTCAATTAACCAGTCTACTCGTACACAAAGACACAGCCACTGAGGAAGTCCTTGTATGTATACAAATCTAGGTGTTTCTAGGGCAATAAAACCAAAAGAGTTTTATTGCTGCCAGAAGTCCAGCCTTATGGATAGCCAGCGTAGGAAGCTGAGCTACTCTGCTAAAACCAGCATCTCTTCAGAATATCACAAAGGACCTGACTCTGAGCCTTTTCAGAAAAGGTGATTCCCTTATGTTCATGACAGATCACTAGGAACCACGCTGCAGCCCAGGGCTTCTCCTTAAGGTGGAACTGTTAAATGCTTGCTGTGCTTGACTCAAACCCCCACACAACACCTGTCAGAAGCAACAGCTTCTCCTGCAAGTCACTGACCAGATCTCCCAGTCCAAGGTAGTGATTAGTTGTACCAAAGCCTCAGAGCAAAAAACTAACTGCCCCCTAAAACCACACTGTGCCTTAGGCTGCCAGATCACACTCACAAAAGGCAACTATGCATGCAGCATCAATAAACAACAGGTTTATTTTGTGCTCTAAATCCTTCCTAACTGTAGTGTCCCCCTTTTTTTAAAGTTGCTCCCAACTGAGGCAGTGCATCCTCCAGGCTCAACTATGGAACCTGCACGCTGAGCCCTCAGAGGTGCGTAGACCGGTGCGATTACACGCAGACTTCAAACCCTGGCTGGAGAATGGCCACCAGGCTCCTCAGGCAACTCTCCTTTGCTTCCACCCCTGCGCCCCTGGGCAACGACGTACGACTCCGGGAACGAGGGCATTGAGGACGCCGGGTCAAAAATGGCAAGAGGATAGTTGGGGGAATTCAAGGGGTTTTTGGCAGCACAAGCCTGATTCCCACAGCCAGCCAAGGGCTGCACTGGGCTGCGGCACCCGCACTCCCACTCCTCACAGCGACGCTGCCCGAGAGCTCCTGCGCCGGGGAACTCCAGGGGGCTGCTAGGGCTGCACCTGGGGCTCCCGAGACCGCCCCCCCGGCCCCCGGCTTACCGCTCCGCCTTGTCCCGCCCGTCGATGCTGTATTTCCTCAGTCCCTGCCGCACCTGGGCCACGTCTCCGCTGGCGGCCGCGCGGTGTAGCTTGCCCAGGTCCTTCTGCCGAAGCTCGTAGGCGGCGGCGGGGCAGGGAAGGGAGGCACTGCCGGGTGGCGGCTGCCCCTTCCTCTTCCTCCCGAACCCGAAGATCCTCTTCATCCTGCAGCAGGAACGCAGGCACAGTCCCGTCTAAGAAGAGCACTGGCGGGCTGTACCGTGCCTCAAGCAGGGACAGGGGAAGGGAGCTCCCGGCAGCGGCCTGGACTCAGTGCGGCTCCGGCGGAGCGAGCCTCAGGCGCGGCGGGAGCCCCGGGGCAGAGCGCTCCCCCGCTGCCCCCGCAGCCCCGACCCGCAGCCGCCGCACAGCGAGCCCCGCGCAGGCGCGGGAGGGCAGCGGCGGGCGGGCCCGCGCAGGCGCGGCCGCGGGAGGCCGGGAGTCACGGACGGAATAGTTCTCGGATGGAGTTAATGTCCGGGAGCATTTAATGCTGCGTGGTGCCGCTATCAGCCTCGGATGAATGGGTGACAAGAATAGACAGCAAGGATTTATGCAGGAGAAAAGGGGATGGAGTGGAGCAGCAGACATCGTCTGGTTACGTGCCTGACCAGACGCTGAGGAATGCGTCTGGTCCAGGTAGCTGGGTTCTCAAATTGCCGACTGAGATGCAGGGAAAGCTTTGGGTGGCAGCCCGAGGTAAGAGGCCGTGAACTCCCAACCTTCGGGATATCCAGGGGCGCGAAGATGGGTGACGCTAGTCGGGTGAAGGATTCTGAGAGACACAGCAGGAGCCTGGAATTGCCGACTTTTGGGGTAACAGATGAAGACCGGTGATGCCAGCGAAGCCGTTGGACATGGGGAGTGGGACAAGGGCGGAAGAGAGAGACTGACTCAGGCTGCGACGGTGAGGCTGTAGAAGCCCAGAGGTTCTTTATGTAGGTGCTCTCCTTAGAGGCACCAGCTAGAGCTGTTTGTATGTTACTGCACAGGAATAAACTGCTCTGTAGAAGGAGATATCTGATCTCATCTCTGCTATGGGAAACGTGGGGTCGAGCCGGTAAGGAAACCTGCTCTGACTGTGTGAGAGTAGAGGGTGTGTGGGGAGATGTGTCCACCGCGCCGGGGCTGCGCTTCCTGCAGCGAAAGCCTTTGGCCCTGCGTGTGTGCCTGACAGTGTCTGTGAATGGTCAGACTGGGAAGTTTCCATAACGCCCGTGACAAACTCAGAAAGTTACTTTCTGGTAAATGTGGCTAAGTTGGCACCGACACGGGAATACAAGCATGCATGCCGACGGCCCGTATGGAAACGTAGTACAGAAAGCAGAATATTTGGGAAGTTGGGAATAATTCTCAATACTGCTACAGTGATGCCACTGGGTAGTTCAGATGCCACGTAATTTGGGGGTGATGCCATGGTGCAGTATACCCTAGGGTATTTGGTGAATGGAACATCTTGCCGGAACACTTCTTCCTATCTTTAGAAACTACTTTTTGCATTTGAATTTCTGAAAAGCAGATGGCAAACAAAACCTAATTCAGACAGAGGAACGTATTTCACTATGATTAGCAGTAAAAACATTCATTGCAACGCGACAAGAATATAGTACCACTTTTTAGGGAGGTGATTCAGCCCTTTGAAATATTTTCTTTTCCTTCATCACTAAGAATGTTATCTATATTAAAATCTTTATTTTCCTTTCCAAGATGAATCTTCACAGCTTCATCAAATGTTTGCTTCTGGCAGTATCCTCTTGTACTTTGGTGACTGATGAACAGTCACTTTCATTAGTCGATTCTCAATGTATTGGCAATGTTCTGTTTTTTCACACGTGATGTCTAGAAAGAAGAGCCAAAATAATAATGACAATAATTTTAAAAAGATGGAAAAATACTCTTTTGCTGAAACCACAGCTAAGTATGTTCAGGTTGCAAAACCTAAATTTCTATGAGTACTAGGAAATTAGTATTAGTAACCATTTTGAGAATGTCTTTATAGTTAATCTGACCATTTAATGGAAAAATAGAGAGCAAAATGCATTTTTAAAATAGGATATGTTTGTTTTCTTCCAGCCATCTTAGAAGAAAGGCAAGTTTTTATTTACAAGATGGCAACATGGGGTAAACACAAGTCAGCTCTACTCTCTTCAGGAGGAAGTACTTAATCTCAACTTCTTTTCAAGTGGACGCATGCTCAGCCACAAATAGTTTTGTTTTTACAGGTTACTCCCCAGCTAAGATCAGGAGACCCTAATTCCATGTCAAATATTTCAGAATGGTATCAATAAAAAACCCTGGGATTACAATGTCAGCTTTAGTTGGTGACTTTGATAGCTGAATGGGCTAAAATTTGGTTTCATGCTTTTAAATATAAGGGGATACTGATGGGGTCATGGAGTCATATGGGTACAACAGGAACTGTTCCTTACTAGCCAAAAAAAGAAACAAAATAAATAGCTAGTCTGTCACTAAAGTTTGTATCAATCTTTGTTCATACTATTTCTTTAATCGTGTGGTGTTGGCTCAGGGTGCTGTGGAAGATATCAAAGTGTTTGTTTTTAGTTTTGATCCATTTCTATTTTTAATTTCATTTTTATAGTTTTGGATTTAGGTTGGGGCTTTTTTTACATTTTGGGATTTCCTATTCTGTTGCTTTTTTTTCAGTGTTCTCTATGCTTATCTGTAGATTTCTCGGTGTCATCTAATAGCAGCTGTTTCTTTTCCTGTCTGAATGAAATGTTTCATTCTTGTTTCATTACAAGACTTGGGTAGTACATGAAGGTTTCCAAATAGGGCTTAAGTGTGACTTAAGTGTTGCATAAGCAGTGGTATTTGGATTAGTCTGCTGTAGGTACACCTTTCTTTCAACATGATTCATTGTAGCTGGATAATTTAGCTCACAATCTTTGTACAGCTGAGGTACAAAATGGCAGTGTGAAATTCCCCTTTGCCAATATGGCTAATTCCCCTATTAGACCACCTGGTGTATTTTGTCTACCAGGAAGGGAAAGTGTCAGTAAAGACTTGGGCTAATAACAATGTGCTGCTAAGTATCTCTTTTAGTACACCTGCTTTGCAACTGCAGTATTTATAGGAGTGGTACAATTTAGAAAAGCTGTGTGGGAGGATTGCATGTCTCAGTAGTGCTGACTCTGGGGCTTTGAAGGGGACAGGGTAGTTAGAACACACCCTGCAGACAGTGACCTCAGCAGCTTTTGCCCTAAGCCTCCAGCAACTCTTGAGGTGCTTCTGCTGTGCTGCCCCTGGAGCCTTCTACAGTCATTGGGTAGTTGCTGAGTCAAGTGAGGGGTTTTACTTGCTCCCAGTCCAGCCTGACTTACCGTATCCCATGCACACAGTAGGATTAACAGCTAGCTTTCCATTCAGAATGTAGAAGGGATTTCTTTTTGCTTCCTCTAAGTGATGAACAAGAAATTTTTTTTTCAATTCCGTAAAAGAGTTACTGCATGAGACTGGCCTAGTTGGTTAGAGAATGGTGCTGACACCACCAAAGTTCAATCTCTTTATGGACTATTCACCTAGGAGTTGGACTTGATGATCTATCCGTATGGGTCTCTTCCAACTCAGAATCTTCTGTGATACTGTAATTCAGAAGAGGCTTACTAGCATATTCACAACCACACTTTTTGGGCTAACAATAAGTTATAATGGAAATGAACTCCCTGTTATTGTGGAGTAGGGTAGGTCGCAATTGGATTTGTTAGGTTTGGTTCGTTTTAGTTGAGAAAAATACAAAGTAAGACCTTTGTCTTCCTTCTTTCTATTAAGCTACTTGGAAATTATAAACCATAAGAAAGAAGGGAAAATGTCTGCTGACAGTAGAGCTGCAATGCATTGAGAACTTCATTCAATTCCCAAATGCTGTGGCTTAACCCCAGACGCAAACTGAGGTACCACACAACTGCATGATCACTACCCCATGCATGAACACCACCACCACCCTGCCCCAGTGGGATGGGGAAGAGAATTAGGAAAAAATACCAAAAAAACCATGACTTGTGGGTTCAGATAAGAACAGTTTTATAATTGATACAAACAAAAAGATAGGAATTGTAATTAAAAAAAAAAAAAAAGAGAAAAACCCATAAGAAACAAGTGATCAACAATACAGTTCCTCATCACCTGCTGATTGATGCCCACCCTGCCTAATTCGACCCAGTTTCCATAGTGTGGAATATCCCTTTGGCCAGTCTGGGAAAGCTGTCCCAGCTATGTCTCCTCTCAGCTTTTTGTGCATCTCCCCACTGGCTGAGACATGAGACATTAAAAACTCCCTGACTTGTGATAAGTAGTGCTCAGCAACGGCCAAAACATCAGTGTGTTATTGTGAGGGTCTGGGCTCTGGTAGAGTTAATTTTCTTCACACTGAGGCTATGTTTTGGATTTGTTCTGAACAGAGTGATGATAGTATAGAGGTGTTTTTATTATTGTTGACCAGCGCTGTTGGGTTCCAAGGGTGTAGTCCTGGGCCACCTGCTCTGGGATAGCCACAAAATGTCAGGTCCTGAGAGCATGGTCTTGGACTGCCTACTCAGGTAGGCTATATTTGGGATACCTCTGCTCTAAATTAGGCACAACAATGCCAAACAATCAAGTAGAAGTTTTATTTATGGCAGCAATGATGGCAGTTTCTTTCTTTCTAATCTTACTCATTCTGAAAAGTGCTGAATGTTCAGAATCCAAGTGCGTTAAGGCTGTACATTCTTCTTCTTCAATGGAGAGTCTATCAGTGATTCCAGTAGTGGTAGTGAAATAATTGGATCTAAAATGCTTTGTAGGGTTAGACCTATGGTGGGGGTTGGTGCATCCATGCAGTGAGCTTAACATCCTGACTCTACAGCACCCATATCAGCCCTGCCCAGAGGTGTGCTTGAGTACAGAGAATGTGTGAGAAACCTTCTGGACAGGTATGGGAGCCTTCATCCTTTCAGCAGCAAACAACTATACAAATGAGGGAGAAGGCAGGAGGTTAATGATGACATTATTCACTTTGGTGTCTGATGAAAAGTTTTGTTGTGTTTACACTTTGTGCCGGCTGTGTTTCAGATGTAGATAAATCTGAGTCTGGAATAGGCTTAGACATGGTTTTCAACAGACAGTGACGGAAAGAACCGTGATAATTCCCGGAGAAGTCCCCTGAAAGCTTCAGTTGGTAAACAGTTTTTGTGTGACCCTCATATACTGATTATTAGCTTTTTTTCAAGTTCAAGCTAGTTTGAATCTCTTGAAAGGCTGAGTGTAGTCATGCAATCCCTACACCTCTAGCAGGTGTTTCCAAATAGAGAAAGAGTTTCATTTTACCTTTTGACATGTAAAGAAGTTAGCTGGAAAGTTCTGTGGATTTCTCTTTGCAATTGGCTCGGAGCCAGCCCAGAAGTGTAGATTGGGCCCTGGAAATGTTACTCAAAGACTGTTGTTTTTCTCACTGGGCCAAGGGCCAAAAGCCCACCTAAGCTATTAGGTATTAAAGAGAGAGAACAAAGGAACTCCAGGAACTCCATTTTTCAAGGCACCCACGATCAGCCTCTCGCTGGTTAATATAGCCACGTTTCTGCCAGGCTGGGCCCTCAGGAGTGTGGGTGAAACCCACAACTGAGACTTTCTGAAATAATTATGCTTAGCCGATGTTTAAAATCAAACCGGCATCAGACAAAAGAAATCGGTGCTAAATCAAAACACAAATGCAAATGATTTGCTTAGCTTGCACAGTCTTTGATCAAACTGCTGAGCAGCCAGATTTCATTGGCTTACACGGCATCACAGAGTTTACTGGCACTTCTCACTTCATTTACATTTATTTAGAGTTTACAGTACTGTTGCTCCTTAGCGGAGCTCTCGTTCTCAGTTATGTGAAGAACTTGTGCAACGTACTGTTTAATTAAATTTGTTGGCTTCCAAAGGGCATTTGGGATTTACAATCCATGCATCTGCTCATCTATGTAACTTGGAAGAGGATCACCTGGCGAGAAGGTGGAACATTGTTTAATGCACTTTTGGCCAAGTGTACTTTGGTGTATGTGTGGAGAGTGAGGTGTCAAAGTTCTAATGCCTGCCTTCAAGCATTTGAGGAGATGAGGACTGGTTAGGTGGACTTCCATAGATGTCTACTTCCCAGCAAGACCTAGGAATGGTGTTTCTTCTCGATTCCCAGGTCTGGAACATGTCTCTAAGCACAAAAGTAATACTGGGAACATTCCAAACACGTTAAGTGAAAGGATGCGAAAGAACAAAGGGAGCACTTTTGTTGAAACACAGAACGTGAGTGACACAACATAATGAAGCTACTGTCATACGAAACACGTCTGACAGTTTTGTCAAGCTCAAGATTCCAGATCAGTCAATCTGCTGGTCAGAAAAAATGGATGTGGTTCATACTGTGAGTGCAAAAGAAGCCAGCTGGGCAGAAAAACCCCAACCGATGAGTGCACTGTGCTTGACATCCATTTAATAGAATGACAGTTTATATTCAGACCGCAATGAAAAAGTTTTCAGATCTGAGGCGGGGAGAAGGGAACCCACAGATGCTCTATAAAAAGAAAAAATGTCCAGAGTCTTTCCACAGAAATTAATTTAATGATATAATTTTTAGTTAAAACATCCCGGTACTCCTCTCTTATTCTTCAAAGAGGATCCTGGTCCAAATGAAACTTTTTTGAAAATCCAGCACATCCAGTTTCAAGTTCAGCAGTGGCTGCGGGAAAAGGACACAAGATTCCTTATGTTACTTTTAAAGCAGACAGGAAGAGTTAATGAATGCACTGAAATAACATTTTACGTGACACAACAGTCTGCAATCCTGAGCGAGACTTTAAATTTTCCAAGGACACTTAACGTGGGAAGAGCTGGGCACAAAGGAAGAACATTTTGTGCACATTTGCTTATGTGCATACACATAGAACAATACAACAGCATTTCTAAAGCTGGTGACAGACATTCTGGAGGCTACCTATGACTCCAGTGGCCCTTAAGAGGGCAGGTGGATTTCCTCTTTGGACACCTGGCCTCAAATTGCAGAGCGTGTTTTATGCTCCATGTTGCAAGCATTGAACTCATGTTTGCCTAAACACCACTGAAGGATCTCTTCCTAAAGAAATGTTGTCTTTTATTCCTTGTGGCGGTGCGTGTCTTCTTACGCCTGGCCAGCCCCGACACGCCCCCACAGGATCTTGGTGGGATCCTTGCAGCCGACTCGCCCTGCCGCTTTGCCGTGGTGGAGGAATGGAAGGTGGGACTCTCGGAGGCAAACTGAAGCTTAGGCTTTATTGGAGGGAGGGGACCCTCGTCCTAAGACCAGAGCCTCGGAGAGACCCTGAGCCTTAGGAGGCAGGGGGTTTTATACAGAAGGCGGAGACTCGGGGTGGCTACTCATACATCCAATGGGGTAAGAGAGGAGGGGATTCATTAACATCATAGACAGTAACACTAACCCATAACTGAAGGGAGGGAGGGGAGAGCCCTTCAACCAGCCAGTCCCTTCGAAGCTTCCAGACCTGGGGGACAGGCCCTGAGTGACTGGCAGGGAGGGAGGATCTCCCCAAGGGATGACAGACAGTCAGCAAAGGCGGGAAGAATTAACCAATCAAGGACTGTAACTGGGGAGACAGAAAGAGGCAGAGGGAGGCAGAGGGGGAGGCTACAACATGAGGGAGTCTAAAAATAGGAACAGCACTGAACTGGCGTACTGTGAACCAAGGTACAGAAAATCAAGGTACATAAAACAACTGTAATACATCGAACTTATTAGAAAACCTTTAACACCACCACAATTCCTGGTCGTGTTCTCCTTACTTATTCAATACAAGACTGCAACACCTAGGCTACAAAGACAAGCCATGAATCACAGCAAGAAAAAACAAGACCTAACAGCAGAGAAGGTGTACGGTATGGCTTAGTACTGAACACAATCCACGTGCAGGGAAGGAAGGGATGGCTGAAGCCTATAAAGATCAATAAAAATCTGGGGGCTTCTTTGATCTTTTTGCTGGAGATTAATTCTAGTGAAGGGCAACTTCATCTTAAACCGAGTGTGTCTGTTTTCTTTTTGCTTGTTTTTTTTCTAGGCAAGCGCATAACATTCTATGTAATATTTTGGGAAACAGGAATTTTTCACATTCAAGCCTGAACTAGAGGGCTAGCAGAAAAAAATCTCTGTGCTTAGCAGAGGAAGTTGAAAACAAGGGCTTGAAAGCTGTTGAGACATAGAAAGGGTCACCTTTTATCTTACCACTCCTAATGCAATGACACATTACCTTCTGTCAACTCCATAGTGATTTTTTCAACCAGTTTCTGCTGTACCTAGAATGATACATTGGATAGACAGTTAAGACATAATATGACCCAAATATAACTGTTAAGAACTCCTAAAACATTCTTACACCACATGGACAACGTGGTAAAACCTAAAAATACCACAGCAGTTGGAGATGATGGCCTGTGGTGGCCAAGAGGATGCCAAAGGCCTTGGACCGTATGAGCTGTGTGGAAAGGCTGAGAGACCTGTGACTGTTTCTTTCCTGGAGTCGTAACTACCAGGGGGTGGAGTAACAGAAATGGAGCCAAACTCTTACAGCGGTGCCAAAAGAAAAACTCCCCCCAAGCCTCAAGTGTTTTTTCAAGTGTGGAGAGTAAAATCCTGGGGAAAAGAGACCCCTCCAGAACATGAAATGAGACATGGGTAGTGGAAGGAAGCAGGAAATCTAAGGCCTAGACCAAAAGATGACCTAAAGCAGGACTAATCTTAAGCAAAGCGTAGTAGTTGAGCTGCTGGAAGAAAGCACTTTCCCGGTTTATGAAGCCTGCACAACGACCAGAAGATCCACAGGGCCCTCTGCAACATGTGTGGCTGAATGAAGAGAAGAAAAAGGTCTTGTTTGCCTCTTATTTATTCCAGTAACCTTTTTGTGATTCTCATCCCCAGCCGAGGAAAGAGAAATAGGTGGAAATAAGGCCAACACATGCATTTCTCTGAAAAGGAATGAAAAGGCTTTTGAACGAAAATACACCTCTGAGGACTCTGGCAGTGTGTCCACAGTTCTCCTGGCCCTCGGCCCTCTGGAGAAGGCATCCCAGCTGACTAGCCCAAACCTCCTGAGCACGCCTCTTTCACTGCTCAGCTCTTCAGGCAGTAACATACTGGGTGACTTGCTGCAGTCACCATCTCAGTAATTCTCAGTTTCAAGAAGTGATGTTGACTTACTACTTACCCACAGAGCTTCTTGAGCACAGAGTAAGTTGGATCCTCTAAGACTCCGTGAGATGATACCCAGGGTTTAGGAACTCAACTTCAGAGCACTACTGCTACTGCACACACAACCAACCACTGTTGCTACCCAGAACTTTTTCACTGTCAGAACAGGCAAAGGGGGCAAAGAGCCTTCTCCTCTAGTTTAACCAAGTTCCATCAGAAGAGATTAAATCCATACATACGGTGCCATCTTACAGAAGCTGAACTTTCACAGAAGCCGTCACTTCACAAAGACATAAAGCACGGAAGTACTCGGCAGCAGTTACTCTTTCCCTCAGAGGAACCAGCAACTCCAAAGCATTTCCAGCTTTAGGCCAATGCGAATGCATCGGTAGGTTTGAATCAACACCCAGCAGCACAAATAGACAAAACACTTCCAGCAGCACGCAAGGTCAAACAGTACAGGCTACAAACCTTCTCACGTATCTGGCTGCAGAGAAGAGAAAGAAGATTTTTGATTTAGGAGCTGAAGAAGAAAGAAGAAGAGCTTTAAGTTCAAAGGTGTTCAGTGAGACCAAGAACATGGCCGACACGTACAGGAGGCAAGGAGAAAAGCTCACAAAAGAAAGACCACTAAGATACGAGAGGGCAGTTGGAAAATGGAACCAGAAAAGGAACAGAAGTTGAGAGAGAGCAGAGGGAACCAACATTCCCTTTCTCACACTATGTAGGGAAACTGGATTCATAAATCCATCAATTTACACTGACTGCAGCTAGCAGAGTTCACTATTCTTTTCCACATCAAGACACCCACATTCATTTGCAGCAGCCTTTGGCACCGCTGTCAGGATGGAAGGTTGACAGTTTGTAAATATAACAAGCAGCCTTGAGTCCCAAAATCTTTTTGCAACACTTGCAGCAGACAGACATGCCCTGCCTTTGGCTATGCGCTAAGGCCCCATCTTCCAAATTCCGGTGCACGGACCAGTAACAGTACTTGCTATTTATGACTCTGAGAGGGAAGACCAGGTTTTAAGACTTGAAAGGTCTTACAACGTGGATGACCAGAACTCTTCAGCCTTACAACATACGGCTGTGCACTGTTCTGAGGAGTAGCAGTTGCTTTGGCCTATTGGACAGTATGGCACGGAACAATAAGTGGATTTTAACTTCAGACTAAAAAGGGAGAACCTTGCATACGGCTACTCTTCAGCAGTCGAGAATGATATTTCAAAATGCTTACCTTGGCCACAGAGCTTGCAAACCTCCTTCTTGATAAGAAAATATGCTCGTGTCGGCTTAGGGAGCTTCCTCCTAGGCTGAGACCTCTGTACAGTCTCAAATTGTTGCCGAGATATCCCAGTCCAGTTGAATAGAGAACTGGAGCTGCAGCCAGACTTCCGCGGACAATGCTGCTTGTGATGAAGGATTTGTTTTTATGGCGTTCCCGGAGGAGCTTGGCATTGGCTTCTTCAAGTCTCTCTTTAGCTCTGAAACGTTCAGAAACACACGCCCAGTTACCTTTGGCAGTAACACTTTCCCAAAGTTACTCTCCAGGTCCTTGACTATTATTTGACTTCTGAGATGAAGAGCCTCCAAAAATAGTACATCATTTGACCTGAGCTTGCTTGGAGGGCCTGTTTCTAAGATGTCACACAAGGTGCAAGAAGCAGCAGGTGCCACCAACCCTTAGGACAGGTCATCAGGAGAGTTGAAAGCCGCCTGTGAAAGCCATGCGTTTACATAGCTTCTTCTGGAAGGTATGTCACCTCTGCAACAAGTGTGGGCTGGCCCCCCTTCCCAAGGAAAGCTCAAAGCTCCGCTTAAACAGAAGGCAAAAGAGATCACTTCTATTTTTCCTTCAGAGAATCCAATTCTGTTCTCTGAGGGGCCTATTCATCCTCAAAGTGCAACAGACATGAAATTAATCTTTTGTGTGGTATGCAGGAGGATGGAAGAGATTATAGAGACTGGTAAAAAAGCTGCCATTTAAAACAACATCAACTTGAAAAGTATGCTGTTAATGCCATAATGTTGCTACTGTGGTGTTGCTGCTGAAATACTGAAGAGAAATGAAGAGAAGGCTGATGAAGGGGAAGGGTCTTTCACCAGAATTATGCCATCTGGTGCTTCTACACATGACACTGAGCAGGTGGAGAAGAGTGATTTGGAAGGAAGATGCATAAGGAAGCAGGAGTCACTTTTAGTAGCACTTCAAAAAGTATGGACTTGCCTTTCCAGTTCCTTTGCTCGGCATTCGCTAATTTTCACTTCCTTCAGATACTGCTCCTTGTACTTATCCACTTTTGCCTGTGTACGCTGTTCTTGAGAGGTATTCTCTTGTTGGGTATTTTTTATCCTGTCCAATTCACATTCAAGATCTCTAATTCTGTCTTTTAGCTCGTTGATCAGTGAGTCATGACTGTCTGTGCTTTGTTTTATGAAGTCCTGAAAGGCTGCCTGCGCCTGAAAGAGACATCGCACCTTCAATCACCACAAGGCAAAAGAGAACTCTCCCCACCTCTCAATTGCATGTATCGACGTTCAAAGACCAGCATGGCTCAGAGGCAGCTGTGCCACCTCACTATCATCAGCAATTAACGCAGAACCCTGGAGCTACTACCGTCAGGAATTCGTTTCACTCAGGACGAAGCCTAAATCAGTGCTAATATTCAAAGCTACTACTGAAAGGCCACTACCTCCGTAGGAGAGGGTACAGAGAACGCGCAAAGGCCACTTGATATAAAAGCCAGCTAGGTCCTCAGCTGCTTTCTGAAGAGCCTCTACTCAGCAGAATGCAGGAACTGAGCTCCCCTTGGCTCTCCGGGAAAACCTCACCATAAAATTTCCACAACAGAAATAGGTAACTAGGCTAAGGAATCATAAGAAGAGAAATTTTTGAGCAGCTTACTGAGGTAGTGGCTTGCAGGTCTCTCTGCAGGGCTTCAATCCTGTTGTTTTGTTGCTGGACAGTGGCTTCCAAGCTGGTGTTTTTAATTTCAAGCCTTCAAGATAAAGAGAGGTCTTATTATAAAAATCTGCCAGAGCACCAATTCCAAAAGAACAGAGTAAAATATTCAAAATCAAAAGCATCATTCAAAACCATAATGATTTGCTGTGATGCAACAAGACATCAATTCTGTGGCTTCCAACCAGCTTCTGCAAGCAACAGACACCTCATCCCACTGCGTTGTTCCCTTACCGTTGCACGTGTTCTTGCAGTTGTTTTATGGTAGTGTTAGTCTCAGAAGATGCCGACAGCAGGTCCTGCAGTTTCCGGGCAGAAGCTGTTGCTTCTCTTTCCTTCTCATCCAAGGCAGTCTTCAAGTCACGAACACAACGCTCAGAATTTAGATATTTTTCTTCCACCTGCCGCAACTGTAAAGTCACAGAAAGAATCCGCAGAATTACACCTGTCTTCAGAGTGAATTCAAACACAGAAATGGTGCCGGCCACCAGCAGGTAGCCAGAAAAATGGTGAACTCTCTGTTCCTCCTTCTCCAGCTAAGCAGCCTCATGCTACCAGGGGGAAGCAGGAAAAACTTCACTGCTTCAACTGAAGACTAGAAATGCCACTCGAAGGCCACTTACTATGAAAGCTAGGTCCTCAGCTGCTTTCTGAGTAGCCTGTACTCAGGAAAATGCAGGCACTGAGCTCCCCTCAGGCCTCCAGGAAAAGTCCACAATAACATTTCCCCACAGAAATAGGTAACTAGGCTAAGGAGTCACTAAAGGAGAAATTCATGAGCAGCTTACTGAGGCTTGCAGGTTTCTCAGCAGGGCTTCAATTCTGTTGCTCTGTTGCTGGACAGTGGCTTCCAAACCGGTGGCTCTCATTTCAAAGCTTAAAGAGAAATAGAGGTCTTATTGAAGAAAATTCTCCAAGGAGAGGACCAATTCCAGATGAACAGTGTGAAATAACAGAATCAAAAGCAAGGGCGTCCTTCAAAATTAGAATACGTGTGCTTTCCTCCCAATTCCTGCAAGCAACAGACGCCTCATCCCACTGCGTTGTTCCCTTACCGTTGCACGTGTTCTTGCAGTTGTTTCACAGCAGTCTGGTTCTCAAAATATGCTCCCAGCTGGTCCTGCAGTTCCTGGGCAGCAGCTAGCTCTTCCCTTTCCCTCTCATCCATGGCAGTCTTCAAGTCACGAACACAACGCTCAGAATTGAGATATTTTTCTTCCATCTGCCGCAACTGCAAAGTCACAGAAAGAATCCGCAGTGGTCAGGTGAGCTTTTATACAGGGCGGTCAGCTGCTGCCCAAGGATTCACGTGCTGCAGATACCTGCCCACACCCTCTGCCCAAAGAACTGTAACCATCTCAAATACCTTCAAAGCTTCTACTAGCAAATGAACACAAGCTGTGTTATTCCAAATCATCTACGGCGGCCTCTCCTACCCCTCCACAGATTTTCTAGGGCACAGCTGCACGCACTGACACTGCTGCTCCAACCCTTTTGGGGACCTGTGATGATGCTCTTTGTATTCACTTTATTTGCTACTGCAGGAAAGCATGAACTGCAATGCTTTTATTCCTAAAGAAAGAAGGAGTCTCGGAAATGTCAGAGCAAAACCGCTGTGGCAGACTTGTTCTGGAGCACAGCGTGGTGCCAGAGGGAGTTTTCTGAAGTGACACAGAGAGACCTCAAATGCAGCACCGAGAGAGGTGCCCGGCTCCCAGTGAGCAGGAAGCAGTGGATCCCTGAGGAGAGGCAGCTCTGCCTCAGCGTGGTGGGGCCAGGAGGGATGACAGCGGCTGTATCCTGGCGAGCACCGTTTCAGAAAAGGCTCCCAGGTGATCTGTGCCATCAGACCTGCTCTGGAGTTGGGAATTGCTCCAGGGTGCCTGGGGAGCGTTCTTGAACCAGGAAGACCTCGAATGTAGCATAGAGAGAGGGAATCCCACGCCCCTGACTGACGAGTGGGGAAACCCTGAAGAGAGGCAGCTCTACCTTAGCATGGCGGCATGTGGAGGCCCAGGGGCTTATCCCCAAGGTAGCCGTGCCCCAACCCTGGGGGGGCCGAGGCAAATGGGGAAAGATATCCTTTGAGATCATGGCTAGGAAAACCTTCCTCCCATGGGCCTTTGCATCCACGTATTAATATTGTTTAGATTGCCTTGTTTCATTGCTTTCTTAAGTTTATGCCACCCTGTTCAGCCCCGTTCACCATATATGCACTCGTCCTAGAATGTTCTTCCTTCCCTTGAACCCCATTGGGTTAATTTTGCCACAGTGTTCTACCCGGTGATCCCATTAAGTCCCCCCGGTTCTTATTTACCCTTCTGCACCACTTCTCCCTATTCCTATTGGACCCTGACCCTCAGATCCGCCCCAGTTGTCTTGTTTAGAACCCTGTGCCCTCGGCCCCCTCCTCACTCTTGTCCTTGGATTTTATTCGAGGCTGTTGCGTCCCTGAACCCCTATTCTGCGTCCCTGGACCCCTTCGCTACTTCTGCCTGTGGTCCTGAATAAAGAGCTCTCAGATCCTCAAACGAGAAGCCCATCCCATCTCTTAGTCGCCGGCTATATTGTAGCATCGCGCCTAGGGCTCAGAGACGCCGGTTGCTCTCTAGGACCCAGGCGTCGCTGTCACGCTGCTACAGTGGGGGGCAGAGGCAGGAGGGACTGAAGCAGATCAAAGCCCGATATAGCCACCGATATTCCTTAGATCTCTGTCCTTCTGCTTCCTGGGATACTGCCTTGTTGTTTTTCAGGATGTATTGGAAGAGATAGGCACCCACAGCTTGATTCTAAAGGCACCAACTTTACCTAACTCTGCTCAAACCCGAGCCAATTCCTTATGCAAGTACAGGTTGCCTTTGTCTGGCTCAGCCTCATGGCTCATAGTAACTGCCAGTGAAGCTTTGCATGTAGATTGCTCTGGAACTGCATTGGCAGCCGCCTGCGGCAGCTGTGGCACTGCATCCTAGGGAAATGGTGTTGCAAAAGCATGAAGTTTTTTCTGGGCATACTATGGGTGCTTTTACTTCTTCAGTTGCAGAATTACACCTGTCTTCAGAGTGAATTCAAACACAGAAATGGTGCTGGCCACCAGCAGGTAGCCAGAAAAATGGTGAACTCTCTGTTCCTCCTTCTCCAGCTAAGCAGCCTCATGCTACCAGGGGGAAGCAGGAGAAACTTCACTGCTTCAACTGAAGACTAGAAATGCCACTCGAAGGCCACTTACTATGAAAGCTAGGTCCTCAGCTGCTTTCTGAGTAGCCTGTACTCAGGAAAATGCAGGCACTGAGCTCCCCTCAGGCCTCCAGGAAAAGTCCACAATAACATTTCCCCACAGAAATAGGTAACTAGGCTAAGGAGTCACTAAAGGAGAAATTCATGAGCAGCTTACTGAGGCTTGCAGGTTTCTCAGCAGGGCTTCAATTCTGTTGCTCTGTTGCTGGACAGTGGCTTCCAAACCGGTGGCTCTCATTTCAAGGCTTAAAGAGAAATAGAGGTCTTATTGAAGAAAATTCTCCAAGGAGAGGACCAATTCCAGATGAACAGTGTGAAATAACAGAATCAAAAGCAAGGGCGTCCTTCACAATTAGAATACGTGTGCTTTCCTCCCAATTCCTGCAAGCAACAGACGCCTCATCCCACTGCGTTGTTCCCTTACCGTTGCACGTGTTCTTGCAGTTGTTTCACAGCAGTCTGGTTCTCAAAATATGCTCCCAGCTGGTCCTGCAGTTCCTGGGCAGCAGCTAGCTCTTCCCTTTCCCTCTCATCCATGGCAGTCTTCAAGTCACGAACACAACGCTCAGAATTGAGATATTTTTCTTCCATCTGCCGCAACTGCAAAGTCACAGAAAGAATCCGCAGTGGTCAGGTGAGCTTTTATACAGGGCGGTCAGCTGCTGCCCAAGGATTCACGTGCTGCAGATACCTGCCCACACCCTCTGCCCAAAGAACTGTAACCATCTCAAATACCTTCAAAGCTTCTACTAGCAAATGAACACAAGCTGTGTTATTCCAAATCATCTACGGCGGCCTCTCCTACCCCTCCACAGATTTTCTAGGGCACAGCTGCACGCACTGACACTGCTGCTCCAACCTTTTTGGGGACCTGTGATGATGCTCTTTGTATTCACTTTATTTGCTACTGCAGGAAAGCATGAACTGCAATGCTTTTATTCCTAAAGAAGGAAGGAGTCTCGGAAATGTCAGAGCAAAACCGCTGTGGCAGACTTGTTCTGGAGCACAGCGTGGTGCCAGAGGGAGTTTTCTGAAGTGACACAGAGAGACCTCAAATGCAGCACCGAGAGAGGTGCCCGGCTCCCAGTGAGCGGGAAGCAGTGGATCCCTGAGGAGAGGCAGCTCTGCCTCAGCGTGGTGGGGCCAGGAGGGATGACAGCGGCTGTATCCTGGCGAGCACCGTTTCAGAAAAGGCTCCCAGGTGATCTGTGCCATCAGACCTGCTCTGGAGTTGGGAATTGCTCCAGGGTGCCTGGGGAGCGTTCTTGAACCAGGAAGACCTCGAATGTAGCATAGAGAGAGGGAATCCCACGCCCCTGACTGACGAGTGGGGAAACCCTGAAGAGAGGCAGCTCTACTTTAGCATGGTGGGGCACGAAGGCAGGAGAGACTGAGGAAGATCAAAGCCCAGTGTAACCACCACTTCCTTAGATCTCTCTCCTTCTGGCTCCCAGGACACTCTTCTGTCATTTCTCATGACAGACAAGAAAGCATCAAGCACCCCATGATTTATTCCTGTAGGGACAGGCTTTCCATACCTCCACTTCAAGCTTCTCCAACTCTTCCCGCAAGTGCAGATTGTCTTCCTCCACATCAGCCTCGTGGCTTGCGGTAAACGCCTGAGCAATCCTAAAACATCCAAAATTTGATAAGAAACATGTCCAATGTGGCATACTTTTTTCCCCTGCTTGCTCCCAAATCAACTCTTTCCCCCTTTCCTACAAGCACAGTGAAAGGAAAGCCAAGTACATGAAAGCTGGGAGAATTCAGCTTAGAAGTGACCTCAGGATGTCTCCAGTCTCACCGCCTCCCCAGTGCAGCCTTGACTACAAGGTAAAGCCATGCTGTTTAGGGCTCCTTCTCCTACTCTTTAAAATCCCCCTGGATCTAGCTGCACAAACTCCCAGGGCAAGCTGTTCAATTGCCTGACGCATCAAGACGTTTTTTCTTTCTTTGTGGTTGGAACCCATCATGTCCCCTTAGATAAGCTGCTTCTCTTTCTCCCAATGCTCCCGTTCATACCACCTAATGTTCCTTTGCTTAAAACCCCTTTGCTCTCCTGCAGAGCAACCTTGCTGCTGAGCTAACAGCAAGTTTCCCAGTGAGTCTAGGTCTGTGCAGGGAGAGCACACCACAGCCAACACTTTGTGGCAGTCCTCAGTGGTACAACAGTACCAAAGGTCTGAGAGCATCCAAGAGCAGACCTACATTTACCAGTCACATGGGGATCTCCTTCCATGTGGCTCTTCCTTCTTTTTCTGAGCTCATTCCCATGCCTCTCCTCAGTCACACTTGCTGATAACTGAGGAGGCCTGTGTGCTGTTTATAGACAAACCCCTCACCTTTCACATTGCCTTGCAGTATGCCTGCCAGCTGCTTTTTTTGGAAGACACTCCAGCATCTCTTCATGCTGTTTGGAGACTGCAACATTTAGGGGGTTATGTCCCCCCTGAAAGGAGAGAGAATCTCCATTAGAAAAACAGAGACAAGTTTGGCAGCGGTTCGAAAGAGCAGCTTTACCCATACACCAAGATTACCTTGTTCTGAGCATCACTACTGGCATCGCGCTCAAGTAACAGCCCTGCTACATGAGTATTGCCAGACAGGAGAGCCAGGTGAAGGGCAGCGTTGCTGTTAGCATCTGCCAGATTTGGGTGGGCACCACGTTCGAGCAGAACAGCCACACATTCTTCTTGCTGGTGCTGAACTGCCTAGGGACAACGTAGAAGGAAAGGGGGAAGACTTTCAACATTTTTCTCTCACTCTTGTCACAACTTGCTCATCTCCTGAATGCTGGGATTGAAGGACATCTACAAAGATTAGCAGAGGCCTAAGCCATGCGGATAACAACATGCATGTTTCTATGGCCCTTCTGTATAAGGAATCCTGCCAGACACCTCTCCTGTAACGCGCTGTCAATAAGCTCCACTTACAAGATCTGAACACAGTCCGCTTACCTTCACCAGCGGAGCTCTTTCTAAGTCCTCAGCCAAGTTGAGTTGGCAGCTCTTTCCTGCTAGATGTCCAGCGACGTCTGCACGGCCGTTCGCAGAACTGAGATGCAGAGGTGTCCTAAAAATTAAACAGATGCTCTCAACAGACCAGCAGACAAAAGATGAAAACAATCTGTCTTTACACAGCCCTGGGGACCCTGCCCGGACTCTGTTCCTCTCCCTTGCTGCTGCTGCTGCTGCTGCTGCTGCAATCCTGCACTGGTCAGCCACAGGGCAGGCAGAGAATGGGTGAGGTCTGAGCAGCTACGAAACAGTCCTGCAGAGAGACCACGGCAGAACGGCAGGCTGCCAGCACACACTTCCAACAGTGCTTAAGCCAACCAGGCAGCTCCAAGCAATGAAAAGATCTAAAGTCCACTTCTAAAGACAGGACAAATCTTGGTTTTCAAGCCATTAGCTTGAACACGATCTCACACACGGCCTTAAGGGCGGGTGCTTCCACATGGGATGCAAAGCTGCTGGGGGGGTGGGGGGTGGGGGAGGAGTGTTGGTCACACCATGCTGAGGCTCTTGGTCTGCCTTTTTCTTAAGAGAAGAAGTCTGCTGAGGACTAGTGGAGTGCGGCTCAGAAAATGCCGCAGCAGCGCCTGCCAGAAGGCGCTGTCATGGTGTCCCATCAGTGGCCCACAGAACTGACCTCCTCTCTCGGTCTTGTGGGTCGCCGCGGGCATCCGCGCGGTGCACTGCGACCGGGACCTCGTCACGGAGCTCGGAGGTACCGGCGGCGGCGGCGGCGGCGGCGGCACAAGCCTGCCCGGACGGGCTACTGGACGGCGACTGGTGTCGCCTGCTGCTGAAGAGCCGCCTGACTCTCTTGTGCAGGGCGTGCAACCACATGGCCCTGCCGGGGGCGGTCAGCAGCAGGAAGCACCCGGCGGGCTGCTGGGCCCTGGGTGTGGATGGGGATGAGGGACGGGACGAGGATGAGGGACAGGGCGAGGACGAGGGACAGGGAAACGAAGAGGACCAGAACACGCGGTCGGCACAAGGCACACAAGGTCGCCCCGCGCAGTGGCGGCGGCCTGGATCCTCCGAGACGGCGGCAGGTTCGCGTAGTGCTCCCAGCGGCCAACGTGCTGCTGCTCCCGGAGCGGGTTGGGCAGCTCTGAGCGCCGGCTCCGGGCAGCAACGGAGCCGCGAACACCAACGTGCCTGCGACGTCACAACGGCCGGTGGCACGCCCGGGGGTTTACCGGGGGCGTCACCGAGGCCCCCGCCGGCGGAGGAGGCGCCGGGCGGGTGACGGCGGGGACGGCGGGGCCGCCAGGGCGGTGTCGGCGGGCGCCCGGGAAGGAGGCGGCCCGCGGCCTGTGAGGCGGCCGGAGGCGCTGCCCCGCCTCGGGCCGCCCCGGGACACGGGCGGGGCTGCGCCGGCCGGGCCGCAGGCTGCGACGAGCGCTCGAGCAACTCTCGGCTCACTCGTTCTGTGTTCGTCCCTCAGCACATGGCCAGGGTGCCGCTGGGCACACGTCCCCGAAATAAAGCTCAGGCTGGGCTCGGATCCTAGTCCGGGCGGACGGCGGCCGCTGGAGTTCTCAAGAGATGATCGCTCTATGGCCGCAGTGCCGGAGATCCAGGACAATTCCCCAGCTCCTCTGTCATGTCCCTTCTTGAAGAGCAGACAGACCCCCGACCCCCTACGCCATGGTAACTGCTGGCACTTGCTGCTATGCCAGCTGCCTATGCTGATTTTGTGTTCTGCCGCTCCACCAGCCAAGCGACAGCACGCAGCCCGCTACAAACATGCTTGAAAACGCGTCCCTCCTTGTCCTGAAACATTAATTTTGAAGAATTAAAGATTTTAGTTTAACCAGATATGGCTGAAGTAAGACAGATAGACTTCCCTTTTGATAAGCAGAAGCCGGATTTAAGGAACTGATAAATCATGAGGCCTGTCAACTTATGTTTGTGTATTCTGACTAATCAATAGGCTTCAAGAAGGACAATGAATTCATAAATCAAATACTCCCAGGAAAACAGGATTCAGTTGTCACCCAACACTAAAAGGTTAAAAAGTCAAAGCGAAGAAGACTCACTTACTTCATCATTTTGAGACCCCGCCCCATAAAAAAGACCACCGACCCATTGCAAAGAACAAACCACGCATGCTTAATAGCTTTTGGCTAATGACCATACGAAGCGGGGAATGGGATGTACTAAAGCCATGAATATACATTTGTGTTTTGGGTATTCAATACTTCTGTACATAAAAAGGCCCTGTGATCTTCTGTAGGTGCGCGTGTGTTTGGGAGCTATCCCGCACGCTGCCCGGCGTCGTAATTAAACATACACTTTCTAACTTTAAACTGTTAGAGAGTCTTTTGTCCGTCATAGTTGGATATTGGCATTAGGGCGATATTCATATTTTTTTAATAATTCAGTCCCAATAACAACAGAAAGTGAAGGCCCAGAGGTTCTGCACTTGCTTTCTGGGAGGCTTCAGTTTACTCTTTCTTGAGTCATTGTGTTTTGCAAGGTGTTGCAAAGTGTTTTTGCTGTTGTTGAGCAGTGCTGTTGTGCAGCGGTGCAAGAGATTTTGTGTTGCACGTTCAATGTATTACAGTTGTTTTAAGTACTTTGGTGTATCTATGCTCCAGTTCACTGCATCCCAGTTAAGTGCAGTTTCTATTTTTAGACTCCCTCATGTTACAGCCTCCCCCTCTGCCTCTCCCTGTTTTCCCCAGTTACAGCCCCTGATTGGCAACCCTTTCCCGCCTTACTTGTCTGTGTCATTCCTCAGGGGGATCCCCCCTTCCTGCCAGTCTCTCAGGGCCTGTCCCCCAGGTCTGGAAGCTTCCAAGGGAGCTTCCTAGTGGCTGACTGGTTGGAGGGTTCTCCCCTTCCTCTCCTCTCTTTTGTTACTGGTCATTGTCATTGTCTGTTATGTTAATGAATCCCCTCCTCTCTTTTCCCATTGGATGTGTGTGTACCCACCCCAAGAGCCCTCCCCTTGGTTAAAACCCCCTGTCGTCTGAGGCTAAAGGCGAGGATCCCCCTCAAAAAAGCTTGACTCCCAGTTAAACCTCCGAGAGTCCCATCTCTCATTCCCTGCACCGTAGCGAAGCGGCAGGACGAGGCTGGCCAAAAAGATCCGACCAAGATCCTGTGGGGGCGTGTCAGGGGCTAGCCTGGCGTAAGAAGACACGCACCACCGCACCGTTGGGTTCCAAGGGTGTAGTCCTGGGCCACCTGCTCTGGGATAGCCACAAAATGTCAGGTCCTGAGAGCATGGTCTTGGACTGCCTACTCAGGTAGGCTATATTTGGGATACCTCTGCTCTAAATTAGGCACAACAATGCCAAACAATCAAGTAGAAGTTTTATTTATGGCAGCAATGATGGCAGTTTCTTTCTTTCTAATCTTACTCATTCTGAAAAGTGCTGAATGTTCAGAATCCAAGTGCGTTAAGGCTGTACATTCTTCTTCTTCAATGGAGAGTCTATCAGTGATTCCAGTAGTGGTAGTGAAATAATTGGATCTAAAATGCTTTGTAGGGTTAGACCTATGGTGGGGGTTGGTGCATCCATGCAGTGAGCTTAACATCCTGACTCTACAGCACCCATATCAGCCCTGCCCAGAGGTGTGCTTGAGTACAGAGAATGTGTGAGAAACCTTCTGGACAGGTATGGGAGCCTTCATCCTTTCAGCAGCAAACAACTATACAAATGAGGGAGAAGGCAGGAGGTTAATGATGACATTATTCACTTTGGTGTCTGATGAAAAGTTTTGTTGTGTTTACACTTTGTGCCGGCTGTGTTTCAGATGTAGATAAATCTGAGTCTGGAATAGGCTTAGACATGGTTTTCAACAGACAGTGACGGAAAGAACCGTGATAATTCCCGGAGAAGTCCCCTGAAAGCTTCAGTTGGTAAACAGTTTTTGTGTGACCCTCATATACTGATTATTAGCTTTTTTTCAAGTTCAAGCTAGTTTGAATCTCTTGAAAGGCTGAGTGTAGTCATGCAATCCCTACACCTCTAGCAGGTGTTTCCAAATAGAGAAAGAGTTTCATTTTACCTTTTGACATGTAAAGAAGTTAGCTGGAAAGTTCTGTGGATTTCTCTTTGCAATTGGCTCGGAGCCAGCCCAGAAGTGTAGATTGGGCCCTGGAAATGTTACTCAAAGACTGTTGTTTTTCTCACTGGGCCAAGGGCCAAAAGCCCACCTAAGCTATTAGGTATTAAAGAGAGAGAACAAAGGAACTCCAGGAACTCCATTTTTCAAGGCACCCACGATCAGCCTCTCGCTGGTTAATATAGCCACGTTTCTGCCAGGCTGGGCCCTCAGGAGTGTGGGTGAAACCCACAACTGAGACTTTCTGAAATAATTATGCTTAGCCGATGTTTAAAATCAAACCGGCATCAGACAAAAGAAATCGGTGCTAAATCAAAACACAAATGCAAATGATTTGCTTAGCTTGCACAGTCTTTGATCAAACTGCTGAGCAGCCAGATTTCATTGGCTTACACGGCATCACAGAGTTTACTGGCACTTCTCACTTCATTTACATTTATTTAGAGTTTACAGTACTGTTGCTCCTTAGCGGAGCTCTCGTTCTCAGTTATGTGAAGAACTTGTGCAACGTACTGTTTAATTAAATTTGTTGGCTTCCAAAGGGCATTTGGGATTTACAATCCATGCATCTGCTCATCTATGTAACTTGGAAGAGGATCACCTGGCGAGAAGGTGGAACATTGTTTAATGCACTTTTGGCCAAGTGTACTTTGGTGTATGTGTGGAGAGTGAGGTGTCAAAGTTCTAATGCCTGCCTTCAAGCATTTGAGGAGATGAGGACTGGTTAGGTGGACTTCCATAGATGTCTACTTCCCAGCAAGACCTAGGAATGGTGTTTCTTCTCGATTCCCAGGTCTGGAACATGTCTCTAAGCACAAAAGTAATACTGGGAACATTCCAAACACGTTAAGTGAAAGGATGCGAAAGAACAAAGGGAGCACTTTTGTTGAAACACAGAACATGAGTGACACAACATAATGAAGCTACTGTCATACGAAACACGTCTGACAGTTTTGTCAAGCTCAAGATTCCAGATCAGTCAATCTGCTGGTCAGAAAAAACGGATGTGGTTCATACTGTGAGTGCAAAAGAAGCCAGCTGGGCAGAAAAACCCCAACCGATGAGTGCACTGTGCTTGACATCCATTTAATAGAATGAGAGTTTATATTCAGACCGCAATGAAAAAGTTTTCAGATCTGAGGCGGGGAGAAGGGAACCCACAGATGCTCTATAAAAAGAAAAAATGTCCAGAGTCTTTCCACAGAAATTAATTTAATGATATAATTTTTAGTTAAAACATCCCGGTACTCCTCTCTTATTCTTCAAAGAGGATCCTGGTCCAAATGAAACTTTTTTGAAAATCCAGCACATCCAGTTTCAAGTTCAGCAGTGGCTGCGGGAAAAGGACACAAGATTCCTTATGTTACTTTTAAAGCAGACAGGAAGAGTTAATGAATGCACTGAAATAACATTTTACGTGACACAACAGTCTGCAATCCTGAGCGAGACTTTAAATTTTCCAAGGACACTTAACGTGGGAAGAGCTGGGCACAAAGGAAGAACATTTTGTGCACATTTGCTTATGTGCATACACATAGAACAATACAACAGCATTTCTAAAGCTGGTGACAGACATTCTGGAGGCTACCTATGACTCCAGTGGCCCTTAAGAGGGCAGGTGGATTTCCTCTTTGGACACCTGGCCTCAAATTGCAGAGCGTGTTTTATGCTCCATGTTGCAAGCATTGAACTCATGTTTGCCTAAACACCACTGAAGGATCTCTTCCTAAAGAAATGTTGTCTTTTATTCCTTGTGGCGGTGCGTGTCTTCTTACGCCTGGCCAGCCCCGACACGCCCCCACAGGATCTTGGTGGGATCCTTGCAGCCGACTCGCCCTGCCGCTTTGCCGTGGTGGAGGAATGGAAGGCGGGACTCTCGGAGGCAAACTGAAGCTTAGGCTTTATTGGAGGGAGGGGACCCTCGTCCTAAGACCAGAGCCTCGGAGAGACCCTGAGCCTTAGGAGGCAGGGGGTTTTATACAGAAGGCGGAGACTCGGGGTGGCTACTCATACATCCAATGGGGTAAGAGAGGAGGGGATTCATTAACATCATAGACAGTAACACTAACCCATAACTGAAGGGAGGGAGGGGAGAGCCCTTCAACCAGCCAGTCACTGGGAAGCTCCCTTTGAAGCTTCCAGACCTGGGGGACAGGCCCTGAGTGACTGGCAGGGAGGGAGGATCTCCCCAAGGGATGACAGACAGTCAGCAAAGGCGGGAAGAATTAACCAATCAAGGACTGTAACTGGGGAGACAGGAAGAGGCAGAGGGAGGCAGAGGGGGAGGCTACAACATGAGGGAGTCTAAAAATAGGAACAGCACTGAACTGGCGTACAGTGAACCAAGGTACAGAAAATCAAGGTACATAAAACAACTGTAATACATCGAACTTATTAGAAAACCTTTAACACCACCACAATTCCTGGTCGTGTTCTCCTTACTTATTCAATACAAGACTGCAACACCTAGGCTACAAAGACAAGCCATGAATCACAGCAAGAAAAATCAAGACCTAACAGCAGAGAACGTGTACGGTATGGCTTAGTACTGAACGCAATCCACGTGCAGGGAAGGAAGGGATGGCTGAAGTCTATAAAGATCAATAAAAATCTGGGGGCTTCTTTGATCTTTTTGCTGGAGATTAATTCTAGTGAAGGGCAACTTCATCTTAAACCGAGTGTGTCTGTTTTCTTTTTGCTTGTTTTTTTTCTAGGCAAGCGCATAACATTCTATGCAATATTTTGGGAAGCAGGAATTTTTCACATTCAAGCCTGAACTAGAGGGCTAGCAGAAAAAAATCTCTGTGCTTAGCAGAGGAAGTTGAAAACAAGGGCTTGAAAGCTGTTGAGACATAGAAAGGGTCACCTTTTATCTTACCACTCCTAATGCAATGACACATTACCTTCTGTCAACTCCATAGTGATTTTTTCAACCAGTTTCTGCTGTACCTAGAATGATACATTGGATAGACAGTTAAGACATAATATGACCCAAATATAACTGTTAAGAACTCCTAAAACATTCTTACACCACATGGACAACGTGGTAAAACCTAAAAATACCACAGCAGTTGGAGATGATGGCCTGTGGTGGCCAAGAGGATGCCAAAGGCCTTGGACCGTATGAGCTGTGTGGAAAGGCTGAGAGACCTGTGACTGTTTCTTTCCTGGAGTCGTAACTACCAGGGGGTGGTGTAACAGAAATGGAGCCAAACTCTTACAGCGGTGCCAAAAGAAAAACTCCCCCCAAGCCTCAAGTGTTTTTTCAAGTGTGGAGAGTAAAATCCTGGGGAAAAGAGACCCCTCCAGAACATGAAATGAGACGTGGGTAGTGGAAGGAAGCAGGAAATCTAAGGCCTAGACCAAAAGATGACCTAAAGCAGGACTAATCTTAAGCAAAGCGTAGCAGTTGAGCTGGTGGAAGAAAGCACTTTCCCGGTTTATGAAGCCTGCACAACGACCAGAAGATCCACAGGGCCCTCTGCAACATGTGTGGCTGAATGAAGAGAAGAAAAAGGTCTTGTTTGCCTCTTATTTATTCCAGTAACCTTTTTGTGATTCTCATCCCCAGCCGAGGAAAGAGAAATAGGTGGAAATAAGGCCAACACATGCATTTCTCTGAAAAGGAATGAAAAGGCTTTTGAACGAAAATACACCTCTGAGGACTCTGGCAGTGTGTCCACAGTTCTCCTGGCCCTCGGCCCTCTGGAGAAGGCATCCCAGCTGACTAGCCCAAACCTCCTGAGCACGCCTCTTTCCCTGCTCAGCTCTTCAGGCAGTAACATACTGGGTGACTTGCTGCAGTCACCATCTCAGTAATTCTCAGTTTCAAGAAGTGATGTTGACTTACTACTTACCCACAGAGCTTCTTGAGCACAGAGTAAGTTGGATCCTCTAAGACTCCGTGAGATGATACCCAGGGTTTAGGAACTCAACTTCAGAGCACTACTGCTACTGCACACACAACCAACCACTGTTGCTACCCAGAACTTTTTCACTGTCAGAACAGGCAAAGGGGGCAAAGAGCCTTCTCCTCTAGTTTAACCAAGTTCCATCGGAAGAGATTAAATCCATACATACGGTGCCATCTTACAGAAGCTGAACTTTCACAGAAGCCGTCACTTCACAAAGACATAAAGCACGGAAGTACTCGGCAGCAGTTACTCTTTCCCTCAGAGGAACCAGCAACTCCAAAGCATTTCCAGCTTTAGGCCAATGCGAATGCATCGGTAGGTTTGAATCAACACCCAGCAGCACAAATAGACAAAACACTTCCAGCAGCACGCAAGGTCAAACAGTACAGGCTACAAACCTTCTCACGTATCTGGCTGCAGAGAAGAGAAAGAAGATTTTTGATTTAGGAGCTGAAGAAGAAAGAAGAAGAGCTTTAAGTTCAAAGGTGTTCAGTGAGACCAAGAACATGGCCGACACGTACAGGAGGCAAGGAGAAAAGCTCACAAAAGAAAGACCACTAAGATACGAGAGGGCAGTTGGAAAATGGAACCAGAAAAGGAACAGAAGTTGAGAGAGAGCAGAGGGAACCAACATTCCCTTTCTCACACTATGTAGGGAAACTGGATTCATAAATCCATCAATTTACACTGACTGCAGCTAGCAGAGTTCACTATTCTTTTCCACATCAAGACACCCACATTCATTTGCAGCAGCCTTTGGCACCGCTGTCAGGATGGAAGGTTGACAGTTTGTAAATATAACAAGCGGCCTTGAGTCCCAAAATCTTTTTGCAACACTTGCAGCAGACAGACATGCCCTGCCTTTGGCTATGCGCTAAGGCCCCATCTTCCAAATTCCAGTGCACGGACCAGTAACAGTACTTGCTATTTATGACTCTGAGAGGGAAGACCAGGTTTTAAGACTTGAAAGGTCTTACAACGTGGATGACCAGAACTCTTCAGCCTTACAACATACGGCTGTGCACTGTTCTGAGGAGTAGCAGTTGCTTTGGCCTCTTGGACAGTATGGCACAGAACAATAAGTGGATTTTAACTTCAGGCTAAAAAGGGAGAACCTTGCATACGGCTACTCTTCAGCAGTCGAGAATGATATTTCAAAATGCTTACCTTGGCCACAGCACTTGCAAACCTCCTTCTTGATAAGAAAATAGGCTCGTATCAGCTTAGGGAGCTTCCTCCTAGATTGAGAGCTCTGTCCAGTCTCAAATTGTTGCCGAAATGTCCCACTCCAGTTGAATAGAGAACTGGAGCTGCAGCCAGACCTCCGCTGACAATGCTGCTTGTAATGAAGGATTCATTTTTATGGCGCTCCCAGAGGAGCTTGGCATTGGCTTCTTCAAGTCTCTCTTTAGCTCTGAAACGTTCAGAAACACATGCCCAGTTACCTTTGGCAGTAACACTTTCCCAAAGTTACTCTCCAGGTCCTTGACTATTATTTGACTTCTGAGATGAAGAGCCTCCAAAAATAGTACATCATTTGACCTGAGCTTGCTTGGAGGGCCTGTTTCTAAGATGTCACACAAGGTGCAAGAAGCAGCAGGTGCCACCAACCCTTAGGACAGGTCATCAGGAGAGCTGAAAGCCGCCTGTGAAAGCCATGTGTTTACATAGCTTCTTCTGGAAGGTATGTCACCTCTGTAACAAGTGTGGGCTGGCCCCCCTTCCCAAAGAAAGCTCAAAGCTCAGAGCCACTGCTTAAACAGAAGCCAAAAAAGACCACTTCTATTTTTTCTTCACAGAACAGAAAGCTGTTCTCTGAGAGGCCTACCCTTATTCAAACAATGAAGGACATGAAATTAATGTTTTCTTTTGTACAGAGGATGAGATTAGAGAGACTGGCAAAAAAAGCTGCCAGTTAAAACAAGAAGTTGAAAAGTATCCTGTTAATGCCATGATCAGTTGTGTTCCTGCTGAAACATTAAAGAGAAATGAAGGCCTGCTGAACGGTTACGGTCTTAAGGTACTTTCCCCACAAACATGTCATCATAAGCTTTCAGTGCTGGCCAGGTGCAAAAGAGGAATTAACAAGAAATATGCATCAGGAGAAAGGATTCTCTTACTACCAGTCCAAAAGAAGCACAGACTTACCTTTCCAGTTTCTTTGCTAGGCATCGTCTCGTTTTCACTTCCTCCTGATACAGGTCCTTGTACTTTTCCACTTCTGCCTGTGCACATTCTTTTGGAAAAGTACTCTCTTGTTGAGTATTTTTTATCTTGTCCAATTCACATTCAAGATCTCGAATTCTGTCTTTTAGCTGGTTTCTCAGGGAAGCATGATGACTTGCTCTGATGTGTTCTAGTCTGTCCTGGGAGGCTGCCTGTGCCTGAAGGAGACAGTGCACCTTCAACCACCACAAAACCACAAAGAAAAATGAGAACTCTCCCGACCTGTCAACTGCATGTACCCAACGTCCTGGGTCCAGCATGGCTCAGAGAGGTGGCTGTGCCTCCTCACTGCCATCAGCAACCAAGGCAGAACCCTGGAGCTACCACCAGGGTAAATGATTCTTTTCACTCAGGATGAAGCCCAAAGCAGTACTACTATTCAAAGCGACTAATGGAAGGGCATTGTCTCGGTAGGTCAGGGCATGGAGAACAGGATTCCTCCAAGACCTTAGCAGGATGCCTCACCTCCTCCTGATCTCCCCACCTGCAACTTCAGTCACTTCTTTTCTGACACTCTCCCCTGTACAAGGAGAAAACCAGACCTGTAGGTCTGGCTGTGACAGCTAGAAGGGGCAAAACCTTTTCAAGCACAAACAGTGAGAAGCAGACCAGAGGACAGAGAGAGCCCCAAGCACTGCAAAATGGAAACCTGCCTTGGGCAACCTTTTGATTCAGGGACCTGCCAGCACGCGACACACCATAAGGGCACTCCTGCCCAACCATATGCCATTCACCCACTGCCCTTCGGCAAAGACACAAGTAAAGTGCTGACACACAGAATCGGGCACCTAAAGCAAAACACTAAGAAATGGTGGCCACAACCAAAGTTTACAGAGTGCCTACACACACACACGCCAAGAAGTTACTCACTTGCAAAAACAGATTGACTTCATGTAGTTTTTGTCTTATTTCTTGGTCTGCTCTTTCATCAACCTCTCTTTTATACTGTTCTATTTGGCTGTGATCCACCGTGTTAGTCTCCAAGCGATGCTGGAGTTTTGCCACCTCTTCTTTCAGCTGGCATTTGCTCTTCTCCAGTTTTTCACAGTTCCCATGCAGGGTAGATAGTTCTTCTCGCAAATCCCGGTTTTCTACTTCTAGCTGCATGCTTTTTTGAGACTCCATGTCCAGCTGCTGGGAAAGTTCAGCAACCTGTACACGGGAAATACAAACAACTGAGAGGCATCTAAAGGCAGTGAATTCGGTTAAAATCACTAAAGGGGTTGTCCATGGAGACTGTATTTATCATCTGCATACTCAGTATAAGAAACTTAACGTAACTGGGCTCTTCTTTTCCAACAAGATCAGCCTTCACACCATTTGTGATAGGATGGGAACCTGAGGATTCCTTGTGCAGTTCTTCATGCAAAAAATGCTATTAGCTTCTGGACTAAAAATGGGCCACTGCAAAGGAGTAACTGATTCTACAATGATGCCTTTTAAAGCTGAGCATAACTGTGAAATGTGGCTTCTCTAGCAACGAATCTGAGTAATGAGCAGAGAAGTACATAAAGTTTACACGCTACTACTGGACAGCCAGAGCAACCTCAAAAACATCTCTGGCAACAATACCTCTGGGTCCCCACGCCAAGATGGGCCGAAACAGCTAACAGTGAGCAATGAGTTACAGCACTTTTCCTGTGTCACCTCTCCTCATTGTTCCTTGCTCAGCAACAACACTTTTCAGAAAAGGAAAGTCCCAGCAGGGACAGGGCTCAAGGCTTGTTCTTGCTGTGTGAGCAACAGCGGTACCTCTCCCCTCTCTTCCAGAGGAGGAACCCGTCTGTCAGACCAGGGTGATGCTGCCATAGCCTCACATTGTGGCCAGGCCTGAGCTGAGGCCTGCTGCTGTCAGCCCTGATCCTTACCCACAGACATGACGTCCTGGTATGGACAGAGAACTGCCCATCCCTAAGGCCTGGCCTGAGGATCTGCACTCTTGGCTGACCCTGCCTGCTCTCACCAGACCTGTTCTGTTCTTCTTGATTAGTGCCTGGGGGATGGGCCCCAGGCTCATGAGGTTATAGACCCTGCCAGCCTTGCTGCCACTCTTGGCTTGCCCTCCCTCGGCATGACAGTCCGCCCTTCCTGTGCCATTGCAGATTCTGCTTTGTACTTAGGGATTGCATATTTGCCCAGAATGACAACTACATCAGTATCAGTCATAGTCACCTGCTTCTCTAACTGTAGAAAAAGCATTAAGAGAGATCAATCAAATCTAAAATACAGCTAAGGAAAGAAAATCATCAACGTGACAAGAAATACAGGGAAAGCTTCACACAGGTTTGAAGAGAAGTAACGCCACAACCAAACAAACCCCAAATTAAGCAGAGCTCACCTTTGTTCTTAATCTCTCAACTTCACTGACCATTTCAGAATATCTGTTCTTCATTTCTCCCTTCAAATTAAGCTGTGACTCCATTTCTCTCTCCTCATACACTTGTATTTTCTTTGTAGCTCTACTGAGAAGTCTCTTCAACCTAAGCAGCAAATCAGTTCAGAAAACAATGAAACACAGGAATGTTGGGTTAACCGGAGCCGCAGGAGAAGAGCCTCATGCTATCATGGTCAGCAAATCTCGTTTATTTTAGGTAGCATACACATATTTATATCTTCTATAATCAGCTCATACATATTGCAAAAGTTAAGCTCAGGATTGGTGCTCAGACTAAAAGTCAGCTACGCCTCTTTCTACATTTCTTTGTGGTTACATAGTTTGAGTAAGTTTTAGTTTTACCATGCTTCTCCCTCTTATCTTTCAGCTACAAGGTCTTGTTATCGTATCCCAGCTGTGCTCAAGGACATACGAAGCTTACTGCCTTGCTGGTTTTCATGAGAGTGCCTGTGTGCTCAGCAAAGCTCTCTCATGTCTACGTGACCTTTTGCAGCTAGCCAGTTATCAATCACACTCTCCACACAGGAATAAGCAACCTTTTCCATATTTTCTCAAGTAAGGAGTGCAGACATAGCTTTCTTCATCTTTAACATACTTAACAGTACCAGGAATTGCTGAGAAAAAGCCTGCTCTTCCTGTGCCACAAATCATCGGGCACATCCAAATTTCAGCTGAAAAGATGAATTGAAGACTCCTTTCCCCACCCCTGGAGAACTGCAGAGCAACCTGGATTGGCAATTCCTCTTGCAGCTATAAGTAAGTATAGGCTCACGCAGAGACATACCCTGCAGGACCTAACATGAGACTTCAGTTTGCTCGGGGAGTATGTATACCTATTCTTACATTACAGTTCAGTAAAACTGGACTCCTATTCAGGGATATCTCTCCACCATATCAAAAAGCCATACCTCTTTAAGTTTTTCTGCAGTTCTAAGTTTCTTCTCATTTCTTGGTCCAGACGGAGTTCAACTGGGCGTTTTAACTCCATCAGTTGCTTCACTTTCTTTCTTTCACTCTCACACTTTCAAAACAGAAAAGACCCATGACACACACAGAGAGTAAGAACAACAGCTACGTGCAATATGTGTCTTCAGCATTCTCCACAAGAGAAGCGGCAGTCCATCTCCATCTGTTAGCCAAGTTTCACATTAGGTTTCACAGAAAACTGGTCAATACTGAAGAACAAAAATAGATGCTTCCACTGAAACAGGTGGAAAAGACACTGGACTACTTTCAAGAGTTCTCAACTCATAGCAAGGATTATGTATGTATGCTTATTATGGGAGAATACCAATCAGTCTCAAGCTTTTACTATTCATCAGCAGGCAGAGGAATTTGATCTTTGGGAATTTTTTCAATATACTATTCCCTTCAGTACTTCAACCCTACCCAGAAAACAAGGAATCTAAGAAAGAAGTGGGGAACTACAGTGCTTGATGTGCTCAACTGATGCAAACAATACTAGGAACTCTTTCAAAGAGAGTCACTCCAGAACATACACAAGATATCCAGATAGCTTTCATTTGCTTCCTGGATCATCCAGATCACAACATATCCGGAGCCTGAATGGCAGGGGTAATAAAAAAATGCTCTTTATGTAAGAACTTGACCAAAAAGTTAATGTGGTTCTTTCGGGTACTGGCTTAGGTCCCTGGAGAATTTTCTGGATTTACCTGTTCAAAGAGGTCTGCCTTTTCCCTGTCAAGTTGAGCAACACGTTCTTCGAGGTTGGATCTTGACCTAAACTGCTCTTCCCACATGCTCTGCAATTCCTTTGACGTCAGAGCCAGCACATTCTGCTTTTGCACCTGTAAAAGCAACAGTGGCAGAAAAGCAACTAAGGTGACTGTAAAGAAAACACTACAACAGAAAGCTGTAACTTAAATGCAAACCCTCTCCTCTCCCCATCCAATGTCTATGGTTAATGTTAATGTGGAATGTAAAACACAGCCTGGGAAACATAACCAAGAAGAAAAATTGAAGATGGTAAAAAGAATGAATGCACTAAGGGTGGTGAGATGAGGTTGAACTTTGGGGAATAACAAACACACACACAAAATCACCCCGTAGCTTTCTTCCAAAGGGTCTCCAGAGTTCATGACATACTTTCTAATGTATGCATTTCTAGTGCCCACCACAGAATATACCCTACCCTCATGGCTTCTGTAACAGCTGTACATCTCTTGAGAGCAAGAAAATGTTTTGAAATTGACTATGGTTTTTATGGTTCTATCTAAAGAGACAAAGATTTGCCTAACAGATGCATTTGAGTTGAACAGAACTTGCAGATTCAGTTCAAGTATAAAGACTGGAAGTTGACTAGATACTTTTAGTGCCATTTTTTAAGGAAAAAAAAATTGCAAAATCAAAAAAAGGAAAAATCAAGAGATGTTTACTGGCTTTTTACAAAAAGTGACAAAACACCTAGCACAGAGTCTCAGATTAAAAAAAAAAAAAGTTTTTAGGGTGTATGACTTTCTCAAGTCCTCACAGAGGAGGTAAAACACTTGGTCTCACAAAAAAACCTGACATGGCCTCAAGGCAAGCTCTGACAAAAATCCAAAGATAATATGGATCTGTCAAGTCCAGTCTCCTCTCTCAGCTTTCAACCACTGATCTCCATGCTATCCACAGCATCCACTCTCTCAGTCATCTGCTGTGGCTTAACCCTGGCAGGCGGCTAAGCATTACACAGCCACTTGCTCACTCCCTGCAGGTGGGATGGGGAATACAATTCATCAGATAAATCACACTGATGAATACAATTATCTTGCACACCACAACACATACAAAACACAGCAGTAGGAAAATTAGGAAATTTACTGCCTTTTCCCTTGAGGGTGCCTTGCCCTAAAACCAGATGGGTATTTAACAGCTGTGTGCTTACACAGCCCACATGATCTTTTCATCAATTACCTATACACAAAAAATTCAAGGACTAAAACAGTCATCAACAGAAGCCTGTCTGTACCTGCTTGTGGTGGTCCTCTGCAGCTGCCTGTGCTGTCTGTAAGCTCATTATCATGTCTTCCAGGCGGTTATGAACCTATACAAGCATTACAGGAAGCAAGAAGGCATATTATGACTTTCTAGATTGAAGTTACACCTCACTGACAAAAGTAAGTATTGCACAAAACCTCTTCACCCCTTTATTTGTACACTATTTACACCCAGCAACAATGATCAAAATGGCCCTAAGTTTGATGCCACTGTAAAATTGTTAGCAATCATCACCTCTGCCATTTGGTGCGGAGAGAGAGAGAGAGAGAGAGAGAGAGAGAGGGAGAGAGGGAGAGAGAGAGAAAAGACCACGTGGGATGTAAAGAATGCTCAGTGAAAACAGGCAGAAGTAGCTTTTCTCATCCCCAGTACACCTGAAAATCATGCCCTATTAATCAAAGTGGAAAGATTTGTGACTGCCTTCCCACTTCTCTTGATAGTATCAGTACATCACAAAATTCAACTAGTACTTGTAGTGTTTTTCAAAATACCTTCAGCTATAATTGACAACTACAGTTGTAACAAGAACCCTAGTTCACTGGCTACAATACAAAAAACAACAACAAAAAATCTCTCTTAATTCAGGTCACATCTTGTCTCAGCCAAAATTAACCACCGTGTAGAAGCAGTGGCACATTCCAAGGCTCACACCGAGTTCTGCAGATACTACAAGCCGTCCTCTTCACTGTTTCATGAGAACAGCAAGTAGCCAAAGGCAAAGCAATTCTGCACAGCAAAATCTCTGGGACGTGTAATTTTTGTTCCTGTCTGATGATGTCAGCCAGGTCTCTAGCATAAAGGGCTTGGCATCAATATACCCTGTGGAATTTCCACCAGTTAACTTGCTGAATACCTTAAATGAAACACATCAGAGACCCCAAAGCAGCATCTGATATTATGAAGGGTCTAAAGCAGAAAATAGCTACATCAGTGTACTGCTATCAAATCCTGACCTTTTAGAGTGTTATGTTTGACTTGCTATAGCATGGGAAAATTTTCAAAACCGGATGGCTAGGAAGTAGAGCAGCCTCTATTCAGCAGAATGCAAGAACGGACCTCCCCTTGGCTCTCCGGGAAAACCTCACCATAAAATTTCCCCAACAGAAATAGGTAACTAGGCTCACGAGTCACTAAAGGGTCAATTCATGAGCAGCTTACTGAGGCACAGGCTGGCAAGTCTCTCTGCAGGATTTCAATCCGGTTGCTTTGTTGCTGGACAGTGGCTTCCAAACTGATGGCTTTAATTTCAAGGCTTAAAGAGAAATAGAGGTCTTATTGAAGAAAATTCTCCAAGGAGAGGACTAGTTCCAGATGAACAGTGTGAAATAACAGAATCAAAAGCAAGGGCGTCCTTCAAAATTAGAGTACGTGTCCTGTGCTTTCCTCCCAATTCCTGCAAGCAACAGACGCCTCATCCCACTGCGTTGTTCCCTTACCGTTGCACGTGTTCTTGCAGTTGTTTCACAGCAGTCTGGTTCTCAAAATATGCTCCCAGCTGGTCCTGCAGTTCCTGGGCAGCAGCTAGCTCTTCCCTTTCCCTCTCATCCATGGCAGTCTTCAAGTCACGAACACAACGCTCAGAATTGAGATATTTTTCTTCCATCTGCCGCAACTGCAAAGTCACAGAAAGAATCCGCAGTGGTCAGGTGAGCTTTTATACAGGGCGGTCAGCTGCTGCCCAAGGATTCACGTGCTGCAGATACCTGCCCACACCCTCTGCCCAAAGAACTGTAATCATCTCAAATACCTTCAAAGCTTCTACTAGCAAATGAACACAAGCTGTGTTATTCCAAATCATCTACGGCGGCCTCTCCTACCCCTCCACAGATTTCCTAGGGCACAGTTGCAAGCACTGACACTGCTGCTCCAACCCTTTTGGGGACCTGTGATGATGCTCTTTGTATTCACTTTATTTGCTACTGCAGGAAAGCATGAACTGCAATGCTTTTATTCCTAAAGAAGGAAGGAGTCTCGGAAATGTCAGAGCAAAACCGCTGTGGCAGACTTGTTCTGGAGCACAGCGTGGTGCCAGAGGGAGTTTTCTGAAGTGACACAGAGAGACCTCAAATGCAGCACCGAGAGAGGTGCCCGGCTCCCAGTGAGCGGGAAGCAGTGGATCCCTGAGGAGAGGCAGCTCTGCCTCAGCGTGGTGGGGCCAGGAGGGATGACAGCGGCTGTATCCTGGCGAGCACCGTTTCAGAAAAGGCTCCCAGGTGATCTGTGCCATCAGACCTGCTCTGGAGTTGGGAATTGCTCCAGGGTGCCTGGGGAGCGTTCTTGAACCAGGAAGACCTCGAATGTAGCATAGAGAGAGGGAATCCCACACCCCTGACTGACGAGTGGGGAAACCCTGAAGAGAGGCAGCTCTACTTTAGCATGGTGGGGCACGAAGGCAGGAGAGACTGAGGAAGATCAAAGCCCAATGTAACCACCACTTCCTTAGATCTCTCTCCTTCTGGCTCCCAGGACACTCTTCTGTCATTTCTCATGACAGACAAGAAAGCATCAAGCACCCCATGATTTATTCCTGTAGGGACAGGCTTTCCATACCTCCACTTCAAGCTTCTCCAACTCTTCCCGCAAGTGCAGATTGTCTTCCTCCACATCAGCCTCGTGGCTTGCGGTAAACGCCTGAGCAATCCTAAAACATCCAGAATTTGATAAGAAACATGTCGAATTTGGCATATTTTTTTCCCCTGCTTGCTCCCAAATCAACTCTTTCCCCCTTTCCTACAAGCACAGTGAAAGGAAAGCCAAGTACATGAAAGCTGGGAGAATTCAGCTTAGAAGTGACCTCAGGATGTCTCCAGTCTCACCGCCTCCCCAGTGCAGCCTTGACTACAAGGTAAAGCCATGCTGTTTAGGGCTCCTTCTCCTACTCTTTAAAATCCCCCTGGATCTAGCTGCACAAACTCCCAGGGCAAGCTGTTCAATTGCCTGACGCATCAAGACGTTTTTTCTTTCTTTGTGGTTGGAACCCATCATGTCCCCTTAGATAAGCTGCTTCTCTTTCTCCCAATGCTCCCGTTCATACCACCTAATGTTCCTTTGCTTAAAACCCCTTTGCTCTCCTGCAGAGCAACCTTGCTGCTGAGCTAACAGCAAGTTTCCCAGTGAGTCTAGGTCTGTGCAGGGAGAGCACACCACAGCCAACACTTTGTGGCAGTCCTCAGTGGTACAACAGTACCAAAGGTCTGAGAGCATCCAAGAGCAGACCTACATTTACCAGTCACATGGGGATCTCCTTCCATGTGGCTCTTCCTTCTTTTTCTGAGCTCATTCCCATGCCTCTCCTCAGTCACACTTGCTGATAACTGAGGAGGCCTGTGTGCTGTTTATAGACAAACCCCTCACCTTTCACATTGCCTTGCAGTATGCCTGCCAGCTGCTTTTTTTGGAAGACACTCCAGCATCTCTTCATGCTGTTTGGAGACTGCAACATTTAGGGGGTTATGTCCCCCCTGAAAGGAGAGAGAATCTCCATTAGAAAAACAGAGACAAGTTTGGCAGCGGTTCGAAAGAGCAGCTTTACCCATACACCAAGATTACCTTGTTCTGAGCATCACTACTGGCATCGCGCTCAAGTAACAGCCCTGCTACATGAGTATTGCCAGACAGGAGAGCCAGGTGAAGGGCAGCGTTGCTGTTAGCATCTGCCAGATTTGGGTGGGCACCACGTTCGAGCAGAACAGCCACACGTTCTTCTTGCTGGTGCTGAACTGCCTAGGGACAACGTAGAAGGAAAGGGGGAAGACTTTCAACATTTTTCTCTCACTCTTGTCACAACTTGCTCATCTCCTGAATGCTGGGATTGAAGGACATCTACAAAGATTAGCAGAGGCCTAAGCCATGCGGATAACAACATGCATGTTTCTATGGCCCTTCTGTATAAGGAATCCTGCCAGACACCTCTCCTGTAACGCGCTGTCAATAAGCTCCACTTACAAGATCTGAACACAGTCCGCTTACCTTCACCAGCGGAGCTCTTTCTAAGTCCTCAGCCAAGTTGAGTTGGCAGCTCTTTCCTGCTAGATGTCCAGCGACGTCTGCACGGCCGTTCGCAGAACTGAGATGCAGAGGTGTCCTAAAAATTAAACAGATGCTCTCAACAGACCAGCAGACAAAAGATGAAAACAATCTGTCTTTACACAGCCCTGGGGACCCTGCCCGGACTCTGTTCCTCTCCCTTGCTGCTGCTGCTGCTGCTGCTGCTGCAATCCTGCACTGGTCAGCCACAGGGCAGGCAGAGAATGGGTGAGGTCTGAGCAGCTACGAAACAGTCCTGCAGAGAGACCACGGCAGAACGGCAGGCTGCCAGCACACACTTCCAACAGTGCTTAAGCCAACCAGGCAGCTCCAAGCAATGAAAAGATCTAAAGTCCACTTCTAAAGACAGGACAAATCTTGGTTTTCAAGCCATTAGCTTGAACACGATCTCACACACGGCCTTAAGGGCGGGTGCTTCCACATGGGATGCAAAGCTGCTGGGGGGGTGGGGGGTGGGGGAGGAGTGTTGGTCACACCATGCTGAGGCTCTTGGTCTGCCTTTTTCTTAAGAGAAGAAGTCTGCTGAGGACTAGTGGAGTGCGGCTCAGAAAATGCCGCAGCAGCGCCTGCCAGAAGGCGCTGTCATGGTGTCCCATCAGTGGCCCACAGAACTGACCTCCTCTCTCGGTCTTGTGGGTCGCCGCGGGCATCCGCGCGGTGCACTGCGACCGGGACCTCGTCACGGAGCTCGGAGGTACCGGCGGCGGCGGCGGCGGCGGCGGCACAAGCCTGCCCGGACGGGCTACTGGACGGCGACTGGTGTCGCCTGCTGCTGAAGAGCCGCCTGACTCTCTTGTGCAGGGCGTGCAACCACATGGCCCTGCCGGGGGCGGTCAGCAGCAGGAAGCACCCGGCGGGCTGCTGGGCCCTGGGTGTGGATGGGGATGAGGGACGGGACGAGGATGAGGGACAGGGCGAGGACGAGGGACAGGGAAACGAAGAGGACCAGAACACGCGGTCGGCACAAGGCACACAAGGTCGCCCCGCGCAGTGGCGGCGGCCTGGATCCTCCGAGACGGCGGCAGGTTCGCGTAGTGCTCCCAGCGGCCAACGTGCTGCTGCTCCCGGAGCGGGTTGGGCAGCTCTGAGCGCCGGCTCCGGGCAGCAACGGAGCCGCGAACACCAACGTGCCTGCGACGTCACAACGGCCGGTGGCACGCCCGGGGGTTTACCGGGGGCGTCACCGAGGCCCCCGCCGGCGGAGGAGGCGCCGGGCGGGTGACGGCGGGGACGGCGGGGCCGCCAGGGCGGTGTCGGCGGGCGCCCGGGAAGGAGGCGGCCCGCGGCCTGTGAGGCGGCCGGAGGCGCTGCCCCGCCTCGGGCCGCCCCGGGACACGGGCGGGGCTGCGCCGGCCGGGCCGCAGGCTGCGACGAGCGCTCGAGCAACTCTCGGCTCACTCGTTCTGTGTTCGTCCCTCAGCACATGGCCAGGGTGCCGCTGGGCACACGTCCCCGAAATAAAGCTCAGGCTGGGCTCGGATCCTAGTCCGGGCGGACGGCGGCCGCTGGAGTTCTCAAGAGATGATCGCTCTATGGCCGCAGTGCCGGAGATCCAGGACAATTCCCCAGCTCCTCTGTCATGTCCCTTCTTGAAGAGCAGACAGACCCCCGACCCCCTACGCCATGGTAACTGCTGGCACTTGCTGCTATGCCAGCTGCCTATGCTGATTTTGTGTTCTGCCGCTCCACCAGCCAAGCGACAGCACGCAGCCCGCTACAAACATGCTTGAAAACGCGTCCCTCCTTGTCCTGAAACATTAATTTTGAAGAATTAAAGATTTTAGTTTAACCAGATATGGCTGAAGTAAGACAGATAGACTTCCCTTTTGATAAGCAGAAGCCGGATTTAAGGAACTGATAAATCATGAGGCCTGTCAACTTATGTTTGTGTATTCTGACTAATCAATAGGCTTCAAGAAGGACAATGAATTCGTAAATCAAATACTCCCAGGAAAACAGGATTCAGTTGTCACCCAACACTAAAAGGTTAAAAAGTCAAAGCGAAGAAGACTCACTTACTTCATCATTTTGAGACCCCGCCCCATAAAAAAGACCACCGACCCATTGCAAAGAACAAACCACGCATGCTTAATAGCTTTTGGCTAATGACCATACGAAGCGGGGAATGGGATGTACTAAAGTCATGAATATACATTTGTGTTTTGGGTATTCAATACTTCTGTACATAAAAAGGCCCTGTGATCTTCTGTAGGTGCGCGTGTGTTTGGGAGCTATCCCGCACGCTGCCCGGCGTCGTAATTAAACATACACTTTCTAACTTTAAACTGTTAGAGAGTCTTTTGTCCGTCATAGTTGGATATTGGCATTAGGGCGATATTCATATTTTTTTAATAATTCAGTCCCAATAACAACAGAAAGTGAAGGCCCAGAGGTTCTGCACTTGCTTTCTGGGAGGCTTCAGTTTACTCTTTCTTGAGTCATTGTGTTTTGCAAGGTGTTGCAAAGTGTTTTTGCTGTTGTTGAGCAGTGCTGTTGTGCAGCGGTGCAAGAGATTTTGTGTTACACGTTCAATGTATTACAGTTGTTTTAAGTACTTTGGTGTATCTATGCTTCAGTTCACTGCATCCCAGTTAAGTGCAGTTTCTATTTTTAGACTCCCTCATGTTACAGCCTCCCCCTCTGCCTCTCCCTGTTTTCCCCAGTTACAGCCCCTGACTGGCAACCCTTTCCCGCCTTACTTGTCTGTGTCATTCCTCAGGGGGATCCCCCCTTCCTGCCAGTCTCTCAGGGCCTGTCCCCCAGGTCTGGAAGCTTCCAAGGGAGCTTCCTAGTGGCTGACTGGTTGGAGGGTTCTCCCCTTCCTCTCCTCTCTTTTGTTACTGGTCATTGTCATTGTCTGTTATGTTAATGAATCCCCTCTTCTCTTTTCCCATTGGATGTGTGTGTACCCACCCCAAGAGCCCTCCCCTTGGTTAAAACCCCCTGTCGTCTGAGGCTAAAGGCGAGGATCCCCCTGAAAAAAGCTTGACTCCCAGTTAAACCTCCGAGAGTCCCGTCTCTCATTCCCTGCACCGTAGCGAAGCGGCAGGACGAGGCTGGCCAAAAAGATCCCACCAAGATCCTGTGGGGGCGTGTCAGGGGCTAGCCTGGCGTAAGAAGACACGCACCACCGCACCGTTGGGTTCCAAGGGTGTAGTCCTGGGCCACCTGCTCTGGGATAGCCACAAAATGTCAGGTCTTGAGAGCATGGTCTTGGACTGCCTACTCAGGTAGGCTATATTTGGGATACCTCTGCTCTAAATTAGGCACAACAATGCCAAACAATCAAGTAGAAGTTTTATTTATGGCAGCAATGATGGCAGTTTCTTTCTTTCTAATCTTACTCATTCTGAAAAGTGCTGAATGTTCAGAATCCAAGTGCGTTAAGGCTGTACATTCTTCTTCTTCAATGGAGAGTCTATCAGTGATTCCAGTAGTGGTAGTGAAATAATTGGATCTAAAATGCTTTGTAGGGTTAGACCTATGGTGGGGGTTGGTGCATCCATGCAGTGAGCTTAACATCCTGACTCTACAGCACCCATATCAGCCCTGCCCAGAGGTGTGCTTGAGTACAGAGAATGTGTGAGAAACCTTCTGGACAGGTATGGGAGCCTTCATCCTTTCAGCAGCAAACAACTATACAAATGAGGGAGAAGGCAGGAGGTTAATGATGACATTATTCACTTTGGTGTCTGATGAAAAGTTTTGTTGTGTTTACACTTTGTGCCGGCTGTGTTTCAGATGTAGATAAATCTGAGTCTGGAATAGGCTTAGACATGGTTTTCAACAGACAGTGATGGAAAGAACCGTGATAATTCCAGGAGAAGTCCCCTGAAAGCTTCAGTTGGTAAACAGTTTTTGTGTGACCCTCACATACTGATTATTAGCTTTTTTTCAAGTTCAAGCTAGTTTGAATCTCTTGAAAGGCTGAGTGTAGTCATGCAATCCCTACACCTCTAGCAGGTGTTTCCAAATAGAGAAAGAGTTTCATTTTACCTTTTGACATGTCAAGAAGTTAGCTGGAAAGTTCTGTGGATTTCTCTTTGCAATTGGCTCGGAGCCAGCCCAGAAGTGTAGATTGGGCCCTGGAAATGTTACTCAAAGACTGTTGTTTTTCTCACTGGGCCAAGGGCCAAAAGCCCACCTAAGCTATTAGGTATTAAAGAGAGAGAACAAAGGAACTCCAGGAACTCCATTTTTCAAGGCACCCACGATCAGCCTCTCGCTGGTTAATATAGCCACGTTTCTGCCAGGCTGGGCCCTCAGGAGTGTGGGTGAAACCCACAACTGAGACTTTCTGAAATAATTATGCTTAGCCGATGTTTAAAATCAAACCGGCATCAGACAAAAGAAATCGGTGCTAAATCAAAACACAAATGCAAATGATTTGCTTAGCTTGCACAGTCTTTGATCAAACTGCTGAGCAGCCAGATTTCATTGGCTTACACGGCATCACAGAGTTTACTGGCACTTCTCACTTCATTTACATTTATTTAGAGTTTACAGTACTGTTGCTCCTTAGCAGAGCTCTCGTTCTCAGTTATGTGAAGAACTTGTGCAACGTACTGTTTAATTAAATTTGTTGGCTTCCAAAGGGCATTTGGGATTTACAATCCATGCATCTGCTCATCTATGTAACTTGGAAGAGGATCACCTGGCGAGAAGGTGGAACATTGTTTAATGCACTTTTGGCCAAGTGTACTTTGGTGTATGTGTGGAGAGTGAGGTGTCAAAGTTCTAATGCCTGCCTTCAAGCATTTGAGGAGATGAGGACTGGTTAGGTGGACTTCCATAGATGTCTACTTCCCAGCAAGACCTAGGAATGGTGTTTCTTCTCGATTCCCAGGTCTGGAACATGTCTCTAAGCACAAAAGTAATACTGGGAACATTCCAAACACGTTAAGTGAAAGGATGCGAAAGAACAAAGGGAGCACTTTTGTTGAAACACAGAACATGAGTGACACAACATAATGAAGCTACTGTCATACGAAACACGTCTGACAGTTTTGTCAAGCTCAAGATTCCAGATCAGTCAATCTGCTGTGTTGAAGAATGGTTAGCAGAGCAAGGCCACGGATAATTAGAGGCCCGATACCAGGTGCTAGCAGCCTAGGCGCTGCTAAGATAAGTTGTTCTTGGGACAGCAGTAAGCACGGATACAGGCCAAAAATAAAAAGAACTTGTTGTTAATAGAGCGTAGCAGTGGCACATATATAAAGTTTTCAGCAGGCCAAGAGGAGGAACCTTCTCAGGCTTAATATAGCCAATCAAGTATAGATGAGTAGTGTATGCTAACCAATTATAATTTGACAAGTACGCTAAACGCTTCGGGCAAAAGTATAAGAACGGATGTTATGAGCAATAAAGTTGAACAATGCTTTACCAATCATATTGATTGATTGCATTATTCCCTCGCCGAATTCCTCTGCAGTTGGTGACCCCTGACGTGATAGTGACTGGAACTGCACTCGTGATACTCACCTGGAGGTAAGCGAGTGGTGAAGCTCCGAGAAGCAGCGCTCAGAAGGCAGAAGGGCTCCTGTACGCTGGCGTACACACCGCTCCGTGCCTAGGCTGACCTTACAGAAGGAAGCTTGCTAAACTGACGGAGGGCCACCTTGCAAAGGCTGCATGCGCGCGCACTGGTAAAAGGTACAGATTTCCTGACTGCTCCCCTTGAGATAGTTTGTTAAGGGTAGGCAATGGAGAAACAGGTGGCCTATGATTTATTTAAATGCTTTTTACAAAAGCGGGGAGTGCAGGAGGTAGATTTGAAAAAGGAACTTCCTGGCCTCCTAGAGTATGCTGAGAAAAACGTTTTTTTCCGGGACCCTGACAGCGTGTATCTGTTTGAGGAATGGCAAAAGGTGGGAGATTGCCTGTGGCAGGCTGGAACAGATAATGATAAGGCGGCAATAAGGTTAGCTCGACCGTGGCGCGCTGTGATTAATTGCCTAGAAAAATTTAAAGCAGAAAGACACGTTGCTGTAGCAGCAGCCTTGCACTTGGAAGGGAAATCAGCTCCTGCAAAGGAGGGAATGATTACGTTTGGTGGGGAAAACTTGCCACAGCCAATCACTGTGAATCGGCTGACATTACCACCTAGGACCCCAGATGAGCCCTTGCCGTCCATCCCGCCGCATCCGAGCGATTGGGGGGGAGGACTGTCACCCTCTGAGGAAGCTACCTTAGAGGATGAGGCAGCCCGTTATCATGAGAATGAAAACAGTGCTCGAAAGGGTCGGTGCAAAATTAGGGGCGGAGTTGATTGGCAGGGCATTATGAGGGAAGCTTTGGAGAGCGGAGATTCAGGTGCTGTACCAACATTACAAGAAATACAGGAAGATAAACAAGCGTTTCCAGTGGTATACATGCCTAACGCTGCAGGAGGGATGGATGTAACAGTATCCCCTTTAGATTGGAAGCTATTAATGCAATTGCGGAACACGGTCAATGAATCTGGACTGCACGGTGAGCCTACCAAACAAGTGCTAAATTATATTTGGGGAGCTGGACTGTTGCTCCAGGAAGACATGAAAAATCTTTTTAAAATGATTATGTCTCAATCACAAATAATGCTTTGGCAGGCTCATTGGCAGGCATTGTGTCAAGAAGTAATTAATGTGCAGAGAGAGCCAGGTGATCCTTTGCGGGGGGCCACACTAGAGCATTATATGGGAACAGGAAATTTTTCAACACCACAGGCTCAGGCAATGTTAGGTCCTGATCTCATAAGAGAGACTATGCGGCTAGCAAGGCTGGCATACGGAAAGGTTAGAACTGAGAGTGCTGCACCGTCTTATATGAATGTGAAGCAGGGAAAACAAGAGTCATTTTCTGCATTTGTCGATCGTGTCGTAGCAGCAATTGAAAGGGCTGGTGTTCCTTTATACATGCAAGGAGCACTTTTGCAGGAGTGTGTCATGCAAAATTGTAATCCCCGAACAAAAGCAATTCTTGTTACTCTCCCAGGCGATTGGGGTGTAGTGCAGTATTTAGATCATATGAGTAGGATCCCTCAGGGAACGCAGGCTATGCTAGTTGAGGCTGTTAAGGACCTGACAGAAACTATCAAGGGGGGGCAGTCACAAGATCAGGCTTTTGCTGCTGCCGCGCTGCAACCATTACGTGCAGGAAGGGTCCACTAAGCCTAAGGCGCAATTAAAATGCTTCCGATGTGGAAAGTCTGGACATATGAAGAAGGAGTGCCGAGCGGGACAAGTCTGGTGCCAGGATTGTCAAGCGGACAACCACTCAACAGACGCCTGCCGAAAGAAGTCGGGAAACGGACGGCGGAGCGCGAGGAGCTGCGGCGCAACGACACCAACAGCAGCTCAAGTCTACCCAGCCACCCCCTCCTCCCTGCCAGCAGCCTACGCCCCGCCACAAGGGGAAGCATTGGCCTGGACTTGGCAGCTGTAGTAGATGTTGTGCTAAAGGACAATAAACCTATTAAAATCCCTACTGGAATTAAAGAACCTGTTAAAGTTAATGGACAGTCATTTGGAGCTTTGTTACTGGGACGGTCATCAGCAGCCCTGAAAGGACTAATGATAATACCTGGAGTAATCGATGTTGATTACCCTGGAGAAATCCTGATAATGGCATTCACACATTTTCCTCCACTAAGTATTCCAGCAGGAAGCCGAATAGCCCAACTAGTTCCGGTGCCTCAGTTGGTGCAAGAGGCTAAGGGACCACTGCGGGGAACAAGAGGATTTGGTTCCACCAGAGGACTGGTTCTGCTCACCCTCTCTATGGATCAGCGTCCGCTTGTAATAGCTTTTCTTCAACAAGAACAACATCGCATTCGCCTTCGAGTGCTTCTAGACACAGGTGCGGACATAACTATTGTTTCCAAAAGCTGGAGCTGCGGACTCAAATTACCACTCTACATGATGCACAGCGCCTTCTTGGAGATCTCCAGTGGCTCCGGCCCGTGGTTGGCTTCTCCAATGACGATTTGGAAGCCCTTCGTCCACTGCTGAAAGGCAGTGATCCTGCATCGCCAGTTGTGCTCTCTCAGCAACAGCACGAACTGCTGCAACAGTTAGCAGATACCATAGCTAACCGAACTGTGTCACAGATGCTACCCGATACTACAGTGGATCTCACGATTCTTGCTGGGCCGAACCATTTTATGGGAGCTCTCACCCAGCTGGATGCCAAGGATACGCCACTGGTGCTGGAATGGTTTTTCACAATGGTACAGCCCCGTACCACGATTCAGAGCCGTGTTGCTAACCTTGCTGCCTTAATTAAAAAAGGCCGAATTCGGTGCCAACAGGTTACAGGGGCAGAACCGAACACAATCTATCTGCCACTTCGGAATGAGGACCTGACGTGGGATCTTTATCATTCCCCTGAATTACAGGACAGTCTTTTGGGAACAGCACAGGATGTGCAGTTAAGATTGTTCAAAAACCCTGTACTACAGTGGGTGCGCTCCAATGAATGGATAGAAAAACCACGTGTATCCCACAGACCGTTGGAAAATGCGCTGACTGTATACACAGATGCAGGCAGAAAATCCAGACGAGCAGCGGCTGTCTGGATGGAGGAGGGCACGTGGATGAAGAAATTATTGGACGCGACTACTGAGGACTCATTGCAGACGCTAGAATTAAGGGCTGTCCTTTGGGTCATTATGAATTGGCCTGGTCAAGGTGTAAATATTGTCACAGACTCATTATACATAGTAGAGGTGGATGTGCAGACCATGCTATCAAAAACATGGTTTGTATTAAACTATCTGTGTGTCATGGGGGACCACTCGGAGCCCCCTGCGGTCATCCACTCAGGGGGAGTAAAGGAGGAAGCAGCTAAGCCATTGTTTAAAGTCATGTACCGAGATCCCAAGACTGGAGTATGGGAAGGTCCCGCAGAGGTTCAGTACATGGGTAGAGGTTATGTTTGTGTTCTTACCCCCACAGGGCCCCAATGGATACCTAGCAAATGGATCCGTCCTGCTAATGACCCTGCAAGAACTCACTAGTCATTTGCAGCAAGCCACAGGCTTGGGTTTAACAGATTGGCTACGATCTTTCGGGCTAGGGCCTTGGATAACCTCCCTACTGCAACATGTAATCAATATTGTGATTGTTATTTTACTGCTTGTACTTTTTGTATCTTGCTTTTTTCGCTGCTTGCAACAGATGATGTACCGCGTAGCAGAAACAGTAACTACTCGACACGCTGCATTTGTTACACAAAATAGAACAGGGGGAATTGTTGAAGAATGGTTAGCAGAGCAAGGCCACGGATAATTAGAGGCCCGATACCAGGTGCTAGCAGCCTACGCGCTGCTAAGATAAGCTGTCCTTGGGACAGCAGTAAGCACGGATACAGGCCAAAGATAAAAAGAACTTGTAGTTAATAGAGCGTAGCAGTAGCACATATACAAAGTTTTCAGCATGCCAAGAGGAGGAACCTTCTCAGGCTTAATATAGCCAATCAAGTATAGATGAGTAGTGTATGCTAACCAATTATAATTTTACAAGTATGCTAAACGTTTCGGGCAAAAGTATAAGAACAGATGTTATGAGCAATAAAAGTTGAACAATGCCTTACCAATCATATTGAATGATTGCATTATTCCCTCGCTGAATTCCTCCGCACTCCTGGTCAGAAAAAATGGATGTGGTTCATACTGTGAGTGCAAAAGAAGCCAGCTGGGCAGAAAAACCCCAACCGATGAGTGCACTGTGCTTGACATCCATTTAATAGTATGAGAGTTTATATTCAGACCGCAATGAAAAAGTTTTCAGATCTGAGGCGGGGAGAAGGGAACCCACAGATGCTCTATAAAAAGAAAAAATGTCCAGAGTCTTTCCAGAGAAATTAATTTAATGATATAATTTCTAGTTAAAACATCCCGGTACTCCTCTCTTATTCTTCAAAGAGGATCCTGGTCCAAATGAAACTTTTTTGAAAATCCAGCACATCCAGTTTCAAGTTCAGCAGTGGCTGCGGGGAAAGGACACAAGATTCCTTATGTTACTTTTAAAGCAGACAGGAAGAGTTAATGAATGCACTGAAATAACATTTTACGTGACACAACAGTCTGCAATCCTGAACGAGACTTTAAATTTTCCAAGGACACTTAACGTGGGAAGAGCTGGGCACAAAGGAAGAACATTTTGTGCACATTTGCTTATGTGCATACACATAGAACAATACAACAGCATTTCTAAAGCTGGTGACAGACATTCTGGAGGCTACCTATGACTCCAGTGGCCCTTAAGAGGGCAGGTGGATTTCCTCTTTGGACACCTGGCCTCAAATTGCAGAGCGTGTTTTATGCTCCATGTTGCAAGCATTGAACTCATGTTTGCCTAAACACCACTGAAGGATCTCTTCCTAAAGAAATGTTGTCTTTTATTCCTTGTGGCGGTGCGTGTCTTCTTACGCCTGGCCAGCCCCGACACGCCCCCACAGGATCTTGGTGGGATCCTTGCAGCCGACTCGCCCTGCCGCTTTGCCGTGGTGGAGGAATGGAAGGCGGGACTCTCGGAGGCAAACTGAAGCTTAGGCTTTATTGGAGGGAGGGGACCCTCGTCCTAAGACCAGAGCCTCGGAGAGACCCTGAGCCTTAGGAGGCAGGGGGTTTTATACAGAAGGCGGAGACTCGGGGTGGCTACTCATACATCCAATGGGGTAAGAGAGGAGGGGATTCATTAACATCATAGACAGTAACACTAACCCATAACTGAAGGGAGGGAGGGGAGAGCCCTTCAACCAGCCAGTCACTGGGAAGCTCCCTTCGAAGCTTCCAGACCTGGGGGACAGGCCCTGAGTGACTGGCAGGGAGGGAGGATCTCCCCAAGGGATGACAGACAGTCAGCAAAGGCGGGAAGAATTAACCAATCAAGGACTGTAACTGGGGAGACAGGAAGAGGCAGAGGGAGGCAGAGGGGGGAGGCTACAACATGAGGGAGTCTAAAAATAGGAACAGCACTGAACTGGCGTACAGTGAACCAAGGTACAGAAAATCAAGGTACATAAAACAACTGTAATACATCGAACTTATTAGAAAACCTTTAACACCACCACAATTCCTGGTCGTGTTCTCCTTACTTATTCAATACAAGACTGCAACACCTAGGCTACAAAGACAAGCCATGAATCACAGCAAGAAAAATCAAGACCTAACAGCAGAGAAGGTGTACGGTATGGCTTAGTACTGAACGCAATCCACGTGCAGGGAAGGAAGGGATGGCTGAAGTCTATAAAGATCAATAAAAATCTGGGGGCTTCTTTGATCTTTTTGCTGGAGATTAATTCTAGTGAAGGGCAACTTCATCTTAAACCGAGTGTGTCTGTTTTCTTTTTGCTTGTTTTTTTTCTAGGCAAGCGCATAACATTCTATGTAATATTTTGGGAAGCAGGAATTTTTCACATTCAAGCCTGAACTAGAGGGCTAGCAGAAAAAAATCTCTGTGCTTAGCAGAGGAAGTTGAAAACAAGGGCTTGAAAGCTGTTGAGACATAGAAAGGGTCACCTTTTATCTTACCACTCCTAATGCAATGACACATTACCTTCTGTCAACTCCATAGTGATTTTTTCAACCAGTTTCTGCTGTACCTAGAATGATACATTGGATAGACAGTTAAGACATAATATGACCCAAATATAACTGTTAAGAACTCCTAAAACATTCTTACACCACATGGACAACGTGGTAAAACCTAAAAATACCACAGCAGTTGGAGATGATGGCCTGTGGTGGCCAAGAGGATGCCAAAGGCCTTGGACCGTATGAGCTGTGTGGAAAGGCTGAGAGACCTGTCACTGTTTCTTTCCTGGAGTCGTAACTACCAGGGGGTGGAGTAACAGAAATGGAGCCAAACTCTTACAGCGGTGCCAAAAGAAAAACTCCCCCCAAGCCTCAAGTGTTTTTTCAAGTGTGGAGAGTAAAATCCTGGGGAAAAGAGACCCCTCCAGAACATGAAATGAGACATGGGTAGTGGAAGGAAGCAGGAAATCTAAGGCCTAGACCAAAAGATGACCTAAAGCAGGACTAATCTTAAGCAAAGCGTAGTAGTTGAGCTGCTGGAAGAAAACACTTTCCCGGTTTATGAAGCCTGCACAACGACCAGAAGATCCACAGGGCCCTCTGCAACATGTGTGGCTGAATGAAGAGAAGAAAAAGGTCTTGTTTGCCTCTTATTTATTCCAGTAACCTTTTTGTGATTCTCATCCCCAGCCGAGGAAAGAGAAATAGGTGAAAATAAGGCAAACACATGCATTTCTCTGAAAAGGAATGAAAAGGCTTTTGAACGAAAATACACCTCTGAGGACTCTGGCAGTGTGTCCACAGTTCTCCTGGCCCTTGGCCCTCTGGAGAAGGCATCCCAGCTGACTAGCCCAAACCTCCTGAGCACGCCTCTTTCACTGCTCAGCTCTTCAGGCAGTAACATACTGGGTGACTTGCTGCAGTCACCATCTCAGTAATTCTCAGTTTCAAGAAGTGATGTTGACTTACTACTTACCCACAGAGCTTCTTGAGCACAGAGTAAGTTGGATCCTCTAAGACTCCGTGAGATGATACCCAGGGTTTAGGAACTCAACTTCAGAGCACTACTGCTACTGCACACACAACCAACCACTGTTGCTACCCAGAACTTTTTCACTGTCAGAACAGGCAAAGGGGGCAAAGAGCCTTCTCCTCTAGTTTAACCAAGTTCCATCAGAAGAGATTAAATCCATACATACGGTGCCATCTTACAGAAGCTGAACTTTCACAGAAGCCGTCACTTCACAAAGACATAAAGCACGGAAGTACTCGGCAGCAGTTACTCTTTCCCTCAGAGGAACCAGCAACTCCAAAGCATTTCCAGCTTTAGGCCAATGCGAATGCATCGGTAGGTTTGAATCAACACCCAGCAGCACAAATAGACAAAACACTTCCAGCAGCACGCAAGGTCAAACAGTACAGGCTACAAACCTTCTCACGTATCTGGCTGCAGAGAAGAGAAAGAAGATTTTTGATTTAGGAGCTGAAGAAGAAAGAAGAAGAGCTTTAAGTTCAAAGGTGTTCAGTGAGACCAAGAACATGGCCGACACGTACAGGAGGCAAGGAGAAAAGCTCACAAAAGAAAGACCACTAAGATACGAGAGGGCAGTTGGAAAATGGAACCAGAAAAGGAACAGAAGTTGAGAGAGAGCAGAGGGAACCAACATTCCCTTTCTCACACTATGTAGGGAAACTGGATTCATAAATCCATCAATTTACACTGACTGCAGCTAGCAGAGTTCACTATTCTTTTCCACATCAAGACACCCACATTCATTTGCAGCAGCGTTTGGCACCGCTGTCAGGATGGAAGGTTGACAGTTTGTAAATATAACAAGCAGCATTGAGTCCCAAAATCTTTTTGCAACACTTGCAGCAGACAGACATGCCCTGCCTTTGGCTATGCGCTAAGGCCCCATCTTCCAAATTCCAGTGCATGGACCAGTAACAGTACTTGCTATTTATGACTCTGAGAGGGAAGACCAGGTTTTAAGACTTGAAAGGTCTTACAACGTGGATGACCAGAACTCTTCAGCCTTACAACATACGGCTGTGCACTGTTCTGAGGAGTAGCAGTTGCTTTGGCCTGTTGGACAGTATGGCACGGAACAATAAGTGGATTTTAACTTCAGGCTAAAAAGGGAGAACCTTGCATACGGCTACTCTTCAGCAGTCGAGAATGATATTTCAAAATGCTTACCTTCGCCACAGAGCTTGCAAACCTCCTTCTTGATAAGAAAATATGCTCGTGTCGGCTTAGGGAGCTTCCTCCTAGGCTGAGACCTCTGTCCAGTCTCAAATTGTTGCCGAGATATCCCAGTCCAGTTGAATAGAGAACTGGAGCTGCAGCCAGACTTCCGCGGACAATGCTGCTTGTGATGAAGGATTTGTTTTTATGGCGTTCCCGGAGGAGCTTGGCATTGGCTTCTTCAAGTCTCTCTTTAGCTCTGAAACGTTCAGAAACACACGCCCAGTTACCTTTGGCAGTAACACTTTCCCAAAGTTACTCTCCAGGTCCTTGACTATTATTTGACTTCTGAGATGAAGAGCCTCCAAAAATAGTACATCATTTGACCTGAGCTTGCTTGGAGGGCCTGTTTCTAAGATGTCACACAAGGTGCAAGAAGCAGCAGGTGCCACCAACCCTTAGGACAGGTCATCAGGAGAGTTGAAAGCCGCCTGTGAAAGCCATGCGTTTACATAGCTTCTTCTGGAAGGTATGTCACCTCTGTAACAAGTGTGGGCTGGCCCCCCTTCCCAAGGAAAGCTCAAAGCTCCGCTTAAACAGAAGGCAAAAGAGATCACTTCTATTTTTCCTTCAGAGAATCCAATTCTGTTCTCTGAGGGGCCTATTCATCCTCAAAGTGCAACAGACATGAAATTAATCTTTTGTGTGGTATGCAGGAGGATGGAAGAGATTATAGAGACTGGTAAAAAAGCTGCCAGTTAAAACAACATCAACTTGAAAAGTATGCTGTTAATGCCATAATGTTGCTACTGTGGTGTTGCTGCTGAAATACTGAAGAGAAATGAAGAGAAGGCTGATGAAGGGGAAGGGTCTTTCACCAGAATTATGCCATCTGGTGCTTCTACACATGACACTGAGCAGGTGGAGAAGAGTGATTTGGAAGGAAGATGCATAAGGAAGCAGGAGTCACTTTTAGTAGCACTTCAAAAAGTATGGACTTGCCTTTCCAGTTCCTTTGCTCGGCATTCGCTAATTTTCACTTCCTTCAGATACTGCTCCTTGTACTTATCCACTTTTGCCTGTGTACGCTGTTCTTGAGAGGTATTCTCTTGTTGGGTATTTTTTATCCTGTCCAATTCACATTCAAGATCTCTAATTCTGTCTTTTAGCTGGTTGATCAGTGAGTCATGACTGTCTGTGCTTTGTTTTATGAAGTCCTGAAAGGCTGCCTGCGCCTGAAAGAGACATCGCACCTTCAATCACCACAAAGCAAAAGAGAACTCTCCCCACCTCTCAATTGCACGTATCGACGTTCAAGGACCAGCATGGCTCAGAGGCAGCTGTGCCACCTCACTATCATCAGCAATTAACGCAGAACCCTGGAGCTACTACCGTCAGGAATTCGTTTCACTCAGGACGAAGCCTAAATCAGTGCTAATATTCAAAGCTACTACTGAAAGGCCACTACCTCCGTAGGAGAGGGTACAGAGAACGCGCAAAGGCCACTTGATATAAAAGGCAGCTAGGTCCTCAGCTGCTTTCTGAAGAGCCTCTACTCAGCAGAATGCAGGAACTGAGCTCCCCTTGGCTCTCCGGGAAAACCTCACCATAAAATTTCCACAACAGAAATAGGTAACTAGGCTAAGGAATCATAAGAAGAGAAATTTTTGAGCAGCTTACTGAGGTAGTGGCTTGCAGGTCTCTCTGCAGGGCTTCAATCCTGTTGTTTTGTTGCTGGACAGTGGCTTCCAAGCTGGTGTTTTTAATTTCAAGCCTTCAAGATAAAGAGAGGTCTTATTATAAAAATCTGCCAGAGCACCAATTCCAAAAGAACAGAGTAAAATATTCAAAATCAAAAGCATCATTCAAAACCATAATGATTTGCTGTGATGCAACAAGACATCAATTCTGTGGCTTCCAACCAGCTTCTGCAAGCAACAGACACCTCATCCCACTGCGTTGTTCCCTTACCGTTGCACGTGTTCTTGCAGTAGTTTTATGGTAGTGTTAGTCTCAGAAGATGCCGACAGCAGGTCCTGCAGTTTCCGGGCAGAAGCTGTTGCTTCTCTTTCCTTCTCATCCAAGGCAGCCTTCAAGTCACGAAGACAACGCTCAGAATTTAGATATTTTTCTTCCACCTGCTGCAACTGTAAAGTCACAGAAAGAATCCGCAGAATTACACCTGTCTTCAGAGTGAATTCAAACACAGAAATGGTGCCGGCCACCAGCAGGTAGCCAGAAAAATGGTGAACTCTCTGTTCCTCCTTCTCCAGCTAAGCAGCCTCATGCTACCAGGGGGAAGCAGGAAAAACTTCACTGCTTCAACTGAAGACTAGAAATGCCACTCGAAGGCCACTTACTATGAAAGCTAGGTCCTCAGCTGCTTTCTGAGTAGCCTGTACTCAGGAAAATGCAGGCACTGAGCTCCCCTCAGGCCTCCAGGAAAAGTCCACAATAACATTTCCCCACAGAAATAGGTAACTAGGCTAAGGAGTCACTAAAGGAGAAATTCATGAGCAGCTTACTGAGGCTTGCAGGTTTCTCAGCAGGGCTTCAATTCTGTTGCTTTGTTGCTGGACAGTGGCTTCCAAAGCGGTGGCTTTCATTTCAAGGCTTAAAGAGAAATAGAGGTCTTATTGAAGAAAATTCTCCAAGGAGAGGACCAATTCCAGATGAACAGTGTGAAATAACAGAATCAAAAGCAAGGGCGTCCTTCAAAATTAGAGTACGTGTCCTGTGCTTTCCTCCCAATTCCTGCAAGCAACAGACACCTCATCCCACTGCGCTGTTCCCTTACCGTTGCACGTGTTCTTGCAGTTGTTTCACAGCAGTCTGGTTCTCAAAATATGCTCCCAGCTGGTCCTGCAGTTCCTGGGCAGCAGCTAGCTCTTCCCTTTCCCTCTCATCCATAGCAGTCTTCAAGTCACGAACACAACGCTCAGAATTGAGATATTTTTCTTCCATCTGCCGCAACTGTAAAGTCACAGAAAGAATCCGCAGTGGTCAGGTGAGCTTTTATACAGGGCGGTCAGCTGCTGCCCAAGGATTCACGTGCTGCAGATACCTGCCCACACCCTCTGCCCAAAGAACTGTAATCATCTCAAATACCTTCAAAGCTTCTACTAGCAAATGAACACAAGCTGTGTTATTCCAAATCATCTACGGCGGCCTCTCCTACCCCTCCACAGATTTCCTAGGGCACAGTTGCAAGCACTGACACTGCTGCTCCAACCCTTTTGGGGACCTGTGATGATGCTCTTTGTATTCACTTTATTTGCTACTGCAGGAAAGCATGAACTGCAATGCTTTTATTCCTAAAGAAGGAAGGAGTCTCGGAAATGTCAGAGCAAAACCGCTGTGGCAGACTTGTTCTGGAGCACAGCGTGGTGCCAGAGGGAGTTTTCTGAAGTGACACAGAGAGACCTCAAATGCAGCACCGAGAGAGGTGCCCGGCTCCCAGTGAGCGGGAAGCAGTGGATCCCTGAGGAGAGGCAGCTCTGCCTCAGCGTGGTGGGGCCAGGAGGGATGACAGCAGCTGTATCCTGGCGAGCACCGTTTCAGAAAAGGCTCCCAGGTGATCTGTGCCATCAGACCTGCTCTGGAGTTGGGAATTGCTCCAGGGTGCCTGGGGAGCGTTCTTGAACCAGGAAGACCTCGAATGTAGCATAGAGAGAGGGAATCCCACGCCCCTGACTGACGAGTGGGGAAACCCTGAAGAGAGGCAGCTCTACCTTAGCATGGCGGCATGTGGAGGCCCAGGGGCTTATCCCCAAGGTAGCCGTGCCCCAACCCTGGGGGGGCCGAGGCAAATGGGGAAAGATATCCTTTGAGATCATGGCTAGGAAAACCTTCCTCCCATGGGCCTTTGCATCCACGTATTAATATTGTTTAGATTGCCTTGTTTCATTGCTTTCTTAAGTTTATGCCACCCTGTTCAGCCCCGTTCACCATATATGCACTCGTCCTAGAATGTTCTTCCTTCCCTTGAACCCCATTGGGTTAATTTTGCCACAGTGTTCTACCCTGTGATCCCATTAAGTCCCCCCGGTTCTTATTTACCCTTCTGCACCACTTCTCCCTATTCCTATTGGACCCTGACCCTCAGATCCGCCCCAGTTGTCTTGTTTAGAACCCTGTGCCCTCGGCCCCCTCCTCACTCTTGTCCTTGGATTTTATTCGAGGCTGTTGCGTCCCTGAACCCCTATACTGCGTCCCTGGACCCCTTCGCTACTTCTGCCTGTGGTCCTGAATAAAGAGCTCTCAGATCCTCAAACGAGAAGCCCATCCCATCTCTTAGTCGCCGGCTATATTGTAGCATCGCGCCTAGGGCTCAGAGACGCCGGTTGCTCTCTAGGACCCAGGTGTCGCTGTCACGCTGCTACAGTGGGGGGCAGAGGCAGGAGGGACTGAAGCAGATCAAAGCCCGATATAGCCACCGATATTCCTTAGATCTCTGTCCTTCTGCTTCCTGGGATACTGCCTTGTTGTTTTTCAGGATGTATTGGAAGAGATAGGCACCCACAGCTTGATTCTAAAGGCACCAACTTTACCTAACTCTGCTCAAACCCTAGCCAGTTCCTTATGCAAGTACAGGTTGCCTTTTTCTGGCTCAGCCTCATGGCTCATAGTAACTGCCAGTGAAGCTTTGCATGTAGATTGCTCTGGAACTGCATTGGCAGCCGCCTGCTGCAGCTGTGGCACTGCATCCTAGGGAAATGGTGTTGCAAAAGCATGAAGTTTTTTCTGGGCATACTATGGGTGCTTTTACTTCTTCAGTTGCAGAATTACACCTGTCTTCAGAGTGAATTCAAACACAGAAATGGTGCCGGCCACCAGCAGGTAGCCAGAAAAATGGTGAACTCTCTGTTCCTCCTTCTCCAGCTAAGCAGCCTCATGCTACCAGGGGGAAGCAGGAAAAACTTCACTGCTTCAACTGAAGACTAGAAATGCCACTCGAAGGCCACTTACTATGAAAGCTAGGTCCTCAGCTGCTTTCTGAGTAGCCTGTACTCAGGAAAATGCAGGCACTGAGCTCCCCTCAGGCCTCCAGGAAAAGTCCACAATAACATTTCCCCACAGAAATAGGTAACTAGGCTAAGGAGTCACTAAAGGAGAAATTCATGAGTAGCTTACTGAGGCTTGCAGGTTTCTCAGTAGGGCTTCAATTCTGTTGCTCTGTTGCTGGACAGTGGCTTCCAAACCGGTGGCTTTCATTTCAAAGCTTAAAGAGAAATAGAGGTCTTATTGAAGAAAATTCTCCAAGGAGAGGACCAGTTCCAGATGAACAGTGTGAAATAACAGAATCAAAAGCAAGGGCGTCCTTCAAAATTAGAATACGTGTCCTGTGCTTTCCTCCCAATTCCTGCAAGCAACAGACGCCTCATCCCACTGCGCTGTTCCCTTACCGTTGCACGTGTTCTTGCAGTTGTTTCACAGCAGTCTGGTTCTCAAAATATGCTCCCAGCTGGTCCTGCAGTTCCTGGGCAGCAGCTAGCTCTTCCCTTTCCCTCTCATCCATGGCAGTCTTCAAGTCACGAACACAACGCTCAGAATTGAGATATTTTTCTTCCATCTGCCGCAACTGTAAAGTCACAGAAAGAATCCGCAGTGGTCAGGTGAGCTTTTATACAGGGCGGTCAGCTGCTGCCCAAGGATTCACGTGCTGCAGATACCTGCCCACACCCTCTGCCCAAAGAACTGTAACCGTCTCAAATACCTTCAAAGCTTCTACTAGCAAATGAACACAAGCTGTGTTATTCCAAATCATCTACGGCGGCCTCTCCTACCCCTCCACAGATTTTCTAGGGCACAGCTGCACGCACTGACACTGCTGCTCCAACCCTTTTGGGGACCTGTGATGATGCTCTTTGTATTCACTTTATTTGCTACTGCAGGAAAGCATGAACTGCAATGCTTTTATTCCTAAAGAAGGAAGGAGTCTCGGAAATGTCAGAGCAAAACCGCTGTGGCAGACTTGTTCTGGAGCACAGCGTGGTGCCAGAGGGAGTTTTCTGAAGTGACACAGAGAGACCTCAAATGCAGCACCGAGAGAGGTGCCCGGCTCCCAGTGAGCGGGAAGCAGTGGATCCCTGAGGAGAGGCAGCTCTGCCTCAGCGTGGTGGGGCCAGGAGGGATGACAGCGGCTGTATCCTGGCGAGCACCGTTTCAGAAAAGGCTCCCAGGTGATCTGTGCCATCAGACCTGCTCTGGAGTTGGGAATTGCTCCAGGGTGCCTGGGGAGCGTTCTTGAACCAGGAAGACCTCGAATGTAGCATAGAGAGAGGGAATCCCACGCCCCTGACTGACGAGTGGGGAAACCCTGAAGAGAGGCAGCTCTACTTTAGCATGGTGGGGCATGAAGGCAGGAGAGACTGAGGAAGATCAAAGCCCAATGTAACCACCACTTCCTTAGATCTCTCTCCTTCTGGCTCCCAGGACACTCTTCTGTCATTTTTCATGACAGACAAGAAAGCATCAAGCACCCCATGATTTATTCCTGTAGGGACAGGCTTTCCATACCTCCACTTCAAGCTTCTCCAACTCTTCCCGCAAGTGCAGATTGTCTTCCTCCACATCAGCCTCGTGGCTTGCGGTAAACGCCTGAGCAATCCTAAAACATCCAAAATTTGATAAGAAACATGTCCAATTTGGCATATTTTTTTCCCCTGCTTGCTCCCAAATCAACTCTTTCCCCCTTTCCTACAAGCACAGTGAAAGGAAAGCCAAGTACATGAAAGCTGGGAGAATTCAGCTTAGAAGTGACCTCAGGATGTCTCCAGTCTCACCGCCTCCCCAGTGCAGCCTTGACTACAAGGTAAAGCCATGCTGTTTAGGGCTCCTTCTACTACTCTTTAAAATCCCCCTGGATCTAGCTGCACAAACTCCCAGGGCAAGCTGTTCAATTGCCTGACGCATCAAGACGTTTTTTCTTTCTTTGTGGTTGGAACCCATCATGTCCCCTTAGATAAGCTGCTTCTCTTTCTCCCAATGCTCCCGTTCATACCACCTAATGTTCCTTTGCTTAAAACCCCTTTTAAACAGATGCTCTCAACAGACCAGCAGACAAAAGATGAAAACAATCTGTCTTTACACAGCCCTGGGGACCCTGCCCGGACTCTGTTCGTCTCCCTTGCTGCTGCTGCTGCTGCTGCAGTCCTGCACTGGTCAGCCACAGGGCAGGAAGAGAATGGGTGAGGTCTGAGCAGCTACGAAACAGTCCTGCAGAGAGACCACGGCAGAACGGCAGGCTGCCAGCACACACTTCCAACAGTGCTTAAGCCAACCAGGCAGCTCCAAGCAATGATCTAAAGTCCACTTCTAAAGACAGGACAAATCTTGGTTTTCAAGCCATTAGCTTGAACACGATCTCACACACGGCCTTAAGGGCGGGTGCTTCCACATGGGATGCAAAGCTGCTGGGGGTGTGGGGTGGGGGGTGGGGGAGGAGTGTTGATCACACCGTGCTGAGGCTCTTGGTCTGCCTTTTTCTTAAGAGAAGAAGTCTGCTGAGGACTAGTGGAGTGCGGCTCAGAAAATGCCGCAGCAGCGCCTGCCAGAAGGCGCTGTCATGGTGTCCCATCAGTGGCCCACAGAACTGACCTCCTCTCTCGGTCTTGTGGGTCGCCGCGGGCATCCGCGCGGTGCACTGCGACCGGGACCTCGTCACGGAGCTCGGAGGTACCGGCGGCGGCGGCGGCACAAGCCTGCCCGGACGGGCTACTGGACGGCGACTGGTGTCGCCTGCTGCTGAAGAGCCGCCTGACTCTCTTGTGCAGGGCGTGCAACCACATGGCCCTGCCGGGGGCGGTCAGCAGCAGGAAGCACCCGGCGGGCTGCTGGGCCCTGGGTGTGGATGGGGATGAGGGACGGGACGAGGATGAGGGACAGGGCGAGGACGAGGGACAGGGAAACGAAGAGGACCAGAACACGCGGTCGGCACAAGGCACACAAGGTCGCCCCGCGCAGTGGCGGCGGCCTGGATCCTCCGAGACGGCGGCAGGTTCGCGCAGTGCTCCCAGCGGCCAACGTGCTGCTGCTCCCGGAGCGGGTTGGGCAGCTCTGAGCGCCGGCTCCGGGCAGCAACGGAGCCGCGAACACCAACGTGCCTGCGACGTCACAACGGCCGGTGGCACGCCCGGGGGTTTACCGGGGGCGTCACCGAGGCCCCCGCCGGCGGAGGAGGCGCCGGGCGGGTGACGGCGGGGACGGCGGGGCCGCCAGGGCGGTGTCGGCGGGCGCCCGGGAAGGAGGCGGCCCGCGGCCTGTGAGGCGGCCGGAGGCGCTGCCCCGCCTCGGGCCGCCCCGGGACACGGGCGGGGCTGCGCCGGCCGGGCCGCAGGCTGCGACGAGCGCTCGAGCAACTCTCGGCTCACCCGTTCTGTGTTCGTCCCTCAGCACATGGCCAGGGTGCCGCTGGGCACACGTCCCCGAAATAAAGCTCAGGCTGGGCTCGGATCCTAGTCCGGGCGGACGGCGGCCGCTGGAGTTCTCAAGAGATGATCGCTCTATGGCCGCAGTGCCGGAGATCCAGGACAATTCCCCAGCTCCTCTGACATGTCCCTTCTTGAAGAGCAGACAGACCCCCGACCCCCTTGTCACGATCCGCTCACACAAGCGGGGTTCGTGATGGTTCGTTTTAGGGATCTCAGAGCACAAAAGACACAGCAGGGGACAAACTCAGTTTACTCAATCACAAATGCACCTTTATTTAGTGCCAACAAATGCGATAGTGGGGAGAGAAAAAGAGAATAGTAAGAAAGACAGAAAAAGAGGGGAAGGGGGTTATAGCTACCAACATGGAGGGTCGAGTCCTCGAGGCTTTTGAAGATGCCTATAGACACGAGTTTCTCCAGTGGGGTGATCACAAAAGTGAGCGGGGGTCTCCAGGGTTTTTATAGTCCTCTCCGAAGCGACAGGCAGTTGGCCAAACAGGTGGGGGAAATCATTGCAGTGTGTTCATTTAGAGAGCTCAGAACAAGTCGGTCGTCAGCAGGTACAGTGTCAACCAGTACAAGTCAGCAGGCGCGGTCACTTCACCATGACTTGCCCATTGTTTCTGCTCAGATTCTGATGTTCCGATATGGGTGCTGGGTTTTTCCATCGAACACACCTGCAGGCAGCACTTGGCCAACATCCCACCTCAGCCAGGCCAGAACTCCAATATTGAGATTTTAAAGTCCCTTTTAGGGGTTTCAGTCTCTGTCCTTGACGATGGTCGTGAGGCAGATGAGGGATCTTCGGACCGTCTGTTACACCACCCCGTGACTCACGATTGTCGTCAAGAGAGCTCCTTCTGCAGGGTTCCGTAGTCTTGCGGAGTCTTCAGGACTCGTCCATGTCAGTAGCATATCCCGGAAAAAACAGGGACAGTAGAGTGTGTGTGTGAAAGAGAGAGAGAGAGAGAGAGAGAGAAATAGGAAAAGAAAATAAAAACAAAACAAAATCAATCAATATTGATTAAAACAATTTCTTCAAAATAATCAAAACAGATCATAAGATTTCTCAAAGTTATAACAATTTTCAAACAACAGCTTAATTTTGATTACAATATAACATAATTAAAACAACAACAATAATCAAAACAAGCAATTAACATTTTCAAATTAATCTGCTGTTGGAGGCCTAATTTTTACTGTTAGGGTAGTACGTCTCGTGTCAATAACTTTGGGAGTGTCTCTTGCAAAAGGGGTCTTGACTAAACTGTTGCTTCCAATATAGATGCCAAGTGTGTCAACTTCTTCATCATTTTCCAATTTAGGATGTATAAAATGACTGATAAGACAAAACCAAACAAAACCAAAATCAAAAGAACAACAATGGGATAACACACTTTGTTCAGGATACCTGTAGCCGTAGGTGACCACCCAAAAAGGGTATCCCACCACCTGTGTTCAGCATCTTTTCTTACCCTTTCCATGACATGATGTATTTTTCTCACTTTGTAATGAATAGTTACCAGGGTTTTCTGTCGGTTTTTCTTGATCTTTTCCAAAATTTCAATTAAATCCTGATGAAGCAACAATTGCTTCACCAAAGTAAGATTCATCCTAATAGGGGGAGGCAATAATTTGTGCATCACTGTATAATCAGATTGTAAAAGGTGATAAAAGGTAACTGGGGCTGAGTAAGAAAAGTCACATCTTGTAATTGTGGTAAAGTTACAAATACAAAAATTTGAGTGATTCTTAAGATTCACTACTATTTCTTCTACAAACACTACATTACAAGCAGTTCTAAAGCATGCACACCCATTGCCTATACATATTAGCACTGTTTCAGAAGTTTGGTTAGGGTGAATTTCAAAGTGGCAGATATTTTGTTCAGTGTCCAGACAAATGTCTTGAGCTATGATTGCATTACTCTCACAGATGAAACCTTGCTGTTCCCGAACAATACATGAGTCTAAATTGACAGTTTGCCATCTCTCGCCATTTTGACGGGCCCATTCTCTGTGCTCAAAAGCATAGAGAATAGCTCCATCATGATTCAGTCCTAATGCAATGATAGGAAATATCGAGTGTACAGAGACATTACATATGGTTAACATAAAAGCTGTAACTGTGTTGGTATTGGGGTTATAGGTAAAGTTTACTAATTTCCACCAGGATTGAAATTCCTTTTCAAAATCATTTGCATTGTCTCAAATTATTTTCCGAATTTCAGTAGGAAAAGTGCCTTCTTCTCCTTCCCTTATGATTGAGGCAACAGCTGTCTGCATCCAAAGCTGTGTCTGGATGCAGCTAAGAGCCGAAGACATTGCTTTGTGTGGCACCAAGTGTATCAATTATCAATTTGTGATCATTCACATTCACTTTTTCCCAATTTGGTAATATGTTTGATAGCAACCACTGATGTGTCCCCAAAGCCAATAAGGATAACTGCAATGGTTAATGTAATTTGGTCAAATCCCTAGTTTTGGCAGCCAATTTTTTTCATTAATACTTCTAAAAATTCCCAATTTAAAATATTGATCGTGGTTTATATGGCCTTCATGTCCCTCGGAGTTCTCCTGTGAAAAGTAAGCACAACAGAATCTGCCACCAAAAGGCAGAAAGTTAGAATGATGGAAGTTCTCCAGTGTGCATTTATTCGATACTCTTTCCCTAGAGCATCAAAGGTTACCCATGTGTATTTATTCAGAGGGGGTTTTAGCACTTGTGGTACCTCTCCCACCGTGGGGAGGTCCACCAAGACAGGTTGTCCAGGGTAACGTGCTGGATTCTTGGAATCACTTGGTCCCCGTAGTGAGGGAACTATGCTTGGAGCTGTTGGGCCAAAAGGAAAAGTATCAGTAAACCAAGGACTTGCTGACTGTTCGGGGGAAAAGGGAGGGGTAATGACTGAGGCAGGTTTGTCTTGGACGCCATCCAAGTTTTCTGCTTCTTGTACTGCCAGTTTTTCCACAGCTCCTTCAGTTATTGAGAAGATGTTACAATAATGTTCAATCTGAGCATACCACTTTCTTACTGAGGCTGTTTGGGCCACTCCGTCAGGGGAGGGAGTCCCAGTAGTGACTGACTTAAAAACTTGGAAAGGCCCTCTCCAAACAACTGGTTGTTGTTGTATAATCTTCTCTACTTCTATGAGAGCTAGGCTAACCACAAACAAGCCCTTTTCCCAGGTAGTATGCCTCTTTTCAGCATCTCTGAAACCACGGGAATAAAAACCAACAGGCCATGTCGGACCCTCAGGACCCCACTGCCATATGTGTACTGACAACCCTGAGGAAGCAAATCCCCATTCTACCTGAAAAGGATCTGGTGAGTGGATAGGGCCCAGGGCCTGATGAGCTGTGGCTCCAAAAATCAACAATTGTAATGCTTCTTCCTGAGAAGGGCTCCAGTCCCATTTTACTCCCTTTCTCAACAAATCATAAAGAGGCTTGGCAAAAATTGAAAAATCTGCAATGTGTTTTCCCCAAAACACTAATAATCCCAAGGCATGCTGTAGATCTTTCCTGGACTCAGGCACTTTAATTTGATCTAAGGAGGTTAGGGTGTCAGGTGGGATGCATGTCATACCTCCTTTCCACCAGATACCCAAAAATTTTACTTCTTGAGAAGGTTTTTGTATTTTTTCTGAGGGGATTTGCAAAACAAGGCTTTCTAAGTGGGAAGTTATTTTCTGTTGAACACCCCCCACTTGCTGTGTCTCATTGTTTAAAACTTGTGCTAGGGAGTGCTGTGGCTTGTTGCCCAAGGTTTGTGGAAGAGGAGGTGTGCTGGGTTGTTGGTTGGATGATTCCAACACAATGGGTTTGGGACAGGGCCAATTAGAAATTATTTTAGCCAATTTATCATAAAGCAATTTATCCATAATTTTTTGCGGCACTCCCCTTTTCAGTCCTAGTGACCACAGTTGCTGCCGGTTGGAAATTTGTTTTCCCTTTTCTGATTTTTCATTAGGAGAAGCAATGTGCCGGACTCCTCTGGGTTTTTCTGGTTTGTCCTCTGAGTCCTTCACTGGTCCATATTTTCTACTGTAAATTATTAACTCCTCTGCTACCTCACTCCATGTCCAAAGTTTATGACTGCTGTTATATTGTGTGCTAGAAGTTGTAAAAGGTGAGGAGTCAGTGGAGTCAGTGGAACCAGTTTGATCTCTTGTATGTCTAAGAAATCTTTCAAGTCTATCTACCGGAGAGATAGATGCTATTGTTTTTTGAAGAATTGCTGTTGGTTTAAGAAACTCTGGCAAACCTGGAATTAAAGAGGTCATAATCTCAGGTTTGACAGGCTGTTGCATTGGTGACTCATAGCCAGAGATTAATTTTCTTTCATGTATCATTTGCAAGCATGCAGCTTTGTGTATGTTTTCTAGGAGTTGGTCTGAGGTGCCGACTATTGCCAGAGGCTTTCTAACAGCGCTCACCGAAGTGGCGTGCTAGGTGCGGCTGAGACGAGGGTCCTTCCCCTGTTACAAACTATATAAAACCCGCAACCCCTCTGTCCATCAAGATCCTGTCCGTGACGCCAATTTAATGTCACGATCCGCTCACACAAGCGGGGTTCGTGATGGTTCGTTTTAGGGATCTCAGAGCACAAAAGACACAGCAGGGGACAAACTCAGTTTACTCAATCACAAATGCACCTTTATTTAGTGCCAACAAATGCGATAGTGGGGAGAGAAAAAGAGAATAGTAAGAAAGACAGAAAAAGAGGGGAAGGGGGTTATAGCTACCAACATGGAGGGTCGAGTCCTCGAGGCTTTTGAAGATGCCTATAGACGCGAGTTTCTCCAGTGGGGTGATCACAAAAGTGAGCGGGGGTCTCCAGGGTTTTTATAGTCCTCTCCGAAGCGACAGGCAGTTGGCCAAACAGGTGGGGGAAATCATTGCAGTGTGTTCATTTAGAGAGCTCAGAACAAGTCGGTCGTCAGCAGGTACAGTGTCAACCAGTACAAGTCAGCAGGCGCGGTCACTTCACCATGACTTGCCCATTGTTTCTGCTCAGATTCTGATGTTCTGATATGGGTGCTGGGTTTTTCCATCGAACACACCTGCAGGCAGCACTTGGCCAACATCCCACCTCAGCCAGGCCAGAACTCCAATATTGAGATTTTAAAGTCCCTTTTAGGGGTTTCAGTCTCTGACCTTGACGATGGTCGTGAGGCAGATGAGGGATCTTCGGACCGTCTCTTACACCCCTACGCCATGGTAACTGCTGGCACTTGCTGCTATGCCAGCTGCCTATGCTGATTTTGTGTTCTGCCGCTCCACCAGCCAAGCGACAGCACGCAGCCCGCTACAAACATGCTTGAAAACGCGTCCCTCCTTGTCCCGAAACATTAATTTTGAAGAATTAAAGATTTTAGTTTAACCAGATATGGCTGAAGTAAGACAGATAGACTTCCCTTTTGATAAGCAGAAGCCGGATTTAAGGAACTGATAAATCATGAGGCCTGTCAACTTATGTTTGTGTATTCTGACTAATCAATAGGCTTCAAGAAGGACAATGAATTCGTAAATCAAATACTCCCAGGAAAACAGGATTCAGTTGTCACCCAACACTAAAAGGTTAAAAAGTCAAAGCGAAGAAGACTCACTTACTTCATCATTTTGAGACCCCGCCCCATAAAAAAGACCACCGACCCATTGCAAAGAACAAACCACGCATGCTTAATAGCTTTTGGCTAATGACCATACGAAGCGGGGAATGGGATGTACTAAAGCCATGAATATACATTTGTGTTTTGGGTATTCAATACTTCTGTACATAAAAAGGCCCTGTGATCTTCTGTAGGTGCGCGTGTGTTTGGGAGCTATCCCGCACGCTGCCCGGCGTCGTAATTAAACATACACTTTCTAACTTTAAACTGTTAGAGAGTCTTTTGTCCGTCAGAGTTGGATATTGGCATTAGGGCGATATTCATATTTTTTTAATAATTCAGTCCCAATAACAACAGAAAGTGAAGGCCCAGAGGTTCTGCACTTGCTTTCTGGGAGGCTTCAGTTTACTCTTTCTTGAGTCATTGTGTTTTGCAAGGTGTTGCAAAGTGTTTTTGCTGTTGTTGAGCAGTGCTGTTGTGCAGCGGTGCAAGAGATTTTGTGTTACACGTTCAATGTATTACAGTTGTTTTAAGTACTTTGGTGTATCTATGCTTCAGTTCACTGCATCCCAGTTAAATGCAGTTTCTATTTTTAGACTCCCTCATGTTACAGCCTCCCCCTCTGCCTCTCCCTGTTTTCCCCAGTTACAGCCCCTGATTGGCAACCCTTTCCCGCCTTAGTTGTCTGTGTCATTCCTCAGGGGGATCCCCCCTTCCTGCCAGTCTCTCAGGGCCTGTCCCCCAGGTCTGGAAGCTTCCAAGGGAGCTTCCTAGTGGCTGACTGGTTGGAGGGTTCTCCCCTTCCTCTCCTCTCTTTTGTTACTGGTCATTGTCATTGTCTGTTATGTTAATGAATCCCCTCCTCTCTTTTCCCATTGGATGTGTGTGTACCCACCCCAAGAGCCCTCCCCTTGGTTAAAACCCCCTGTCGTCTGAGGCTAAAGGCGAGGATCCCCCTGAAAAAAGCTTGACTCCCAGTTAAACCTCCGAGAGTCCCGTCTCTCATTCCCTGCACCGTAGCGAAGCGGCAGGACGAGGCTGGCCAAAAAGATCCCACCAAGATCCTGTGGGGGCGTGTCAGGGGCTAGCCTGGCGTAAGAAGACACGCACCACCGCACCGTTGGGTTCCAAGGGTGTAGTCCTGGGCCACCTGCTCTGGGATAGCCACAAAATGTCAGGTCCTGAGAGCATGGTCTTGGACTGCCTACTCAGGTAGGCTATATTTGGGATACCTCTGCTCTAAATTAGGCACAACAATGCCAAACAATCAAGTAGAAGTTTTATTTATGGCAGCAATGATGGCAGTTTCTTTCTTTCTAATCTTACTCATTCTGAAAAGTGCTGAATGTTCAGAATCCAAGTGCGTTAAGGCTGTACATTCTTCTTCTTCAATGGAGAGTCTATCAGTGATTCCAGTAGTGGCAGTGAAATAATTGGATCTAAAATGCTTTGTAGGGTTAGACCTATGGTGGGGGTTGGTGCATCCATGCAGTGAGCTTAACATCCTGACTCTACAGCACCCATATCAGCCCTGCCCAGAGGTGTGCTTGAGTACAGAGAATGTGTGAGAAACCTTCTGGAGAGGTATGGGAGCCTTCATCCTTTCAGCAGCAAACAACTATACAAATGAGGGAGAAGGCAGGAGGTTAATGATGACATTATTCACTTTGGTGTCTGATGAAAAGTTTTGTTGTGTTTACACTTTGTGCCGGCTGTGTTTCAGATGTAGATAAATCTGAGTCTGGAATAGGCTTAGACATGGTTTTCAACAGACAGTGACGGAAAGAACCGTGATAATTCCCGGAGAAGTCCCCTGAAAGCTTCAGTTGGTAAACAGTTTTTGTGTGACCCTCACATACTGATTATTAGCTTTTTTTCAAGTTCAAGCTAGTTTGAATCTCTTGAAAGGCTGAGTGTAGTCATGCAATCCCTACACCTCTAGCAGGTGTTTCCAAATAGAGAAAGAGTTTCATTTTACCTTTTGACATGTAAAGAAGTTAGCTGGAAAGTTCTGTGGATTTCTCTTTGCAATTGGCTCGGAGCCAGCCCAGAAGTGTAGATTGGGCCCTGGAAATGTTACTCAAAGACTGTTGTTTTTCTCACTGGGCCAAGGGCCAAAAGCCCACCTAAGCTATTAGGTATTAAAGAGAGAGAACAAAGGAACTCCAGGAACTCCATTTTTCAAGGCACCCACGATCAGCCTCTCGCTGGTTAATATAGCCACGTTTCTGCCAGGCTGGGCCCTCAGGAGTGTGGGTGAAACCCACAACTGAGACTTTCTGAAATAATTATGCTTAGCCGATGTTTAAAATCAAACCGGCATCAGACAAAAGAAATCGGTGCTAAATCAAAACACAAATGCAAATGATTTGCTTAGCTTGCACAGTCTTTGATCAAACTGCTGAGCAGCCAGATTTCATTGGCTTACACGGCATCACAGAGTTTACTGGCACTTCTCACTTCATTTACATTTATTTAGAGTTTACAGTACTGTTGCTCCTTAGCGGAGCTCTCGTTCTCAGTTATGTGAAGAACTTGTGCAACGTACTGTTTAATTAAATTTGTTGGCTTCCAAAGGGCATTTGGGATTTACAATCCATGCATCTGCTCATCTATGTAACTTGGAAGAGGATCACCTGGCGAGAAGGTGGAACATTGTTTAATGCACTTTTGGCCAAGTGTACTTTGGTGTATGTGTGGAGAGTGAGGTGTCAAAGTTCTAATGCCTGCCTTCAAGCATTTGAGGAGATGAGGACTGGTTAGGTGGACTTCCATAGATGTCTACTTCCCAGCAAGACCTAGGAATGGTGTTTCTTCTCGATTCCCAGGTCTGGAACATGTCTCTAAGCACAAAAGTAATACTGGGAACATTCCAAACACGTTAAGTGAAAGGATGCGAAAGAACAAAGGGAGCACTTTTGTTGAAACACAGAACATGAGTGACACAACATAATGAAGCTACTGTCATACGAAACACGTCTGACAGTTTTGTCAAGCTCAAGATTCCAGATCAGTCAATCTGCTGGTCAGAAAAAACGGATGTGGTTCATACTGTGAGTGCAAAAGAAGCCAGCTGGGCAGAAAAACCCCAACCGATGAGTGCACTGTGCTTGACATCCATTTAATAGAATGAGAGTTTATATTCAGACCGCAATGAAAAAGTTTTCAGATCTGAGGCGGGGAGAAGGGAACCCACAGATGCTCTATAAAAAGAAAAAATGTCCAGAGTCTTTCCACAGAAATTAATTTAATGATATAATTTTTAGTTAAAACATCCCGGTACTCCTCTCTTATTCTTCAAAGAGGATCCTGGTCCAAATGAAACTTTTTTGAAAATCCAGCACATCCAGTTTCAAGTTCAGCAGTGGCTGCGGGAAAAGGACACAAGATTCCTTATGTTACTTTTAAAGCAGACAGGAAGAGTTAATGAATGCACTGAAATAACATTTTACGTGACACAACAGTCTGCAATCCTGAGCGAGACTTTAAATTTTCCAAGGACACTTAACGTGGGAAGAGCTGGGCACAAAGGAAGAACATTTTGTGCACATTTGCTTATGTGCATACACATAGAACAATACAACAGCATTTCTAAAGCTGGTGACAGACATTCTGGAGGCTACCTATGACTCCAGTGGCCCTTAAGAGGGCAGGTGGATTTCCTCTTTGGACACCTGGCCTCAAATTGCAGAGCGTGTTTTATGCTCCATGTTGCAAGCATTGAACTCATGTTTGCCTAAACACCACTGAAGGATCTCTTCCTAAAGAAATGTTGTCTTTTATTCCTTGTGGCGGTGCGTGTCTTCTTACGCCTGGCCAGCCCCGACACGCCCCCACAGGATCTTGGTGGGATCCTTGCAGCCGACTCGCCCTGCCGCTTTGCCGTGGTGGAGGAATGGAAGGCGGGACTCTCGGAGGCAAACTGAAGCTTAGGCTTTATTGGAGGGAGGGGACCCTCGTCCTAAGACCAGAGCCTCGGAGAGACCCTGAGCCTTAGGAGGCAGGGGGTTTTATACAGAAGGCGGAGACTCGGGGTGGCTACTCATACATCCAATGGGGTAAGAGAGGAGGGGATTCATTAACATCATAGACAGTAACACTAACCCATAACTGAAGGGAGGGAGGGGAGAGCCCTTCAACCAGCCAGTCACTGGGAAGCTCCCTTTGAAGCTTCCAGACCTGGGGGACAGGCCCTGAGTGACTGGCAGGGAGGGAGGATCTCCCCAAGGGATGACAGACAGTCAGCAAAGGCGGGAAGAATTAACCAATCAAGGACTGTAACTGGGGAGACAGGAAGAGGCAGAGGGAGGCAGAGGGGGAGGCTACAACATGAGGGAGTCTAAAAATAGGAACAGCACTGAACTGGCGTACAGTGAACCAAGGTACAGAAAATCAAGGTACATAAAACAACTGTAATACATCGAACTTATTAGAAAACCTTTAACACCACCACAATTCCTGGTCGTGTTCTCCTTACTTATTCAATACAAGACTGCAACACCTAGGCTACAAAGACAAGCCATGAATCACAGCAAGAAAAATCAAGACCTAACAGCAGAGAACGTGTACGGTATGGCTTAGTACTGAACGCAATCCACGTGCAGGGAAGGAAGGGATGGCTGAAGTCTATAAAGATCAATAAAAATCTGGGGGCTTCTTTGATCTTTTTGCTGGAGATTAATTCTAGTGAAGGGCAACTTCATCTTAAACCGAGTGTGTCTGTTTTCTTTTTGCTTGTTTTTTTTCTAGGCAAGCGCATAACATTCTATGCAATATTTTGGGAAGCAGGAATTTTTCACATTCAAGCCTGAACTAGAGGGCTAGCAGAAAAAAATCTCTGTGCTTAGCAGAGGAAGTTGAAAACAAGGGCTTGAAAGCTGTTGAGACATAGAAAGGGTCACCTTTTATCTTACCACTCCTAATGCAATGACACATTACCTTCTGTCAACTCCATAGTGATTTTTTCAACCAGTTTCTGCTGTACCTAGAATGATACATTGGATAGACAGTTAAGACATAATATGACCCAAATATAACTGTTAAGAACTCCTAAAACATTCTTACACCACATGGACAACGTGGTAAAACCTAAAAATACCACAGCAGTTGGAGATGATGGCCTGTGGTGGCCAAGAGGATGCCAAAGGCCTTGGACCGTATGAGCTGTGTGGAAAGGCTGAGAGACCTGTGACTGTTTCTTTCCTGGAGTCGTAACTACCAGGGGGTGGTGTAACAGAAATGGAGCCAAACTCTTACAGCGGTGCCAAAAGAAAAACTCCCCCCAAGCCTCAAGTGTTTTTTCAAGTGTGGAGAGTAAAATCCTGGGGAAAAGAGACCCCTCCAGAACATGAAATGAGACGTGGGTAGTGGAAGGAAGCAGGAAATCTAAGGCCTAGACCAAAAGATGACCTAAAGCAGGACTAATCTTAAGCAAAGCGTAGCAGTTGAGCTGGTGGAAGAAAGCACTTTCCCGGTTTATGAAGCCTGCACAACGACCAGAAGATCCACAGGGCCCTCTGCAACATGTGTGGCTGAATGAAGAGAAGAAAAAGGTCTTGTTTGCCTCTTATTTATTCCAGTAACCTTTTTGTGATTCTCATCCCCAGCCGAGGAAAGAGAAATAGGTGGAAATAAGGCCAACACATGCATTTCTCTGAAAAGGAATGAAAAGGCTTTTGAACGAAAATACACCTCTGAGGACTCTGGCAGTGTGTCCACAGTTCTCCTGGCCCTCGGCCCTCTGGAGAAGGCATCCCAGCTGACTAGCCCAAACCTCCTGAGCACGCCTCTTTCCCTGCTCAGCTCTTCAGGCAGTAACATACTGGGTGACTTGCTGCAGTCACCATCTCAGTAATTCTCAGTTTCAAGAAGTGATGTTGACTTACTACTTACCCACAGAGCTTCTTGAGCACAGAGTAAGTTGGATCCTCTAAGACTCCGTGAGATGATACCCAGGGTTTAGGAACTCAACTTCAGAGCACTACTGCTACTGCACACACAACCAACCACTGTTGCTACCCAGAACTTTTTCACTGTCAGAACAGGCAAAGGGGGCAAAGAGCCTTCTCCTCTAGTTTAACCAAGTTCCATCGGAAGAGATTAAATCCATACATACGGTGCCATCTTACAGAAGCTGAACTTTCACAGAAGCCGTCACTTCACAAAGACATAAAGCACGGAAGTACTCGGCAGCAGTTACTCTTTCCCTCAGAGGAACCAGCAACTCCAAAGCATTTCCAGCTTTAGGCCAATGCGAATGCATCGGTAGGTTTGAATCAACACCCAGCAGCACAAATAGACAAAACACTTCCAGCAGCACGCAAGGTCAAACAGTACAGGCTACAAACCTTCTCACGTATCTGGCTGCAGAGAAGAGAAAGAAGATTTTTGATTTAGGAGCTGAAGAAGAAAGAAGAAGAGCTTTAAGTTCAAAGGTGTTCAGTGAGACCAAGAACATGGCCGACACGTACAGGAGGCAAGGAGAAAAGCTCACAAAAGAAAGACCACTAAGATACGAGAGGGCAGTTGGAAAATGGAACCAGAAAAGGAACAGAAGTTGAGAGAGAGCAGAGGGAACCAACATTCCCTTTCTCACACTATGTAGGGAAACTGGATTCATAAATCCATCAATTTACACTGACTGCAGCTAGCAGAGTTCACTATTCTTTTCCACATCAAGACACCCACATTCATTTGCAGCAGCCTTTGGCACCGCTGTCAGGATGGAAGGTTGACAGTTTGTAAATATAACAAGCGGCCTTGAGTCCCAAAATCTTTTTGCAACACTTGCAGCAGACAGACATGCCCTGCCTTTGGCTATGCGCTAAGGCCCCATCTTCCAAATTCCAGTGCACGGACCAGTAACAGTACTTGCTATTTATGACTCTGAGAGGGAAGACCAGGTTTTAAGACTTGAAAGGTCTTACAACGTGGATGACCAGAACTCTTCAGCCTTACAACATACGGCTGTGCACTGTTCTGAGGAGTAGCAGTTGCTTTGGCCTCTTGGACAGTATGGCACAGAACAATAAGTGGATTTTAACTTCAGGCTAAAAAGGGAGAACCTTGCATACGGCTACTCTTCAGCAGTCGAGAATGATATTTCAAAATGCTTACCTTGGCCACAGCACTTGCAAACCTCCTTCTTGATAAGAAAATAGGCTCGTATCAGCTTAGGGAGCTTCCTCCTAGATTGAGAGCTCTGTCCAGTCTCAAATTGTTGCCGAAATGTCCCACTCCAGTTGAATAGAGAACTGGAGCTGCAGCCAGACCTCCGCTGACAATGCTGCTTGTAATGAAGGATTCATTTTTATGGCGCTCCCAGAGGAGCTTGGCATTGGCTTCTTCAAGTCTCTCTTTAGCTCTGAAACGTTCAGAAACACATGCCCAGTTACCTTTGGCAGTAACACTTTCCCAAAGTTACTCTCCAGGTCCTTGACTATTATTTGACTTCTGAGATGAAGAGCCTCCAAAAATAGTACATCATTTGACCTGAGCTTGCTTGGAGGGCCTGTTTCTAAGATGTCACACAAGGTGCAAGAAGCAGCAGGTGCCACCAACCCTTAGGACAGGTCATCAGGAGAGTTGAAAGCCGCCTGTGAAAGCCATGCGTTTACATAGCTTCTTCTGGAAGGTATATCACCTCTGTAACAAGTGTGGGCTGGCCCCCCTTCCCAAGGAAAGCTCAAAGCTCCGCTTAAACAGAAGGCAAAAGAGATCACTTCTATTTTTCCTTCAGAGAATCCAATTCTGTTCTCTGAGGGGCCTATTCATCCTCAAAGTGCAACAGACATGAAATTTATCTTTTGTGTGGTATGCAGGAGGATGGAAGAGATTATAGAGACTGGTAAAAAAGCTGCCAGTTAAAACAACATCAACTTGAAAAGTATGCTGTTAATGCCATAATGTTGCTACTGTGGTGTTGCTGCTGAAATACTGAAGAGAAATGAAGAGAAGGCTGATGAAGGGGAAGGGTCTTTCACCAGAATTATGCCATCTGGTGCTTCTACACATGACACTGAGCAGGTGGAGAAGAGTGATTTGGAAGGAAGATGCATAAGGAAGCAGGAGTCACTTTTAGTAGCACTTCAAAAAGTATGGACTTGCCTTTCCAGTTCCTTTGCTCGGCATTCGCTAATTTTCACTTCCTTCAGATACTGCTCCTTGTACTTATCCACTTTTGCCTGTGTACGCTGTTCTTGAGAGGTATTCTCTTGTTGGGTATTTTTTATCCTGTCCAATTCACATTCAAGATCTCTAATTCTGTCTTTTAGCTGGTTGATCAGTGAGTCATGACTGTCTGTGCTTTGTTTTATGAAGTCCTGAAAGGCTGCCTGCGCCTGAAAGAGACATCGCACCTTCAATCACCACAAAGCAAAAGAGAACTCTCCCCACCTCTCAATTGCATGTATCGACGTTCAAGGACCAGCATGGCTCAGAGGCAGCTGTGCCACCTCACTATCATCAGCAATTAACGCAGAACCCTGGAGCTACTACCGTCAGGAATTCGTTTCACTCAGGACGAAGCCTAAATCAGTGCTAATATTCAAAGCTACTACTGAAAGGCCACTACCTCCGTAGGAGAGGGTACAGAGAACGCGCAAAGGCCACTTGATATAAAAGGCAGCTAGGTCCTCAGCTGCTTTCTGAAGAGCCTCTACTCAGCAGAATGCAGGAACTGAGCTCCCCTTGGCTCTCCGGGAAAACCTCACCATAAAATTTCCACAACAGAAATAGGTAACTAGGCTAAGGAATCATAAGAAGAGAAATTTTTGAGCAGCTTACTGAGGTAGTGGCTTGCAGGTCTCTCTGCAGGGCTTCAATCCTGTTGTTTTGTTGCTGGACAGTGGCTTCCAAGCTGGTGTTTTTAATTTCAAGCCTTCAAGATAAAGAGAGGTCTTATTATAAAAATCTGCCAGAGCACCAATTCCAAAAGAACAGAGTAAAATATTCAAAATCAAAAGCATCATTCAAAACCATAATGATTTGCTGTGATGCAACAAGACATCAATTCTGTGGCTTCCAACCAGCTTCTGCAAGCAACAGACACCTCATCCCACTGCGTTGTTCCCTTACCGTTGCACGTGTTCTTGCAGTTGTTTTATGGTAGTGTTAGTCTCAGAAGATGCCGACAGCAGGTCCTGCAGTTTCCGGGCAGAAGCTGTTGCTTCTCTTTCCTTCTCATCCAAGGCAGTCTTCAAGTCACGAACACAACGCTCAGAATTTAGATATTTTTCTTCCACCTGCCGCAACTGTAAAGTCACAGAAAGAATCCGCAGAATTACACCTGTCTTCAGAGTGAATTCAAACACAGAAATGGTGCCGGCCACCAGCAGGTAGCCAGAAAAATGGTGAACTCTCTGTTCCTCCTTCTCCAGCTAAGCAGCCTCATGCTACCAGGGGGAAGCAGGAAAAACTTCACTGCTTCAACTGAAGACTAGAAATGCCACTCGAAGGCCACTTACTATGAAAGCTAGGTCCTCAGCTGCTTTCTGAGTAGCCTGTACTCAGGAAAATGCAGGCACTGAGCTCCCCTCAGGCCTCCAGGAAAAGTCCACAATAACATTTCCCCACAGAAATAGGTAACTAGGCTAAGGAGTCACTAAAGGAGAAATTCATGAGCAGCTTACTGAGGCTTGCAGGTTTTTCAGTAGGGCTTCAATTCTGTTGCTTTGTTGCTGGACAGTGGCTTCCAAACCGGTGGCTTTCATTTCAAGGCTTAAAGAGAAATAGAGGTCTTATTGAAGAAAATTCTCCAAGGAGAGGACCAATTCCAGATGAACAGTGTGAAATAACAGAATCAAAAGCAAGGGCGTCCTTCAAAATTAGAATACGTGTCCTGTGCTTTCCTCCCAATTCCTGCAAGCAACAGACACCTCATCCCACTGCGTTGTTCCCTTACCGTTGCACGTGTTCTTGCAGTTGTTTCACAGCAGTCTGGTTCTCAAAATATGCTCCCAGCTGGTCCTGCAGTTCCTGGGCAGCAGCTAGCTCTTCCCTTTCCCTCTCATCCATGGCAGTCTTCAAGTCACGAACACAACGCTCAGAATTGAGATATTTTTCTTCCATCTGCCGCAACTGTAAAGTCACAGAAAGAATCCGCAGTGGTCAGGTGAGCTTTTATACAGGGCGGTCAGCTGCTGCCCAAGGATTCACGTGCTGCAGATACCTGCCCACACCCTCTGCCCAAAGAACTGTAACCATCTCAAATACCTTCAAAGCTTCTACTAGCCAATGAACACAAGCTGTGTTATTCCAAATCATCTACGGCGGCCTCTCCTACCCCTCCACAGATTTTCTAGGGCACAGCTGCATGCACTGACACTGCTGCTCCAACCCTTTTGGGGACCTGTGATGATGCTCTTTGTATTCACTTTATTTGCTACTGCAGGAAAGCATGAACTGCAATGCTTTTATTCCTAAAGAAAGAAGGAGTCTCGGAAATGTCAGAGCAAAACCGCTGTGGCAGACTTGTTCTGGAGCACAGCGTGGTGCCAGAGGGAGTTTTCTGAAGTGACACAGAGAGACCTCAAATGCAGCACCGAGAGAGGTGCCCGGCTCCCAGTGAGCGGGAAGCAGTGGATCCCTGAGGAGAGGCAGCTCTGCCTCAGCGTGGTGGGGCCAGGAGGGATGACAGCGGCTGTATCCTGGCGAGCACCGTTTCAGAAAAGGCTCCCAGGTGATCTGTGCCATCAGACCTGCTCTGGAGTTGGGAATTGCTCCAGGGTGCCTGGGGAGCGTTCTTGAACCAGGAAGACCTCGAATGTAGCATAGAGAGAGGGAATCCCACGCCCCTGACTGACGAGTGGGGAAACCCTGAAGAGAGGCAGCTCTACCTTAGCATGGCGGCATGTGGAGGCCCAGGGGCTTATCCCCAAGGTAGCCGTGCCCCAACCCTGGGGGGGTCGAGGCAAATGGGGAAAGATATCCTTTGAGATCATGGCTAGGAAAACCTTCCTCCCATGGGCCTTTGCATCCACGTATTAATATTGTTTAGATTGCCTTGTTTCATTGCTTTCTTAAGTTTATGCCACCCTGTTCAGCCCCGTTCACCATATATGCACTCGTCCTAGAATGTTCTTCCTTCCCTTGAACCCCATTGGGTTAATTTTGCCACAGTGTTCTACCCGGTGATCCCATTAAGTCCCCCCGGTTCTTATTTACCCTTCTGCACCACTTCTCCCTATTCCTATTGGACCCTGACCCTCAGATCCGCCCCAGTTGTCTTGTTTAGAACCCTGTGCCCTCGGCCCCCTCCTCACTCTTGTCCTTGGATTTTATTCGAGGCTGTTGCGTCCCTGAACCCCTATTCTGCGTCCCTGGACCCCTTCGCTACTTCTGCCCGTGGTCCTGAATAAAGAGCTCTCAGATCCTCAAACGAGAAGCCCATCCCATCTCTTAGTCGCCGGCTATATTGTAGCATCGCGCCTAGGGCTCAGAGACGCCGGTTGCTCTCTAGGACCCAGGCGTCGCTGTCACGCTGCTACAGTGGGGGGCAGAGGCAGGAGGGACTGAAGCAGATCAAAGCCCGATATAGCCACCGATATTCCTTAGATCTCTGTCCTTCTGCTTCCTGGGATACTGCCTTGTTGTTTTTCAGGATGTATTGGAAGAGATAGGCACCCACAGCTTGATTCTAAAGGCACCAACTTTACCTAACTCTGCTCAAACCCGAGCCAATTCCTTATGCAAGTACAGGTTGCCTTTGTCTGGCTCAGCCTCATGGCTCATAGTAACTGCCAGTGAAGCTTTGCATGTAGATTGCTCTGGAACTGCATTGGCAGCCGCCTGCGGCAGCTGTGGCACTGCATCCTAGGGAAATGGTGTTGCAAAAGCATGAAGTTTTTTCTGGGCATACTATGGGTGCTTTTACTTCTTCAGTTGCAGAATTACACCTGTCTTCAGAGTGATTTCAAACACAGAAATGGTGCCGGCCACCAGCAGGTAGCCAGAAAAATGGTGAACTCTCTGTTCCTCCTTCTCCAGCTAAGCAGCCTCATGCTACCAGGGGGAAGCAGGAAAAACTTCACTGCTTCAACTGAAGACTAGAAATGCCACTCGAAGGCCACTTACTATGAAAGCTAGGTCCTCAGCTGCTTTCTGAGTAGCCTGTACTCAGGAAAATGCAGGCACTGAGCTCCCCTCAGGCCTCCAGGAAAAGTCCACAATAACATTTCCCCACAGAAATAGGTAACTAGGCTAAGGAGTCACTAAAGGAGAAATTCATGAGCAGCTTACTGAGGCTTGCAGGTTTCTCAGCAGGGCTTCAATTCTGTTGCTCTGTTGCTGGACAGTGGCTTCCAAACCGGTGGCTCTCATTTCAAAGCTTAAAGAGAAATAGAGGTCTTATTGAAGAAAATTCTCCAAGGAGAGGACCAATTCCAGATGAACAGTGTGAAATAACAGAATCAAAAGCAAGGGCGTCCTTCAAAATTAGAATACGTGTGCTTTCCTCCCAATTCCTGCAAGCAACAGACGCCTCATCCCACTGCGTTGTTCCCTTACCGTTGCACGTGTTCTTGCAGTTGTTTCACAGCAGTCTGGTTCTCAAAATATGCTCCCAGCTGGTCCTGCAGTTCCTGGGCAGCAGCTAGCTCTTCCCTTTCCCTCTCATCCATGGCAGTCTTCAAGTCACGAACACAACGCTCAGAATTGAGATATTTTTCTTCCATCTGCCGCAACTGCAAAGTCACAGAAAGAATCCGCAGTGGTCAGGTGAGCTTTTATACAGGGCGGTCAGCTGCTGCCCAAGGATTCACGTGCTGCAGATACCTGCCCACACCCTCTGCCCAAAGAACTGTAACCATCTCAAATACCTTCAAAGCTTCTACTAGCAAATGAACACAAGCTGTGTTATTCCAAATCATCTACGGCGGCCTCTCCTACCCCTCCACAGATTTTCTAGGGCACAGCTGCACGCACTGACACTGCTGCTCCAACCCTTTTGGGGACCTGTGATGATGCTCTTTGTATTCACTTTATTTGCTACTGCAGGAAAGCATGAACTGCAATGCTTTTATTCCTAAAGAAGGAAGGAGTCTCGGAAATGTCAGAGCAAAACCGCTGTGGCAGACTTGTTCTGGAGCACAGCGTGGTGCCAGAGGGAGTTTTCTGAAGTGACACAGAGAGACCTCAAATGCAGCACCGAGAGAGGTGCCCGGCTCCCAGTGAGCGGGAAGCAGTGGATCCCTGAGGAGAGGCAGCTCTGCCTCAGCGTGGTGGGGCCAGGAGGGATGACAGCGGCTGTATCCTGGCGAGCACCGTTTCAGAAAAGGCTCCCAGGTGATCTGTGCCATCAGACCTGCTCTGGAGTTGGGAATTGCTCCAGGGTGCCTGGGGAGCGTTCTTGAACCAGGAAGACCTCGAATGTAGCATAGAGAGAGGGAATCCCACGCCCCTGACTGACGAGTGGGGAAACCCTGAAGAGAGGCAGCTCTACCTTAGCATGGTGGCATGTGGAGGCCCAGGGGCTTATCCCCAGGGTAGCCGTGCCCCAACCCTGGGGGGGCCGAGGCAAATGGGGAAAGATATCCTTTGAGATCATGGCTAGGAAAACCTTCCTCCCATGGGCCTTTGCATCCACGTATTAATATTGTTTAGATTGCCTTGTTTCATTGCTTTCTTAAGTTTATGCCACCCTGTTCAGCCCCGTTCACCATATATGCACTCGTCCTAGAATGTTCTTCCTTCCCTTGAACCCCATTGGGTTAATTTTGCCACAGTGTTCTACCCGGTGATCCCATTAAGTCCCCCCGGTTCTTATTTACCCTTCTGCACCACTTCTCCCTATTCCTATTGGACCCTGACCCTCAGATCCGCCCCAGTTGTCTTGTTTAGAACCCTGTGCCCTCGGCCCCCTCCTCACTCTTGTCCTTGGATTTTATTCGAGGCTGTTGCGTCCCTGAACCCCTATTCTGCGTCCCTGGACCCCTTCGCTACTTCTGCCTGTGGTCCTGAATAAAGAGCTCTCAGATCCTCAAACGAGAAGCCCATCCCATCTCTTAGTCGCCGGCTATATTGTAGCATCGCGCCTAGGGCTCAGAGATGCCGGTTGCTCTCTAGGACCCAGGCGTCGCTGTCACGCTGCTACAGTGGGGGGCAGAGGCAGGAGGGACTGAAGCAGATCAAAGCCCGATATAGCCACCGATATTCCTTAGATCTCTGTCCTTCTGCTTCCTGGGATACTGCCTTGTTGTTTTTCAGGATGTATTGGAAGAGATAGGCACCCACAGCTTGATTCTAAAGGCACCAACTTTACCTAACTCTGCTCAAACCCGAGCCAATTCCTTATGCAAGTACAGGTTGCCTTTGTCTGGCTCAGCCTCATGGCTCATAGTAACTGCCAGTGAAGCTTTGCATGTAGATTGCTCTGGAACTGCATTGGCAGCCGCCTGCGGCAGCTGTGGCACTGCATCCTAGGGAAATGGTGTTGCAAAAGCATGAAGTTTTTTCTGGGCATACTATGGGTGCTTTTACTTCTTCAGTTGCAGAATTACACCTGTCTTCAGAGTGATTTCAAACACAGAAATGGTGCCGGCCACCAGCAGGTAGCCAGAAAAATGGTGAACTCTCTGTTCCTCCTTCTCCAGCTAAGCAGCCTCATGCTACCAGGGGGAAGCAGGAAAAACTTCACTGCTTCAACTGAAGACTAGAAATGCCACTCGAAGGCCACTTACTATGAAAGCTAGGTCCTCAGCTGCTTTCTGAGTAGCCTGTACTCAGGAAAATGCAGGCACTGAGCTCCCCTCAGGCCTCCAGGAAAAGTCCACAATAACATTTCCCCACAGAAATAGGTAACTAGGCTAAGGAGTCACTAAAGGAGAAATTCATGAGCAGCTTACTGAGGCTTGCAGGTTTCTCAGCAGGGCTTCAATTCTGTTGCTCTGTTGCTGGACAGTGGCTTCCAAACCGGTGGCTCTCATTTCAAAGCTTAAAGAGAAATAGAGGTCTTATTGAAGAAAATTCTCCAAGGAGAGGACCAATTCCAGATGAACAGTGTGAAATAACAGAATCAAAAGCAAGGGCGTCCTTCAAAATTAGAATACGTGTGCTTTCCTCCCAATTCCTGCAAGCAACAGACGCCTCATCCCACTGCGTTGTTCCCTTACCGTTGCACGTGTTCTTGCAGTTGTTTCACAGCAGTCTGGTTCTCAAAATATGCTCCCAGCTGGTCCTGCAGTTCCTGGGCAGCAGCTAGCTCTTCCCTTTCCCTCTCATCCATGGCAGTCTTCAAGTCACGAACACAACGCTCAGAATTGAGATATTTTTCTTCCATCTGCCGCAACTGCAAAGTCACAGAAAGAATCCGCAGTGGTCAGGTGAGCTTTTATACAGGGCGGTCAGCTGCTGCCCAAGGATTCACGTGCTGCAGATACCTGCCCACACCCTCTGCCCAAAGAACTGTAATCATCTCAAATACCTTCAAAGCTTCTACTAGCAAATGAACACAAGCTGTGTTATTCCAAATCATCTACGGCGGCCTCTCCTACCCCTCCACAGATTTTCTAGGGCACAGCTGCACGCACTGACACTGCTGCTTCAACCCTTTTGGGGACCTGTGATGATGCTCTTTGTATTCACTTTATTTGCTACTGCAGGAAAGCATGAACTGCAATGCTTTTATTCCTAAAGAAGGAAGGAGTCTCGGAAATGTCAGAGCAAAACCGCTGTGGCAGACTTGTTCTGGAGCACAGCGTGGTGCCAGAGGGAGTTTTCTGAAGTGACACAGAGAGACCTCAAATGCAGCACCGAGAGAGGTGCCCGGCTCCCAGTGAGCGGGAAGCAGTGGATCCCTGAGGAGAGGCAGCTCTGCCTCAGCGTGGTGGGGCCAGGAGGGATGACAGCGGCTGTATCCTGGCGAGCACCGTTTCAGAAAAGGCTCCCAGGTGATCTGTGCCATCAGACCTGCTCTGGAGTTGGGAATTGCTCCAGGGTGCCTGGGGAGCGTTCTTGAACCAGGAAGACCTCGAATGTAGCATAGAGAGAGGGAATCCCACGCCCCTGACTGACGAGTGGGGAAACCCTGAAGAGAGGCAGCTCTACCTTAGCATGGTGGCATGTGGAGGCCCAGGGGCTTATCCCCAGGGTAGCCGTGCCCCAACCCTGGGGGGGCCGAGGCAAATGGGGAAAGATATCCTTTGAGATCATGGCTAGGAAAACCTTCCTCCCATGGGCCTTTGCATCCACGTATTAATATTGTTTAGATTGCCTTGTTTCATTGCTTTCTTAAGTTTATGCCACCCTGTTCAGCCCCGTTCACCATATATGCACTCGTCCTAGAATGTTCTTCCTTCCCTTGAACCCCATTGGGTTAATTTTGCCACAGTGTTCTACCCGGTGATCCCATTAAGTCCCCCCGGTTCTTATTTACCCTTCTGCACCACTTCTCCCTATTCCTATTGGACCCTGACCCTCAGATCCGCCCCAGTTGTCTTGTTTAGAACCCTGTGCCCTCGGCCCCCTCCTCACTCTTGTCCTTGGATTTTATTCGAGGCTGTTGCGTCCCTGAACCCCTATTCTGCGTCCCTGGACCCCTTCGCTACTTCTGCCTGTGGTCCTGAATAAAGAGCTCTCAGATCCTCAAACGAGAAGCCCATCCCATCTCTTAGTCGCCGGCTATATTGTAGCATCGCGCCTAGGGCTCAGAGATGCCGGTTGCTCTCTAGGACCCAGGCGTCGCTGTCACGCTGCTACAGTGGGGGGCAGAGGCAGGAGGGACTGAAGCAGATCAAAGCCCGATATAGCCACCGATATTCCTTAGATCTCTGTCCTTCTGCTTCCTGGGATACTGCCTTGTTGTTTTTCAGGATGTATTGGAAGAGATAGGCACCCACAGCTTGATTCTAAAGGCACCAACTTTACCTAACTCTGCTCAAACCCGAGCCAATTCCTTATGCAAGTACAGGTTGCCTTTGTCTGGCTCAGCCTCATGGCTCATAGTAACTGCCAGTGAAGCTTTGCATGTAGATTGCTCTGGAACTGCATTGGCAGCCGCCTGCGGCAGCTGTGGCACTGCATCCTAGGGAAATGGTGTTGCAAAAGCATGAAGTTTTTTCTGGGCATACTATGGGTGCTTTTACTTCTTCAGTTGCAGAATTACACCTGTCTTCAGAGTGATTTCAAACACAGAAATGGTGCCGGCCACCAGCAGGTAGCCAGAAAAATGGTGAACTCTCTGTTCCTCCTTCTCCAGCTAAGCAGCCTCATGCTACCAGGGGGAAGCAGGAAAAACTTCACTGCTTCAACTGAAGACTAGAAATGCCACTCGAAGGCCACTTACTATGAAAGCTAGGTCCTCAGCTGCTTTCTGAGTAGCCTGTACTCAGGAAAATGCAGGCACTGAGCTCCCCTCAGGCCTCCAGGAAAAGTCCACAATAACATTTCCCCACAGAAATAGGTAACTAGGCTAAGGAGTCACTAAAGGAGAAATTCATGAGCAGCTTACTGAGGCTTGCAGGTTTCTCAGCAGGGCTTCAATTCTGTTGCTCTGTTGCTGGACAGTGGCTTCCAAACCGGTGGCTCTCATTTCAAAGCTTAAAGAGAAATAGAGGTCTTATTGAAGAAAATTCTCCAAGGAGAGGACCAATTCCAGATGAACAGTGTGAAATAACAGAATCAAAAGCAAGGGCGTCCTTCAAAATTAGAATACGTGTGCTTTCCTCCCAATTCCTGCAAGCAACAGACGCCTCATCCCACTGCGTTGTTCCCTTACCGTTGCACGTGTTCTTGCAGTTGTTTCACAGCAGTCTGGTTCTCAAAATATGCTCCCAGCTGGTCCTGCAGTTCCTGGGCAGCAGCTAGCTCTTCCCTTTCCCTCTCATCCATGGCAGTCTTCAAGTCACGAACACAACGCTCAGAATTGAGATATTTTTCTTCCATCTGCCGCAACTGCAAAGTCACAGAAAGAATCCGCAGTGGTCAGGTGAGCTTTTATACAGGGCGGTCAGCTGCTGCCCAAGGATTCACGTGCTGCAGATACCTGCCCACACCCTCTGCCCAAAGAACTGTAATCATCTCAAATACCTTCAAAGCTTCTACTAGCAAATGAACACAAGCTGTGTTATTCCAAATCATCTACGGCGGCCTCTCCTACCCCTCCACAGATTTTCTAGGGCACAGCTGCACGCACTGACACTGCTGCTTCAACCCTTTTGGGGACCTGTGATGATGCTCTTTGTATTCACTTTATTTGCTACTGCAGGAAAGCATGAACTGCAATGCTTTTATTCCTAAAGAAGGAAGGAGTCTCGGAAATGTCAGAGCAAAACCGCTGTGGCAGACTTGTTCTGGAGCACAGCGTGGTGCCAGAGGGAGTTTTCTGAAGTGACACAGAGAGACCTCAAATGCAGCACCGAGAGAGGTGCCCGGCTCCCAGTGAGCGGGAAGCAGTGGATCCCTGAGGAGAGGCAGCTCTGCCTCAGCGTGGTGGGGCCAGGAGGGATGACAGCGGCTGTATCCTGGCGAGCACCGTTTCAGAAAAGGCTCCCAGGTGATCTGTGCCATCAGACCTGCTCTGGAGTTGGGAATTGCTCCAGGGTGCCTGGGGAGCGTTCTTGAACCAGGAAGACCTCGAATGTAGCATAGAGAGAGGGAATCCCACGCCCCTGACTGACGAGTGGGGAAACCCTGAAGAGAGGCAGCTCTACTTTAGCATGGTGGGGCACGAAGGCAGGAGAGACTGAGGAAGATCAAAGCCCAGTGTAACCACCACTTCCTTAGATCTCTCTCCTTCTGGCTCCCAGGACACTCTTCTGTCATTTCTCATGACAGACAAGAAAGCATCAAGCACCCCATGATTTATTCCTGTAGGGACAGGCTTTCCATACCTCCACTTCAAGCTTCTCCAACTCTTCCCGCAAGTGCAGATTGTCTTCCTCCACATCAGCCTCGTGGCTTGCGGTAAACGCCTGAGCAATCCTAAAACATCCAAAATTTGATAAGAAACATGTCCAATGTGGCATACTTTTTTCCCCTGCTTGCTCCCAAATCAACTCTTTCCCCCTTTCCTACAAGCACAGTGAAAGGAAAGCCAAGTACATGAAAGCTGGGAGAATTCAGCTTAGAAGTGACCTCAGGATGTCTCCAGTCTCACCGCCTCCCCAGTGCAGCCTTGACTACAAGGTAAAGCCATGCTGTTTAGGGCTCCTTCTACTACTCTTTAAAATCCCCCTGGATCTAGCTGCACAAACTCCCAGGGCAAGCTGTTCAATTGCCTGACGCATCAAGACGTTTTTTCTTTCTTTGTGGTTGGAACCCATCATGTCCCCTTAGATAAGCTGCTTCTCTTTCTCCCAATGCTCCCGTTCATACCACCTAATGTTCCTTTGCTTAAAACCCCTTTTAAACAGATGCTCTCAACAGACCAGCAGACAAAAGATGAAAACAATCTGTCTTTACACAGCCCTGGGGACCCTGCCCGGACTCTGTTCCTCTCCCTTGCTGCTGCTGCTGCTGCTGCAGTCCTGCACTGGTCAGCCACAGGGCAGGAAGAGAATGGGTGAGGTCTGAGCAGCTACGAAACAGTCCTGCAGAGAGACCACGGCAGAACGGCAGGCTGCCAGCACACACTTCCAACAGTGCTTAAGCCAACCAGGCAGCTCCAAGCAATGATCTAAAGTCCACTTCTAAAGACAGGACAAATCTTGGTTTTCAAGCCATTAGCTTGAACACGATCTCACACACGGCCTTAAGGGCGGGTGCTTCCACATGGGATGCAAAGCTGCTGGGGGTGTGGGGTGGGGGAGGAGTGTTGATCACACCATGCTGAGGCTCTTGGTCTGCCTTTTTCTTAAGAGAAGAAGTCTGCTGAGGACTAGTGGAGTGCGGCTCAGAAAATGCCGCAGCAGCGCCTGCCAGAAGGCGCTGTCATGGTGTCCCATCAGTGGCCCACAGAACTGACCTCCTCTCTCGGTCTTGTGGGTCGCCGCGGGCATCCGCGCGGTGCACTGCGACCGGGACCTCGTCACGGAGCTCGGAGGTACCGGCGGCGGCGGCGGCACAAGCCTGCCCGGACGGGCTACTGGACGGCGACTGGTGTCGCCTGCTGCTGAAGAGCCGCCTGACTCTCTTGTGCAGGGCGTGCAACCACATGGCCCTGCCGGGGGCGGTCAGCAGCAGGAAGCACCCGGCGGGCTGCTGGGCCCTGGGTGTGGATGGGGATGAGGGACGGGACGAGGATGAGGGACAGGGCGAGGACGAGGGACAGGGAAACGAAGAGGACCAGAACACGCGGTCGGCACAAGGCACACAAGGTCGCCCCGCGCAGTGGCGGCGGCCTGGATCCTCCGAGACGGCGGCAGGTTCGCGCAGTGCTCCCAGCGGCCAACGTGCTGCTGCTCCCGGAGCGGGTTGGGCAGCTCTGAGCGCCGGCTCCGGGCAGCAACGGAGCCGCGAACACCAACGTGCCTGCGACGTCACAACGGCCGGTGGCACGCCCGGGGGTTTACCGGGGGCGTCACCGAGGCCCCCGCCGGCGGAGGAGGCGCCGGGCGGGTGACGGCGGGGACGGCGGGGCCGCCAGGGCGGTGTCGGCGGGCGCCCGGGAAGGAGGCGGCCCGCGGCCTGTGAGGCGGCCGGAGGCGCTGCCCCGCCTCGGGCCGCCCCGGGACACGGGCGGGGCTGCGCCGGCCGGGCCGCAGGCTGCGACGAGCGCTCGAGCAACTCTCGGCTCACCCGTTCTGTGTTCGTCCCTCAGCACATGGCCAGGGTGCCGCTGGGCACACGTCCCCGAAATAAAGCTCAGGCTGGGCTCGGATCCTAGTCCGGGCGGCCGGCGGCCGCTGGAGTTCTCAAGAGATGATCGCTCTATGGCCGCAGTGCCGGAGATCCAGGACAATTCCCCAGCTCCTCTGACATGTCCCTTCTTGAAGAGCAGACAGACCCCCGACCCCCTTGTCACGATCCGCTCACACAAGCGGGGTTCGTGATGGTTCGTTTTAGGGATCTCAGAGCACAAAAGACACAGCAGGGGACAAACTCAGTTTACTCAATCACAAATGCACCTTTATTTAGTGCCAACAAATGCGATAGTGGGGAGAGAAAAAGAGAATAGTAAGAAAGACAGAAAAAGAGGGGAAGGGGGTTATAGCTACCAACATGGAGGGTCGAGTCCTCGAGGCTTTTGAAGATGCCTATAGACACGAGTTTCTCCAGTGGGGTGATCACAAAAGTGAGCGGGGGTCTCCAGGGTTTTTATAGTCCTCTCCGAAGCGACAGGCAGTTGGCCAAACAGGTGGGGGAAATCATTGCAGTGTGTTCATTTAGAGAGCTCAGAACAAGTCGGTCGTCAGCAGGTACAGTGTCAACCAGTACAAGTCAGCAGGCGCGGTCACTTCACCATGACTTGCCCATTGTTTCTGCTCAGATTCTGATGTTCCGATATGGGTGCTGGGTTTTTCCATCGAACACACCTGCAGGCAGCACTTGGCCAACATCCCACCTCAGCCAGGCCAGAACTCCAATATTGAGATTTTAAAGTCCCTTTTAGGGGTTTCAGTCTCTGTCCTTGACGATGGTCGTGAGGCAGATGAGGGATCTTCGGACCGTCTGTTACACCACCCCGTGACTCACGATTGTCGTCAAGAGAGCTCCTTCTGCAGGGTTCCGTAGTCTTGCGGAGTCTTCAGGACTCGTCCATGTCAGTAGCATATCCCGGAAAAAACAGGGACAGTAGAGTGTGTGTGTGAAAGAGAGAGAGAGAGAGAGAGAGAGAAATAGGAAAAGAAAATAAAAACAAAACAAAATCAATCAATATTGATTAAAACAATTTCTTCAAAATAATCAAAACAGATCATAAGATTTCTCAAAGTTATAACAATTTTCAAACAACAGCTTAATTTTGATTACAATATAACATAATTAAAACAACAACAATAATCAAAACAAGCAATTAACATTTTCAAATTAATCTGCTGTTGGAGGCCTAATTTTTACTGTTAGGGTAGTACGTCTCGTGTCAATAACTTTGGGAGTGTCTCTTGCAAAAGGGGTCTTGACTAAACTGTTGCTTCCAATATAGATGCCAAGTGTGTCAACTTCTTCATCATTTTCCAATTTAGGATGTATAAAATGACTGATAAGACAAAACCAAACAAAACCAAAATCAAAAGAACAACAATGGGATAACACACTTTGTTCAGGATACCTGTAGCCGTAGGTGACCACCCAAAAAGGGTATCCCACCACCTGTGTTCAGCATCTTTTCTTACCCTTTCCATGACATGATGTATTTTTCTCACTTTGTAATGAATAGTTACCAGGGTTTTCTGTCGGTTTTTCTTGATCTTTTCCAAAATTTCAATTAAATCCTGATGAAGCAACAATTGCTTCACCAAAGTAAGATTCATCCTAATAGGGGGAGGCAATAATTTGTGCATCACTGTATAATCAGATTGTAAAAGGTGATAAAAGGTAACTGGGGCTGAGTAAGAAAAGTCACATCTTGTAATTGTGGTAAAGTTACAAATACAAAAATTTGAGTGATTCTTAAGATTCACTACTATTTCTTCTACAAACACTACATTACAAGCAGTTCTAAAGCATGCACACCCATTGCCTATACATATTAGCACTGTTTCAGAAGTTTGGTTAGGGTGAATTTCAAAGTGGCAGATATTTTGTTCAGTGTCCAGACAAATGTCTTGAGCTATGATTGCATTACTCTCACAGATGAAACCTTGCTGTTCCCGAACAATACATGAGTCTAAATTGACAGTTTGCCATCTCTCGCCATTTTGACGGGCCCATTCTCTGTGCTCAAAAGCATAGAGAATAGCTCCATCATGATTCAGTCCTAATGCAATGATAGGAAATATCGAGTGTACAGAGACATTACATATGGTTAACATAAAAGCTGTAACTGTGTTGGTATTGGGGTTATAGGTAAAGTTTACTAATTTCCACCAGGATTGAAATTCCTTTTCAAAATCATTTGCATTGTCTCAAATTATTTTCCGAATTTCAGTAGGAAAAGTGCCTTCTTCTCCTTCCCTTATGATTGAGGCAACAGCTGTCTGCATCCAAAGCTGTGTCTGGATGCAGCTAAGAGCCGAAGACATTGCTTTGTGTGGCACCAAGTGTATCAATTATCAATTTGTGATCATTCACATTCACTTTTTCCCAATTTGGTAATATGTTTGATAGCAACCACTGATGTGTCCCCAAAGCCAATAAGGATAACTGCAATGGTTAATGTAATTTGGTCAAATCCCTAGTTTTGGCAGCCAATTTTTTTCATTAATACTTCTAAAAATTCCCAATTTAAAATATTGATCGTGGTTTATATGGCCTTCATGTCCCTCGGAGTTCTCCTGTGAAAAGTAAGCACAACAGAATCTGCCACCAAAAGGCAGAAAGTTAGAATGATGGAAGTTCTCCAGTGTGCATTTATTCGATACTCTTTCCCTAGAGCATCAAAGGTTACCCATGTGTATTTATTCAGAGGGGGTTTTAGCACTTGTGGTACCTCTCCCACCGTGGGGAGGTCCACCAAGACAGGTTGTCCAGGGTAACGTGCTGGATTCTTGGAATCACTTGGTCCCCGTAGTGAGGGAACTATGCTTGGAGCTGTTGGGCCAAAAGGAAAAGTATCAGTAAACCAAGGACTTGCTGACTGTTCGGGGGAAAAGGGAGGGGTAATGACTGAGGCAGGTTTGTCTTGGACGCCATCCAAGTTTTCTGCTTCTTGTACTGCCAGTTTTTCCACAGCTCCTTCAGTTATTGAGAAGATGTTACAATAATGTTCAATCTGAGCATACCACTTTCTTACTGAGGCTGTTTGGGCCACTCCGTCAGGGGAGGGAGTCCCAGTAGTGACTGACTTAAAAACTTGGAAAGGCCCTCTCCAAACAACTGGTTGTTGTTGTATAATCTTCTCTACTTCTATGAGAGCTAGGCTAACCACAAACAAGCCCTTTTCCCAGGTAGTATGCCTCTTTTCAGCATCTCTGAAACCACGGGAATAAAAACCAACAGGCCATGTCGGACCCTCAGGACCCCACTGCCATATGTGTACTGACAACCCTGAGGAAGCAAATCCCCATTCTACCTGAAAAGGATCTGGTGAGTGGATAGGGCCCAGGGCCTGATGAGCTGTGGCTCCAAAAATCAACAATTGTAATGCTTCTTCCTGAGAAGGGCTCCAGTCCCATTTTACTCCCTTTCTCAACAAATCATAAAGAGGCTTGGCAAAAATTGAAAAATCTGCAATGTGTTTTCCCCAAAACACTAATAATCCCAAGGCATGCTGTAGATCTTTCCTGGACTCAGGCACTTTAATTTGATCTAAGGAGGTTAGGGTGTCAGGTGGGATGCATGTCATACCTCCTTTCCACCAGATACCCAAAAATTTTACTTCTTGAGAAGGTTTTTGTATTTTTTCTGAGGGGATTTGCAAAACAAGGCTTTCTAAGTGGGAAGTTATTTTCTGTTGAACACCCCCCACTTGCTGTGTCTCATTGTTTAAAACTTGTGCTAGGGAGTGCTGTGGCTTGTTGCCCAAGGTTTGTGGAAGAGGAGGTGTGCTGGGTTGTTGGTTGGATGATTCCAACACAATGGGTTTGGGACAGGGCCAATTAGAAATTATTTTAGCCAATTTATCATAAAGCAATTTATCCATAATTTTTTGCGGCACTCCCCTTTTCAGTCCTAGTGACCACAGTTGCTGCCGGTTGGAAATTTGTTTTCCCTTTTCTGATTTTTCATTAGGAGAAGCAATGTGCCGGACTCCTCTGGGTTTTTCTGGTTTGTCCTCTGAGTCCTTCACTGGTCCATATTTTCTACTGTAAATTATTAACTCCTCTGCTACCTCACTCCATGTCCAAAGTTTATGACTGCTGTTATATTGTGTGCTAGAAGTTGTAAAAGGTGAGGAGTCAGTGGAGTCAGTGGAACCAGTTTGATCTCTTGTATGTCTAAGAAATCTTCCAAGTCTATCTACCGGAGAGATAGATGCTATTGTTTTTTGAAGAATTGCTGTTGGTTTAAGAAACTCTGGCAAACCTGGAATTAAAGAGGTCATAATCTCAGGTTTGACAGGCTGTTGCATTGGTGACTCATAGCCAGAGATTAATTTTCTTTCATGTATCATTTGCAAGCATGCAGCTTTGTGTATGTTTTCTAGGAGTTGGTCTGAGGTGCCGACTATTGCCAGAGGCTTTCTAACAGCGCTCACCGAAGTGGCGTGCTAGGTGCGGCTGAGACGAGGGTCCTTCCCCTGTTACAAACTATATAAAACCCGCAACCCCTCTGTCCATCAAGATCCTGTCCGTGACGCCAATTTAATGTCACGATCCGCTCACACAAGCGGGGTTCGTGATGGTTCGTTTTAGGGATCTCAGAGCACAAAAGACACAGCAGGGGACAAACTCAGTTTACTCAATCACAAATGCACCTTTATTTAGTGCCAACAGATGCGATAGTGGGGAGAGAAAAAGAGAATAGTAAGAAAGACAGAAAAAGAGGGGAAGGGGGTTATAGCTACCAACATGGAGGGTCGAGTCCTCGAGGCTTTTGAAGATGCCTATAGACGCGAGTTTCTCCAGTGGGGTGATCACAAAAGTGAGCGGGGGTCTCCAGGGTTTTTATAGTCCTCTCCGAAGCGACAGGCAGTTGGCCAAACAGGTGGGGGAAATCATTGCAGTGTGTTCATTTAGAGAGCTCAGAACAAGTCGGTCGTCAGCAGGTACAGTGTCAACCAGTACAAGTCAGCAGGCGCGGTCACTTCACCATGACTTGCCCATTGTTTCTGCTCAGATTCTGATGTTCTGATATGGGTGCTGGGTTTTTCCATCGAACACACCTGCAGGCAGCACTTGGCCAACATCCCACCTCAGCCAGGCCAGAACTCCAATATTGAGATTTTAAAGTCCCTTTTAGGGGTTTCAGTCTCTGACCTTGACGATGGTCGTGAGGCAGATGAGGGATCTTCGGACCGTCTCTTACACCCCTACGCCATGGTAACTGCTGGCACTTGCTGCTATGCCAGCTGCCTATGCTGATTTTGTGTTCTGCCGCTCCACCAGCCAAGCGACAGCACGCAGCCCGCTACAAACATGCTTGAAAACGCGTCCCTCCTTGTCCCGAAACATTAATTTTGAAGAATTAAAGATTTTAGTTTAACCAGATATGGCTGAAGTAAGACAGATAGACTTCCCTTTTGATAAGCAGAAGCCGGATTTAAGGAACTGATAAATCATGAGGCCTGTCAACTTATGTTTGTGTATTCTGACAAATCAATAGGCTTCAAGAAGGACAATGAATTCATAAATCAAATACTCCCAGGAAAACAGGATTCAGTTGTCACCCAACACTAAAAGGTTAAAAAGTCAAAGCGAAGAAGACTCACTTACTTCATCATTTTGAGACCCCGCCCCATAAAAAAGACCACCGACCCATTGCAAAGAACAAACCACGCATGCTTAATAGCTTTTGGCTAATGACCATACGAAGCGGGGAATGGGATGTACTAAAGTCATGAATATACATTTGTGTTTTGGGTATTCAATACTTCTGTACATAAAAAGGCCCTGTGATCTTCTGTAGGTGCGCGTGTGTTTGGGAGCTATCCCGCACGCTGCCCGGCGTCGTAATTAAACATACACTTTCTAACTTTAAACTGTTAGAGAGTCTTTTGTCCGTCAGAGTTGGATATTGGCATTAGGGCGATATTCATATTATTTTAATAATTCAGTCCCAATAACAACAGAAAGTGAAGGCCCAGAGGTTCTGCACTTGCTTTCTGGGAGGCTTCAGTTTACTCTTTCTTGAGTCATTGTGTTTTGCAAGGTGTTGCAAAGTGTTTTTGCTGTTGTTGAGCAGTGCTGTTGTGCAGCGGTGCAAGAGATTTTGTGTTACACGTTCAATGTATTACAGTTGTTTTAAGTACTTTGGTGTATCTATGCTTCAGTTCACTGCATCCCAGTTAAATGCAGTTTCTATTTTTAGACTCCCTCATGTTACAGCCTCCCCCTCTGCCTCTCCCTGTTTTCCCCAGTTACAGCCCCTGATTGGCAACCCTTTCCCGCCTTACTTGTCTGTGTCATTCCTCAGGGGGATCCCCCCTTCCTGCCAGTCTCTCAGGGCCTGTCCCCCAGGTCTGGAAGCTTCCAAGGGAGCTTCCTAGTGGCTGACTGGTTGGAGGGTTCTCCCCTTCCTCTCCTCTCTTTTGTTACTGGTCATTGTCATTGTCTGTTATGTTAATGAATCCCCTCCTCTCTTTTCCCATTGGATGTGTGTGTACCCACCCCAAGAGCCCTCCCCTTGGTTAAAACCCCCTGTCGTCTGAGGCTAAAGGCGAGGATCCCCCTGAAAAAAGCTTGACTCCCAGTTAAACCTCCGAGAGTCCCGTCTCTCATTCCCTGCACCGTAGCGAAGCGGCAGGACGAGGCTGGCCAAAAAGATCCCACCAAGATCCTGTGGGGGCGTGTCAGGGGCTAGCCTGGCGTAAGAAGACACGCACCACCGCACCGTTGGGTTCCAAGGGTGTAGTCCTGGGCCACCTGCTCTGGGATAGCCACAAAATGTCAGGTCCTGAGAGCATGGTCTTGGACTGCCTACTCAGGTAGGCTATATTTGGGATACCTCTGCTCTAAATTAGGCACAACAATGCCAAACAATCAAGTAGAAGTTTTATTTATGGCAGCAATGATGGCAGTTTCTTTCTTTCTAATCTTACTCATTCTGAAAAGTGCTGAATGTTCAGAATCCAAGTGCGTTAAGGCTGTACATTCTTCTTCTTCAATGGAGAGTCTATCAGTGATTCCAGTAGTGGTAGTGAAATAATTGGATCTAAAATGCTTTGTAGGGTTAGACCTATGGTGGGGGTTGGTGCATCCATGCAGTGAGCTTAACATCCTGACTCTACAGCACCCATATCAGCCCTGCCCAGAGGTGTGCTTGAGTACAGAGAATGTGTGAGAAACCTTCTGGACAGGTATGGGAGCCTTCATCCTTTCAGCAGCAAACAACTATACAAATGAGGGAGAAGGCAGGAGGTTAATGATGACATTATTCACTTTGGTGTCTGATGAAAAGTTTTGTTGTGTTTACACTTTGTGCCGGCTGTGTTTCAGATGTAGATAAATCTGAGTCTGGAATAGGCTTAGACATGGTTTTCAACAGACAGTGACGGAAAGAACCGTGATAATTCCCGGAGAAGTCCCCTGAAAGCTTCAGTTGGTAAACAGTTTTTGTGTGACCCTCACATACTGATTATTAGCTTTTTTTCAAGTTCAAGCTAGTTTGAATCTCTTGAAAGGCTGAGTGTAGTCATGCAATCCCTACACCTCTAGCAGGTGTTTCCAAATAGAGAAAGAGTTTCATTTTACCTTTTGACATGTAAAGAAGTTAGCTGGAAAGTTCTGTGGATTTCTCTTTGCAATTGGCTCGGAGCCAGCCCAGAAGTGTAGATTGGGCCCTGGAAATGTTACTCAAAGACTGTTGTTTTTCTCACTGGGCCAAGGGCCAAAAGCCCACCTAAGCTATTAGGTATTAAAGAGAGAGAACAAAGGAACTCCAGGAACTCCATTTTTCAAGCACCCACGATCAGCCTCTCGCTGGTTAATATAGCCACGTTTCTGCCAGGCTGGGCCCTCAGGAGTGTGGGTGAAACCCACAACTGAGACTTTCTGAAATAATTATGCTTAGCCGATGTTTAAAATCAAACCGGCATCAGACAAAAGAAATCGGTGCTAAATCAAAACACAAATGCAAATGATTTGCTTAGCTTGCACAGTCTTTGATCAAACTGCTGAGCAGCCAGATTTCATTGGCTTACACGGCATCACAGAGTTTACTGGCACTTCTCACTTCATTTACATTTATTTAGAGTTTACAGTACTGTTGCTCCTTAGCGGAGCTCTCGTTCTCAGTTATGTGAAGAACTTGTGCAACGTACTGTTTAATTAAATTTGTTGGCTTCCAAAGGGCATTTGGGATTTACAATCCATGCATCTGCTCATCTATGTAACTTGGAAGAGGATCACCTGGCGAGAAGGTGGAACATTGTTTAATGCACTTTTGGCCAAGTGTACTTTGGTGTATGTGTGGAGAGTGAGGTGTCAAAGTTCTAATGCCTGCCTTCAAGCATTTGAGGAGATGAGGACTGGTTAGGTGGACTTCCATAGATGTCTACTTCCCAGCAAGACCTAGGAATGGTGTTTCTTCTCGATTCCCAGGTCTGGAACATGTCTCTAAGCACAAAAGTAATACTGGGAACATTCCAAACACGTTAAGTGAAAGGATGCGAAAGAACAAAGGGAGCACTTTTGTTGAAACACAGAACATGAGTGACACAACATAATGAAGCTACTGTCATACGAAACACGTCTGACAGTTTTGTCAAGCTCAAGATTCCAGATCAGTCAATCTGCTGGTCAGAAAAAACGGATGTGGTTCATACTGTGAGTGCAAAAGAAGCCAGCTGGGCAGAAAAACCCCAACCGATGAGTGCACTGTGCTTGACATCCATTTAATAGAATGAGAGTTTATATTCAGACCGCAATGAAAAAGTTTTCAGATCTGAGGCGGGGAGAAGGGAACCCACAGATGCTCTATAAAAAGAAAAAATGTCCAGAGTCTTTCCACAGAAATTAATTTAATGATATAATTTTTAGTTAAAACATCCCGGTACTCCTCTCTTATTCTTCAAAGAGGATCCTGGTCCAAATGAAACTTTTTTGAAAATCCAGCACATCCAGTTTCAAGTTCAGCAGTGGCTGCGGGAAAAGGACACAAGATTCCTTATGTTACTTTTAAAGCAGACAGGGAGAGTTAATGAATGCACTGAAATAACATTTTACGTGACACAACAGTCTGCAATCCTGAGCGAGACTTTAAATTTTCCAAGGACACTTAACGTGGGAAGAGCTGGGCACAAAGGAAGAACATTTTGTGCACATTTGCTTATGTGCATACACATAGAACAATACAACAGCATTTCTAAAGCTGGTGACAGACATTCTGGAGGCTACCTATGACTCCAGTGGCCCTTAAGAGGGCAGGTGGATTTCCTCTTTGGACACCTGGCCTCAAATTGCAGAGCGTGTTTTATGCTCCATGTTGCAAGCATTGAACTCATGTTTGCCTAAACACCACTGAACGATCTCTTCCTAAAGAAATGTTGTCTTTTATTCCTTGTGGCGGTGCGTGTCTTCTTACGCCTGGCCAGCCCCGACACGCCCCCACAGGATCTTGGTGGGATCTTTGCAGCCGACTCGCCCTGCCGCTTTGCCGTGGTGGAGGAATGAAAGGCGGGACTCTCGGAGGCAAACTGAAGCTTAGGCTTTATTGGAGGGAGGGGACCCTCGTCCTAAGACCAGAGCCTCGGAGAGACCCTGAGCCTTAGGAGGCAGGGGGTTTTATACAGAAGGCGGAGACTCGGGGTGGCTACTCATACATCCAATGGGGTAAGAGAGGAGGGGATTCATTAACATCATAGACAGTAACACTAACCCATAACTGAAGGGAGGGAGGGGAGAGCCCTTCAACCAGCCAGTCCCTTCGAAGCTTCCAGACCTGGGGGACAGGCCCTGAGTGACTGGCAGGGAGGGAGGATCTCCCCATGGGATGACAGACAGTCAGCAAAGGCGGGAAGAATTAACCAATCAAGGACTGTAACTGGGGAGACAGGAAGAGGCAGAGGGAGGCAGAGGGGGAGGCTACAACATGAGGGAGTCTAAAAATAGGAACAGCACTGAACTGGCGTACAGTGAACCAAGGTACAGAAAATCAAGGTACATAAAACAACTGTAATACATCGAACTTATTAGAAAACCTTTAACACCACCACAATTCCTGGTCGTGTTCTCCTTACTTATTCAATACAAGACTGCAACACCTAGGCTACAAAGACAAGCCATGAATCACAGCAAGAAAAATCAAGACCTAACAGCAGAGAACGTGTACGGTATGGCTTAGTACTGAACGCAATCCACGTGCAGGGAAGGAAGGGATGGCTGAAGTCTATAAAGATCAATAAAAATCTGGGGGCTTCTTTGATCTTTTTGCTGGAGATTAATTCTAGTGAAGGGCAACTTCATCTTAAACCGAGTGTGTCTGTTTTCTTTTTGCTTGTTTTTTTTCTAGGCAAGCGCATAACATTCTATGCAATATTTTGGGAAGCAGGAATTTTTCACATTCAAGCCTGAACTAGAGAGCTAGCAGAAAAAAATCTCTGTGCTTAGCAGAGGAAGTTGAAAACAAGGGCTTGAAAGCTGTTGAGACATAGAAAGGGTCACCTTTTATCTTACCACTCCTAATGCAATGACACATTACCTTCTGTCAACTCCATAGTGATTTTTTCAACCAGTTTCTGCTGTACCTAGAATGATACACCGGATAGACAGTTAAGACATAATATGACCCAAATATAACTGTTAAGAACTCCTAAAACACTCTTACACCACATGGACAACGTGGTAAAACCTAAAAATATCATACCAGTTGGAGATGATGGCCTGTGGTGGCCAAGAGGATGCCAAAGGCCTTGGGCCGTATGAGCTGCATGGAAAGGCTGAGAGACCTGTGACTGTTTCCTTCCTGGAGTCGTAACTACCGGGGGGTGGAGTAACAGAAATGGAGCCAAACTCTTACAGCGGTGCCAAAAGAAAAACTCCCCCCAAGCCTCAAGTGTTTTTTCAAGTGTGGAGAGTAAAATCCTGGGGAAAAGAGACCCCTCCAGAACATGAAATGAGATGTGGGTAGTGGAAGGAAGCAGGAAATCTAAGGCCTAGACCAAAAGATGACCTAAAGCAGGACTAATCTTAAGCAAAGCGTAGTAGTTGAGCTGGTGGAAGAAAGCACTTTCCCGGTTTATGAAGCCTGCACAACGACCAGAAGATCCACAGGGCCCTCTGCAACATGTGTGGCTGAATGAAGAGAAGAAAAAGGTCTTGTTTGCCTCTTATTTATTCCAGTAACCTTTTTGTGATTCTCACCCCCGCCCGAGGAAAGAGAAATAGGTGGAAATAAGGCCAACACATGCATTTCTCTGAAATGGAATGAAAAGGCTTTTGAACAAAAATACACCTTTGAGGACTTTGACAATGTCTCCAGTGTCCTCCTGCCCCCTCTGGAGAAGGCATGAAGTACCAAGGCCTGAACAGCAGACCCAGACCCAAAGTTGACTTACAGATGAACTTTCCAATTAAATGTTATCTATATATATTTGTTCATTAATGGAGGATTGTTATATGGTTGCATTTATTGGCAAAATATGTAATTACCTTTCTGCATCTAGAAACTGCATGAGGCCACATCTGGCCCAACCAGGAGGTTATAGGTTCAAAGACAACTCCCTTGGTTCCTCCTTGAGCCCTGGCCAGGCTTTGGGAGAAAGCCAACAGGAGAATGAAATTACATATTACATCAGCTTGTTTGTTTAACAGTATAAAAGTTGGGCTACTGTCCAAGCAAAGTTGGGGGAGCCTGATGGCCTGCAAGGTGGATGCATCACAGGAGCTCTCAATTACCTTGGTTCTCCAGTCCTTCACTGTGACACCTTCCTCTCACAGCTGAGGTGTCTCAGACTTGGATGATGGGAAAGTATTGGAGTAACTGCGGATGTATCTTTCTTTATCACTATAGGCATTCCTTCATAGCAAGCATCAGGTGAATTGCTTAGCTTGTCCTTTATAATTCTTTGCCAATGATTATATGCTTTGCTTAGCTTAGCATATCTTTCCACATTTCTCTGCAATTCACCATTATAGTAAATTCCAGTATTCCTCAAGTTGCTGTCTGTGTCCTGAGCACGCCTCTTTCACTGCTTAGCTCTTCAGGCAGTAACATACTGGGTGACTTGCTGCAGTCACCATCTCAGTAATTCTCAGTTTCAAGAAGTGATGTTGACTTACTACTTACCCACAGAGCTTCTTGAGCACAGAGTAAGTTGGATCCTCTAAGACTCTGTGAGATGATACCCAGGGTTTAGGAACTCAACTTCAGAGCACTACTGCTACTGCACACACAACCAACCACTGTTGCTACCCAGAACTTTTTCACTGTCAGAACAGGCAAAGGGGGCAAAGAGCCTTCTCCTCTAGTTTAACCAAGTTCCATCGGAAGAGATTAAATCCATACATATGGTGCCATCTTACAGAAGCTGAACTTTCACAGAAGCCGTCACTTCACAATGACATAAAGCACGGAAGTACTCGGCAGCAGTTACTCTTTCCCTCAGAGGAACCAGCAACTCCAAAGCATTTCCAGCTTTAGGCCAATGCGAATGCATCGGTAGGTTTGAATCAACACCCAGCAGCACAAATAGACAAAACACTTCCAGCAGCACGCAAGGTCAAACAGTACAGGCTACAAACCTTCTCACGTATCTGGCTGCAGAGAAGAGAAAGAAGATTTTTGATTTAGGAGCTGAAGAAGAAAGAAGAAGAGCTTTAAGTTCAAAGGTGTTCAGTGAGACCAAGAACATGGCCGACACGTACAGGAGGCAAGGAGAAAAGCTCACAAAAGAAAGACCACTAAGATACGAGAGGGCAGTTGGAAAATGGAACCAGAAAAGGAACAGAAGTTGAGAGAGAGCAGAGGGAACCAACATTCCCTTTCTCACACTATGTAGGGAAACTGGATTCATAAATCCATCAATTTACACTGACTGCAGCTAGCAGAGTTCACTATTCTTTTCCACATCAAGACACCCACATTCATTTGCAGCAGCCTTTGGCACCGCTGTCAGGATGAAAGGTTGACAGTTTGTAAATATAACAAGCGGCCTTGAGTCCCAAAATCTTTTTGCAACACTTGCAGCAGACAGACATGCCCTGCCTTTGGCTATGCGCTAAGGCCCCATCTTCCAAATTCCGGTGCACGGACCAGTAACAGTACTTGCTATTTATGACTCTGAGAGGGAAGACCAGGTTTTAAGACTTGAAAGGTCTTACAACGTGGATGACCAGAACTCTTCAGCCTTACAACATACGGCTGTGCACTGTTCTGAGGAGTAGCAGTTGCTTTGGCCTCTTGGACAGTATGGCACGGAACAATAAGTGGATTTTAACTTCAGGCTAAAAAGGGAGAACCTTGCATATGGCTACTCTTCAGCAGTCGAGAATGATATTTCAAAATGCTTACCTTGGCCACAGCGCTTGCAAACCTCCTTCTTGATAAGAAAATAGGCTCGTATCAGCTTAGGGAGCTTCCTCCTAGATTGAGAGCTCTGTCCAGTCTCAAATTGTTGCCGAAATGTCCCACTCCAGTTGAATAGAGAACTGGAGCTGCAGCCAGACCTCCGCTGACAATGCTGCTTGTAATGAAGGATTCATTTTTATGGCGCTCCCAGAGGAGCTTGGCATTGGCTTCTTCAAGTCTCTCTTTAGCTCTGAAACGTTCAGAAACACACGCCCAGTTACCTTTGGCAGTAACACTTTCCCAAAGTTACTCTCCAGGTCCTTGACTATTATTTGACTTCTGAGATGAAGAGCCTCCAAAAATAGTACATCATTTGACCTGAGCTTGCTTGGAGGGCCTGTTTCTAAGATGTCACACAAGGTGCAAGAAGCAGCAGGTGCCACCAACCCTTAGGACAGGTCATCAGGAGAGTTGAAAGCCGCCTGTGAAAGCCATGTGTTTACATAGCTTCTTCTGGAGGGTATGTCACCTCTGTAACAAGTGTGGGCTGGCCCCCCTTCCCAAGGAAAGCTCAAAGCTCAGAGCCACTGCTTAAACAGAAGCCAAAAAAGACCACTTCTATTTTTTCTTCACAGAACAGAAAGCTGTTCTCTGAGAGGCCTACCCTTATTCAAACAATGAAGGACATGAAATTAATGTTTTCTTTTGTACAGAGGATTAGATTAGAGAGACTGGCAAAAAAAGCTGCCAGTTAAAACAACATCAAGTTGAAAAGTATCCTGTTAATGCCATGATCAGTTGTGTTCCTGCTGAAACATTAAAGAGAAATGAAGGCCTGCTGAACGGTTACGGTCTTAAGGTACTTTCCCCACAAACATGTCATCATAAGCTTTCAGTGCTGGCCAGGTGCAAAAGAGGAATTAACAAGAAATATGCATCAGGAGAAAGGATTCTCTTACTACCAGTCCAAAAGAAGCACAGACTTACCTTTCCAGTTTCTTTGCTAGGCATCGTCTCGTTTTCACTTCCTCCTGATACAGGTCCTTGTACTTTTCCACTTCTGCCTGTGCACATTCTTTTGGAAAAGTACTCTCTTGTTGAGTATTTTTTATCTTGTCCAATTCACATTCAAGATCTCGAATTCTGTCTTTTAGCTGGTTTCTCAGGGAAGCATGATGACTTGCTCTGATGTGTTCTAGTCTGTCCTGGGAGGCTGCCTGTGCCTGAAGGAGACAGTGCACCTTCAACCACCACAAAACCACAAAGAAAAATGAGAACTCTCCCGACCTGTCAACTGCATGTACCCAACGTCCTGGGTCCAGCATGGCTCAGAGAGGTGGCTGTGCCTCCTCACTGCCATCAGCAACCAAGGCAGAACCCTGGAGCTACCACCAGGGTAAATGATTCTTTTCACTCAGGATGAAGCCCAAAGCAGTACTACTATTCAAAGCGACTAATGGAAGGGCATTGTCTCGGTAGGTCAGGGCATGGAGAACAGGATTCCTCCAAGACCTTAGCAGGATGCCTCACCTCCTCCTGATCTCCCCACCTGCAACTTCAGTCACTTCTTTTCTGACACTCTCCCCTGTACAAGGAGAAAACCAGACCTGTAGGTCTGGCTGTGACAGCTAGAAGGGGCAAAACCTTTTCAAGCACAAACAGTGAGAAGCAGACCAGAGGACAGAGAGAGCCCCAAGCACTGCAAAATGGAAACCTGCCTTGGGCAACCTTTTGATTCAGGGACCTGCCAGCATGCGACACACCATAAGGGCACTCCTGCCCAACCATATGCCATTCACCCACTGCCCTTCGGCAAAGACACAAGTAAAGTGCTGACACACAGAATCGGGCACCTAAAGCAAAACACTAAGAAATGGTGGCCACAACCAAAGTTTACAGAGTGCCTACACACACACACGCCAAGAAGTTACTCACTTGCAAAAACAGATTGACTTCATGTAGTTTTTGTCTTATTTCTTGGTCTGCTCTTTCATCAACCTCTCTTTTATACTGTTCTATTTGGCTGTGATCCACCATGTTAGTCTCCAAGCGATGCTGGAGTTTTGCCACCTCTTCTTTCAGCTGGCATTTGCTCTTCTCCAGTTTTTCACAGTTCCCATGCAGGGTAGATAGTTCTTCTCGCAAATCCCGGTTTTCTACTTCTAGCTGCATGCTTTTTTTAGACTCCATGTCCAGCTGCTGGGAAAGTTCAGCAACCTGTACACGGGAAATACAAACAACTGAGAGGCATCTAAAGGCAGTGAATTCGGTTAAAATCACTAAAGGGGTTGTCCATGGAGACTGTATTTATCATCTGCATACTCAGTATAAGAAACTTAACGTAACTGGGCTCTTCTTTTCCAACAAGATCAGCCTTCACATCATTTGTGATAGGATGGGAACCTGAGGATTCCTTGTGCAGTTCTTCATGCAAAAAATGCTATTAGCTTCTGGACTAAAAATGGGCCACTGCAAAGGAGTAACTGATTCTACAATGATGCCTTTTAAAGCTGAGCATAACTGTGAAATGTGGCTTCTCTAGCAACGAATCTGAGTAATGAGCAGAGAAGTACATAAAGTTTACACGCTACTACTGGACAGCCAGAGCAACCTCAAAAACATCTCTGGCAACAATACCTCTGGGTCCCCACGCCAAGATGGGCCGAAACAGCTAACAGTGAGCAATGAGTTACAGCACTTTTCCTGTGTCACCTCTCCTCATTGTTCCTTGCTCAGCAACAACACTTTTCAGAAAAGGAAAGTCCCAGCAGGGACAGGGCTCAAGGCTTGTTCTTGCTGTGTGAGCAACAGCGGTACCTCTCCCCTCTCTTCCAGAGGAGGAACCCGTCTGTCAGACCAGGGTGATGCTGCCATAGCCTCACATTGTGGCCAGGCCTGAGCTGAGGCCTGCTGCTGTCAGCCCTGATCCTTACCCACAGACATGACGTCCTGGTATGGACAGAGAACTGCCCATCCCTAAGGCCTGGCCTGAGGATCTGCACTCTTGGCTGACCCTGCCTGCTCTCACCAGACCTGTTCTGTTCTTCTTGATTAGTGCCTGGGGGATGGGCCCCAGGCTCATGAGGTTATAGACCCTGCCAGCCTTGCTGCCACTCTTGGCTTGCCCTCCCTCGGCATGACAGTCCGCCCTTCCTGTGCCATTGCAGATTCTGCTTTGTACTTAGGGATTGCATATTTGCCCAGAATGACAACTACATCAGTATCAGTCATAGTCACCTGCTTCTCTAACTGTAGAAAAAGCATTAAGAGAGATCAATCAAATCTAAAATACAGCTAAGGAAAGAAAATCATCAACGTGACAAGAAATACAGGGAAAGCTTCACACAGGTTTGAAGAGAAGTAACGCCACAACCAAACAAACCCCAAATTAAGCAGAGCTCACCTTTGTTCTTAATCTCTCAACTTCACTGACCATTTCAGAATATCTGTTCTTCATTTCTCCCTTCAAATTAAGCTGTGACTCCATTTCTCTCTCCTCATACGCTTGTATTTTCTTTGTAGCTCTACTGAGAAGTCTCTTCAACCTAAGCAGCAAATCAGTTCAGAAAACAATGAAACACAGGAATAAGCAACCTTTTCCATATTTTCTCAAGTAAGGAGTGCAGACATAGCTTTCTTCATCTTTAACATACTTAACAGTACCAGGAATTGCTGAGAAAAAGCCTGCTCTTCCTGTGCCACAAATCATCGGGCACATCCAAATTTCAGCTGAAAAGATGAATTGAAGACTCCTTTCCCCACCCCTGGAGAACTGCAGAGCAACCTGGATTGGCAATTCCTCTTGCAGCTATAAGTAAGTATAGGCTCACGCAGAGACATACCCTGCAGGAGCTAACATGAGACTTCAGTTTGCTCGGGGAGTATGTATACCTATTCTTACATTACAGTTCAGTAAAACTGGACTCCTATTCAGGGATATCTCTCCACCATATCAAAAAGCCATACCTCTTTAAGTTTTTCTGCAGTTCTAAGTTTCTTCTCATTTCTTGGTCCAGACGGAGTTCAACTGGGCGTTTTAACTCCATCAGTTGCTTCACTTTCTTTCTTTCACTCTCACACTTTCAAAACAGAAAAGACCCATGACACACACAGAGAGTAAGAACAACAGCTACGTGCAATATGTGTCTTCAGCATTCTCCACAAGAGAAGCGGCAGTCCATCTCCATCTGTTAGCCAAGTTTCACATTAGGTTTCACAGAAAACTGGTCAATACTGAAGAACAAAAATAGATGCTTCCACTGAAACAGGTGGAAAAGACACTGGACTACTTTCAAGAGTTCTCAACTCATAGCAAGGATTATGTATGTATGCTTATTATGGGAGAATACCAATCAGTCTCAAGCTTTTACTATTCATCAGCAGGCAGAGGAATTTGATCTTTGGGAATTTTTTCAATATACTATTCCCTTCAGTACTTCAACCCTACCCAGAAAACAAGGAATCTAAGAAAGAAGTGGGGAACTACAGTGCTTGATGTGCTCAACTGATGCAAACAATACTAGGAACTCTTTCAAAGAGAGTCACTCCAGAACATACACAAGATATCCAGATAGCTTTCATTTGCTTCCTGGATCATCCAGATCACAACATATCCGGAGCCTGAATGGCAGGGGTAATAAAAAAATGCTCTTTATGTAAGAACTTGACCAAAAAGTTAATGTGGTTCTTTCGGGTACTGGCTTAGGTCCCTGGAGAATTTTCTGGATTTACCTGTTCAAAGAGGTCTGCCTTTTCCCTGTCAAGTTGAGCAACACGTTCTTCGAGGTTGGATCTTGACCTAAACTGCTCTTCCCACATGCTCTGCAATTCCTTTGACGTCAGAGCCAGCACATTCTGCTTTTGCACCTGTAAAAGCAACAGTGGCAGAAAAGCAACTAAGGTGACTGTAAAGAAAACACTACAACAGAAAGCTGTAACTTAAATGCAAACCCTCTCCTCTCCCCATCCAATGTCTATGGTTAATGTTAATGTGGAATGTAAAACACAGCCTGGGAAACATAACCAAGAAGAAAAATTGAAGATGGTAAAAAGACTGAATGCACTAAGGGTGGTGAGATGAGGTTGAACTTTGGGGAATAACAAACACACACACAAAATCACCCCGTAGCTTTCTTCCAAAGGGTCTCCAGAGTTCATGACATACTTTCTAATGTATGCATTTCTAGTGCCCACCACAGAATATACCCTACCCTCATGGCTTCTGTAACAGCTGTACATCTCTTGAGAGCAAGAAAATGTTTTGAAATTGACTATGGTTTTTATGGTTCTATCTAAAGAGACAAAGATTTGCCTAACAGATGCATTTGAGTTGAACAGAACTTGCAGATTCAGTTCAAGTATAAAGACTGGAAGTTGACTAGATACTTTTAGTGCCATTTTTTAAGGAAAAAAAAAATTGCAAAATCAAAAAAAGGAAAAATCAAGAGATGTTTACTGGCTTTTTACAAAAAGTGACAAAACACCTAGCACAGAGTCTCAGATTAAAAAAAAAAAAGTTTTTAGGGTGTATGACTTTCTCAAGTCCTCACAGAGGAGGTAAAACACTTGGTCTCACAAAAAAACCTGACATGGCCTCAAGGCAAGCTCTGACAAAAATCCAAAGATAATATGGATCTGTCAAGTCCAGTCTCCTCTCTCAGCTTTCAACCACTGATCTCCATGCTATCCACAGCATCCACTCTCTCAGTCATCTGCTGTGGCTTAACCCTGGCAGGCAGCTAAGCATTACACAGCCACTTGCTCACTCCCTGCAGGTGGGATGGGGAATACAATTCATCAGATAAATCACACTGATGAATACAATTATCTTGCACACCACAACACATACAAAACACAGAAGTAGGAAAATTAGGAAATTTACTGCCTTTTCCCTTGAGGGTGCCTTGCCCTAAAACCAGATGGGTATTTAACAGCTGTGTGCTTACACAGCCCACATGATCTTTTCATCAATTACCTATACACAAAAAATTCAAGGACTAAAACAGTCATCAACAGAAGCCTGTCTGTACCTGCTTGTGGTGGTCCTCTGCAGCTGCCTGTGCTGTCTGTAAGCTCATTATCATGTCTTCCAGGCGGTTATGAACCTATACAAGCATTACAGGAAGCAAGAAGGCATATTATGACTTTCTAGATTGAAGTTACACCTCACTGACAAAAGTAAGTATTGCACAAAACCTCTTCACCCCTTTATTTGTACACTATTTACACCCAGCAACAATGATCAAAATGGCCCTAAGTTTGATGCCACTGTAAAATTGTTAGCAATCATCACCTCTGCCATTTGGTGCGGAGAGAGAGAGAGAGAGAGAGAGAGGGAGAGAGGGAGAGAGGGAGAGAGAGGGAGAGAGAGAGAGAGAGAAAAGACCACGTGGGATGTAAAGAATGCTCAGTGAAAACAGGCAGAAGTAGCTTTTCTCATCCCCAGTACACCTGAAAATCATGCCCTATTAATCAAAGTGGAAAGATTTGTGACTGCCTTCCCACTTCTCTTGATAGTATCAGTACATCACAAAATTCAACTAGTACTTGTAGTGTTTTTCAAAATACCTTCAGCTATAATTGACAACTACAGTTGTAACAAGAACCCTAGTTCACTGGCTACAATACAAAAAACAACAACAAAAAATCTCTCTTAATTCAGGTCACATCTTGTCTCAGCCAAAATTAACCACCGTGTAGAAGCAGTGGCACATTCCAAGGCTCACACCGAGTTCTGCAGATACTACAAGCCGTCCTCTTCACTGTTTCATGAGAACAGCAAGTAGCCAAAGGCAAAGCAATTCTGCACTGCAAAATCTCTGGGACGTGTAATTTTTGTTCCTGTCTGATGATGTCAGCCAGGTCTCTAGCATAAAGGGCTTGGCATCAATATACCCTGTGGAATTTCCACCAGTTAACTTGCTGAATACCTTAAATGAAACACATCAGAGACCCCAAAGCAGCATCTGATATTATGAAGGGTCTAAAGCAGAAAATAGCTACATCAGTGTACTGCTATCAAATCCTGACCTTTTAGAGTGTTATGTTTGACTTGCTATAGCATGGGAAAATTTTCAAAACCGGATGGCTAGGAAGTAGAGCAGCCTCTATTCAGCAGAATGCAAGAACGGACCTCCCCTTGGCTCTCCGGGAAAACCTCACCATAAAATTTCCCCAACAGAAATAGGTAACTAGGCTCACGAGTCACTAAAGGGTCAATTCATGAGCAGCTTACTGAGGCACAGGCTGGCAAGTCTCTCTGCAGGATTTCAATCCGGTTGCTTTGTTGCTGGACAGTGGCTTCCAAACTGATGGCTTTAATTTCAAGGCTTAAAGAGAAATAGAGGTCTTATTGAAGAAAATTCTCCAAGGAGAGGACCAGTTCCAGATGAACAGTGTGAAATAACAGAATCAAAAGCAAGGGCGTCCTTCAAAATTAGAATACGTGTCCTGTGCTTTCCTCCCAATTCCTGCAAGCAACAGACACCTCATCCCACTGCGTTGTTCCCTTACCGTTGCACGTGTTCTTGCAGTTGTTTCACAGCAGTCTGGTTCTCAAAATATGCTCCCAGCTGGTCCTGCAGTTCCTGGGCAGCAGCTAGCTCTTCCCTTTCCCTCTCATCCATGGCAGTCTTCAAGTCACGAACACAACGCTCAGAATTGAGATATTTTTCTTCCATCTGCCGCAACTGTAAAGTCACAGAAAGAATCCGCAGTGGTCAGGTGAGCTTTTATACAGGGCGGTCAGCTGCTGCCCAAGGATTCACGTGCTGCAGATACCTGCCCACACCCTCTGCCCAAAGAACTGTAACCATCTCAAATACCTTCAAAGCTTCTACTAGCAAATGAACACAAGCTGTGTTATTCCAAATCATCTACGGCGGCCTCTCCTACCCCTCCACAGATTTCCTAGGGCACAGTTGCAAGCACTGACAATGCTGCTCCAACCCTTTTGGGGACCTGTGATGATGCTCTTTGTATTCACTTTATTTGCTACTGCAGGAAAGCATGAACTGCAATGCTTTTATTCCTAAAGAAGGAAGGAGTCTCGGAAATGTCAGAGCAAAACCGCTGTGGCAGACTTGTTCTGGAGCACAGCGTGGTGCCAGAGGGAGTTTTCCGAAGTGACACAGAGAGACCTCAAATGCAGCACCGAGAGAGGTGCCCGGCTCCCAGTGAGCGGGAAGCAGTGGATCCCTGAGGAGAGGCAGCTCTGCCTCAGCGTGGTGGGGCCAGGAGGGATGACAGCGGCTGTATCCTGGCGAGCACCGTTTCAGAAAAGGCTCCCAGGTGATCTGTGCCATCAGACCTGCTCTGGAGTTGGGAATTGCTCCAGGGTGCCTGGGGAGCGTTCTTGAACCAGGAAGACCTCGAATGTAGCATAGAGAGAGGGAATCCCACGCCCCTGACTGACGAGTGGGGAAACCCTGAAGAGAGGCAGCTCTACTTTAGCATGGTGGGGCACGAAGGCAGGAGAGACTGAGGAAGATCAAAGCCCAATGTAACCACCACTTCCTTAGATCTCTCTCCTTCTGGCTCCCAGGACACTCTTCTGTCATTTTTCATGACAGACAAGAAAGCATCAAGCACCCCATGATTTATTCCTGTAGGGACAGGCTTTCCATACCTCCACTTCAAGCTTCTCCAACTCTTCCCGCAAGTGCAGATTGTCTTCCTCCACATCAGCCTCGTGGCTTGCGGTAAACGCCTGAGCAATCCTAAAACATCCGAAATTTGATAAGAAACATGTCCAATTTGGCATATTTTTTTCCCCTGCTTGCTCCCAAATCAACTCTTTCCCCCTTTCCTACAAGCACAGTGAAAGGAAAGCCAAGTACATGAAAGCTGGGAGAATTCAGCTTAGAAGTGACCTCAGGATGTCTCCAGTCTCACCGCCTCCCCAGTGCAGCCTTGACTACAAGGTAAAGCCATGCTGTTTAGGGCTCCTTCTACTACTCTTTAAAATCCCCCTGGATCTAGCTGCACAAACTCCCAGGGCAAGCTGTTCAATTGCCTGACGCATCAAGACGTTTTTTCTTTCTTTGTGGTTGGAACCCATCATGTCCCCTTAGATAAGCTGCTTCTCTTTCTCCCAATGCTCCCGTTCATACCACCTAATGTTCCTTTGCTTAAAACCCCTGTGCTCTCCTGCAGAGCAACCTTGCTGCTGAGCTAACAGCAAGTTTCCCAGTGAGTCTAGGTCTGTGTGGGGAGAGCACACCACAGCCAACACTCTGTGGCAGTCCTCAGTGGTACAACAGTACCGAAGGTCTGAGAGCATCCAAGAGCAGACCTACATTTACCAGTCACATGGGGATCTCCTTCCATGTGGCTCTTCCTTCTTTTTCTGAGCTCATTCCCATGCCTCTCCTCAGTCACACTTGCTGATAACTGAGGAGGCCTGTGTGCTGTTTATAGACAAACCCCTCACCTTTCACATTGCCTTGCAGTATGCCTGCCAGCTGCTTTTTTTGGAAGACACTCCAGCATCCCTTCATGCTGTTTGGAGACTGCAAGATTTAGGGGGTTATGTCTCCCCTGAAAGGAGAGAGAATCTCCATTAGAAAAACAGAGACAAGTTTGGCAGCTATTCGAAAGAGCAGCTTTACCCATACACCAAGATTACCTTGTTCTGAGCATCACTACTGGCATCGCGCTCAAGTAACAGCCCTGCTACATGAGTATTGCCAGACAGGACAGCCAGGTGAAGGGCAGCGTTGCTGTTAGCATCTGCCAGATTTGGGTGGGCACCACGTTCGAGCAGAACAGCCACACGTTCTTCTTGCTGGTGCTGAACTGCCTAGGGACAACGTAGAAGGAAAGGGGGAAGACTTTCAACATTTTTCTCTCACTCTTGTCACAACTTGCTCATCTCCTGAATGCTGGGATTGAAGGACATCTACAAAGATTAGCAGAGGCCTAAGCCATGCGGATAACAACATGCATGTTTCTATGGCCCTTCTGTATAAGGAATCCTGCCAGACACCTTGTGGAGAGTGTGTTTGATAACTGGCTAGCTGCAAAAGGTCACGCAGACATGAGAGAGTTTTGCTGAGCACACAGGAACTCTCATGAAAACCAGCAAGGCAGTAAGCTTCTATGTCCTTGAGCACAGCTGCTATACGATAACAAGACATTGTAGCTGAAAGATAAGAGGGAGAAGCCTGGTTAAACTAAAACTTACTTAAACAATGTAACCACAAAGGAATGTAGAAAGAGGCGTAGCTGACTTTTAGTCTGAGCACCAATCCTGAGCTTAACTTTTGCAATATGTATGAGTTGATTATAGAAGATATAAATGTGTGTATGCTACCTGAAATAAACGAGATTTGCTGACCATGATAGCATGAGGCTCTTCTCCTGCGGCTCCGGTTAACCCAACATTTGGCGCCCGAACGGGCTTCTCCCCTACCCTCTCTAGAGCTGCATTGGGGTCGGGTCCTTTGGACGGCGGATTTACGCCCGGGGTGGTCACATCGGTGCGCCCTGCCGCTACGCGCTGCCGACGCCTGGAGGTTTGCAACGGTACCAGTGAGTATGGAAAGGCAAGCAGCGTATGATCTCTTTACCGCTTTTCTTAGAAAGCGGGGATTTAAGGGGCTTGACTTAGATAAGGAGCTCCCCCCTCTTTTGAGCCATGCTACATCTTATGGCTCTTTTGCTAACCCCCATACTGTTCATGAATTAGCCGAATGGCGCAGGTATGGGGATAAGCTTTGGGAATTAGTGTTAGATGATGATAAGCCAGCGAAAAAGATGAGCAAGTTGTGGAGAACTGTGCATAATGAATTGCTTATATGTCAGGCGGAGAAGAAAGCTGTCGATAATGCTCGTGAAATGCACACTAGGAATAGGGCTTATGAGGATGACCCTTCCGCTCCAAACCCTCCGGTCTTTGCAACCGTTGACCTCCCGTCATCTGACTCTGTAGAGCCGGCCAGTACACCCACCGTTCAGCCCTCGCCACAGCCCTCTGCTCCACTAATGCCTTCACCCCCCACCCCCATGAATGCAGAGGCTAGGAATGCCCCTCCCTGTCCTGTTGCCACGGAGCCGTTCCCCGGAGCCTTATCGGACCTCGCGGAGGCTATGGCACGAGAAAGACGGGAGGTATGGGCGGCACTGGCAAATCAGGGCTGGCGGGAGGGAGATACGGATCTGGCCGCGGCAGCTCAGGAGCAGATGTCGTCCCCCCTCGCCCTCCCAGTTATCTTTCACAATAACCCGCAGGGAGGGCAACGGGCGGAGGTTACTAATTTAGACTGGAAACTTTTGTCACAACTACGATCTACCGTAGCGAGCTATGGGGTCACAAGCGAACCCGCTAAACAAATGTTAGAATTCCTTTTTAATACGAATCTCCTGTTGCCCGCAGATGTTAGAGGTCTTTCTCGTTTAATTTATACCCCACATCAAAGGTTACTGTTTGAAGCCCGATGGAGGGAAGAGGCGGCTGCAAGTGCCGCACTCCCTCGTCCCCAAGGAGACCCCTTACTCGGCATTACCGTTGACGAGCTTATGGGTCAAGGACCGCTTCATAGAGTAGAGGCTCAAGCTACCCTAGGTCCTGATAAATTGAGAGAGGCCATGGCGGTAGCTAAAAGAGCTATGGAGAAAATTAGAGATCCAGGAGGTGTTCCTCTTTATATGGGGATAAAACAGGGGAGAGAGGAGCCTCTTGGCCCCTTTGTGGACAAAATCATTGATGCTTTAAGTAAAGCAGGCATTGCTGAGCACATGCAAGATGCCCTAGTTAAACAATGTATCTTGCAGAATGGGAATGCTAATACTCGTTCCCTCATAGCTTCAGCCCCTGGGAATTGGAATGTCCAAGATTTGTTAGATAAAGCGGCAGCCATGCCTTCCGGCACTCAGGTATTTGTGGTAGAAGCGCTGCAAAAGATAGGTGAGGGGTTACAACAGCAGGCTCAGGCTTTTAGAGAACAAGCAGTATCAGCTCAGACTCAGGTTTTAGCTGCCCTCGCACCCCTCCAAGCGGCGACAGCGCGTCAAAGCCCCAATACCGGTGGGAGGATGAAGTGTTTCCGCTGCGGAAAGCCGGGACACATCCGCCGCGAATGTAGTGCCACGGGCGTATGGTGCGGCAAGTGCCGATCCAATACCCACAACAGCATCGCTTGCCGATCTGGATCGGGAAACTCCAAGACCAGCGCGAAACTGGGCCGCGCCGGGACACAAATAGTTTCAGCCACACCATCGATGGGCAACTCTTGCCAGCAACCTCCGGCAGCCTCGGATTGGACCTGGCAGCAGCAGTAAATGTTACCCTATATAACAGCAGTCCACATGTGATTTCTACCGGAATTTTTGGACCTATTCTCATTAATGGACAACCCACAGGAGGACTCATTTTAGGTCGATCGTCTGGGTCTGTTTTGGGCCTACTGGTAGAACCTGGAGTTATCGACGCTGATGCTGAAGGAGAGATTTTTGTTATAGCTCATACACCTTTCCCGCCGGTGAACATTCCAAAAGGCCAACGGATCGCCCAGTTCATACCTCTACCGCAATTAACTATGAGCATACCACCACGATCTGATGAGCCGCGCGGAACAAAATGCCTTGGCTCCTCAGGAGGTATCACTCTTCCTGTCATAGACTTATCTACAAGGCCCAAAAGGACCATCCAGGCTCCACCGTCCACTTTGCATGAAGCACAAAAACTATTGGGAGACCTCCAATGGCTTAAGCCTGTAGTTGGCATTCCTAACACCCTTCTAGAAGCGTTGCGCCCCCTCTTAAAAGGCACGGACCCCTGTGCTCCGGTTGTACTTTCTGCAGATCAAATCAGTGCCCTTCAAAGTATTTTGTGGTGTGTTGCCAATGGCTTTGTCACCAGATACGATCCATCCCTTTCTGTTTCACTGACTATTTGGAATAACAAAGATCACCTTCTAGGAGCCATTACGCAGAAAAAGAAAACGGGGGAGAGACCAGGAAATATGGAGGACTTGGGGGTCCTGGAATGGATTAGCCCTCCCTTACAGCAAAGAAAAACAATTACACAAAAAATTGAAAAACTTGCCTTGCTAATTATGAAAGGCCGATTACGCACAATAGAGCTAAGTGGCAAGGAACCTAGTGTGATACATCTACCTATAGAAAAAGCGTCCCTGGACTGGTTTCTGCTCAACTCCGCAGAATTGGCAGAGGCATTACTACAAGCACCGAGTTTTGTTACAACAGGCCCTCTTAAACCGAAATTATTGCACTGGCTAGGAGAATGGCAATTAATTACTAAACCTTTGAGAGAAGACCAACCTATTCCACACGCAATTACAGTTTTTACTGATGCAGGAAAGCGCTCCCGCCGAGCAGCAGCTACTTGGAACAAGGCAGGCCAGTGGCATCATCATGTGATTCCAGCAAGCCCACAGGACAATCTCCAGACGTTAGAACTATTGGCAGTTATATGGGCTTTTCAGACCTTCCAAGAACCTGTTAATGTAGTTTCTGACTCACTTTATGTAGTGGGAGTTGTCTCCAGAATTGAAGACGCAAGTCTCAAAGAAGTTAACAACCCCCGACTGAGTGAACTTTTCATGCAACTTCAGCGCACATTACAGGCTGGTTAAAACATTTAATACAAGTAGTGCTTGTGATTTTGCTTGTAATTGTTGTTTTGCTTTTAGTTTTGCCTTGTGTGTGGCAATGTTTGCAGCGTATGGTATTGTCAATGTTTGATAATTTTAAGATGACAATGATAGCAGTAAAAGAAAACGGGGGAAGTGTGGAGAGTGTGTTTGATAACTGGCTAGCTGCAAAAGGTCACGCAGACATGAGAGAGTTTTGCTGAGCACACAGGAACTCTCATGAAAACCAGCAAGGCAGTAAGCTTCTATGTCCTTGAGCACAGCTGCTATACGATAACAAGACATTGTAGCTGAAAGATAAGAGGGAGAAGCCTGGTTAAACTAAAACTTACTTAAACAATGTAACCACAAAGGAATGTAGAAAGAGGCGTAGCTGACTTTTAGTCTGAGCACCAATCCTGAGCTTAACTTTTGCAATATGTATGAGTTGATTATAGAAGATATAAATGTGTGTATGCTACCTGAAATAAACGAGATTTGCTGACCATGATAGCATGAGGCTCTTCTCCTGCGGCTCCGGTTAACCCAACAACACCTCTCCTGTAACGCGCTGTCAATAAGCTCCACTTACAAGATCTGAACACAGTCCGCTTACCTTCACCAGCGGAGCTCTTTCTAAGTCCTCAGCCAAGTTGAGTTGGCAGCTCTTTCCTGCTAGATGTCCACCGACGTCTGCACGGCCGTTCGCAGAACTGAGATGCAGAGGTGTCCTAAAAATTAAACAGATGCTCTCAACAGACCAGCAGACAAAAGATGAAAACAATCTGTCTTTACACAGCCCTGGGGACCCTGCCCGGACTCTGTTCCTCTCCCTTGCTGCTGCTGCTGCTGCTGCAGTCCTGCACCGGTCAGCCACAGGGCAGGAAGAGAATGGGTGAGGTCTGAGCAGCTACGAAACAGTCCTGCAGAGAGACCACGGCAGAACGGCAGGCTGCCAGCACACACTTCCAACAGTGCTTAAGCCAACCAGGCAGCTCCAAGCAATGATCTAAAGTCCACTTCTAAAGACAGGACAAATCTTGGTTTTCAAGCCATTAGCTTGAACACGATCTCACACACGGCCTTAAGGGCGGGTGCTTCCACATGGGATGCAAAGCCTCTGGGGGGGTGGGGGGGGGGGGGGTGGGGGAGGAGTGTTGGTCACACCATGCTGAGGCTCTTGGTCTGCCTTTTTCTTAAGAGAAAAAGTCTGCTGAGGACTAGTGGAGTGCGGCTCAGAAAATGCCGCAGCAGCGCCTGCCAGAAGGCGCTGTCATGGTGTCCCATCAGTGGCCCACAGAACTGACCTCCTCTCTCGGTCTTGTGGGTCGCCGCGGGCATCCGCGCGGTGCACTGCGACCGGGACCTCGTCACGGAGCTCGGAGGTACCGGCGGCGGCGGCGGCGGCGGCGGCGGCGGCGGCACAAGCCTGCCCGGACGGGCTACTGGACGGCGACTGGTGTCGCCTGCTGCTGAAGAGCCGCCTGACTCTCTTGTGCAGGGCGTGCAACCACATGGCCCTGCCGGGGGCGGTCAGCAGCAGGAAGCACCCGGCGGGCTGCTGGGCCCTGGGTGTGGATGGGGATGAGGGACGGGACGAGGATGAGGGACAGGGCGAGGACGAGGGACAGGGAAACGAAGAGGACCAGAACACGCGGTCGGCACAAGGCACACAAGGTCGCCCCGCGCAGTGGCGGCGGCCTGGATCCTCCGAGACGGCGGCAGGTTCGCGCAGTGCTCCCAGCGGCCAACGTGCTGCTGCTCCCGGAGCGGGTTGGGCAGCTCTGAGCGCCGGCTCCGGGCAGCAACGGAGCCGCGAACACCAACGTGCCTGCGACGTCACAACGGCCGGTGGCACGCCCGGGGGTTTACCGGGGGCGTCACCGAGGCCCCCGCCGGCGGAGGAGGCGCCGGGCGGGTGACGGCGGGGACGGCGGGGCCGCCAGGGCGGTGTCGGCGGGCGCCCGGGAAGGAGGCGGCCCGCGGCCTGTGAGGCGGCCGGAGGCGCTGCCCCGCCTCGGGCCGCCCCGGGACACGGGCGGGGCTGCGCCGGCCGGGCCGCAGGCTGCGACGAGCGCTCGAGCAACTCTCGGCTCACCCGTTCTGTGTTCGTCCCTCAGCACATGGCCAGGGTGCCGCTGGGCACACGTCCCCGAAATAAAGCTCAGGCTGGGCTCGGATCCTAGTCCGGGCGGCCGGCGGCCGCTGGAGTTCTCAAGAGATGATCGCTCTATGGCCGCAGTGCCGGAGATCCAGGACAATTCCCCAGCTCCTCTGTCATGTCCCTTCTTGAAGAGCAGACAGACCCCCGACCCCCTACGCCATGGTAACTGCTGGCACTTGCTGCTATGCCAGCTGCCTATGCTGATTTTCTGTTCTGCCGCTCCACCAGCCAAGCGACAGCACGCAGCCCGCTACAAACATGCTTGAAAACGCGTCCCTCCTTGTCCTGAAACATTAATTTTGAAGAATTAAAGATTTTAGTTTAACCAGATATGGCTGAAGTAAGACAGATAGACTTCCCTTTTGATAAGCAGAAGCCGGATTTAAGGAACTGATAAATCATGAGGCCTGTCAACTTATGTTTGTGTATTCTGACAAATCAATAGGCTTCAAGAAGGACAATGAATTCATAAATCAAATACTCCCAGGAAAACAGGATTCAGTTGTCACCCAACACTAAAAGGTTAAAAAGTCAAAGCGAAGAAGACTCACTTACTTCATCATTTTGAGACCCCGCCCCATAAAAAAGACCACCGACCCATTGCAAAGAACAAACCACGCATGCTTAATAGCTTTTGGCTAATGACCATACGAAGCGGGGAATGGGATGTACTAAAGTCATGAATATACATTTGTGTTTTGGGTATTCAATACTTCTGTACATAAAAAGGCCCTGTGATCTTCTGTAGGTGCGCGTGTGTTTGGGAGCTATCCCGCACGCTGCCCGGCGTCGTAATTAAACATACACTTTCTAACTTTAAACTGTTAGAGAGTCTTTTGTCCGTCAGAGTTGGATATTGGCATTAGGGCGATATTCATATTTTTTTAATAATTCAGTCCCAATAACAACAGAAAGTGAAGGCCCAGAGGTTCTGCACTTGCTTTCTGGGAGGCTTCAGTTTACTCTTTCTTGAGTCATTGCGTTTTGCAAGGTGTTGCAAAGTGTTTTTGCTGTTGTTGAGCAGTGCTGTTGTGCAGCGGTGCAAGAGATTTTGTGTTACACGTTCAATGTATTACAGTTGTTTTAAGTACTTTGGTGTATCTATGCTTCAGTTCACTGCATCCCAGTTAAGTGCAGTTTCTATTTTTAGACTCCCTCATGTTACAGCCTCCCCCTCTGCCTCTCCCTGTTTTCCCCAGTTACAGCCCCTGATTGGCAACCCTTTCCCGCCTTACTTGTCTGTGTCATTCCTCAGGGGGATCCCCCCTTCCTGCCAGTCTCTCAGGGCCTGTCCCCCAGGTCTGGAAGCTTCCAAGGGAGCTTCCTAGTGACTGACTGGTTGGAGGGTTCTCCCCTTCCTCTCCTCTCTTTTGTTACTGGTCATTGTCATTGTCTGTTATGTTAATGAATCCCCTCCTCTCTTTTCCCACTGGATGTGTGTGTACCCACCCCAAGAGCCCTCCCCTTGGTTAAAACCCCCTGTCGTCTGAGGCTAAAGGCGAGGATCCCCCTCAAAAAAGCTTGACTCCCAGTTAAACCTCCGAGAGTCCCGTCTCTCATTCCCTGCACCGTAGCAAAGCGGCAGGACGAGGCTGGCCAAAAAGATCCCACCAAGATCCTGTGGGGGCGTGTCAGGGGCTAGCCTGGCGTAAGAAGACACGCACCACCGCACCGTTGGGTTCCAAGGGTGTAGTCCTGGGCCACCTGCTCTGGGATAGCCACAAAATGTCAGGTCCTGAGAGCATGGTCTTGGACTGCCTACTCAGGTAGGCTATATTTGGGATACCTCTGCTCTAAATTAGGCACAACAATGCCAAACAATCAAGTAGAAGTTTTATTTATGGCAGCAATGATGGCAGTTTCTTTCTTTCTAATCTTACTCATTCTGAAAAGTGCTGAATGTTCAGAATCCAAGTGCGTTAAGGCTGTACATTCTTCTTCTTCAATGGAGAGTCTATCAGTGATTCCAGTAGTGGTAGTGAAATAATTGGATCTAAAATGCTTTGTAGGGTTAGACCTATGGTGGGGGTTGGTGCATCCATGCAGTGAGCTTAACATCCTGACTCTACAGCACCCATATCAGCCCTGCCCAGAGGTGTGCTTGAGTACAGAGAATGTGTGAGAAACCTTCTGGACAGGTATGGGAGCCTTCATCCTTTCAGCAGCAAACAACTATACAAATGAGGGAGAAGGCAGGAGGTTAATGATGACATTATTCACTTTGGTGTCTGATGAAAAGTTTTGTTGTGTTTACACTTTGTGCCGGCTGTGTTTCAGATGTAGATAAATCTGAGTCTGGAATAGGCTTAGACATGGTTTTCAACAGACAGTGACGGAAAGAACCGTGATAATTCCCGGAGAAGTCCCCTGAAAGCTTCAGTTGGTAAACAGTTTTTGTGTGACCCTCATATACTGATTATTAGCTTTTTTTCAAGTTCAAGCTAGTTTGAATCTCTTGAAAGGCTGAGTGTAGTCATGCAATCCCTACACCTCTAGCAGGTGTTTCCAAATAGAGAAAGAGTTTCATTTTACCTTTTGACATGTAAAGAAGTTAGCTGGAAAGTTCTGTGGATTTCTCTTTGCAATTGGCTCGGAGCCAGCCCAGAAGTGTAGATTGGGCCCTGGAAATGTTACACAAAGACTGTTGTTTTTCTCACTGGGCCAAGGGCCAAAAGCCCACCTAAGCTATTAGGTATTAAAGAGAGAGAACAAAGGAACTCCAGGAACTCCATTTTTCAAGGCACCCACGATCAGCCTCTCGCTGGTTAATATAGCCACGTTTCTGCCAGGCTGGGCCCTCAGGAGTGTGGGTGAAACCCACAACTGAGACTTTCTGAAATAATTATGCTTAGCCGATGTTTAAAATCAAACCGGCATCAGACAAAAGAAATCGGTGCTAAATCAAAACACAAATGCAAATGATTTGCTTAGCTTGCACAGTCTTTGATCAAACTGCTGAGCAGCCAGATTTCATTGGCTTACACGGCATCACAGAGTTTACTGGCACTTCTCACTTCATTTACATTTATTTAGAGTTTACAGTACTGTTGCTCCTTAGCAGAGCTCTCGTTCTAGGTTATGTGAAGAACTTGTGCAACGTACTGTTTAATTAAATTTGTTGGCTTCCAAAGGGCATTTGGGATTTACAATCCATGCATCTGCTCATCTATGTAACTTGGAAGAGGATCACCTGGCGAGAAGGTGGAACATTGTTTAATGCACTTTTGGCCAAGTGTACTTTGGTGTATGTGTGGAGAGTGAGGTGTCAAAGTTCTAATGCCTGCCTTCAAGCATTTGAGGAGATGAGGACTGGTTAGGTGGACTTCCATAGATGTCTACTTCCCAGCAAGACCTAGGAATGGTGTTTCTTCTCGATTCCCAGGTCTGGAACATGTCTCTAAGCACAAAAGTAATACTGGGAACATTCCAAACACGTTAAGTGAAAGGATGCGAAAGAACAAAGGGAGCACTTTTGCTGAAACACAGAACATGAGTGACACAACATAATGAAGCTACTGTCATACGAAACATGTCTGACAGTTTTGTCAAGCTCAAGATTCCAGATCAGTCAATCTGCTGGTCAGAAAAAACGGATGTGGTTCATACTGTGAGTGCAAAAGAAGCCAGCTGGGCAGAAAAACCCCAACCGATGAGTGCACTGTGCTTGACATCCATTTAATAGAATGAGAGTTTATATTCAGACCGCAATGAAAAAGTTTTCAGATCTGAGGCGGGGAGAAGGGAACCCACAGATGCTCTATAAAAAGAAAAAATGTCCAGAGTCTTTCCACAGAAATTAATTTAATGATATAATTTTTAGTTAAAACATCCCGGTACTCCTCTCTTATTCTTCAAAGAGGATCCTGGTCCAAATGAAACTTTTTTGAAAATCCAGCACATCCAGTTTCAAGTTCAGCAGTGGCTGCGGGAAAAGGACACAAGATTCCTTATGTTACTTTTAAAGCAGACAGGAAGAGTTAATGAATGCACTGAAATAACATTTTACGTGACACAACAGTCTGCAATCCTGAACGAGACTTTAAATTTTCCAAGGACACTTAACGTGGGAAGAGCTGGGCACAAAGGAAGAACATTTTGTGCACATTTGCTTATGTGCATACACATAGAACAATACAACAGCATTTCTAAAGCTGGTGACAGACATTCTGGAGGCTACCTATGACTCCAGTGGCCCTTAAGAGGGCAGGTGGATTTCCTCTTTGGACACCTGGCCTCAAATTGCAGAGCGTGTTTTATGCTCCATGTTGCAAGCATTGAACTCATGTTTGCCTAAACACCACTGAAGGATCTCTTCCTAAAGAAATGTTGTCTTTTATTCCTTGTGGCGGTGCGTGTCTTCTTACGCCTGGCCAGCCCCGACACGCCCCCACAGGATCTTGGTGGGATCCTTGCAGCCGACTCGCCCTGCCGCTTTGCCGTGGTGGAGGAATGGAAGGCGGGACTCTCGGAGGCAAACTGAAGCTTAGGCTTTATTGGAGGGAGGGGACCCTCGTCCTAAGACCAGAGCCTCGGAGAGACCCTGAGCCTTAGGAGGCAGGGGGTTTTATACAGAAGGCGGAGACTCGGGGTGGCTACTCATACATCCAATGGGGTAAGAGAGGAGGGGATTCATTAACATCATAGACAGTAACACTAACCCATACCTGAAGGGAGGGAGGGGAGAGCCCTTCAACCAGCCAGTCACTGGGAAGCTCCCTTCGAAGCTTCCAGACCTGGGGGACAGGCCCTGAGTGACTGGCAGGGAGGGAGGATCTCCCCAAGGGATGACAGACAGTCAGCAAAGGCGGGAAGAATTAACCAATCAAGGACTGTAACTGGGGAGACAGGAAGAGGCAGAGGGAGGCAGAGGGGGGAGGCTACAACATGAGGGAGTCTAAAAATAGGAACAGCACTGAACTGGCGTACTGTGAACCAAGGTACAGAAAATCAAGGTACATAAAACAACTGTAATACATCGAACTTATTAGAAAACCTTTAACACCACCACAATTCCTGGTCGTGTTCTCCTTACTTATTCAATACAAGACTGCAACACCTAGGCTACAAAGACAAGCCATGAATCACAGCAAGAAAAATCAAGACCTAACAGCAGAGAAGGTGTACGGTATGGCTTAGTACTGAACGCAATCCACGTGCAGGGAAGGAAGGGATGGCTGAAGTCTATAAAGATCAATAAAAATCTGGGGGCTTCTTTGATCTTTTTGCTGGAGATTAATTCTAGTGAAGGGCAACTTCATCTTAAACCGAGTGTGTCTGTTTTCTTTTTGCTTGTTTTTTTTCTAGGCAAGCGCATAACATTCTATGTAATATTTTGGGAAGCAGGAATTTTTCACATTCAAGCCTGAACTAGAGAGCTAGCAGAAAAAAATCTCTGTGCTTAGCAGAGGAAGTTGAAAACAAGGGCTTGAAAGCTGTTGAGACATAGAAAGGGTCACCTTTTATCTTACCACTCCTAATGCAATGACACATTACCTTCTGTCAACTCCATAGTGATTTTTTCAACCAGTTTCTGCTGTACCTAGAATGATACATTGGATAGACAGTTAAGACATAATATGACCCAAATATAACTGTTAAGAACTCCTAAAACATTCTTACACCACATGGACAACGTGGTAAAACCTAAAAATACCACAGCAGTTGGAGATGATGGCCTGTGGTGGCCAAGAGGATGCCAAAGGCCTTGGACCGTATGAGCTGTGTGGAAAGGCTGAGAGACCTGTCACTGTTTCTTTCCTGGAGTCGTAACTACCAGGGGGTGGAGTAACAGAAATGGAGCCAAACTCTTACAGCGGTGCCAAAAGAAAAACTCCCCCCAAGCCTCAAGTGTTTTTTCAAGTGTGGAGAGTAAAATCCTGGGGAAAAGAGACCCCTCCAGAACATGAAATGAGACATGGGTAGTGGAAGGAAGCAGGAAATCTAAGGCCTAGACCAAAAGATGACCTAAAGCAGGACTAATCTTAAGCAAAGCGTAGTAGTTGAGCTGCTGGAAGAAAGCACTTTCCCGGTTTATGAAGCCTGCACAACGACCAGAAGATTCACAGGGCCCTCTGCAACATGTGTGGCTGAATGAAGAGAAGAAAAAGGTCTTGTTTGCCTCTTATTTATTCCAGTAACCTTTTTGTGATTCTCATCCCCAGCCGAGGAAAGAGAAATAGGTGAAAATAAGGCAAACACATGCATTTCTCTGAAAAGGAATGAAAAGGCTTTTGAACGAAAATACACCTCTGAGGACTCTGGCAGTGTGTCCACAGTTCTCCTGGCCCTTGGCCCTCTGGAGAAGGCATCCCAGCTGACTAGCCCAAACCTCCTGAGCACGCCTCTTTCACTGCTCAGCTCTTCAGGCAGTAACATACTGGGTGACTTGCTGCAGTCACCATCTCAGTAATTCTCAGTTTCAAGAAGTGATGTTGACTTACTACTTACCCACAGAGCTTCTTGAGCACAGAGTAAGTTGGATCCTCTAAGACTCCGTGAGATGATACCCAGGGTTTAGGAACTCAACTTCAGAGCACTACTGCTACTGCACACACAACCAACCACTGTTGCTACCCAGAACTTTTTCACTGTCAGAACAGGCAAAGGGGGCAAAGAGCCTTCTCCTCTAGTTTAACCAAGTTCCATCAGAAGAGATTAAATCCATACATACGGTGCCATCTTACAGAAGCTGAACTTTCACAGAAGCCGTCACTTCACAAAGACATAAAGCACGGAAGTACTCGGCAGCAGTTACTCTTTCCCTCAGAGGAACCAGCAACTCCAAAGCATTTCCAGCTTTAGGCCAATGCGAATGCATCGGTAGGTTTGAATCAACACCCAGCAGCACAAATAGACAAAACACTTCCAGCAGCACGCAAGGTCAAACAGTACAGGCTACAAACCTTCTCACGTATCTGGCTGCAGAGAAGAGAAAGAAGATTTTTGATTTAGGAGCTGAAGAAGAAAGAAGAAGAGCTTTAAGTTCAAAGGTGTTCAGTGAGACCAAGAACATGGCCGACACGTACAGGAGGCAAGGAGAAAAGCTCACAAAAGAAAGACCACTAAGATACGAGAGGGCAGTTGGAAAATGGAACCAGAAAAGGAACAGAAGTTGAGAGAGAGCAGAGGGAACCAACATTCCCTTTCTCACACTATGTAGGGAAACTGGATTCATAAATCCATCAATTTACACTGACTGCAGCTAGCAGAGTTCACTATTCTTTTCCACATCAAGACACCCACATTCATTTGCAGCAGCGTTTGGCACCGCTGTCAGGATGGAAGGTTGACAGTTTGTAAATATAACAAGCAGCATTGAGTCCCAAAATCTTTTTGCAACACTTGCAGCAGACAGACATGCCCTGCCTTTGGCTATGCGCTAAGGCCCCATCTTCCAAATTCCAGTGCATGGACCAGTAACAGTACTTGCTATTTATGACTCTGAGAGGGAAGACCAGGTTTTAAGACTTGAAAGGTCTTACAACGTGGATGACCAGAACTCTTCAGCCTTACAACATACGGCTGTGCACTGTTCTGAGGAGTAGCAGTTGCTTTGGCCTGTTGGACAGTATGGCACGGAACAATAAGTGGATTTTAACTTCAGGCTAAAAAGGGAGAACCTTGCATACGGCTACTCTTCAGCAGTCGAGAATGATATTTCAAAATGCTTACCTTCGCCACAGAGCTTGCAAACCTCCTTCTTGATAAGAAAATATGCTCGTGTCGGCTTAGGGAGCTTCCTCCTAGGCTGAGACCTCTGTCCAGTCTCAAATTGTTGCCGAGATATCCCAGTCCAGTTGAATAGAGAACTGGAGCTGCAGCCAGACTTCCGCGGACAATGCTGCTTGTGATGAAGGATTTGTTTTTATGGCGTTCCCGGAGGAGCTTGGCATTGGCTTCTTCAAGTCTCTCTTTAGCTCTGAAACGTTCAGAAACACACGCCCAGTTACCTTTGGCAGTAACACTTTCCCAAAGTTACTCTCCAGGTCCTTGACTATTATTTGACTTCTGAGATGAAGAGCCTCCAAAAATAGTACATCATTTGACCTGAGCTTGCTTGGAGGGCCTGTTTCTAAGATGTCACACAAGGTGCAAGAAGCAGCAGGTGCCACCAACCCTTAGGACAGGTCATCAGGAGAGTTGAAAGCCGCCTGTGAAAGCCATGCGTTTACATAGCTTCTTCTGGAAGGTATGTCACCTCTGTAACAAGTGTGGGCTGGCCCCCCTTCCCAAGGAAAGCTCAAAGCTCCGCTTAAACAGAAGGCAAAAGAGATCACTTCTATTTTTCCTTCAGAGAATCCAATTCTGTTCTCTGAGGGGCCTATTCATCCTCAAAGTGCAACAGACATGAAATTAATCTTTTGTGTGGTATGCAGGAGGATGGAAGAGATTATAGAGACTGGTAAAAAAGCTGCCAGTTAAAACAACATCAACTTGAAAAGTATGCTGTTAATGCCATAATGTTGCTACTGTGGTGTTGCTGCTGAAATACTGAAGAGAAATGAAGAGAAGGCTGATGAAGGGGAAGGGTCTTTCACCAGAATTATGCCATCTGGTGCTTCTACACATGACACTGAGCAGGTGGAGAAGAGTGATTTGGAAGGAAGATGCATAAGGAAGCAGGAGTCACTTTTAGTAGCACTTCAAAAAGTATGGACTTGCCTTTCCAGTTCCTTTGCTCGGCATTCGCTAATTTTCACTTCCTTCAGATACTGCTCCTTGTACTTATCCACTTTTGCCTGTGTACGCTGTTCTTGAGAGGTATTCTCTTGTTGGGTATTTTTTATCCTGTCCAATTCACATTCAAGATCTCTAATTCTGTCTTTTAGCTGGTTGATCAGTGAGTCATGACTGTCTGTGCTTTGTTTTATGAAGTCCTGAAAGGCTGCCTGCGCCTGAAAGAGACATCGCACCTTCAATCACCACAAAGCAAAAGAGAACTCTCCCCACCTCTCAATTGCACGTATCGACGTTCAAGGACCAGCATGGCTCAGAGGCAGCTGTGCCACCTCACTATCATCAGCAATTAACGCAGAACCCTGGAGCTACTACCGTCAGGAATTCGTTTCACTCAGGACGAAGCCTAAATCAGTGCTAATATTCAAAGCTACTACTGAAAGGCCACTACCTCCGTAGGAGAGGGTACAGAGAACGCGCAAAGGCCACTTGATATAAAAGGCAGCTAGGTCCTCAGCTGCTTTCTGAAGAGCCTCTACTCAGCAGAATGCAGGAACTGAGCTCCCCTTGGCTCTCCGGGAAAACCTCACCATAAAATTTCCACAACAGAAATAGGTAACTAGGCTAAGGAATCATAAGAAGAGAAATTTTTGAGCAGCTTACTGAGGTAGTGGCTTGCAGGTCTCTCTGCAGGGCTTCAATCCTGTTGTTTTGTTGCTGGACAGTGGCTTCCAAGCTGGTGTTTTTAATTTCAAGCCTTCAAGATAAAGAGAGGTCTTATTATAAAAATCTGCCAGAGCACCAATTCCAAAAGAACAGAGTAAAATATTCAAAATCAAAAGCATCATTCAAAACCATAATGATTTGCTGTGATGCAACAAGACATCAATTCTGTGGCTTCCAACCAGCTTCTGCAAGCAACAGACACCTCATCCCACTGCGTTGTTCCCTTACCGTTGCACGTGTTCTTGCAGTAGTTTTATGGTAGTGTTAGTCTCAGAAGATGCCGACAGCAGGTCCTGCAGTTTCCGGGCAGAAGCTGTTGCTTCTCTTTCCTTCTCATCCAAGGCAGCCTTCAAGTCACGAAGACAACGCTCAGAATTTAGATATTTTTCTTCCACCTGCTGCAACTGTAAAGTCACAGAAAGAATCCGCAGAATTACACCTGTCTTCAGAGTGAATTCAAACACAGAAATGGTGCCGGCCACCAGCAGGTAGCCAGAAAAATGGTGAACTCTCTGTTCCTCCTTCTCCAGCTAAGCAGCCTCATGCTACCAGGGGGAAGCAGGAAAAACTTCACTGCTTCAACTGAAGACTAGAAATGCCACTCGAAGGCCACTTACTATGAAAGCTAGGTCCTCAGCTGCTTTCTGAGTAGCCTGTACTCAGGAAAATGCAGGCACTGAGCTCCCCTCAGGCCTCCAGGAAAAGTCCACAATAACATTTCCCCACAGAAATAGGTAACTAGGCTAAGGAGTCACTAAAGGAGAAATTCATGAGCAGCTTACTGAGGCTTGCAGGTTTCTCAGCAGGGCTTCAATTCTGTTGCTTTGTTGCTGGACAGTGGCTTCCAAAGCGGTGGCTTTCATTTCAAGGCTTAAAGAGAAATAGAGGTCTTATTGAAGAAAATTCTCCAAGGAGAGGACCAATTCCAGATGAACAGTGTGAAATAACAGAATCAAAAGCAAGGGCGTCCTTCAAAATTAGAGTACGTGTCCTGTGCTTTCCTCCCAATTCCTGCAAGCAACAGACACCTCATCACACTGCGTTGTTCCCTTACCGTTGCACGTGTTCTTGCAGTTGTTTCACAGCAGTCTGGTTCTCAAAATATGCTCCCAGCTGGTCCTGCAGTTCCTGGGCAGCAGCTAGCTCTTCCCTTTCCCTCTCATCCATAGCAGTCTTCAAGTCACGAACACAACGCTCAGAATTGAGATATTTTTCTTCCATCTGCCGCAACTGTAAAGTCACAGAAAGAATCCGCAGTGGTCAGGTGAGCTTTTATACAGGGCGGTCAGCTGCTGCCCAAGGATTCACGTGCTGCAGATACCTGCCCACACCCTCTGCCCAAAGAACTGTAATCATCTCAAATACCTTCAAAGCTTCTACTAGCAAATGAACACAAGCTGTGTTATTCCAAATCATCTACGGCGGCCTCTCCTACCCCTCCACAGATTTCCTAGGGCACAGTTGCAAGCACTGACACTGCTGCTCCAACCCTTTTGGGGACCTGTGATGATGCTCTTTGTATTCACTTTATTTGCTACTGCAGGAAAGCATGAACTGCAATGCTTTTATTCCTAAAGAAGGAAGGAGTCTCGGAAATGTCAGAGCAAAACCGCTGTGGCAGACTTGTTCTGGAGCACAGCGTGGTGCCAGAGGGAGTTTTCTGAAGTGACACAGAGAGACCTCAAATGCAGCACCGAGAGAGGTGCCCGGCTCCCAGTGAGCGGGAAGCAGTGGATCCCTGAGGAGAGGCAGCTCTGCCTCAGCGTGGTGGGGCCAGGAGGGATGACAGCAGCTGTATCCTGGCGAGCACCGTTTCAGAAAAGGCTCCCAGGTGATCTGTGCCATCAGACCTGCTCTGGAGTTGGGAATTGCTCCAGGGTGCCTGGGGAGCGTTCTTGAACCAGGAAGACCTCGAATGTAGCATAGAGAGAGGGAATCCCACGCCCCTGACTGACGAGTGGGGAAACCCTGAAGAGAGGCAGCTCTACCTTAGCATGGCAGCATGTGGAGGCCCAGGGGCTTATCCCCAAGGTAGCCGTGCCCCAACCCTGGGGGGGCCGAGGCAAATGGGGAAAGATATCCTTTGAGATCATGGCTAGGAAAACCTTCCTCCCATGGGCCTTTGCATCCACGTATTAATATTGTTTAGATTGCCTTGTTTCATTGCTTTCTTAAGTTTATGCCACCCTGTTCAGCCCCGTTCACCATATATGCACTCGTCCTAGAATGTTCTTCCTTCCCTTGAACCCCATTGGGTTAATTTTGCCACAGTGTTCTACCCTGTGATCCCATTAAGTCCCCCCGGTTCTTATTTACCCTTCTGCACCACTTCTCCCTATTCCTATTGGACCCTGACCCTCAGATCCGCCCCAGTTGTCTTGTTTAGAACCCTGTGCCCTCGGCCCCCTCCTCACTCTTGTCCTTGGATTTTATTCGAGGCTGTTGCGTCCCTGAACCCCTATACTGCGTCCCTGGACCCCTTCGCTACTTCTGCCTGTGGTCCTGAATAAAGAGCTCTCAGATCCTCAAACGAGAAGCCCATCCTATCTCTTAGTCGCCGGCTATATTGTAGCATCGCGCCTAGGGCTCAGAGACGCCGGTTGCTCTCTAGGACCCAGGCGTCGCTGTCACGCTGCTACAGTGGGGGGCAGAGGCAGGAGGGACTGAAGCAGATCAAAGCCCGATATAGCCACCGATATTCCTTAGATCTCTGTTCTTCTGCTTCCTGGGATACTGCCTTGTTGTTTTTCAGGATGTATTGGAAGAGACAGGCACCCACAGCTTGATTCTAAAGGCACCAACTTTACCTAACTCTGCTCAAACCCTAGCCAGTTCCTTATGCAAGTACAGGTTGCCTTTTTCTGGCTCAGCCTCATGGCTCATAGTAACTGCCAGTGAAGCTTTGCATGTAGATTGCTCTGGAACTGCATTGGCAGCCGCCTGCGGCAGCTGTGGCACTGCATCCTAGGGAAATGGTGTTGCAAAAGCATGAAGTTTTTTCTGGGCATACTATGGGTGCTTTTACTTCTTCAGTTGCAGAATTACACCTGTCTTCAGAGTGAATTCAAACACAGAAATGGTGCCGGCCACCAGCAGGTAGCCAGAAAAATGGTGAACTCTCTGTTCCTCCTTCTCCAGCTAAGCAGCCTCATGCTACCAGGGGGAAGCAGGAAAAACTTCACTGCTTCAACTGAAGACTAGAAATGCCACTCGAAGGCCACTTACTATGAAAGCTAGGTCCTCAGCTGCTTTCTGAGTAGCCTGTACTCAGGAAAATGCAGGCACTGAGCTCCCCTCAGGCCTCCAGGAAAAGTCCACAATAACATTTCCCCACAGAAATAGGTAACTAGGCTAAGGAGTCACTAAAGGAGAAATTCATGAGCAGCTTACTGAGGCTTGCAGGTTTCTCAGCAGGGCTTCAATTCTGTTGCTCTGTTGCTGGACAGTGGCTTCCAAACCGGTGGCTTTCATTTCAAAGCTTAAAGAGAAATAGAGGTCTTATTGAAGAAAATTCTCCAAGGAGAGGACCAATTCCAGATGAACAGTGTGAAATAACAGAATCAAAAGCAAGGGCGTCCTTCAAAATTAGAATACGTGTCCTGTGCTTTCCTCCCAATTCCTGCAAGCAACAGACGCCTCATCCCACTGCGTTGTTCCCTTACCGTTGCACGTGTTCTTGCAGTTGTTTCACAGCAGTCTGGTTCTCAAAATATGCTCCCAGCTGGTCCTGCAGTTCCTGGGCAGCAGCTAGCTCTTCCCTTTCCCTCTCATCCATGGCAGTCTTCAAGTCACGAACACAACGCTCAGAATTGAGATATTTTTCTTCCATCTGCCGCAACTGTAAAGTCACAGAAAGAATCCGCAGTGGTCAGGTGAGCTTTTATACAGGGCGGTCAGCTGCTGCCCAAGGATTCACGTGCTGCAGATACCTGCCCACACCCTCTGCCCAAAGAACTGTAACCGTCTCAAATACCTTCAAAGCTTCTACTAGCAAATGAACACAAGCTGTGTTATTCCAAATCATCTACGGCGGCCTCTCCTACCCCTCCACAGATTTTCTAGGGCACAGCTGCACGCACTGACACTGCTGCTCCAACCCTTTTGGGGACCTGTGATGATGCTCTTTGTATTCACTTTATTTGCTACTGCAGGAAAGCATGAACTGCAATGCTTTTATTCCTAAAGAAGGAAGGAGTCTCGGAAATGTCAGAGCAAAACCGCTGTGGCAGACTTGTTCTGGAGCACAGCGTGGTGCCAGAGGGAGTTTTCTGAAGTGACACAGAGAGACCTCAAATGCAGCACCGAGAGAGGTGCCCGGCTCCCAGTGAGCGGGAAGCAGTGGATCCCTGAGGAGAGGCAGCTCTGCCTCAGCGTGGTGGGGCCAGGAGGGATGACAGCGGCTGTATCCTGGCGAGCACCGTTTCAGAAAAGGCTCCCAGGTGATCTGTGCCATCAGACCTGCTCTGGAGTTGGAAATTGCTCCAGGGTGCCTGGGGAGCGTTCTTGAACCAGGAAGACCTCGAATGTAGCATAGAGAGAGGGAATCCCACGCCCCTGACTGACGAGTGGGGAAACCCTGAAGAGAGGCAGCTCTACTTTAGCATGGTGGGGCACGAAGGCAGGAGAGACTGAGGAAGATCAAAGCCCAATGTAACCACCACTTCCTTAGATCTCTCTCCTTCTGGCTCCCAGGACACTCTTCTGTCATTTCTCATGACAGACAAGAAAGCATCAAGCACCCCATGATTTATTCCTGTAGGGACAGGCTTTCCATACCTCCACTTCAAGCTTCTCCAACTCTTCCCGCAAGTGCAGATTGTCTTCCTCCACATCAGCCTCGTGGCTTGCGGTAAACGCCTGAGCAATCCTAAAACATCCGAAATTTGATAAGAAACATGTCCAATTTGGCATATTTTTTTCCCCTGCTTGCTCCCAAATCAACTCTTTCCCCCTTTCCTACAAGCACAGTGAAAGGAAAGCCAAGTACATGAAAGCTGGGAGAATTCAGCTTAGAAGTGACCTCAGGATGTCTCCAGTCTCACCGCCTCCCCAGTGCAGCCTTGACTACAAGGTAAAGCCATGCTGTTTAGGGCTCCTTCTACTACTCTTTAAAATCCCCCTGGATCTAGCTGCACAAACTCCCAGGGCAAGCTGTTCAATTGCCTGACGCATCAAGACGTTTTTTCTTTCTTTGTGGTTGGAACCCATCATGTCCCCTTAGATAAGCTGCTTCTCTTTCTCCCAATGCTCCCGTTCATACCACCTAATGTTCCTTTGCTTAAAACCCCTTTTAAACAGATGCTCTCAACAGACCAGCAGACAAAAGATGAAAACAATCTGTCTTTACACAGCCCTGGGGACCCTGCCCGGACTCTGTTCCTCTCCCTTGCTGCTGCTGCTGCTGCTGCAGTCCTGCACTGGTCAGCCACAGGGCAGGAAGAGAATGGGTGAGGTCTGAGCAGCTACGAAACAGTCCTGCAGAGAGACCACGGCAGAACGGCAGGCTGCCAGCACACACTTCCAACAGTGCTTAAGCCAACCAGGCAGCTCCAAGCAATGATCTAAAGTCCACTTCTAAAGACAGGACAAATCTTGGTTTTCAAGCCATTAGCTTGAACACGATCTCACACACGGCCTTAAGGGCGGGTGCTTCCACATGGGATGCAAAGCTGCTGGGGGGGTGGGGTGGGGGAGGAGTGTTGATCACACCATGCTGAGGCTCTTGGTCTGCCTTTTTCTTAAGAGAAGAAGTCTGCTGAGGACTAGTGGAGTGCGGCTCAGAAAATGCCGCAGCAGCGCCTGCCAGAAGGCGCTGTCATGGTGTCCCATCAGTGGCCCACAGAACTGACCTCCTCTCTCGGTCTTGTGGGTCGCCGCGGGCATCCGCGCGGTGCACTGCGACCGGGACCTCGTCACGGAGCTCGGAGGTACCGGCGGCGGCGGCGGCACAAGCCTGCCCGGACGGGCTACTGGACGGCGACTGGTGTCGCCTGCTGCTGAAGAGCCGCCTGACTCTCTTGTGCAGGGCGTGCAACCACATGGCCCTGCCGGGGGCGGTCAGCAGCAGGAAGCACCCGGCGGGCTGCTGGGCCCTGGGTGTGGATGGGGATGAGGGACGGGACGAGGATGAGGGACAGGGCGAGGACGAGGGACAGGGAAACGAAGAGGACCAGAACACGCGGTCGGCACAAGGCACACAAGGTCGCCCCGCGCAGTGGCGGCGGCCTGGATCCTCCGAGACGGCGGCAGGTTCGCGCAGTGCTCCCAGCGGCCAACGTGCTGCTGCTCCCGGAGCGGGTTGGGCAGCTCTGAGCGCCGGCTCCGGGCAGCAACGGAGCCGCGAACACCAACGTGCCTGCGACGTCACAACGGCCGGTGGCACGCCCGGGGGTTTACCGGGGGCGTCACCGAGGCCCCCGCCGGCGGAGGAGGCGCCGGGCGGGTGACGGCGGGGACGGCGGGGCCGCCAGGGCGGTGTCGGCGGGCGCCCGGGAAGGAGGCGGCCCGCGGCCTGTGAGGCGGCCGGAGGCGCTGCCCCGCCTCGGGCCGCCCCGGGACACGGGCGGGGCTGCGCCGGCCGGGCCGCAGGCTGCGACGAGCGCTCGAGCAACTCTCGGCTCACCCGTTCTGTGTTCGTCCCTCAGCACATGGCCAGGGTGCCGCTGGGCACACGTCCCCGAAATAAAGCTCAGGCTGGGCTCGGATCCTAGTCCGGGCGGACGGCGGCCGCTGGAGTTCTCAAGAGATGATCGCTCTATGGCCGCAGTGCCGGAGATCCAGGACAATTCCCCAGCTCCTCTGTCATGTCCCTTCTTGAAGAGCAGACAGACCCCCGACCCCCTACGCCATGGTAACTGCTGGCACTTGCTGCTATGCCAGCTGCCTATGCTGATTTTGTGTTCTGCCGCTCCACCAGCCAAGCGACAGCACGCAGCCCGCTACAAACATGCTTGAAAACGCGTCCCTCCTTGTCCTGAAACATTAATTTTGAAGAATTAAAGATTTTAGTTTAACCAGATATGGCTGAAGTAAGACAGATAGACTTCCCTTTTGATAAGCAGAAGCCGGATTTAAGGAACTGATAAATCATGAGGCCTGTCAACTTATGTTTGTGTATTCTGACTAATCAATAGGCTTCAAGAAGGACAATGAATTCATAAATCAAATACTCCCAGGAAAACAGGATTCAGTTGTCACCCAACAGTAAAAGGTTAAAAAGTCAAAGCGAAGAAGACTCACTTACTTCATCATTTTGAGACCCCGCCCCATAAAAAAGACCACCGACCCATTGCAAAGAACAAACCACGCATGCTTAATAGCTTTTGGCTAATGACCATACGAAGCGGGGAATGGGATGTACTAAAGTCATGAATATACATTTGTGTTTTGGGTATTCAATACTTCTGTACATAAAAAGGCCCTGTGATCTTCTGTAGGTGCGCGTGTGTTTGGGAGCTATCCCGCACGCTGCCCGGCGTCGTAATTAAACATACACTTTCTAACTTTAAACTGTTAGAGAGTCTTTTGTCCGTCATAGTTGGATATTGGCATTAGGGCGATATTCATATTTTTTTAATAATTCAGTCCCAATAACAACAGAAAGTGAAGGCCCAGAGGTTCTGCACTTGCTTTCTGGGAGGCTTCAGTTTACTCTTTCTTGAGTCATTGTGTTTTGCAAGGTGTTGCAAAGTGTTTTTGCTATTGTTGAGCAGTGCTGTTGTGCAGCGGTGCAAGAGATTTTGTGTTACACGTTCAATGTATTACAGTTGTTTTAAGTACTTTGGTGTATCTATGCTTCAGTTCACTGCATCCCAGTTAAGTGCAGTTTCTATTTTTAGACTCCCTCATGTTACAGCCTCCCCCTCTGCCTCTCCCTGTTTTCCCCAGTTACAGCCCCTGACTGGCAACCCTTTCCCGCCTTAGTTGTCTGTGTCATTCCTCAGGGGGATCCCCCCTTCCTGCCAGTCTCTCAGGGCCTGTCCCCCAGGTCTGGAAGCTTCCAAGGGAGCTTCCTAGTGGCTGACTGGTTGGAGGGTTCTCCCCTTCCTCTCCTCTCTTTTGTTACTGGTCATTGTCATTGTCTGTTATGTTAATGAATCCCCTCCTCTCTTTTCCCATTGGATGTGTGTGTACCCACCCCAAGAGCCCTCCCCTTGGTTAAAACCCCCTGTCGTCTGAGGCTAAAGGCGAGGATCCCCCTCAAAAAAACTTGACTCCCAGTTAAACCTCCGAGAGTCCCGTCTCTCATTCCCTGCACCGTAGCGAAGCGGCAGGACGAGGCTGGCCAAAAAGATCCCACCAAGATCCTGTGGGGGCGTGTCAGGGGCTAGCCTGGCGTAAGAAGACACGCACCACCGCACCGTTGGGTTCCAAGGGTGTAGTCCTGGGCCACCTGCTCTGGGATAGCCACAAAATGTCAGGTCTTGAGAGCATGGTCTTGGACTGCCTACTCAGGTAGGCTATATTTGGGATACCTCTGCTCTAAATTAGGCACAACAATGCCAAACAATCAAGTAGAAGTTTTATTTATGGCAGCAATGATGGCAGTTTCTTTCTTTCTAATCTTACTCATTCTGAAAAGTGCTGAATGTTCAGAATCCAAGTGCGTTAAGGCTGTACATTCTTCTTCTTCAATGGAGAGTCTATCAGTGATTCCAGTAGTGGTAGTGAAATAATTGGATCTAAAATGCTTTGTAGGGTTAGACCTATGGTGGGGGTTGGTGCATCCATGCAGTGAGCTTAACATCCTGACTCTACAGCACCCATATCAGCCCTGCCCAGAGGTGTGCTTGAGTACAGAGAATGTGTGAGAAACCTTCTGGAGAGGTATGGGAGCCTTCATCCTTTCAGCAGCAAACAACTATACAAATGAGGGAGAAGGCAGGAGGTTAATGATGACATTATTCACTTTGGTGTCTGATGAAAAGTTTTGTTGTGTTTACACTTTGTGCCGGCTGTGTTTCAGATGTAGATAAATCTGAGTCTGGAATAGGCTTAGACATGGTTTTCAACAGACAGTGACGGAAAGAACCGTGATAATTCCCGGAGAAGTCCCCTGAAAGCTTCAGTTGGTAAACAGTTTTTGTGTGACCCTCATATACTGATTATTAGCTTTTTTTCAAGTTCAAGCTAGTTTGAATCTCTTGAAAGGCTGAGTGTAGTCATGCAATCCCTACACCTCTAGCAGGTGTTTCCAAATAGAGAAAGAGTTTCATTTTACCTTTTGACATGTAAAGAAGTTAGCTGGAAAGTTCTGTGGATTTCTCTTTGCAATTGGCTCAGAGCCAGCCCAGAAGTGTAGATTGGGCCCTGGAAATGTTACTCAAAGACTGTTGTTTTTCTCACTGGGCCAAGGGCCAAAAGCCCACCTAAGCTATTAGGTATTAAAGAGAGAGAACAAAGGAACTCCAGGAACTCCATTTTTCAAGGCACCCACGATCAGCCTCTCGCTGGTTAATATAGCCACGTTTCTGCCAGGCTGGGCCCTCAGGAGTGTGGGTGAAACCCACAACTGAGACTTTCTGAAATAATTATGCTTAGCCGATGTTTAAAATCAAACCGGCATCAGACAAAAGAAATCGGTGCTAAATCAAAACACAAATGCAAATGATTTGCTTAGCTTGCACAGTCTTTGATCAAACTGCTGAGCAGCCAGATTTCATTGGCTTACACGGCATCACAGAGTTTACTGGCACTTCTCACTTCATTTACATTTATTTAGAGTTTACAGTACTGTTGCTCCTTAGCGGAGCTCTCGTTCTCAGTTATGTGAAGAACTTGTGCAACGTACTGTTTAATTAAATTTGTTGGCTTCCAAAGGGCATTTGGGATTTACAATCCATGCATCTGCTCATCTATGTAACTTGGAAGAGGATCACCTGGCGAGAAGGTGGAACATTGTTTAATGCACTTTTGGCCAAGTGTACTTTGGTGTATGTGTGGAGAGTGAGGTGTCAAAGTTCTAATGCCTGCCTTCAAGCATTTGAGGAGATGAGGACTGGTTAGGTGGACTTCCATAGATGTCTACTTCCCAGCAAGACCTAGGAATGGTGTTTCTTCTCGATTCCCAGGTCTGGAACATGTCTCTAAGCACAAAAGTAATACTGGGAACATTCCAAACACGTTAAGTGAAAGGATGCGAAAGAACAAAGGGAGCACTTTTGTTGAAACACAGAACATGAGTGACACAACATAATGAAGCTACTGTCATACGAAACACGTCTGACAGTTTTGTCAAGCTCAAGATTCCAGATCAGTCAATCTGCTGGTCAGAAAAAACGGATGTGGTTCATACTGTGAGTGCAAAAGAAGCCAGCTGGGCAGAAAAACCCCAACCGATGAGTGCACTGTGCTAGACATCCATTTAATAGAATGAGAGTTTATATTCAGACCGCAATGAAAAAGTTTTCAGATCTGAGGCGGGGAGAAGGGAACTCACAGATGCTCTATAAAAAGAAAAAATGTCCAGAGTCTTTCCACAGAAATTAATTTAATGATATAATTTTTAGTTAAAACATCCCGGTACTCCTCTCTTATTCTTCAAAGAGGATCCTGGTCCAAATGAAACTTTTTTGAAAATCCAGCACATCCAGTTTCAAGTTCAGCAGTGGCTGCGGGGAAAGGACACAAGATTCCTTATGTTACTTTTAAAGCAGACAGGAAGAGTTAATGAATGCACTGAAATAACATTTTACGTGACACAACAGTCTGCAATCCTGAACGAGACTTTAAATTTTCCAAGGACACTTAACGTGGGAAGAGCTGGGCACAAAGGAAGAACATTTTGTGCACATTTGCTTATGTGCATACACATAGAACAATACAACAGCATTTCTAAAGCTGGTGACAGACATTCTGGAGGCTACCTATGACTCCAGTGGCCCTTAAGAGGGCAGGTGGATTTCCTCTTTGGACACCTGGCCTCAAATTGCAGAGCGTGTTTTATGCTCCATGTTGCAAGCATTGAACTCATGTTTGCCTAAACACCACTGAAGGATCTCTTCCTAAAGAAATGTTGTCTTTTATTCCTTGTGGCGGTGCGTGTCTTCTTACGCCTGGCCAGCCCCGACACGCCCCCACAGGATCTTGGTGGGATCCTTGCAGCCGACTCGCCCTGCCGCTTTGCCGTGGTGGAGGAATGAAAGGCGGGACTCTCGGAGGCAAACTGAAGCTTAGGCTTTATTGGAGGGAGGGGACCCTCGTCCTAAGACCAGAGCCTCGGAGAGACCCTGAGCCTTAGGAGGCAGGGGGTTTTATACAGAAGGCGGAGACTCGGGGTGGCTACTCATACATCCAATGGGGTAAGAGAGGAGGGCATTCATTAACATCATAGACAGTAACACTAACCCATAACTGAAGGGAGGGAGGGGAGAGCCCTTCAACCAGCCAGTCCCTTCGAAGCTTCCAGACCTGGGGGACAGGCCCTGAGTGACTGGCAGGGAGGGAGGATCTCCCCAAGGGATGACAGACAGTCAGCAAAGGCGGGAAGAATTAACCAATCAAGGACTGTAACTGGGGAGACAGGAAGAGGCAGAGGGAGGCAGAGGGGGAGGCTACAACATGAGGGAGTCTAAAAATAGGAACAGCACTGAACTGGCGTACAGTGAACCAAGGTACAGAAAATCAAGGTACATAAAACAACTGTAATATATCGAACTTATTAGAAAACCTTTAACACCACCACAATTCCTGGTCGTGTTCTCCTTACTTATTCAATACAAGACTGCAACACCTAGGCTACAAAGACAAGCCATGAATCACAGCAAGAAAAATCAAGACCTAACAGCAGAGAAGGTGTACGGTATGGCTTAGTACTGAACGCAATCCACGTGCAGGGAAGGAAGGGATGGCTGAAGTCTATAAAGATCAATAAAAATCTGGGGGCTTCTTTGATCTTTTTGCTGGAGATTAATTCTAGTGAAGGGCAACTTCATCTTAAACCGAGTGTGTCTGTTTTCTTTTTGCTTGTTTTTTTTCTAGGCAAGCGCATAACATTCTATGCAATATTTTGGGAAGCAGGAATTTTTCACATTCAAGCCTGAACTAGAGAGCTAGCAGAAAAAAATCTCTGTGCTTAGCAGAGGAAGTTGAAAACAAGGGCTTGAAAGCTGTTGAGACATAGAAAGGGTCACCTTTTATCTTACCACTCCTAATGCAATGACACATTACCTTCTGTCAACTCCATAGTGATTTTTTCAACCAGTTTCTGCTGTACCTAGAATGATACATTGGATAGACAGTTAAGACATAATATGACCCAAATATAACTGTTAAGAACTCCTAAAACACTCTTACACCACATGGACAACGTGGTAAAACCTAAAAATACCACAGCAGTTGGAGATGATGGCCTGTGGTGGCCAAGAGGATGCCAAAGGCCTTGGACCGTATGAGCTGTGTGGAAAGGCTGAGAGACCTGTGACTGTTTCTTTCCTGGAGTCGTAACTACCAGGGGGTGGAGTAACAGAAATGGAGCCAAACTCTTACAGCGGTGCCAAAAGAAAAACTCCCCCCAAGCCTCAAGTGTTTTTTCAAGTGTGGAGAGTAAAATCCTGGGGAAAAGAGACCCCTCCAGAACATGAAATGAGACATGGGTAGTGGAAGGAAGCAGGAAATCTAAGGCCTAGACCAAAAGATGACCTAAAGCAGGACTAGTCTTAAGCAAAGCGTAGTAGTTGAGCTGCTGGAAGAAAGCACTTTCCCGGTTTATGAAGCCTGCACAACGACCAGAAGATCCACAGGGCCCTCTGCAACATGTGTGGCTGAATGAAGAGAAGAAAAAGGTCTTGTTTGCCTCTTATTTATTCCAGTAACCTTTTTGTGATTCTCATCCCCAGCCGAGGAAAGAGAAATAGGTGGAAATAAGGCCAACACATGCATTTCTCTGAAATGGAATGAAAAGGCTTTTGAATGAAAATACACCTCTGAGGACTCTGGCAGTGTGTCCACAGTTCTCCTGGCCCTCGGCCCTCTGGAGAAGGCATCCCAGCTGACTAGCCCAAACCTCCTGAGCACGCCTCTTTCACTGCTTAGCTCTTCAGGCAGTAACATACTGGGTGACTTGCTGCAGTCACCATCTCAGTAATTCTGTTTCAAGAAGTGATGTTGACTTACTACTTACCCACAGAGCTTCTTGAGCACAGAGTAAGTTGGATCCTCTAAGACTCCGTGAGATGATACCCAGGGTTTAGGAACTCAACTTCAGAGCACTACTGCTACTGCACACACAACCAACCACTGTTGCTACCCAGAACTTTTTCACTGTCAGAACAGGCAAAGGGGGCAAAGAGCCTTCTCCTCTAGTTTAACCAAGTTCCATCAGAAGAGATTAAATCCATACATACGGTGCCATCTTACAGAAGCTGAACTTTCACAGAAGCCGTCACTTCACAAAGACATAAAGCACGGAAGTACTCGGCAGCAGTTACTCTTTCCCTCAGAGGAACCAGCAACTCCAAAGCATTTCCAGCTTTAGGCCAATGCGAATGCATCGGTAGGTTTGAATCAACACCCAGCAGCACAAATAGACAAAACACTTCCAGCAGCACGCAAGGTCAAACAGTACAGGCTACAAACCTTCTCACGTATCTGGCTGCAGAGAAGAGAAAGAAGATTTTTGATTTAGGAGCTGAAGAAGAAAGAAGAAGAGCTTTAAGTTCAAAGGTGTTCAGTGAGACCAAGAACATGGCCGACACGTACAGGAGGCAAGGAGAAAAGCTCACAAAAGAAAGACCACTAAGATACGAGAGGGCAGTTGGAAAATGGAACCAGAAAAGGAACAGAAGTTGAGAGAGAGCAGAGGGAACCAACATTCCCTTTCTCACACTATGTAGGGAAACTGGATTCATAAATCCATCAATTTACACTGACTGCAGCTAGCAGAGTTCACTATTCTTTTCCACATCAAGACACCCACATTCATTTGCAGCAGCCTTTGGCACCGCTGTCAGGATGGAAGGTTGACAGTTTGTAAATATAACAAGCGGCCTTGAGTCCCAAAATCTTTTTGCAACACTTGCAGCAGACAGACATGCCCTGCCTTTGGCTATGCGCTAAGGCCCCATCTTCCAAATTCCAGTGCACGGACCAGTAACAGTACTTGCTATTTATGACTCTGAGAGGGAAGACCAGGTTTTAAGACTTGAAAGGTCTTACAACGTGGATGACCAGAACTCTTCAGCCTTACAACATACGGCTGTGCACTGTTCTGAGGAGTAGCAGTTGCTTTGGCCTATTGGACAGTATGGCACGGAACAATAAGTGGATTTTAACTTCAGACTAAAAAGGGAGAACCTTGCATACGGCTACTCTTCAGCAGTCGAGAATGATATTTCAAAATGCTTACCTTGGCCACAGAGCTTGCAAACCTCCTTCTTGATAAGAAAATATGCTCGTGTCGGCTTAGGGAGCTTCCTCCTAAGCTGAGACCTCTGTACAGTCTCAAATTGTTGCCGAGATATCCCAGTCCAGTTGAATAGAGAACTGGAGCTGCAGCCAGACTTCCGCGGACAATGCTGCTTGTGATGAAGGATTTGTTTTTATGGCGTTCCCGGAGGAGCTTGGCATTGGCTTCTTCAAGTCTCTCTTTAGCTCTGAAACGTTCAGAAACACACGCCCAGTTACCTTTGGCAGTAACACTTTCCCAAAGTTACTCTCCAGGTCCTTGACTATTATTTGACTTCTGAGATGAAGAGCCTCCAAAAATAGTACATCATTTGACCTGAGCTTGCTTGGAGGGCCTGTTTCTAAGATGTCACACAAGGTGCAAGAAGCAGCAGGTGCCACCAACCCTTAGGACAGGTCATCAGGAGAGTTGAAAGCCGCCTGTGAAAGCCATGCGTTTACATAGCTTCTTCTGGAAGGTATATCACCTCTGTAACAAGTGTGGGCTGGCCCCCCTTCCCAAGGAAAGCTCAAAGCTCCGCTTAAACAGAAGGCAAAAGAGATCACTTCTATTTTTCCTTCAGAGAATCCAATTCTGTTCTCTGAGGGGCCTATTCATCCTCAAAGTGCAACAGACATGAAATTTATCTTTTGTGTGGTATGCAGGAGGATGGAAGAGATTATAGAGACTGGTAAAAAAGCTGCCAGTTAAAACAACATCAACTTGAAAAGTATGCTGTTAATGCCATAATGTTGCTACTGTGGTGTTGCTGCTGAAATACTGAAGAGAAATGAAGAGAAGGCTGATGAAGGGGAAGGGTCTTTCACCAGAATTATGCCATCTGGTGCTTCTACACATGACACTGAGCAGGTGGAGAAGAGTGATTTGGAAGGAAGATGCATAAGGAAGCAGGAGTCACTTTTAGTAGCACTTCAAAAAGTATGGACTTGCCTTTCCAGTTCCTTTGCTCGGCATTTGCTAATTTTCACTTCCTTCAGATACTGCTCCTTGTACTTATCCACTTTTGCCTGTGTACGCTGTTCTTGAGAGGTATTCTCTTGTTGGGTATTTTTTATCCTGTCCAATTCACATTCAAGATCTCTAATTCTGTCTTTTAGCTGGTTGATCAGTGAGTCATGACTGTCTGTGCTTTGTTTTATGAAGTCCTGAAAGGCTGCCTGCGCCTGAAAGAGACATCGCACCTTCAATCACCACAAAGCAAAAGAGAACTCTCCCCACCTCTCAATTGCATGTATCGACGTTCAAGGACCAGCATGGCTCAGAGGCAGCTGTGCCACCTCACTATCATCAGCAATTAACGCAGAACCCTGGAGCTACTACCGTCAGGAATTCGTTTCACTCAGGACGAAGCCTAAATCAGTGCTAATATTCAAAGCTACTACTGAAAGGCCACTACCTCCGTAGGAGAGGGTACAGAGAACGCGCAAAGGCCACTTGATATAAAAGGCAGCTAGGTCCTCAGCTGCTTTCTGAAGAGCCTCTACTCAGCAGAATGCAGGAACTGAGCTCCCCTTGGCTCTCCGGGAAAACCTCACCATAAAATTTCCACAACAGAAATAGGTAACTAGGCTAAGGAATCATAAGAAGAGAAATTTTTGAGCAGCTTACTGAGGTAGTGGCTTGCAGGTCTCTCTGCAGGGCTTCAATCCTGTTGTTTTGTTGCTGGACAGTGGCTTCCAAGCTGGTGTTTTTAATTTCAAGCCTTCAAGATAAAGAGAGGTCTTATTATAAAAATCTGCCAGAGCACCAATTCCAAAAGAACAGAGTAAAATATTCAAAATCAAAAGCATCATTCAAAACCATAATGATTTGCTGTGATGCAACAAGACATCAATTCTGTGGCTTCCAACCAGCTTCTGCAAGCAACAGACACCTCATCCCACTGCGTTGTTCCCTTACCGTTGCACGTGTTCTTGCAGTTGTTTTATGGTAGTGTTAGTCTCAGAAGATGCCGACAGCAGGTCCTGCAGTTTCCGGGCAGAAGCTGTTGCTTCTCTTTCCTTCTCATCCAAGGCAGTCTTCAAGTCACGAACACAACGCTCAGAATTTAGATATTTTTCTTCCACCTGCCGCAACTGTAAAGTCACAGAAAGAATCCGCAGAATTACACCTGTCTTCAGAGTGAATTCAAACACAGAAATGGTGCCGGCCACCAGCAGGTAGCCAGAAAAATGGTGAACTCTCTGTTCCTCCTTCTCCAGCTAAGCAGCCTCATGCTACCAGGGGGAAGCAGGAAAAACTTCACTGCTTCAACTGAAGACTAGAAATGCCACTCGAAGGCCACTTACTATGAAAGCTAGGTCCTCAGCTGCTTTCTGAGTAGCCTGTACTCAGGAAAATGCAGGCACTGAGCTCCCCTCAGGCCTCCAGGAAAAGTCCACAATAACATTTCCCCACAGAAATAGGTAACTAGGCTAAGGAGTCACTAAAGGAGAAATTCATGAGCAGCTTACTGAGGCTTGCAGGTTTTTCAGCAGGGCTTCAATTCTGTTGCTCTGTTGCTGGACAGTGGCTTCCAAACCGGTGGCTCTCATTTCAAGGCTTAAAGAGAAATAGAGGTCTTATTGAAGAAAATTCTCCAAGGAGAGGACCAATTCCAGATGAACAGTGTGAAATAACAGAATCAAAAGCAAGGGCGTCCTTCAAAATTAGAATACGTGTGCTTTCCTCCCAATTCCTGCAAGCAACAGACGCCTCATCCCACTGCGTTGTTCCCTTACCGTTGCACGTGTTCTTGCAGTTGTTTCACAGCAGTCTGGTTCTCAAAATATGCTCCCAGCTGGTCCTGCAGTTCCTGGGCAGCAGCTAGCTCTTCCCTTTCCCTCTCATCCATGGCAGTCTTCAAGTCACGAACACAACGCTCAGAATTGAGATATTTTTCTTCCATCTGCCGCAACTGCAAAGTCACAGAAAGAATCCGCAGTGGTCAGGTGAGCTTTTATACAGGGCGGTCAGCTGCTGCCCAAGGATTCACGTGCTGCAGATACCTGCCCACACCCTCTGCCCAAAGAACTGTAACCATCTCAAATACCTTCAAAGCTTCTACTAGCAAATGAACACAAGCTGTGTTATTCCAAATCATCTACGGCGGCCTCTCCTACCCCTCCACAGATTTTCTAGGGCACAGCTGCACGCACTGACACTGCTGCTCCAACCCTTTTGGGGACCTGTGATGATGCTCTTTGTATTCACTTTATTTGCTACTGCAGGAAAGCATGAACTGCAATGCTTTTATTCCTAAAGAAGGAAGGAGTCTCGGAAATGTCAGAGCAAAACCGCTGTGGCAGACTTGTTCTGGAGCACAGCGTGGTGCCAGAGGGAGTTTTCTGAAGTGACACAGAGAGACCTCAAATGCAGCACCGAGAGAGGTGCCCGGCTCCCAGTGAGCGGGAAGCAGTGGATCCCTGAGGAGAGGCAGCTCTGCCTCAGCGTGGTGGGGCCAGGAGGGATGACAGCGGCTGTATCCTGGCGAGCACCGTTTCAGAAAAGGCTCCCAGGTGATCTGTGCCATCAGACCTGCTCTGGAGTTGGGAATTGCTCCAGGGTGCCTGGGGAGCGTTCTTGAACCAGGAAGACCTCGAATGTAGCATAGAGAGAGGGAATCCCACGCCCCTGACTGACGAGTGGGGAAACCCTGAAGAGAGGCAGCTCTACCTTAGCATGGTGGCATGTGGAGGCCCAGGGGCTTATCCCCAAGGTAGCCGTGCCCCAACCCTGGGGGGGCCGAGGCAAATGGGGAAAGATATCCTTTGAGATCATGGCTAGGAAAACCTTCCTCCCATGGGCCTTTGCATCCACGTATTAATATTGTTTAGATTGCCTTGTTTCATTGCTTTCTTAAGTTTATGCCACCCTGTTCAGCCCCGTTCACCATATATGCACTCGTCCTAGAATGTTCTTCCTTCCCTTGAACCCCATTGGGTTAATTTTGCCACAGTGTTCTACCCGGTGATCCCATTAAGTCCCCCCGGTTCTTATTTACCCTTCTGCACCACTTCTCCCTATTCCTATTGGACCCTGACCCTCAGATCCGCCCCAGTTGTCTTGTTTAGAACCCTGTGCCCTCGGCCCCCTCCTCACTCTTGTCCTTGGATTTTATTCGAGGCTGTTGCGTCCCTGAACCCCTATTCTGCGTCCCTGGACCCCTTCGCTACTTCTGCCTGTGGTCCTGAATAAAGAGCTCTCAGATCCTCAAACGAGAAGCCCATCCCATCTCTTAGTCGCCGGCTATATTGTAGCATCGCGCCTAGGGCTCAGAGATGCCGGTTGCTCTCTAGGACCCAGGCGTCGCTGTCACGCTGCTACAGTGGGGGGCAGAGGCAGGAGGGACTGAAGCAGATCAAAGCCCGATATAGCCACCGATATTCCTTAGATCTCTGTCCTTCTGCTTCCTGGGATACTGCCTTGTTGTTTTTCAGGATGTATTGGAAGAGATAGGCACCCACAGCTTGATTCTAAAGGCACCAACTTTACCTAACTCTGCTCAAACCCGAGCCAATTCCTTATGCAAGTACAGGTTGCCTTTGTCTGGCTCAGCCTCATGGCTCATAGTAACTGCCAGTGAAGCTTTGCATGTAGATTGCTCTGGAACTGCATTGGCAGCCGCCTGCGGCAGCTGTGGCACTGCATCCTAGGGAAATGGTGTTGCAAAAGCATGAAGTTTTTTCTGGGCATACTATGGGTGCTTTTACTTCTTCAGTTGCAGAATTACACCTGTCTTCAGAGTGATTTCAAACACAGAAATGGTGCCGGCCACCAGCAGGTAGCCAGAAAAATGGTGAACTCTCTGTTCCTCCTTCTCCAGCTAAGCAGCCTCATGCTACCAGGGGGAAGCAGGAAAAACTTCACTGCTTCAACTGAAGACTAGAAATGCCACTCGAAGGCCACTTACTATGAAAGCTAGGTCCTCAGCTGCTTTCTGAGTAGCCTGTACTCAGGAAAATGCAGGCACTGAGCTCCCCTCAGGCCTCCAGGAAAAGTCCACAATAACATTTCCCCACAGAAATAGGTAACTAGGCTAAGGAGTCACTAAAGGAGAAATTCATGAGCAGCTTACTGAGGCTTGCAGGTTTCTCAGCAGGGCTTCAATTCTGTTGCTCTGTTGCTGGACAGTGGCTTCCAAACCGGTGGCTCTCATTTCAAAGCTTAAAGAGAAATAGAGGTCTTATTGAAGAAAATTCTCCAAGGAGAGGACCAATTCCAGATGAACAGTGTGAAATAACAGAATCAAAAGCAAGGGCGTCCTTCAAAATTAGAATACGTGTGCTTTCCTCCCAATTCCTGCAAGCAACAGACGCCTCATCCCACTGCGTTGTTCCCTTACCGTTGCACGTGTTCTTGCAGTTGTTTCACAGCAGTCTGGTTCTCAAAATATGCTCCCAGCTGGTCCTGCAGTTCCTGGGCAGCAGCTAGCTCTTCCCTTTCCCTCTCATCCATGGCAGTCTTCAAGTCACGAACACAACGCTCAGAATTGAGATATTTTTCTTCCATCTGCCGCAACTGCAAAGTCACAGAAAGAATCCGCAGTGGTCAGGTGAGCTTTTATACAGGGCGGTCAGCTGCTGCCCAAGGATTCACGTGCTGCAGATACCTGCCCACACCCTCTGCCCAAAGAACTGTAACCATCTCAAATACCTTCAAAGCTTCTACTAGCCAATGAACACAAGCTGTGTTATTCCAAATCATCTACGGTGGCCTCTCCTACCCCTCCACAGATTTTCTAGGGCACAGCTGCACGCACTGACACTGCTGCTCCAACCCTTTTGGGGACCTGTGATGATGCTCTTTGTATTCACTTTATTTGCTACTGCAGGAAAGCATGAACTGCAATGCTTTTATTCCTAAAGAAGGAAGGAGTCTCGGAAATGTCAGAGCAAAACCGCTGTGGCAGACTTGTTCTGGAGCACAGCGTGCTGCCAGAGGGAGTTTTCTGAAGTGACACAGAGAGACCTCAAATGCAGCACCGAGAGAGGTGCCCGGCTCCCAGTGAGCGGGAAGCAGTGGATCCCTGAGGAGAGGCAGCTCTGCCTCAGCGTGGTGGGGCCAGGAGGGATGACAGCGGCTGTATCCTGGCGAGCACCGTTTCAGAAAAGGCTCCCAGGTGATCTGTGCCATCAGACCTGCTCTGGAGTTGGGAATTGCTCCAGGGTGCCTGGGGAGCGTTCTTGAACCAGGAAGACCTCGAATGTAGCATAGAGAGAGGGAATCCCACGCCCCTGACTGACGAGTGGGGAAACCCTGAAGAGAGGCAGCTCTACCTTAGCATGGCGGCATGTGGAGGCCCAGGGGCTTATCCCCAAGGTAGCCGTGCCCCAACCCTGGGGGGGTCGAGGCAAATGGGGAAAGATATCCTTTGAGATCATGGCTAGGAAAACCTTCCTCCCATGGGCCTTTGCATCCACGTATTAATATTGTTTAGATTGCCTTGTTTCATTGCTTTCTTAAGTTTATGCCACCCTGTTCAGCCCCGTTCACCATATATGCACTCGTCCTAGAATGTTCTTCCTTCCCTTGAACCCCATTGGGTTAATTTTGCCACAGTGTTCTACCCGGTGATCCCATTAAGTCCCCCCGGTTCTTATTTACCCTTCTGCACCACTTCTCCCTATTCCTATTGGACCCTGACCCTCAGATCCGCCCCAGTTGTCTTGTTTAGAACCCTGTGCCCTCGGCCCCCTCCTCACTCTTGTCCTTGGATTTTATTCGAGGCTGTTGCGTCCCTGAACCCCTATTCTGCGTCCCTGGACCCCTTCGCTACTTCTGCCTGTGGTCCTGAATAAAGAGCTCTCAGATCCTCAAACGAGAAGCCCATCCCATCTCTTAGTCGCCGGCTATATTGTAGCATCGCGCCTAGGGCTCAGAGACGCCGGTTGCTCTCTAGGACCCAGGCGTCGCTGTCACGCTGCTACAGTGGGGGGCAGAGGCAGGAGGGACTGAAGCAGATCAAAGCCCGATATAGCCACCGATATTCCTTAGATCTCTGTCCTTCTGCTTCCTGGGATACTGCCTTGTTGTTTTTCAGGATGTATTGGAAGAGATAGGCACCCACAGCTTGATTCTAAAGGCACCAACTTTACCTAACTCTGCTCAAACCCGAGCCAATTCCTTATGCAAGTACAGGTTGCCTTTGTCTGGCTCAGCCTCATGGCTCATAGTAACTGCCAGTGAAGCTTTGCATGTAGATTGCTCTGGAACTGCATTGGCAGCCGCCTGCGGCAGCTGTGGCACTGCATCCTAGGGAAATGGTGTTGCAAAAGCATGAAGTTTTTTCTGGGCATACTATGGGTGCTTTTACTTCTTCAGTTGCAGAATTACACCTGTCTTCAGAGTGATTTCAAACACAGAAATGGTGCCGGCCACCAGCAGGTAGCCAGAAAAATGGTGAACTCTCTGTTCCTCCTTCTCCAGCTAAGCAGCCTCATGCTACCAGGGGGAAGCAGGAAAAACTTCACTGCTTCAACTGAAGACTAGAAATGCCACTCGAAGGCCACTTACTATGAAAGCTAGGTCCTCAGCTGCTTTCTGAGTAGCCTGTACTCAGGAAAATGCAGGCACTGAGCTCCCCTCAGGCCTCCAGGAAAAGTCCACAATAACATTTCCCCACAGAAATAGGTAACTAGGCTAAGGAGTCACTAAAGGAGAAATTCATGAGCAGCTTACTGAGGCTTGCAGGTTTCTCAGCAGGGCTTCAATTCTGTTGCTCTGTTGCTGGACAGTGGCTTCCAAACCGGTGGCTCTCATTTCAAAGCTTAAAGAGAAATAGAGGTCTTATTGAAGAAAATTCTCCAAGGAGAGGACCAATTCCAGATGAACAGTGTGAAATAACAGAATCAAAAGCAAGGGCGTCCTTCAAAATTAGAATACGTGTGCTTTCCTCCCAATTCCTGCAAGCAACAGACGCCTCATCCCACTGCGTTGTTCCCTTACCGTTGCACGTGTTCTTGCAGTTGTTTCACAGCAGTCTGGTTCTCAAAATATGCTCCCAGCTGGTCCTGCAGTTCCTGGGCAGCAGCTAGCTCTTCCCTTTCCCTCTCATCCATGGCAGTCTTCAAGTCACGAACACAACGCTCAGAATTGAGATATTTTTCTTCCATCTGCCGCAACTGCAAAGTCACAGAAAGAATCCGCAGTGGTCAGGTGAGCTTTTATACAGGGCGGTCAGCTGCTGCCCAAGGATTCACGTGCTGCAGATACCTGCCCACACCCTCTGCCCAAAGAACTGTAACCATCTCAAATACCTTCAAAGCTTCTACTAGCAAATGAACACAAGCTGTGTTATTCCAAATCATCTACGGCGGCCTCTCCTACCCCTCCACAGATTTTCTAGGGCACAGCTGCACGCACTGACACTGCTGCTCCAACCCTTTTGGGGACCTGTGATGATGCTCTTTGTATTCACTTTATTTGCTACTGCAGGAAAGCATGAACTGCAATGCTTTTATTCCTAAAGAAGGAAGGAGTCTCGGAAATGTCAGAGCAAAACCGCTGTGGCAGACTTGTTCTGGAGCACAGCGTGGTGCCAGAGGGAGTTTTCTGAAGTGACACAGAGAGACCTCAAATGCAGCACCGAGAGAGGTGCCCGGCTCCCAGTGAGCGGGAAGCAGTGGATCCCTGAGGAGAGGCAGCTCTGCCTCAGCGTGGTGGGGCCAGGAGGGATGACAGCGGCTGTATCCTGGCGAGCACCGTTTCAGAAAAGGCTCCCAGGTGATCTGTGCCATCAGACCTGCTCTGGAGTTGGGAATTGCTCCAGGGTGCCTGGGGAGCGTTCTTGAACCAGGAAGACCTCGAATGTAGCATAGAGAGAGGGAATCCCACGCCCCTGACTGACGAGTGGGGAAACCCTGAAGAGAGGCAGCTCTACCTTAGCATGGTGGCATGTGGAGGCCCAGGGGCTTATCCCCAAGGTAGCCGTGCCCCAACCCTGGGGGGGCCGAGGCAAATGGGGAAAGATATCCTTTGAGATCATGGCTAGGAAAACCTTCCTCCCATGGGCCTTTGCATCCACGTATTAATATTGTTTAGATTGCCTTGTTTCATTGCTTTCTTAAGTTTATGCCACCCTGTTCAGCCCCGTTCACCATATATGCACTCGTCCTAGAATGTTCTTCCTTCCCTTGAACCCCATTGGGTTAATTTTGCCACAGTGTTCTACCCGGTGATCCCATTAAGTCCCCCCGGTTCTTATTTACCCTTCTGCACCACTTCTCCCTATTCCTATTGGACCCTGACCCTCAGATCCGCCCCAGTTGTCTTGTTTAGAACCCTGTGCCCTCGGCCCCCTCCTCACTCTTGTCCTTGGATTTTATTCGAGGCTGTTGCGTCCCTGAACCCCTATTCTGCGTCCCTGGACCCCTTCGCTACTTCTGCCTGTGGTCCTGAATAAAGAGCTCTCAGATCCTCAAACGAGAAGCCCATCCCATCTCTTAGTCGCCGGCTATATTGTAGCATCGCGCCTAGGGCTCAGAGATGCCGGTTGCTCTCTAGGACCCAGGCGTCGCTGTCACGCTGCTACAGTGGGGGGCAGAGGCAGGAGGGACTGAAGCAGATCAAAGCCCGATATAGCCACCGATATTCCTTAGATCTCTGTCCTTCTGCTTCCTGGGATACTGCCTTGTTGTTTTTCAGGATGTATTGGAAGAGATAGGCACCCACAGCTTGATTCTAAAGGCACCAACTTTACCTAACTCTGCTCAAACCCGAGCCAATTCCTTATGCAAGTACAGGTTGCCTTTGTCTGGCTCAGCCTCATGGCTCATAGTAACTGCCAGTGAAGCTTTGCATGTAGATTGCTCTGGAACTGCATTGGCAGCCGCCTGCGGCAGCTGTGGCACTGCATCCTAGGGAAATGGTGTTGCAAAAGCATGAAGTTTTTTCTGGGCATACTATGGGTGCTTTTACTTCTTCAGTTGCAGAATTACACCTGTCTTCAGAGTGATTTCAAACACAGAAATGGTGCCGGCCACCAGCAGGTAGCCAGAAAAATGGTGAACTCTCTGTTCCTCCTTCTCCAGCTAAGCAGCCTCATGCTACCAGGGGGAAGCAGGAAAAACTTCACTGCTTCAACTGAAGACTAGAAATGCCACTCGAAGGCCACTTACTATGAAAGCTAGGTCCTCAGCTGCTTTCTGAGTAGCCTGTACTCAGGAAAATGCAGGCACTGAGCTCCCCTCAGGCCTCCAGGAAAAGTCCACAATAACATTTCCCCACAGAAATAGGTAACTAGGCTAAGGAGTCACTAAAGGAGAAATTCATGAGCAGCTTACTGAGGCTTGCAGGTTTCTCAGCAGGGCTTCAATTCTGTTGCTCTGTTGCTGGACAGTGGCTTCCAAACCGGTGGCTCTCATTTCAAAGCTTAAAGAGAAATAGAGGTCTTATTGAAGAAAATTCTCCAAGGAGAGGACCAATTCCAGATGAACAGTGTGAAATAACAGAATCAAAAGCAAGGGCGTCCTTCAAAATTAGAATACGTGTGCTTTCCTCCCAATTCCTGCAAGCAACAGACGCCTCATCCCACTGCGTTGTTCCCTTACCGTTGCATGTGTTCTTGCAGTTGTTTCACAGCAGTCTGGTTCTCAAAATATGCTCCCAGCTGGTCCTGCAGTTCCTGGGCAGCAGCTAGCTCTTCCCTTTCCCTCTCATCCATGGCAGTCTTCAAGTCACGAACACAACGCTCAGAATTGAGATATTTTTCTTCCATCTGCCGCAACTGCAAAGTCACAGAAAGAATCCGCAGTGGTCAGGTGAGCTTTTATACAGGGCGGTCAGCTGCTGCCCAAGGATTCACGTGCTGCAGATACCTGCCCACACCCTCTGCCCAAAGAACTGTAATCATCTCAAATACCTTCAAAGCTTCTACTAGCAAATGAACACAAGCTGTGTTATTCCAAATCATCTACGGCGGCCTCTCCTACCCCTCCACAGATTTTCTAGGGCACAGCTGCACGCACTGACACTGCTGCTCCAACCCTTTTGGGGACCTGTGATGATGCTCTTTGTATTCACTTTATTTGCTACTGCAGGAAAGCATGAACTGCAATGCTTTTATTCCTAAAGAAGGAAGGAGTCTCGGAAATGTCAGAGCAAAACCGCTGTGGCAGACTTGTTCTGGAGCACAGCGTGGTGCCAGAGGGAGTTTTCTGAAGTGACACAGAGAGACCTCAAATGCAGCACCGAGAGAGGTGCCCGGCTCCCAGTGAGCGGGAAGCAGTGGATCCCTGAGGAGAGGCAGCTCTGCCTCAGCGTGGTGGGGCCAGGAGGGATGACAGCGGCTGTATCCTGGCGAGCACCGTTTCAGAAAAGGCTCCCAGGTGATCTGTGCCATCAGACCTGCTCTGGAGTTGGGAATTGCTCCAGGGTGCCTGGGGAGCGTTCTTGAACCAGGAAGACCTCGAATGTAGCATAGAGAGAGGGAATCCCACGCCCCTGACTGACGAGTGGGGAAACCCTGAAGAGAGGCAGCTCTACTTTAGCATGGTGGGGCACGAAGGCAGGAGAGACTGAGGAAGATCAAAGCCCAATGTAACCACCACTTCCTTAGATCTCTCTCCTTCTGGCTCCCAGGACACTCTTCTGTCATTTCTCATGACAGACAAGAAAGCATCAAGCACCCCATGATTTATTCCTGTAGGGACAGGCTTTCCATACCTCCACTTCAAGCTTCTCCAACTCTTCCCGCAAGTGCAGATTGTCTTCCTCCACATCAGCCTCGTGGCTTGCGGTAAACGCCTGAGCAATCCTAAAACATCCAAAATTTGATAAGAAACATGTCCAATGTGGCATACTTTTTTCCCCTGCTTGCTCCCAAATCAACTCTTTCCCCCTTTCCTACAAGCACAGTGAAAGGAAAGCCAAGTACATGAAAGCTGGGAGAATTCAGCTTAGAAGTGACCTCAGGATGTCTCCAGTCTCACCGCCTCCCCAGTGCAGCCTTGACTACAAGGTAAAGCCATGCTGTTTAGGGCTCCTTCTACTACTCTTTAAAATCCCCCTGGATCTAGCTGCACAAACTCCCAGGGCAAGCTGTTCAATTGCCTGACGCATCAAGACGTTTTTTCTTTCTTTGTGGTTGGAACCCATCATGTCCCCTTAGATAAGCTGCTTCTCTTTCTCCCAATGCTCCCGTTCATACCACCTAATGTTCCTTTGCTTAAAACCCCTTTTAAACAGATGCTCTCAACAGACCAGCAGACAAAAGATGAAAACAATCTGTCTTTACACAGCCCTGGGGACCCTGCCCGGACTCTGTTCCTCTCCCTTGCTGCTGCTGCTGCTGCTGCTGCAATCCTGCACTGGTCAGCCACAGGGCAGGAAGAGAATGGGTGAGGTCTGAGCAGCTACGAAACAGTCCTGCAGAGAGACCACGGCAGAACGGCAGGCTGCCAGCACACACTTCCAACAGTGCTTAAGCCAACCAGGCAGCTCCAAGCAATGATCTAAAGTCCACTTCTAAAGACAGGACAAATCTTGGTTTTCAAGCCATTAGCTTGAACACGATCTCACACACGGCCTTAAGGGCGGGTGCTTCCACATGGGATGCAAAGCTGCTGGGGGGGTGGGGGGGGGGGGGGTGGGGGGAGGGGGAGGAGTGTTGATCACACCGTGCTGAGGCTCTTGGTCTGCCTTTTTCTTAAGAGAAGAAGTCTGCTGAGGACTAGTGGAGTGCGGCTCAGAAAATGCCGCAGCAGCGCCTGCCAGAAGGCGCTGTCATGGTGTCCCATCAGTGGCCCACAGAACTGACCTCCTCTCTCGGTCTTGTGGGTCGCCGCGGGCATCCGCGCGGTGCACTGCGACCGGGACCTCGTCACGGAGCTCGGAGGTACCGGCGGCGGCGGCGGCGGCGGCGGCACAAGCCTGCCCGGACGGGCTACTGGACGGCGACTGGTGTCGCCTGCTGCTGAAGAGCCGCCTGACTCTCTTGTGCAGGGCGTGCAACCACATGGCCCTGCCGGGGGCGGTCAGCAGCAGGAAGCACCCGGCGGGCTGCTGGGCCCTGGGTGTGGATGGGGATGAGGGACGGGACGAGGATGAGGGACAGGGCGAGGACGAGGGACAGGGAAACGAAGAGGACCAGAACACGCGGCCGGCACAAGGCACACAAGGTCGCCCCGCGCAGTGGCGGCGGCCTGGATCCTCCGAGACGGCGGCAGGTTCGCGCAGTGCTCCCAGCGGCCAACGTGCTGCTGCTCCCGGAGCGGGTTGGGCAGCTCTGAGCGCCGGCTCCGGGCAGCAACGGAGCCGCGAACACCAACGTGCCTGCGACGTCACAACGGCCGGTGGCACGCCCGGGGGTTTACCGGGGGCGTCACCGAGGCCCCCGCCGGCGGAGGAGGCGCCGGGCGGGTGACGGCGGGGACGGCGGGGCCGCCAGGGCGGTGTCGGCGGGCGCCCGGGAAGGAGGCGGCCCGCGGCCTGTGAGGCGGCCGGAGGCGCTGCCCCGCCTCGGGCCGCCCCGGGACACGGGCGGGGCTGCGCCGGCCGGGCCGCAGGCTGCGACGAGCGCTCGAGCAACTCTCGGCTCACCCGTTCTGTGTTCGTCCCTCAGCACATGGCCAGGGTGCCGCTGGGCACACGTCCCCGAAATAAAGCTCAGGCTGGGCTCGGATCCTAGTCCGGGCGGACGGCGGCCGCTGGAGTTCTCAAGAGATGATCGCTCTATGGCCGCAGTGCCGGAGATCCAGGACAATTCCCCAGCTCCTCTGACATGTCCCTTCTTGAAGAGCAGACAGACCCCCGACCCCCTTGTCACGATCCGCTCACACAAGCGGGGTTCGTGATGGTTCGTTTTAGGGATCTCAGAGCACAAAAGACACAGCAGGGGACAAACTCAGTTTACTCAATCACAAATGCACCTTTATTTAGTGCCAACAAATGCGATAGTGGGGAGAGAAAAAGAGAATAGTAAGAAAGACAGAAAAAGAGGGGAAGGGGGTTATAGCTACCAACATGGAGGGTCGAGTCCTCGAGGCTTTTGAAGATGCCTATAGACACGAGTTTCTCCAGTGGGGTGATCACAAAAGTGAGCGGGGGTCTCCAGGGTTTTTATAGTCCTCTCCGAAGCGACAGGCAGTTGGCCAAACAGGTGGGGGAAATCATTGCAGTGTGTTCATTTAGAGAGCTCAGAACAAGTCGGTCGTCAGCAGGTACAGTGTCAACCAGTACAAGTCAGCAGGCGCGGTCACTTCACCATGACTTGCCCATTGTTTCTGCTCAGATTCTGATGTTCCGATATGGGTGCTGGGTTTTTCCATCGAACACACCTGCAGGCAGCACTTGGCCAACATCCCACCTCAGCCAGGCCAGAACTCCAATATTGAGATTTTAAAGTCCCTTTTAGGGGTTTCAGTCTCTGTCCTTGACGATGGTCGTGAGGCAGATGAGGGATCTTCGGACCGTCTGTTACACCACCCCGTGACTCACGATTGTCGTCAAGAGAGCTCCTTCTGCAGGGTTCCGTAGTCTTGCGGAGTCTTCAGGACTCGTCCATGTCAGTAGCATATCCCGGAAAAAACAGGGACAGTAGAGTGTGTGTGTGAAAGAGAGAGAGAGAGAGAGAGAGAGAAATAGGAAAAGAAAATAAAAACAAAACAAAATCAATCAATATTGATTAAAACAATTTCTTCAAAATAATCAAAACAGATCATAAGATTTCTCAAAGTTATAACAATTTTCAAACAACAGCTTAATTTTGATTACAATATAACATAATTAAAACAACAACAATAATCAAAACAAGCAATTAACATTTTCAAATTAATCTGCTGTTGGAGGCCTAATTTTTACTGTTAGGGTAGTACGTCTCGTGTCAATAACTTTGGGAGTGTCTCTTGCAAAAGGGGTCTTGACTAAACTGTTGCTTCCAATATAGATGCCAAGTGTGTCAACTTCTTCATCATTTTCCAATTTAGGATGTATAAAATGACTGATAAGACAAAACCAAACAAAACCAAAATCAAAAGAACAACAATGGGATAACACACTTTGTTCAGGATACCTGTAGCCGTAGGTGACCACCTAAAAAGGGTATCCCACCACCTGTGTTCAGCATCTTTTCTTACCCTTTCCATGACATGATGTATTTTTCTCACTTTGTAATGAATAGTTACCAGGGTTTTCTGTCGGTTTTTCTTGATCTTTTCCAAAATTTCAATTAAATCCTGATGAAGCAACAATTGCTTCACCAAAGTAAGATTCATCCTAATAGGGGGAGGCAATAATTTGTGCATCACTGTATAATCAGATTGTAAAAGGTGATAAAAGGTAACTGGGGCTGAGTAAGAAAAGTCACATCTTGTAATTGTGGTAAAGTTACAAATACAAAAATTTGAGTGATTCTTAAGATTCACTACTATTTCTTCTACAAACACTACATTACAAGCAGTTCTAAAGCATGCACACCCATTGCCTATACATATTAGCACTGTTTCAGAAGTTTGGTTAGGGTGAATTTCAAAGTGGCAGATATTTTGTTCAGTGTCCAGACAAATGTCTTGAGCTATGATTGCATTACTCTCACAGATGAAACCTTGCTGTTCCCGAACAATACATGAGTCTAAATTGACAGTTTGCCATCTCTCGCCATTTTGACGGGCCCATTCTCTGTGCTCAAAAGCATAGAGAATAGCTCCATCATGATTCAGTCCTAATGCAATGATAGGAAATATCGAGTGTACAGAGACATTACATATGGTTAACATAAAAGCTGTAACTGTGTTGGTATTGGGGTTATAGGTAAAGTTTACTAATTTCCACCAGGATTGAAATTCCTTTTCAAAATCATTTGCATTGTCTCAAATTATTTTCCGAATTTCAGTAGGAAAAGTGCCTTCTTCTCCTTCCCTTATGATTGAGGCAACAGCTGTCTGCATCCAAAGCTGTGTCTGGATGCAGCTAAGAGCCGAAGACATTGCTTTGTGTGGCACCAAGTGTATCAATTATCAATTTGTGATCATTCACATTCACTTTTTCCCAATTTGGTAATATGTTTGATAGCAACCACTGATGTGTCCCCAAAGCCGATAAGGATAACTGCAATGGTTAATGTAATTTGGTCAAATCCCTAGTTTTGGCAGCCAATTTTTTTCATTAATACTTCTAAAAATTCCCAATTTAAAATATTGATCGTGGTTTATATGGCCTTCATGTCCCTCGGAGTTCTCCTGTGAAAAGTAAGCACAACAGAATCTGCCACCAAAAGGCAGAAAGTTAGAATGATGGAAGTTCTCCAGTGTGCATTTATTCGATACTCTTTCCCTAGAGCATCAAAGGTTACCCATGTGTATTTATTCAGAGGGGGTTTTAGCACTTGTGGTACCTCTCCCACCGTGGGGAGGTCCACCAAGACAGGTTGTCCAGGGTAACGTGCTGGATTCTTGGAATCACTTGGTCCCCGTAGTGAGGGAACTATGCTTGGAGCTGTTGGGCCAAAAGGAAAAGTATCAGTAAACCAAGGACTTGCTGACTGTTCGGGGGAAAAGGGAGGGGTAATGACTGAGGCAGGTTTGTCTTGGACGCCATCCAAGTTTTCTGCTTCTTGTACTGCCAGTTTTTCCACAGCTCCTTCAGTTATTGAGAAGATGTTACAATAATGTTCAATCTGAGCATACCACTTTCTTACTGAGGCTGTTTGGGCCACTCCGTCAGGGGAGGGAGTCCCAGTAGTGACTGACTTAAAAACTTGGAAAGGCCCTCTCCAAACAACTGGTTGTTGTTGTATAATCTTCTCTACTTCTATGAGAGCTAGGCTAACCACAAACAAGCCCTTTTCCCAGGTAGTATGCCTCTTTTCAGCATCTCTGAAACCACGGGAATAAAAACCAACAGGCCATGTCGGACCCTCAGGACCCCACTGCCATATGTGTACTGACAACCCTGAGGAAGCAAATCCCCATTCTACCTGAAAAGGATCTGGTGAGTGGATAGGGCCCAGGGCCTGATGAGCTGTGGCTCCAAAAATCAACAATTGTAATGCTTCTTCCTGAGAAGGGCTCCAGTCCCATTTTACTCCCTTTCTCAACAAATCATAAAGAGGCTTGGCAAAAATTGAAAAATCTGCAATGTGTTTTCCCCAAAACACTAATAATCCCAAGGCATGCTGTAGATCTTTCCTGGACTCAGGCACTTTAATTTGATCTAAGGAGGTTAGGGTGTCAGGTGGGATGCATGTCATACCTCCTTTCCACCAGATACCCAAAAATTTTACTTCTTGAGAAGGTTTTTGTATTTTTTCTGAGGGGATTTGCAAAACAAGGCTTTCTAAGTGGGAAGTTATTTTCTGTTGAACACCCCCCACTTGCTGTGTCTCATTGTTTAAAACTTGTGCTAGGGAGTGCTGTGGCTTGTTGCCCAAGGTTTGTGGAAGAGGAGGTGTGCTGGGTTGTTGGTTGGATGATTCCAACACAATGGGTTTGGGACAGGGCCAATTAGAAATTATTTTAGCCAATTTATCATAAAGCAATTTATCCATAATTTTTTGCGGCACTCCCCTTTTCAGTCGTAGTGACCACAGTTGCTGCCGGTTGGAAATTTGTTTTCCCTTTTCTGATTTTTCATTAGGAGAAGCAATGTGCCGGACTCCTCTGGGTTTTTCTGGTTTGTCCTCTGAGTCCTTCACTGGTCCATATTTTCTACTGTAAATTATTAACTCCTCTGCTACCTCACTCCATGTCCAAAGTTTATGACTGCTGTTATATTGTGTGCTAGAAGTTGTAAAAGGTGAGGAGTCAGTGGAGTCAGTGGAACCAGTTTGATCTCTTGTATGTCTAAGAAATCTTTCAAGTCTATCTACCGGAGAGATAGATGCTATTGTTTTTTGAAGAATTGCTGTTGGTTTAAGAAACTCTGGCAAACCTGGAATTAAAGAGGTCATAATCTCAGGTTTGACAGGCTGTTGCATTGGTGACTCATAGCCAGAGATTAATTTTCTTTCATGTATCATTTGCAAGCATGCAGCTTTGTGTATGTTTTCTAGGAGTTGGTCTGAGGTGCCGACTATTGCCAGAGGCTTTCTAACAGCGCTCACCGAAGTGGCGTGCTAGGTGCGGCTGAGACGAGGGTCCTTCCCCTGTTACAAACTATATAAAACCCGCAACCCCTCTGTCCATCAAGATCCTGTCCGTGACGCCAATTTAATGTCACGATCCGCTCACACAAGCGGGGTTCGTGATGGTTCGTTTTAGGGATCTCAGAGCACAAAAGACACAGCAGGGGACAAACTCAGTTTACTCAATCACAAATGCACCTTTATTTAGTGCCAACAGATGCGATAGTGGGGAGAGAAAAAGAGAATAGTAAGAAAGACAGAAAAAGAGGGGAAGGGGGTTATAGCTACCAACATGGAGGGTCGAGTCCTCGAGGCTTTTGAAGATGCCTATAGACGCGAGTTTCTCCAGTGGGGTGATCACAAAAGTGAGCGGGGGTCTCCAGGGTTTTTATAGTCCTCTCCGAAGCGACAGGCAGTTGGCCAAACAGGTGGGGGAAATCATTGCAGTGTGTTCATTTAGAGAGCTCAGAACAAGTCGGTCGTCAGCAGGTACAGTGTCAACCAGTACAAGTCAGCAGGCGCGGTCACTTCACCATGACTTGCCCATTGTTTCTGCTCAGATTCTGATGTTCTGATATGGGTGCTGGGTTTTTCCATCGAACACACCTGCAGGCAGCACTTGGCCAACATCCCACCTCAGCCAGGCCAGAACTCCAATATTGAGATTTTAAAGTCCCTTTTAGGGGTTTCAGTCTCTGACCTTGACGATGGTCGTGAGGCAGATGAGGGATCTTCGGACCGTCTCTTACACCCCTACGCCATGGTAACTGCTGGCACTTGCTGCTATGCCAGCTGCCTATGCTGATTTTGTGTTCTGCCGCTCCACCAGCCAAGCGACAGCACGCAGCCCGCTACAAACATGCTTGAAAACGCGTCCCTCCTTGTCCCGAAACATTAATTTTGAAGAATTAAAGATTTTAGTTTAACCAGATATGGCTGAAGTAAGACAGATAGACTTCCCTTTTGATAAGCAGAAGCCGGATTTAAGGAACTGATAAATCATGAGGCCTGTCAACTTATGTTTGTGTATTCTGACAAATCAATAGGCTTCAAGAAGGACAATGAATTCATAAATCAAATACTCCCAGGAAAACAGGATTCAGTTGTCACCCAACACTAAAAGGTTAAAAAGTCAAAGCGAAGAAGACTCACTTACTTCATCATTTTGAGACCCCACCCCATAAAAAAGACCACCGACCCATTGCAAAGAACAAACCACGCATGCTTAATAGCTTTTGGCTAATGACCATACGAAGCGGGGAATGGGATGTACTAAAGTCATGAATATACATTTGTGTTTTGGGTATTCAATACTTCTGTACATAAAAAGGCCCTGTGATCTTCTGTAGGTGCGCGTGTGTTTGGGAGCTATCCCGCACGCTGCCCGGCGTCGTAATTAAACATACACTTTCTAACTTTAAACTGTTAGAGAGTCTTTTGTCCGTCAGAGTTGGATATTGGCATTAGGGCGATATTCATATTATTTTAATAATTCAGTCCCAATAACAACAGAAAGTGAAGGCCCAGAGGTTCTGCACTTGCTTTCTGGGAGGCTTCAGTTTACTCTTTCTTGAGTCATTGTGTTTTGCAAGGTGTTGCAAAGTGTTTTTGCTATTGTTGAGCAGTGCTGTTGTGCAGCGGTGCAAGAGATTTTGTGTTACACGTTCAATGTATTACAGTTGTTTTAAGTACTTTGGTGTATCTATGCTTCAGTTCACTGCATCCCAGTTAAATGCAGTTTCTATTTTTAGACTCCCTCATGTTACAGCCTCCCCCTCTGCCTCTCCCTGTTTTCCCCAGTTACAGCCCCTGATTGGCAACCCTTTCCCGCCTTAGTTGTTTGTGTCATTCCTCAGGGGGATCCCCCCTTCCTGCCAGTCTCTCAGGGCCTGTCCCCCAGGTCTGGAAGCTTCCAAGGGAGCTTCCTAGTGGCTGACTGGTTGGAGGGTTCTCCCCTTCCTCTCCTCTCTTTTGTTACTGGTCATTGTCATTGTCTGTTATGTTAATGAATCCCCTCCTCTCTTTTCCCATTGGATGTGTGTGTACCCACCCCAAGAGCCCTCCCCTTGGTTAAAACCCCCTGTCGTCTGAGGCTAAAGGCGAGGATCCCCCTGAAAAAAGCTTGACTCCCAGTTAAACCTCCGAGAGTCCCGTCTCTCATTCCCTGCACCGTAGCGAAGCGGCAGGACGAGGCTGGCCAAAAAGATCCCACCAAGATCCTGTGGGGGCGTGTCAGGGGCTAGCCTGGCGTAAGAAGACACGCACCACCGCACCGTTGGGTTCCAAGGGTGTAGTCCTGGGCCACCTGCTCTGGGATAGCCACAAAATGTCAGGTCCTGAGAGCATGGTCTTGGACTGCCTACTCAGGTAGGCTATATTTGGGATACCTCTGCTCTAAATTAGGCACAACAATGCCAAACAATCAAGTAGAAGTTTTATTTATGGCAGCAATGATGGCAGTTTCTTTCTTTCTAATCTTACTCATTCTGAAAAGTGCTGAATGTTCAGAATCCAAGTGCGTTAAGGCTGTACATTCTTCTTCTTCAATGGAGAGTCTATCAGTGATTCCAGTAGTGGCAGTGAAATAATTGGATCTAAAATGCTTTGTAGGGTTAGACCTATGGTGGGGGTTGGTGCATCCATGCAGTGAGCTTAACATCCTGACTCTACAGCACCCATATCAGCCCTGCCCAGAGGTGTGCTTGAGTACAGAGAATGTGTGAGAAACCTTCTGGACAGGTATGGGAGCCTTCATCCTTTCAGCAGCAAACAACTATACAAATGAGGGAGAAGGCAGGAGGTTAATGATGACATTATTCACTTTGGTGTCTGATGAAAAGTTTTGTTGTGTTTACACTTTGTGCCGGCTGTGTTTCAGATGTAGATAAATCTGAGTCTGGAATAGGCTTAGACATGGTTTTCAAAAGACAGTGACGGAAAGAACCGTGATAATTCCCGGAGAAGTCCCCTGAAAGCTTCAGTTGGTAAACAGTTTTTGTGTGACCCTCACATACTGATTATTAGCTTTTTTTCAAGTTCAAGCTAGTTTGAATCTCTTGAAAGGCTGAGTGTAGTCATGCAATCCCTACACCTCTAGCAGGTGTTTCCAAATAGAGAAAGAGTTTCATTTTACCTTTTGACATGTAAAGAAGTTAGCTGGAAAGTTCTGTGGATTTCTCTTTGCAATTGGCTCGGAGCCAGCCCAGAAGTGTAGATTGGGCCCTGGAAATGTTACTCAAAGACTGTTGTTTTTCTCACTGGGCCAAGGGCCAAAAGCCCACCTAAGCTATTAGGTATTAAAGAGAGAGAACAAAGGAACTCCAGGAACTCCATTTTTCAAGCACCCACGATCAGCCTCTCGCTGGTTAATATAGCCACGTTTCTGCCAGGCTGGGCCCTCAGGAGTGTGGGTGAAACCCACAACTGAGACTTTCTGAAATAATTATGCTTAGCCGATGTTTAAAATCAAACCGGCATCAGACAAAAGAAATCGGTGCTAAATCAAAACACAAATGCAAATGATTTGCTTAGCTTGCACAGTCTTTGATCAAACTGCTGAGCAGCCAGATTTCATTGGCTTACACGGCATCACAGAGTTTACTGGCACTTCTCACTTCATTTACATTTATTTAGAGTTTACAGTACTGTTGCTCCTTAGCGGAGCTCTCGTTCTCAGTTATGTGAAGAACTTGTGCAACGTACTGTTTAATTAAATTTGTTGGCTTCCAAAGGGCATTTGGGATTTACAATCCATGCATCTGCTCATCTATGTAACTTGGAAGAGGATCACCTGGCGAGAAGGTGGAACATTGTTTAATGCACTTTTGGCCAAGTGTACTTTGGTGTATGTGTGGAGAGTGAGGTGTCAAAGTTCTAATGCCTGCCTTCAAGCATTTGAGGAGATGAGGACTGGTTAGGTGGACTTCCATAGATGTCTACTTCCCAGCAAGACCTAGGAATGGTGTTTCTTCTCGATTCCCAGGTCTGGAACATGTCTCTAAGCACAAAAGTAATACTGGGAACATTCCAAACACGTTAAGTGAAAGGATGCGAAAGAACAAAGGGAGCACTTTTGTTGAAACACAGAACATGAGTGACACAACATAATGAAGCTACTGTCATACGAAACACGTCTGACAGTTTTGTCAAGCTCAAGATTCCAGATCAGTCAATCTGCTGGTCAGAAAAAACGGATGTGGTTCATACTGTGAGTGCAAAAGAAGCCAGCTGGGCAGAAAAACCCCAACCGATGAGTGCACTGTGCTTGACATCCATTTAATAGAATGAGAGTTTATATTCAGACCGCAATGAAAAAGTTTTCAGATCTGAGGCGGGGAGAAGGGAACCCACAGATGCTCTATAAAAAGAAAAAATGTCCAGAGTCTTTCCACAGAAATTAATTTAATGATATAATTTTTAGTTAAAACATCCCGGTACTCCTCTCTTATTCTTCAAAGAGGATCCTGGTCCAAATGAAACTTTTTTGAAAATCCAGCACATCCAGTTTCAAGTTCAGCAGTGGCTGCGGGAAAAGGACACAAGATTCCTTATGTTACTTTTAAAGCAGACAGGGAGAGTTAATGAATGCACTGAAATAACATTTTACGTGACACAACAGTCTGCAATCCTGAGCGAGACTTTAAATTTTCCAAGGACACTTAACGTGGGAAGAGCTGGGCACAAAGGAAGAACATTTTGTGCACATTTGCTTATGTGCATACACATAGAACAATACAACAGCATTTCTAAAGCTGGTGACAGACATTCTGGAGGCTACCTATGACTCCAGTGGCCCTTAAGAGGGCAGGTGGATTTCCTCTTTGGACACCTGGCCTCAAATTGCAGAGCGTGTTTTATGCTCCATGTTGCAAGCATTGAACTCATGTTTGCCTAAACACCACTGAACGATCTCTTCCTAAAGAAATGTTGTCTTTTATTCCTTGTGGCGGTGCGTGTCTTCTTACGCCTGGCCAGCCCCGACACGCCCCCACAGGATCTTGGTGGGATCTTTGCAGCCGACTCGCCCTGCCGCTTTGCCGTGGTGGAGGAATGAAAGGCGGGACTCTCGGAGGCAAACTGAAGCTTAGGCTTTATTGGAGGGAGGGGACCCTCGTCCTAAGACCAGAGCCTCGGAGAGACCCTGAGCCTTAGGAGGCAGGGGGTTTTATACAGAAGGCGGAGACTCGGGGTGGCTACTCATACATCCAGTGGGGTAAGAGAGGAGGGGATTCATTAACATCATAGACAGTAACACTAACCCATAACTGAAGGGAGGGAGGGGAGAGCCCTTCAACCAGCCAGTCCCTTCGAAGCTTCCAGACCTGGGGGACAGGCCCTGAGTGACTGGCAGGGAGGGAGGATCTCCCCATGGGATGACAGACAGTCAGCAAAGGCGGGAAGAATTAACCAATCAAGGACTGTAACTGGGGAGACAGGAAGAGGCAGAGGGAGGCAGAGGGGGGAGGCTACAACATGAGGGAGTCTAAAAATAGGAACAGCACTGAACTGGCGTACAGTGAACCAAGGTACAGAAAATCAAGGTACATAAAACAACTGTAATACATCGAACTTATTAGAAAACCTTTAACACCACCACAATTCCTGGTCGTGTTCTCCTTACTTATTCAATACAAGACTGCAACACCTAGGCTACAAAGACAAGCCATGAATCACAGCAAGAAAAATCAAGACCTAACAGCAGAGAACGTGTACGGTATGGCTTAGTACTGAACGCAATCCACGTGCAGGGAAGGAAGGGATGGCTGAAGTCTATAAAGATCAATAAAAATCTGGGGGCTTCTTTGATCTTTTTGCTGGAGATTAATTCTAGTGAAGGGCAACTTCATCTTAAACCGAGTGTGTCTGTTTTCTTTTTGCTTGTTTTTTTTCTAGGCAAGCGCATAACATTCTATGCAATATTTTGGGAAGCAGGAATTTTTCACATTCAAGCCTGAACTAGAGAGCTAGCAGAAAAAAATCTCTGTGCTTAGCAGAGGAAGTTGAAAACAAGGGCTTGAAAGCTGTTGAGACATAGAAAGGGTCACCTTTTATCTTACCACTCCTAATGCAATGACACATTACCTTCTGTCAACTCCATAGTGATTTTTTCAACCAGTTTCTGCTGTACCTAGAATGCTACACCGGATAGACAGTTAAGACATAATATGACCCAAATATAACTGTTAAGAACTCCTAAAACACTCTTACACCACATGGACAACGTGGTAAAACCTAAAAATATCATACCAGTTGGAGATGATGGCCTGTGGTGGCCAAGAGGATGCCAAAGGCCTTGGGCCGTATGAGCTGCATGGAAAGGCTGAGAGACCTGTGACTGTTTCCTTCCTGGAGTCGTAACTACCGGGGGGTGGAGTAACAGAAATGGAGCCAAACTCTTACAGCGGTGCCAAAAGAAAAACTCCCCCCAAGCCTCAAGTGTTTTTTCAAGTGTGGAGAGTAAAATCCTGGGGAAAAGAGACCCCTCCAGAACATGAAATGAGATGTGGGTAGTGGAAGGAAGCAGGAAATCTAAGGCCTAGACCAAAAGATGACCTAAAGCAGGACTAATCTTAAGCAAAGCGTAGTAGTTGAGCTGGTGGAAGAAAGCACTTTCCCGGTTTATGAAGCCTGCACAACGACCAGAAGATCCACAGGGCCCTCTGCAACATGTGTGGCTGAATGAAGAGAAGAAAAAGGTCTTGTTTGCCTCTTATTTATTCCAGTAACCTTTTTGTGATTCTCACCCCCGCCCGAGGAAAGAGAAATAGGTGGAAATAAGGCCAACACATGCATTTCTCTGAAATGGAATGAAAAGGCTTTTGAACAAAAATACACCTTTGAGGACTTTGACAATGTCTCCAGTGTCCTCCTGCCCCCTCTGGAGAAGGCATGAAGTACCAAGGCCTGAACAGCAGACCCAGACCCAAAGTTGACTTACAGATGAACTTTCCAATTAAATGTTATCTATATATATTTGTTCATTAATGGAGGATTGTTATATGGTTGCATTTATTGGCAAAATATGTAATTACCTTTCTGCATCTAGAAACTGCATGAGGCCACATCTGGCCCAACCAGGAGGTTATAGGTTCAAAGACAACTCCCTTGGTTCCTCCTTGAGCCCTGGCCAGGCTTTGGGAGAAAGCCAACAGGAGAATGAAATTACATATTACATCAGCTTGTTTGTTTAACAGTATAAAAGTTGGGCTACTGTCCAAGCAAAGTTGGGGGAGCCTGATGGCCTGCAAGGTGGATGCATCACAGGAGCTCTCAATTACCTTGGTTCTCCAGTCCTTCACTGTGACACCTTCCTCTCACAGCTGAGGTGTCTCAGACTTGGATGATGGGAAAGTATTGGAGTAACTGGGGATGTATCTTTCTTTATCACTATAGGCATTCCTTCATAGCAAGCATCAGGTGAATTGCTTAGCTTGTCCTTTATAATTCTTTGCCAATGATTATATGCTTTGCTTAGCTTAGCATATCTTTCCACATTTCTCTGCAATTCACCATTATAGTAAATTCCAGTATTCCTCAAGTTGCTGTCTGTGTCCTGAGCACGCCTCTTTCACTGCTTAGCTCTTCAGGCAGTAACATACTGGGTGACTTGCTGCAGTCACCATCTCAGTAATTCTCAGTTTCAAGAAGTGATGTTGACTTACTACTTACCCACAGAGCTTCTTGAGCACAGAGTAAGTTGGATCCTCTAAGACTCTGTGAGATGATACCCAGGGTTTAGGAACTCAACTTCAGAGCACTACTGCTACTGCACACACAACCAACCACTGTTGCTACCCAGAACTTTTTCACTGTCAGAACAGGCAAAGGGGGCAAAGAGCCTTCTCCTCTAGTTTAACCAAGTTCCATCGGAAGAGATTAAATCCATACATACGGTGCCATCTTACAGAAGCTGAACTTTCACAGAAGCCGTCACTTCACAATGACATAAAGCACGGAAGTACTCGGCAGCAGTTACTCTTTCCCTCAGAGGAACCAGCAACTCCAAAGCATTTCCAGCTTTAGGCCAATGCGAATGCATCGGTAGGTTTGAATCAACACCCAGCAGCACAAATAGACAAAACACTTCCAGCAGCACGCAAGGTCAAACAGTACAGGCTACAAACCTTCTCACGTATCTGGCTGCAGAGAAGAGAAAGAAGATTTTTGATTTAGGAGCTGAAGAAGAAAGAAGAAGAGCTTTAAGTTCAAAGGTGTTCAGTGAGACCAAGAACATGGCCGACACGTACAGGAGGCAAGGAGAAAAGCTCACAAAAGAAAGACCACTAAGATACGAGAGGGCAGTTGGAAAATGGAACCAGAAAAGGAACAGAAGTTGAGAGAGAGCAGAGGGAACCAACATTCCCTTTCTCACACTATGTAGGGAAACTGGATTCATAAATCCATCAATTTACACTGACTGCAGCTAGCAGAGTTCACTATTCTTTTCCACATCAAGACACCCACATTCATTTGCAGCAGCCTTTGGCACCGCTGTCAGGATGAAAGGTTGACAGTTTGTAAATATAACAAGCGGCCTTGAGTCCCAAAATCTTTTTGCAACACTTGCAGCAGACAGACATGCCCTGCCTTTGGCTATGCGCTAAGGCCCCATCTTCCAAATTCCGGTGCACGGACCAGTAACAGTACTTGCTATTTATGACTCTGAGAGGGAAGACCAGGTTTTAAGACTTGAAAGGTCTTACAACGTGGATGACCAGAACTCTTCAGCCTTACAACATACGGCTGTGCACTGTTCTGAGGAGTAGCAGTTGCTTTGGCCTCTTGGACAGTATGGCACAGAACAATAAGTGGATTTTAACTTCAGGCTAAAAAGGGAGAACCTTGCATATGGCTACTCTTCAGCAGTCGAGAATGATATTTCAAAATGCTTACCTTGGCCACAGCGCTTGCAAACCTCCTTCTTGATAAGAAAATAGGCTCGTATCAGCTTAGGGAGCTTCCTCCTAGATTGAGAGCTCTGTCCAGTCTCAAATTGTTGCCGAAATGTCCCACTCCAGTTGAATAGAGAACTGGAGCTGCAGCCAGACCTCCGCTGACAATGCTGCTTGTAATGAAGGATTCATTTTTATGGCGCTCCCAGAGGAGCTTGGCATTGGCTTCTTCAAGTCTCTCTTTAGCTCTGAAACGTTCAGAAACACACGCCCAGTTACCTTTGGCAGTAACACTTTCCCAAAGTTACTCTCCAGGTCCTTGACTATTATTTGACTTCTGAGATGAAGAGCCTCCAAAAATAGTACATCATTTGACCTGAGCTTGCTTGGAGGGCCTGTTTCTAAGATGTCACACAAGGTGCAAGAAGCAGCAGGTGCCACCAACCCTTAGGACAGGTCATCAGGAGAGTTGAAAGCCGCCTGTGAAAGCCATGTGTTTACATAGCTTCTTCTGGAGGGTATGTCACCTCTGTAACAAGTGTGGGCTGGCCCCCCTTCCCAAGGAAAGCTCAAAGCTCAGAGCCACTGCTTAAACAGAAGCCAAAAAAGACCACTTCTATTTTTTCTTCACAGAACAGAAAGCTGTTCTCTGAGAGGCCTACCCTTATTCAAACAATGAAGGACATGAAATTAATGTTTTCTTTTGTACAGAGGATTAGATTAGAGAGACTGGCAAAAAAAGCTGCCAGTTAAAACAACATCAAGTTGAAAAGTATCCTGTTAATGCCATGATCAGTTGTGTTCCTGCTGAAACATTAAAGAGAAATGAAGGCCTGCTGAACGGTTACGGTCTTAAGGTACTTTCCCCACAAACATGTCATCATAAGCTTTCAGTGCTGGCCAGGTGCAAAAGAGGAATTAACAAGAAATATGCATCAGGAGAAAGGATTCTCTTACTACCAGTCCAAAAGAAGCACAGACTTACCTTTCCAGTTTCTTTGCTAGGCATCGTCTCGTTTTCACTTCCTCCTGATACAGGTCCTTGTACTTTTCCACTTCTGCCTGTGCACATTCTTTTGGAAAAGTACTCTCTTGTTGAGTATTTTTTATCTTGTCCAATTCACATTCAAGATCTCGAATTCTGTCTTTTAGCTGGTTTCTCAGGGAAGCATGATGACTTGCTCTGATGTGTTCTAGTCTGTCCTGGGAGGCTGCCTGTGCCTGAAGGAGACAGTGCACCTTCAACCACCACAAAACCACAAAGAAAAATGAGAACTCTCCCGACCTGTCAACTGCATGTACCCAACGTCCTGGGTCCAGCATGGCTCAGAGAGGTGGCTGTGCCTCCTCACTGCCATCAGCAACCAAGGCAGAACCCTGGAGCTACCACCAGGGTAAATGATTCTTTTCACTCAGGATGAAGCCCAAAGCAGTACTACTATTCAAAGCGACTAATGGAAGGGCATTGTCTCGGTAGGTCAGGGCATGGAGAACAGGATTCCTCCAAGACCTTAGCAGGATGCCTCACCTCCTCCTGATCTCCCCACCTGCAACTTCAGTCACTTCTTTTCTGACACTCTCCCCTGTACAAGGAGAAAACCAGACCTGTAGGTCTGGCTGTGACAGCTAGAAGGGGCAAAACCTTTTCAAGCACAAACAGTGAGAAGCAGACCAGAGGACAGAGAGAGCCCCAAGCACTGCAAAATGGAAACCTGCCTTGGGCAACCTTTTGATTCAGGGACCTGCCAGCACGCGACACACCATAAGGGCACTCCTGCCCAACCATATGCCATTCACCCACTGCCCTTCGGCAAAGACACAAGTAAAGTGCTGACACACAGAATCGGGCACCTAAAGCAAAACACTAAGAAATGGTGGCCACAACCAAAGTTTACAGAGTGCCTACACACACACACGCCAAGAAGTTACTCACTTGCAAAAACAGATTGACTTCATGTAGTTTTTGTCTTATTTCTTGGTCTGCTCTTTCATCAACCTCTCTTTTATACTGTTCTATTTGGCTGTGATCCACCATGTTAGTCTCCAAGCGATGCTGGAGTTTTGCCACCTCTTCTTTCAGCTGGCATTTGCTCTTCTCCAGTTTTTCACAGTTCCCATGCAGGGTAGATAGTTCTTCTCGCAAATCCCGGTTTTCTACTTCTAGCTGCATGCTTTTTTTAGACTCCATGTCCAGCTGCTGGGAAAGTTCAGCAACCTGTACACGGGAAATACAAACAACTGAGAGGCATCTAAAGGCAGTGAATTCGGTTAAAATCACTAAAGGGGTTGTCCATGGAGACTGTATTTATCATCTGCATACTCAGTATAAGAAACTTAACGTAACTGGGCTCTTCTTTTCCAACAAGATCAGCCTTCACATCATTTGTGATAGGATGGGAACCTGAGGATTCCTTGTGCAGTTCTTCATGCAAAAAATGCTATTAGCTTCTGGACTAAAAATGGGCCACTGCAAAGGAGTAACTGATTCTACAATGATGCCTTTTAAAGCTGAGCATAACTGTGAAATGTGGCTTCTCTAGCAACGAATCTGAGTAATGAGCAGAGAAGTACATAAAGTTTACACGCTACTACTGGACAGCCAGAGCAACCTCAAAAACATCTCTGGCAACAATACCTCTGGGTCCCCACGCCAAGATGGGCCGAAACAGCTAACAGTGAGCAATGAGTTACAGCACTTTTCCTGTGTCACCTCTCCTCATTGTTCCTTGCTCAGCAACAACACTTTTCAGAAAAGGAAAGTCCCAGCAGGGACAGGGCTCAAGGCTTGTTCTTGCTGTGTGAGCAACAGCGGTACCTCTCCCCTCTCTTCCAGAGGAGGAACCCGTCTGTCAGACCAGGGTGATGCTGCCATAGCCTCACATTGTGGCCAGGCCTGAGCTGAGGCCTGCTGCTGTCAGCCCTGATCCTTACCCACAGACATGACGTCCTGGTATGGACAGAGAACTGCCCATCCCTAAGGCCTGGCCTGAGGATCTGCACTCTTGGCTGACCCTGCCTGCTCTCACCAGACCTGTTCTGTTCTTCTTGATTAGTGCCTGGGGGATGGGCCCCAGGCTCATGAGGTTATAGACCCTGCCAGCCTTGCTGCCACTCTTGGCTTGCCCTCCCTCGGCATGACAGTCCGCCCTTCCTGTGCCATTGCAGATTCTGCTTTGTACTTAGGGATTGCATATTTGCCCAGAATGACAACTACATCAGTATCAGTCATAGTCACCTGCTTCTCTAACTGTAGAAAAAGCATTAAGAGAGATCAATCAAATCTAAAATACAGCTAAGGAAAGAAAATCATCAACGTGACAAGAAATACAGGGAAAACTTCACACAGGTTTGAAGAGAAGTAACGCCACAACCAAACAAACCCCAAATTAAGCAGAGCTCACCTTTGTTCTTAATCTCTCAACTTCACTGACCATTTCAGAATATCTGTTCTTCATTTCTCCCTTCAAATTAAGCTGTGACTCCATTTCTCTCTCCTCATACGCTTGTATTTTCTTTGTAGCTCTACTGAGAAGTCTCTTCAACCTAAGCAGCAAATCAGTTCAGAAAACAATGAAACACAGGAATAAGCAACCTTTTCCATATTTTCTCAAGTAAGGAGTGCAGACATAGCTTTCTTCATCTTTAACATACTTAACAGTACCAGGAATTGCTGAGAAAAAGCCTGCTCTTCCTGTGCCACAAATCATCGGGCACATCCAAATTTCAGCTGAAAAGATGAATTGAAGACTCCTTTCCCCACCCCTGGAGAACTGCAGAGCAACCTGGATTGGCAATTCCTCTTGCAGCTATAAGTAAGTATAGGCTCACGCAGAGACATACCCTGCAGGAGCTAACATGAGACTTCAGTTTGCTCGGGGAGTATGTATACCTATTCTTACATTACAGTTCAGTAAAACTGGACTCCTATTCAGGGATATCTCTCCACCATATCAAAAAGCCATACCTCTTTAAGTTTTTCTGCAGTTCTAAGTTTCTTCTCATTTCTTGGTCCAGACGGAGTTCAACTGGGCGTTTTAACTCCATCAGTTGCTTCACTTTCTTTCTTTCACTCTCACACTTTCAAAACAGAAAAGACCCATGACACACACAGAGAGTAAGAACAACAGCTACGTGCAATATGTGTCTTCAGCATTCTCCACAAGAGAAGCGGCAGTCCATCTCCATCTGTTAGCCAAGTTTCACATTAGGTTTCACAGAAAACTGGTCAATACTGAAGAACAAAAATAGATGCTTCCACTGAAACAGGTGGAAAAGACACTGGACTACTTTCAAGAGTTCTCAACTCATAGCAAGGATTATGTATGTATGCTTATTATGGGAGAATACCAATCAGTCTCAAGCTTTTACTATTCATCAGCAGGCAGAGGAATTTGATCTTTGGGAATTTTTTCAATATACTATTCCCTTCAGTACTTCAACCCTACCCAGAAAACAAGGAATCTAAGAAAGAAGTGGGGAACTACAGTGCTTGATGTGCTCAACTGATGCAAACAATACTAGGAACTCTTTCAAAGAGAGTCACTCCAGAACATACACAAGATATCCAGATAGCTTTCATTTGCTTCCTGGATCATCCAGATCACAACATATCCGGAGCCTGAATGGCAGGGGTAATAAAAAAATGCTCTTTATGTAAGAACTTGACCAAAAAGTTAATGTGGTTCTTTCGGGTACTGGCTTAGGTCCCTGGAGAATTTTCTGGATTTACCTGTTCAAAGAGGTCTGCCTTTTCCCTGTCAAGTTGAGCAACACGTTCTTCGAGGTTGGATCTTGACCTAAACTGCTCTTCCCACATGCTCTGCAATTCCTTTGACGTCAGAGCCAGCACATTCTGCTTTTGCACCTGTAAAAGCAACAGTGGCAGAAAAGCAACTAAGGTGACTGTAAAGAAAACACTACAACAGAAAGCTGTAACTTAAATGCAAACCCTCTCCTCTCCCCATCCAATGTCTATGGTTAATGTTAATGTGGAATGTAAAACACAGCCTGGGAAACATAACCAAGAAGAAAAATTGAAGATGGTAAAAAGACTGAATGCACTAAGGGTGGTGAGATGAGGTTGAACTTTGGGGAATAACAAACACACACACAAAATCACCCCGTAGCTTTCTTCCAAAGGGTCTCCAGAGTTCATGACATACTTTCTAATGTATGCATTTCTAGTGCCCACCACAGAATATACCCTACCCTCATGGCTTCTGTAACAGCTGTACATCTCTTGAGAGCAAGAAAATGTTTTGAAATTGACTATGGTTTTTATGGTTCTATCTAAAGAGACAAAGATTTGCCTAACAGATGCATTTGAGTTGAACAGAACTTGCAGATTCAGTTCAAGTATAAAGACTGGAAGTTGACTAGATACTTTTAGTGCCATTTTTTAAGGAAAAAAAAAATTGCAAAATCAAAAAAAGGAAAAATCAAGAGATGTTTACTGGCTTTTTACAAAAAGTGACAAAACACCTAGCACAGAGTCTCAGATTAAAAAAAAAAAAGTTTTTAGGGTGTATGACTTTCTCAAGTCCTCACAGAGGAGGTAAAACACTTGGTCTCACAAAAAAACCTGACATGGCCTCAAGGCAAGCTCTGACAAAAATCCAAAGATAATATGGATCTGTCAAGTCCAGTCTCCTCTCTCAGCTTTCAACCACTGATCTCCATGCTATCCACAGCATCCACTCTCTCAGTCATCTGCTGTGGCTTAACCCTGGCAGGCAGCTAAGCATTACACAGCCACTTGCTCACTCCCTGCAGGTGGGATGGGGAATACAATTCATCAGATAAATCACACTGATGAATACAATTATCTTGCACACCACAACACATACAAAACACAGAAGTAGGAAAATTAGGAAATTTACTGCCTTTTCCCTTGAGGGTGCCTTGCCCTAAAACCAGATGGGTATTTAACAGCTGTGTGCTTACACAGCCCACATGATCTTTTCATCAATTACCTATACACAAAAAATTCAAGGACTAAAACAGTCATCAACAGAAGCCTGTCTGTACCTGCTTGTGGTGGTCCTCTGCAGCTGCCTGTGCTGTCTGTAAGCTCATTATCATGTCTTCCAGGCGGTTATGAACCTATACAAGCATTACAGGAAGCAAGAAGGCATATTATGACTTTCTAGATTGAAGTTACACCTCACTGACAAAAGTAAGTATTGCACAAAACCTCTTCACCCCTTTATTTGTACACTATTTACACCCAGCAACAATGATCAAAATGGCCCTAAGTTTGATGCCACTGTAAAATTGTTAGCAATCATCACCTCTGCCATTTGGTGCGGAGAGAGAGAGAGAGAGAGAGAGAGGGAGAGAGGGAGAGAGGGAGAGAGAGGGAGAGAGAGAGAGAGAGAAAAGACCACGTGGGATGTAAAGAATGCTCAGTGAAAACAGGCAGAAGTAGCTTTTCTCATCCCCAGTACACCTGAAAATCATGCCCTATTAATCAAAGTGGAAAGATTTGTGACTGCCTTCCCACTTCTCTTGATAGTATCAGTACATCACAAAATTCAACTAGTACTTGTAGTGTTTTTCAAAATACCTTCAGCTATAATTGACAACTACAGTTGTAACAAGAACCCTAGTTCACTGGCTACAATACAAAAAACAACAACAAAAAATCTCTCTTAATTCAGGTCACATCTTGTCTCAGCCAAAATTAACCACCGTGTAGAAGCAGTGGCACATTCCAAGGCTCACACCGAGTTCTGCAGATACTACAAGCCGTCCTCTTCACTGTTTCATGAGAACAGCAAGTAGCCAAAGGCAAAGCAATTCTGCACTGCAAAATCTCTGGGACGTGTAATTTTTGTTCCTGTCTGATGATGTCAGCCAGGTCTCTAGCATAAAGGGCTTGGCATCAATATACCCTGTGGAATTTCCACCAGTTAACTTGCTGAATACCTTAAATGAAACACATCAGAGACCCCAAAGCAGCATCTGATATTATGAAGGGTCTAAAGCAGAAAATAGCTACATCAGTGTACTGCTATCAAATCCTGACCTTTTAGAGTGTTATGTTTGACTTGCTATAGCATGGGAAAATTTTCAAAACCGGATGGCTAGGAAGTAGAGCAGCCTCTATTCAGCAGAATGCAAGAACGGACCTCCCCTTGGCTCTCCGGGAAAACCTCACCATAAAATTTCCCCAACAGAAATAGGTAACTAGGCTCACGAGTCACTAAAGGGTCAATTCATGAGCAGCTTACTGAGGCACAGGCTGGCAAGTCTCTCTGCAGGATTTCAATCTGGTTGCTTTGTTGCTGGACAGTGGCTTCCAAACTGATGGCTTTAATTTCAAGGCTTAAAGAGAAATAGAGGTCTTATTGAAGAAAATTCTCCAAGGAGAGGACCAGTTCCAGATGAACAGTGTGAAATAACAGAATCAAAAGCAAGGGCGTCCTTCAAAATTAGAATACGTGTCCTGTGCTTTCCTCCCAATTCCTGCAAGCAACAGACACCTCATCCCACTGCGTTGTTCCCTTACCGTTGCACGTGTTCTTGCAGTTGTTTCACAGCAGTCTGGTTCTCAAAATATGCTCCCAGCTGGTCCTGCAGTTCCTGGGCAGCAGCTAGCTCTTCCCTTTCCCTCTCATCCATGGCAGTCTTCAAGTCACGAACACAACGCTCAGAATTGAGATATTTTTCTTCCATCTGCCGCAACTGTAAAGTCACAGAAAGAATCCGCAGTGGTCAGGTGAGCTTTTATACAGGGCGGTCAGCTGCTGCCCAAGGATTCACGTGCTGCAGATACCTGCCCACACCCTCTGCCCAAAGAACTGTAACCATCTCAAATACCTTCAAAGCTTCTACTAGCAAATGAACACAAGCTGTGTTATTCCAAATCATCTACGGCGGCCTCTCCTACCCCTCCACAGATTTCCTAGGGCACAGTTGCAAGCACTGACACTGCTGCTCCAACCCTTTTGGGGACCTGTGATGATGCTCTTTGTATTCACTTTATTTGCTACTGCAGGAAAGCATGAACTGCAATGCTTTTATTCCTAAAGAAGGAAGGAGTCTCGGAAATGTCAGAGCAAAACCGCTGTGGCAGACTTGTTCTGGAGCACAGCGTGGTGCCAGAGGGAGTTTTCCGAAGTGACACAGAGAGACCTCAAATGCAGCACCGAGAGAGGTGCCCGGCTCCCAGTGAGCGGGAAGCAGTGGATCCCTGAGGAGAGGCAGCTCTGCCTCAGCGTGGTGGGGCCAGGAGGGATGACAGCGGCTGTATCCTGGCGAGCACCGTTTCAGAAAAGGCTCCCAGGTGATCTGTGCCATCAGACCTGCTCTGGAGTTGGGAATTGCTCCAGGGTGCCTGGGGAGCGTTCTTGAACCAGGAAGACCTCGAATGTAGCATAGAGAGAGGGAATCCCACGCCCCTGACTGACGAGTGGGGAAACCCTGAAGAGAGGCAGCTCTACTTTAGCATGGTGGGGCACGAAGGCAGGAGAGACTGAGGAAGATCAAAGCCCAATGTAACCACCACTTCCTTAGATCTCTCTCCTTCTGGCTCCCAGGACACTCTTCTGTCATTTTTCATGACAGACAAGAAAGCATCAAGCACCCCATGATTTATTCCTGTAGGGACAGGCTTTCCATACCTCCACTTCAAGCTTCTCCAACTCTTCCCGCAAGTGCAGATTGTCTTCCTCCACATCAGCCTCGTGGCTTGCGGTAAACGCCTGAGCAATCCTAAAACATCCGAAATTCGATAAGAAACATGTCCAATTTGGCATATTTTTTTCCCCTGCTTGCTCCCAAATCAACTCTTTCCCCCTTTCCTACAAGCACAGTGAAAGGAAAGCCAAGTACATGAAAGCTGGGAGAATTCAGCTTAGAAGTGACCTCAGGATGTCTCCAGTCTCACCGCCTCCCCAGTGCAGCCTTGACTACAAGGTAAAGCCATGCTGTTTAGGGCTCCTTCTACTACTCTTTAAAATCCCCCTGGATCTAGCTGCACAAACTCCCAGGGCAAGCTGTTCAATTGCCTGACGCATCAAGACGTTTTTTCTTTCTTTGTGGTTGGAACCCATCATGTCCCCTTAGATAAGCTGCTTCTCTTTCTCCCAATGCTCCCGTTCATACCACCTAATGTTCCTTTGCTTAAAACCCCTGTGCTCTCCTGCAGAGCAACCTTGCTGCTGAGCTAACAGCAAGTTTCCCAGTGAGTCTAGGTCTGTGTGGGGAGAGCACACCACAGCCAACACTCTGTGGCAGTCCTCAGTGGTACAACAGTACCGAAGGTCTGAGAGCATCCAAGAGCAGACCTACATTTACCAGTCACATGGGGATCTCCTTCCATGTGGCTCTTCCTTCTTTTTCTGAGCTCATTCCCATGCCTCTCCTCAGTCACACTTGCTGATAACTGAGGAGGCCTGTGTGCTGTTTATAGACAAACCCCTCACCTTTCACATTGCCTTGCAGTATGCCTGCCAGCTGCTTTTTTTGGAAGACACTCCAGCATCCCTTCATGCTGTTTGGAGACTGCAAGATTTAGGGGGTTATGTCTCCCCTGAAAGGAGAGAGAATCTCCATTAGAAAAACAGAGACAAGTTTGGCAGCTGTTCGAAAGAGCAGCTTTACCCATACACCAAGATTACCTTGTTCTGAGCATCACTACTGGCATCGCGCTCAAGTAACAGCCCTGCTACATGAGTATTGCCAGACAGGAGAGCCAGGTGAAGGGCAGCGTTGCTGTTAGCATCTGCCAGATTTGGGTGGGCACCACGTTCGAGCAGAACAGCCACACGTTCTTCTTGCTGGTGCTGAACTGCCTAGGGACAACGTAGAAGGAAAGGGGGAAGACTTTCAACATTTTTCTCTCACTCTTGTCACAACTTGCTCATCTCCTGAATGCTGGGATTGAAGGACATCTACAAAGATTAGCAGAGGCCTAAGCCATGCGGATAACAACATGCATGTTTCTATGGCCCTTCTGTATAAGGAATCCTGCCAGACACCTTGTGGAGAGTGTGTTTGATAACTGGCTAGCTGCAAAAGGTCACGCAGACATGAGAGAGTTTTGCTGAGCACACAGGCACTCTCATGAAAACCAGCAAGGCAGTAAGCTTCTATGTCCTTGAGCACAGCTGCTATACGATAACAAGACATTGTAGCTGAAAGATAAGAGGGAGAAGCCTGGTTAAACTAAAACTTACTTAAACAATGTAACCACAAAGGAATGTAGAAAGAGGCGTAGCTGACTTTTAGTCTGAGCACCAATCCTGAGCTTAACTTTTGCAATATGTATGAGTTGATTATAGAAGATATAAATGTGTGTATGCTACCTGAAATAAACGAGATTTGCTGACCATGATAGCATGAGGCTCTTCTCCTGCGGCTCCGGTTAACCCAACATTTGGCGCCCGAACGGGCTTCTCCCCTACCCTCTCTAGAGCTGCATTGGGGTCGGGTCCTTTGGACGGCGGATTTACGCCCGGGGTGGTCACATCGGTGCGCCCTGCCGCTACGCGCTGCCGACGCCTGGAGGTTTGCAACGGTACCAGTGAGTATGGAAAGGCAAGCAGCGTATGATCTCTTTACCGCTTTTCTTAGAAAGCGGGGATTTAAGGGGCTTGACTTAGATAAGGAGCTCCCCCCTCTTTTGAGCCATGCTACATCTTATGGCTCTTTTGCTAACCCCCATACTGTTCATGAATTAGCCGAATGGCGCAGGTATGGGGATAAGCTTTGGGAATTAGTGTTAGATGATGATAAGCCAGCGAAAAAGATGAGCAAGTTGTGGAGAACTGTGCATAATGAATTGCTTATATGTCAGGCGGAGAAGAAAGCTGTCGATAATGCTCGTGAAATGCACACTAGGAATAGGGCTTATGAGGATGACCCTTCCGCTCCAAACCCTCCGGTCTTTGCAACCGTTGACCTCCCGTCATCTGACTCTGTAGAGCCGGCCAGTACACCCACCGTTCAGCCCTCGCCACAGCCCTCTGCTCCACTAATGCCTTCACCCCCCACCCCCATGAATGCAGAGGCTAGGAATGCCCCTCCCTGTCCTGTTGCCACGGAGCCGTTCCCCGGAGCCTTATCGGACCTCGCGGAGGCTATGGCACGAGAAAGACGGGAGGTATGGGCGGCACTGGCAAATCAGGGCTGGCGGGAGGGAGATACGGATCTGGCCGCGGCAGCTCAGGAGCAGATGTCGTCCCCCCTCGCCCTCCCAGTTATCTTTCACAATAACCCGCAGGGAGGGCAACGGGCGGAGGTTACTAATTTAGACTGGAAACTTTTGTCACAACTACGATCTACCGTAGCGAGCTATGGGGTCACAAGCGAACCCGCTAAACAAATGTTAGAATTCCTTTTTAATACGAATCTCCTGTTGCCCGCAGATGTTAGAGGTCTTTCTCGTTTAATTTATACCCCACATCAAAGGTTACTGTTTGAAGCCCGATGGAGGGAAGAGGCGGCTGCAAGTGCCGCACTCCCTCGTCCCCAAGGAGACCCCTTACTCGGCATTACCGTTGACGAGCTTATGGGTCAAGGACCGCTTCATAGAGTAGAGGCTCAAGCTACCCTAGGTCCTGATAAATTGAGAGAGGCCATGGCGGTAGCTAAAAGAGCTATGGAGAAAATTAGAGATCCAGGAGGTGTTCCTCTTTATATGGGGATAAAACAGGGGAGAGAGGAGCCTCTTGGCCCCTTTGTGGACAAAATCATTGATGCTTTAAGTAAAGCAGGCATTGCTGAGCACATGCAAGATGCCCTAGTTAAACAATGTATCTTGCAGAATGGGAATGCTAATACTCGTTCCCTCATAGCTTCAGCCCCTGGGAATTGGAATGTCCAAGATTTGTTAGATAAAGCGGCAGCCATGCCTTCCGGCACTCAGGTATTTGTGGTAGAAGCGCTGCAAAAGATAGGTGAGGGGTTACAACAGCAGGCTCAGGCTTTTAGAGAACAAGCAGTATCAGCTCAGACTCAGGTTTTAGCTGCCCTCGCACCCCTCCAAGCGGCGACAGCGCGTCAAAGCCCCAATACCGGTGGGAGGATGAAGTGTTTCCGCTGCGGAAAGCCGGGACACATCCGCCGCGAATGTAGTGCCACGGGCGTATGGTGCGGCAAGTGCCGATCCAATACCCACAACAGCATCGCTTGCCGATCTGGATCGGGAAACTCCAAGACCAGCGCGAAACTGGGCCGCGCCGGGACACAAATAGTTTCAGCCACACCATCGATGGGCAACTCTTGCCAGCAACCTCCGGCAGCCTCGGATTGGACCTGGCAGCAGCAGTAAATGTTACCCTATATAACAGCAGTCCACATGTGATTTCTACCGGAATTTTTGGACCTATTCTCATTAATGGACAACCCACAGGAGGACTCATTTTAGGTCGATCGTCTGGGTCTGTTTTGGGCCTACTGGTAGAACCTGGAGTTATCGACGCTGATGCTGAAGGAGAGATTTTTGTTATAGCTCATACACCTTTCCCGCCGGTGAACATTCCAAAAGGCCAACGGATCGCCCAGTTCATACCTCTACCGCAATTAACTATGAGCATACCACCACGATCTGATGAGCCGCGCGGAACAAAATGCCTTGGCTCCTCAGGAGGTATCACTCTTCCTGTCATAGACTTATCTACAAGGCCCAAAAGGACCATCCAGGCTCCACCGTCCACTTTGCATGAAGCACAAAAACTATTGGGAGACCTCCAATGGCTTAAGCCTGTAGTTGGCATTCCTAACACCCTTCTAGAAGCGTTGCGCCCCCTCTTAAAAGGCACGGACCCCTGTGCTCCGGTTGTACTTTCTGCAGATCAAATCAGTGCCCTTCAAAGTATTTTGTGGTGTGTTGCCAATGGCTTTGTCACCAGATACGATCCATCCCTTTCTGTTTCACTGACTATTTGGAATAACAAAGATCACCTTCTAGGAGCCATTACGCAGAAAAAGAAAACGGGGGAGAGACCAGGAAATATGGAGGACTTGGGGGTCCTGGAATGGATTAGCCCTCCCTTACAGCAAAGAAAAACAATTACACAAAAAATTGAAAAACTTGCCTTGCTAATTATGAAAGGCCGATTACGCACAATAGAGCTAAGTGGCAAGGAACCTAGTGTGATACATCTACCTATAGAAAAAGCGTCCCTGGACTGGTTTCTGCTCAACTCCGCAGAATTGGCAGAGGCATTACTACAAGCACCGAGTTTTGTTACAACAGGCCCTCTTAAACCGAAATTATTGCACTGGCTAGGAGAATGGCAATTAATTACTAAACCTTTGAGAGAAGACCAACCTATTCCACACGCAATTACAGTTTTTACTGATGCAGGAAAGCGCTCCCGCCGAGCAGCAGCTACTTGGAACAAGGCAGGCCAGTGGCATCATCATGTGATTCCAGCAAGCCCACAGGACAATCTCCAGACGTTAGAACTATTGGCAGTTATATGGGCTTTTCAGACCTTCCAAGAACCTGTTAATGTAGTTTCTGACTCACTTTATGTAGTGGGAGTTGTCTCCAGAATTGAAGACGCAAGTCTCAAAGAAGTTAACAACCCCCGACTGAGTGAACTTTTCATGCAACTTCAGCGCACATTACAGGCTGGTTAAAACATTTAATACAAGTAGTGCTTGTGATTTTGCTTGTAATTGTTGTTTTGCTTTTAGTTTTGCCTTGTGTGTTGCAATGTTTGCAGCGTATGGTATTGTCAATGTTTGATAATTTTAAGATGACAATGATAGCAGTAAAAGAAAACGGGGGAAGTGTGGAGAGTGTGTTTGATAACTGGCTAGCTGCAAAAGGTCACGCAGACATGAGAGAGTTTTGCTGAGCACACAGGAACTCTCATGAAAACCAGCAAGGCAGTAAGCTTCTATGTCCTTGAGCACAGCTGCTATACGATAACAAGACATTGTAGCTGAAAGATAAGAGGGAGAAGCCTGGTTAAACTAAAACTTACTTAAACAATGTAACCACAAAGGAATGTAGAAAGAGGCGTAGCTGACTTTTAGTCTGAGCACCAATCCTGAGCTTAACTTTTGCAATATGTATGAGTTGATTATAGAAGATATAAATGTGTGTATGCTACCTGAAATAAACGAGATTTGCTGACCATGATAGCATGAGGCTCTTCTCCTGCGGCTCCGGTTAACCCAACAACACCTCTCCTGTAACGCGCTGTCAATAAGCTCCACTTACAAGATCGGAACACAGTCCGCTTACCTTCACCAGCGGAGCTCTTTCTAAGTCCTCAGCCAAGTTGAGTTGGCAGCTCTTTCCTGCTAGATGTCCACCGACGTCTGCACGGCCGTTCGCAGAACTGAGATGCAGAGGTGTCCTAAAAATTAAACAGATGCTCTCAACAGACCAGCAGACAAAAGATGAAAACAATCTGTCTTTACACAGCCCTGGGGACCCTGCCCGGACTCTGTTCCTCTCCCTTGCTGCTGCTGCTGCTGCTGCAGTCCTGCACCGGTCAGCCACAGGGCAGGAAGAGAATGGGTGAGGTCTGAGCAGCTACGAAACAGTCCTGCAGAGAGACCACGGCAGAACGGCAGGCTGCCAGCACACACTTCCAACAGTGCTTAAGCCAACCAGGCAGCTCCAAGCAATGATCTAAAGTCCACTTCTAAAGACAGGACAAATCTTGGTTTTCAAGCCATTAGCTTGAACACGATCTCACACACGGCCTTAAGGGCGGGTGCTTCCACATGGGATGCAAAGCCTCTGGGGGGGTGGGGGGGGGGGGTGGGGGAGGAGTGTTGGTCACACCATGCTGAGGCTCTTGGTCTGCCTTTTTCTTAAGAGAAAAAGTCTGCTGAGGACTAGTGGAGTGCGGCTCAGAAAATGCCGCAGCAGCGCCTGCCAGAAGGCGCTGTCATGGTGTCCCATCAGTGGCCCACAGAACTGACCTCCTCTCTCGGTCTTGTGGGTCGCCGCGGGCATCCGCGCGGTGCACTGCGACCGGGACCTCGTCACGGAGCTCGGAGGTACCGGCGGCGGCGGCGGCGGCGGCGGCGGCGGCGGCACAAGCCTGCCCGGACGGGCTACTGGACGGCGACTGGTGTCGCCTGCTGCTGAAGAGCCGCCTGACTCTCTTGTGCAGGGCGTGCAACCACATGGCCCTGCCGGGGGCGGTCAGCAGCAGGAAGCACCCGGCGGGCTGCTGGGCCCTGGGTGTGGATGGGGATGAGGGACGGGACGAGGATGAGGGACAGGGCGAGGACGAGGGACAGGGAAACGAAGAGGACCAGAACACGCGGTCGGCACAAGGCACACAAGGTCGCCCCGCGCAGTGGCGGCGGCCTGGATCCTCCGAGACGGCGGCAGGTTCGCGCAGTGCTCCCAGCGGCCAACGTGCTGCTGCTCCCGGAGCGGGTTGGGCAGCTCTGAGCGCCGGCTCCGGGCAGCAACGGAGCCGCGAACACCAACGTGCCTGCGACGTCACAACGGCCGGTGGCACGCCCGGGGGTTTACCGGGGGCGTCACCGAGGCCCCCGCCGGCGGAGGAGGCGCCGGGCGGGTGACGGCGGGGACGGCGGGGCCGCCAGGGCGGTGTCGGCGGGCGCCCGGGAAGGAGGCGGCCCGCGGCCTGTGAGGCGGCCGGAGGCGCTGCCCCGCCTCGGGCCGCCCCGGGACACGGGCGGGGCTGCGCCGGCCGGGCCGCAGGCTGCGACGAGCGCTCGAGCAACTCTCGGCTCACCCGTTCTGTGTTCGTCCCTCAGCACATGGCCAGGGTGCCGCTGGGCACACGTCCCCGAAATAAAGCTCAGGCTGGGCTCGGATCCTAGTCCGGGCGGCCGGCGGCCGCTGGAGTTCTCAAGAGATGATCGCTCTATGGCCGCAGTGCCGGAGATCCAGGACAATTCCCCAGCTCCTCTGTCATGTCCCTTCTTGAAGAGCAGACAGACCCCCGACCCCCTACGCCATGGTAACTGCTGGCACTTGCTGCTATGCCAGCTGCCTATGCTGATTTTGTGTTCTGCCGCTCCACCAGCCAAGCGACAGCACGCAGCCCGCTACAAACATGCTTGAAAACGCGTCCCTCCTTGTCCTGAAACATTAATTTTGAAGAATTAAAGATTTTAGTTTAACCAGATATGGCTGAAGTAAGACAGATAGACTTCCCTTTTGATAAGCAGAAGCCGGATTTAAGGAACTGATAAATCATGAGGCCTGTCAACTTATGTTTGTGTATTCTGACTAATCAATAGGCTTCAAGAAGGACAATGAATTCATAAATCAAATACTCCCAGGAAAACAGGATTCAGTTGTCACCCAACACTAAAAGGTTAAAAAGTCAAAGCGAAGAAGACTCACTTACTTCATCATTTTGAGACCCCGCCCCATAAAAAAGACCACCGACCCATTGCAAAGAACAAACCACGCATGCTTAATAGCTTTTGGCTAATGACCATACGAAGCGGGGAATGGGATGTACTAAAGTCATGAATATACATTTGTGTTTTGGGTATTCAATACTTCTGTACATAAAAAGGCCCTGTGATCTTCTGTAGGTGCGCGTGTGTTTGGGAGCTATCCCGCACGCTGCCCGGCGTCGTAATTAAACATACACTTTCTAACTTTAAACTGTTAGAGAGTCTTTTGTCCGTCAGAGTTGGATATTGGCATTAGGGCGATATTCATATTATTTTAATAATTCAGTCCCAATAACAACAGAAAGTGAAGGCCCAGAGGTTCTGCACTTGCTTTCTGGGAGGCTTCAGTTTACTCTTTCTTGAGTCATTGCGTTTTGCAAGGTGTTGCAAAGTGTTTTTGCTGTTGTTGAGCAGTGCTGTTGTGCAGCGGTGCAAGAGATTTTGTGTTACACGTTCAATGTATTACAGTTGTTTTAAGTACTTTGGTGTATCTATGCTTCAGTTCACTGCATCCCAGTTAAGTGCAGTTTCTATTTTTAGACTCCCTCATGTTACAGCCTCCCCCTCTGCCTCTCCCTGTTTTCCCCAGTTACAGCCCCTGATTGGCAACCCTTTCCCGCCTTACTTGTCTGTGTCATTCCTCAGGGGGATCCCCCCTTCCTGCCAGTCTCTCAGGGCCTGTCCCCCAGGTCTGGAAGCTTCCAAGGGAGCTTCCTAGTGACTGACTGGTTGGAGGGTTCTCCCCTTCCTCTCCTCTCTTTTGTTACTGGTCATTGTCATTGTCTGTTATGTTAATGAATCCCCTCCTCTCTTTTCCCACTGGATGTGTGTGTACCCACCCCAAGAGCCCTCCCCTTGGTTAAAACCCCCTGTCGTCTGAGGCTAAAGGCGAGGATCCCCCTGAAAAAAGCTTGACTCCCAGTTAAACCTCCGAGAGTCCCGTCTCTCATTCCCTGCACCGTAGCGAAGCGGCAGGACGAGGCTGGCCAAAAAGATCCCACCAAGATCCTGTGGGGGCGTGTCAGGGGCTAGCCTGGCGTAAGAAGACACGCACCACCGCACCGTTGGGTTCCAAGGGTGTAGTCCTGGGCCACCTGCTCTGGGATAGCCACAAAATGTCAGGTCCTGAGAGCATGGTCTTGGACTGCCTACTCAGGTAGGCTATATTTGGGATACCTCTGCTCTAAATTAGGCACAACAATGCCAAACAATCAAGTAGAAGTTTTATTTATGGCAGCAATGATGGCAGTTTCTTTCTTTCTAATCTTACTCATTCTGAAAAGTGCTGAATGTTCAGAATCCAAGTGCGTTAAGGCTGTACATTCTTCTTCTTCAATGGAGAGTCTATCAGTGATTCCAGTAGTGGTAGTGAAATAATTGGATCTAAAATGCTTTGTAGGGTTAGACCTATGGTGGGGGTTGGTGCATCCATGCAGTGAGCTTAACATCCTGACTCTACAGCACCCATATCAGCCCTGCCCAGAGGTGTGCTTGAGTACAGAGAATGTGTGAGAAACCTTCTGGACAGGTATGGGAGCCTTCATCCTTTCAGCAGCAAACAACTATACAAATGAGGGAGAAGGCAGGAGGTTAATGATGACATTATTCACTTTGGTGTCTGATGAAAAGTTTTGTTGTGTTTACACTTTGTGCCGGCTGTGTTTCAGATGTAGATAAATCTGAGTCTGGAATAGGCTTAGACATGGTTTTCAACAGACAGTGACGGAAAGAACCGTGATAATTCCCGGAGAAGTCCCCTGAAAGCTTCAGTTGGTAAACAGTTTTTGTGTGACCCTCATATACTGATTATTAGCTTTTTTTCAAGTTCAAGCTAGTTTGAATCTCTTGAAAGGCTGAGTGTAGTCATGCAATCCCTACACCTCTAGCAGGTGTTTCCAAATAGAGAAAGAGTTTCATTTTACCTTTTGACATGTAAAGAAGTTAGCTGGAAAGTTCTGTGGATTTCTCTTTGCAATTGGCTCGGAGCCAGCCCAGAAGTGTAGATTGGGCCCTGGAAATGTTACACAAAGACTGTTGTTTTTCTCACTGGGCCAAGGGCCAAAAGCCCACCTAAGCTATTAGGTATTAAAGAGAGAGAACAAAGGAACTCCAGGAACTCCATTTTTCAAGGCACCCACGATCAGCCTCTCGCTGGTTAATATAGCCACGTTTCTGCCAGGCTGGGCCCTCAGGAGTGTGGGTGAAACCCACAACTGAGACTTTCTGAAATAATTATGCTTAGCCGATGTTTAAAATCAAACCGGCATCAGACAAAAGAAATCGGTGCTAAATCAAAACACAAATGCAAATGATTTGCTTAGCTTGCACAGTCTTTGATCAAACTGCTGAGCAGCCAGATTTCATTGGCTTACACGGCATCACAGAGTTTACTGGCACTTCTCACTTCATTTACATTTATTTAGAGTTTACAGTACTGTTGCTCCTTAGCAGAGCTCTCGTTCTAGGTTATGTGAAGAACTTGTGCAACGTACTGTTTAATTAAATTTGTTGGCTTCCAAAGGGCATTTGGGATTTACAATCCATGCATCTGCTCATCTATGTAACTTGGAAGAGGATCACCTGGCGAGAAGGTGGAACATTGTTTAATGCACTTTTGGCCAAGTGTACTTTGGTGTATGTGTGGAGAGTGAGGTGTCAAAGTTCTAATGCCTGCCTTCAAGTATTTGAGGAGATGAGGACTGGTTAGGTGGACTTCCATAGATGTCTACTTCCCAGCAAGACCTAGGAATGGTGTTTCTTCTCGATTCCCAGGTCTGGAACATGTCTCTAAGCACAAAAGTAATACTGGGAACATTCCAAACACGTTAAGTGAAAGGATGCGAAAGAACAAAGGGAGCACTTTTGCTGAAACACAGAACATGAGTGACACAACATAATGAAGCTACTGTCATACGAAACATGTCTGACAGTTTTGTCAAGCTCAAGATTCCAGATCAGTCAATCTGCTGGTCAGAAAAAACGGATGTGGTTCATACTGTGAGTGCAAAAGAAGCCAGCTGGGCAGAAAAACCCCAACCGATGAGTGCACTGTGCTTGACATCCATTTAATAGAATGAGAGTTTATATTCAGACCGCAATGAAAAAGTTTTCAGATCTGAGGCGGGGAGAAGGGAACCCACAGATGCTCTATAAAAAGAAAAAATGTCCAGAGTCTTTCCACAGAAATTAATTTAATGATATAATTTTTAGTTAAAACATCCCGGTACTCCTCTCTTATTCTTCAAAGAGGATCCTGGTTCAAATGAAACTTTTTTGAAAATCCAGCACATCCAGTTTCAAGTTCAGCAGTGGCTGCGGGAAAAGGACACAAGATTCCTTATGTTACTTTTAAAGCAGACAGGAAGAGTTAATGAATGCACTGAAATAACATTTTACGTGACACAACAGTCTGCAATCCTGAACGAGACTTTAAATTTTCCAAGGACACTTAACGTGGGAAGAGCTGGGCACAAAGGAAGAACATTTTGTGCACATTTGCTTATGTGCATACACATAGAACAATACAACAGCATTTCTAAAGCTGGTGACAGACATTCTGGAGGCTACCTATGACTCCAGTGGCCCTTAAGAGGGCAGGTGGATTTCCTCTTTGGACACCTGGCCTCAAATTGCAGAGCGTGTTTTATGCTCCATGTTGCAAGCATTGAACTCATGTTTGCCTAAACACCACTGAAGGATCTCTTCCTAAAGAAATGTTGTCTTTTATTCCTTGTGGCGGTGCGTGTCTTCTTACGCCTGGCCAGCCCCGACACGCCCCCACAGGATCTTGGTGGGATCCTTGCAGCCGACTCGCCCTGCCGCTTTGCCGTGGTGGAGGAATGGAAGGCGGGACTCTCGGAGGCAAACTGAAGCTTAGGCTTTATTGGAGGGAGGGGACCCTCGTCCTAAGACCAGAGCCTCGGAGAGACCCTGAGCCTTAGGAGGCAGGGGGTTTTATACAGAAGGCGGAGACTCGGGGTGGCTACTCATACATCCAATGGGGTAAGAGAGGAGGGGATTCATTAACATCATAGACAGTAACACTAACCCATACCTGAAGGGAGGGAGGGGAGAGCCCTTCAACCAGCCAGTCACTGGGAAGCTCCCTTCGAAGCTTCCAGACCTGGGGGACAGGCCCTGAGTGACTGGCAGGGAGGGAGGATCTCCCCAAGGGATGACAGACAGTCAGCAAAGGCGGGAAGAATTAACCAATCAAGGACTGTAACTGGGGAGACAGGAAGAGGCAGAGGGAGGCAGAGGGGGGAGGCTACAACATGAGGGAGTCTAAAAATAGGAACAGCACTGAACTGGCGTACTGTGAACCAAGGTACAGAAAATCAAGGTACATAAAACAACTGTAATACATCGAACTTATTAGAAAACCTTTAACACCACCACAATTCCTGGTCGTGTTCTCCTTACTTATTCAATACAAGACTGCAACACCTAGGCTACAAAGACAAGCCATGAATCACAGCAAGAAAAATCAAGACCTAACAGCAGAGAAGGTGTACGGTATGGCTTAGTACTGAACGCAATCCACGTGCAGGGAAGGAAGGGATGGCTGAAGTCTATAAAGATCAATAAAAATCTGGGGGCTTCTTTGATCTTTTTGCTGGAGATTAATTCTAGTGAAGGGCAACTTCATCTTAAACCGAGTGTGTCTGTTTTCTTTTTGCTTGTTTTTTTTCTAGGCAAGCGCATAACATTCTATGTAATATTTTGGGAAGCAGGAATTTTTCACATTCAAGCCTGAACTAGAGAGCTAGCAGAAAAAAATCTCTGTGCTTAGCAGAGGAAGTTGAAAACAAGGGCTTGAAAGCTGTTGAGACATAGAAAGGGTCACCTTTTATCTTACCACTCCTAATGCAATGACACATTACCTTCTGTCAACTCCATAGTGATTTTTTCAACCAGTTTCTGCTGTACCTAGAATGATACATTGGATAGACAGTTAAGACATAATATGACCCAAATATAACTGTTAAGAACTCCTAAAACATTCTTACACCACATGGACAACGTGGTAAAACCTAAAAATACCACAGCAGTTGGAGATGATGGCCTGTGGTGGCCAAGAGGATGCCAAAGGCCTTGGACCGTATGAGCTGTGTGGAAAGGCTGAGAGACCTGTGACTGTTTCTTTCCTGGAGTCGTAACTACCAGGGGGTGGAGTAACAGAAATGGAGCCAAACTCTTACAGCGGTGCCAAAAGAAAAACTCCCCCCAAGCCTCAAGTGTTTTTTCAAGTGTGGAGAGTAAAATCCTGGGGAAAAGAGACCCCTCCAGAACATGAAATGAGACATGGGTAGTGGAATAAAGCAGGAAATCTAAGGCCTAGACCAAAAGATGACCTAAAGCAGGACTAATCTTAAGCAAAGCGTAGTAGTTGAGCTGCTGGAAGAAAGCACTTTCCCGGTTTATGAAGCCTGCACAACGACCAGAAGATCCACAGGGCCCTCTGCAACATGTGTGGCTGAATGAAGAGAAGAAAAAGGTCTTGTTTGCCTCTTATTTATTCCAGTAACCTTTTTGTGATTCTCATCCCCAGCCGAGGAAAGAGAAATAGGTGAAAATAAGACAAACACATGCATTTCTCTGAAAAGGAATGAAAAGGCTTTTGAACGAAAATACACCTCTGAGGACTCTGGCAGTGTGTCCACAGTTCTCCTGGCCCTTGGCCCTCTGGAGAAGGCATCCCAGCTGACTAGCCCAAACCTCCTGAGCACGCCTCTTTCACTGCTCAGCTCTTCAGGCAGTAACATACTGGGTGACTTGCTGCAGTCACCATCTCAGTAATTCTCAGTTTCAAGAAGTGATGTTGACTTACTACTTACCCACAGAGCTTCTTGAGCACAGAGTAAGTTGGATCCTCTAAGACTCCGTGAGATGATACCCAGGGTTTAGGAACTCAACTTCAGAGCACTACTGCTACTGCACACACAACCAACCACTGTTGCTACCCAGAACTTTTTCACTGTCAGAACAGGCAAAGGGGGCAAAGAGCCTTCTCCTCTAGTTTAACCAAGTTCCATCAGAAGAGATTAAATCCATACATACGGTGCCATCTTACAGAAGCTGAACTTTCACAGAAGCCGTCACTTCACAAAGACATAAAGCACGGAAGTACTCGGCAGCAGTTACTCTTTCCCTCAGAGGAACCAGCAACTCCAAAGCATTTCCAGCTTTAGGCCAATGCGAATGCATCGGTAGGTTTGAATCAACACCCAGCAGCACAAATAGACAAAACACTTCCAGCAGCACGCAAGGTCAAACAGTACAGGCTACAAACCTTCTCACGTATCTGGCTGCAGAGAAGAGAAAGAAGATTTTTGATTTAGGAGCTGAAGAAGAAAGAAGAAGAGCTTTAAGTTCAAAGGTGTTCAGTGAGACCAAGAACATGGCCGACACGTACAGGAGGCAAGGAGAAAAGCTCACAAAAGAAAGACCACTAAGATACGAGAGGGCAGTTGGAAAATGGAACCAGAAAAGGAACAGAAGTTGAGAGAGAGCAGAGGGAACCAACATTCCCTTTCTCACACTATGTAGGGAAACTGGATTCATAAATCCATCAATTTACACTGACTGCAGCTAGCAGAGTTCACTATTCTTTTCCACATCAAGACACCCACATTCATTTGCAGCAGCGTTTGGCACCGCTGTCAGGATGGAAGGTTGACAGTTTGTAAATATAACAAGCAGCCTTGAGTCCCAAAATCTTTTTGCAACACTTGCAGCAGACAGACATGCCCTGCCTTTGGCTATGCGCTAAGGCCCCATCTTCCAAATTCCAGTGCATGGACCAGTAACAGTACTTGCTATTTATGACTCTGAGAGGGAAGACCAGGTTTTAAGACTTGAAAGGTCTTACAACGTGGATGACCAGAACTCTTCAGCCTTACAACATACGGCTGTGCACTGTTCTGAGGAGTAGCAGTTGCTTTGGCCTGTTGGACAGTATGGCACGGAACAATAAGTGGATTTTAACTTCAGGCTAAAAAGGGAGAACCTTGCATACGGCTACTCTTCAGCAGTCGAGAATGATATTTCAAAATGCTTACCTTCGCCACAGAGCTTGCAAACCTCCTTCTTGATAAGAAAATATGCTCGTGTCGGCTTAGGGAGCTTCCTCCTAGGCTGAGACCTCTGTCCAGTCTCAAATTGTTGCCGAGATATCCCAGTCCAGTTGAATAGAGAACTGGAGCTGCAGCCAGACTTCCGCGGACAATGCTGCTTGTGATGAAGGATTTGTTTTTATGGCGTTCCCGGAGGAGCTTGGCATTGGCTTCTTCAAGTCTCTCTTTAGCTCTGAAACGTTCAGAAACACACGCCCAGTTACCTTTGGCAGTAACACTTTCCCAAAGTTACTCTCCAGGTCCTTGACTATTATTTGACTTCTGAGATGAAGAGCCTCCAAAAATAGTACATCATTTGACCTGAGCTTGCTTGGAGGGCCTGTTTCTAAGATGTCACACAAGGTGCAAGAAGCAGCAGGTGCCACCAACCCTTAGGACAGGTCATCAGGAGAGTTGAAAGCCGCCTGTGAAAGCCATGCGTTTACATAGCTTCTTCTGGAAGGTATGTCACCTCTGTAACAAGTGTGGGCTGGCCCCCCTTCCCAAGGAAAGCTCAAAGCTCCGCTTAAACAGAAGGCAAAAGAGATCACTTCTATTTTTCCTTCAGAGAATCCAATTCTGTTCTCTGAGGGGCCTATTCATCCTCAAAGTGCAACAGACATGAAATTAATCTTTTGTGTGGTATGCAGGAGGATGGAAGAGATTATAGAGACTGGTAAAAAAGCTGCCAGTTAAAACAACATCAACTTGAAAAGTATGCTGTTAATGCCATAATGTTGCTACTGTGGTGTTGCTGCTGAAATACTGAAGAGAAATGAAGAGAAGGCTGATGAAGGGGAAGGGTCTTTCACCAGAATTATGCCATCTGGTGCTTCTACACATGACACTGAGCAGGTGGAGAAGAGTGATTTGGAAGGAAGATGCATAAGGAAGCAGGAGTCACTTTTAGTAGCACTTCAAAAAGTATGGACTTGCCTTTCCAGTTCCTTTGCTCGGCATTCGCTAATTTTCACTTCCTTCAGATACTGCTCCTTGTACTTATCCACTTTTGCCTGTGTACGCTGTTCTTGAGAGGTATTCTCTTGTTGGGTATTTTTTATCCTGTCCAATTCACACTCAAGATCTCTAATTCTGTCTTTTAGCTGGTTGATCAGTGAGTCATGACTGTCTGTGCTTTGTTTTATGAAGTCCTGAAAGGCTGCCTGCGCCTGAAAGAGACATCGCACCTTCAATCACCACAAAGCAAAAGAGAACTCTCCCCACCTCTCAATTGCACGTATCGACGTTCAAGGACCAGCATGGCTCAGAGGCAGCTGTGCCACCTCACTATCATCAGCAATTAACGCAGAACCCTGGAGCTACTACCGTCAGGAATTCGTTTCACTCAGGACGAAGCCTAAATCAGTGCTAATATTCAAAGCTACTACTGAAAGGCCACTACCTCCGTAGGAGAGGGTACAGAGAACGCGCAAAGGCCACTTGATATAAAAGCCAGCTAGGTCCTCAGCTGCTTTCTGAAGAGCCTCTACTCAGCAGAATGCAGGAACTGAGCTCCCCTTGGCTCTCCGGGAAAACCTCACCATAAAATTTCCACAACAGAAATAGGTAACTAGGCTAAGGAATCATAAGAAGAGAAATTTTTGAGCAGCTTACTGAGGTAGTGGCTTGCAGGTCTCTCTGCAGGGCTTCAATCCTGTTGTTTTGTTGCTGGACAGTGGCTTCCAAGCTGGTGTTTTTAATTTCAAGCCTTCAAGATAAAGAGAGGTCTTATTATAAAAATCTGCCAGAGCACCAATTCCAAAAGAACAGAGTAAAATATTCAAAATCAAAAGCATCATTCAAAACCATAATGATTTGCTGTGATGCAACAAGACATCAATTCTGTGGCTTCCAACCAGCTTCTGCAAGCAACAGACACCTCATCCCACTGCGTCGTTCCCTTACCGTTGCACGTGTTCTTGCAGTAGTTTTATGGTAGTGTTAGTCTCAGAAGATGCCGACAGCAGGTCCTGCAGTTTCCGGGCAGAAGCTGTTGCTTCTCTTTCCTTCTCATCCAAGGCAGCCTTCAAGTCACGAAGACAACGCTCAGAATTTAGATATTTTTCTTCCACCTGCTGCAACTGTAAAGTCACAGAAAGAATCCGCAGAATTACACCTGTCTTCAGAGTGAATTCAAACACAGAAATGGTGCCGGCCACCAGCAGGTAGCCAGAAAAATGGTGAACTCTCTGTTCCTCCTTCTCCAGCTAAGCAGCCTCATGCTACCAGGGGGAAGCAGGAAAAACTTCACTGCTTCAACTGAAGACTAGAAATGCCACTCGAAGGCCACTTACTATGAAAGCTAGGTCCTCAGCTGCTTTCTGAGTAGCCTGTACTCAGGAAAATGCAGGCACTGAGCTCCCCTCAGGCCTCCAGGAAAAGTCCACAATAACATTTCCCCACAGAAATAGGTAACTAGGCTAAGGAGTCACTAAAGGAGAAATTCATGAGCAGCTTACTGAGGCTTGCAGGTTTCTCAGCAGGGCTTCAATTCTGTTGCTTTGTTGCTGGACAGTGGCTTCCAAAGCGGTGGCTTTCATTTCAAGGCTTAAAGAGAAATAGAGGTCTTATTGAAGAAAATTCTCCAAGGAGAGGACCAATTCCAGATGAACAGTGTGAAATAACAGAATCAAAAGCAAGGGCGTCCTTCAAAATTAGAGTACGTGTCCTGTGCTTTCCTCCCAATTCCTGCAAGCAACAGACACCTCATCCCACTGCGTTGTTCCCTTACCGTTGCACGTGTTCTTGCAGTTGTTTCACAGCAGTCTGGTTCTCAAAATATGCTCCCAGCTGGTCCTGCAGTTCCTGGGCAGCAGCTAGCTCTTCCCTTTCCCTCTCATCCATAGCAGTCTTCAAGTCACGAACACAACGCTCAGAATTGAGATATTTTTCTTCCATCTGCCGCAACTGTAAAGTCACAGAAAGAATCCGCAGTGGTCAGGTGAGCTTTTATACAGGGCGGTCAGCTGCTGCCCAAGGATTCACGTGCTGCAGATACCTGCCCACACCCTCTGCCCAAAGAACTGTAATCATCTCAAATACCTTCAAAGCTTCTACTAGCAAATGAACACAAGCTGTGTTATTCCAAATCATCTACGGCGGCCTCTCCTACCCCTCCACAGATTTCCTAGGGCACAGTTGCAAGCACTGACACTGCTGCTCCAACCCTTTTGGGGACCTGTGATGATGCTCTTTGTATTCACTTTATTTGCTACTGCAGGAAAGCATGAACTGCAATGCTTTTATTCCTAAAGAAGGAAGGAGTCTCGGAAATGTCAGAGCAAAACCGCTGTGGCAGACTTGTTCTGGAGCACAGCGTGGTGCCAGAGGGAGTTTTCTGAAGTGACACAGAGAGACCTCAAATGCAGCACCGAGAGAGGTGCCCGGCTCCCAGTGAGCGGGAAGCAGTGGATCCCTGAGGAGAGGCAGCTCTGCCTCAGCGTGGTGGGGCCAGGAGGGATGACAGCAGCTGTATCCTGGCGAGCACCGTTTCAGAAAAGGCTCCCAGGTGATCTGTGCCATCAGACCTGCTCTGGAGTTGGGAATTGCTCCAGGGTGCCTGGGGAGCGTTCTTGAACCAGGAAGACCTCGAATGTAGCATAGAGAGAGGGAATCCCACGCCCCTGACTGACGAGTGGGGAAACCCTGAAGAGAGGCAGCTCTACCTTAGCATGGCGGCATGTGGAGGCCCAGGGGCTTATCCCCAAGGTAGCCGTGCCCCAACCCTGGGGGGGCCGAGGCAAATGGGGAAAGATATCCTTTGAGATCATGGCTAGGAAAACCTTCCTCCCATGGGCCTTTGCATCCACGTATTAATATTGTTTAGATTGCCTTGTTTCATTGCTTTCTTAAGTTTATGCCACCCTGTTCAGCCCCGTTCACCATATATGCACTCGTCCTAGAATGTTCTTCCTTCCCTTGAACCCCATTGGGTTAATTTTGCCACAGTGTTCTACCCTGTGATCCCATTAAGTCCCCCCGGTTCTTATTTACCCTTCTGCACCACTTCTCCCTATTCCTATTGGACCCTGACCCTCAGATCCGCCCCAGTTGTCTTGTTTAGAACCCTGTGCCCTCGGCCCCCTCCTCACTCTTGTCCTTGGATTTTATTCGAGGCTGTTGCGTCCCTGAACCCCTATACTGCGTCCCTGGACCCCTTCGCTACTTCTGCCTGTGGTCCTGAATAAAGAGCTCTCAGATCCTCAAACGAGAAGCCCATCCTATCTCTTAGTCGCCGGCTATATTGTAGCATCGCGCCTAGGGCTCAGAGACGCCGGTTGCTCTCTAGGACCCAGGCGTCGCTGTCACGCTGCTACAGTGGGGGGCAGAGGCAGGAGGGACTGAAGCAGATCAAAGCCCGATATAGCCACCGATATTCCTTAGATCTCTGTTCTTCTGCTTCCTGGGATACTGCCTTGTTGTTTTTCAGGATGTATTGGAAGAGACAGGCACCCACAGCTTGATTCTAAAGGCACCAACTTTACCTAACTCTGCTCAAACCCTAGCCAGTTCCTTATGCAAGTACAGGTTGCCTTTTTCTGGCTCAGCCTCATGGCTCATAGTAACTGCCAGTGAAGCTTTGCATGTAGATTGCTCTGGAACTGCATTGGCAGCCGCCTGCGGCAGCTGTGGCACTGCATCCTAGGGAAATGGTGTTGCAAAAGCATGAAGTTTTTTCTGGGCATACTATGGGTGCTTTTACTTCTTCAGTTGCAGAATTACACCTGTCTTCAGAGTGAATTCAAACACAGAAATGGTGCCGGCCACCAGCAGGTAGCCAGAAAAATGGTGAACTCTCTGTTCCTCCTTCTCCAGCTAAGCAGCCTCATGCTACCAGGGGGAAGCAGGAAAAACTTCACTGCTTCAACTGAAGACTAGAAATGCCACTCGAAGGCCACTTACTATGAAAGCTAGGTCCTCAGCTGCTTTCTGAGTAGCCTGTACTCAGGAAAATGCAGGCACTGAGCTCCCCTCAGGCCTCCAGGAAAAGTCCACAATAACATTTCCCCACAGAAATAGGTAACTAGGCTAAGGAGTCACTAAAGGAGAAATTCATGAGCAGCTTACTGAGGCTTGCAGGTTTCTCAGCAGGGCTTCAATTCTGTTGCTCTGTTGCTGGACAGTGGCTTCCAAACCGGTGGCTTTCATTTCAAAGCTTAAAGAGAAATAGAGGTCTTATTGAAGAAAATTCTCCAAGGAGAGGACCAATTCCAGATGAACAGTGTGAAATAACAGAATCAAAAGCAAGGGCGTCCTTCAAAATTAGAATACGTGTCCTGTGCTTTCCTCCCAATTCCTGCAAGCAACAGACGCCTCATCCCACTGCGTTGTTCCCTTACCGTTGCACGTGTTCTTGCAGTTGTTTCACAGCAGTCTGGTTCTCAAAATATGCTCCCAGCTGGTCCTGCAGTTCCTGGGCAGCAGCTAGCTCTTCCCTTTCCCTCTCATCCATGGCAGTCTTCAAGTCACGAACACAACGCTCAGAATTGAGATATTTTTCTTCCATCTGCCGCAACTGTAAAGTCACAGAAAGAATCCGCAGTGGTCAGGTGAGCTTTTATACAGGGCGGTCAGCTGCTGCCCAAGGATTCACGTGCTGCAGATACCTGCCCACACCCTCTGCCCAAAGAACTGTAACCGTCTCAAATACCTTCAAAGCTTCTACTAGCAAATGAACACAAGCTGTGTTATTCCAAATCATCTACGGCGGCCTCTCCTACCCCTCCACAGATTTTCTAGGGCACAGCTGCACGCACTGACACTGCTGCTCCAACCCTTTTGGGGACCTGTGATGATGCTCTTTGTATTCACTTTATTTGCTACTGCAGGAAAGCATGAACTGCAATGCTTTTATTCCTAAAGAAGGAAGGAGTCTCGGAAATGTCAGAGCAAAACCGCTGTGGCAGACTTGTTCTGGAGCACAGCGTGGTGCCAGAGGGAGTTTTCTGAAGTGACACAGAGAGACCTCAAATGCAGCACCGAGAGAGGTGCCCGGCTCCCAGTGAGCGGGAAGCAGTGGATCCCTGAGGAGAGGCAGCTCTGCCTCAGCGTGGTGGGGCCAGGAGGGATGACAGCGGCTGTATCCTGGCGAGCACCGTTTCAGAAAAGGCTCCCAGGTGATCTGTGCCATCAGACCTGCTCTGGAGTTGGAAATTGCTCCAGGGTGCCTGGGGAGCGTTCTTGAACCAGGAAGACCTCGAATGTAGCATAGAGAGAGGGAATCCCACGCCCCTGACTGACGAGTGGGGAAACCCTGAAGAGAGGCAGCTCTACTTTAGCATGGTGGGGCACGAAGGCAGGAGAGACTGAGGAAGATCAAAGCCCAATGTAACCACCACTTCCTTAGATCTCTCTCCTTCTGGCTCCCAGGACACTCTTCTGTCATTTCTCATGACAGACAAGAAAGCATCAAGCACCCCATGATTTATTCCTGTAGGGACAGGCTTTCCATACCTCCACTTCAAGCTTCTCCAACTCTTCCCGCAAGTGCAGATTGTCTTCCTCCACATCAGCCTCGTGGCTTGCGGTAAACGCCTGAGCAATCCTAAAACATCCGAAATTTGATAAGAAACATGTCCAATTTGGCATATTTTTTTCCCCTGCTTGCTCCCAAATCAACTCTTTCCCCCTTTCCTACAAGCACAGTGAAAGGAAAGCCAAGTACATGAAAGCTGGGAGAATTCAGCTTAGAAGTGACCTCAGGATGTCTCCAGTCTCACCGCCTCCCCAGTGCAGCCTTGACTACAAGGTAAAGCCATGCTGTTTAGGGCTCCTTCTACTACTCTTTAAAATCCCCCTGGATCTAGCTGCACAAACTCCCAGGGCAAGCTGTTCAATTGCCTGACGCATCAAGACGTTTTTTCTTTCTTTGTGGTTGGAACCCATCATGTCCCCTTAGATAAGCTGCTTCTCTTTCTCCCAATGCTCCCGTTCATACCACCTAATGTTCCTTTGCTTAAAACCCCTTTTAAACAGATGCTCTCAACAGACCAGCAGACAAAAGATGAAAACAATCTGTCTTTACACAGCCCTGGGGACCCTGCCCGGACTCTGTTCCTCTCCCTTGCTGCTGCTGCTGCTGCTGCAGTCCTGCACTGGTCAGCCACAGGGCAGGAAGAGAATGGGTGAGGTCTGAGCAGCTACGAAACAGTCCTGCAGAGAGACCACGGCAGAACGGCAGGCTGCCAGCACACACTTCCAACAGTGCTTAAGCCAACCAGGCAGCTCCAAGCAATGATCTAAAGTCCACTTCTAAAGACAGGACAAATCTTGGTTTTCAAGCCATTAGCTTGAACACGATCTCACACACGGCCTTAAGGGCGGGTGCTTCCACATGGGATGCAAAGCTGCTGGGGGTGTGGGGTGGGGGAGGAGTGTTGATCACACCATGCTGAGGCTCTTGGTCTGCCTTTTTCTTAAGAGAAGAAGTCTGCTGAGGACTAGTGGAGTGCGGCTCAGAAAATGCCGCAGCAGCGCCTGCCAGAAGGCGCTGTCATGGTGTCCCATCAGTGGCCCACAGAACTGACCTCCTCTCTCGGTCTTGTGGGTCGCCGCGGGCATCCGCGCGGTGCACTGCGACCGGGACCTCGTCACGGAGCTCGGAGGTACCGGCGGCGGCGGCGGCACAAGCCTGCCCGGACGGGCTACTGGACGGCGACTGGTGTCGCCTGCTGCTGAAGAGCCGCCTGACTCTCTTGTGCAGGGCGTGCAACCACATGGCCCTGCCGGGGGCGGTCAGCAGCAGGAAGCACCCGGCGGGCTGCTGGGCCCTGGGTGTGGATGGGGATGAGGGACGGGACGAGGATGAGGGACAGGGCGAGGACGAGGGACAGGGAAACGAAGAGGACCAGAACACGCGGTCGGCACAAGGCACACAAGGTCGCCCCGCGCAGTGGCGGCGGCCTGGATCCTCCGAGACGGCGGCAGGTTCGCGCAGTGCTCCCAGCGGCCAACGTGCTGCTGCTCCCGGAGCGGGTTGGGCAGCTCTGAGCGCCGGCTCCGGGCAGCAACAGAGCCGCGAACACCAACGTGCCTGCGACGTCACAACGGCCGGTGGCACGCCCGGGGGTTTACCGGGGGCGTCACCGAGGCCCCCGCCGGCGGAGGAGGCGCCGGGCGGGTGACGGCGGGGACGGCGGGGCCGCCAGGGCGGTGTCGGCGGGCGCCCGGGAAGGAGGCGGCCCGCGGCCTGTGAGGCGGCCGGAGGCGCTGCCCCGCCTCGGGCCGCCCCGGGACACGGGCGGGGCTGCGCCGGCCGGGCCGCAGGCTGCGACGAGCGCTCGAGCAACTCTCGGCTCACCCGTTCTGTGTTCGTCCCTCAGCACATGGCCAGGGTGCCGCTGGGCACACGTCCCCGAAATAAAGCTCAGGCTGGGCTCGGATCCTAGTCCGGGCGGACGGCGGCCGCTGGAGTTCTCAAGAGATGATCGCTCTATGGCCGCAGTGCCGGAGATCCAGGACAATTCCCCAGCTCCTCTGTCATGTCCCTTCTTGAAGAGCAGACAGACCCCCGACCCCCTACGCCATGGTAACTGCTGGCACTTGCTGCTATGCCAGCTGCCTATGCTGATTTTGTGTTCTGCCGCTCCACCAGCCAAGCGACAGCACGCAGCCCGCTACAAACATGCTTGAAAACGCGTCCCTCCTTGTCCTGAAACATTAATTTTGAAGAATTAAAGATTTTAGTTTAACCAGATATGGCTGAAGTAAGACAGATAGACTTCCCTTTTGATAAGCAGAAGCCGGATTTAAGGAACTGATAAATCATGAGGCCTGTCAACTTATGTTTGTGTATTCTGACTAATCAATAGGCTTCAAGAAGGACAATGAATTCATAAATCAAATACTCCCAGGAAAACAGGATTCAGTTGTCACCCAACAGTAAAAGGTTAAAAAGTCAAAGCGAAGAAGACTCACTTACTTCATCATTTTGAGACCCCGCCCCATAAAAAAGACCACCGACCCATTGCAAAGAACAAACCACGCATGCTTAATAGCTTTTGGCTAATGACCATACGAAGCGGGGAATGGGATGTACTAAAGTCATGAATATACATTTGTGTTTTGGGTATTCAATACTTCTGTACATAAAAAGGCCCTGTGATCTTCTGTAGGTGCGCGTGTGTTTGGGAGCTATCCCGCACGCTGCCCGGCGTCGTAATTAAACATACACTTTCTAACTTTAAACTGTTAGAGAGTCTTTTGTCCGTCATAGTTGGATATTGGCATTAGGGCGATATTCATATTTTTTTAATAATTCAGTCCCAATAACAACAGAAAGTGAAGGCCCAGAGGTTCTGCACTTGCTTTCTGGGAGGCTTCAGTTTACTCTTTCTTGAGTCATTGTGTTTTGCAAGGTGTTGCAAAGTGTTTTTGCTGTTGTTGAGCAGTGCTGTTGTGCAGCGGTGCAAGAGATTTTGTGTTACACGTTCAATGTATTACAGTTGTTTTAAGTACTTTGGTGTATCTATGCTTCAGTTCACTGCATCCCAGTTAAGTGCAGTTTCTATTTTTAGACTCCCTCATGTTACAGCCTCCCCCTCTGCCTCTCCCTGTTTTCCCCAGTTACAGCCCCTGACTGGCAACCCTTTCCCGCCTTAGTTGTCTGTGTCATTCCTCAGGGGGATCCCCCCTTCCTGCCAGTCTCTCAGGGCCTGTCCCCCAGGTCTGGAAGCTTCCAAGGGAGCTTCCTAGTGGCTGACTGGTTGGAGGGTTCTCCCCTTCCTCTCCTCTCTTTTGTTACTGGTCATTGTCATTGTCTGTTATGTTAATGAATCCCCTCCTCTCTTTTCCCATTGGATGTGTGTGTACCCACCCCAAGAGCCCTCCCCTTGGTTAAAACCCCCTGTCGTCTGAGGCTAAAGGCGAGGATCCCCCTCAAAAAAACTTGACTCCCAGTTAAACCTCCGAGAGTCCCGTCTCTCATTCCCTGCACCGTAGCGAAGCGGCAGGACGAGGCTGGCCAAAAAGATCCCACCAAGATCCTGTGGGGGCGTGTCAGGGGCTAGCCTGGCGTAAGAAGACACGCACCACCGCACCGTTGGGTTCCAAGGGTGTAGTCCTGGGCCACCTGCTCTGGGATAGCCACAAAATGTCAGGTCTTGAGAGCATGGTCTTGGACTGCCTACTCAGGTAGGCTATATTTGGGATACCTCTGCTCTAAATTAGGCACAACAATGCCAAACAATCAAGTAGAAGTTTTATTTATGGCAGCAATGATGGCAGTTTCTTTCTTTCTAATCTTACTCATTCTGAAAAGTGCTGAATGTTCAGAATCCAAGTGCGTTAAGGCTGTACATTCTTCTTCTTCAATGGAGAGTCTATCAGTGATTCCAGTAGTGGTAGTGAAATAATTGGATCTAAAATGCTTTGTAGGGTTAGACCTATGGTGGGGGTTGGTGCATCCATGCAGTGAGCTTAACATCCTGACTCTACAGCACCCATATCAGCCCTGCCCAGAGGTGTGCTTGAGTACAGAGAATGTGTGAGAAACCTTCTGGAGAGGTATGGGAGCCTTCATCCTTTCAGCAGCAAACAACTATACAAATGAGGGAGAAGGCAGGAGGTTAATGATGACATTATTCACTTTGGTGTCTGATGAAAAGTTTTGTTGTGTTTACACTTTGTGCCGGCTGTGTTTCAGATGTAGATAAATCTGAGTCTGGAATAGGCTTAGACATGGTTTTCAACAGACAGTGACGGAAAGAACCGTGATAATTCCCGGAGAAGTCCCCTGAAAGCTTCAGTTGGTAAACAGTTTTTGTGTGACCCTCATATACTGATTATTAGCTTTTTTTCAAGTTCAAGCTAGTTTGAATCTCTTGAAAGGCTGAGTGTAGTCATGCAATCCCTACACCTCTAGCAGGTGTTTCCAAATAGAGAAAGAGTTTCATTTTACCTTTTGACATGTAAAGAAGTTAGCTGGAAAGTTCTGTGGATTTCTCTTTGCAATTGGCTCAGAGCCAGCCCAGAAGTGTAGATTGGGCCCTGGAAATGTTACTCAAAGACTGTTGTTTTTCTCACTGGGCCAAGGGCCAAAAGCCCACCTAAGCTATTAGGTATTAAAGAGAGAGAACAAAGGAACTCCAGGAACTCCATTTTTCAAGGCACCCACGATCAGCCTCTCGCTGGTTAATATAGCCACGTTTCTGCCAGGCTGGGCCCTCAGGAGTGTGGGTGAAACCCACAACTGAGACTTTCTGAAATAATTATGCTTAGCCGATGTTTAAAATCAAACCGGCATCAGACAAAAGAAATCGGTGCTAAATCAAAACACAAATGCAAATGATTTGCTTAGCTTGCACAGTCTTTGATCAAACTGCTGAGCAGCCAGATTTCATTGGCTTACACGGCATCACAGAGTTTACTGGCACTTCTCACTTCATTTACATTTATTTAGAGTTTACAGTACTGTTGCTCCTTAGCGGAGCTCTCGTTCTCAGTTATGTGAAGAACTTGTGCAACGTACTGTTTAATTAAATTTGTTGGCTTCCAAAGGGCATTTGGGATTTACAATCCATGCATCTGCTCATCTATGTAACTTGGAAGAGGATCACCTGGCGAGAAGGTGGAACATTGTTTAATGCACTTTTGGCCAAGTGTACTTTGGTGTATGTGTGGAGAGTGAGGTGTCAAAGTTCTAATGCCTGCCTTCAAGCATTTGAGGAGATGAGGACTGGTTAGGTGGACTTCCATAGATGTCTACTTCCCAGCAAGACCTAGGAATGGTGTTTCTTCTCGATTCCCAGGTCTGGAACATGTCTCTAAGCACAAAAGTAATACTGGGAACATTCCAAACACGTTAAGTGAAAGGATGCGAAAGAACAAAGGGAGCACTTTTGTTGAAACACAGAACATGAGTGACACAACATAATGAAGCTACTGTCATACGAAACACGTCTGACAGTTTTGTCAAGCTCAAGATTCCAGATCAGTCAATCTGCTGGTCAGAAAAAACGGATGTGGTTCATACTGTGAGTGCAAAAGAAGCCAGCTGGGCAGAAAAACCCCAACCGATGAGTGCACTGTGCTAGACATCCATTTAATAGAATGAGAGTTTATATTCAGACCGCAATGAAAAAGTTTTCAGATCTGAGGCGGGGAGAAGGGAACTCACAGATGCTCTATAAAAAGAAAAAATGTCCAGAGTCTTTCCACAGAAATTAATTTAATGATATAATTTTTAGTTAAAACATCCCGGTACTCCTCTCTTATTCTTCAAAGAGGATCCTGGTCCAAATGAAACTTTTTTGAAAATCCAGCACATCCAGTTTCAAGTTCAGCAGTGGCTGCGGGGAAAGGACACAAGATTCCTTATGTTACTTTTAAAGCAGACAGGAAGAGTTAATGAATGCACTGAAATAACATTTTACGTGACACAACAGTCTGCAATCCTGAACGAGACTTTAAATTTTCCAAGGACACTTAACGTGGGAAGAGCTGGGCACAAAGGAAGAACATTTTGTGCACATTTGCTTATGTGCATACACATAGAACAATACAACAGCATTTCTAAAGCTGGTGACAGACATTCTGGAGGCTACCTATGACTCCAGTGGCCCTTAAGAGGGCAGGTGGATTTCCTCTTTGGACACCTGGCCTCAAATTGCAGAGCGTGTTTTATGCTCCATGTTGCAAGCATTGAACTCATGTTTGCCTAAACACCACTGAAGGATCTCTTCCTAAAGAAATGTTGTCTTTTATTCCTTGTGGCGGTGCGTGTCTTCTTACGCCTGGCCAGCCCCGACACGCCCCCACAGGATCTTGGTGGGATCTTTGCAGCCGACTCGCCCTGCCGCTTTGCCGTGGTGGAGGAATGAAAGGCGGGACTCTCGGAGGCAAACTGAAGCTTAGGCTTTATTGGAGGGAGGGGACCCTCGTCCTAAGACCAGAGCCTCGGAGAGACCCTGAGCCTTAGGAGGCAGGGGGTTTTATACAGAAGGCGGAGACTCGGGGTGGCTACTCATACATCCAATGGGGTAAGAGAGGAGGGGATTCATTAACATCATAGACAGTAACACTAACCCATAACTGAAGGGAGGGAGGGGAGAGCCCTTCAACCAGCCAGTCCCTTCGAAGCTTCCAGACCTGGGGGACAGGCCCTGAGTGACTGGCAGGGAGGGAGGATCTCCCCAAGGGATGACAGACAGTCAGCAAAGGCGGGAAGAATTAACCAATCAAGGACTGTAACTGGGGAGACAGGAAGAGGCAGAGGGAGGCAGAGGGGGAGGCTACAACATGAGGGAGTCTAAAAATAGGAACAGCACTGAACTGGCGTACAGTGAACCAAGGTACAGAAAATCAAGGTACATAAAACAACTGTAATATATCGAACTTATTAGAAAACCTTTAACACCACCACAATTCCTGGTCATGTTCTCCTTACTTATTCAATACAAGACTGCAACACCTAGGCTACAAAGACAAGCCATGAATCACAGCAAGAAAAATCAAGACCTAACAGCAGAGAAGGTGTACGGTATGGCTTAGTACTGAACGCAATCCACGTGCAGGGAAGGAAGGGATGGCTGAAGTCTATAAAGATCAATAAAAATCTGGGGGCTTCTTTGATCTTTTTGCTGGAGATTAATTCTAGTGAAGGGCAACTTCATCTTAAACCGAGTGTGTCTGTTTTCTTTTTGCTTGTTTTTTTTCTAGGCAAGCGCATAACATTCTATGCAATATTTTGGGAAGCAGGAATTTTTCACATTCAAGCCTGAACTAGAGAGCTAGCAGAAAAAAATCTCTGTGCTTAGCAGAGGAAGTTGAAAACAAGGGCTTGAAAGCTGTTGAGACATAGAAAGGGTCACCTTTTATCTTACCACTCCTAATGCAATGACACATTACCTTCTGTCAACTCCATAGTGATTTTTTCAACCAGTTTCTGCTGTACCTAGAATGATACATTGGATAGACAGTTAAGACATAATATGACCCAAATATAACTGTTAAGAACTCCTAAAACATTCTTACACCACATGGACAACGTGGTAAAACCTAAAAATACCACAGCAGTTGGAGATGATGGCCTGTGGTGGCCAAGAGGATGCCAAAGGCCTTGGACCGTATGAGCTGTGTGGAAAGGCTGAGAGACCTGTGACTGTTTCTTTCCTGGAGTCGTAACTACCAGGGGGTGGAGTAACAGAAATGGAGCCAAACTCTTACAGCGGTGCCAAAAGAAAAACTCCCCCCAAGCCTCAAGTGTTTTTTCAAGTGTGGAGAGTAAAATCCTGGGGAAAAGAGACCCCTCCAGAACATGAAATGAGACATGGGTAGTGGAAGGAAGCAGGAAATCTAAGGCCTAGACCAAAAGATGACCTAAAGCAGGACTAGTCTTAAGCAAAGCGTAGTAGTTGAGCTGCTGGAAGAAAGCACTTTCCCGGTTTATGAAGCCTGCACAACGACCAGAAGATCCACAGGGCCCTCTGCAACATGTGTGGCTGAATGAAGAGAAGAAAAAGGTCTTGTTTGCCTCTTATTTATTCCAGTAACCTTTTTGTGATTCTCATCCCCAGCCGAGGAAAGAGAAATAGGTGGAAATAAGGCCAACACATGCATTTCTCTGAAATGGAATGAAAAGGCTTTTGAACGAAAATACACCTCTGAGGACTCTGGCAGTGTGTCCACAGTTCTCCTGGCCCTCGGCCCTCTGGAGAAGGCATCCCAGCTGACTAGCCCAAACCTCCTGAGCACGCCTCTTTCACTGCTTAGCTCTTCAGGCAGTAACATACTGGGTGACTTGCTGCAGTCACCATCTCAGTAATTCTGTTTCAAGAAGTGATGTTGACTTACTACTTACCCACAGAGCTTCTTGAGCACAGAGTAAGTTGGATCCTCTAAGACTCCGTGAGATGATACCCAGGGTTTAGGAACTCAACTTCAGAGCACTACTGCTACTGCACACACAACCAACCACTGTTGCTACCCAGAACTTTTTCACTGTCAGAACAGGCAAAGGGGGCAAAGAGCCTTCTCCTCTAGTTTAACCAAGTTCCATCAGAAGAGATTAAATCCATACATACGGTGCCATCTTACAGAAGCTGAACTTTCACAGAAGCCGTCACTTCACAATGACATAAAGCACGGAAGTACTCGGCAGCAGTTACTCTTTCCCTCAGAGGAACCAGCAACTCCAAAGCATTTCCAGCTTTAGGCCAATGCGAATGCATCGGTAGGTTTGAATCAACACCCAGCAGCACAAATAGACAAAACACTTCCAGCAGCACGCAAGGTCAAACAGTACAGGCTACAAACCTTCTCACGTATCTGGCTGCAGAGAAGAGAAAGAAGATTTTTGATTTAGGAGCTGAAGAAGAAAGAAGAAGAGCTTTAAGTTCAAAGGTGTTCAGTGAGACCAAGAACATGGCCGACATGTACAGGAGGCAAGGAGAAAAGCTCACAAAAGAAAGACCACTAAGATACGAGAGGGCAGTTGGAAAATGGAACCAGAAAAGGAACAGAAGTTGAGAGAGAGCAGAGGGAACCAACATTCCCTTTCTCACACTATGTAGGGAAACTGGATTCATAAATCCATCAATTTACACTGACTGCAGCTAGCAGAGTTCACTATTCTTTTCCACATCAAGACACCCACATTCATTTGCAGCAGCCTTTGGCACCGCTGTCAGGATGGAAGGTTGACAGTTTGTAAATATAACAAGCGGCCTTGAGTCCCAAAATCTTTTTGCAACACTTGCAGCAGACAGACATGCCCTGCCTTTGGCTATGCGCTAAGGCCCCATCTTCCAAATTCCGGTGCACGGACCAGTAACAGTACTTGCTATTTATGACTCTGAGAGGGAAGACCAGGTTTTAAGACTTGAAAGGTCTTACAACGTGGATGACCAGAACTCTTCAGCCTTACAACATACGGCTGTGCACTGTTCTGAGGAGTAGCAGTTGCTTTGGCCTATTGGACAGTATGGCACGGAACAATAAGTGGATTTTAACTTCAGACTAAAAAGGGAGAACCTTGCATACGGCTACTCTTCAGCAGTCGAGAATGATATTTCAAAATGCTTACCTTGGCCACAGAGCTTGCAAACCTCCTTCTTGATAAGAAAATATGCTCGTGTCGGCTTAGGGAGCTTCCTCCTAGGCTGAGACCTCTGTACAGTCTCAAATTGTTGCCGAGATATCCCAGTCCAGTTGAATAGAGAACTGGAGCTGCAGCCAGACTTCCGCGGACAATGCTGCTTGTGATGAAGGATTTGTTTTTATGGCGTTCCCGGAGGAGCTTGGCATTGGCTTCTTCAAGTCTCTCTTTAGCTCTGAAACGTTCAGAAACACACGCCCAGTTACCTTTGGCAGTAACACTTTCCCAAAGTTACTCTCCAGGTCCTTGACTATTATTTGACTTCTGAGATGAAGAGCCTCCAAAAATAGTACATCATTTGACCTGAGCTTGCTTGGAGGGCCTGTTTCTAAGATGTCACACAAGGTGCAAGAAGCAGCAGGTGCCACCAACCCTTAGGACAGGTCATCAGGAGAGTTGAAAGCCGCCTGTGAAAGCCATGCGTTTACATAGCTTCTTCTGGAAGGTATGTCACCTCTGTAACAAGTGTGGGCTGGCCCCCCTTCCCAAGGAAAGCTCAAAGCTCCGCTTAAACAGAAGGCAAAAGAGATCACTTCTATTTTTCCTTCAGAGAATCCAATTCTGTTCTCTGAGGGGCCTATTCATCCTCAAAGTGCAACAGACATGAAATTAATCTTTTGTGTGGTATGCAGGAGGATGGAAGAGATTATAGAGACTGGTAAAAAAGCTGCCAGTTAAAACAACATCAACTTGAAAAGTATGCTGTTAATGCCATAATGTTGCTACTGTGGTGTTGCTGCTGAAATACTGAAGAGAAATGAAGAGAAGGCTGATGAAGGGGAAGGGTCTTTCACCAGAATTATGCCATCTGGTGCTTCTACACATGACACTGAGCAGGTGGAGAAGAGTGATTTGGAAGGAAGATGCATAAGGAAGCAGGAGTCACTTTTAGTAGCACTTCAAAAAGTATGGACTTGCCTTTCCAGTTCCTTTGCTCGGCATTCGCTAATTTTCACTTCCTTCAGATACTGCTCCTTGTACTTATCCACTTTTGCCTGTGTACGCTGTTCTTGAGAGGTATTCTCTTGTTGGGTATTTTTTATCCTGTCCAATTCACACTCAAGATCTCTAATTCTGTCTTTTAGCTGGTTGATCAGTGAGTCATGACTGTCTGTGCTTTGTTTTATGAAGTCCTGAAAGGCTGCCTGCGCCTGAAAGAGACATCGCACCTTCAATCACCACAAAGCAAAAGAGAACTCTCCCCACCTCTCAATTGCACGTATCGACGTTCAAGGACCAGCATGGCTCAGAGGCAGCTGTGCCACCTCACTATCATCAGCAATTAACGCAGAACCCTGGAGCTACTACCGTCAGGAATTCGTTTCACTCAGGACGAAGCCTAAATCAGTGCTAATATTCAAAGCTACTACTGAAAGGCCACTACCTCCGTAGGAGAGGGTACAGAGAACGCGCAAAGGCCACTTGATATAAAAGCCAGCTAGGTCCTCAGCTGCTTTCTGAAGAGCCTCTACTCAGCAGAATGCAGGAACTGAGCTCCCCTTGGCTCTCCGGGAAAACCTCACCATAAAATTTCCACAACAGAAATAGGTAACTAGGCTAAGGAATCATAAGAAGAGAAATTTTTGAGCAGCTTACTGAGGTAGTGGCTTGCAGGTCTCTCTGCAGGGCTTCAATCCTGTTGTTTTGTTGCTGGACAGTGGCTTCCAAGCTGGTGTTTTTAATTTCAAGCCTTCAAGATAAAGAGAGGTCTTATTATAAAAATCTGCCAGAGCACCAATTCCAAAAGAACAGAGTAAAATATTCAAAATCAAAAGCATCATTCAAAACCATAATGATTTGCTGTGATGCAACAAGACATCAATTCTGTGGCTTCCAACCAGCTTCTGCAAGCAACAGACACCTCATCCCACTGCGTCGTTCCCTTACCGTTGCACGTGTTCTTGCAGTAGTTTTATGGTAGTGTTAGTCTCAGAAGATGCCGACAGCAGGTCCTGCAGTTTCCGGGCAGAAGCTGTTGCTTCTCTTTCCTTCTCATCCAAGGCAGCCTTCAAGTCACGAAGACAACGCTCAGAATTTAGATATTTTTCTTCCACCTGCTGCAACTGTAAAGTCACAGAAAGAATCCGCAGAATTACACCTGTCTTCAGAGTGAATTCAAACACAGAAATGGTGCCGGCCACCAGCAGGTAGCCAGAAAAATGGTGAACTCTCTGTTCCTCCTTCTCCAGCTAAGCAGCCTCATGCTACCAGGGGGAAGCAGGAAAAACTTCACTGCTTCAACTGAAGACTAGAAATGCCACTCGAAGGCCACTTACTATGAAAGCTAGGTCCTCAGCTGCTTTCTGAGTAGCCTGTACTCAGGAAAATGCAGGCACTGAGCTCCCCTCAGGCCTCCAGGAAAAGTCCACAATAACATTTCCCCACAGAAATAGGTAACTAGGCTAAGGAGTCACTAAAGGAGAAATTCATGAGCAGCTTACTGAGGCTTGCAGGTTTCTCAGCAGGGCTTCAATTCTGTTGCTTTGTTGCTGGACAGTGGCTTCCAAAGCGGTGGCTTTCATTTCAAGGCTTAAAGAGAAATAGAGGTCTTATTGAAGAAAATTCTCCAAGGAGAGGACCAATTCCAGATGAACAGTGTGAAATAACAGAATCAAAAGCAAGGGCGTCCTTCAAAATTAGAGTACGTGTCCTGTGCTTTCCTCCCAATTCCTGCAAGCAACAGACACCTCATCCCACTGCGTTGTTCCCTTACCGTTGCACGTGTTCTTGCAGTTGTTTCACAGCAGTCTGGTTCTCAAAATATGCTCCCAGCTGGTCCTGCAGTTCCTGGGCAGCAGCTAGCTCTTCCCTTTCCCTCTCATCCATAGCAGTCTTCAAGTCACGAACACAACGCTCAGAATTGAGATATTTTTCTTCCATCTGCCGCAACTGTAAAGTCACAGAAAGAATCCGCAGTGGTCAGGTGAGCTTTTATACAGGGCGGTCAGCTGCTGCCCAAGGATTCACGTGCTGCAGATACCTGCCCACACCCTCTGCCCAAAGAACTGTAATCATCTCAAATACCTTCAAAGCTTCTACTAGCAAATGAACACAAGCTGTGTTATTCCAAATCATCTACGGCGGCCTCTCCTACCCCTCCACAGATTTCCTAGGGCACAGTTGCAAGCACTGACACTGCTGCTCCAACCTTTTTGGGGACCTGTGATGATGCTCTTTGTATTCACTTTATTTGCTACTGCAGGAAAGCATGAACTGCAATGCTTTTATTCCTAAAGAAGGAAGGAGTCTCGGAAATGTCAGAGCAAAACCGCTGTGGCAGACTTGTTCTGGAGCACAGCGTGGTGCCAGAGGGAGTTTTCTGAAGTGACACAGAGAGACCTCAAATGCAGCACCGAGAGAGGTGCCCGGCTCCCAGTGAGCGGGAAGCAGTGGATCCCTGAGGAGAGGCAGCTCTGCCTCAGCGTGGTGGGGCCAGGAGGGATGACAGCGGCTGTATCCTGGCGAGCACCGTTTCAGAAAAGGCTCCCAGGTGATCTGTGCCATCAGACCTGCTCTGGAGTTGGGAATTGCTCCAGGGTGCCTGGGGAGCGTTCTTGAACCAGGAAGACCTCGAATGTAGCATAGAGAGAGGGAATCCCACGCCCCTGACTGACGAGTGGGGAAACCCTGAAGAGAGGCAGCTCTACTTTAGCATGGTGGGGCACGAAGGCAGGAGAGACTGAGGAAGATCAAAGCCCAGTGTAACCACCACTTCCTTAGATCTCTCTCCTTCTGGCTCCCAGGACACTCTTCTGTCATTTCTCATGACAGACAAGAAAGCATCAAGCACCCCATGATTTATTCCTGTAGGGACAGGCTTTCCATACCTCCACTTCAAGCTTCTCCAACTCTTCCCGCAAGTGCAGATTGTCTTCCTCCACATCAGCCTCGTGGCTTGCGGTAAACGCCTGAGCAATCCTAAAACATCCAGAATTTGATAAGAAACATGTCCAATGTGGCATACTTTTTTCCCCTGCTTGCTCCCAAATCAACTCTTTCCCCCTTTCCTACAAGCACAGTGAAAGGAAAGCCAAGTACATGAAAGCTGGGAGAATTCAGCTTAGAAGTGACCTCAGGATGTCTCCAGTCTCACCGCCTCCCCAGTGCAGCCTTGACTACAAGGTAAAGCCACGCTGTTTAGGGCTCCTTCTACTACTCTTTAAAATCCCCCTGGATCTAGCTGCACAAACTCCCAGGGCAAGCTGTTCAATTGCCTGACGCATCAAGACGTTTTTTCTTTCTTTGTGGTTGGAACCCATCATGTCCCCTTAGATAAGCTGCTTCTCTTTCTCCCAATGCTCCCGTTCATACCACCTAATGTTCCTTTGCTTAAAACCCCTTTTAAACAGATGCTCTCAACAGACCAGCAGACAAAAGATGAAAACAATCTGTCTTTACACAGCCCTGGGGACCCTGCCCGGACTCTGTTCCTCTCCCTTGCTGCTGCTGCTGCTGCTGCTGCAATCCTGCACTGGTCAGCCACAGGGCAGGAAGAGAATGGGTGACGTCTGAGCAGCTACGAAACAGTCCTGCAGAGAGACCACAGCAGAACGGCAGGCTGCCAGCACACACTTCCAACAGTGCTTAAGCCAACCAGGCAGCTCCAAGCAATGATCTAAAGTCCACTTCTAAAGACAGGACAAATCTTGGTTTTCAAGCCATTAGCTTGAACACGATCTCACACACGGCCTTAAGGGCGGGTGCTTCCACATGGGATGCAAAGCTGCTGGGGGGGTGGGGGGGGGGGGTGGGGGAGGAGTGTTGATCACACCGTGCTGAGGCTCTTGGTCTGCCTTTTTCTTAAGAGAAGAAGTCTGCTGAGGACTAGTGGAGTGCAGCTCAGAAAATGCCGCAGCAGCGCCTGCCAGAAGGCGCTGTCATGGTGTCCCATCAGTGGCCCACAGAACTGACCTCCTCTCTCGGTCTTGTGGGTCGCCGCGGGCATCCGCGCGGTGCACTGCGACCGGGACCTCGTCACGGAGCTCGGAGGTACCGGCGGCGGCGGCGGCGGCGGCGGCACAAGCCTGCCCGGACGGGCTACTGGACGGCGACTGGTGTCGCCTGCTGCTGAAGAGCCGCCTGACTCTCTTGTGCAGGGCGTGCAACCACATGGCCCTGCCGGGGGCGGTCAGCAGCAGGAAGCACCCGGCGGGCTGCTGGGCCCTGGGTGTGGATGGGGATGAGGGACGGGACGAGGATGAGGGACAGGGCGAGGACGAGGGACAGGGAAACGAAGAGGACCAGAACACGCGGTCGGCACAAGGCACACAAGGTCGCCCCGCGCAGTGGCGGCGGCCTGGATCCTCCGAGACGGCGGCAGGTTCGCGCAGTGCTCCCAGCGGCCAACGTGCTGCTGCTCCCGGAGCGGGTTGGGCAGCTCTGAGCGCCGGCTCCGGGCAGCAACGGAGCCGCGAACACCAACGTGCCTGCGACGTCACAACGGCCGGTGGCACGCCCGGGGATTTACCGGGGGCGTCACCGAGGCCCCCGCCGGCGGAGGAGGCGCCGGGCGGGTGACGGCGGGGACGGCGGGGCCGCCAGGGCGGTGTCGGCGGGCGCCCGGGAAGGAGGCGGCCCGCGGCCTGTGAGGCGGCCGGAGGCGCTGCCCCGCCTCGGGCCGCCCCGGGACACGGGCGGGGCTGCGCCGGCCGGGCCGCAGGCTGCGACGAGCGCTCGAGCAACTCTCGGCTCACCCGTTCTGTGTTCGTCCCTCAGCACATGGCCAGGGTGCCGCTGGGCACACGTCCCCGAAATAAAGCTCAGGCTGGGCTCGGATCCTAGTCCGGGCGGACGGCGGCCGCTGGAGTTCTCAAGAGATGATCGCTCTATGGCCGCAGTGCCGGAGATCCAGGACAATTCCCCAGCTCCTCTGACATGTCCCTTCTTGAAGAGCAGACAGACCCCCGACCCCCTTGTCACGATCCGCTCACACAAGCGGGGTTCGTGATGGTTCGTTTTAGGGATCTCAGAGCACAAAAGACACAGCAGGGGACAAACTCAGTTTACTCAATCACAAATGCACCTTTATTTAGTGCCAACAAATGCGATAGTGGGGAGAGAAAAAGAGAATAGTAAGAAAGACAGAAAAAGAGGGGAAGGGGGTTATAGCTACCAACATGGAGGGTCGAGTCCTCGAGGCTTTTGAAGATGCCTATAGACGCGAGTTTCTCCAGTGGGGTGATCACAAAAGTGAGCGGGGGTCTCCAGGGTTTTTATAGTCCTCTCCGAAGCGACAGGCAGTTGGCCAAACAGGTGGGGGAAATCATTGCAGTGTGTTCATTTAGAGAGCTCAGAACAAGTCGGTCGTCAGCAGGTACAGTGTCAACCAGTACAAGTCAGCAGGCGCGGTCACTTCACCATGACTTGCCCATTGTTTCTGCTCAGATTCTGATGTTCCGATATGGGTGCTGGGTTTTTCCATCGAACACACCTGCAGGCAGCACTTGGCCAACATCCCACCTCAGCCAGGCCAGAACTCCAATATTGAGATTTTAAAGTCCCTTTTAGGGGTTTCAGTCTCTGTCCTTGACGATGGTCGTGAGGCAGATGAGGGATCTTCGGACCGTCTGTTACACCACCCCGTGACTCACGATTGTCGTCAAGAGAGCTCCTTCTGCAGGGTTCCGTAGTCTTGCGGAGTCTTCAGGACTCGTCCATGTCAGTAGCATATCCCGGAAAAAACAGGGACAGTAGAGTGTGTGTGTGAAAGAGAGAGAGAGAGAGAGAGAGAGAAATAGGAAAAGAAAATAAAAACAAAACAAAATCAATCAATATTGATTAAAACAATTTCTTCAAAATAATCAAAACAGATCATAAGATTTCTCAAAGTTATAACAATTTTCAAACAACAGCTTAATTTTGATTACAATATAACATAATTAAAACAACAACAATAATCAAAACAAGCAATTAACATTTTCAAATTAATCTGCTGTTGGAGGCCTAATTTTTACTGTTAGGGTAGTACGTCTCGTGTCAATAACTTTGGGAGTGTCTCTTGCAAAAGGGGTCTTGACTAAACTGTTGCTTCCAATATAGATGCCAAGTGTGTCAACTTCTTCATCATTTTCCAATTTAGGATGTATAAAATGACTGATAAGACAAAACCAAACAAAACCAAAATCAAAAGAACAACAATGGGATAACACACTTTGTTCAGGATACCTGTAGCCGTAGGTGACCACCCAAAAAGGGTATCCCACCACCTGTGTTCAGCATCTTTTCTTACCCTTTCCATGACATGATGTATTTTTCTCACTTTGTAATGAATAGTTACCAGGGTTTTCTGTCGGTTTTTCTTGATCTTTTCCAAAATTTCAATTAAATCCTGATGAAGCAACAATTGCTTCACCAAAGTAAGATTCATCCTAATAGGGGGAGGCAATAATTTGTGCATCACTGTATAATCAGATTGTAAAAGGTGATAAAAGGTAACTGGGGCTGAGTAAGAAAAGTCACATCTTGTAATTGTGGTAAAGTTACAAATACAAAAATTTGAGTGATTCTTAAGATTCACTACTATTTCTTCTACAAACACTACATTACAAGCAGTTCTAAAGCATGCACACCCATTGCCTATACATATTAGCACTGTTTCAGAAGTTTGGTTAGGGTGAATTTCAAAGTGGCAGATATTTTGTTCAGTGTCCAGACAAATGTCTTGAGCTATGATTGCATTACTCTCACAGATGAAACCTTGCTGTTCCTGAACAATACATGAGTCTAAATTGACAGTTTGCCATCTCTCGCCATTTTGACGGGCCCATTCTCTGTGCTCAAAAGCATAGAGAATAGCTCCATCATGATTCAGTCCTAATGCAATGATAGGAAATATCGAGTGTACAGAGACATTACATATGGTTAACATAAAAGCTGTAACTGTGTTGGTATTGGGGTTATAGGTAAAGTTTACTAATTTCCACCAGGATTGAAATTCCTTTTCAAAATCATTTGCATTGTCTCAAATTATTTTCCGAATTTCAGTAGGAAAAGTGCCTTCTTCTCCTTCCCTTATGATTGAGGCAACAGCTGTCTGCATCCAAAGCTGTGTCTGGATGCAGCTAAGAGCCGAAGACATTGCTTTGTGTGGCACCAAGTGTATCAATTATCAATTTGTGATCATTCACATTCACTTTTTCTCAATTTGGTAATATGTTTGATAGCAACCACTGATGTGTCCCCAAAGCCGATAAGGATAACTGCAATGGTTAATGTAATTTGGTCAAATCCCTAGTTTTGGCAGCCAATTTTTTTCATTAATACTTCTAAAAATTCCCAATTTAAAATATTTATCATGGTTTATATGGCCTTCATGTCCCTCGGAGTTCTCCTGTGAAAAGTAAGCACAACAGAATCTGCCACCAAAAGGCAGAAAGTTAGAATGATGGAAGTTCTCCGGTGTGCATTTATTCGATACTCTTTCCCTAGAGCATCAAAGGTTACCCATGTGTATTTATTCAGAGGGGGTTTTAGCACTTGTGGTACCTCTCCCACCGTGGGGAGGTCCACCAAGACAGGTTGTCCAGGGTAACGTGCTGGATTCTTGGAATCACTTGGTCCCCGTAGTGAGGGAACTATGCTTGGAGCTGTTGGGCCAAAAGGAAAAGTATCAGTAAACCAAGGACTTGCTGACTGTTCGGGGGAAAAGGGAGGGGTAATGACTGAGGCAGGTTTGTCTTGGACGCCATCCAAGTTTTCTGCTTCTTGTACTGCCAGTTTTTCCACAGCTCCTTCAGTTATTGAGAAGATGTTACAATAATGTTCAATCTGAGCATACCACTTTCTTACTGAGGCTGTTTGGGCCACTCCGTCAGGGGGGGGAGTCCCAGTAGTGACTGACTTAAAAACTTGGAAAGGCCCTCTCCAAACAACTGGTTGTTGTTGTATAATCTTCTCTACTTCTATGAGAGCTAGGCTAACCACAAACAAGCCCTTTTCCCAGGTAGTATGCCTCTTTTCAGCATCTCTGAAACCACGGGAATAAAAACCAACAGGCCATGTCGGACCCTCAGGACCCCACTGCCATATGTGTACTGACAACCCTGAGGAAGCAAATCCCCATTCTACCTGAAAAGGATCTGGTGAGTGGATAGGGCCCAGGGCCTGATGAGCTGTGGCTCCAAAAATCAACAATTGTAATGCTTCTTCCTGAGAAGGGCTCCAGTCCCATTTTACTCCCTTTCTCAACAAATCATAAAGAGGCTTGGCAAAAATTGAAAAATCTGCAATGTGTTTTCCCCAAAACACTAATAATCCCAAGGCATGCTGTAGATCTTTCCTGGACTCAGGCACTTTAATTTGATCTAAGGAGGTTAGGGTGTCAGGTGGGATGCATGTCATACCTCCTTTCCACCAGATACCCAAAAATTTTACTTCTTGAGAAGGTTTTTGTATTTTTTCTGAGGGGATTTGCAAAACAAGGCTTTCTAAGTGGGAAGTTATTTTCTGTTGAACACCCCCCACTTGCTGTGTCTCATTGTTTAAAACTTGTGCTAGGGAGTGCTGTGGCTTGTTGCCCAAGGTTTGTGGAAGAGGAGGTGTGCTGGGTTGTTGGTTGGATGATTCCAACACAATGGGTTTGGGACAGGGCCAATTAGAAATTATTTTAGCCAATTTATCATAAAGCAATTTATCCATAATTTTTTGCGGCACTCCCCTTTTCAGTCCTAGTGACCACAGTTGCTGCCGGTTGGAAATTTGTTTTCCCTTTTCTGATTTTTCATTAGGAGAAGCAATGTGCCGGACTCCTCTGGGTTTTTCTGGTTTGTCCTCTGAGTCCTTCACTGGTCCATATTTTCTACTGTAAATTATTAACTCCTCTGCTACCTCACTCCATGTCCAAAGTTTATGACTGCTGTTATATTGTGTGCTAGAAGTTGTAAAAGGTGAGGAGTCAGTGGAGTCAGTGGAACCAGTTTGATCTCTTGTATGTCTAAGAAATCTTTCAAGTCTATCTACCGGAGAGATAGATGCTATTGTTTTTTGAAGAATTGCTGTTGGTTTAAGAAACTCTGGCAAACCTGGAATTAAAGAGGTCATAATCTCAGGTTTGACAGGCTGTTGCATTGGTGACTCATAGCCAGAGATTCATTTTCTTTCATGTATCATTTGCAAGCATGCAGCTTTGTGTATGTTTTCTAGGAGTTGGTCTGAGGTGCCGACTATTGCCAGAGGCTTTCTAACAGCGCTCACCGAAGTGGCGTGCTAGGTGCGGCTGAGACGAGGGTCCTTCCCCTGTTACAAACTATATAAAACCCGCAACCCCTCTGTCCATCAAGATCCTGTCCGTGACGCCAATTTAATGTCACGATCCGCTCACACAAGCGGGGTTCGTGATGGTTCGTTTTAGGGATCTCAGAGCACAAAAGACACAGCAGGGGACAAACTCAGTTTACTCAATCACAAATGCACCTTTATTTAGTGCCAACAAATGCGATAGTGGGGAGAGAAAAAGAGAATAGTAAGAAAGACAGAAAAAGAGGGGAAGGGGGTTATAGCTACCAACATGGAGGGTCGAGTCCTCGAGGCTTTTGAAGATGCCTATAGACGCGAGTTTCTCCAGTGGGGTGATCACAAAAGTGAGCGGGGGTCTCCAGGGTTTTTATAGTCCTCTCCGAAGCGACAGGCAGTTGGCCAAACAGGTGGGGGAAATCATTGCAGTGTGTTCATTTAGAGAGCTCAGAACAAGTCGGTCGTCAGCAGGTACAGTGTCAACCAGTACAAGTCAGCAGGCGCGGTCACTTCACCATGACTTGCCCATTGTTTCTGCTCAGATTCTGATGTTCTGATATGGGTGCTGGGTTTTTCCATCGAACACACCTGCAGGCAGCACTTGGCCAACATCCCACCTCAGCCAGGCCAGAACTCCAATATTGAGATTTTAAAGTCCCTTTTAGGGGTTTCAGTCTCTGACCTTGACGATGGTCGTGAGGCAGATGAGGGATCTTCGGACCGTCTCTTACACCCCTACGCCATGGTAACTGCTGGCACTTGCTGCTATGCCAGCTGCCTATGCTGATTTTGTGTTCTGCCGCTCCACCAGCCAAGCGACAACACGCAGCCCGCTACAAACATGCTTGAAAACGCGTCCCTCCTTGTCCTGAAACATTAATTTTGAAGAATTAAAGATTTTAGTTTAACCAGATATGGCTGAAGTAAGACAGATAGACTTCCCTTTTGATAAGCAGAAGCCGGATTTAAGGAACTGATAAATCATGAGGCCTGTCAACTTATGTTTGTGTATTCTGACAAATCAATAGGCTTCAAGAAGGACAATGAATTCATAAATCAAATACTCCCAGGAAAACAGGATTCAGTTGTCACCCAACAGTAAAAGGTTAAAAAGTCAAAGCGAAGAAGACTCACTTACTTCATCATTTTGAGACCCCGCCCCATAAAAAAGACCACCGACCCATTGCAAAGAACAAACCACGCATGCTTAATAGCTTTTGGCTAATGACCATACGAAGCGGGGAATGGGATGTACTAAAGTCATGAATATACATTTGTGTTTTGGGTATTCAATACTTCTGTACATAAAAAGGCCCTGTGATCTTCTGTAGGTGCGCGTGTGTTTGGGAGCTATCCCGCACGCTGCCCAGCGTCGTAATTAAACATACGCTTTCTAACTTTAAACTGTTAGAGAGTCTTTTGTCCGTCATAGTTGGATATTGGCATTAGGGCGATATTCATATTATTTTAATAATTCAGTCCCAATAACAACAGAAAGTGAAGGCCCAGAGGTTCTGCACTTGCTTTCTGGGAGGCTTCAGTTTACTCTTTCTTGAGTCATTGTGTTTTGCAAGGTGTTGCAAAGTGTTTTTGCTGTTGTTGAGCAGTGCTGTTGTGCAGCGGTGCAAGAGATTTTGTGTTACACGTTCAATGTATTACAGTTGTTTTAAGTACTTTGGTGTATCTATGCTTCAGTTCACTGCATCCCAGTTAAATGCAGTTTCTATTTTTAGACTCCCTCATGTTACAGCCTCCCCCTCTGCCTCTCCCTGTTTTCCCCAGTTACAGCCCCTGATTGGCAACCCTTTCCCGCCTTACTTGTCTGTGTCATTCCTCAGGGGGATCCCCCCTTCCTGCCAGTCTCTCAGGGCCTGTCCCCCAGGTCTGGAAGCTTCCAAGGGAGCTTCCTAGTGGCTGACTGGTTGGAGGGTTCTCCCCTTCCTCTCCTCTCTTTTGTTACTGGTCATTGTCATTGTCTGTTATGTTAATGAATCCCCTCCTCTCTTTTCCCATTGGATGTGTGTGTACCCACCCCAAGAGCCCTCCCCTTGGTTAAAACCCCCTGTCGTCTGAGGCTAAAGGCGAGGATCCCCCTGAAAAAAGCTTGACTCCCAGTTAAACCTCCGAGAGTCCCGTCTCTCATTCCCTGCACCGTAGCGAAGCGGCAGGACGAGGCTGGCCAAAAAGATCCCACCAAGATCCTGTGGGGGCGTGTCAGGGGCTAGCCTGGCGTAAGAAGACACGCACCACCGCACCGTTGGGTTCCAAGGGTGTAGTCCTGGGCCACCTGCTCTGGGATAGCCACAAAATGTCAGGTCCTGAGAGCATGGTCTTGGACTGCCTACTCAGGTAGGCTATATTTGGGATACCTCTGCTCTAAATTAGGCACAACAATGCCAAACAATCAAGTAGAAGTTTTATTTATGGCAGCAATGATGGCAGTTTCTTTCTTTCTAATCTTACTCATTCTGAAAAGTGCTGAATGTTCAGAATCCAAGTGCGTTAAGGCTGTACATTCTTCTTCTTCAATGGAGAGTCTATCAGTGATTCCAGTAGTGGCAGTGAAATAATTGGATCTAAAATGCTTTGTAGGGTTAGACCTATGGTGGGGGTTGGTGCATCCATGCAGTGAGCTTAACATCCTGACTCTACAGCACCCATATCAGCCCTGCCCAGAGGTGTGCTTGAGTACAGAGAATGTGTGAGAAACCTTCTGGACAGGTATGGGAGCCTTCATCCTTTCAGCAGCAAACAACTATACAAATGAGGGAGAAGGCAGGAGGTTAATGATGACATTATTCACTTTGGTGTCTGATGAAAAGTTTTGTTGTGTTTACACTTTGTGCCGGCTGTGTTTCAGATGTAGATAAATCTGAGTCTGGAATAGGCTTAGACATGGTTTTCAACAGACAGTGACGGAAAGAACCGTGATAATTCCCGGAGAAGTCCCCTGAAAGCTTCAGTTGGTAAACAGTTTTTGTGTGACCCTCATATACTGATTATTAGCTTTTTTTCAAGTTCAAGCTAGTTTGAATCTCTTGAAAGGCTGAGTGTAGTCATGCAATCCCTACACCTCTAGCAGGTGTTTCCAAATAGAGAAAGAGTTTCATTTTACCTTTTGACATGTAAAGAAGTTAGCTGGAAAGTTCTGTGGATTTCTCTTTGCAATTGGCTCGGAGCCAGCCCAGAAGTGTAGATTGGGCCCTGGAAATGTTACTCAAAGACTGTTGTTTTTCTCACTGGGCCAAGGGCCAAAAGCCCACCTAAGCTATTAGGTATTAAAGAGAGAGAACAAAGGAACTCCAGGAACTCCATTTTTCAAGGCACCCACGATCAGCCTCTCGCTGGTTAATATAGCCACGTTTCTGCCAGGCTGGGCCCTCAGGAGTGTGGGTGAAACCCACAACTGAGACTTTCTGAAATAATTATGCTTAGCCGATGTTTAAAATCAAACCGGCATCAGACAAAAGAAATCGGTGCTAAATCAAAACACAAATGCAAATGATTTGCTTAGCTTGCACAGTCTTTGATCAAACTGCTGAGCAGCCAGATTTCATTGGCTTACACGGCATCACAGAGTTTACTGGCACTTCTCACTTCATTTACATTTATTTAGAGTTTACAGTACTGTTGCTCCTTAGCAGAGCTCTCGTTCTCAGTTATGTGAAGAACTTGTGCAACGTACTGTTTAATTAAATTTGTTGGCTTCCAAAGGGCATTTGGGATTTACAATCCATGCATCTGCTCATCTATGTAACTTGGAAGAGGATCACCTGGCGAGAAGGTGGAACATTGTTTAATGCACTTTTGGCCAAGTGTACTTTGGTGTATGTGTGGAGAGTGAGGTGTCAAAGTTCTAATGCCTGCCTTCAAGCATTTGAGGAGATGAGGACTGGTTAGGTGGACTTCCATAGATGTCTACTTCCCAGCAAGACCTAGGAATGGTGTTTCTTCTCGATTCCCAGGTCTGGAACATGTCTCTAAGCACAAAAGTAATACTGGGAACATTCCAAACACGTTAAGTGAAAGGATGCGAAAGAACAAAGGGAGCACTTTTGCTGAAACACAGAACATGAGTGACACAACATAATGAAGCTACTGTCATACGAAACATGTCTGACAGTTTTGTCAAGCTCAAGATTCCAGATCAGTCAATCTGCTGGTCAGAAAAAACGGATGTGGTTCATACTGTGAGTGCAAAAGAAGCCAGCTGGGCAGAAAAACCCCAACCGATGAGTGCACTGTGCTTGACATCCATTTAATAGAATGAGAGTTTATATTCAGACCGCAATGAAAAAGTTTTCAGATCTGAGGCGGGGAGAAGGGAACCCACAGATGCTCTATAAAAAGAAAAAATGTCCAGAGTCTTTCCACAGAAATTAATTTAATGATATAATTTTTAGTTAAAACATCCCGGTACTCCTCTCTTATTCTTCAAAGAGGATCCTGGTCCAAATGAAACTTTTTTGAAAATCCAGCACATCCAGTTTCAAGTTCAGCAGTGGCTGCGGGAAAAGGACACAAGATTCCTTATGTTACTTTTAAAGCAGACAGGGAGAGTTAATGAATGCACTGAAATAACATTTTACGTGACACAACAGTCTGCAATCCTGAGCGAGACTTTAAATTTTCCAAGGACACTTAACGTGGGAAGAGCTGGGCACAAAGGAAGAACATTTTGTGCACATTTGCTTATGTGCATACACATAGAACAATACAACAGCATTTCTAAAGCTGGTGACAGACATTCTGGAGGCTACCTATGACTCCAGTGGCCCTTAAGAGGGCAGGTGGATTTCCTCTTTGGACACCTGGCCTCAAATTGCAGAGCGTGTTTTATGCTCCATGTTGCAAGCATTGAACTCATGTTTGCCTAAACACCACTGAAGGATCTCTTCCTAAAGAAATGTTGTCTTTTATTCCTTGTGGCGGTGCGTGTCTTCTTACGCCTGGCCAGCCCCGACACGCCCCCACAGGATCTTGGTGGGATCTTTGCAGCCGACTCGCCCTGCCGCTTTGCCGTGGTGGAGGAATGAAAGGCGGGACTCTCGGAGGCAAACTGAAGCTTAGGCTTTATTGGAGGGAGGGGACCCTCGTCCTAAGACCAGAGCCTCGGAGAGACCCTGAGCCTTAGGAGGCAGGGGGTTTTATACAGAAGGCGGAGACTCAGGGTGGCTACTCATACATCCAATGGGGTAAGAGAGGAGGGGATTCATTAACATCATAGACAGTAACACTAACCCATAACTGAAGGGAGGGAGGGGAGAGCCCTTCAACCAGCCAGTCACTGGGAAGCTCCCTTCGAAGCTTCCAGACCTGGGGGACAGGCCCTGAGTGACTGGCAGGGAGGGAGGATCTCCCCAAGGGATGACAGACAGTCAGCAAAGGCGGGAAGAATTAACCAATCAAGGACTGTAACTGGGGAGACAGGAAGAGGCAGAGGGAGGCAGAGGGGGGAGGCTACAACATGAGGGAGTCTAAAAATAGGAACAGCACTGAACTGGCGTACAGTGAACCAAGGTACAGAAAATCAAGGTACATAAACCAACTGTAATACATCGAACTTATTAGAAAACCTTTAACACCACCACAATTCCTGGTCATGTTCTCCTTACTTATTCAATACAAGACTGCAACACCTAGGCTACAAAGACAAGCCATGAATCACAGCAAGAAAAATCAAGACCTAACAGCAGAGAAGGTGTACGGTATGGCTTAGTACTGAACGCAATCCACGTGCAGGGAAGGAAGGGATGGCTGAAGTCTATAAAGATCAATAAAAATCTGGGGGCTTCTTTGATCTTTTTGCTGGAGATTAATTCTAGTGAAGGGCAACTTCATCTTAAACCGAGTGTGTCTGTTTTCTTTTTGCTTGTTTTTTTTCTAGGCAAGCGCATAACATTCTATGTAATATTTTGGGAAGCAGGAATTTTTCACATTCAAGCCTGAACTAGAGAGCTAGCAGAAAAAAATCTCTGTGCTTAGCAGAGGAAGTTGAAAACAAGGGCTTGAAAGCTGTTGAGACATAGAAAGAGTCACCTTTTATCTTACCACTCCTAATGCAATGACACATTACCTTCTGTCAACTCCATAGTGATTTTTTCAACCAGTTTCTGCTGTACCTAGAATGCTACACCGGATAGACAGTTAAGACATAATATGACCCAAATATAACTGTTAAGAACTCCTAAAACACTCTTACACCACATGGACAACGTGGTAAAACCTAAAAATATCATACCAGTTGTAGATGATGGCCTGTGGTGGCCAAGAGGATGCCAAAGGCCTTGGACCGTATGAGCTGCGTGGAAAGGCTGAGAGACCTGTGACTGTTTCTTTCCTGGAGTCGTAACTACCAGGGGGTGGAGTAACAGAAATGGAGCCAAACTCTTACAGCGGTGCCAAAAGAAAAACTCCCCCCAAGCCTCAAGTGTTTTTTCAAGTGTGGAGAGTAAAATCCTGGGGAAAAGAGACCCCTCCAGAACATGAAATGAGACATGGGTAGTGGAAGGAAGCAGGAAATCTAAGGCCTAGACCAAAAGATGACCTAAAGCAGGACTAATCTTAAGCAAAGCGTAGCAGTTGAGCTGGTGGAAGAAAGCACTTTCCCGGTTTATGAAGCCTGCACAACGACCAGAAGATCCACAGGGCCCTCTGCAACATGTGTGGCTGAATGAAGAGAAGAAAAAGGTCTTGTTTGCCTCCTATTTATTCCAGTAACCTTTTTGTGATTCTCACCCCCGCCCGAGGAATGAGAAATAGGTGGAAATAAGGCCAACACATGCATTTCTCTGAAATGGAATGAAAAGGCTTTTGAACAAAAATACACCTTTGAGGACTTTGACAATGTCTCCAGTGTCCTCCTGCCCCCTCTGGAGAAGGCATGAAGTACCAAGGCCTGAACAGCAGACCCAGACCCAAAGTTGACTTACAGATGAACTTTCCAATTAAATGTTATCTATATATATTTGTTCATTAATGGAGGATTGTTATATGGTTGCATTTATTGGCAAAATATGTAATTACCTTTCTGCATCTAGAAACTGCATGAGGCCACATCTGGCCCAACCAGGAGGTTATAGGTTCAAAGACAACTCCCTTGGTTCCTCCTTGAGCCCTGGCCAGGCTTTGGGAGAAAGCCAACAGGAGAATGAAATTACATATTACATCAGCTTGTTTGTTTAACAGTATAAAAGTTGGGCTACTGTCCAAGCAAAGTTGGGGGAGCCTGATGGCCTGCAAGGTGGATGCATCACAGGAGCTCTCAATTACCTTGGTTCTCCAGTCCTTCACTGTGACACCTTCCTCTCACAGCTGAGGTGTCTCAGACTTGGATGATGGGAAAGTATTGGAGTAACTGGGGATGTATCTTTCTTTATCACTATAGGCATTCCTTCATAGCAAGCATCAGGTGAATTGCTTAGCTTGTCCTTTATAATTCTTTGCCAATGATTATATGCTTTGCTTAGCTTAGCATATCTTTCCACATTTCTCTGCAGTTCACCATTATAGTAAATTCCAGTATTCCTCAAGTTGCTGTCTGTGTCCTGAGCACGCCTCTTTCACTGCTCAGCTCTTCAGGCAGTAACATACTGGGTGACTTGCTGCAGTCACCATCTCAGTAATTCTCAGTTTCAAGAAGTGATGTTGACTTACTACTTACCCACAGAGCTTCTTGAGCACAGAGTAAGTTGGATCCTCTAAGACTCCGTGAGATGATACCCAGGGTTTAGGAACTCAACTTCAGAGCACTACTGCTACTGCACACACAACCAACCACTGTTGCTACCCAGAACTTTTTCACTGTCAGAACAGGCAAAGGGGGCAAAGAGCCTTCTCCTCTAGTTTAACCAAGTTCCATCGGAAGAGATTAAATCCATACATACGGTGCCATCTTACAGAAGCTGAACTTTCACAGAAGCCGTCACTTCACAAAGACATAAAGCACGGAAGTACTCGGCAGCAGTTACTCTTTCCCTCAGAGGAACCAGCAACTCCAAAGCATTTCCAGCTTTAGGCCAATGCGAATGCATCGGTAGGTTTGAATCAACACCCAGCAGCACAAATAGACAAAACACTTCAAGCAGCACGCAAGGTCAAACAGTACAGGCTACAAACCTTCTCACGTATCTGGCTGCAGAGAAGAGAAAGAAGATTTTTGATTTAGGAGCTGAAGAAGAAAGAAGAAGAGCTTTAAGTTCAAAGGTGTTCAGTGAGACCAAGAACATGGCCGACACGTACAGGAGGCAAGGAGAAAAGCTCACAAAAGAAAGACCACTAAGATACGAGAGGGCAGTTGGAAAATGGAACCAGAAAAGGAACAGAAGTTGAGAGAGAGCAGAGGGAACCAACATTCCCTTTCTCACACTATGTAGGGAAACTGGATTCATAAATCCATCAATTTACACTGACTGCAGCTAGCAGAGTTCACTATTCTTTTCCACATCAAGACACCCACATTCATTTGCAGCAGCCTTTGGCACCGCTGTCAGGATGGAAGGTTGACAGTTTGTAAATATAACAAGCAGCCTTGAGTCCCAAAATCTTTTTGCAACACTTGCAGCAGACAGACATGCCCTGCCTTTGGCTATGCGCTAAGGCCCCATCTTCCAAATTCCAGTGCACGGACCAGTAACAGTACTTGCTATTTATGACTCTGAGAGGGAAGACCAGGTTTTAAGACTTGAAAGGTCTTACAACGTGGATGACCAGAACTCTTCAGCCTTACAACATACGGCTGTGCACTGTTCTGAGGAGTAGCAGTTGCTTTGGCCTATTGGACAGTATGGCACAGAACAATAAGTGGATTTTAACTTCAGGCTAAAAAGGGAGAACCTTGCATACGGCTACTCTTCAGCAGTCGAGAATGATATTTCAAAATGCTTACCTTGGCCACAGCGCTTGCAAACCTCCTTCTTGATAAGAAAATAGGCTCGTATCAGCTTAGGGAGCTTCCTCCTAGATTGAGAGCTCTGTCCAGTCTCAAATTGTTGCCGAGATGTCCCACTCCAGTTGAATAGAGAACTGGAGCTGCAGCCAGACCTCCGCTGACAATGCTGCTTGTAATGAAGGATTTGTTTTTATGGCGCTCCCAGAGGAGCTTGGCATTGGCTTCTTCAAGTCTCTCTTTAGCTCTGAAACGTTCAGAAACACACGCCCAGTTACCTTTGGCAGTAACACTTTCCCAAAGTTACTCTCCAGGTCCTTGACTATTATTTGACTTCTGAGATGAAGAGCCTCCAAAAATAGTACATCATTTGACCTGAGCTTGCTTGGAGGGCCTGTTTCTAAGATGTCACACAAGGTGCAAGAAGCAGCAGGTGCCACCAACCCTTAGGACAGGTCATCAGGAGAGTTGAAAGCCGCCTGTGAAAGCCATGTGTTTACATAGCTTCTTCTGGAGGGTATGTCACCTCTGTAACAAGTGTGGGCTGGCCCCCCTTCCCAAGGAAAGCTCAAAGCTCAGAGCCACTGCTTAAACAGAAGCCAAAAAAGACCACTTCTATTTTTTCTTCACAGAACAGAAAGCTGTTCTCTGAGAGGCCTACCCTTATTCAAACAATGAAGGACATGAAATTAATGTTTTCTTTTGTACAGAGGATTAGATTAGAGAGACTGGCAAAAAAAGCTGCCAGTTAAAACAACATCAAGTTGAAAAGTATCCTGTTAATGCCATGATCAGTTGTGTTCCTGCTGAAACATTAAAGAGAAATGAAGGCCTGCTGAACGGTTACGGTCTTAAGGTACTTTCCCCACAAACATGTCATCATAAGCTTTCAGTGCTGGCCAGGTGCAAAAGAGGAATTAACAAGAAATATGCATCAGGAGAAAGGATTCTCTTACTACCAGTCCAAAAGAAGCACAGACTTACCTTTCCAGTTTCTTTGCTAGGCATCGTCTCGTTTTCACTTCCTCCTGATACAGGTCCTTGTACTTTTCCACTTCTGCCTGTGCACATTCTTTTGGAAAAGTACTCTCTTGTTGAGTATTTTTTATCTTGTCCAATTCACATTCAAGATCTCGAATTCTGTCTTTTAGCTGGTTTCTCAGGGAAGCATGATGACTTGCTCTGATGTGTTCTAGTCTGTCCTGGGAGGCTGCCTGTGCCTGAAGGAGACAGTGCACCTTCAACCACCACAAAACCACAAAGAAAAATGAGAACTCTCCCGACCTGTCAACTGCATGTACCCAACGTCCTGGGTCCAGCATGGCTCAGAGAGGTGGCTGTGCCTCCTCACTGCCATCAGCAACCAAGGCAGAACCCTGGAGCTACCACCAGGGTAAATGATTCTTTTCACTCAGGATGAAGCCCAAAGCAGTACTACTATTCAAAGCGACTAATGGAAGGGCATTGTCTCGGTAGGTCAGGGCATGGAGAACAGGATTCCTCCAAGACCTTAGCAGGATGCCTCACCTCCTCCTGATCTCCCCACCTGCAGCTTCAGTCACTTCTTTTCTGACACTCTCCCCTGTACAAGGAGAAAACCAGACCTGTAGGTCTGGCTGTGACAGCTAGAAGGGGCAAAACCTTTTCAAGCACAAACAGTGAGAAGCAGACCAGAGGACAGAGAGAGCCCCAAGCACTGCAAAATGGAAACCTGCCTTGGGCAACCTTTTGATTCAGGGACCTGCCAGCACGCGACACACCATAAGGGCACTCCTGCCCAACCATATGCCATTCACCCACTGCCCTTCGGCAAAGACACAAGTAAAGTGCTGACACACAGAATCGGGCACCTAAAGCAAAACACTAAGAAATGGTGGCCACAACCAAAGTTTACAGAGTGCCTACACACACACACGCCAAGAAGTTACTCACTTGCAAAAACAGATTGACTTCATGTAGTTTTTGTCTTATTTCTTGGTCTGCTCTTTCATCAACCTCTCTTTTATACTGTTCTATTTGGCTGTGATCCACCATGTTAGTCTCCAAGCGATGCTGGAGTTTTGCCACCTCTTCTTTCAGCTGGCATTTGCTCTTCTCCAGTTTTTCACAGTTCCCATGCAGGGTAGATAGTTCTTCTCGCAAATCCCGGTTTTCTACTTCTAGCTGCATGCTTTTTTTAGACTCCATGTCCAGCTGCTGGGAAAGTTCAGCAACCTGTACACGGGAAATACAAACAACTGAGAGGCATCTAAAGGCAGTGAATTCGGTTAAAATCACTAAAGGGGTTGTCCATGGAGACTGTATTTATCATCTGCATACTCAGTATAAGAAACTTAACGTAACTGGGCTCTTCTTTTCCAACAAGATCAGCCTTCACATCATTTGTGATAGGATGGGAACCTGAGGATTCCTTGTGCAGTTCTTCATGCAAAAAATGCTATTAGCTTCTGGACTAAAAATGGGCCACTGCAAAGGAGTAACTGATTCTACAATGATGCCTTTTAAAGCTGAGCATAACTGTGAAATGTGGCTTCTCTAGCAACGAATCTGAGTAATGAGCAGAGAAGTACATAAAGTTTACACGCTACTACTGGACAGCCAGAGCAACCTCAAAAACATCTCTGGCAACAATACCTCTGGGTCCCCACGCCAAGATGGGCCGAAACAGCTAACAGTGAGCAATGAGTTACAGCACTTTTCCTGTGTCACCTCTCCTCATTGTTCCTTGCTCAGCAACAACACTTTTCAGAAAAGGAAAGTCCCAGCAGGGACAGGGCTCAAGGCTTGTTCTTGCTGTGTGAGCAACAGCGGTACCTCTCCCCTCTCTTCCAGAGGAGGAACCCGTCTGTCAGACCAGGGTGATGCTGCCATAGCCTCACATTGTGGCCAGGCCTGAGCTGAGGCCTGCTGCTGTCAGCCCTGATCCTTACCCACAGACATGACGTCCTGGTATGGACAGAGAACTGCCCATCCCTAAGGCCTGGCCTGAGGATCTGCACTCTTGGCTGACCCTGCCTGCTCTCACCAGACCTGTTCTGTTCTTCTTGATTAGTGCCTGGGGGATGGGCCCCAGGCTCATGAGGTTATAGACCCTGCCAGCCTTGCTGCCACTCTTGGCTTGCCCTCCCTCGGCATGACAGTCCGCCCTTCCTGTGCCATTGCAGATTCTGCTTTGTACTTAGGGATTGCATATTTGCCCAGAATGACAACTACATCAGTATCAGTCATAGTCACCTGCTTCTCTAACTGTAGAAAAAGCATTAAGAGAGATCAATCAAATCTAAAATACAGCTAAGGAAAGAAAATCATCAACGTGACAAGAAATACAGGGAAAGCTTCACACAGGTTTGAAGAGAAGTAACGCCACAACCAAACAAACCCCAAATTAAGCAGAGCTCACCTTTGTTCTTAATCTCTCAACTTCACTGACCATTTCAGAATATCTGTTCTTCATTTCTCCCTTCAAATTAAGCTGTGACTCCATTTCTCTCTCCTCATACGCTTGTATTTTCTTTGTAGCTCTACTGAGAAGTCTCTTCAACCTAAGCAGCAAATCAGTTCAGAAAACAATGAAACACAGGAATAAGCAACCTTTTCCATATTTTCTCAAGTAAGGAGTGCAGACATAGCTTTCTTCATCTTTAACATACTTAACAGTACCAGGAATTGCTGAGAAAAAGCCTGCTCTTCCTGTGCCACAAATCATCGGGCACATCCAAATTTCAGCTGAAAAGATGAATTGAAGACTCCTTTCCCCACCCCTGGAGAACTGCAGAGCAACCTGGATTGGCAATTCCTCTTGCAGCTATAAGTAAGTATAGGCTCACGCAGAGACATACCCTGCAGGAGCTAACATGAGACTTCAGTTTGCTCGGGGAGTATGTATACCTATTCTTACATTACAGTTCAGTAAAACTGGACTCCTATTCAGGGATATCTCTCCACCATATCAAAAAGCCATACCTCTTTAAGTTTTTCTGCAGTTCTAAGTTTCTTCTCATTTCTTGGTCCAGACGGAGTTCAACTGGGCGTTTTAACTCCATCAGTTGCTTCACTTTCTTTCTTTCACTCTCACACTTTCAAAACAGAAAAGACCCATGACACACACAGAGAGTAAGAACAACAGCTACGTGCAATATGTGTCTTCAGCATTCTCCACAAGAGAAGCGGCAGTCCATCTCCATCTGTTAGCCAAGTTTCACATTAGGTTTCACAGAAAACTGGTCAATACTGAAGAACAAAAATAGATGCTTCCACTGAAACAGGTGGAAAAGACACTGGACTACTTTCAAGAGTTCTCAACTCATAGCAAGGATTATGTATGTATGCTTATTATGGGAGAATACCAATCAGTCTCAAGCTTTTACTATTCATCAGCAGGCAGAGGAATTTGATCTTTGGGAATTTTTTCAATATACTATTCCCTTCAGTACTTCAACCCTACCCAGAAAACAAGGAATCTAAGAAAGAAGTGGGGAACTACAGTGCTTGATGTGCTCAACTGATGCAAACAATACTAGGAACTCTTTCAAAGAGAGTCACTCCAGAACATACACAAGATATCCAGATAGCTTTCATTTGCTTCCTGGATCATCCAGATCACAACATATCCGGAGCCTGAATGGCAGGGGTAATAAAAAAATGCTCTTTATGTAAGAACTTGACCAAAAAGTTAATGTGGTTCTTTCGGGTACTGGCTTAGGTCCCTGGAGAATTTTCTGGATTTACCTGTTCAAAGAGGTCTGCCTTTTCCCTGTCAAGTTGAGCAACACGTTCTTCGAGGTTGGATCTTGACCTAAACTGCTCTTCCCACATGCTCTGCAATTCCTTTGACGTCAGAGCCAGCACATTCTGCTTTTGCACCTGTAAAAGCAACAGTGGCAGAAAAGCAACTAAGGTGACTGTAAAGAAAACACTACAACAGAAAGCTGTAACTTAAATGCAAACCCTCTCCTCTCCCCATCCAATGTCTATGGTTAATGTTAATGTGGAATGTAAAACACAGCCTGGGAAACATAACCAAGAAGAAAAATTGAAGATGGTAAAAAGACTGAATGCACTAAGGGTGGTGAGATGAGGTTGAACTTTGGGGAATAACAAACACACACACAAAATCACCCCGTAGCTTTCTTCCAAAGGGTCTCCAGAGTTCATGACATACTTTCTAATGTATGCATTTCTAGTGCCCACCACAGAATATACCCTACCCTCATGGCTTCTGTAACAGCTGTACATCTCTTGAGAGCAAGAAAATGTTTTGAAATTGACTATGGTTTTTATGGTTCTATCTAAAGAGACAAAGATTTGCCTAACAGATGCATTTGAGTTGAACAGAACTTGCAGATTCAGTTCAAGTATAAAGACTGGAAGTTGACTAGATACTTTTAGTGCCATTTTTTAAGGAAAAAAAAAATTGCAAAATCAAAAAAAGGAAAAATCAAGAGATGTTTACTGGCTTTTTACAAAAAGTGACAAAACACCTAGCACAGAGTCTCAGATTAAAAAAAAAAAAGTTTTTAGGGTGTATGACTTTCTCAAGTCCTCACAGAGGAGGTAAAACACTTGGTCTCACAAAAAAACCTGACATGGCCTCAAGGCAAGCTCTGACAAAAATCCAAAGATAATATGGATCTGTCAAGTCCAGTCTCCTCTCTCAGCTTTCAACCACTGATCTCCATGCTATCCACAGCATCCACTCTCTCAGTCATCTGCTGTGGCTTAACCCTGGCAGGCAGCTAAGCATTACACAGCCACTTGCTCACTCCCTGCAGGTGGGATGGGGAATACAATTCATCAGATAAATCACACTGATGAATACAATTATCTTGCACACCACAACACATACAAAACACAGAAGTAGGAAAATTAGGAAATTTACTGCCTTTTCCCTTGAGGGTGCCTTGCCCTAAAACCAGATGGGTATTTAACAGCTGTGTGCTTACACAGCCCACATGATCTTTTCATCAATTACCTATACACAAAAAATTCAAGGACTAAAACAGTCATCAACAGAAGCCTGTCTGTACCTGCTTGTGGTGGTCCTCTGCAGCTGCCTGTGCTGTCTGTAAGCTCATTATCATGTCTTCCAGGCGGTTATGAACCTATACAAGCATTACAGGAAGCAAGAAGGCATATTATGACTTTCTAGATTGAAGTTACACCTCACTGACAAAAGTAAGTATTGCACAAAACCTCTTCACCCCTTTATTTGTACACTATTTACACCCAGCAACAATGATCAAAATGGCCCTAAGTTTGATGCCACTGTAAAATTGTTAGCAATCATCACCTCTGCCATTTGGTGCGGAGAGAGAGAGAGAGAGAGAGAGAGGGAGAGAGGGAGAGAGGGAGAGAGAGGGAGAGAGAGAGAGAGAGAAAAGACCACGTGGGATGTAAAGAATGCTCAGTGAAAACAGGCAGAAGTAGCTTTTCTCATCCCCAGTACACCTGAAAATCATGCCCTATTAATCAAAGTGGAAAGATTTGTGACTGCCTTCCCACTTCTCTTGATAGTATCAGTACATCACAAAATTCAACTAGTACTTGTAGTGTTTTTCAAAATACCTTCAGCTATAATTGACAACTACAGTTGTAACAAGAACCCTAGTTCACTGGCTACAATACAAAAAACAACAACAAAAAATCTCTCTTAATTCAGGTCACATCTTGTCTCAGCCAAAATTAACCACCGTGTAGAAGCAGTGGCACATTCCAAGGCTCACACCGAGTTCTGCAGATACTACAAGCCGTCCTCTTCACTGTTTCATGAGAACAGCAAGTAGCCAAAGGCAAAGCAATTCTGCACTGCAAAATCTCTGGGACGTGTAATTTTTGTTCCTGTCTGATGATGTCAGCCAGGTCTCTAGCATAAAGGGCTTGGCATCAATATACCCTGTGGAATTTCCACCAGTTAACTTGCTGAATACCTTAAATGAAACACATCAGAGACCCCAAAGCAGCATCTGATATTATGAAGGGTCTAAAGCAGAAAATAGCTACATCAGTGTACTGCTATCAAATCCTGACCTTTTAGAGTGTTATGTTTGACTTGCTATAGCATGGGAAAATTTTCAAAACCGGATGGCTAGGAAGTAGAGCAGCCTCTATTCAGCAGAATGCAAGAACGGACCTCCCCTTGGCTCTCCGGGAAAACCTCACCATAAAATTTCCCCAACAGAAATAGGTAACTAGGCTCACGAGTCACTAAAGGGTCAATTCATGAGCAGCTTACTGAGGCACAGGCTGGCAAGTCTCTCTGCAGGATTTCAATCCGGTTGCTTTGTTGCTGGACAGTGGCTTCCAAACTGATGGCTTTAATTTCAAGGCTTAAAGAGAAATAGAGGTCTTATTGAAGAAAATTCTCCAAGGAGAGGACCAGTTCCAGATGAACAGTGTGAAATAACAGAATCAAAAGCAAGGGCGTCCTTCAAAATTAGAATACGTGTCCTGTGCTTTCCTCCCAATTCCTGCAAGCAACAGACACCTCATCCCACTGCGTTGTTCCCTTACCGTTGCACGTGTTCTTGCAGTTGTTTCACAGCAGTCTGGTTCTCAAAATATGCTCCCAGCTGGTCCTGCAGTTCCTGGGCAGCAGCTAGCTCTTCCCTTTCCCTCTCATCCATGGCAGTCTTCAAGTCACGAACACAACGCTCAGAATTGAGATATTTTTCTTCCATCTGCCGCAACTGTAAAGTCACAGAAAGAATCCGCAGTGGTCAGGTGAGCTTTTATACAGGGCGGTCAGCTGCTGCCCAAGGATTCACGTGCTGCAGATACCTGCCCACACCCTCTGCCCAAAGAACTGTAACCATCTCAAATACCTTCAAAGCTTCTACTAGCAAATGAACACAAGCTGTGTTATTCCAAATCATCTACGGCGGCCTCTCCTACCCCTCCACAGATTTCCTAGGGCACAGTTGCAAGCACTGACAATGCTGCTCCAACCCTTTTGGGGACCTGTGATGATGCTCTTTGTATTCACTTTATTTGCTACTGCAGGAAAGCATGAACTGCAATGCTTTTATTCCTAAAGAAGGAAGGAGTCTCGGAAATGTCAGAGCAAAACCGCTGTGGCAGACTTGTTCTGGAGCACAGCGTGGTGCCAGAGGGAGTTTTCCGAAGTGACACAGAGAGACCTCAAATGCAGCACCGAGAGAGGTGCCCGGCTCCCAGTGAGCGGGAAGCAGTGGATCCCTGAGGAGAGGCAGCTCTGCCTCAGCGTGGTGGGGCCAGGAGGGATGACAGCGGCTGTATCCTGGCGAGCACCGTTTCAGAAAAGGCTCCCAGGTGATCTGTGCCATCAGACCTGCTCTGGAGTTGGGAATTGCTCCAGGGTGCCTGGGGAGCGTTCTTGAACCAGGAAGACCTCGAATGTAGCATAGAGAGAGGGAATCCCACGCCCCTGACTGACGAGTGGGGAAACCCTGAAGAGAGGCAGCTCTACTTTAGCATGGTGGGGCACGAAGGCAGGAGAGACTGAGGAAGATCAAAGCCCAATGTAACCACCACTTCCTTAGATCTCTCTCCTTCTGGCTCCCAGGACACTCTTCTGTCATTTTTCATGACAGACAAGAAAGCATCAAGCACCCCATGATTTATTCCTGTAGGGACAGGCTTTCCATACCTCCACTTCAAGCTTCTCCAACTCTTCCCGCAAGTGCAGATTGTCTTCCTCCACATCAGCCTCGTGGCTTGCGGTAAACGCCTGAGCAATCCTAAAACATCCGAAATTTGATAAGAAACATGTCCAATTTGGCATATTTTTTTCCCCTGCTTGCTCCCAAATCAACTCTTTCCCCCTTTCCTACAAGCACAGTGAAAGGAAAGCCAAGTACATGAAAGCTGGGAGAATTCAGCTTAGAAGTGACCTCAGGATGTCTCCAGTCTCACCGCCTCCCCAGTGCAGCCTTGACTACAAGGTAAAGCCATGCTGTTTAGGGCTCCTTCTACTACTCTTTAAAATCCCCCTGGATCTAGCTGCACAAACTCCCAGGGCAAGCTGTTCAATTGCCTGACGCATCAAGACGTTTTTTCTTTCTTTGTGGTTGGAACCCATCATGTCCCCTTAGATAAGCTGCTTCTCTTTCTCCCAATGCTCCCGTTCATACCACCTAATGTTCCTTTGCTTAAAACCCCTGTGCTCTCCTGCAGAGCAACCTTGCTGCTGAGCTAACAGCAAGTTTCCCAGTGAGTCTAGGTCTGTGTGGGGAGAGCACACCACAGCCAACACTCTGTGGCAGTCCTCAGTGGTACAACAGTACCGAAGGTCTGAGAGCATCCAAGAGCAGACCTACATTTACCAGTCACATGGGGATCTCCTTCCATGTGGCTCTTCCTTCTTTTTCTGAGCTCATTCCCATGCCTCTCCTCAGTCACACTTGCTGATAACTGAGGAGGCCTGTGTGCTGTTTATAGACAAACCCCTCACCTTTCACATTGCCTTGCAGTATGCCTGCCAGCTGCTTTTTTTGGAAGACACTCCAGCATCCCTTCATGCTGTTTGGAGACTGCAAGATTTAGGGGGTTATGTCTCCCCTGAAAGGAGAGAGAATCTCCATTAGAAAAACAGAGACAAGTTTGGCAGCTATTCGAAAGAGCAGCTTTACCCATACACCAAGATTACCTTGTTCTGAGCATCACTACTGGCATCGCGCTCAAGTAACAGCCCTGCTACATGAGTATTGCCAGACAGGACAGCCAGGTGAAGGGCAGCGTTGCTGTTAGCATCTGCCAGATTTGGGTGGGCACCACGTTCGAGCAGAACAGCCACACGTTCTTCTTGCTGGTGCTGAACTGCCTAGGGACAACGTAGAAGGAAAGGGGGAAGACTTTCAACATTTTTCTCTCACTCTTGTCACAACTTGCTCATCTCCTGAATGCTGGGATTGAAGGACATCTACAAAGATTAGCAGAGGCCTAAGCCATGCGGATAACAACATGCATGTTTCTATGGCCCTTCTGTATAAGGAATCCTGCCAGACACCTTGTGGAGAGTGTGTTTGATAACTGGCTAGCTGCAAAAGGTCACGCAGACATGAGAGAGTTTTGCTGAGCACACAGGAACTCTCATGAAAACCAGCAAGGCAGTAAGCTTCTATGTCCTTGAGCACAGCTGCTATACGATAACAAGACATTGTAGCTGAAAGATAAGAGGGAGAAGCCTGGTTAAACTAAAACTTACTTAAACAATGTAACCACAAAGGAATGTAGAAAGAGGCGTAGCTGACTTTTAGTCTGAGCACCAATCCTGAGCTTAACTTTTGCAATATGTATGAGTTGATTATAGAAGATATAAATGTGTGTATGCTACCTGAAATAAACGAGATTTGCTGACCATGATAGCATGAGGCTCTTCTCCTGCGGCTCCGGTTAACCCAACATTTGGCGCCCGAACGGGCTTCTCCCCTACCCTCTCTAGAGCTGCATTGGGGTCGGGTCCTTTGGACGGCGGATTTACGCCCGGGGTGGTCACATCGGTGCGCCCTGCCGCTACGCGCTGCCGACGCCTGGAGGTTTGCAACGGTACCAGTGAGTATGGAAAGGCAAGCAGCGTATGATCTCTTTACCGCTTTTCTTAGAAAGCGGGGATTTAAGGGGCTTGACTTAGATAAGGAGCTCCCCCCTCTTTTGAGCCATGCTACATCTTATGGCTCTTTTGCTAACCCCCATACTGTTCATGAATTAGCCGAATGGCGCAGGTATGGGGATAAGCTTTGGGAATTAGTGTTAGATGATGATAAGCCAGCGAAAAAGATGAGCAAGTTGTGGAGAACTGTGCATAATGAATTGCTTATATGTCAGGCGGAGAAGAAAGCTGTCGATAATGCTCGTGAAATGCACACTAGGAATAGGGCTTATGAGGATGACCCTTCCGCTCCAAACCCTCCGGTCTTTGCAACCGTTGACCTCCCGTCATCTGACTCTGTAGAGCCGGCCAGTACACCCACCGTTCAGCCCTCGCCACAGCCCTCTGCTCCACTAATGCCTTCACCCCCCACCCCCATGAATGCAGAGGCTAGGAATGCCCCTCCCTGTCCTGTTGCCACGGAGCCGTTCCCCGGAGCCTTATCGGACCTCGCGGAGGCTATGGCACGAGAAAGACGGGAGGTATGGGCGGCACTGGCAAATCAGGGCTGGCGGGAGGGAGATACGGATCTGGCCGCGGCAGCTCAGGAGCAGATGTCGTCCCCCCTCGCCCTCCCAGTTATCTTTCACAATAACCCGCAGGGAGGGCAACGGGCGGAGGTTACTAATTTAGACTGGAAACTTTTGTCACAACTACGATCTACCGTAGCGAGCTATGGGGTCACAAGCGAACCCGCTAAACAAATGTTAGAATTCCTTTTTAATACGAATCTCCTGTTGCCCGCAGATGTTAGAGGTCTTTCTCGTTTAATTTATACCCCACATCAAAGGTTACTGTTTGAAGCCCGATGGAGGGAAGAGGCGGCTGCAAGTGCCGCACTCCCTCGTCCCCAAGGAGACCCCTTACTCGGCATTACCGTTGACGAGCTTATGGGTCAAGGACCGCTTCATAGAGTAGAGGCTCAAGCTACCCTAGGTCCTGATAAATTGAGAGAGGCCATGGCGGTAGCTAAAAGAGCTATGGAGAAAATTAGAGATCCAGGAGGTGTTCCTCTTTATATGGGGATAAAACAGGGGAGAGAGGAGCCTCTTGGCCCCTTTGTGGACAAAATCATTGATGCTTTAAGTAAAGCAGGCATTGCTGAGCACATGCAAGATGCCCTAGTTAAACAATGTATCTTGCAGAATGGGAATGCTAATACTCGTTCCCTCATAGCTTCAGCCCCTGGGAATTGGAATGTCCAAGATTTGTTAGATAAAGCGGCAGCCATGCCTTCCGGCACTCAGGTATTTGTGGTAGAAGCGCTGCAAAAGATAGGTGAGGGGTTACAACAGCAGGCTCAGGCTTTTAGAGAACAAGCAGTATCAGCTCAGACTCAGGTTTTAGCTGCCCTCGCACCCCTCCAAGCGGCGACAGCGCGTCAAAGCCCCAATACCGGTGGGAGGATGAAGTGTTTCCGCTGCGGAAAGCCGGGACACATCCGCCGCGAATGTAGTGCCACGGGCGTATGGTGCGGCAAGTGCCGATCCAATACCCACAACAGCATCGCTTGCCGATCTGGATCGGGAAACTCCAAGACCAGCGCGAAACTGGGCCGCGCCGGGACACAAATAGTTTCAGCCACACCATCGATGGGCAACTCTTGCCAGCAACCTCCGGCAGCCTCGGATTGGACCTGGCAGCAGCAGTAAATGTTACCCTATATAACAGCAGTCCACATGTGATTTCTACCGGAATTTTTGGACCTATTCTCATTAATGGACAACCCACAGGAGGACTCATTTTAGGTCGATCGTCTGGGTCTGTTTTGGGCCTACTGGTAGAACCTGGAGTTATCGACGCTGATGCTGAAGGAGAGATTTTTGTTATAGCTCATACACCTTTCCCGCCGGTGAACATTCCAAAAGGCCAACGGATCGCCCAGTTCATACCTCTACCGCAATTAACTATGAGCATACCACCACGATCTGATGAGCCGCGCGGAACAAAATGCCTTGGCTCCTCAGGAGGTATCACTCTTCCTGTCATAGACTTATCTACAAGGCCCAAAAGGACCATCCAGGCTCCACCGTCCACTTTGCATGAAGCACAAAAACTATTGGGAGACCTCCAATGGCTTAAGCCTGTAGTTGGCATTCCTAACACCCTTCTAGAAGCGTTGCGCCCCCTCTTAAAAGGCACGGACCCCTGTGCTCCGGTTGTACTTTCTGCAGATCAAATCAGTGCCCTTCAAAGTATTTTGTGGTGTGTTGCCAATGGCTTTGTCACCAGATACGATCCATCCCTTTCTGTTTCACTGACTATTTGGAATAACAAAGATCACCTTCTAGGAGCCATTACGCAGAAAAAGAAAACGGGGGAGAGACCAGGAAATATGGAGGACTTGGGGGTCCTGGAATGGATTAGCCCTCCCTTACAGCAAAGAAAAACAATTACACAAAAAATTGAAAAACTTGCCTTGCTAATTATGAAAGGCCGATTACGCACAATAGAGCTAAGTGGCAAGGAACCTAGTGTGATACATCTACCTATAGAAAAAGCGTCCCTGGACTGGTTTCTGCTCAACTCCGCAGAATTGGCAGAGGCATTACTACAAGCACCGAGTTTTGTTACAACAGGCCCTCTTAAACCGAAATTATTGCACTGGCTAGGAGAATGGCAATTAATTACTAAACCTTTGAGAGAAGACCAACCTATTCCACACGCAATTACAGTTTTTACTGATGCAGGAAAGCGCTCCCGCCGAGCAGCAGCTACTTGGAACAAGGCAGGCCAGTGGCATCATCATGTGATTCCAGCAAGCCCACAGGACAATCTCCAGACGTTAGAACTATTGGCAGTTATATGGGCTTTTCAGACCTTCCAAGAACCTGTTAATGTAGTTTCTGACTCACTTTATGTAGTGGGAGTTGTCTCCAGAATTGAAGACGCAAGTCTCAAAGAAGTTAACAACCCCCGACTGAGTGAACTTTTCATGCAACTTCAGCGCACATTACAGGCTGGTTAAAACATTTAATACAAGTAGTGCTTGTGATTTTGCTTGTAATTGTTGTTTTGCTTTTAGTTTTGCCTTGTGTGTGGCAATGTTTGCAGCGTATGGTATTGTCAATGTTTGATAATTTTAAGATGACAATGATAGCAGTAAAAGAAAACGGGGGAAGTGTGGAGAGTGTGTTTGATAACTGGCTAGCTGCAAAAGGTCACGCAGACATGAGAGAGTTTTGCTGAGCACACAGGAACTCTCATGAAAACCAGCAAGGCAGTAAGCTTCTATGTCCTTGAGCACAGCTGCTATACGATAACAAGACATTGTAGCTGAAAGATAAGAGGGAGAAGCCTGGTTAAACTAAAACTTACTTAAACAATGTAACCACAAAGGAATGTAGAAAGAGGCGTAGCTGACTTTTAGTCTGAGCACCAATCCTGAGCTTAACTTTTGCAATATGTATGAGTTGATTATAGAAGATATAAATGTGTGTATGCTACCTGAAATAAACGAGATTTGCTGACCATGATAGCATGAGGCTCTTCTCCTGCGGCTCCGGTTAACCCAACAACACCTCTCCTGTAACGCGCTGTCAATAAGCTCCACTTACAAGATCTGAACACAGTCCGCTTACCTTCACCAGCGGAGCTCTTTCTAAGTCCTCAGCCAAGTTGAGTTGGCAGCTCTTTCCTGCTAGATGTCCACCGACGTCTGCACGGCCGTTCGCAGAACTGAGATGCAGAGGTGTCCTAAAAATTAAACAGATGCTCTCAACAGACCAGCAGACAAAAGATGAAAACAATCTGTCTTTACACAGCCCTGGGGACCCTGCCCGGACTCTGTTCCTCTCCCTTGCTGCTGCTGCTGCTGCTGCAGTCCTGCACCGGTCAGCCACAGGGCAGGAAGAGAATGGGTGAGGTCTGAGCAGCTACGAAACAGTCCTGCAGAGAGACCACGGCAGAACGGCAGGCTGCCAGCACACACTTCCAACAGTGCTTAAGCCAACCAGGCAGCTCCAAGCAATGATCTAAAGTCCACTTCTAAAGACAGGACAAATCTTGGTTTTCAAGCCATTAGCTTGAACACGATCTCACACACGGCCTTAAGGGCGGGTGCTTCCACATGGGATGCAAAGCCTCTGGGGGGGTGGGGGGGGGGGGGGGGGGGAGGAGTGTTGGTCACACCATGCTGAGGCTCTTGGTCTGCCTTTTTCTTAAGAGAAAAAGTCTGCTGAGGACTAGTGGAGTGCGGCTCAGAAAATGCCGCAGCAGCGCCTGCCAGAAGGCGCTGTCATGGTGTCCCATCAGTGGCCCACAGAACTGACCTCCTCTCTCGGTCTTGTGGGTCGCCGCGGGCATCCGCGCGGTGCACTGCGACCGGGACCTCGTCACGGAGCTCGGAGGTACCGGCGGCGGCGGCGGCGGCGGCGGCACAAGCCTGCCCGGACGGGCTACTGGACGGCGACTGGTGTCGCCTGCTGCTGAAGAGCCGCCTGACTCTCTTGTGCAGGGCGTGCAACCACATGGCCCTGCCGGGGGCGGTCAGCAGCAGGAAGCACCCGGCGGGCTGCTGGGCCCTGGGTGTGGATGGGGATGAGGGACGGGACGAGGATGAGGGACAGGGCGAGGACGAGGGACAGGGAAACGAAGAGGACCAGAACACGCGGTCGGCACAAGGCACACAAGGTCGCCCCGCGCAGTGGCGGCGGCCTGGATCCTCCGAGACGGCGGCAGGTTCGCGCAGTGCTCCCAGCGGCCAACGTGCTGCTGCTCCCGGAGCGGGTTGGGCAGCTCTGAGCGCCGGCTCCGGGCAGCAACGGAGCCGCGAACACCAACGTGCCTGCGACGTCACAACGGCCGGTGGCACGCGCGGGGATTTACCGGGGGCGTCACCGAGGCCCCCGCCGGCGGAGGAGGCGCCGGGCGGGTGACGGCGGGGACGGCGGGGCCGCCAGGGCGGTGTCGGCGGGCGCCCGGGAAGGAGGCGGCCCGCGGCCTGTGAGGCGGCCGGAGGCGCTGCCCCGCCTCGGGCCGCCCCGGGACACGGGCGGGGCTGCGCCGGCCGGGCCGCAGGCTGCGACGAGCGCTCGAGCAACTCTCGGCTCACCCGTTCTGTGTTCGTCCCTCAGCACATGGCCAGGGTGCCGCTGGGCACACGTCCCCGAAATAAAGCTCAGGCTGGGCTCGGATCCTAGTCCGGGCGGCCGGCGGCCGCTGGAGTTCTCAAGAGATGATCGCTCTATGGCCGCAGTGCCGGAGATCCAGGACAATTCCCCAGCTCCTCTGTCATGTCCCTTCTTGAAGAGCAGACAGACCCCCGACCCCCTACGCCATGGTAACTGCTGGCACTTGCTGCTATGCCAGCTGCCTATGCTGATTTTCTGTTCTGCCGCTCCACCAGCCAAGCGACAGCACGCAGCCCGCTACAAACATGCTTGAAAACGCGTCCCTCCTTGTCCTGAAACATTAATTTTGAAGAATTAAAGATTTTAGTTTAACCAGATATGGCTGAAGTAAGACAGATAGACTTCCCTTTTGATAAGCAGAAGCCGGATTTAAGGAACTGATAAATCATGAGGCCTGTCAACTTATGTTTGTGTATTCTGACAAATCAATAGGCTTCAAGAAGGACAATGAATTCATAAATCAAATACTCCCAGGAAAACAGGATTCAGTTGTCACCCAACACTAAAAGGTTAAAAAGTCAAAGCGAAGAAGACTCACTTACTTCATCATTTTGAGACCCCGCCCCATAAAAAAGACCACCGACCCATTGCAAAGAACAAACCACGCATGCTTAATAGCTTTTGGCTAATGACCATACGAAGCGGGGAATGGGATGTACTAAAGTCATGAATATACATTTGTGTTTTGGGTATTCAATACTTCTGTACATAAAAAGGCCCTGTGATCTTCTGTAGGTGCGCGTGTGTTTGGGAGCTATCCCGCACGCTGCCCGGCGTCGTAATTAAACATACACTTTCTAACTTTAAACTGTTAGAGAGTCTTTTGTCCGTCAGAGTTGGATATTGGCATTAGGGCGATATTCATATTTTTTTAATAATTCAGTCCCAATAACAACAGAAAGTGAAGGCCCAGAGGTTCTGCACTTGCTTTCTGGGAGGCTTCAGTTTACTCTTTCTTGAGTCATTGCGTTTTGCAAGGTGTTGCAAAGTGTTTTTGCTGTTGTTGAGCAGTGCTGTTGTGCAGCGGTGCAAGAGATTTTGTGTTACACGTTCAATGTATTACAGTTGTTTTAAGTACTTTGGTGTATCTATGCTTCAGTTCACTGCATCCCAGTTAAGTGCAGTTTCTATTTTTAGACTCCCTCATGTTACAGCCTCCCCCTCTGCCTCTCCCTGTTTTCCCCAGTTACAGCCCCTGATTGGCAACCCTTTCCCGCCTTACTTGTCTGTGTCATTCCTCAGGGGGATCCCCCCTTCCTGCCAGTCTCTCAGGGCCTGTCCCCCAGGTCTGGAAGCTTCCAAGGGAGCTTCCTAGTGACTGACTGGTTGGAGGGTTCTCCCCTTCCTCTCCTCTCTTTTGTTACTGGTCATTGTCATTGTCTGTTATGTTAATGAATCCCCTCCTCTCTTTTCCCACTGGATGTGTGTGTACCCACCCCAAGAGCCCTCCCCTTGGTTAAAACCCCCTGTCGTCTGAGGCTAAAGGCGAGGATCCCCCTCAAAAAAGCTTGACTCCCAGTTAAACCTCCGAGAGTCCCGTCTCTCATTCCCTGCACCGTAGCAAAGCGGCAGGACGAGGCTGGCCAAAAAGATCCCACCAAGATCCTGTGGGGGCGTGTCAGGGGCTAGCCTGGCGTAAGAAGACACGCACCACCGCACCGTTGGGTTCCAAGGGTGTAGTCCTGGGCCACCTGCTCTGGGATAGCCACAAAATGTCAGGTCCTGAGAGCATGGTCTTGGACTGCCTACTCAGGTAGGCTATATTTGGGATACCTCTGCTCTAAATTAGGCACAACAATGCCAAACAATCAAGTAGAAGTTTTATTTATGGCAGCAATGATGGCAGTTTCTTTCTTTCTAATCTTACTCATTCTGAAAAGTGCTGAATGTTCAGAATCCAAGTGCGTTAAGGCTGTACATTCTTCTTCTTCAATGGAGAGTCTATCAGTGATTCCAGTAGTGGTAGTGAAATAATTGGATCTAAAATGCTTTGTAGGGTTAGACCTATGGTGGGGGTTGGTGCATCCATGCAGTGAGCTTAACATCCTGACTCTACAGCACCCATATCAGCCCTGCCCAGAGGTGTGCTTGAGTACAGAGAATGTGTGAGAAACCTTCTGGACAGGTATGGGAGCCTTCATCCTTTCAGCAGCAAACAACTATACAAATGAGGGAGAAGGCAGGAGGTTAATGATGACATTATTCACTTTGGTGTCTGATGAAAAGTTTTGTTGTGTTTACACTTTGTGCCGGCTGTGTTTCAGATGTAGATAAATCTGAGTCTGGAATAGGCTTAGACATGGTTTTCAACAGACAGTGACGGAAAGAACCGTGATAATTCCCGGAGAAGTCCCCTGAAAGCTTCAGTTGGTAAACAGTTTTTGTGTGACCCTCATATACTGATTATTAGCTTTTTTTCAAGTTCAAGCTAGTTTGAATCTCTTGAAAGGCTGAGTGTAGTCATGCAATCCCTACACCTCTAGCAGGTGTTTCCAAATAGAGAAAGAGTTTCATTTTACCTTTTGACATGTAAAGAAGTTAGCTGGAAAGTTCTGTGGATTTCTCTTTGCAATTGGCTCGGAGCCAGCCCAGAAGTGTAGATTGGGCCCTGGAAATGTTACACAAAGACTGTTGTTTTTCTCACTGGGCCAAGGGCCAAAAGCCCACCTAAGCTATTAGGTATTAAAGAGAGAGAACAAAGGAACTCCAGGAACTCCATTTTTCAAGGCACCCACGATCAGCCTCTCGCTGGTTAATATAGCCACGTTTCTGCCAGGCTGGGCCCTCAGGAGTGTGGGTGAAACCCACAACTGAGACTTTCTGAAATAATTATGCTTAGCCGATGTTTAAAATCAAACCGGCATCAGACAAAAGAAATCGGTGCTAAATCAAAACACAAATGCAAATGATTTGCTTAGCTTGCACAGTCTTTGATCAAACTGCTGAGCAGCCAGATTTCATTGGCTTACACGGCATCACAGAGTTTACTGGCACTTCTCACTTCATTTACATTTATTTAGAGTTTACAGTACTGTTGCTCCTTAGCAGAGCTCTCGTTCTAGGTTATGTGAAGAACTTGTGCAACGTACTGTTTAATTAAATTTGTTGGCTTCCAAAGGGCATTTGGGATTTACAATCCATGCATCTGCTCATCTATGTAACTTGGAAGAGGATCACCTGGCGAGAAGGTGGAACATTGTTTAATGCACTTTTGGCCAAGTGTACTTTGGTGTATGTGTGGAGAGTGAGGTGTCAAAGTTCTAATGCCTGCCTTCAAGCATTTGAGGAGATGAGGACTGGTTAGGTGGACTTCCATAGATGTCTACTTCCCAGCAAGACCTAGGAATGGTGTTTCTTCTCGATTCCCAGGTCTGGAACATGTCTCTAAGCACAAAAGTAATACTGGGAACATTCCAAACACGTTAAGTGAAAGGATGCGAAAGAACAAAGGGAGCACTTTTGCTGAAACACAGAACATGAGTGACACAACATAATGAAGCTACTGTCATACGAAACATGTCTGACAGTTTTGTCAAGCTCAAGATTCCAGATCAGTCAATCTGCTGGTCAGAAAAAACGGATGTGGTTCATACTGTGAGTGCAAAAGAAGCCAGCTGGGCAGAAAAACCCCAACCGATGAGTGCACTGTGCTTGACATCCATTTAATAGAATGAGAGTTTATATTCAGACCGCAATGAAAAAGTTTTCAGATCTGAGGCGGGGAGAAGGGAACCCACAGATGCTCTATAAAAAGAAAAAATGTCCAGAGTCTTTCCACAGAAATTAATTTAATGATATAATTTTTAGTTAAAACATCCCGGTACTCCTCTCTTATTCTTCAAAGAGGATCCTGGTCCAAATGAAACTTTTTTGAAAATCCAGCACATCCAGTTTCAAGTTCAGCAGTGGCTGCGGGAAAAGGACACAAGATTCCTTATGTTACTTTTAAAGCAGACAGGAAGAGTTAATGAATGCACTGAAATAACATTTTACGTGACACAACAGTCTGCAATCCTGAGCGAGACTTTAAATTTTCCAAGGACACTTAACGTGGGAAGAGCTGGGCACAAAGGAAGAACATTTTGTGCACATTTGCTTATGTGCATACACATAGAACAATACAACAGCATTTCTAAAGCTGGTGACAGACATTCTGGAGGCTACCTATGACTCCAGTGGCCCTTAAGAGGGCAGGTGGATTTCCTCTTTGGACACCTGGCCTCAAATTGCAGAGCGTGTTTTATGCTCCATGTTGCAAGCATTGAACTCATGTTTGCCTAAACACCACTGAAGGATCTCTTCCTAAAGAAATGTTGTCTTTTATTCCTTGTGGCGGTGCGTGTCTTCTTACGCCTGGCCAGCCCCGACACGCCCCCACAGGATCTTGGTGGGATCCTTGCAGCCGACTCGCCCTGCCGCTTTGCCGTGGTGGAGGAATGGAAGGCGGGACTCTCGGAGGCAAACTGAAGCTTAGGCTTTATTGGAGGGAGGGGACCCTCGTCCTAAGACCAGAGCCTCGGAGAGACCCTGAGCCTTAGGAGGCAGGGGGTTTTATACAGAAGGCGGAGACTCGGGGTGGCTACTCATACATCCAATGGGGTAAGAGAGGAGGGGATTCATTAACATCATAGACAGTAACACTAACCCATACCTGAAGGGAGGGAGGGGAGAGCCCTTCAACCAGCCAGTCACTGGGAAGCTCCCTTCGAAGCTTCCAGACCTGGGGGACAGGCCCTGAGTGACTGGCAGGGAGGGAGGATCTCCCCAAGGGATGACAGACAGTCAGCAAAGGCGGGAAGAATTAACCAATCAAGGACTGTAACTGGGGAGACAGGAAGAGGCAGAGGGAGGCAGAGGGGGGAGGCTACAACATGAGGGAGTCTAAAAATAGGAACAGCACTGAACTGGCGTACTGTGAACCAAGGTACAGAAAATCAAGGTACATAAAACAACTGTAATACATCGAACTTATTAGAAAACCTTTAACACCACCACAATTCCTGGTCGTGTTCTCCTTACTTATTCAATACAAGACTGCAACACCTAGGCTACAAAGACAAGCCATGAATCACAGCAAGAAAAATCAAGACCTAACAGCAGAGAAGGTGTACGGTATGGCTTAGTACTGAACGCAATCCACGTGCAGGGAAGGAAGGGATGGCTGAAGTCTATAAAGATCAATAAAAATCTGGGGGCTTCTTTGATCTTTTTGCTGGAGATTAATTCTAGTGAAGGGCAACTTCATCTTAAACCGAGTGTGTCTGTTTTCTTTTTGCTTGTTTTTTTTCTAGGCAAGCGCATAACATTCTATGTAATATTTTGGGAAGCAGGAATTTTTCACATTCAAGCCTGAACTAGAGAGCTAGCAGAAAAAAATCTCTGTGCTTAGCAGAGGAAGTTGAAAACAAGGGCTTGAAAGCTGTTGAGACATAGAAAGGGTCACCTTTTATCTTACCACTCCTAATGCAATGACACATTACCTTCTGTCAACTCCATAGTGATTTTTTCAACCAGTTTCTGCTGTACCTAGAATGATACATTGGATAGACAGTTAAGACATAATATGACCCAAATATAACTGTTAAGAACTCCTAAAACATTCTTACACCACATGGACAACGTGGTAAAACCTAAAAATACCACAGCAGTTGGAGATGATGGCCTGTGGTGGCCAAGAGGATGCCAAAGGCCTTGGACCGTATGAGCTGTGTGGAAAGGCTGAGAGACCTGTGACTGTTTCTTTCCTGGAGTCGTAACTACCAGGGGGTGGAGTAACAGAAATGGAGCCAAACTCTTACAGCGGTGCCAAAAGAAAAACTCCCCCCAAGCCTCAAGTGTTTTTTCAAGTGTGGAGAGTAAAATCCTGGGGAAAAGAGACCCCTCCAGAACATGAAATGAGACATGGGTAGTGGAAGGAAGCAGGAAATCTAAGGCCTAGACCAAAAGATGACCTAAAGCAGGACTAATCTTAAGCAAAGCGTAGTAGTTGAGCTGCTGGAAGAAAGCACTTTCCCGGTTTATGAAGCCTGCACAACGACCAGAAGATCCACAGGGCCCTCTGCAACATGTGTGGCTGAATGAAGAGAAGAAAAAGGTCTTGTTTGCCTCTTATTTATTCCAGTAACCTTTTTGTGATTCTCATCCCCAGCCGAGGAAAGAGAAATAGGTGAAAATAAGGCCAACACATGCATTTCTCTGAAAAGGAATGAAAAGGCTTTTGAACGAAAATACACCTCTGAGGACTCTGGCAGTGTGTCCACAGTTCTCCTGGCCCTTGGCCCTCTGGAGAAGGCATCCCAGCTGACTAGCCCAAACCTCCTGAGCACGCCTCTTTCACTGCTCAGCTCTTCAGGCAGTAACATACTGGGTGACTTGCTGCAGTCACCATCTCAGTAATTCTCAGTTTCAAGAAGTGATGTTGACTTACTACTTACCCACAGAGCTTCTTGAGCACAGAGTAAGTTGGATCCTCTAAGACTCCGTGAAATGATACCCAGGGTTTAGAAACTCAACTTCAGAGCACTACTGCTACTGCACACACAACCAACCACTGTTGCTACCCAGAACTTTTTCACTGTCAGAACAGGCAAAGGGGGCAAAGAGCCTTCTCCTCTAGTTTAACCAAGTTCCATCAGAAGAGATTAAATCCATACATACGATGCCATCTTACAGAAGCTGAACTTTCACAGAAGCCGTCACTTCACAAAACATAAAGCACGGAAGTACTCGGCAGCAGTTACTCTTTCCCTCAGAGGAACCAGCAACTCCAAAGCATTTCCAGCTTTAGGCCAATGCGAATGCATCGGTAGGTTTGAATCAACACCCAGCAGCACAAATAGACAAAACACTTCCAGCAGCACGCAAGGTCAAACAGTACAGGCTACAAACCTTCTCACGTATCTGGCTGCAGAGAAGAGAAAGAAGATTTTTGATTTAGGAGCTGAAGAAGAAAGAAGAAGAGCTTTAAGTTCAAAGGTGTTCAGTGAGACCAAGAACATGGCCGACACGTACAGGAGGCAAGGAGAAAAGCTCACAAAAGAAAGACCACTAAGATACGAGAGGGCAGTTGGAAAATGGAACCAGAAAAGGAACAGAAGTTGAGAGAGAGCAGAGGGAACCAACATTCCCTTTCTCACACTATGTAGGGAAACTGGATTCATAAATCCATCAATTTACACTGACTGCAGCTAGCAGAGTTCACTATTCTTTTCCACATCAAGACACCCACATTCATTTGCAGCAGCCTTTGGCACCGCTGTCAGGATGGAAGGTTGACAGTTTGTAAATATAACAAGCAGCCTTGAGTCCCAAAATCTTTTTGCAACACTTGCAGCAGACAGACATGCCCTGCCTTTGGCTATGCGCTAAGGCCCCATCTTCCAAATTCCAGTGCATGGACCAGTAACAGTACTTGCTATTTATGACTCTGAGAGGGAAGACCAGGTTTTAAGACTTGAAAGGTCTTACAACGTGGATGACCAGAACTCTTCAGCCTTACAACATACGGCTGTGCACTGTTCTGAGGAGTAGCAGTTGCTTTGGCCTGTTGGACAGTATGGCACGGAACAATAAGTGGATTTTAACTTCAGGCTAAAAAGGGAGAACCTTGCATACGGCTACTCTTCAGCAGTCGAGAATGATATTTCAAAATGCTTACCTTCGCCACAGAGCTTGCAAACCTCCTTCTTGATAAGAAAATATGCTCGTGTCGGCTTAGGGAGCTTCCTCCTAGGCTGAGACCTCTGTCCAGTCTCCAATTGTTGCCGAGATATCCCAGTCCAGTTGAATAGAGAACTGGAGCTGCAGCCAGACTTCCGCGGACAATGCTGCTTGTGATGAAGGATTTGTTTTTATGGCGTTCCCGGAGGAGCTTGGCATTGGCTTCTTCAAGTCTCTCTTTAGCTCTGAAACGTTCAGAAACACACGCCCAGTTACCTTTGGCAGTAACACTTTCCCAAAGTTACTCTCCAGGTCCTTGACTATTATTTGACTTCTGAGATGAAGAGCCTCCAAAAATAGTACATCATTTGACCTGAGCTTGCTTGGAGGGCCTGTTTCTAAGATGTCACACAAGGTGCAAGAAGCAGCAGGTGCCACCAACCCTTAGGACAGGTCATCAGGAGAGTTGAAAGCCGCCTGTGAAAGCCATGCGTTTACATAGCTTCTTCTGGAAGGTATGTCACCTCTGCAACAAGTGTGGGCTGGCCCCCCTTCCCAAGGAAAGCTCAAAGCTCCGCTTAAACAGAAGGCAAAAGAGATCACTTCTATTTTTCCTTCAGAGAATCCAATTCTGTTCTCTGAGGGGCCTATTCATCCTCAAAGTGCAACAGACATGAAATTAATCTTTTGTGTGGTATGCAGGAGGATGGAAGAGATTATAGAGACTGGTAAAAAAGCTGCCAGTTAAAACAACATCAACTTGAAAAGTATGCTGTTAATGCCATAATGTTGCTACTGTGGTGTTGCTGCTGAAATACTGAAGAGAAATGAAGAGAAGGCTGATGAAGGGGAAGGGTCTTTCACCAGAATTATGCCATCTGGTGCTTCTACACATGACACTGAGCAGGTGGAGAAGAGTGATTTGGAAGGAAGATGCATAAGGAAGCAGGAGTCACTTTTAGTAGCACTTCAAAAAGTATGGACTTGCCTTTCCAGTTCCTTTGCTCGGCATTCGCTAATTTTCACTTCCTTCAGATACTGCTCCTTGTACTTATCCACTTTTGCCTGTGTACGCTGTTCTTGAGAGGTATTCTCTTGTTGGGTATTTTTTATCCTGTCCAATTCACATTCAAGATCTCTAATTCTGTCTTTTAGCTGGTTGATCAGTGAGTCATGACTGTCTGTGCTTTGTTTTATGAAGTCCTGAAAGGCTGCCTGCGCCTGAAAGAGACATCGCACCTTCAATCACCACAAAGCAAAAGAGAACTCTCCCCACCTCTCAATTGCACGTATCGACGTTCAAGGACCAGCATGGCTCAGAGGCAGCTGTGCCACCTCACTATCATCAGCAATTAACGCAGAACCCTGGAGCTACTACCGTCAGGAATTCGTTTCACTCAGGACGAAGCCTAAATCAGTGCTAATATTCAAAGCTACTACTGAAAGGCCACTACCTCCGTAGGAGAGGGTACAGAGAACGCGCAAAGGCCACTTGATATAAAAGCCAGCTAGGTCCTCAGCTGCTTTCTGAAGAGCCTCTACTCAGCAGAATGCAGGAACTGAGCTCCCCTTGGCTCTCCGGGAAAACCTCACCATAAAATTTCCACAACAGAAATAGGTAACTAGGCTAAGGAATCATAAGAAGAGAAATTTTTGAGCAGCTTACTGAGGTAGTGGCTTGCAGGTCTCTCTGCAGGGCTTCAATCCTGTTGTTTTGTTGCTGGACAGTGGCTTCCAAGCTGGTGTTTTTAATTTCAAGCCTTCAAGATAAAGAGAGGTCTTATTATAAAAATCTGCCAGAGCACCAATTCCAAAAGAACAGAGTAAAATATTCAAAATCAAAAGCATCATTCAAAACCATAATGATTTGCTGTGATGCAACAAGACATCAATTCTGTGGCTTCCAACCAGCTTCTGCAAGCAACAGACACCTCATCCCACTGCGTTGTTCCCTTACCGTTGCACGTGTTCTTGCAGTAGTTTTATGGTAGTGTTAGTCTCAGAAGATGCCGACAGCAGGTCCTGCAGTTTCCGGGCAGAAGCTGTTGCTTCTCTTTCCTTCTCATCCAAGGCAGTCTTCAAGTCACGAACACAACGCTCAGAATTTAGATATTTTTCTTCCACCTGCTGCAACTGTAAAGTCACAGAAAGAATCCGCAGAATTACACCTGTCTTCAGAGTGAATTCAAACACAGAAATGGTGCCGGCCACCAGCAGGTAGCCAGAAAAATGGTGAACTCTCTGTTCCTCCTTCTCCAGCTAAGCAGCCTCATGCTACCAGGGGGAAGCAGGAAAAACTTCACTGCTTCAACTGAAGACTAGAAATGCCACTCGAAGGCCACTTACTATGAAAGCTAGGTCCTCAGCTGCTTTCTGAGTAGCCTGTACTCAGGAAAATGCAGGCACTGAGCTCCCCTCAGGCCTCCAGGAAAAGTCCACAATAACATCTCCCCACAGAAATAGGTAACTAGGCTAAGGAGTCACTAAAGGAGAAATTCATGAGCAGCTTACTGAGGCTTGCAGGTTTTTCAGTAGGGCTTCAATTCTGTTGCTTTGTTGCTGGACAGTGGCTTCCAAAGCGGTGGCTTTCATTTCAAGGCTTAAAGAGAAATAGAGGTCTTATTGAAGAAAATTCTCCAAGGAGAGGACCAATTCCAGATGAACAGTGTGAAATAACAGAATCAAAAGCAAGGGCGTCCTTCAAAATTAGAGTACGTGTCCTGTGCTTTCCTCCCAATTCCTGCAAGCAACAGACACCTCATCCCACTGCGTTGTTCCCTTACCGTTGCACGTGTTCTTGCAGTTGTTTCACAGCAGTCTGGTTCTCAAAATATGCTCCCAGCTGGTCCTGCAGTTCCTGGGCAGCAGCTAGCTCTTCCCTTTCCCTCTCATCCATGGCAGTCTTCAAGTCACGAACACAACGCTCAGAATTGAGATATTTTTCTTCCATCTGCCGCAACTGCAAAGTCACAGAAAGAATCCGCAGTGGTCAGGTGAGCTTTTATACAGGGCGGTCAGCTGCTGCCCAAGGATTCACGTGCTGCAGATACCTGCCCACACCCTCTGCCCAAAGAACTGTAACCATCTCAAATACCTTCAAAGCTTCTACTAGCAAATGAACACAAGCTGTGTTATTCCAAATCATCTACGGCGGCCTCTCCTACCCCTCCACAGATTTTCTAAGGCACAGCTGCACGCACTGACACTGCTGCTCCAACCCTTTTGGGGACCTGTGATGATGCTCTTTGTATTCACTTTATTTGCTACTGCAGGAAAGCATGAACTGCAATGCTTTTATTCCTAAAGAAAGAAGGAGTCTCGGAAATGTCAGAGCAAAACCGCTGTGGCAGACTTGTTCTGGAGCACAGCGTGGTGCCAGAGGGAGTTTTCTGAAGTGACACAGAGAGACCTCAAATGCAGCACCGAGAGAGGTGCCCGGCTCCCAGTGAGCAGGAAGCAGTGGATCCCTGAGGAGAGGCAGCTCTGCCTCAGCGTGGTGGGGCCAGGAGGGATGACAGCGGCTGTATCCTGGCGAGCACCGTTTCAGAAAAGGCTCCCAGGTGATCTGTGCCATCAGACCTGCTCTGGAGTTGGGAATTGCTCCAGGGTGCCTGGGGAGCGTTCTTGAACCAGGAAGACCTCGAATGTAGCATAGAGAGAGGGAATCCCACGCCCCTGACTGACGAGTGGGGAAACCCTGAAGAGAGGCAGCTCTACCTTAGCATGGCGGCATGTGGAGGCCCAGGGGCTTATCCCCAAGGTAGCCGTGCCCCAACCCTGGGGGGGCCGAGGCAAATGGGGAAAGATATCCTTTGAGATCATGGCTAGGAAAACCTTCCTCCCATGGGCCTTTGCATCCACGTATTAATATTGTTTAGATTGCCTTGTTTCATTGCTTTCTTAAGTTTATGCCACCCTGTTCAGCCCCGTTCACCATATATGCACTCGTCCTAGAATGTTCTTCCTTCCCTTGAACCCCATTGGGTTAATTTTGCCACAGTGTTCTACCCGGTGATCCCATTAAGTCCCCCCGGTTCTTATTTACCCTTCTGCACCACTTCTCCCTATTCCTATTGGACCCTGACCCTCAGATCCGCCCCAGTTGTCTTGTTTAGAACCCTGTGCCCTCGGCCCCCTCCTCACTCTTGTCCTTGGATTTTATTCGAGGCTGTTGCGTCCCTGAACCCCTATTCTGCGTCCCTGGACCCCTTCGCTACTTCTGCCTGTGGTCCTGAATAAAGAGCTCTCAGATCCTCAAACGAGAAGCCCATCCCATCTCTTAGTCGCCGGCTATATTGTAGCATCGCGCCTAGGGCTCAGAGACGCCGGTTGCTCTCTAGGACCCAGGCGTCGCTGTCACGCTGCTACATTGGGGGGCAGAGGCAGGAGGGACTGAAGCAGATCAAAGCCCGATATAGCCACCGATATTCCTTAGATCTCTGTCTTTCTGCTTCCTGGGATACTGCCTTGTTGTTTTTCAGGATGTATTGGAAGAGATAGGCACCCACAGCTTGATTCTAAAGGCACCAACTTTACCTAACTCTGCTCAAACCCGAGCCAATTCCTTATGCAAGTACAGGTTGCCTTTGTCTGGCTCAGCCTCATGGCTCATAGTAACTGCCAGTGAAGCTTTGCATGTAGATTGCTCTGGAACTGCATTGGCAGCCGCCTGCGGCAGCTGTGGCACTGCATCCTAGGGAAATGGTGTTGCAAAAGCATGAAGTTTTTTCTGGGCATACTATGGGTGCTTTTACTTCTTCAGTTGCAGAATTACACCTGTCTTCAGAGTGATTTCAAACACAGAAATGGTGCCGGCCACCAGCAGGTAGCCAGAAAAATGGTGAACTCTCTGTTCCTCCTTCTCCAGCTAAGCAGCCTCATGCTACCAGGGGGAAGCAGGAAAAACTTCACTGCTTCAACTGAAGACTAGAAATGCCACTCGAAGGCCACTTACTATGAAAGCTAGGTCCTCAGCTGCTTTCTGAGTAGCCTGTACTCAGGAAAATGCAGGCACTGAGCTCCCCTCAGGCCTCCAGGAAAAGTCCACAATAACATTTCCCCACAGAAATAGGTAACTAGGCTAAGGAGTCACTAAAGGAGAAATTCATGAGCAGCTTACTGAGGCTTGCAGGTTTCTCAGCAGGGCTTCAATTCTGTTGCTCTGTTGCTGGACAGTGGCTTCCAAACCGGTGGCTCTCATTTCAAAGCTTAAAGAGAAATAGAGGTCTTATTGAAGAAAATTCTCCAAGGAGAGGACCAATTCCAGATGAACAGTGTGAAATAACAGAATCAAAAGCAAGGGCGTCCTTCAAAATTAGAATACGTGTGCTTTCCTCCCAATTCCTGCAAGCAACAGATGCCTCATCCCACTGCGTTGTTCCCTTACCGTTGCACGTGTTCTTGCAGTTGTTTCACAGCAGTCTGGTTCTCAAAATATGCTCCCAGCTGGTCCTGCAGTTCCTGGGCAGCAGCTAGCTCTTCCCTTTCCCTCTCATCCATGGCAGTCTTCAAGTCACGAACACAACGCTCAGAATTGAGATATTTTTCTTCCATCTGCCGCAACTGCAAAGTCACAGAAAGAATCCGCAGTGGTCAGGTGAGCTTTTATACAGGGCGGTCAGCTGCTGCCCAAGGATTCACGTGCTGCAGATACCTGCCCACACCCTCTGCCCAAAGAACTGTAACCATCTCAAATACCTTCAAAGCTTCTACTAGCAAATGAACACAAGCTGTGTTATTCCAAATCATCTACGGCGGCCTCTCCTACCCCTCCACAGATTTTCTAGGGCACAGCTGCACGCACTGACACTGCTGCTCCAACCCTTTTGGGGACCTGTGATGATGCTCTTTGTATTCACTTTATTTGCTACTGCAGGAAAGCATGAACTGCAATGCTTTTATTCCTAAAGAAAGAAGGAGTCTCGGAAATGTCAGAGCAAAACCGCTGTGGCAGACTTGTTCTGGAGCACAGCGTGGTGCCAGAGGGAGTTTTCTGAAGTGACACAGAGAGACCTCAAATGCAGCACCGAGAGAGGTGCCCGGCTCCCAGTGAGCGGGAAGCAGTGGATCCCTGAGGAGAGGCAGCTCTGCCTCAGCGTGGTGGGGCCAGGAGGGATGACAGCGGCTGTATCCTGGCGAGCACCGTTTCAGAAAAGGCTCCCAGGTGATCTGTGCCATCAGACCTGCTCTGGAGTTGGGAATTGCTCCAGGGTGCCTGGGGAGCGTTCTTGAACCAGGAAGACCTCGAATGTAGCATAGAGAGAGGGAATCCCACGCCCCTGACTGACGAGTGGGGAAACCCTGAAGAGAGGCAGCTCTACCTTAGCATGGCGGCATGTGGAGGCCCAGGGGCTTATCCCCAAGGTAGCCGTGCCCCAACCCTGGGGGGGCCGAGGCAAATGGGGAAAGATATCCTTTGAGATCATGGCTAGGAAAACCTTCCTCCCATGGGCCTTTGCATCCACGTATTAATATTGTTTAGATTGCCTTGTTTCATTGCTTTCTTAAGTTTATGCCACCCTGTTCAGCCCCGTTCACCATATATGCACTCGTCCTAGAATGTTCTTCCTTCCCTTGAACCCCATTGGGTTAATTTTGCCACAGTGTTCTACCCGGTGATCCCATTAAGTCCCCCCGGTTCTTATTTACCCTTCTGCACCACTTCTCCCTATTCCTATTGGACCCTGACCCTCAGATCCGCCCCAGTTGTCTTGTTTAGAACCCTGTGCCCTCGGCCCCCTCCTCACTCTTGTCCTTGGATTTTATTCGAGGCTGTTGCGTCCCTGAACCCCTATTCTGCGTCCCTGGACCCCTTCGCTACTTCTGCCTGTGGTCCTGAATAAAGAGCTCTCAGATCCTCAAACGAGAAGCCCATCCCATCTCTTAGTCGCCGGCTATATTGTAGCATCGCGCCTAGGGCTCAGAGATGCCGGTTGCTCTCTAGGACCCAGGCGTCGCTGTCACGCTGCTACAGTGGGGGGCAGAGGCAGGAGGGACTGAAGCAGATCAAAGCCCGATATAGCCACCGATATTCCTTAGATCTCTGTTCTTCTGCTTCCTGGGATACTGCCTTGTTGTTTTTCAGGATGTATTGGAAGAGATAGGCACCCACAGCTTGATTCTAAAGGCACCAACTTTACCTAACTCTGCTCAAACCCGAGCCAATTCCTTATGCAAGTACAGGTTGCCTTTGTCTGGCTCAGCCTCATGGCTCATAGTAACTGCCAGTGAAGCTTTGCATGTAGATTGCTCTGGAACTGCATTGGCAGCCGCCTGCGGCAGCTGTGGCACTGCATCCTAGGGAAATGGTGTTGCAAAAGCATGAAGTTTTTTCTGGGCATACTATGGGTGCTTTTACTTCTTCAGTTGCAGAATTACACCTGTCTTCAGAGTGAATTCAAACACAGAAATGGTGCCGGCCACCAGCAGGTAGCCAGAAAAATGGTGAACTCTCTGTTCCTCCTTCTCCAGCTAAGCAGCCTCATGCTACCAGGGGGAAGCAGGAAAAACTTCACTGCTTCAACTGAAGACTAGAAATGCCACTCGAAGGCCACTTACTATGAAAGCTAGGTCCTCAGCTGCTTTCTGAGTAGCCTGTACTCAGGAAAATGCAGGCACTGAGCTCCCCTCAGGCCTCCAGGAAAAGTCCACAATAACATTTCCCCACAGAAATAGGTAACTAGGCTAAGGAGTCACTAAAGGAGAAATTCATGAGCAGCTTACTGAGGCTTGCAGGTTTCTCAGCAGGGCTTCAATTCTGTTGCTTTGTTGCTGGACAGTGGCTTCCAAACCGGTGGCTCTCATTTCAAGGCTTAAAGAGAAATAGAGGTCTTATTGAAGAAAATTCTCCAAGGAGAGGACCAATTCCAGATGAACAGTGTGAAATAACAGAATCAAAAGCAAGGGCGTCCTTCAAAATTAGAATACGTGTGCTTTCCTCCCAATTCCTGCAAGCAACAGACGCCTCATCCCACTGCGTTGTTCCCTTACCGTTGCACGTGTTCTTGCAGTTGTTTCACAGCAGTCTGGTTCTCAAAATATGCTCCCAGCTGGTCCTGCAGTTCCTGGGCAGCAGCTAGCTCTTCCCTTTCCCTCTCATCCATGGCAGTCTTCAAGTCACGAACACAACGCTCAGAATTGAGATATTTTTCTTCCATCTGCCGCAACTGCAAAGTCACAGAAAGAATCCGCAGTGGTCAGGTGAGCTTTTATACAGGGCGGTCAGCTGCTGCCCAAGGATTCACGTGCTGCAGATACCTGCCCACACCCTCTGCCCAAAGAACTGTAACCATCTCAAATACCTTCAAAGCTTCTACTAGCAAATGAACACAAGCTGTGTTATTCCAAATCATCTACGGCGGCCTCTCCTACCCCTCCACAGATTTTCTAGGGCACAGCTGCACGCACTGACACTGCTGCTCCAACCCTTTTGGGGACCTGTGATGATGCTCTTTGTATTCACTTTATTTGCTACTGCAGGAAAGCATGAACTGCAATGCTTTTATTCCTAAAGAAAGAAGGAGTCTCGGAAATGTCAGAGCAAAACCGCTGTGGCAGACTTGTTCTGGAGCACAGCGTGGTGCCAGAGGGAGTTTTCTGAAGTGACACAGAGAGACCTCAAATGCAGCACCGAGAGAGGTGCCCGGCTCCCAGTGAGCGGGAAGCAGTGGATCCCTGAGGAGAGGCAGCTCTGCCTCAGCGTGGTGGGGCCAGGAGGGATGACAGCGGCTGTATCCTGGCGAGCACCGTTTCAGAAAAGGCTCCCAGGTGATCTGTGCCATCAGACCTGCTCTGGAGTTGGGAATTGCTCCAGGGTGCCTGGGGAGCGTTCTTGAACCAGGAAGACCTCGAATGTAGCATAGAGAGAGGGAATCCCACGCCCCTGACTGACGAGTGGGGAAACCCTGAAGAGAGGCAGCTCTACCTTAGCATGGCGGCATGTGGAGGCCCAGGGGCTTATCCCCAAGGTAGCCGTGCCCCAACCCTGGGGGGGCCGAGGCAAATGGGGAAAGATATCCTTTGAGATCATGGCTAGGAAAACCTTCCTCCCATGGGCCTTTGCATCCACGTATTAATATTGTTTAGATTGCCTTGTTTCATTGCTTTCTTAAGTTTATGCCACCCTGTTCAGCCCCGTTCACCATATATGCACTCGTCCTAGAATGTTCTTCCTTCCCTTGAACCCCATTGGGTTAATTTTGCCACAGTGTTCTACCCGGTGATCCCATTAAGTCCCCCCGGTTCTTATTTACCCTTCTGCACCACTTCTCCCTATTCCTATTGGACCCTGACCCTCAGATCCGCCCCAGTTGTCTTGTTTAGAACCCTGTGCCCTCGGCCCCCTCCTCACTCTTGTCCTTGGATTTTATTCGAGGCTGTTGCGTCCCTGAACCCCTATTCTGCGTCCCTGGACCCCTTCGCTACTTCTGCCTGTGGTCCTGAATAAAGAGCTCTCAGATCCTCAAACGAGAAGCCCATCCCATCTCTTAGTCGCCGGCTATATTGTAGCATCGCGCCTAGGGCTCAGAGATGCCGGTTGCTCTCTAGGACCCAGGCGTCGCTGTCACGCTGCTACAGTGGGGGGCAGAGGCAGGAGGGACTGAAGCAGATCAAAGCCCGATATAGCCACCGATATTCCTTAGATCTCTGTTCTTCTGCTTCCTGGGATACTGCCTTGTTGTTTTTCAGGATGTATTGGAAGAGATAGGCACCCACAGCTTGATTCTAAAGGCACCAACTTTACCTAACTCTGCTCAAACCCGAGCCAATTCCTTATGCAAGTACAGGTTGCCTTTGTCTGGCTCAGCCTCATGGCTCATAGTAACTGCCAGTGAAGCTTTGCATGTAGATTGCTCTGGAACTGCATTGGCAGCCGCCTGCGGCAGCTGTGGCACTGCATCCTAGGGAAATGGTGTTGCAAAAGCATGAAGTTTTTTCTGGGCATACTATGGGTGCTTTTACTTCTTCAGTTGCAGAATTACACCTGTCTTCAGAGTGAATTCAAACACAGAAATGGTGCCGGCCACCAGCAGGTAGCCAGAAAAATGGTGAACTCTCTGTTCCTCCTTCTCCAGCTAAGCAGCCTCATGCTACCAGGGGGAAGCAGGAAAAACTTCACTGCTTCAACTGAAGACTAGAAATGCCACTCGAAGGCCACTTACTATGAAAGCTAGGTCCTCAGCTGCTTTCTGAGTAGCCTGTACTCAGGAAAATGCAGGCACTGAGCTCCCCTCAGGCCTCCAGGAAAAGTCCACAATAACATTTCCCCACAGAAATAGGTAACTAGGCTAAGGAGTCACTAAAGGAGAAATTCATGAGCAGCTTACTGAGGCTTGCAGGTTTCTCAGCAGGGCTTCAATTCTGTTGCTTTGTTGCTGGACAGTGGCTTCCAAACCGGTGGCTCTCATTTCAAGGCTTAAAGAGAAATAGAGGTCTTATTGAAGAAAATTCTCCAAGGAGAGGACCAATTCCAGATGAACAGTGTGAAATAACAGAATCAAAAGCAAGGGCGTCCTTCAAAATTAGAATACGTGTGCTTTCCTCCCAATTCCTGCAAGCAACAGACGCCTCATCCCACTGCGTTGTTCCCTTACCGTTGCACGTGTTCTTGCAGTTGTTTCACAGCAGTCTGGTTCTCAAAATATGCTCCCAGCTGGTCCTGCAGTTCCTGGGCAGCAGCTAGCTCTTCCCTTTCCCTCTCATCCATGGCAGTCTTCAAGTCACGAACACAACGCTCAGAATTGAGATATTTTTCTTCCATCTGCCGCAACTGCAAAGTCACAGAAAGAATCCGCAGTGGTCAGGTGAGCTTTTATACAGGGCGGTCAGCTGCTGCCCAAGGATTCACGTGCTGCAGATACCTGCCCACACCCTCTGCCCAAAGAACTGTAACCATCTCAAATACCTTCAAAGCTTCTACTAGCAAATGAACACAAGCTGTGTTATTCCAAATCATCTACGGCGGCCTCTCCTACCCCTCCACAGATTTTCTAGGGCACAGCTGCACGCACTGACACTGCTGCTCCAACCCTTTTGGGGACCTGTGATGATGCTCTTTGTATTCACTTTATTTGCTACTGCAGGAAAGCATGAACTGCAATGCTTTTATTCCTAAAGAAGGAAGGAGTCTCGGAAATGTCAGAGCAAAACCGCTGTGGCAGACTTGTTCTGGAGCACAGCGTGGTGCCAGAGGGAGTTTTCTGAAGTGACACAGAGAGACCTCAAATGCAGCACCGAGAGAGGTGCCCGGCTCCCAGTGAGCGGGAAGCAGTGGATCCCTGAGGAGAGGCAGCTCTGCCTCAGCGTGGTGGGGCCAGGAGGGATGACAGCGGCTGTATCCTGGCGAGCACCGTTTCAGAAAAGGCTCCCAGGTGATCTGTGCCATCAGACCTGCTCTGGAGTTGGGAATTGCTCCAGGGTGCCTGGGGAGCGTTCTTGAACCAGGAAGACCTCGAATGTAGCATAGAGAGAGGGAATCCCACGCCCCTGACTGACGAGTGGGGAAACCCTGAAGAGAGGCAGCTCTACTTTAGCATGGTGGGGCACGAAGGCAGGAGAGACTGAGGAAGATCAAAGCCCAGTGTAACCACCACTTCCTTAGATCTCTCTCCTTCTGGCTCCCAGGACACTCTTCTGTCATTTCTCATGACAGACAAGAAAGCATCAAGCACCCCATGATTTATTCCTGTAGGGACAGGCTTTCCATACCTCCACTTCAAGCTTCTCCAACTCCTCCCGCAAGTGCAGATTGTCTTCCTCCACATCAGCCTCGTGGCTTGCGGTAAACGCCTGAGCAATCCTAAAACATCCAAAATTTGATAAGAAACATGTCCAATGTGGCATACTTTTTTCCCCTGCTTGCTCCCAAATCAACTCTTTCCCCCTTTCCTACAAGCACAGTGAAAGGAAAGCCAAGTACATGAAAGCTGGGAGAATTCAGCTTAGAAGTGACCTCAGGATGTCTCCAGTCTCACCGCCTCCCCAGTGCAGCCTTGACTACAAGGTAAAGCCATGCTGTTTAGGGCTCCTTCTACTACTCTTTAAAATCCCCCTGGATCTAGCTGCACAAACTCCCAGGGCAAGCTGTTCAATTGCCTGACGCATCAAGACGTTTTTTCTTTCTTTGTGGTTGGAACCCATCATGTCCCCTTAGATAAGCTGCTTCTCTTTCTCCCAATGCTCCCGTTCATACCACCTAATGTTCCTTTGCTTAAAACCCCTTTTAAACAGATGCTCTCAACAGACCAGCAGACAAAAGATGAAAACAATCTGTCTTTACACAGCCCTGGGGACCCTGCCCGGACTCTGTTCCTCTCCCTTGCTGCTGCTGCTGCTGCTGCTGCTGCAATCCTGCACTGGTCAGCCACAGGGCAGGAAGAGAATGGGTGAGGTCTGAGCAGCTACGAAACAGTCCTGCAGAGAGACCACGGCAGAACGGCAGGCTGCCAGCACACACTTCCAACAGTGCTTAAGCCAACCAGGCAGCTCCAAGCAATGAAGAGATCTAAAGTCCACTTCTAAAGACAGGACAAATCTTGGTTTTCAAGCCATTAGCTTGAACACGATCTCACACACGGCCTTAAGGGCGGGTGCTTCCACGTGGGATGCAAAGCTGCTGGGGGGGTGGGGGGGTGGGGGGGGGTGGGGGAGGAGTGTTGGTCACACCATGCTGAGGCTCTTGGTCTGCCTTTTTCTTAAGAGAAGAAGTCTGCTGAGGACTAGTGGAGTGCGGCTCAGAAAATGCCGCAGCAGCGCCTGCCAGAAGGCGCTGTCATGGTGTCCCATCAGTGGCCCACAGAACTGACCTCCTCTCTCGGTCTTGTGGGTCGCCGCGGGCATCCGCGCGGTGCACTGCGACCGGGACCTCGTCACGGAGCTCGGAGGTACCGGCGGCGGCGGCGGCACAAGCCTGCCCGGACGGGCTACTGGACGGCGACTGGTGTCGCCTGCTGCTGAAGAGCCGCCTGACTCTCTTGTGCAGGGCGTGCAACCACATGGCCCTGCCGGGGGCGGTCAGCAGCAGGAAGCACCCGGCGGGCTGCTGGGCCCTGGGTGTGGATGGGGATGAGGGACGGGACGAGGATGAGGGACAGGGCGAGGACGAGGGACAGGGAAACGAAGAGGACCAGAACACGCGGTCGGCACAAGGCACACAAGGTCGCCCCGCGCAGTGGCGGCGGCCTGGATCCTCCGAGACGGCGGCAGGTTCGCGCAGTGCTCCCAGCGGCCAACGTGCTGCTGCTCCCGGAGCGGGTTGGGCAGCTCTGAGCGCCGGCTCCGGGCAGCAACGGAGCCGCGAACACCAACGTGCCTGCGACGTCACAACGGCCGGTGGCACGCCCGGGGGTTTACCGGGGGCGTCACCGAGGCCCCCGCCGGCGGAGGAGGCGCCGGGCGGGTGACGGCGGGGACGGCGGGGCCGCCAGGGCGGTGTCGGCGGGCGCCCGGGAAGGAGGCGGCCCGCGGCCTGTGAGGCGGCCGGAGGCGCTGCCCCGCCTCGGGCCGCCCCGGGACACGGGCGGGGCTGCGCCGGCCGGGCCGCAGGCTGCGACGAGCGCTCGAGCAACTCTCGGCTCACCCGTTCTGTGTTCGTCCCTCAGCACATGGCCAGGGTGCCGCTGGGCACACGTCCCCGAAATAAAGCTCAGGCTGGGCTCGGATCCTAGTCCGGGCGGCCGGCGGCCGCTGGAGTTCTCAAGAGATGATCGCTCTATGGCCGCAGTGCCGGAGATCCAGGACAATTCCCCAGCTCCTCTGTCATGTCCCTTCTTGAAGAGCAGACAGACCCCTGACCCCCTACGCCATGGTAACTGCTGGCACTTGCTGCTATGCCAGCTGCCTATGCTGATTTTCTGTTCTGCCGCTCCACCAGCCAAGCGACAGCACGCAGCCCGCTACAAACATGCTTGAAAACGCGTCCCTCCTTGTCCTGAAACATTAATTTTGAAGAATTAAAGATTTTAGTTTAACCAGATATGGCTGAAGTAAGACAGATAGACTTCCCTTTTGATAAGCAGAAGCCGGATTTAAGGAACTGATAAATCATGAGGCCTGTCAACTTATGTTTGTGTATTCTGACTAATCAATAGGCTTCAAGAAGGACAATGAATTCATAAATCAAATACTCCCAGGAAAACAGGATTCAGTTGTCACCCAACACTAAAAGGTTAAAAAGTCAAAGCGAAGAAGACTCACTTACTTCATCATTTTGAGACCCCGCCCCATAAAAAAGACCACCGACCCATTGCAAAGAACAAACCACGCATGCTTAATAGCTTTTGGCTAATGACCATACGAAGCGGGGAATGGGATGTACTAAAGTCATGAATATACATTTGTGTTTTGGGTATTCAATACTTCTGTACATAAAAAGGCCCTGTGATCTTCTGTAGGTGCGCGTGTGTTTGGGAGCTATCCCGCACGCTGCCCGGCGTCGTAATTAAACATACACTTTCTAACTTTAAACTGTTAGAGAGTCTTTTGTCCGTCATAGTTGGATATTGGCATTAGGGCGATATTCATATTTTTTTAATAATTCAGTCCCAATAACAACAGAAAGTGAAGGCCCAGAGGTTCTGCACTTGCTTTCTGGGAGGCTTCAGTTTACTCTTTCTTGAGTCATTGTGTTTTGCAAGGTGTTGCAAAGTGTTTTTGCTATTGTTGAGCAGTGCTGTTGTGCAGCGGTGCAAGAGATTTTGTGTTACACGTTCAATGTATTACAGTTGTTTTAAGTACTTTGGTGTATCTATGCTTCAGTTCACTGCATCCCAGTTAAGTGCAGTTTCTATTTTTAGGCTCCCTCATGTTACAGCCTCCCCCTCTGCCTCTCCCTGTTTTCCCCAGTTACAGCCCCTGACTGGCAACCCTTTCCCGCCTTAGTTGTCTGTGTCATTCCTCAGGGGGATCCCCCCTTCCTGCCAGTCTCTCAGGGCCTGTCCCCCAGGTCTGGAAGCTTCCAAGGGAGCTTCCTAGTGGCTGACTGGTTGGAGGGTTCTCCCCTTCCTCTCCTCTCTTTTGTTACTGGTCATTGTCATTGTCTGTTATGTTAATGAATCCCCTCCTCTCTTTTCCCATTGGATGTGTGTGTACCCACCCCAAGAGCCCTCCCCTTGGTTAAAACCCCCTGTCGTCTGAGGCTAAAGGCGAGGATCCCCCTGAAAAAAGCTTGACTCCCAGTTAAACCTCTGAGAGTCCCGTCTCTCATTCCCTGCACCGTAGCGAAGCGGCAGGACGAGGCTGGCCAAAAAGATCCCACCAAGATCCTGTGGGGGCGTGTCAGGGGCTAGCCTGGCGTAAGAAGACACGCATCACCGCACCGTTGGGTTCCAAGGGTGTAGTTCTGGGCCACCTGCTCTGGGATAGCCACAAAATGTCAGGTCCTGAGAGCATGGTCTTGGACTGCCTACTCAGGTAGGCTATATTTGGGATACCTCTGCTCTAAATTAGGCACAACAATGCCAAACAATCAAGTAGAAGTTTTATTTATGGCAGCAATGATGGCAGTTTCTTTCTTTCTAATCTTACTCATTCTGAAAAGTGCTGAATGTTCAGAATCCAAGTGCGTTAAGGCTGTACATTCTTCTTCTTCAATGGAGAGTCTATCAGTGATTCCAGTAGTGGCAGTGAAATAATTGGATCTAAAATGCTTTGTAGGGTTAGACCTATGGTGGGGGTTGGTGCATCCATGCAGTGAGCTTAACATCCTGACTCTACAGCACCCATATCAGCCTGCCCAGAGGTGTGCTTGAGTACAGAGAATGTGTGAGAAACCTTCTGGAGAGGTATGGGAGCCTTCATCTTTTCAGCAGCAAACAACTATACAAATGAGGGAGAAGGCAGGAGGTTAATGATGACATTATTCACTTTGGTGTCTGATGAAAAGTTTTGTTGTGTTTACACTTTGTGCCGGCTGTGTTTCAGATGTAGATAAATCTGAGTCTGGAATAGGCTTAGACATGGTTTTCAACAGACAGTGACGGAAAGAACCGTGATAATTCCCGGAGAAGTCCCCTGAAAGCTTCAGTTGGTAAACAGTTTTTGTGTGACCCTCACATACTGATTATTAGCTTTTTTTCAAGTTCAAGCTAGTTTGAATCTCTTGAAAGGCTGAGTGTAGTCATGCAATCCCTACACCTCTAGCAGGTGTTTCCAAATAGAGAAAGAGTTTCATTTTACCTTTTGACATGTAAAGAAGTTAGCTGGAAAGTTCTGTGGATTTCTCTTTGCAATTGGCTCGGAGCCAGCCCAGAAGTGTAGATTGGGCCCTGGAAATGTTACTCAAAGACTGTTGTTTTTCTCACTGGGCCAAGGGCCAAAAGCCCACCTAAGCTATTAGGTATTAAAGAGAGAGAACAAAGGAACTCCAGGAACTCCATTTTTCAAGCACCCACGATCAGCCTCTCGCTGGTTAATATAGCCACGTTTCTGCCAGGCTGGGCCCTCAGGAGTGTGGGTGAAACCCACAACTGAGACTTTCTGAAATAATTATGCTTAGCCGATGTTTAAAATCAAACCGGCATCAGACAAAAGAAATCGGTGCTAAATCAAAACACAAATGCAAATGATTTGCTTAGCTTGCACAGTCTTTGATCAAACTGCTGAGCAGCCAGATTTCATTGGCTTACACGGCATCACAGAGTTTACTGGCACTTCTCACTTCATTTACATTTATTTAGAGTTTACAGTACTGTTGCTCCTTAGCGGAGCTCTCGTTCTCAGTTATGTGAAGAACTTGTGCAACGTACTGTTTAATTAAATTTGTTGGCTTCCAAAGGGCATTTGGGATTTACAATCCATGCATCTGCTCATCTATGTAACTTGGAAGAGGATCACCTGGCGAGAAGGTGGAACATTGTTTATTGCACTTTTGGCCAAGTGTACTTTGGTGTATGTGTGGAGAGTGAGGTGTCAAAGTTCTAATGCCTGCCTTCAAGCATTTGAGGAGATGAGGACTGGTTAGGTGGACTTCCATAGATGTCTACTTCCCAGCAAGACCTAGGAATGGTGTTTCTTCTCGATTCCCAGGTCTGGAACATGTCTCTAAGCACAAAAGTAATACTGGGAACATTCCAAACACGTTAAGTGAAAGGATGCGAAAGAACAAAGGGAGCACTTTTGTTGAAACACAGAACATGAGTGACACAACATAATGAAGCTACTGTCATATGAAACACGTCTGACAGTTTTGTCAAGCTCAAGATTCCAGATCAGTCAATCTGCTGGTCAGAAAAAACGGATATGGTTCATACTGTGAGTGCAAAAGAAGCCAGCTGGGCAGAAAAACCCCAACCGATGAGTGCACTGTGCTAGACATCCATTTAATAGAATGAGAGTTTATATTCAGACCGCAATGAAAAAGTTTTCAGATCTGAGGCGGGGAGAAGGGAAACCACAGATGCTCTATAAAAAGAAAAAATGTCCAGAGTCTTTCCACAGAAATTAATTTAATGATATAATTTTTAGTTAAAACATCCTGGTACTCCTCTCTTATTCTTCAAAGAGGATCCTGGTCCAAATGAAACTTTTTTGAAAATCCAGCACATCCAGTTTCAAGTTCAGCAGTGGCTGCGGGAAAAGGACACAAGATTCCTTATGTTACTTTTAAAGCAGACAGGAAGAGTTAATGAATGCACTGAAATAACATTTTACGTGACACAACAGTCTGCAGTCCTGAACGAGACTTTAAATTTTCCAAGGACACTTAACGTGGGAAGAGCTGGGCACAAAGGAAGAACATTTTGTGCACATTTGCTTATGTGCATACACATAGAACAATACAACAGCATTTCTAAAGCTGGTGACAGACATTCTGGAGGCTACCTATGACTCCAGTGGCCCTTAAGAGGGCAGGTGGATTTCCTCTTTGGACACCTGGCCTCAAATTGCAGAGCGTGTTTTATGCTCCATGTTGCAAGCATTGAACTCATGTTTGCCTAAACACCACTGAAGGATCTCTTCCTAAAGAAATGTTGTCTTTTATTCCTTGTGGTGGTGCGTGTCTTCTTACGCCTGGCCAGCCCCGACATGCCCCCACAGGATCTTGGTGGGATCTTTGCAGCCGACTCGCCCTGCCGCTTTGCCGTGTTGGAAGAATGAAAGGCGGGACTCTCGGAGGCAAACTGAAGCTTAGGCTTTATTGGAGGGAGGGGACCCTCGTCCTAAGACCAGAGCCTCGGAGAGACCCTGAGCCTTAGGAGGCAGGGGGTTTTATACAGAAGGCGGAGACTCGGGGTGGCTACTCATACATCCAGTGGGGTAAGAGAGGAGGGGATTCATTAACATCATAGACAGTAACACTAACCCATAACTGAAGGGAGGGAGGGGAGAGCCCTTCAACCAGCCAGTCACTGGGAAGCTCCCTTCGAAGCTTCCAGACCTGGGGGACAGGCCCTGAGTGACTGGCAGGGAGGGAGGATCTCCCCAAGGGATGACAGACAGTCAGCAAAGGCGGGAAGAATTAACCAATCAAGGACTGTAACTGGGGAGACAGGAAGAGGCAGAGGGAGGCAGAGGGGGAGGCTACAACATGAGGGAGTCTAAAAATAGGAACAGCACTGAACTGGCGTACAGTGAACCAAGGTACAGAAAATCAAGGTACATAAAACAACTGTAATACATCGAACTTATTAGAAAACCTTTAACACCACCACAATTCCTGGTCATGTTCTCCTTACTTATTCAATACAAGACTGCAACACCTAGGCTACAAAGACAAGCCATGAATCACAGCAAGAAAAATCAAGACCTAACAGCAGAGAAGGTGTACGGTATGGCTTAGTACTGAACGCAATCCACGTGCAGGGAAGGAAGGGATGGCTGAAGTCTATAAAGATCAATAAAAATCTGGGGGCTTCTTTGATCTTTTTGCTGGAGATTAATTCTAGTGAAGGGCAACTTCATCTTAAACCGAGTGTGTCTGTTTTCTTTTTGCTTGTTTATTTTCTAGGCAAGCGCATAACATTCTATGCAATATTTTGGGAAGCAGGAATTTTTCACATTCAAGCCTGAACTAGAGAGCTAGCAGAAAAAAATCTCTGTGCTTAGCAGAGGAAGTTGAAAACAAGGGCTTGAAAGCTGTTGAGACATAGAAAGGGTCACCTTTTATCTTACCACTCCTAATGCAATGACACATTACCTTCTGTCAACTCCATAGTGATTTTTTCAACCAGTTTCTGCTGTACCTAGAATGCTACACCGGATAGACAGTTAAGACATAATATGACCCAAATATAACTGTTAAGAACTCCTAAAACACTCTTACACCACATGGACAACGTGGTAAAACCTAAAAATATCATACCAGTTGGAGATGATGGCCTGTGGTGGCCAAGAGGATGCCAAAGGCCTTGGGCCGTATGAGCTGCATGGAAAGGCTGAGAGACCTGTGACTGTTTCCTTCCTGGAGTCGTAACTACCAGGGGGTGGAGTAACAGAAATGGAGCCAAACTCTTACAGCGGTGCCAAAAGAAAAACTCCCCCCAAGCCTCAAGTGTTTTTTCAAGTGTGGAGAGTAAAATCCTGGGGAAAAGAGATCCCTCCAGAACATGAAATGAGACATGGGTAGTGGAAGGAAGCAGGAAATCTAAGGCCTAGACCAAAAGATGACCTAAAGCAGGACTAATCTTAAGCAAAGGGTAGTAGTTGAGCTGGTGGAAGAAAGCACTTTCCCGGTTTATGAAGCCTGCACAACGACCAGAAGATCCACAGGGCCCTCTGCAACATGTGTGGCTGAATGAAGAGAAGAAAAAGGTCTTGTTTGCCTCCTATTTATTCCAGTAACCTTTTTGTGATTCTCACCCCCGCCCGAGGAAAGAGAAATAGGTGGAAATAAGGCCAACACATGCATTTCTCTGAAATGGAATGAAAAGGCTTTTGAACAAAAATACACCTTTGAGGACTTTGACAATGTCTCCAGTGTCCTCCTGCCCCCTCTGGAGAAGGCATGAAGTACCAAGGCCTGAACAGCAGACCCAGACCCAAAGTTGACTTACAGATGAACTTTCCAATTAAATGTTATCTATATATATTTGTTCATTAATGGAGGATTGTTATATGGTTGCATTTATTGGCAAAATATGTAATTACCTTTCTGCATCTAGAAACTGCATGAGGCCACATCTGGCCCAACCAGGAGGTTATAGGTTCAAAGACAACTCCCTTGGTTCCTCCTTGAGCCCTGGCCAGGCTTTGGGAGAAAGCCAACAGGAGAATGAAATTACATATTACATCAGCTTGTTTGTTTAACAGTATAAAAGTTGGGCTACTGTCCAAGCAAAGTTGGGGGAGCCTGATGGCCTGCAAGGTGGATGCATCACAGGAGCTCTCAATTACCTTGGTTCTTCAGTCCTTCACTGTGACACCTTCCTCTCACAGCTGAGGTGTCTCAGACTTGGATGATGGGAAAGTATTTGAGTAACTGGGGATGTATCTTTCTTTATCACTATAGGCATTCCTTCATAGCAAGCATCAGGTGAATTGCTTAGCTTGTCCTTTATAATTCTTTGCCAATGATTATATGCTTTGCTTAGCTTAGCATATCTTTCCACATTTCTCTGCAGTTCACCATTATAGTAAATTCCAGTATTCCTCAAGTTGCTGTCTGTGTCCTGAGCACGCCTCTTTCACTGCTCAGCTCTTCAGGCAGTAACATACTGGGTGACTTGCTGCAGTCACCATCTCAGTAATTCTCAGTTTCAAGAAGTGATGTTGACTTACTACTTACCCACAGAGCTTCTTGAGCACAGAGTAAGTTGGATCCTCTAAGACTCCGTGAGATGATACCCAGGGTTTAGGAACTCAACTTCAGAGCACTACTGCTACTGCACACACAACCAACCACTGTTGCTACCCAGAACTTTTTCACTGTCAGAACAGGCAAAGGGGGCAAAGAGCCTTCTCCTCTAGTTTAACCAAGTTCCATCGGAAGAGATTAAATCCATACATACGGTGCCATCTTACAGAAGCTGAACTTTCACAGAAGCCGTCACTTCACAAAGACATAAAGCACGGAAGTACTCGGCAGCAGTTACTCTTTCCCTCAGAGGAACCAGCAACTCCAAAGCATTTCCAGCTTTAGGCCAATGCGAATGCATCGGTAGGTTTGAATCAACACCCAGCAGCACAAATAGACAAAACACTTCCAGCAGCACGCAAGGTCAAACAGTACAGGCTACAAACCTTCTCACGTATCTGGCTGCAGAGAAGAGAAAGAAGATTTTTGATTTAGGAGCTGAAGAAGAAAGAAGAAGAGCTTTAAGTTCAAAGGTGTTCAGTGAGACCAAGAACATGGCCGACACGTACAGGAGGCAAGGAGAAAAGCTCACAAAAGAAAGACCACTAAGATACGAGAGGGCAGTTGGAAAATGGAACCAGAAAAGGAACAGAAGTTGAGAGAGAGCAGAGGGAACCAACATTCCCTTTCTCACACTATGTAGGGAAACTGGATTCATAAATCCATCAATTTACACTGACTGCAGCTAGCAGAGTTCACTATTCTTTTCCACATCAAGACACCCACATTCATTTGCAGCAGCCTTTGGCACCGCTGTCAGGATGGAAGGTTGACAGTTTGTAAATATAACAAGCGGCCTTGAGTCCCAAAATCTTTTTGCAACACTTGCAGCAGACAGACATGCCCTGCCTTTGGCTATGCGCTAAGGCCCCATCTTCCAAATTCCAGTGCACGGACCAGTAACAGTACTTGCTATTTATGACTCTGAGAGGGAAGACCAGGTTTTAAGACTTGAAAGGTCTTACAACGTGGATGACCAGAACTCTTCAGCCTTACAACATACGGCTGTGCACTGTTCTGAGGAGTAGCAGTTGCTTTGGCCTCTTGGACAGTATGGCACAGAACAATAAGTGGATTTTAACTTCAGGCTAAAAAGGGAGAACCTTGCATACGGCTACTCTTCAGCAGTCGAGAATGATATTTCAAAATGCTTACCTTGGCCACAGCACTTGCAAACCTCCTTCTTGATAAGAAAATAGGCTCGTATCAGCTTAGGGAGCTTCCTCCTAGATTGAGAGCTCTGTCCAGTCTCAAATTGTTGCCGAAATGTCCCACTCCAGTTGAATAGAGAACTGGAGCTGCAGCCAGACCTCCGCTGACAATGCTGCTTGTAATGAAGGATTCATTTTTATGGCGCTCCCAGAGGAGCTTGGCATTGGCTTCTTCAAGTCTCTCTTTAGCTCTGAAACGTTCAGAAACACATGCCCAGTTACCTTTGGCAGTAACACTTTCCCAAAGTTACTCTCCAGGTCCTTGACTATTATTTGACTTCTGAGATGAAGAGCCTCCAAAAATAGTACATCATTTGACCTGAGCTTGCTTGGAGGGCCTGTTTCTAAGATGTCACACAAGGTGCAAGAAGCAGCAGGTGCCACCAACCCTTAGGACAGGTCATCAGGAGAGCTGAAAGCCGCCTGTGAAAGCCATGTGTTTACATAGCTTCTTCTGGAAGGTATGTCACCTCTGTAACAAGTGTGGGCTGGCCCCCCTTCCCAAAGAAAGCTCAAAGCTCAGAGCCACTGCTTAAACAGAAGCCAAAAAAGACCACTTCTATTTTTTCTTCACAGAACAGAAAGCTGTTCTCTGAGAGGCCTACCCTTATTCAAACAATGAAGGACATGAAATTAATGTTTTCTTTTGTACAGAGGATGAGATTAGAGAGACTGGCAAAAAAAGCTGCCAGTTAAAACAAGAAGTTGAAAAGTATCCTGTTAATGCCATGATCAGTTGTGTTCCTGCTGAAACATTAAAGAGAAATGAAGGCCTGCTGAACGGTTACGGTCTTAAGGTACTTTCCCCACAAACATGTCATCATAAGCTTTCAGTGCTGGCCAGGTGCAAAAGAGGAATTAACAAGAAATATGCATCAGGAGAAAGGATTCTCTTACTACCAGTCCAAAAGAAGCACAGACTTACCTTTCCAGTTTCTTTGCTAGGCATCGTCTCGTTTTCACTTCCTCCTGATACAGGTCCTTGTACTTTTCCACTTCTGCCTGTGCACATTCTTTTGGAAAAGTACTCTCTTGTTGAGTATTTTTTATCTTGTCCAATTCACATTCAAGATCTCGAATTCTGTCTTTTAGCTGGTTTCTCAGGGAAGCATGATGACTTGCTCTGATGTGTTCTAGTCTGTCCTGGGAGGCTGCCTGTGCCTGAAGGAGACAGTGCACCTTCAACCACCACAAAACCACAAAGAAAAATGAGAACTCTCCCGACCTGTCAACTGCATGTACCCAACGTCCTGGGTCCAGCATGGCTCAGAGAGGTGGCTGTGCCTCCTCACTGCCATCAGCAACCAAGGCAGAACCCTGGAGCTACCACCAGGGTAAATGATTCTTTTCACTCAGGATGAAGCCCAAAGCAGTACTACTATTCAAAGCGACTAATGGAAGGGCATTGTCTCGGTAGGTCAGGGCATGGAGAACAGGATTCCTCCAAGACCTTAGCAGGATGCCTCACCTCCTCCTGATCTCCCCACCTGCAACTTCAGTCACTTCTTTTCTGACACTCTCCCCTGTACAAGGAGAAAACCAGACCTGTAGGTCTGGCTGTGACAGCTAGAAGGGGCAAAACCTTTTCAAGCACAAACAGTGAGAAGCAGACCAGAGGACAGAGAGAGCCCCAAGCACTGCAAAATGGAAACCTGCCTTGGGCAACCTTTTGATTCAGGGACCTGCCAGCACGCGACACACCATAAGGGCACTCCTGCCCAACCATATGCCATTCACCCACTGCCCTTCGGCAAAGACACAAGTAAAGTGCTGACACACAGAATCGGGCACCTAAAGCAAAACACTAAGAAATGGTGGCCACAACCAAAGTTTACAGAGTGCCTACACACACACACGCCAAGAAGTTACTCACTTGCAAAAACAGATTGACTTCATGTAGTTTTTGTCTTATTTCTTGGTCTGCTCTTTCATCAACCTCTCTTTTATACTGTTCTATTTGGCTGTGATCCACCGTGTTAGTCTCCAAGCGATGCTGGAGTTTTGCCACCTCTTCTTTCAGCTGGCATTTGCTCTTCTCCAGTTTTTCACAGTTCCCATGCAGGGTAGATAGTTCTTCTCGCAAATCCCGGTTTTCTACTTCTAGCTGCATGCTTTTTTGAGACTCCATGTCCAGCTGCTGGGAAAGTTCAGCAACCTGTACACGGGAAATACAAACAACTGAGAGGCATCTAAAGGCAGTGAATTCGGTTAAAATCACTAAAGGGGTTGTCCATGGAGACTGTATTTATCATCTGCATACTCAGTATAAGAAACTTAACGTAACTGGGCTCTTCTTTTCCAACAAGATCAGCCTTCACACCATTTGTGATAGGATGGGAACCTGAGGATTCCTTGTGCAGTTCTTCATGCAAAAAATGCTATTAGCTTCTGGACTAAAAATGGGCCACTGCAAAGGAGTAACTGATTCTACAATGATGCCTTTTAAAGCTGAGCATAACTGTGAAATGTGGCTTCTCTAGCAACGAATCTGAGTAATGAGCAGAGAAGTACATAAAGTTTACACGCTACTACTGGACAGCCAGAGCAACCTCAAAAACATCTCTGGCAACAATACCTCTGGGTCCCCACGCCAAGATGGGCCGAAACAGCTAACAGTGAGCAATGAGTTACAGCACTTTTCCTGTGTCACCTCTCCTCATTGTTCCTTGCTCAGCAACAACACTTTTCAGAAAAGGAAAGTCCCAGCAGGGACAGGGCTCAAGGCTTGTTCTTGCTGTGTGAGCAACAGCGGTACCTCTCCCCTCTCTTCCAGAGGAGGAACCCGTCTGTCAGACCAGGGTGATGCTGCCATAGCCTCACATTGTGGCCAGGCCTGAGCTGAGGCCTGCTGCTGTCAGCCCTGATCCTTACCCACAGACATGACGTCCTGGTATGGACAGAGAACTGCCCATCCCTAAGGCCTGGCCTGAGGATCTGCACTCTTGGCTGACCCTGCCTGCTCTCACCAGACCTGTTCTGTTCTTCTTGATTAGTGCCTGGGGGATGGGCCCCAGGCTCATGAGGTTATAGACCCTGCCAGCCTTGCTGCCACTCTTGGCTTGCCCTCCCTCGGCATGACAGTCCGCCCTTCCTGTGCCATTGCAGATTCTGCTTTGTACTTAGGGATTGCATATTTGCCCAGAATGACAACTACATCAGTATCAGTCATAGTCACCTGCTTCTCTAACTGTAGAAAAAGCATTAAGAGAGATCAATCAAATCTAAAATACAGCTAAGGAAAGAAAATCATCAACGTGACAAGAAATACAGGGAAAGCTTCACACAGGTTTGAAGAGAAGTAACGCCACAACCAAACAAACCCCAAATTAAGCAGAGCTCACCTTTGTTCTTAATCTCTCAACTTCACTGACCATTTCAGAATATCTGTTCTTCATTTCTCCCTTCAAATTAAGCTGTGACTCCATTTCTCTCTCCTCATACACTTGTATTTTCTTTGTAGCTCTACTGAGAAGTCTCTTCAACCTAAGCAGCAAATCAGTTCAGAAAACAATGAAACACAGGAATAAGCAACCTTTTCCATATTTTCTCAAGTAAGGAGTGCAGACATAGCTTTCTTCATCTTTAACATACTTAACAGTACCAGGAATTGCTGAGAAAAAGCCTGCTCTTCCTGTGCCACAAATCATCGGGCACATCCAAATTTCAGCTGAAAAGATGAATTGAAGACTCCTTTCCCCACCCCTGGAGAACTGCAGAGCAACCTGGATTGGCAATTCCTCTTGCAGCTATAAGTAAGTATAGGCTCACGCAGAGACATACCCTGCAGGAGCTAACATGAGACTTCAGTTTGCTCAGGGAGTATGTATACCTATCCTTACATTACAGTTCAGTAAAACTGGACTCCTATTCAGGGATATCTCTCCACCATATCAAAAAGCCATACCTCTTTAAGTTTTTCTGCAGTTCTAAGTTTCTTCTCATTTCTTGGTCCAGACGGAGTTCAACTGGGCGTTTTAACTCCATCAGTTGCTTCACTTTCTTTCTTTCACTCTCACACTTTCAAAACAGAAAAGACCCATGACACACACAGAGAGTAAGAACAACAGCTACGTGCAGTATGTGTCTTCAGCATTCTCCACAAGAGAAGCTGCAGTCCATCTCCATCTGTTAGCCAAGTTTCACATTAGGTTTCACAGAAAACTGGTCAATACTGAAGAACAAAAATAGATGCTTCCACTGAAACAGGTGGAAAAGACACTGGACTACTTTCAAGAGTTCTCAACTCATAGCAAGGATTATGTATGTATGCTTATTATGGGAGAATACCAATCAGTCTCAAGCTTTTACTATTCATCAGCAGGCAGAGGAATTTGATCTTTGGGAATTTTTTCAATATACTATTCCCTTCAGTACTTCAATCCTACCCAGAAAACAAGGAATCTAAGAAAGAAGTGGGGAACTACAGTGCTTGATGTGCTCAACTGATGCAAACAATACTAGGAACTCTTTCAAAGAGAGTCACTCCAGAACATACACAAGATATCCAGATAGCTTTCATTTGCTTCCTGGATCATCCAGATCACAACATATCCGGAGCCTGAATGGCAGGGGTAATAAAAAAATGCTCTTTATGTAAGAACTTGACCAAAAAGTTAATGTGGTTCTTTTGGGTACTGGCTTAGGTCCCTGGAGAATTTTCTGGATTTACCTGTTCAAAGAGGTCTGCCTTTTCCCTGTCAAGTTGAGCAACACGTTCTTCGAGGTTGGATCTTGACCTAAACTGCTCTTCCCACATGCTCTGCCATTCCTTTGACGTCAGACCCAGCACATTCTGCTTTTGCACCTGTAAAAGCAACAGTGGCAGAAAAGCAACTAAGGTGACTGTAAAGAAAACACTACAACAGAAAGCTGTAACTTAAATGCAAACCCTCTCCTCTCCCCATCCAATGTCTATGGTTAATGTTAATGTGGAATGTAAAACACAGCCTGGGAAACATAACCAAGAAGAAAAATTGAAGATGGTAAAAAGAATGAATGCACTAAGGGTGGTGAGATGAGGTTGAACTTTGGGGAATAACAAACACACACACAAAATCACCCCGTAGCTTTCTTCCAAAGGGTCTCCAGAGTTCATGACATACTTTCTAATGTATGCATTTCTAGTGCCCACCACAGAATATACCCTACCCTCATGGCTTCTGTAACAGCTGTACATCTCTTGAGAGCAAGAAAATGTTTTGAAATTGACTATGGTTTTTATGGTTCTATCTAAAGAGACAAAGATTTGCCTAACAGATGCATTTGAGTTGAACAGAACTTGCAGATTCAGTTCAAGTATAAAGACTGGAAGTTGACTAGATACTTTTAGTGCCATTTTTTAAGGAAAAAAAAAATTGCAAAATCAAAAAAAGGAAAAATCAAGAGATGTTTACTGGCTTTTTACAAAAAGTGACAAAACACCTAGCACAGAGTCTCAGATTAAAAAAAAAAAGTTTTTAGGGTGTATGACTTTCTCAAGTCCTCACAGAGGAGGTAAAACACTTGGTCTCACAAAAAAACCTGACATGGCCTCAAGGCAAGCTCTGACAAAAATCCAAAGATAATATGGATCTGTCAAGTCCAGTCTCCTCTCTCAGCTTTCAACCACTGATCTCCATGCTATCCACAGCATCCACTCTCTCAGTCATCTGCTGTGGCTTAACCCTGGCAGGCAGCTAAGCATTACACAGCCACTTGCTCACTCCCTGCAGGTGGGATGGGGAATACAATTCATCAGATAAATCACACTGATGAATACAATTATCTTGCACACCACAACACATACAAAACACAGCAGTAGGAAAATTAGGAAATTTACTGCCTTTTCCCTTGAGGGTGCCTTGCCCTAAAACCAGATGGGTATTAAACAGCTGTGTGCTTACACAGCCCACATGATCTTTTCATCAATTACCTATACACAAAAAATTCAAAGACTAAAACAGTCATCAACAGAAGCCTGTCTGTACCTGCTTGTGGTGGTCCTCTGCAGCTGCCTGTGCTGTCTGTAAGCTCATTATCATGTCTTCCAGGCGGTTATGAACCTATACAAGCATTACAGGAAGCAAGAAAGCATATTATGACTTTCTAGATTGAAGTTACACCTCACTGACAAAAGTAAGTATTGCACAAAACCTCTTCACCCCTTTATTTGTACACTATTTACACCCAGCAACAATGATCAAAATGGCCCTAAGTTTGATGCCACTGTAAAATTGTTAGCAATCATCACCTCTTCCATTTGGTGCGGAGAGAGAGAGAGAGAGAGAGAGAGGGAGAGAGGGAGAGAGGGAGAGAGAGAGAGAAAAGACCACGTGGGATGTAAAGAATGCTCAGTGAAAACAGGCAGAAGTAGCTTTTCTCATCCCCAGTACACCTGAAAATCATGCCCTATTAATCAAAGTGGAAGGATTTGTGACTGCCTTCCCACTTCTCTTGATAGTATCAGTACATCACAAAATTCAACTAGTACTTGTAGTGTTTTTCAAAATACCTTCAGCTATAATTGACAACTACAGTTGTAACAAGAACCCTAGTTCACTGGCTACAATACAAAAAACAACAACAAAAAATCTCTCTTAATTCAGGTCACATCTTGTCTCAGCCAAAATTAACCACCGTGTAGAAGCAGTGGCACATTCCAAGGCTCACACTGAGTTCTGCAGATACTACAAGCCGTCCTCTTCACTGTTTCATGAGAACAGCAAGTAGCCAAAGGAAAAGCAATTCTGCGCAGCAAAATCTCTGGGACGTGTAATTTTTGTTCCTGTCTGATGATGTCAGCCAGGTCTCTAGCATAAAGGGCTTGGCATCAATATACCCTGTGGAATTTCCACCAGTTAACTTGCTGAATACCTTAAATGAAACACATCAGAGACCCCAAAGCAGCATCTGATATTATGAAGGGTCTAAAGCAGAAAATAGCTACATCAGTGTACTGCTATCAAATCCTGACCTTTTAGAGTGTTATGTTTGACTTGCTATAGCATGGGAAAATTTTCAAAACCGGATGGCTAGGAAGTAGACCAGCCTCTATTCAGCAGAATGCAGGAACGGACCTCCCCTTGGCTCTCCGGGAAAACCTCACCATAAAATTTCCCCAACAGAAATAGGTAACTAGGCTCACGAGTCACTAAAGGGGCAATTCATGAGCAGCTTACTGAGGCACAGGCTGGCAAGTCTCTCTGCAGGATTTCAATCCGGTTGCTTTGTTGCTGGACAGTGGCTTCCAAACAGATGGCTTTCATTTCAAGGCTTAAAGAGAAATAGAGGTCTTATTGAAGAAAATTCTCCAAGGAGAGGACCAGTTCCAGATGAACAGTGTGAAATAACAGAATCAAAAGCAAGGGCGTCCTTCAAAATTAGAGTACGTGTCCTGTGCTTTCCTCCCAATTCCTGCAAGCAACAGACACCTCATCCCACTGCGTTGTTCCCTTACCGTTGCACGTGTTCTTGCAGTTGTTTCACAGCAGTCTGGTTCTCAAAATATGCTCCCAGCTGGTCCTGCAGTTCCTGGGCAGCAGCTAGCTCTTCCCTTTCCCTCTCATCCATGGCAGTCTTCAAGTCACGAACACAACGCTCAGAATTGAGATATTTTTCTTCGATCTGCCGCAACTGCAAAGTCACAGAAAGAATCCACAGTGGTCAGGTGAGCTTTTATACAGGGCGGTCAGCTGCTGCCCAAGGATTCACGTGATGCAGATACCTGCCCACACCCTCTGCCCAAAGAACTGTAATCATCTCAAATACCTTCAAAGCTTCGACTAGCAAATGAACACAAGCTGTGTTATTCCAAATCATCTACGGCGGCCTCTCCTACCCCTCCACAGATTTCCTAGGGCACAGCTGCACGCACTGACACTGCTGCTCCAACCTTTTTGGGGACCTGTGATGATGCTCTTTGTATTCACTTTATTTGCTACTGCAGGAAAGCATGAACTGCAATGCTTTTATTCCTAAAGAAGGAAGGAGTCTCGGAAATGTCAGAGCAAAACCGCTGTGGCAGACTTGTTCTGGAGCACAGCGTGGTGCCAGAGGGAGTTTTCTGAAGTGACACAGAGAGACCTCAAATGCAGCACCGAGAGAGGTGCCCGGCTCCCAGTGAGCGGGAAGCAGTGGATCCCTGAGGAGAGGCAGCTCTGCCTCAGCGTGGTGGGGCCAGGAGGGATGACAGCGGCTGTATCCTGGCGAGCACCGTTTCAGAAAAGGCTCCCAGGTGATCTGTGCCATCAGACCTGCTCTGGAGTTGGGAATTGCTCCAGGGTGCCTGGGGAGCGTTCTTGAACCAGGAAGACCTCGAATGTAGCATAGAGAGAGGGAATCCCACGCCCCTGACTGACGAGTGGGGAAACCCTGAAGAGAGGCAGCTCTACTTTAGCATGGTGGGGCACGAAGGCAGGAGAGACTGAGGAAGATCAAAGCCCAGTGTAACCACCACTTCCTTAGATCTCTCTCCTTCTGGCTCCCAGGACACTCTTCTGTCATTTCTCATGACAGACAAGAAAGCATCAAGCACCCCATGATTTATTCCTGTAGGGACAGGCTTTCCATACCTCCACTTCAAGCTTCTCCAACTCTTCCCGCAAGTGCAGATTGTCTTCCTCCACATCAGCCTCGTGGCTTGCGGTAAACGCCTGAGCAATCCTAAAACATCCAGAATTTGATAAGAAACATGTCCAATGTGGCATACTTTTTTCCCCTGCTTGCTCCCAAATCAACTCTTTCCCCCTTTCCTACAAGCACAGTGAAAGGAAAGCCAAGTACATGAAAGCTGGGAGAATTCAGCTTAGAAGTGACCTCAGGATGTCTCCAGTCTCACCGCCTCCCCAGTGCAGCCTTGACTACAAGGTAAAGCCACGCTGTTTAGGGCTCCTTCTACTACTCTTTAAAATCCCCCTGGATCTAGCTGCACAAACTCCCAGGGCAAGCTGTTCAATTGCCTGACGCATCAAGACGTTTTTTCTTTCTTTGTGGTTGGAACCCATCATGTCCCCTTAGATAAGCTGCTTCTCTTTCTCCCAATGCTCCCGTTCATACCACCTAATGTTCCTTTGCTTAAAACCCCTTTTAAACAGATGCTCTCAACAGACCAGCAGACAAAAGATGAAAACAATCTGTCTTTACACAGCCCTGGGGACCCTGCCCGGACTCTGTTCCTCTCCCTTGCTGCTGCTGCTGCTGCTGCTGCAATCCTGCACTGGTCAGCCACAGGGCAGGAAGAGAATGGGTGAGGTCTGAGCAGCTACGAAACAGTCCTGCAGAGAGACCACAGCAGAACGGCAGGCTGCCAGCACACACTTCCAACAGTGCTTAAGCCAACCAGGCAGCTCCAAGCAATGATCTAAAGTCCACTTCTAAAGACAGGACAAATCTTGGTTTTCAAGCCATTAGCTTGAACACGATCTCACACACGGCCTTAAGGGCGGGTGCTTCCACATGGGATGCAAAGCTGCTGGGGGGGTGGGGGGGGGGGGTGGGGGAGGAGTGTTGATCACACCGTGCTGAGGCTCTTGGTCTGCCTTTTTCTTAAGAGAAGAAGTCTGCTGAGGACTAGTGGAGTGCAGCTCAGAAAATGCCGCAGCAGCGCCTGCCAGAAGGCGCTGTCATGGTGTCCCATCAGTGGCCCACAGAACTGACCTCCTCTCTCGGTCTTGTGGGTCGCCGCGGGCATCCGCGCGGTGCACTGCGACCGGGACCTCGTCACGGAGCTCGGAGGTACCGGCGGCGGCGGCGGCGGCGGCGGCACAAGCCTGCCCGGACGGGCTACTGGACGGCGACTGGTGTCGCCTGCTGCTGAAGAGCCGCCTGACTCTCTTGTGCAGGGCGTGCAACCACATGGCCCTGCCGGGGGCGGTCAGCAGCAGGAAGCACCCGGCGGGCTGCTGGGCCCTGGGTGTGGATGGGGATGAGGGACGGGACGAGGATGAGGGACAGGGCGAGGACGAGGGACAGGGAAACGAAGAGGACCAGAACACGCGGTCGGCACAAGGCACACAAGGTCGCCCCGCGCAGTGGCGGCGGCCTGGATCCTCCGAGACGGCGGCAGGTTCGCGCAGTGCTCCCAGCGGCCAACGTGCTGCTGCTCCCGGAGCGGGTTGGGCAGCTCTGAGCGCCGGCTCCGGGCAGCAACGGAGCCGCGAACACCAACGTGCCTGCGACGTCACAACGGCCGGTGGCACGCCCGGGGATTTACCGGGGGCGTCACCGAGGCCCCCGCCGGCGGAGGAGGCGCCGGGCGGGTGACGGCGGGGACGGCGGGGCCGCCAGGGCGGTGTCGGCGGGCGCCCGGGAAGGAGGCGGCCCGCGGCCTGTGAGGCGGCCGGAGGCGCTGCCCCGCCTCGGGCCGCCCCGGGACACGGGCGGGGCTGCGCCGGCCGGGCCGCAGGCTGCGACGAGCGCTCGAGCAACTCTCGGCTCACCCGTTCTGTGTTCGTCCCTCAGCACATGGCCAGGGTGCCGCTGGGCACACGTCCCCGAAATAAAGCTCAGGCTGGGCTCGGATCCTAGTCCGGGCGGACGGCGGCCGCTGGAGTTCTCAAGAGATGATCGCTCTATGGCCGCAGTGCCGGAGATCCAGGACAATTCCCCAGCTCCTCTGACATGTCCCTTCTTGAAGAGCAGACAGACCCCCGACCCCCTTGTCACGATCCGCTCACACAAGCGGGGTTCGTGATGGTTCGTTTTAGGGATCTCAGAGCACAAAAGACACAGCAGGGGACAAACTCAGTTTACTCAATCACAAATGCACCTTTATTTAGTGCCAACAAATGCGATAGTGGGGAGAGAAAAAGAGAATAGTAAGAAAGACAGAAAAAGAGGGGAAGGGGGTTATAGCTACCAACATGGAGGGTCGAGTCCTCGAGGCTTTTGAAGATGCCTATAGACACGAGTTTCTCCAGTGGGGTGATCACAAAAGTGAGCGGGGGTCTCCAGGGTTTTTATAGTCCTCTCCGAAGCGACAGGCAGTTGGCCAAACAGGTGGGGGAAATCATTGCAGTGTGTTCATTTAGAGAGCTCAGAACAAGTCGGTCGTCAGCAGGTACAGTGTCAACCAGTACAAGTCAGCAGGCGCGGTCACTTCACCATGACTTGCCCATTGTTTCTGCTCAGATTCTGATGTTCCGATATGGGTGCTGGGTTTTTCCATCGAACACACCTGCAGGCAGCACTTGGCCAACATCCCACCTCAGCCAGGCCAGAACTCCAATATTGAGATTTTAAAGTCCCTTTTAGGGGTTTCAGTCTCTGTCCTTGACGATGGTCGTGAGGCAGATGAGGGATCTTCGGACCGTCTGTTACACCACCCCGTGACTCACGATTGTCGTCAAGAGAGCTCCTTCTGCAGGGTTCCGTAGTCTTGCGGAGTCTTCAGGACTCGTCCATGTCAGTAGCATATCCCGGAAAAAACAGGGACAGTAGAGTGTGTGTGTGAAAGAGAGAGAGAGAGAGAGAGAGAGAAATAGGAAAAGAAAATAAAAACAAAACAAAATCAATCAATATTGATTAAAACAATTTCTTCAAAATAATCAAAACAGATCATAAGATTTCTCAAAGTTATAACAATTTTCAAACAACAGCTTAATTTTGATTACAATATAACATAATTAAAACAACAACAATAATCAAAACAAGCAATTAACATTTTCAAATTAATCTGCTGTTGGAGGCCTAATTTTTACTGTTAGGGTAGTACGTCTCGTGTCAATAACTTTGGGAGTGTCTCTTGCAAAAGGGGTCTTGACTAAACTGTTGCTTCCAATATAGATGCCAAGTGTGTCAACTTCTTCATCATTTTCCAATTTAGGATGTATAAAATGACTGATAAGACAAAACCAAACAAAACCAAAATCAAAAGAACAACAATGGGATAACACACTTTGTTCAGGATACCTGTAGCCGTAGGTGACCACCCAAAAAGGGTATCCCACCACCTGTGTTCAGCATCTTTTCTTACCCTTTCCATGACATGATGTATTTTTCTCACTTTGTAATGAATAGTTACCAGGGTTTTCTGTCGGTTTTTCTTGATCTTTTCCAAAATTTCAATTAAATCCTGATGAAGCAACAATTGCTTCACCAAAGTAAGATTCATCCTAATAGGGGGAGGCAATAATTTGTGCATCACTGTATAATCAGATTGTAAAAGGTGATAAAAGGTAACTGGGGCTGAGTAAGAAAAGTCACATCTTGTAATTGTGGTAAAGTTACAAATACAAAAATTTGAGTGATTCTTAAGATTCACTACTATTTCTTCTACAAACACTACATTACAAGCAGTTCTAAAGCATGCACACCCATTGCCTATACATATTAGCACTGTTTCAGAAGTTTGGTTAGGGTGAATTTCAAAGTGGCAGATATTTTGTTCAGTGTCCAGACAAATGTCTTGAGCTATGATTGCATTACTCTCACAGATGAAACCTTGCTGTTCCTGAACAATACATGAGTCTAAATTGACAGTTTGCCATCTCTCGCCATTTTGACGGGCCCATTCTCTGTGCTCAAAAGCATAGAGAATAGCTCCATCATGATTCAGTCCTAATGCAATGATAGGAAATATCGAGTGTACAGAGACATTACATATGGTTAACATAAAAGCTGTAACTGTGTTGGTATTGGGGTTATAGGTAAAGTTTACTAATTTCCACCAGGATTGAAATTCCTTTTCAAAATCATTTGCATTGTCTCAAATTATTTTCCGAATTTCAGTAGGAAAAGTGCCTTCTTCTCCTTCCCTTATGATTGAGGCAACAGCTGTCTGCATCCAAAGCTGTGTCTGGATGCAGCTAAGAGCCGAAGACATTGCTTTGTGTGGCACCAAGTGTATCAATTATCAATTTGTGATCATTCACATTCACTTTTTCTCAATTTGGTAATATGTTTGATAGCAACCACTGATGTGTCCCCAAAGCCGATAAGGATAACTGCAATGGTTAATGTAATTTGGTCAAATCCCTAGTTTTGGCAGCCAATTTTTTTCATTAATACTTCTAAAAATTCCCAATTTAAAATATTTATCATGGTTTATATGGCCTTCATGTCCCTCGGAGTTCTCCTGTGAAAAGTAAGCACAACAGAATCTGCCACCAAAAGGCAGAAAGTTAGAATGATGGAAGTTCTCCGGTGTGCATTTATTCGATACTCTTTCCCTAGAGCATCAAAGGTTACCCATGTGTATTTATTCAGAGGGGGTTTTAGCACTTGTGGTACCTCTCCCACCGTGGGGAGGTCCACCAAGACAGGTTGTCCAGGGTAACGTGCTGGATTCTTGGAATCACTTGGTCCCCGTAGTGAGGGAACTATGCTTGGAGCTGTTGGGCCAAAAGGAAAAGTATCAGTAAACCAAGGACTTGCTGACTGTTCGGGGGAAAAGGGAGGGGTAATGACTGAGGCAGGTTTGTCTTGGACGCCATCCAAGTTTTCTGCTTCTTGTACTGCCAGTTTTTCCACAGCTCCTTCAGTTATTGAGAAGATGTTACAATAATGTTCAATCTGAGCATACCACTTTCTTACTGAGGCTGTTTGGGCCACTCCGTCAGGGGAGGGAGTCCCAGTAGTGACTGACTTAAAAACTTGGAAAGGCCCTCTCCAAACAACTGGTTGTTGTTGTATAATCTTCTCTACTTCTATGAGAGCTAGGCTAACCACAAACAAGCCCTTTTCCCAGGTAGTATGCCTCTTTTCAGCATCTCTGAAACCACGGGAATAAAAACCAACAGGCCATGTCGGACCCTCAGGACCCCACTGCCATATGTGTACTGACAACCCTGAGGAAGCAAATCCCCATTCTACCTGAAAAGGATCTGGTGAGTGGATAGGGCCCAGGGCCTGATGAGCTGTGGCTCCAAAAATCAACAATTGTAATGCTTCTTCCTGAGAAGGGCTCCAGTCCCATTTTACTCCCTTTCTCAACAAATCATAAAGAGGCTTGGCAAAAATTGAAAAATCTGCAATGTGTTTTCCCCAAAACACTAATAATCCCAAGGCATGCTGTAGATCTTTCCTGGACTCAGGCACTTTAATTTGATCTAAGGAGGTTAGGGTGTCAGGTGGGATGCATGTCATACCTCCTTTCCACCAGATACCCAAAAATTTTACTTCTTGAGAAGGTTTTTGTATTTTTTCTGAGGGGATTTGCAAAACAAGGCTTTCTAAGTGGGAAGTTATTTTCTGTTGAACACCCCCCACTTGCTGTGTCTCATTGTTTAAAACTTGTGCTAGGGAGTGCTGTGGCTTGTTGCCCAAGGTTTGTGGAAGAGGAGGTGTGCTGGGTTGTTGGTTGGATGATTCCAACACAATGGGTTTGGGACAGGGCCAATTAGAAATTATTTTAGCCAATTTATCATAAAGCAATTAATCCATAATTTTTTGCGGCACTCCCCTTTTCAGTCCTAGTGACCACAGTTGCTGCCGGTTGGAAATTTGTTTTCCCTTTTCTGATTTTTCATTAGGAGAAGCAATGTGCCGGACTCCTCTGGGTTTTTCTGGTTTGTCCTCTGAGTCCTTCACTGGTCCATATTTTCTACTGTAAATTATTAACTCCTCTGCTACCTCACTCCATGTCCAAAGTTTATGACTGCTGTTATATTGTGTGCTAGAAGTTGTAAAAGGTGAGGAGTCAGTGGAGTCAGTGGAACCAGTTTGATCTCTTGTATGTCTAAGAAATCTTTCAAGTCTATCTACCGGAGAGATAGATGCTATTGTTTTTTGAAGAATTGCTGTTGGTTTAAGAAACTCTGGCAAACCTGGAATTAAAGAGGTCATAATCTCAGGTTTGACAGGCTGTTGCATTGGTGACTCATAGCCAGAGATTAATTTTCTTTCATGTATCATTTGCAAGCATGCAGCTTTGTGTATGTTTTCTAGGAGTTGGTCTGAGGTGCCGACTATTGCCAGAGGCTTTCTAACAGCGCTCACCGAAGTGGCGTGCTAGGTGCGGCTGAGACGAGGGTCCTTCCCCTGTTACAAACTATATAAAACCCGCAACCCCTCTGTCCATCAAGATCCTGTCCGTGACGCCAATTTAATGTCACGATCCGCTCACACAAGCGGGGTTCGTGATGGTTCGTTTTAGGGATCTCAGAGCACAAAAGACACAGCAGGGGACAAACTCAGTTTACTCAATCACAAATGCACCTTTATTTAGTGCCAACAAATGCGATAGTGGGGAGAGAAAAAGAGAATAGTAAGAAAGACAGAAAAAGAGGGGAAGGGGGTTATAGCTACCAACATGGAGGGTCGAGTCCTCGAGGCTTTTGAAGATGCCTATAGACGCGAGTTTCTCCAGTGGGGTGATCACAAAAGTGAGCGGGGGTCTCCAGGGTTTTTATAGTCCTCTCCGAAGCGACAGGCAGTTGGCCAAACAGGTGGGGGAAATCATTGCAGTGTGTTCATTTAGAGAGCTCAGAACAAGTCGGTCGTCAGCAGGTACAGTGTCAACCAGTACAAGTCAGCAGGCGCGGTCACTTCACCATGACTTGCCCATTGTTTCTGCTCAGATTCTGATGTTCTGATATGGGTGCTGGGTTTTTCCATCGAACACACCTGCAGGCAGCACTTGGCCAACATCCCACCTCAGCCAGGCCAGAACTCCAATACTGAGATTTTAAAGTCCCTTTTAGGGGTTTCAGTCTCTGACCTTGATGATGGTCGTGAGGCAGATGAGGGATCTTCGGACCGTCTCTTACACCCCTACGCCATGGTAACTGCTGGCACTTGCTGCTATGCCAGCTGCCTATGCTGATTTTGTGTTCTGCCGCTCCACCAGCCAAGCGACAGCACGCAGCCCGCTACAAACATGCTTGAAAACGCGTCCCTCCTTGTCCTGAAACATTAATTTTGAAGAATTAAAGATTTTAGTTTAGCCAGATATCGCTGAAGTAAGACAGATAGACTTCCCTTTTGATAAGCAGAAGCCGGATTTAAGGAACTGATAAATCATGAGGCCTGTCAACTTATGTTTGTGTATTCTGACTAATCAATAGGCTTCAAGAAGGACAATGAATTCATAAATCAAATACTCCCAGGAAAACAGGATTCAGTTGTCACCCAACACTAAAAGGTTAAAAAGTCAAAGCGAAGAAGACTCACTTACTTCATCATTTTGAGACCCCGCCCCATAAAAAAGACCACCGACCCATTTCAAAGAACAAACCACGCATGCTTAATAGCTTTTGGCTAATGACCATACGAAGCGGGGAATGGGATGTACTAAAGTCATGAATATACATTTGTGTTTTGGGTATTCAATACTTCTGTACATAAAAAGGCCCTGTGATCTTCTGTAGGTGCGCGTGTGTTTGGGAGCTATCCCGCACGCTGCCCGGCGTCGTAATTAAACATACGCTTTCTAACTTTAAACTGTTAGAGAGTCTTTTGTCCGTCATAGTTGGATATTGGCATTAGGGCGATATTCATATTTTTTTAATAATTCAGTCCCAATAACAACAGAAAGTGAAGGCCCAGAGGTTCTGCACTTGCTTTCTGGGAGGCTTCAGTTTACTCTTTCTTGAGTCATTGTGTTTTGCAAGGTGTTGCAAAGTGTTTTTGCTATTGTTGAGCAGTGCTGTTGTGCAGCGGTGCAAGAGATTTTGTGTTACACGTTCAATGTATTACAGTTGTTTTAAGTACTTTGGTGTATCTATGCTCCAGTTCACTGCATCCCAGTTAAGTGCAGTTTCTATTTTTAGACTCCCTCATGTTACAGCCTCCCCCTCTGCCTCTCCCTGTTTTCCCCAGTTACAGCCCCTGATTGGCAACCCTTTCCCGCCTTAGTTGTCTGTGTCATTCCTCAGGGGGATCCCCCCTTCCTGCCAGTCTCTCAGGGCCTGTCCCCCAGGTCTGGAAGCTTCCAAGGGAGCTTCCTAGTGACTGACTGGTTGGAGGGTTCTCCCCTTCCTCTCCTCTCTTTTGTTACTGGTCATTGTCATTGTCTGTTATGTTAATGAATCCCCTCCTCTCTTTTCCCACTGGATGTGTGTGTACCCACCCCAAGAGCCCTCCCCTTGGTTAAAACCCCCTGTCGTCTGAGGCTAAAGGCGAGGATCCCCCTCAAAAAAGCTTGACTCCCAGTTAAACCTCCGAGAGTCCCGTCTCTCATTCCCTGCACCGTAGCGAAGCGGCAGGACGAGGCTGGCCAAAAAGATCCCACCAAGATCCTGTGGGGGCGTGTCAGGGGCTAGCCTGGCGTAAGAAGACACGCACCACCGCACCGTTGGGTTCCAAGGGTGTAGTCCTGGGCCACCTGCTCTGGGATAGCCACAAAATGTCAGGTCCTGAGAGCATGGTCTTGGACTGCCTACTCAGGTAGGCTATATTTGGGATACCTCTGCTCTAAATTAGGCACAACAATGCCAAACAATCAAGTAGAAGTTTTATTTATGGCAGCAATGATGGCAGTTTCTTTCTTTCTAATCTTACTCATTCTGAAAAGTGCTGAATGTTCAGAATCCAAGTGCGTTAAGGCTGTACATTCTTCTTCTTCAATGGAGAGTCTATCAGTGATTCCAGTAGTGGTAGTGAAATAATTGGATCTAAAATGCTTTGTAGGGTTAGACCTATGGTGGGGGTTGGTGCATCCATGCAGTGAGCTTAACATCCTGACTCTACAGCACCCATATCAGCCCTGCCCAGAGGTGTGCTTGAGTACAGAGAATGTGTGAGAAACCTTCTGGACAGGTATGGGAGCCTTCATCCTTTCAGCAGCAAACAACTATACAAATGAGGGAGAAGGCAGGAGGTTAATGATGACATTATTCACTTTGGTGTCTGATGAAAAGTTTTGTTGTGTTTACACTTTGTGCCGGCTGTGTTTCAGATGTAGATAAATCTGAGTCTGGAATAGGCTTAGACATGGTTTTCAACAGACAGTGACGGAAAGAACCGTGATAATTCCCGGAGAAGTCCCCTGAAAGCTTCAGTTGGTAAACAGTTTTTGTGTGACCCTCATATACTGATTATTAGCTTTTTTTCAAGTTCAAGCTAGTTTGAATCTCTTGAAAGGCTGAGTGTAGTCATGCAATCCCTACACCTCTAGCAGGTGTTTCCAAATAGAGAAAGAGTTTCATTTTACCTTTTGACATGTAAAGAAGTTAGCTGGAAAGTTCTGTGGATTTCTCTTTGCAATTGGCTCGGAGCCAGCCCAGAAGTGTAGATTGGGCCCTGGAAATGTTACTCAAAGACTGTTGTTTTTCTCACTGGGCCAAGGGCCAAAAGCCCACCTAAGCTATTAGGTATTAAAGAGAGAGAACAAAGGAACTCCAGGAACTCCATTTTTCAAGGCACCCACGATCAGCCTCTCGCTGGTTAATATAGCCACGTTTCTGCCAGGCTGGGCCCTCAGGAGTGTGGGTGAAACCCACAACTGAGACTTTCTGAAATAATTATGCTTAGCCGATGTTTAAAATCAAACCTGCATCAGACAAAAGAAATCGGTGCTAAATCAAAACACAAATGCAAATGATTTGCTTAGCTTGCACAGTCTTTGATCAAACTGCTGAGCAGCCAGATTTCATTGGCTTACACGGCATCGCAGAGTTTACTGGCACTTCTCACTTCATTTACATTTATTTAGAGTTTACAGTACTGTTGCTCCTTAGCGGAGCTCTCGTTCTCAGTTATGTGAAGAACTTGTGCAACGTACTGTTTAATTAAATTTGTTGGCTTCCAAAGGGCATTTGGGATTTACAATCCATGCATCTGCTCATCTATGTAACTTGGAAGAGGATCACCTGGCGAGAAGGTGGAACATTGTTTAATGCACTTTTGGCCAAGTGTACTTTGGTGTATGTGTGGAGAGTGAGGTGTCAAAGTTCTAATGCCTGCCTTCAAGCATTTGAGGAGATGAGGACTGGTTAGGTGGACTTCCATAGATGTCTACTTCCCAGCAAGACCTAGGAATGGTGTTTCTTCTCGATTCCCAGGTCTGGAACATGTCTCTAAGCACAAAAGTAATACTGGGAACATTCCAAACACGTTAAGTGAAAGGATGCGAAAGAACAAAGGGAGCACTTTTGTTGAAACACAGAACATGAGTGACACAACATAATGAAGCTACTGTCATACGAAACACGTCTGACAGTTTTGTCAAGCTCAAGATTCCAGATCAGTCAATCTGCTGTGTTGAAGAATGGTTAGCAGAGCAAGGCCACGGATAATTAGAGGCCCGATACCAGGTGCTAGCAGCCTAGGCGCTGCTAAGATAAGTTGTCCTTGGGACAGCAGTAAGCACGGATACAGGCCAAAGATAAAAAGAACTTGTTGTTAATAGAGCGTAGCAGTAGCACATATATAAAGTTTTCAGCAGGCCAAGAGGAGGAACCTTCTCAGGCTTAATATAGCCAATCAAGTATAGATGAGTAGTGTATGCTAACCAATTATAATTTGACAAGTACGCTAAACGCTTCGGGCAAAAGTATAAGAACGGATGTTATGAGCAATAAAGTTGAACAATGCTTTACCAATCATATTGATTGATTGCATTATTCCCTCGCCGAATTCCTCCGCAGTTGGTGACCCCTGACGTGATAGTGACTGGAACTGCACTCGTGATACTCACCTGGAGGTAAGCGAGCGGTGAAGCTCCGAGAAGCAGCGCTCAGAAGGCAGAAGGGCTCCTGTACGCTGGCGTACACACCGCTCCGTGCCTAGGCTGACCTTACAGAAGGAAGCTTGCTAAACTGACGGAGGGCCACCTTGCAAAGGCTGCATGCGCGCGCACTGGTAAAAGGTACAGATTTCCTGACTGCTCCCCTTGAGATAGTTTGTTAAGGGTAGGCAATGGAGAAACAGGTGGCCTATGATTTATTTAAATGCTTTTTAGAAAAGCGGGGAGTGCAGGAGGTAGATTTGAAAAAGGAACTTCCTGGCCTCCTAGAGTATGCTGAGAAAAAGGGTTTTTTCCGGGACCCTGACGGCGTGTATCTGTTTGAGGAATGGCAAAAGGTGGGAGATTGCCTGTGGCAGGCTGGAACAGATAATGATAAGGCGGCAATAAGGTTAGCTCGACCGTGGCGCGCTGTGATTAATTGCCTAGAAAAATTTAAAGCAGAAAGACACGTTGCTGTAGCAGCAGCCTTGCACTTGGAAGGGAAATCAGCTCCTGCAAAGGAGGGAATGATTACGTTTGGTGGGGAAAACTTGCCACAGCCAATCACTGTGAATCGGCTGACATTACCACCTAGGACCCCAGATGAGCCCTTGCCGTCCACCCCGCCGCATCCGAGCGATTGGGGGGGAGGACTGTCACCCTCTGAGGAAGCTACCTTAGAGGATGAGGCAGCCCGTTATCATGAGAATGAAAACAGTGCTCGAAAGGGTCGGTGCAAAATTAGGGGCGGAGTTGATTGGCAGGGCATTATGAGGGAAGCTTTGGAGAGCGGAGATTCAGGTGCTGTACCAACATTACAAGAAATACAGGAAGATAAACAAGCGTTTCCAGTGGTATACATGCCTAACGCTGCAGGAGGGATGGATGTAACAGTATCCCCTTTAGATTGGAAGCTATTAATGCAATTGCGGAACACGGTCAATGAATCTGGACTGCACGGTGAGCCTACCAAACAAGTGCTAAATTATATTTGGGGAGCTGGACTGTTGCTCCAGGAAGACATGAAAAATCTTTTTAAAATGATTATGTCTCAATCACAAATAATGCTTTGGCAGGCTCATTGGCAGGCATTGTGTCAAGAAGTAATTAATGTGCAGAGAGAGCCAGGTGATCCTTTGCGGGGGGCCACACTAGAGCATTATATGGGAACAGGAAATTTTTCAACACCACAGGCTCAGGCAATGTTAGGTCCTGATCTCATAAGAGAGACTATGCGGCTAGCAAGGCTGGCATACGGAAAGGTTAGAACTGAGAGTGCTGCACCGTCTTATATGAATGTGAAGCAGGGAAAACAAGAGTCATTTTCTGCATTTGTCGATCGTGTCGTAGCAGCAATTGAAAGGGCTGGTGTTCCTTTATACATGCAAGGAGCACTTTTGCGGGAGTGTGTCATGCAAAATTGTAATCCCCGAACAAAAGCAATTCTTGTTACTCTCCCAGGCGATTGGGGTGTAGTGCAGTATTTAGATCATATGAGTAGGATCCCTCAGGGAACGCAGGCTATGCTAGTTGAGGCTGTTAAGGACCTGACAGAAACTATCAAGGGGGGGCAGTCACAAGCTCAGGCTTTTGCTGCTGCCACGCTGCAACCATTACGTGCAGGAAGGGTCCACTAAGCCTAAGGCGCAATTAAAATGCTTCCGATGTGGAAAGTCTGGACATATGAAGAAGGAGTGCCGAGCGGGACAAGTCTGGTGCCAGGATTGTCAAGCGGACAACCACTCAACAGACGCCTGCCGAAAGAAGTCGGGAAACGGACGGCGGAGCACGAGGAGCTGCGGCGCAACGACACCAACAGCAGCTCAAGTCTACCCAGCCTCCCCCTCCTCCCTGCCGGCAGCCTACGCCCCGCCACAAGGGGAAGCATCGGCCTGGACTTGGCAGCTGTAGTAGATGTTGTGCTAAAGGACGATAAACCTATTAAAATCCCTACTGGAATTAAAGAACCTGTTAAAGTTAATGGACAGTCATTTGGAGCTTTGTTACTGGGACGGTCATCAGCAGCCCTGAAAGGACTAATGATAATACCTGGAGTAATCGATGTTGATTACACTGGAGAAATCCTGATAATGGCATTCACACATTTTCCTCCACTAAGTATTCCAGCAGGAAGCCGAATAGCCCAACTAGTTCCGGTGCCTCAGTTGGTGCAAGAGGCTAAGGGACCACTGCGGGGAACAAGAGGATTTGGTTCCACTGGAGGACTGGTTCTGCTCACCCTCTCTATGGATCAGCGTCCGCTTGTAATAGCTTTTCTTCAACAAGAACAACATCGCATTCGCCTTCGAGTGCTTCTAGACACAGGTGCGGACATAACTATTGTTTCCAAAAGCTGGAGCTGCGGACTCAAATTGCCACTCTACATGATGCACAGCGTCTTCTTGGAGATCTCCAGTGGCTCCGGCCCGTGGTTGGCTTCTCCAATGACGATTTGGAAGCCCTTCGTCCACTCCTGAAAGGCAGTGATCCTGCATCGCCAGTTGTGCTCTCTCAGCAACAGCACGAACTGCTGCAACAGTTAGCAGATACCATAGCTAACCAAACTGTGTCACAGATGCTACCCAATACTACAGTGGATCTCACGATTCTTGCTGGGCCGAACCATTTTATGGGAGCTCTCACCCAGCTGGATGCCAAGGATACGCCACTGGTGCTGGAATGGTTTTTCACAATAGTACAGCCCCGTACCACGATTCAGAGCTGTGTTGCTAACCTTGCTGCCTTAATTAAAAAAGGCTGAATTTGGTGCCAACAGGTTACAGGGGCAGAACCGAACACAATCTATCTGCTACTTCGGAATGAGGACCTGACGTGGTATCTTTATCATTCCCCTGAATTACAGGACAGTCTTTTGGGAACAGCACAGGATGTGCAGTTAAGATCGTTCAAAAACCCTGTACTACAGTGGGTGTGCTCCAATGAATGGATAGAAAAACCACGTGTATCCCACAGACCGTTGGAAAATGCGCTGACTGTATACACAGATGCAGGCAGAAAATCCAGACGAGCAGCGGCTGTCTGGATGGAGGAGGGCACGTGGATGAAGAAATTATTGGACGCGACTACTGAGGACTCATTGCAGACGCTAGAATTAAGGGCTGTCCTTTGGGTCATTATGAATTGGCCTGGTCAAGGTGTAAATATTGTCACAGACTCATTATACATAGTAGAGGTGGATGTGCAGACCATGCTATCAAAAACATGGTTTGTATTAAACTATCTGTGTGTCATGGGGGACCACACGGAGCCCCCTGCGGTCATCCACTCAGGGGGAGTAAAGGAGGAAGCAGCTAAGCCATTGTTTAAAGTCATGTACCGAGATCCCAAGACTGGAGTATGGGAAGGTCCCGCAGAGGTTCAGTACATGGGTAGAGGTTATGTTTGTGTTCTTACCCCCACAGGGCCCCAGTGGATACCTAGCAAATGGATCCGTCCTGCTAATGACCCTGCAAGAACTCACTAGTCATTTGCAGCAAGCCACAGGCTTGGGTTTAACAGATTGGCTACGATCTTTCGGGCTAGGGCCTTGGATAACCTCCCTACTGCAACATGTAATCAATATTGTGATTGTTATTTTACTGCTTGTACTTTTTGTATCTTGCTTTTTTCGCTGCTTGCAACAGATGATGTACCGCGTAGCAGAAACAGTAACTACTCGACACGCTGCATTTGTTACACAAAATAGAACAGGGGGAATTGTTGAAGAATGGTTAGCAGAGCATGGCCACGGATAATTAGAGGCCCGATACCAGGTGCTAGCAGCCTACGCGCTGCTAAGATAAGCTGTCCTTGGGACAGCAGTAAGCACGGATACAGGCCAAAGATAAAAAGAACTTGTTGTTAATAGAGCGTAGCAGTAGCACATATACAAAGTTTTCAGCATGCCAAGAGGAGGAACCTTCTCAGGCTTAATATAGCCAATCAAGTATAGATGAGTAGTGTATGCTAACCAATTATAATTTGACAAGTATGCTAAACGCTTCGGGCAAAAGTATAAGAACAGATGTTATGAGCAATAAAAGTTGAACAATGCTTTACCAATCATATTGAATGATTGCATTATTCCGTCGCTGAATTCCTCCACACTGCTGGTCAGAAAAAATGGATGTGGTTCATACTGTGAGTGCAAAAGAAGCCAGCTGGGCAGAAAAACCCCAACTGATGAGTGCACTGTGCTTGACATGCATTTAATAGAATGAGAGTTTATATTCAGACCGCAATGAAAAAGTATTCAGATCTGAGGCGGGGAGAAGGGAAACCACAGATGCTCTATAAAAAGAAAAAATGTCCAGAGTCTTTCCACAGAAATTAATTTAATGATATAATTTCTAGTTAAAACATCCCGGTACTCCTCTCTTATTCTTCAAAGAGGATCCTGGTCCAAATGAAACTTTTTTGAAAATCCAGCACATCCAGTTTCAAGTTCAGCAGTGGCTGCGGGAAAAGGACACAAGATTCCTTATGTTACTTTTAAAGCAGACAGGAAGAGTTAATGAATGCACTGAAATAACATTTTACGTGACACAACAGTCTGCAATCCTGAGCGAGACTTTAAATTTTCCAAGGACACTTAACGTGGGAAGAGCTGGGCACAAAGGAAGAACATTTTGTGCACATTTGCTTATGTGCATACACATAGAATAATACAACAGCATTTCTAAAGCTGGTGACAGACATTCTGGAGGCTACCTATGACTCCAGTGGCCCTTAAGAGGGCAAGTGGATTTCCTCTTTGGACACCTGGCCTCAAATTGCAGAGCGTGTTTTATGCTCCATGTTGCAAGCATTGAACTCATGTTTGCCTAAACACCACTGAAGGATCTCTTCCTAAAGAAATGTTGTCTTTTATTCCTTGTGGCGGTGCGTGTCTTCTTACGCCTGGCCAGCCCCGACACGCCCCCACAGGATCTTGGTGGGATCCTTGCAGCCGACTCGCCCTGCCGCTTTGCCGTGGTGGAGGAATGAAAGGCGGGACTCTCGGAGGCAAACTGAAGCTTAGGCTTTATTGGAGGGAGGGGACCCTCGTCCTAAGACCAGAGCCTCGGAGAGACCCTGAGCCTTAGGAGGCAGGGGGTTTTATACAGAAGGCGGAGACTCGGGGTGGCTACTCATACATCCAATGGGGTAAGAGAGGAGGGGATTCATTAACATCATAGACAGTAACACTAACCCATAACTGAAGGGAGGGAGGGGAGAGCCCTTCAACCAGCCAGTCACTGGGAAGCTCCCTTCGAAGCTTCCAGACCTGGGGGACAGGCCCTGAGTGACTGGCAGGGAGGGAGGATCTCCCCAAGGGATGACAGACAGTCAGCAAAGGCGGGAAGAATTAAACAATCAAGGACTGTAACTGGGGAGACAGGAAGAGGCAGAGGGAGGCAGAGGGGGGAGGCTACAACATGAGGGAGTCTAAAAATAGGAACAGCACTGAACTGGCGTACAGTGAACCAAGGTACAGAAAATCAAGGTACATAAACCAACTGTAATACATCGAACTTATTAGAAAACCTTTAACACCACCACAATTCCTGGTCATGTTCTCCTTACTTATTCAATACAAGACTGCAACACCTAGGCTACAAAGACAAGCCATGAATCACAGCAAGAAAAATCAAGACCTAACAGCAGAGAAGGTGTACGGTATGGCTTAGTACTGAACGCAATCCACGTGCAGGGAAGGAAGGGATGGCTGAAGTCTATAAAGATCAATAAAAATCTGGGGGCTTCTTTGATCTTTTTGCTGGAGATTAATTCTAGTGAAGGGCAACTTCATCTTAAACCGAGTGTGTCTGTTTTCTTTTTGCTTGTTTTTTTTCTAGGCAAGCGCATAACATTCTATGCAATATTTTGGGAAGCAGGAATTTTTCACATTCAAGCCTGAACTAGAGAGCTAGCAGAAAAAAATCTCTGTGCTTAGCAGAGGAAGTTGAAAACAAGGGCTTGAAAGCTGTTGAGACATAGAAAGGGTCACCTTTTATCTTACCACTCCTAATGCAATGACACATTACCTTCTGTCAACTCCATAGTGATTTTTTCAACCAGTTTCTGCTGTACCTAGAATGATACATTGGATAGACAGTTAAGACATAATATGACCCAAATATAACTGTTAAGAACTCCTAAAACATTCTTACACCACATGGACAACGTGGTAAAACCTAAAAATACCACAGCAGTTGGAGATGATGGCCTGTGGTGGCCAAGAGGATGCCAAAGGCCTTGGACCGTATGAGCTGTGTGGAAAGGCTGAGAGACCTGTGACTGTTTCTTTCCTGGAGTCGTAACTACCAGCGGGTGGAGTAACAGAAATGGAGCCAAACTCTTACAGCGGTGCCAAAAGAAAAACTCCCCCCAAGCCTCAAGTGTTTTTTCAAGTGTGGAGAGTAAAATCCTGGGGAAAAGAGACCCCTCCAGAACATGAAATGAGACGTGGGTAGTGGAAGGAAGCAGGAAATCTAAGGCCTAGACCAAAAGATGACCTAAAGCAGGACTAATCTTAAGCAAAGCGTAGTAGTTGAGCTGCTGGAAGAAAGCACTTTCCCGGTTTATGAAGCCTGCACAACGACCAGAAGATCCACAGGGCCCTCTGCAACATGTGTGGCTGAATGAAGAGAAGAAAAAGGTCTTGTTTGCCTCCTATTTATTCCAGTAACCTTTTTGTGATTCTCATCCCCAGCCGAGGAAAGAGAAATAGGTGGAAATAAGGCCAACACATGCATTTCTCTGAAATGGAATGAAAAGGCTTTTGAACGAAAATACACCTCTGAGGACTCTGGCAGTGTGTCCACAGTTCTCCTGGCCCTCGGCCCTCTGGAGAAGGCATCCCAGCTGACTAGCCCAAACCTCCTGAGCACGCCTCTTTCACTGCTTAGCTCTTCAGGCAGTAACATACTGGGTGACTTGCTGCAGTCACCATCTCAGTAATTCTGTTTCAAGAAGTGATGTTGACTTACTACTTACCCACAGAGCTTCTTGAGCACAGAGTAAGTTGGATCCTCTAAGACTCCGTGAGATGATACCCAGGGTTTAGGAACTCAACTTCAGAGCACTACTGCTACTGCACACACAACCAACCACTGTTGCTACCCAGAACTTTTTCACTGTCAGAACAGGCAAAGGGGGCAAAGAGCCTTCTCCTCTAGTTTAACCAAGTTCCATCAGAAGAGATTAAATCCATACATACGGTGCCATCTTACAGAAGCTGAACTTTCACAGAAGCCGTCACTTCACAAAGACATAAAGCACGGAAGTACTCGGCAGCAGTTACTCTTTCCCTCAGAGGAACCAGCAACTCCAAAGCATTTCCAGCTTTAGGCCAATGCGAATGCATCGGTAGGTTTGAATCAACACCCAGCAGCACAAATAGACAAAACACTTCCAGCAGCACGCAAGGTCAAACAGTACAGGCTACAAACCTTCTCACGTATCTGGCTGCAGAGAAGAGAAAGAAGATTTTTGATTTAGGAGCTGAAGAAGAAAGAAGAAGAGCTTTAAGTTCAAAGGTGTTCAGTGAGACCAAGAACATGGCCGACACGTACAGGAGGCAAGGAGAAAAGCTCACAAAAGAAAGACCACTAAGATACGAGAGGGCAGTTGGAAAATGGAACCAGAAAAGGAACAGAAGTTGAGAGAGAGCAGAGGGAACCAACATTCCCTTTCTCACACTATGTAGGGAAACTGGATTCATAAATCCATCAATTTACACTGACTGCAGCTAGCAGAGTTCACTATTCTTTTCCACATCAAGACACCCACATTCATTTGCAGCAGCCTTTGGCACCGCTGTCAGGATGAAAGGTTGACAGTTTGTAAATATAACAAGCGGCCTTGAGTCCCAAAATCTTTTTGCAACACTTGCAGCAGACAGACATGCCCTGCCTTTGGCTATGCGCTAAGGCCCCATCTTCCAAATTCCGGTGCACGGACCAGTAACAGTACTTGCTATTTATGACTCTGAGAGGGAAGACCAGGTTTTAAGACTTGAAAGGTCTTACAACGTGGATGACCAGAACTCTTCAGCCTTACAACATACGGCTGTGCACTGTTCTGAGGAGTAGCAGTTGCTTTGGCCTGTTGGACAGTATGGCACGGAACAATAAGCGGATTTTAACTTCAGGCTAAAAAGGGAGAACCTTGCATACGGCTACTCTTCAGCAGTCGAGAATGATATTTCAAAATGCTTACCTTGGCCACAGAGCTTGCAAACCTCCTTCTCGATAAGAAAATATGCTCGTGTCGGCTTAGGGAGCTTCCTCCTAGGCTGAGACCTCTGTACAGTCTCCAATTGTTGCCGAGATATCCCAGTCCAGTGGAATAGAGAACTGGAGCTGCAGCCAGACCTCCGCGGACAATGCTGCTTGTGATGAAGGATTTGTTTTTATGGCGTTCCCGGAGGAGCTTGGCATTGGCTTCTTCAAGTCTCTCTTTAGCTCTGAAACGTTCAGAAACACACGCCCAGTTACCTTTGGCAGTAACACTTTCCCAAAGTTACTCTCCAGGTCCTTGACTATTATTTGACTTCTGAGATGAAGAGCCTCCAAAAATAGTACATCATTTGACCTGAGCTTGCTTGGAGGGCCTGTTTCTAAGATGTCACACAAGGTGCAAGAAGCAGCAGGTGCCACCAACCCTTAGGACAGGTCATCAGGAGAGTTGAAAGCCGCCTGTGAAAGCCATGTGTTTACATAGCTTCTTCTGGAAGGTATGTCACCTCTGCAACAAGTGTGGGCTGGCCCCCCTTCCCAAGGAAAGCTCAAAGCTCCGCTTAAACAGAAGGCAAAAGAGATCACTTCTATTTTTCCTTCAGAGAATCCAATTCTGTTCTCTGAGGGGCCTATTCATCCTCAAAGTGCAACAGACATGAAATTAATCTTTTGTGTGGTATGCAGGAGGATGGAAGAGATTATAGAGACTGGTAAAAAAGCTGCCAGTTAAAACAACATCAACTTGAAAAGTATGCTCTTAATGCCATAATGTTGCTACTGTGGTGTTGCTGCTGAAATACTGAAGAGAAATGAAGAGAAGGCTGATGAAGGGGAAGGGTCTTTCACCAGAATTATGCCATCGGGTGCTTCTACACATGACACTGAGCAGGTGGAGAAGAGTGATTTGGAAGGAAGATGCATAAGGAAGCAGGAGTCACTTTTAGTAGCACTTCAAAAAGTATGGACTTGCCTTTCCAGTTCCTTTGCTCGGCATTCGCTAATTTTCACTTCCTTCAGATACTGCTCCTTGTACTTATCCACTTTTGCCTGTGTACGCTGTTCTTGAGAGGTATTCTCTTGTTGGGTATTTTTTATCCTGTCCAATTCACATTCAAGATCTCTAATTCTGTCTTTTAGCTGGTTGATCAGTGAGTCATGACTGTCTGTGCTTTGTTTTATGAAGTCCTGAAAGGCTGCCTGCGCCTGAAAGAGACATCGCACCTTCAATCACCACAAAGCAAAAGAGAACTCTCCCCACCTCTCAATTGCACGTATCGACGTTCAAGGACCAGCATGGCTCAGAGGCAGCTGTGCCACCTCACTATCATCAGCAATTAACGCAGAACCCTGGAGCTACTACCGTCAGAAATTCGTTTCACTCAGGACGAAGCCTAAATCAGTGCTAATATTCAAAGCTACTACTGAAAGGCCACTACCTCCGTAGGAGAGGGTACAGAGAACGCGCAAAGGCCACTTGATATAAAAGCCAGCTAGGTCCTCAGCTGCTTTCTGAAGAGCCTCTACTCAGCAGAATGCAGGAACTGAGCTCCCCTTGGCTCTCCGGGAAAACCTCACCATAAAATTTCCACAACAGAAATAGGTAACTAGGCTAAGGAATCATGAGAAGAGAAATTTTTGAGCAGCTTACTGAGGTAGTGGCTTGCAGGTCTCTCTGCAGGGCTTCAATCCTGTTGTTTTGTTGCTGGACAGTGGCTTCCAAGCTGGTGTTTTTAATTTCAAGCCTTCAAGATAAAGAGAGGTCTTATTATAAAAATCTGCCAGAGCACCAATTCCAAAAGAACAGAGTAAAATATTCAAAATCAAAAGCATCATTCAAAACCATAATGATTTGCTGTGATGCAACAAGACATCAATTCTGTGGCTTCCAACCAGCTTCTGCAAGCAACAGACACCTCATCCCACTGCGTTGTTCCCTTACCGTTGCACGTGTTCTTGCAGTAGTTTTATGGTAGCGTTAGTCTCAGAAGATGCCGACAGCAGGTCCTGCAGTTTCCGGGCAGAAGCTGTTGCTTCTCTTTCCTTCTCATCCAAGGCAGTCTTCAAGTCACGAACACAACGCTCAGAATTTAGATATTTTTCTTCCACCTGCTGCAACTGTAAAGTCACAGAAAGAATCCGCAGAATTACACCTGTCTTCAGAGTGAATTCAAACACAGAAATGGTGCCGGCCACCAGCAGGTAGCCAGAAAAATGGTGAACTCTCTGTTCCTCCTTCTCCAGCTAAGCAGCCTCATGCTACCAGGGGGAAGCAGGAAAAACTTCACTGCTTCAACTGAAGACTAGAAATGCCACTCGAAGGCCACTTACTATGAAAGCTAGGTCCTCAGCTGCTTTCTGAGTAGCCTGTACTCAGGAAAATGCAGGCACTGAGCTCCCCTCAGGCCTCCAGGAAAAGTCCACAATAACATTTCCCCACAGAAATAGGTAACTAGGCTAAGGAGTCACTAAAGGAGAAATTCATGAGCAGCTTACTGAGGCTTGCAGGTTTCTCAGCAGGGCTTCAATTCTGTTGCTTTGTTGCTGGACAGTGGCTTCCAAAGCGGTGGCTTTCATTTCAAGGCTTAAAGAGAAATAGAGGTCTTATTGAAGAAAATTCTCCAAGGAGAGGACCAATTCCAGATGAACAGTGTGAAATAACAGAATCAAAAGCAAGGGCGTCCTTCAAAATTAGAGTACGTGTCCTGTGCTTTCCTCCCAATTCCTGCAAGCAACAGACACCTCATCCCACTGCGTTGTTCCCTTACCGTTGCACGTGTTCTTGCAGTTGTTTCACAGCAGTCTGGTTCTCAAAATATGCTCCCAGCTGGTCCTGCAGTTCCTGGGCAGCAGCTAGCTCTTCCCTTTCCCTCTCATCCATGGCAGTCTTCAAGTCACGAACACAACGCTCAGAATTGAGATATTTTTCTTCCATCTGCCGCAACTGTAAAGTCACAGAAAGAATCCGCAGTGGTCAGGTGAGCTTTTATACAGGGCGGTCAGCTGCTGCCCAAGGATTCACGTGCTGCAGATACCTGCCCACACCCTCTGCCCAAAGAACTGTAACCGTCTCAAATACCTTCAAAGCTTCTACTAGCAAATGAACACAAGCTGTGTTATTCCAAATCATCTACGGCGGCCTCTCCTATCCCTCCACAGATTTTCTAGGGCACAGTTGCACGCACTGACACTGCTGCTCCAACCCTTTAGGGGACCTGTGATGATGCTCTTTGTATTCACTTTATTTGCTACTGCAGGAAAGCATGAACTGCAATGCTTTTATTCCTAAAGAAGGAAGGAGTCTCGGAAATGTCAGAGCAAAACCGCTGTGGCAGACTTGTTCTGGAGCACAGCGTGGTGCCAGAGGGAGTTTTCTGAAGTGACACAGAGAGACCTCAAATGCAGCACCGAGAGAGGTGCCCGGCTCCCAGTGAGCGGGAAGCAGTGGATCCCTGAGGAGAGGCAGCTCTGCCTCAGCGTGGTGGGGCCAGGAGGGATGACAGCGGCTGTATCCTGGCGAGCACCGTTTCAGAAAAGGCTCCCAGGTGATCTGTGCCATCAGACCTGCTCTGGAGTTGGGAATTGCTCCAGGGTGCCTGGGGAGCGTTCTTGAACCAGGAAGACCTCGAATGTAGCATAGAGAGAGGGAATCCCACGCCCCTGACTGACGAGTGGGGAAACCCTGAAGAGAGGCAGCTCTACCTTAGCATGGCGGCATGTGGAGGCCCAGGGGCTTATCCCCAAGGTAGCCGTGTCCCAACCCTGGGGGGGTCGAGGCAAATGGGGAAAGATATCCTTTGAGATCATGGCTAGGAAAACCTTCCTCCCATGGGCCTTTGCATCCACGTATTAATATTGTTTAGATTGCCTTGTTTCATTGCTTTCTTAAGTTTATGCCACCCTGTTCAGCCCCGTTCACCATATATGCACTCGTCCTAGAATGTTCTTCCTTCCCTTGAACCCCATTGGGTTAATTTTGCCACAGTGTTCTACCCTGTGATCCCATTAAGTCCCCCCGGTTCTTATTTACCCTTCTGCACCACTTCTCCCTATTCCTATTGGACCCTGACCCTCAGATCCGCCCCAGTTGTCTTGTTTAGAACCCTGTGCCCTCGGCCCCCTCCTCACTCTTGTCCTTGGATTTTATTCGAGGCTGTTGCGTCCCTGAACCCCTATACTGCGTCCCTGGACCCCTTCGCTACTTCTGCCTGTGGTCCTGAATAAAGAGCTCTCAGATCCTCAAACGAGAAGCCCATCCCATCTCTTAGTCGCCGGCTATATTGTAGCATCGCGCCTAGGGCTCAGAGACGCCGGTTGCTCTCTAGGACCCAGGCGTCGCTGTCACGCTGCTACAGTGGGGGGCAGAGGCAGGAGGGACTGAAGCAGATCAAAGCCCGATATAGCCACCGATATTCCTTAGATCTCTGTCCTTCTGCTTCCTGGGATACTGCCTTGTTGTTTTTCAGGATGTATTGGAAGAGATAGGCACCCACAGCTTGATTCTAAAGGCACCAACTTTACCTAACTCTGCTCAAACCCGAGCCAATTCCTTATGCAAGTACAGGTTGCCTTTGTCTGGCTCAGCCTCATGGCTCATAGTAACTGCCAGTGAAGCTTTGCATGTAGATTGCTCTGGAACTGCATTGGCAGCCGCCTGCGGCAGCTGTGGCACTGCATCCTAGGGAAATGGTGTTGCAAAAGCATGAAGTTTTTTCTGGGCATACTATGGGTGCTTTTACTTCTTCAGTTGCAGAATTACACCTTGTCTTCAGAGTGAATTCAAACACAGAAATGGTGCCGGCCACCAGCAGGTAGCCAGAAAAATGGTGAACTCTCTGTTCCTCCTTCTCCAGCTAAGCAGCCTCATGCTACCAGGGGGAAGCAGGAAAAACTTCACTGCTTCAACTGAAGACTAGAAATGCCACTCGAAGGCCACTTACTATGAAAGCTAGGTCCTCAGCTGCTTTCTGAGTAGCCTGTACTCAGGAAAATGCAGGCACTGAGCTCCCCTCAGGCCTCCAGGAAAAGTCCACAATAACATTTCCCCACAGAAATAGGTAACTAGGCTAAGGAGTCACTAAAGGAGAAATTCATGAGCAGCTTACTGAGGCTTGCAGGTTTCTCAGCAGGGCTTCAATTCTGTTGCTCTGTTGCTGGACAGTGGCTTCCAAACCGGTGGCTCTCATTTCAAAGCTTAAAGAGAAATAGAGGTCTTATTGAAGAAAATTCTCCAAGGAGAGGACCAGTTCCAGATGAACAGTGTGAAATAACAGAATCAAAAGCAAGGGCGTCCTTCAAAATTAGAATACGTGTGCTTTCCTCCCAATTCCTGCAAGCAACAGACGCCTCATCCCACTGCGTTGTTCCCTTACCGTTGCACGTGTTCTTGCAGTTGTTTCACAGCAGTCTGGTTCTCAAAATATGCTCCCAGCTGGTCCTGCAGTTCCTGGGCAGCAGCTAGCTCTTCCCTTTCCCTCTCATCCATGGCAGTCTTCAAGTCACGAACACAACGCTCAGAATTGAGATATTTTTCTTCCATCTGCCGCAACTGCAAAGTCACAGAAAGAATCCGCAGTGGTCAGGTGAGCTTTTATACAGGGCGGTCAGCTGCTGCCCAAGGATTCACGTGCTGCAGATACCTGCCCACACCCTCTGCCCAAAGAACTGTAACCGTCTCAAATACCTTCAAAGCTTCTACTAGCAAATGAACACAAGCTGTGTTATTCCAAATCATCTACGGCGGCCTCTCCTACCCCTCCACAGATTTCCTAGGGCACAGTTGCAAGCGCTGACACTGCTGCTCCAACCCTTTTGGGGACCTGTGATGATGCTCTTTGTATTCACTTTATTTGCTACTGCAGGAAAGCATGAACTGCAATGCTTTTATTCCTAAAGAAGGAAGGAGTCTCGGAAATGTCAGAGCAAAACCGCTGTGGCAGACTTGTTCTGGAGCACAGCGTGGTGCCAGAGGGAGTTTTCTGAAGTGACACAGAGAGACCTCAAATGCAGCACCGAGAGAGGTGCCCGGCTCCCAGTGAGCGGGAAGCAGTGGATCCCTGAGGAGAGGCAGCTCTGCCTCAGCGTGGTGGGGCCAGGAGGGATGACAGCGGCTGTATCCTGGCGAGCACCATTTCAGAAAAGGCTCCCAGGTGATCTGTGCCATCAGACCTGCTCTGGAGTTGGGAATTGCTCCAGGGTGCCTGGGGAGCGTTCTTGAACCAGGAAGACCTCGAATGTAGCATAGAGAGAGGGAATCCCACGCCCCTGACTGACGAGTGGGGAAACCCTGAAGAGAGGCAGCTCTACTTTAGCATGGTGGGGCACGAAGGCGGGAGAGACTGAGGAAGATCAAAGCCCAATGTAACCACCACTTCCTTAGATCTCTCTCCTTCTGGCTCCCAGGACACTCTTCTGTCATTTCTCATGACAGACAAGAAAGCATCAAGCACCCCATGATTTATTCCTGTAGGGACAGGCTTTCCATACCTCCACTTCAAGCTTCTCCAACTCTTCCCGCAAGTGCAGATTGTCTTCCTCCACATCAGCCTCGTGGCTTGCGGTAAACGCCTGAGCAATCCTAAAACATCCGAAATTTGATAAGAAACATGTCCAATTTGGCATATTTTTTTCCCCTGCTTGCTCCCAAATCAACTCTTTCCCCCTTTCCTACAAGCACAGTGAAAGGAAAGCCAAGTACATGAAAGCTGGGAGAATTCAGCTTAGAAGTGACCTCAGGATGTCTCCAGTCTCACCGCCTCCCCAGTGCAGCCTTGACTACAAGGTAAAGCCATGCTGTTTAGGGCTCCTGCTCCTACTCTTTAAAATCCCCCTGGATCTAGCTGCACAAACTCCCAGGGCAAGCTGTTCAATTGCCTGACGCATCAAGACGTTTTTTCTTTCTTTGTGGTTGGAACCCATCATGTCCCCTTAGATAAGCTGCTTCTCTTTCTCCCAATGCTCCCGTTCATACCACCTAATGTTCCTTTGCTTAAAACCCCTTTTAAACAGATGCTCTCAACAGACCAGCAGACAAAAGATGAAAACAATCTGTCTTTACACAGCCCTGGGGACCCTGCCCGGACTCTGTTCCTCTCCCTTGCTGCTGCTGCTGCTGCTGCTGCAATCCTGCACTGGTCAGCCACAGGGCAGGAAGAGAATGGGTGAGGTCTGAGCAGCTACGAAACAGTCCTGCAGAGAGACCACAGCAGAACGGCAGGGCTCCAGCACACACTTCCAACAGTGCTTAAGCCAACCAGGCAGCTCCAAGCAATGATCTAAAGTCCACTTCTAAAGACAGGACAAATCTTGGTTTTCAAGCCATTAGCTTGAACACGATCTCACACACGGCCTTAAGGGCGGGTGCTTCCACATGGGATGCAAAGCTGCTGGGGGGGTGGGGGGGGGGGGTGGGGGAGGAGTGTTGATCACACCGTGCTGAGGCTCTTGGTCTGCCTTTTTCTTAAGAGAAGAAGTCTGCTGAGGACTAGTGGAGTGCAGCTCAGAAAATGCCGCAGCAGCGCCTGCCAGAAGGCGCTGTCATGGTGTCCCATCAGTGGCCCACAGAACTGACCTCCTCTCTCGGTCTTGTGGGTCGCCGCGGGCATCCGCGCGGTGCACTGCGACCGGGACCTCGTCACGGAGCTCGGAGGTACCGGCGGCGGCGGCGGCGGCGGCGGCACAAGCCTGCCCGGACGGGCTACTGGACGGCGACTGGTGTCGCCTGCTGCTGAAGAGCCGCCTGACTCTCTTGTGCAGGGCGTGCAACCACATGGCCCTGCCGGGGGCGGTCAGCAGCAGGAAGCACCCGGCGGGCTGCTGGGCCCTGGGTGTGGATGGGGATGAGGGACGGGACGAGGATGAGGGACAGGGCGAGGACGAGGGACAGGGAAACGAAGAGGACCAGAACACGCGGTCGGCACAAGGCACACAAGGTCGCCCCGCGCAGTGGCGGCGGCCTGGATCCTCCGAGACGGCGGCAGGTTCGCGTAGTGCTCCCAGCGGCCAACGTGCTGCTGCTCCCGGAGCGGGTTGGGCAGCTCTGAGCGCCGGCTCCGGGCAGCAACGGAGCCGCGAACACCAACGTGCCTGCGACGTCACAACGGCCGGTGGCACGCCCGGGGGTTTACCGGGGGCGTCACCGAGGCCCCCGCCGGCGGAGGAGGCGCCGGGCGGGTGACGGCGGGGACGGCGGGGCCGCCAGGGCGGTGTCGGCGGGCGCCCGGGAAGGAGGCGGCCCGCGGCCTGTGAGGCGGCCGGAGGCGCTGCCCCGCCTCGGGCCGCCCCGGGACACGGGCGGGGCTGCGCCGGCCGGGCCGCAGGCTGCGACGAGCGCTCGAGCAACTCTCGGCTCACCCGTTCTGTGTTCGTCCCTCAGCACATGGCCAGGGTGCCGCTGGGCACACGTCCCCGAAATAAAGCTCAGGCTGGGCTCGGATCCTAGTCCGGGCGGACGGCGGCCGCTGGAGTTCTCAAGAGATGATCGCTCTATGGCCGCAGTGCCGGAGATCCAGGACAATTCCCCAGCTCCTCTGACATGTCCCTTCTTGAAGAGCAGACAGACCCCCGACCCCCTTGTCACGATCCGCTCACACAAGCGGGGTTCGTGATGGTTCGTTTTAGGGATCTCAGAGCACAAAAGACACAGCAGGGGACAAACTCAGTTTACTCAATCACAAATGCACCTTTATTTAGTGCCAACAAATGCGATAGTGGGGAGAGAAAAAGAGAATAGTAAGAAAGACAGAAAAAGAGGGGAAGGGGGTTATAGCTACCAACATGGAGGGTCGAGTCCTCGAGGCTTTTGAAGATGCCTATAGACACGAGTTTCTCCAGTGGGGTGATCACAAAAGTGAGGGGGGTCTCCAGGGTTTTTATAGTCCTCTCCGAAGCGACAGGCAGTTGGCCAAACAGGTGGGGGAAATCATTGCAGTGTGTTCATTTAGAGAGCTCAGAACAAGTCGGTCGTCAGCAGGTACAGTGTCAACCAGTACAAGTCAGCAGGCGCGGTCACTTCACCATGACTTGCCCATTGTTTCTGCTCAGATTCTGATGTTCCGATATGGGTGCTGGGTTTTTCCATCGAACACACCTGCAGGCAGCACTTGGCCAACATCCCACCTCAGCCAGGCCAGAACTCCAATATTGAGATTTTAAAGTCCCTTTTAGGGGTTTCAGTCTCTGTCCTTGACGATGGTCGTGAGGCAGATGAGGGATCTTCGGACCGTCTGTTACACCACCCCGTGACTCACGATTGTCGTCAAGAGAGCTCCTTCTGCAGGGTTCCGTAGTCTTGCGGAGTCTTCAGGACTCGTCCATGTCAGTAGCATATCCCGGAAAAAACAGGGACAGTAGAGTGTGTGTGTGAAAGAGAGAGAGAGAGAGAGAGAGAGAGAAATAGGAAAAGAAAATAAAAACAAAACAAAATCAATCAATATTGATTAAAACAATTTCTTCAAAATAATCAAAACAGATCATAAGATTTCTCAAAGTTATAACAATTTTCAAACAACAGCTTAATTTTGATTACAATATAACATAATTAAAACAACAACAATAATCAAAACAAGCAATTAACATTTTCAAATTAATCTGCTGTTGGAGGCCTAATTTTTACTGTTAGGGTAGTACGTCTCGTGTCAATAACTTTGGGAGTGTCTCTTGCAAAAGGGGTCTTGACTAAACTGTTGCTTCCAATATAGATGCCAAGTGTGTCAACTTCTTCATCATTTTCCAATTTAGGATGTATAAAATGACTGATAAGACAAAACCAAACAAAACCAAAATCAAAAGAACAACAATGGGATAACACACTTTGTTCAGGATACCTGTAGCCGTAGGTGACCACCCAAAAAGGGTATCCCACCACCTGTGTTCAGCATCTTTTCTTACCCTTTCCATGACATGATGTATTTTTCTCACTTTGTAATGAATAGTTACCAGGGTTTTCTGTCGGTTTTTCTTGATCTTTTCCAAAATTTCAATTAAATCCTGATGAAGCAACAATTGCTTCACCAAAGTAAGATTCATCCTAATAGGGGGAGGCAATAATTTGTGCATCACTGTATAATCAGATTGTAAAAGGTGATAAAAGGTAACTGGGGCTGAGTAAGAAAAGTCACATCTTGTAATTGTGGTAAAGTTACAAATACAAAAATTTGAGTGATTCTTAAGATTCACTACTATTTCTTCTACAAACACTACATTACAAGCAGTTCTAAAGCATGCACACCCATTGCCTATACATATTAGCACTGTTTCAGAAGTTTGGTTAGGGTGAATTTCAAAGTGGCAGATATTTTGTTCAGTGTCCAGACAAATGTCTTGAGCTATGATTGCATTACTCTCACAGATGAAACCTTGCTGTTCCCGAACAATACATGAGTCTAAATTGACAGTTTGCCATCTCTCGCCATTTTGACGGGCCCATTCTCTGTGCTCAAAAGCATAGAGAATAGCTCCATCATGATTCAGTCCTAATGCAATGATAGGAAATATCGAGTGTACAGAGACATTACATATGGTTAACATAAAAGCTGTAACTGTGTTGGTATTGGGGTTATAGGTAAAGTTTACTAATTTCCACCAGGATTGAAATTCCTTTTCAAAATCATTTGCATTGTCTCAAATTATTTTCCGAATTTCAGTAGGAAAAGTGCCTTCTTCTCCTTCCCTTATGATTGAGGCAACAGCTGTCTGCATCCAAAGCTGTGTCTGGATGCAGCTAAGAGCCGAAGACATTGCTTTGTGTGGCACCAAGTGTATCAATTATCAATTTGTGATCATTCACATTCACTTTTTCCCAATTTGGTAATATGTTTGATAGCAACCACTGATGTGTCCCCAAAGCCAATAAGGATAACTGCAATGGTTAATGTAATTTGGTCAAATCCCTAGTTTTGGCAGCCAATTTTTTCATTAATACTTCTAAAAATTCCCAATTTAAAATATTTATCATGGTTTATATGGCCTTCATGTCCCTCGGAGTTCTCCTGTGAAAAGTAAGCACAACAGAATCTGCCACCAAAAGGCAGAAAGTTAGAATGATGGAAGTTCTCCGGTGTGCATTTATTCGATACTCTTTCCCTAGAGCATCAAAGGTTACCCATGTGTATTTATTCAGAGGGGGTTTTAGCACTTGTGGTACCTCTCCCACCGTGGGGAGGTCCACCAAGACAGGTTGTCCAGGGTAACGTGCTGGATTCTTGGAATCACTTGGTCCCCGTAGTGAGGGAACTATGCTTGGAGCTGTTGGGCCAAAAGGAAAAGTATCAGTAAACCAAGGACTTGCTGACTGTTCGGGGGAAAAGGGAGGGGTAATGACTGAGGCAGGTTTGTCTTGGACGCCATCCAAGTTTTCTGCTTCTTGTACTGCCAGTTTTTCCACAGCTCCTTCAGTTATTGAGAAGATGTTACAATAATGTTCAATCTGAGCATACCACTTTCTTACTGAGGCTGTTTGGGCCACTCCGTCAGGGGGGGGAGTCCCAGTAGTGACTGTCTTAAAAACTTGGAAAGGCCCTCTCCAAACAACTGGTTGTTGTTGTATAATCTTCTCTACTTCTATGAGAGCTAGGCTAACCACAAACAAGCCCTTTTCCCAGGTAGTATGCCTCTTTTCAGCATCTCTGAAACCACGGGAATAAAAACCAACAGGCCATGTCGGACCCTCAGGACCCCACTGCCATATGTGTACTGACAACCCTGAGGAAGCAAATCCCCATTCTACCTGAAAAGGATCTGGTGAGTGGATAGGGCCCAGGGCCTGATGAGCTGTGGCTCCAAAAATCAACAATTGTAATGCTTCTTCCTGAGAAGGGCTCCAGTCCCATTTTACTCCCTTTCTCAACAAATCATAAAGAGGCTTGGCAAAAATTGAAAAATCTGCAATGTGTTTTCCCCAAAACACTAATAATCCCAAGGCATGCTGTAGATCTTTCCTGGACTCAGGCACTTTAATTTGATCTAAGGAGGTTAGGGTGTCAGGTGGGATGCATGTCATACCTCCTTTCCACCAGATACCCAAAAATTTTACTTCTTGAGAAGGTTTTTGTATTTTTTCTGAGGGGATTTGCAAAACAAGGCTTTCTAAGTGGGAAGTTATTTTCTGTTGAACACCCCCCACTTGCTGTGTCTCATTGTTTAAAACTTGTGCTAGGGAGTGCTGTGGCTTGTTGCCCAAGGTTTGTGGAAGAGGAGGTGTGCTGGGTTGTTGGTTGGATGATTCCAACACAATGGGTTTGGGACAGGGCCAATTAGAAATTATTTTAGCCAATTTATCATAAAGCAATTTATCCATAATTTTTTGCGGCACTCCCCTTTTCAGTCCTAGTGACCACAGTTGCTGCCGGTTGGAAATTTGTTTTCCCTTTTCTGATTTTTCATTAGGAGAAGCAATGTGCCGGACTCCTCTGGGTTTTTCTGGTTTGTCCTCTGAGTCCTTCACTGGTCCATATTTTCTACTGTAAATTATTAACTCCTCTGCTACCTCACTCCATGTCCAAAGTTTATGACTGCTGTTATATTGTGTGCTAGAAGTTGTAAAAGGTGAGGAGTCAGTGGAGTCAGTGGAACCAGTTTGATCTCTTGTATGTCTAAGAAATCTTCCAAGTCTATCTACCGGAGAGATAGATGCTATTGTTTTTTGAAGAATTGCTGTTGGTTTAAGAAACTCTGGCAAACCTGGAATTAAAGAGGTCATAATCTCAGGTTTGACAGGCTGTTGCATTGGTGACTCATAGCCAGAGATTCATTTTCTTTCATGTATCATTTGCAAGCATGCAGCTTTGTGTATGTTTTCTAGGAGTTGGTCTGAGGTGCCGACTATTGCCAGAGGCTTTCTAACAGCGCTCACCGAAGTGGCGTGCTAGGTGCGGCTGAGACGAGGGTCCTTCCCCTGTTACAAACTATATAAAACCCGCAACCCCTCTGTCCATCAAGATCCTGTCCGTGACGCCAATTTAATGTCACGATCCGCTCACACAAGCGGGGTTCGTGATGGTTCGTTTTAGGGATCTCAGAGCACAAAAGACACAGCAGGGGACAAACTCAGTTTACTCAATCACAAATGCACCTTTATTTAGTGCCAACAAATGCGATAGTGGGGAGAGAAAAAGAGAATAGTAAGAAAGACAGAAAAAGAGGGGAAGGGGGTTATAGCTACCAACATGGAGGGTCGAGTCCTCGAGGCTTTTGAAGATGCCTATAGACGCGAGTTTCTCCAGTGGGGTGATCACAAAAGTGAGCGGGGGTCTCCAGGGTTTTTATAGTCCTCTCCGAAGCGACAGGCAGTTGGCCAAACAGGTGGGGGAAATCATTGCAGTGTGTTCATTTAGAGAGCTCAGAACAAGTCGGTCGTCAGCAGGTACAGTGTCAACCAGTACAAGTCAGCAGGCGCGGTCACTTCACCATGACTTGCCCATTGTTTCTGCTCAGATTCTGATGTTCTGATATGGGTGCTGGGTTTTTCCATCGAACACACCTGCAGGCAGCACTTGGCCAACATCCCACCTCAGCCAGGCCAGAACTCCAATACTGAGATTTTAAAGTCCCTTTTAGGGGTTTCAGTCTCTGACCTTGATGATGGTCGTGAGGCAGATGAGGGATCTTCGGACCGTCTCTTACACCCCTACGCCATGGTAACTGCTGGCACTTGCTGCTATGCCAGCTGCCTATGCTGATTTTGTGTTCTGCCGCTCCACCAGCCAAGCGACAGCACGCAGCCCGCTACAAACATGCTTGAAAACGCGTCCCTCCTTGTCCTGAAACATTAATTTTGAAGAATTAAAGATTTTAGTTTAGCCAGATATCGCTGAAGTAAGACAGATAGACTTCCCTTTTGATAAGCAGAAGCCGGATTTAAGGAACTGATAAATCATGAGGCCTGTCAACTTATGTTTGTGTATTCTGACTAATCAATAGGCTTCAAGAAGGACAATGAATTCATAAATCAAATACTCCCAGGAAAACAGGATTCAGTTGTCACCCAACACTAAAAGGTTAAAAAGTCAAAGCGAAGAAGACTCACTTACTTCATCATTTTGAGACCCCGCCCCATAAAAAAGACCACCGACCCATTTCAAAGAACAAACCACGCATGCTTAATAGCTTTTGGCTAATGACCATACGAAGCGGGGAATGGGATGTACTAAAGTCATGAATATACATTTGTGTTTTGGGTATTCAATACTTCTGTACATAAAAAGGCCCTGTGATCTTCTGTAGGTGCGCGTGTGTTTGGGAGCTATCCCGCACGCTGCCCGGCGTCGTAATTAAACATACACTTTCTAACTTTAAACTGTTAGAGAGTCTTTTGTCCGTCATAGTTGGATATTGGCATTAGGGCGATATTCATATTTTTTTAATAATTCAGTCCCAATAACAACAGAAAGTGAAGGCCCAGAGGTTCTGCACTTGCTTTCTGGGAGGCTTCAGTTTACTCTTTCTTGAGTCATTGTGTTTTGCAAGGTGTTGCAAAGTGTTTTTGCTATTGTTGAGCAGTGCTGTTGTGCAGCGGTGCAAGAGATTTTGTGTTACACGTTCAATGTATTACAGTTGTTTTAAGTACTTTGGTGTATCTATGCTCCAGTTCACTGCATCCCAGTTAAGTGCAGTTTCTATTTTTAGACTCCCTCATGTTACAGCCTCCCCCTCTGCCTCTCCCTGTTTTCCCCAGTTACAGCCCCTGATTGGCAACCCTTTCCCGCCTTAGTTGTCTGTGTCATTCCTCAGGGGGATCCCCCCTTCCTGCCAGTCTCTCAGGGCCTGTCCCCCAGGTCTGGAAGCTTCCAAGGGAGCTTCCTAGTGACTGACTGGTTGGAGGGTTCTCCCCTTCCTCTCCTCTCTTTTGTTACTGGTCATTGTCATTGTCTGTTATGTTAATGAATCCCCTCCTCTCTTTTCCCACTGGATGTGTGTGTACCCACCCCAAGAGCCCTCCCCTTGGTTAAAACCCCCTGTCGTCTGAGGCTAAAGGCGAGGATCCCCCTCAAAAAAGCTTGACTCCCAGTTAAACCTCCGAGAGTCCCGTCTCTCATTCCCTGCACCGTAGCGAAGCGGCAGGACGAGGCTGGCCAAAAAGATCCCACCAAGATCCTGTGGGGGCGTGTCAGGGGCTAGCCTGGCGTAAGAAGACACGCACCACCGCACCGTTGGGTTCCAAGGGTGTAGTCCTGGGCCACCTGCTCTGGGATAGCCACAAAATGTCAGGTCCTGAGAGCATGGTCTTGGACTGCCTACTCAGGTAGGCTATATTTGGGATACCTCTGCTCTAAATTAGGCACAACAATGCCAAACAATCAAGTAGAAGTTTTATTTATGGCAGCAATGATGGCAGTTTCTTTCTTTCTAATCTTACTCATTCTGAAAAGTGCTGAATGTTCAGAATCCAAGTGCGTTAAGGCTGTACATTCTTCTTCTTCAATGGAGAGTCTATCAGTGATTCCAGTAGTGGTAGTGAAATAATTGGATCTAAAATGCTTTGTAGGGTTAGACCTATGGTGGGGGTTGGTGCATCCATGCAGTGAGCTTAACATCCTGACTCTACAGCACCCATATCAGCCCTGCCCAGAGGTGTGCTTGAGTACAGAGAATGTGTGAGAAACCTTCTGGACAGGTATGGGAGCCTTCATCCTTTCAGCAGCAAACAACTATACAAATGAGGGAGAAGGCAGGAGGTTAATGATGACATTATTCACTTTGGTGTCTGATGAAAAGTTTTGTTGTGTTTACACTTTGTGCCGGCTGTGTTTCAGATGTAGATAAATCTGAGTCTGGAATAGGCTTAGACATGGTTTTCAACAGACAGTGACGGAAAGAACCGTGATAATTCCCGGAGAAGTCCCCTGAAAGCTTCAGTTGGTAAACAGTTTTTGTGTGACCCTCATATACTGATTATTAGCTTTTTTTCAAGTTCAAGCTAGTTTGAATCTCTTGAAAGGCTGAGTGTAGTCATGCAATCCCTACACCTCTAGCAGGTGTTTCCAAATAGAGAAAGAGTTTCATTTTACCTTTTGACATGTAAAGAAGTTAGCTGGAAAGTTCTGTGGATTTCTCTTTGCAATTGGCTCGGAGCCAGCCCAGAAGTGTAGATTGGGCCCTGGAAATGTTACTCAAAGACTGTTGTTTTTCTCACTGGGCCAAGGGCCAAAAGCCCACCTAAGCTATTAGGTATTAAAGAGAGAGAACAAAGGAACTCCAGGAACTCCATTTTTCAAGGCACCCACGATCAGCCTCTCGCTGGTTAATATAGCCACGTTTCTGCCAGGCTGGGCCCTCAGGAGTGTGGGTGAAACCCACAACTGAGACTTTCTGAAATAATTATGCTTAGCCGATGTTTAAAATCAAACCTGCATCAGACAAAAGAAATCGGTGCTAAATCAAAACACAAATGCAAATGATTTGCTTAGCTTGCACAGTCTTTGATCAAACTGCTGAGCAGCCAGATTTCATTGGCTTACACGGCATCGCAGAGTTTACTGGCACTTCTCACTTCATTTACATTTATTTAGAGTTTACAGTACTGTTGCTCCTTAGCGGAGCTCTCGTTCTCAGTTATGTGAAGAACTTGTGCAACGTACTGTTTAATTAAATTTGTTGGCTTCCAAAGGGCATTTGGGATTTACAATCCATGCATCTGCTCATCTATGTAACTTGGAAGAGGATCACCTGGCGAGAAGGTGGAACATTGTTTAATGCACTTTTGGCCAAGTGTACTTTGGTGTATGTTTGGAGAGTGAGGTGTCAAAGTTCTAATGCCTGCCTTCAAGCATTTGAGGAGATGAGGACTGGTTAGGTGGACTTCCATAGATGTCTACTTCCCAGCAAGACCTAGGAATGGTGTTTCTTCTCGATTCCCAGGTCTGGAACATGTCTCTAAGCACAAAAGTAATACTGGGAACATTCCAAACACGTTAAGTGAAAGGATGCGAAAGAACAAAGGGAGCACTTTTGTTGAAACACAGAACATGAGTGACACAACATAATGAAGCTACTGTCATACGAAACACGTCTGACAGTTTTGTCAAGCTCAAGATTCCAGATCAGTCAATCTGCTGTGTTGAAGAATGGTTAGCAGAGCAAGGCCACGGATAATTAGAGGCCCGATACCAGGTGCTAGCAGCCTACGCGCTGCTAAGTTGTCCTTGGGACAGCAGTAAGCACGGATACAGGCCAAAGATAAAAAGAACTTGTTGTTAATAGAGCGTAGCAGTAGCACATATATAAAGTTTTCAGCAGGCCAAGAGGAGGAACCTTCTCAGGCTTAATATAGCCAATCAAGTATAGATGAGTAGTGTATGCTAACCAATTATAATTTGACAAGTACGCTAAACGCTTCGGGCAAAAGTATAAGAACGGATGTTATGAGCAATAAAGTTGAACAATGCTTTACCAATCATATTGATTGCTTGCATTATTCCCTCGCCGAATTCCTCTGCAGTTGGTGACCCCTGACGTGATAGTGACTGGAACTGCACTCGTGATACTCACCTGGAGGTAAGCGAGCGGCGAAGCTCCGAGAAGCAGCGCTCAGAAGGCAGAAGGGCTCCTGTACGCTGGCGTACACACCGCTCCGTGCCTAGGCTGACCTTACAGAAGGAAGCTTGCTAAACTGACGGAGGGCCACCTTGCAAAGGCTGCATGCGCGCGCACTGGTAAAAGGTACAGATTTCCTGACTGCTCCCCTTGAGATAGTTTGTTAAGGGTAGGCAATGGAGAAACAGGTGGCCTATGATTTATTTAAATGCTTTTTAGAAAAGCGGGGAGTGCAGGAGGTAGATTTGAAAAAGGAACTTCCTGGCCTCCTAGAGTATGCTGAGAAAAAGGGTTTTTTCCGGGACCCTGACGGCGTGTATCTGTTTGAGGAATGGCAAAAGGTGGGAGATTGCCTGTGGCAGGCTGGAACAGATAATGATAAGGCGGCAATAAGGTTAGCTCGACCGTGGCGCGCTGTGATTAATTGCCTAGAAAAATTTAAAGCAGAAAGACACGTTGCTGTAGCAGCAGCCTTGCACTTGGAAGGGAAATCAGCTCCTGCAAAGGAGGGAATGATTACGTTTGGTGGGGAAAACTTGCCACAGCCAATCACTGTGAATCGGCTGACATTACCACCTAGGACCCCAGATGAGCCCTTGCCGTCCACCCCGCCGCATCCGAGCGATTGGGGGGGAGGACTGTCACCCTCTGAGGAAGCTACCTTAGAGGATGAGGCAGCCCGTTATCATGAGAATGAAAACAGTGCTCGAAAGGGTCGGTGCAAAATTAGGGGCGGAGTTGATTGGCAGGGCATTATGAGGGAAGCTTTGGAGAGCGGAGATTCAGGTGCTGTACCAACATTACAAGAAATACAGGAAGATAAACAAGCGTTTCCAGTGGTATACATGCCTAACGCTGCAGGAGGGATGGATGTAACAGTATCCCCTTTAGATTGGAAGCTATTAATGCAATTGCGGAACACGGTCAATGAATCTGGACTGCACGGTGAGCCTACCAAACAAGTGCTAAATTATATTTGGGGAGCTGGACTGTTGCTCCAGGAAGACATGAAAAATCTTTTTAAAATGATTATGTCTCAATCACAAATAATGCTTTGGCAGGCTCATTGGCAGGCATTGTGTCAAGAAGTAATTAATGTGCAGAGAGAGCCAGGTGATCCTTTGCGGGGGGCCACACTAGAGCATTATATGGGAACAGGAAATTTTTCAACACCACAGGCTCAGGCAATGTTAGGTCCTGATCTCATAAGAGAGACTATGCGGCTAGCAAGGCTGGCATACGGAAAGGTTAGAACTGAGAGTGCTGCACCGTCTTATATGAATGTGAAGCAGGGAAAACAAGAGTCATTTTCTGCATTTGTCGATCGTGTCGTAGCAGCAATTGAAAGGGCTGGTGTTCCTTTATACATGCAAGGAGCACTTTTGCGGGAGTGTGTCATGCAAAATTGTAATCCCCGAACAAAAGCAATTCTTGTTACTCTCCCAGGCGATTGGGGTGTAGTGCAGTATTTAGATCATATGAGTAGGATCCCTCAGGGAACGCAGGCTATGCTAGTTGAGGCTGTTAAGGACCTGACAGAAACTATCAAGGGGGGGCAGTCACAAGCTCAGGCTTTTGCTGCTGCCGCGCTGCAACCATTACGTGCAGGAAGGGTCCACTAAGCCTAAGGCGCAATTAAAATGCTTCTGATGTGGAAAGTCTGGACATATGAAGAAGGAGTGCCGAGCGGGACAAGTCTGGTGCCAGGATTGTCAAGCGGACAACCACTCAACAGACGCCTGCCGAAAGAAGTCGGGAAACGGACGGCGGAGCACGAGGAGCTGCGGCGCAACGACACCAACAGCAGCTCAAGTCTACCCAGCCTCCCCCTCCTCCCTGCCGGCAGCCTACGCCCCGCCACAAGGGGAAGCATCGGCCTGGACTTGGCAGCTGTAGTAGATGTTGTGCTAAAGGACGATAAACCTATTAAAATCCCTACTGGAATTAAAGAACCTGTTAAAGTTAATGGACAGTCATTTGGAGCTTTGTTACTGGGACGGTCATCAGCAGCCCTGAAAGGACTAATGATAATACCTGGAGTAATCGATGTTGATTACACTGGAGAAATCCTGATAATGGCATTCACACATTTTCCTCCACTAAGTATTCCAGCAGGAAGCCGAATAGCCCAACTAGTTCCGGTGCCTCAGTTGGTGCAAGAGGCTAAGGGACCACTGCGGGGAACAAGAGGATTTGGTTCCACCGGAGGACTGGTTCTGCTCACCCTCTCTATGGATCAGCGTCCGCTTGTAATAGCTTTTCTTCAACAAGAACAACATCGCATTCGCCTTCGAGTGCTTCTAGACACAGGTGCGGACATAACTATTGTTTCCAAAAGCTGGAGCTGCGGACTCAAATTGCCACTCTACATGATGCACAGCGTCTTCTTGGAGATCTCCAGTGGCTCCGGCCCGTGGTTGGCTTCTCCAATGACGATTTGGAAGCCCTTCGTCCACTGCTGAAAGGCAGTGATCCTGCATCGCCAGTTGTGCTCTCTCAGCAACAGCACGAACTGCTGCAACAGTTAGCAGATACCATAGCTAACCAAACTGTGTCACAGATGCTACCCAATACTACAGTGGATCTCACGATTCTTGCTGGGCCGAACCATTTTATGGGAGCTCTCACCCAGCTGGATGCCAAGGATACGCCACTGGTGCTGGAATGGTTTTTCACAATAGTACAGCCCCGTACCACGATTCAGAGCTGTGTTGCTAACCTTGCTGCCTTAATTAAAAAAGGCTGAATTTGGTGCCAACAGGTTACAGGGGCAGAACCGAACACAATCTATCTGCTACTTCGGAATGAGGACCTGACGTGGTATCTTTATCATTCCCCTGAATTACAGGACAGTCTTTTGGGAACAGCACAGGATGTGCAGTTAAGATCGTTCAAAAACCCTGTACTACAGTGGGTGTGCTCCAATGAATGGATAGAAAAACCACGTGTATCCCACAGACCGTTGGAAAATGCGCTGACTGTATACACAGATGCAGGCAGAAAATCCAGACGAGCAGCGGCTGTCTGGATGGAGGAGGGCACGTGGATGAAGAAATTATTGGACGCGACTACTGAGGACTCATTGCAGACGCTAGAATTAAGGGCTGTCCTTTGGGTCATTATGAATTGGCCTGGTCAAGGTGTAAATATTGTCACAGACTCATTATACATAGTAGAGGTGGATGTGCAGACCATGCTATCAAAAACATGGTTTGTATTAAACTATCTGTGTGTCATGGGGGACCACTCGGAGCCCCCTGCGGTCATCCACTCAGGGGGAGTAAAGGAGGAAGCAGCTAAGCCATTGTTTAAAGTCATGTACCGAGATCCCAAGACTGGAGTATGGGAAGGTCCCGCAGAGGTTCAGTACATGGGTAGAGGTTATGTTTGTGTTCTTACCCCCACAGGGCCCCAGTGGATACCTAGCAAATGGATCCGTCCTGCTAATGACCCTGCAAGAACTCACTAGTCATTTGCAGCAAGCCACAGGCTTGGGTTTAACAGATTGGCTACGATCTTTCGGGCTAGGGCCTTGGATAACCTCCCTACTGCGACATGTAATCAATATTGTGATTGTTATTTTACTGCTTGTACTTTTTGTATCTTGCTTTTTTCGCTGCTTGCAACAGATGATGTACCGCGTAGCAGAAACAGTAACTACTCGACACGCTGCATTTGTTACACAAAATAGAACAGGGGGAATTGTTGAAGAATGGTTAGCAGAGCAAGGCCACGGATAATTAGAGGCCCGATACCAGGTGCTAGCAGCCTACGCGCTGCTAAGATAAGCTGTCCTTGGGACAGCAGTAAGCACGGATACAGGCCAAAGATAAAAAGAACTTGTAGTTAATAGAGCGTAGCAGTAGCACATATACAAAGTTTTCAGCATGCCAAGAGGAGGAACCTTCTCAGGCTTAATATAGCCAATCAAGTATAGATGAGTAGTGTATGCTAACCAATTATAATTTGACAAGTATGCTAAACGCTTCGGGCAAAAGTATAAGAACAGATGTTATGAGCAATAAAAGTTGAACAATGCTTTACCAATCATATTGAATGATTGCATTATTCCCTCGCTGAATTCCTCCACACTGCTGGTCAGAAAAAATGGATGTGGTTCATACTGTGAGTGCAAAAGAAGCCAGCTGGGCAGAAAAACCCCAACTGATGAGTGCACTGTGCTTGACATGCATTTAATAGAATGAGAGTTTATATTCAGACCGCAATGAAAAAGTATTCAGATCTGAGGCGGGGAGAAGGGAAACCACAGATGCTCTATAAAAAGAAAAAATGTCCAGAGTCTTTCCACAGAAATTAATTTAATGATATAATTTCTAGTTAAAACATCCCGGTACTCCTCTCTTATTCTTCAAAGAGGATCCTGGTCCAAATGAAACTTTTTTGAAAATCCAGCACATCCAGTTTCAAGTTCAGCAGTGGCTGCGGGAAAAGGACACAAGATTCCTTATGTTACTTTTAAAGCAGACAGGAAGAGTTAATGAATGCACTGAAATAACATTTTACGTGACACAACAGTCTGCAATCCTGAGCGAGACTTTAAATTTTCCAAGGACACTTAACGTGGGAAGAGCTGGGCACAAAGGAAGAACATTTTGTGCACATTTGCTTATGTGCATACACATAGAACAATACAACAGCATTTCTAAAGCTGGTGACAGACATTCTGGAGGCTACCTATGACTCCAGTGGCCCTTAAGAGGGCAGGTGGATTTCCTCTTTGGACACCTGGCCTCAAATTGCAGAGCGTGTTTTATGCTCCATGTTGCAAGCATTGAACTCATGTTTGCCTAAACACCACTGAAGGATCTCTTCCTAAAGAAATGTTGTCTTTTATTCCTTGTGGCGGTGCGTGTCTTCTTACGCCTGGCCAGCCCCGACACGCCCCCACAGGATCTTGGTGGGATCCTTGCAGCCGACTCGCCCTGCCGCTTTGCCGTGGTGGAGGAATGAAAGGCGGGACTCTCGGAGGCAAACTGAAGCTTAGGCTTTATTGGAGGGAGGGGACCCTCGTCCTAAGACCAGAGCCTCGGAGAGACCCTGAGCCTTAGGAGGCAGGGGGTTTTATACAGAAGGCGGAGACTCGGGGTGGCTACTCATACATCCAATGGGGTAAGAGAGGAGGGGATTCATTAACATCATAGACAGTAACACTAACCCATAACTGAAGGGAGGGAGGGGAGAGCCCTTCAACCAGCCAGTCACTGGGAAGCTCCCTTCGAAGCTTCCAGACCTGGGGGACAGGCCCTGAATGACTGGCAGGGAGGGAGGATCTCCCCAAGGGATGACAGACAGTCAGCAAAGGCGGGAAGAATTAACCAATCAAGGACTGTAACTGGGGAGACAGGAAGAGGCAGAGGGAGGCAGAGGGGGGAGGCTACAACATGAGGGAGTCTAAAAATAGGAACAGCACTGAACTGGCGTACAGTGAACCAAGGTACAGAAAATCAAGGTACATAAACCAACTGTAATACATCGAACTTATTAGAAAACCTTTAACACCACCACAATTCCTGGTCATGTTCTCCTTACTTATTCAATACAAGACTGCAACACCTAGGCTACAAAGACAAGCCATGAATCACAGCAAGAAAAATCAAGACCTAACAGCAGAGAAGGTGTACGGTATGGCTTAGTACTGAACGCAATCCACGTGCAGGGAAGGAAGGGATGGCTGAAGTCTATAAAGATCAATAAAAATCTGGGGGCTTCTTTGATCTTTTTGCTGGAGATTAATTCTAGTGAAGGGCAACTTCATCTTAAACCGAGTGTGTCTGTTTTCTTTTTGCTTGTTTTTTTTCTAGGCAAGCGCATAACATTCTATGCAATATTTTGGGAAGCAGGAATTTTTCACATTCAAGCCTGAACTAGAGAGCTAGCAGAAAAAAATCTCTGTGCTTAGCAGAGGAAGTTGAAAACAAGGGCTTGAAAGCTGTTGAGACATAGAAAGGGTCACCTTTTATCTTACCACTCCTAATGCAATGACACATTACCTTCTGTCAACTCCATAGTGATTTTTTCAACCAGTTTCTGCTGTACCTAGAATGATACATTGGATAGACAGTTAAGACATAATATGATCCAAATATAACTGTTAAGAACTCCTAAAACATTCTTACACCACATGGACAACGTGGTAAAACCTAAAAATACCACAGCAGTTGGAGATGATGGCCTGTGGTGGCCAAGAGGATGCCAAAGGCCTTGGACCGTATGAGCTGTGTGGAAAGGCTGAGAGACCTGTGACTGTTTCTTTCCTGGAGTCGTAACTACCAGGGGGTGGAGTAACAGAAATGGAGCCAAACTCTTACAGCGGTGCCAAAAGAAAAACTCCCCCCAAGCCTCAAGTGTTTTTTCAAGTGTGGAGAGTAAAATCCTGGGGAAAAGAGACCCCTCCAGAACATGAAATGAGACATGGGTAGTGGAAGGAAGCAGGAAATCTAAGGCCTAGACCAAAAGATGACCTAAAGCAGGACTAATCTTAAGCAAAGCGTAGCAGTTGAGCTGGTGGAAGAAAGCACTTTCCCGGTTTATGAAGCCTGCACAACGACCAGAAGATCCACAGGGCCCTCTGCAACATGTGTGGCTGAATGAAGAGAAGAAAAAGGTCTTGTTTGCCTCCTATTTATTCCAGTAACCTTTTTGTGATTCTCATCCCCAGCCGAGGAAAGAGAAATAGGTGGAAATAAGGCCAACACATGCATTTCTCTGAAATGGAATGAAAAGGCTTTTGAACGAAAATACACCTCTGAGGACTCTGGCAGTGTGTCCACAGTTCTCCTGGCCCTCGGCCCTCTGGAGAAGGCATCCCAGCTGACTAGCCCAAACCTCCTGAGCACGCCTGTTTCACTGCTTAGCTCTTCAGGCAGTAACATACTGGGTGACTTGCTGCAGTCACCATCTCAGTAATTCTGTTTCAAGAAGTGATGTTGACTTACTACTTACCCACAGAGCTTCTTGAGCACAGAGTAAGTTGGATCCTCTAAGACTCCGTGAGATGATACCCAGGGTTTAGGAACTCAACTTCAGAGCACTACTGCTACTGCACACACAACCAACCACTGTTGCTACCCAGAACTTTTTCACTGTCAGAACAGGCAAAGGGGGCAAAGAGCCTTCTCCTCTAGTTTAACCAAGTTCCATCAGAAGAGATTAAATCCATACATATGGTGCCATCTTACAGAAGCTGAACTTTCACAGAAGCCGTCACTTCACAAAGACATAAAGCACGGAAGTACTCGGCAGCAGTTACTCTTTCCCTCAGAGGAACCAGCAACTCCAAAGCATTTCCAGCTTTAGGCCAATGCGAATGCATCGGTAGGTTTGAATCAACACCCAGCAGCACAAATAGACAAAACACTTCCAGCAGCACGCAAGGTCAAACAGTACAGGCTACAAACCTTCTCACGTATCTGGCTGCAGAGAAGAGAAAGAAGATTTTTGATTTAGGAGCTGAAGAAGAAAGAAGAAGAGCTTTAAGTTCAAAGGTGTTCAGTGAGACCAAGAACATGGCCGACACGTACAGGAGGCAAGGAGAAAAGCTCACAAAAGAAAGACCACTAAGATACGAGAGGGCAGTTGGAAAATGGAACCAGAAAAGGAACAGAAGTTGAGAGAGAGCAGAGGGAACCAACATTCCCTTTCTCACACTATGTAGGGAAACTGGATTCATAAATCCATCAATTTACACTGACTGCAGCTAGCAGAGTTCACTATTCTTTTCCACATCAAGACACCCACATTCATTTGCAGCAGCCTTTGGCACCGCTGTCAGGATGGAAGGTTGACAGTTTGTAAATATAACAAGCGGCCTTGAGTCCCAAAATCTTTTTGCAACACTTGCAGCAGACAGACATGCCCTGCCTTTGGCTATGCGCTAAGGCCCCATCTTCCAAATTCCAGTGCATGGACCAGTAACAGTACTTGCTATTTATGACTCTGAGAGGGAAGACCAGGTTTTAAGACTTGAAAGGTCTTACAACGTGGATGACCAGAACTCTTCAGCCTTACAACATACGGCTGTGCACTGTTCTGAGGAGTAGCAGTTGCTTTGGCCTCTTGGACAGTATGGCACAGAACAATAAGTGGATTTTAACTTCAGGCTAAAAAGGGAGAACCTTGCATACGGCTACTCTTCAGCAGTCGAGAATGATATTTCAAAATGCTTACCTTGGCCACAGCGCTTGCAAACCTCCTTCTTGAAAAGAAAATAGGCTCGTATCAGCTTAGGGAGCTTCCTCCTAGATTGAGAGCTCTGTCCAGTCTCAAATTGTTGCCGAAATGTCCCAGTCCAGTTGAATAGAGAACTGGAGCTGCAGCCAGACCTCCGCTGACAATGCTGCTTGTAATGAAGGATTCATTTTTATGGCGCTCCCAGAGGAGCTTGGCATTGGCTTCTTCAAGTCTCTCTTTAGCTCTGAAACGTTCAGAAACACACGCACAGTTACCTTTGGCAGTAACACTTTCCCAAAGTTACTCTCCAGGTCCTTGACTATTATTTGACTTCTGAGATGAAGAGCCTCCAAAAATAGTACATCATTTGACCTGAGCTTGCTTGGAGGGCCTGTTTCTAAGATGTCACACAAGGTGCAAGAAGCAGCAGGTGCCACCAACCCTTAGGACAGGTCATCAGGAGAGTTGAAAGCCGCCTGTGAAAGCCATGTGTTTACATAGCTTCTTCTGGAAGGTATGTCACCTCTGTAACAAGTGTGGGCTGGCCCCCCTTCCCAAAGAAAGCTCAAAGCTCAGAGCCACTGCTTAAACAGAAGCCAAAAAAGACCACTTCTATTTTTTCTTCACAGAACAGAAAGCTGTTCTCTGAGAGGCCTACCCTTATTCAAACAATGAAGGACATGAAATTAATGTTTTCTTTTGTACAGAGGATGAGATTAGAGAGACTGGCAAAAAAAGCTGCCAGTTAAAACAACAAGTTGAAAAGTATCCTGTTAATGCCATGATCAGTTGTGTTCCTGCTGAAACATTAAAGAGAAATGAAGGCCTGCTGAACGGTTACGGTCTTAAGGTACTTTCCCCACAAACATGTCATCATAAGCTTTCAGTGCTGGCCAGGTGCAAAAGAGGAATTAACAAGAAATATGCATCAGGAGAAAGGATTCTCTTACTACCAGTCCAAAAGAAGCACAGACTTACCTTTCCAGTTTCTTTGCTAGGCATCGTCTCGTTTTCACTTCCTCCTGATACAGGTCCTTGTACTTTTCCACTTCTGCCTGTGCACATTCTTTTGGAAAAGTACTCTCTTGTTGAGTATTTTTTATCTTGTCCAATTCACATTCAAGATCTCGAATTCTGTCTTTTAGCTGGTTTCTCAGGGAAGCATGATGACTTGCTCTGATGTGTTCTAGTCTGTCCTGGGAGGCTGCCTGTGCCTGAAGGAGACAGTGCACCTTCAACCACCACAAAACCACAAAGAAAAATGAGAACTCTCCCGACCTGTCAACTGCATGTACCCAACGTCCTGGGTCCAGCATGGCTCAGAGAGGTGGCTGTGCCTCCTCACTGCCATCAGCAACCAAGGCAGAACCCTGGAGCTACCACCAGGGTAAATGATTCTTTTCACTCAGGATGAAGCCCAAAGCAGTACTACTATTCAAAGCGACTAATGGAAGGGCATTGTCTCGGTAGGTCAGGGCATGGAGAACAGGATTCCTCCAAGACCTTAGCAGGATGCCTCACCTCCTCCTGATCTCCCCACCTGCAACTTCAGTCACTTCTTTTCTGACACTCTCCCCTGTACAAGGAGAAAACCAGACCTGTAGGTCTGGCTGTGACAGCTAGAAGGGGCAAAACCTTTTCAAGCACAAACAGTGAGAAGCAGACCAGAGGACAGAGAGAGCCCCAAGCACTGCAAAATGGAAACCTGCCTTGGGCAACCTTTTGATTCAGGGACCTGCCAGCACGCGACACACCATAAGGGCACTCCTGCCCAACCATATGCCATTCACCCACTGCCCTTCGGCAAAGACACAAGTAAAGTGCTGACACACAGAATCGGGCACCTAAAGCAAAACACTAAGAAATGGTGGCCACAACCAAAGTTTACAGAGTGCCTACACACACACACGCCAAGAAGTTACTCACTTGCAAAAACAGATTGACTTCATGTAGTTTTTGTCTTATTTCTTGGTCTGCTCTTTCATCAACCTCTCTTTTATACTGTTCTATTTGGCTGTGATCCACCATGTTAGTCTCCAAGCGATGCTGGAGTTTTGCCACCTCTTCTTTCAGCTGGCATTTGCTCTTCTCCAGTTTTTCACAGTTCCCATGCAGGGTAGATAGTTCTTCTCGCAAATCCCGGTTTTCTACTTCTAGCTGCATGCTTTTTTTAGACTCCATGTCCAGCTGCTGGGAAAGTTCAGCAACCTGTACACGGGAAATACAAACAACTGAGAGGCATCTAAAGGCAGTGAATTCGGTTAAAATCACTAAAGGGGTTGTCCATGGAGACTGTATTTATCATCTGCATACTCAGTATAAGAAACTTAACGTAACTGGGCTCTTCTTTTCCAACAAGATCAGCCTTCACATCATTTGTGATAGGATGGGAACCTGAGGATTCCTTGTGCAGTTCTTCATGCAAAAAATGCTATTAGCTTCTGGACTAAAAATGGGCCACTGCAAAGGAGTAACTGATTCTACAATGATGCCTTTTAAAGCTGAGCATAACTGTGAAATGTGGCTTCTCTAGCAACGAATCTGAGTAATGAGCAGAGAAGTACATAAAGTTTACACGCTACTACTGGACAGCCAGAGCAACCTCAAAAACATCTCTGGCAACAATACCTCTGGGTCCCCACGCCAAGATGGGCCGAAACAGCTAACAGTGAGCAATGAGTTACAGCACTTTTCCTGTGTCACCTCTCCTCATTGTTCCTTGCTCAGCAACAACACTTTTCAGAAAAGGAAAGTCCCAGCAGGGACAGGGCTCAAGGCTTGTTCTTGCTGTGTGAGCAACAGCGGTACCTCTCCCCTCTCTTCCAGAGGAGGAACCCGTCTGTCAGACCAGGGTGATGCTGCCATAGCCTCACATTGTGGCCAGGCCTGAGCTGAGGCCTGCTGCTGTCAGCCCTGATCCTTACCCACAGACATGACGTCCTGGTATGGACAGAGAACTGCCCATCCCTAAGGCCTGGCCTGAGGATCTGCACTCTTGGCTGACCCTGCCTGCTCTCACCAGACCTGTTCTGTTCTTCTTGATTAGTGCCTGGGGGATGGGCCCCAGGCTCATGAGGTTATAGACCCTGCCAGCCTTGCTGCCACTCTTGGCTTGCCCTCCCTCGGCATGACAGTCCGCCCTTCCTGTGCCATTGCAGATTCTGCTTTGTACTTAGGGATTGCATATTTGCCCAGAATGACAACTACATCAGTATCAGTCATAGTCACCTGCTTCTCTAACTGTAGAAAAAGCATTAAGAGAGATCAATCAAATCTAAAATACAGCTAAGGAAAGAAAATCATCAACGTGACAAGAAATACAGGGAAAGCTTCACACAGGTTTGAAGAGAAGTAACGCCACAACCAAACAAACCCCAAATTAAGCAGAGCTCACCTTTGTTCTTAATCTCTCAACTTCACTGACCATTTCAGAATATCTATTCTTCATTTCTCCCTTCAAATTAAGCTGTGACTCCATTTCTCTCTCCTCATACACTTGTATTTTCTTTGTAGCTCTACTGAGAAGTCTCTTCAACCTAAGCAGCAAATCAGTTCAGAAAACAATGAAACACAGGAATGTTGGGTTAACCGGAGCCGCAGGAGAAGAGCCTCATGCTATCATGGTCAGCAAATCTCGTTTATTTTAGGTAGCATACACATATTTATATCTTCTATAATCAGCTCATACATATTGCAAAAGTTAAGCTCAGGATTGGTGCTCAGACTAAAAGTCAGCTACGCCTCTTTCTACATTTCTTTGTGGTTACATAGTTTGAGTAAGTTTTAGTTTTACCATGCTTCTCCCTCTTATCTTTCAGCTACAAGGTCTTGTTATCGTATCCCAGCTGTGCTCAAGGACATACGAAGCTTACTGCCTTGCTGGTTTTCATGAGAGTGCCTGTGTGCTCAGCAAAGCTCTCTCATGTCTACGTGACCTTTTGCAGCTAGCCAGTTATCAATCACACTCTCCACACAGGAATAAGCAACCTTTTCCATATTTTCTCAAGTAAGGAGTGCAGACATAGCTTTCTTCATCTTTAACATACTTAACAGTACCAGGAATTGCTGAGAAAAAGCCTGCTCTTCCTGTGCCACAAATCATCGGGCACATCCAAATTTCAGCTGAAAAGATGAATTGAAGACTCCTTTCCCCACCCCTGGAGAACTGCAGAGCAACCTGGATTGGCAATTCCTCTTGCAGCTATAAGTAAGTATAGGCTCACGCAGAGACATACCCTGCAGGAGCTAACATGAGACTTCAGTTTGCTCGGGGAGTATGTATACCTATTCTTACATTACGGTTCAGTAAAACTGGACTCCTATTCAGGGATATCTCTCCACCATATCAAAAAGCCATACCTCTTTAAGTTTTTCTGCAGTTCTAAGTTTCTTCTCATTTCTTGGTCCAGACGGAGTTCAACTGGGCGTTTTAACTCCATCAGTTGCTTCACTTTCTTTCTTTCACTCTCACACTTTCAAAACAGAAAAGACCCATGACACACACAGAGAGTAAGAACAACAGCTACGTGCAATATGTGTCTTCAGCATTCTCCACAAGAGAAGCGGCAGTCCATCTCCATCTGTTAGCCAAGTTTCACATTAGGTTTCACAGAAAACTGGTCAATACTGAAGAACAAAAATAGATGCTTCCACTGAAACAGGTGGAAAAGACACTGGACTACTTTCAAGAGTTCTCAACTCATAGCAAGGATTATGTATGTATGCTTATTATGGGAGAATACCAATCAGTCTCAAGCTTTTACTATTCATCAGCAGGCAGAGGAATTTGATCTTTGGGAATTTTTTCAATATACTATTCCCTTCAGTACTTCAACCCTACCCAGAAAACAAGGAATCTAAGAAAGAAGTGGGGAACTACAGTACTTGATGTGCTCAACTGATGCAAACAATACTAGGAACTCTTTCAAAGAGAGTCACTCCAGAACATACACAAGATATCCAGATAGCTTTCATTTGCTTCCTGGATCATCCAGATCACAACATATCCAGAGCCTGAATGGCAGGGGTAATAAAAAAATGCTCTTTATGTAAGAACTTGACCAAAAAGTTAATGTGGTTCTTTCGGGTACTGGCTTAGGTCCCTGGAGAATTTTCTGGATTTACCTGTTCAAAGAGGTCTGCCTTTTCCCTGTCAAGTTGAGCAACACGTTCTTCGAGGTTGGATCTTGACCTAAACTGCTCTTCCCACATGCTCTGCAATTCCTTTGACGTCAGAGCCAGCACATTCTGCTTTTGCACCTGTAAAAGCAACAGTGGCAGAAAAGCAACTAAGGTGACTGTAAAGAAAACACTACAACAGAAAGCTGTAACTTAAATGCAAACCCTCTCCTCTCCCCATCCAATGTCTATGGTTAATGTTAATGTGGAATGTAAAACACAGCCTGGGAAACATAACCAAGAAGAAAAATTGAAGATGGTAAAAAGACTGAATGCACTAAGGGTGGTGAGATGAGGTTGAACTTTGGGGAATAACAAACACACACACAAAATCACCCCGTAGCTTTCTTCCAAAGGGTCTCCAGAGTTCATGACATACTTTCTAATGTATGCATTTCTAGTGCCCACCACAGAATATACCCTACCCTCATGGCTTCTGTAACAGCTGTACATCTCTTGAGAGCAAGAAAATGTTTTGAAATTGACTATGGTTTTTATGGTTCTATCTAAAGAGACAAAGATTTGCCTAACAGATGCATTTGAGTTGAACAGAACTTGCAGATTCAGTTCAAGTATAAAGACTGGAAGTTGACTAGATACTTTTAGTGCCATTTTTTAAGGAAAAAAAAATTGCAAAATCAAAAAAAGGAAAAATCAAGAGATGTTTACTGGCTTTTTACAAAAAGTGACAAAACACCTAGCACAGAGTCTCAGATTAAAAAAAAAAAAAGTTTTTAGGGTGTATGACTTTCTCAAGTCCTCACAGAGGAGGTAAAACACTTGGTCTCACAAAAAAACCTGACATGGCCTCAAGGCAAGCTCTGACAAAAATCCAAAGATAATATGGATCTGTCAAGTCCAGTCTCCTCTCTCAGCTTTCAACCACTGATCTCCATGCTATCCACAGCATCCACTCTCTCAGTCATCTGCTGTGGCTTAACCCTGGCAGGCGGCTAAGCATTACACAGCCACTTGCTCACTCCCTGCAGGTGGGATGGGGAATACAATTCATCAGATAAATCACACTGATGAATACAATTATCTTGCACACCACAACACATACAAAACACAGCAGTAGGAAAATTAGGAAATTTACTGCCTTTTCCCTTGAGGGTGCCTTGCCCTAAAACCAGATGGGTATTTAACAGCTGTGTGCTTACACAGCCCACATGATCTTTTCATCAATTACCTATACACAAAAAATTCAAGGACTAAAACAGTCATCAACAGAAGCCTGTCTGTACCTGCTTGTGGTGGTCCTCTGCAGCTGCCTGTGCTGTCTGTAAGCTCATTATCATGTCTTCCAGGCGGTTATGAACCTATACAAGCATTACAGGAAGCAAGAAGGCATATTATGACTTTCTAGATTGAAGTTACACCTCACTGACAAAAGTAAGTATTGCACAAAACCTCTTCACCCCTTTATTTGTACACTATTTACACCCAGCAACAATGATCAAAATGGCCCTAAGTTTGATGCCACTGTAAAATTGTTAGCAATCATCACCTCTGCCATTTGGTGCGGAGAGAGAGAGAGAGAGAGAGAGAGAGAGGGAGAGAGGGAGAGAGAGAGAAAAGACCACGTGGGATGTAAAGAATGCTCAGTGAAAACAGGCAGAAGTAGCTTTTCTCATCCCCAGTACACCTGAAAATCATGCCCTATTAATCAAAGTGGAAAGATTTGTGACTGCCTTCCCACTTCTCTTGATAGTATCAGTACATCACAAAATTCAACTAGTACTTGTAGTGTTTTTCAAAATACCTTCAGCTATAATTGACAACTACAGTTGTAACAAGAACCCTAGTTCACTGGCTACAATACAAAAAACAACAACAAAAAATCTCTCTTAATTCAGGTCACATCTTGTCTCAGCCAAAATTAACCACCGTGTAGAAGCAGTGGCACATTCCAAGGCTCACACTGAGTTCTGCAGATACTACAAGCCGTCCTCTTCACTGTTTCACGAGAACAGCAAGTAGCCAAAGGAAAAGCAATTCTGCACAGCAAAATCTCTGGGACGTGTAATTTTTGTTCCTGTCTGATGATGTCAGCCAGGTCTCTAGCATAAAGGGCTTGGCTCAATATACCCTGTGGAATTTCCACCAGTTAACTTGATGAATACCTTAAATGAAACACATCACAGACCCCAAAGCAGCATCTGATATTATGAAGGGTCTAAAGCAGAAAATAGCTACATCAGTGTACTGCTATCAAATCCTGACCTTTTAGAGTGTTATGTTTGACTTGCTATAGCATGGGAAAATTTTCAAAACCGGATGGCTAGGAAGTAGAGCAGCCTCTATTCAGCAGAATGCAAGAATGGACCTCCCCTTGGCTCTCCGGGAAAACCTCACCATAAAATTTCCCCAACAGAAATAGGTAACTAGGCTCACGAGTCACTAAAGGGGCAATTCATGAGCAGCTTACTGAGGCACAGGCTGGCAAGTCTCTCTGCAGGATTTCAATCCGGTTGCTTTGTTGCTGGACAGTGGCTTCCAAACTGATGGCTTTAATTTCAAGGCTTAAAGAGAAATAGAGGTCTTATTGAAGAAAATTCTCCAAGGAGAGGACCAGTTCCAGATGAACAGTGTGAAATAACAGAATCAAAAGCAAGGGCGTCCTTCAAAATTAGAGTACGTGTCCTGTGCTTTCCTCCCAATTCCTGCAAGCAACAGACGCCTCATCCCACTGCGTTGTTCCCTTACCGTTGCACGTGTTCTTGCAGTTGTTTCACAGCAGTCTGGTTCTCAAAATATGCTCCCAGCTGGTCCTGCAGTTCCTGGGCAGCAGCTAGCTCTTCCCTTTCCCTCTCATCCATGGCAGTCTTCAAGTCACGAACACAACGCTCAGAATTGAGATATTTTTCTTCCATCTGCCGCAACTGCAAAGTCACAGAAAGAATCCGCAGTGGTCAGGTGAGCTTTTATACAGGGCGGTCAGCTGCTGCCCAAGGATTCACGTGCTGCAGATACCTGCCCACACCCTCTGCCCAAAGAACTGTAATCATCTCAAATACCTTCAAAGCTTCTACTAGCAAATGAACACAAGCTGTGTTATTCCAAATCATCTACGGCGGCCTCTCCTACCCCTCCACAGATTTCCTAGGGCACAGTTGCAAGCACTGACACTGCTGCTCCAACCCTTTTGGGGACCTGTGATGATGCTCTTTGTATTCACTTTATTTGCTACTGCAGGAAAGCATGAACTGCAATGCTTTTATTCCTAAAGAAGGAAGGAGTCTCGGAAATGTCAGAGCAAAACCGCTGTGGCAGACTTGTTCTGGAGCACAGCGTGGTGCCAGAGGGAGTTTTCTGAAGTGACACAGAGAGACCTCAAATGCAGCACCGAGAGAGGTGCCCGGCTCCCAGTGAGCGGGAAGCAGTGGATCCCTGAGGAGAGGCAGCTCTGCCTCAGCGTGGTGGGGCCAGGAGGGATGACAGCGGCTGTATCCTGGCGAGCACCATTTCAGAAAAGGCTCCCAGGTGATCTGTGCCATCAGACCTGCTCTGGAGTTGGGAATTGCTCCAGGGTGCCTGGGGAGCGTTCTTGAACCAGGAAGACCTCGAATGTAGCATAGAGAGAGGGAATCCCACGCCCCTGACTGACGAGTGGGGAAACCCTGAAGAGAGGCAGCTCTACTTTAGCATGGTGGGGCACGAAGGCAGGAGAGACTGAGGAAGATCAAAGCCCAATGTAACCACCACTTCCTTAGATCTCTCTCCTTCTGGCTCCCAGGACACTCTTCTGTCATTTCTCATGACAGACAAGAAAGCATCAAGCACCCCATGATTTATTCCTGTAGGGACAGGCTTTCCATACCTCCACTTCAAGCTTCTCCAACTCTTCCCGCAAGTGCAGATTGTCTTCCTCCACATCAGCCTCGTGGCTTGCGGTAAACGCCTGAGCAATCCTAAAACATCCAGAATTTGATAAGAAACATGTCGAATTTGGCATATTTTTTTCCCCTGCTTGCTCCCAAATCAACTCTTTCCCCCTTTCCTACAAGCACAGTGAAAGGAAAGCCAAGTACATGAAAGCTGGGAGAATTCAGCTTAGAAGTGACCTCAGGATGTCTCCAGTCTCACCGCCTCCCCAGTGCAGCCTTGACTACAAGGTAAAGCCATGCTGTTTAGGGCTCCTTCTCCTACTCTTTAAAATCCCCCTGGATCTAGCTGCACAAACTCCCAGGGCAAGCTGTTCAATTGCCTGACGCATCAAGACGTTTTTTCTTTCTTTGTGGTTGGAACCCATCATGTCCCCTTAGATAAGCTGCTTCTCTTTCTCCCAATGCTCCCGTTCATACCACCTAATGTTCCTTTGCTTAAAACCCCTTTGCTCTCCTGCAGAGCAACCTTGCTGCTGAGCTAACAGCAAGTTTCCCAGTGAGTCTAGGTCTGTGCAGGGAGAGCACACCACAGCCAACACTTTGTGGCAGTCCTCAGTGGTACAACAGTACCAAAGGTCTGAGAGCATCCAAGAGCAGACCTACATTTACCAGTCACATGGGGATCTCCTTCCATGTGGCTCTTCCTTCTTTTTCTGAGCTCATTCCCATGCCTCTCCTCAGTCACACTTGCTGATAACTGAGGAGGCCTGTGTGCTGTTTATAGACAAACCCCTCACCTTTCACATTGCCTTGCAGTATGCCTGCCAGCTGCTTTTTTTGGAAGACACTCCAGCATCTCTTCATGCTGTTTGGAGACTGCAACATTTAGGGGGTTATGTCCCCCCTGAAAGGAGAGAGAATCTCCATTAGAAAAACAGAGACAAGTTTGGCAGCGGTTCGAAAGAGCAGCTTTACCCATACACCAAGATTACCTTGTTCTGAGCATCACTACTGGCATCGCGCTCAAGTAACAGCCCTGCTACATGAGTATTGCCAGACAGGAGAGCCAGGTGAAGGGCAGCGTTGCTGTTAGCATCTGCCAGATTTGGGTGGGCACCACGTTCGAGCAGAACAGCCACACATTCTTCTTGCTGGTGCTGAACTGCCTAGGGACAACGTAGAAGGAAAGGGGGAAGACTTTCAACATTTTTCTCTCACTCTTGTCACAACTTGCTCATCTCCTGAATGCTGGGATTGAAGGACATCTACAAAGATTAGCAGAGGCCTAAGCCATGCGGATAACAACATGCATGTTTCTATGGCCCTTCTGTATAAGGAATCCTGCCAGACACCTCTCCTGTAACGCGCTGTCAATAAGCTCCACTTACAAGATCTGAACACAGTCCGCTTACCTTCACCAGCGGAGCTCTTTCTAAGTCCTCAGCCAAGTTGAGTTGGCAGCTCTTTCCTGCTAGATGTCCAGCGACGTCTGCACGGCCGTTCGCAGAACTGAGATGCAGAGGTGTCCTAAAAATTAAACAGATGCTCTCAACAGACCAGCAGACAAAAGATGAAAACAATCTGTCTTTACACAGCCCTGGGGACCCTGCCCGGACTCTGTTCCTCTCCCTTGCTGCTGCTGCTGCTGCTGCTGCAATCCTGCACTGGTCAGCCACAGGGCAGGAAGAGAATGGGTGAGGTCTGAGCAGCTACGAAACAGTCCTGCAGAGAGACCACGGCAGAACGGCAGGCTGCCAGCACACACTTCCAACAGTGCTTAAGCCAACCAGGCAGCTCCAAGCAATGATCTAAAGTCCACTTCTAAAGACAGGACAAATCTTGGTTTTCAAGCCATTAGCTTGAACACGATCTCACACACGGCCTTAAGGGCGGGTGCTTCCACATGGGATGCAAAGCTGCTGGGGGTGTGGGGTGGGGGAGGAGTGTTGATCACACCATGCTGAGGCTCTTGGTCTGCCTTTTTCTTAAGAGAAGAAGTCTGCTGAGGACTAGTGGAGTGCGGCTCAGAAAATGCCGCAGCAGCACCTGCCAGAAGGCGCTGTCATGGTGTCCCATCAGTGGCCCACAGAACTGACCTCCTCTCTCGGTCTTGTGGGTCGCCGCGGGCATCCGCGCGGTGCACTGCGACCGGGACCTCGTCACGGAGCTCGGAGGTACCGGCGGCGGCGGCGGCGGCGGCGGCACAAGCCTGCCCGGACGGGCTACTGGACGGCGACTGGTGTCGCCTGCTGCTGAAGAGCCGCCTGACTCTCTTGTGCAGGGCGTGCAACCACATGGCCCTGCCGGGGGCGGTCAGCAGCAGGAAGCACCCGGCGGGCTGCTGGGCCCTGGGTGTGGATGGGGATGAGGGACGGGACGAGGATGAGGGACAGGGCGAGGACGAGGGACAGGGAAACGAAGAGGACCAGAACACGCGGTCGGCACAAGGCACACAAGGTCGCCCCGCGCAGTGGCGGCGGCCTGGATCCTCCGAGACGGCGGCAGGTTCGCGTAGTGCTCCCAGCGGCCAACGTGCTGCTGCTCCCGGAGCGGGTTGGGCAGCTCTGAGCGCCGGCTCCGGGCAGCAACGGAGCCGCGAACACCAACGTGCCTGCGACGTCACAACGGCCGGTGGCACGCCCGGGGGTTTACCGGGGGCGTCACCGAGGCCCCCGCCGGCGGAGGAGGCGCCGGGCGGGTGACGGCGGGGACGGCGGGGCCGCCAGGGCGGTGTCGGCGGGCGCCCGGGAAGGAGGCGGCCCGCGGCCTGTGAGGCGGCCGGAGGCGCTGCCCCGCCTCGGGCCGCCCCGGGACACGGGCGGGGCTGCGCCGGCCGGGCCGCAGGCTGCGACGAGCCCTCGAGCAACTCTCGGCTCACCCGTTCTGTGTTCGTCCCTCAGCACATGGCCAGGGTGCCTCTGGGCACACGTCCCCGAAATAAAGCTCAGGCTGGGCTCGGATCCTAGTCCGGGCGGACGGCGGCCGCTGGAGTTCTCAAGAGATGATCGCTCTATGGCCGCAGTGCCGGAGATCCAGGACAATTCCCCAGCTCCTCTGTCATGTCCCTTCTTGAAGAGCAGACAGACCCCCGACCCCCTACGCCATGGTAACTGCTGGCACTTGCTGCTATGCCAGCTGCCTATGCTGATTTTGTGTTCTGCCGCTCCACCAGCCAAGCGACAGCACGCAGCCCGCTACAAACATGCTTGAAAACGCGTCCCTCCTTGTCCCAATAACAACAGAAAGTGAAGGCTCAGAGATCCTGCACTTGCTTTCTGGGAGGCTTCAGTTTACTCTTTCTTGAGTCAATGTGTTTTGCAAGGTGTTGCGAAGGCTTTTAAACTGAAGAAGTATTGGAAAGGGGGTTTTGATGTGAAGAAAGTTAGTAGATGCAAAAAGGGGATGAAAGTGCTCTGTAGCACTGTGCCAGAGTAAATGAAACTTGCCGGTAATTTGTCGCAGACCTTCCAGGATGTATAGCACAAATCCTTGCTGGCGTGTGGTTTGTACATATGCTGCCACCTGTGACCATTGCAGTCATTCAGCCTTCAGGGACATCTCAGTTTGCGTTCACAGAGCTGTAATGACAGTACGAGTCACCAGCCTAATGTTAAAATGAGATGATGCTGTATAGATGGGGGAAGTATGTTGGGAGATCTGTTCCCCAGTATGTTTGGAAAAAAAAAACAACCTTACACCACCATCATAGTGGTAATTAGTGTTTGGTGCCAGTGTTTTCCCAAGTGACTCCAACAGTGTTGCCTGTCCCCAGACCTAATGTAGGTGAGGTCATTTTGTGTTATTTTAGTCTCTGTTCACATCATGTAGTGTGTCCCATAATTACTCCACAAGTCAACAAAAAGACTTTTGCAGTAAATCCTTTCAAGTGCTATGGATTTTTCTATGTTCCCTCCTCTTTTTTTGTCCTCACAACTTCATAGTGTCTTGCACCCAGATGTCTGAACTCTATTGTGCACTGTGTTTAAAAGCTTCCCTGGAGAGCCTTTTGGGTTTTGGTTTGTTGTTGTTGTTGTTGTTTTGGTTTTTTTTTTTTTTTTTTTTTTTTTTTTTTTTTTTTTTTTTTTTTTTTTTTTGGGTAGCTAGCTTTAAAACAGCTTGATGCAATGGGAGGTGGAGAATTAGACAGCTTTGGGATACAATATAGCCTTTCAAAAGGCACTGTGGGGCACATCCCTCAGGCAGGGCTTTTGCGCTGCCCTGTTGCCTTCCTGCTTCTGTTTCCCTATGAAGGAGTAAACTCCCCTGAGTGAAGAGACCATGGGTTGAGCTGTCAGAAACGCGTTATTGCTTTTCATGGGCACTTTTTGCCATCTAGTGGCAACAACGTCTTTGTGCACTCTTTGTCTCACAATTTTACTTTTTAGGCACTTGTCTTGGTTTGGGAAGACAGGAATCTGCCAGGTAACAAAAAAAAAAAAAACAAAACAAAACCAAAAACAGCTGGAGTTTTCTTTGGAATGGAGAGTGTAAACCCCCCCCGTCGCCCCGGCAATGAAAATCGGTTTTGCCCCCACATGTCCCGATGGCATTAGAGTACACTGTGACCCAGTATCTACTAAAGCTTCATATTTCTGTGACTCTGATGAGCCAGGCCGTCGAATCTACATAGTCTAAAAGACCCGGTTTTTTCATGGCTCTTCCTGGCTAGAGGCAAGGCCCCTCTAGCACTGGTTATTATTCTTTTCTTTGACATACATATTAGAGGTTCTTTCAAGGGGATCTGACATATCGTCCTCTCTTCTATAATACCTGGTGGCTCGGTTATGGGAGGCTGAGGCTACTTTTATTTTAGTGGAAACCTCTCGGTGAGTGTTTCTGTCTTTGAGTTCGCGCACCCTTGCTGCCAGGACTGAAGTGGGCTTCTCATCCCACCTTCTTATGTTTTCTCCATGGTTGCGCAGGAAGGACCACAGTTCAGCTCGTGGGGGATACCCTCTCTCTCTAGCTGGGGGACGTTGGGCTCTGGGGCTTGTTATTTGCACCAGTGCCACATGGGAATGGTTCCTCCTCATCTCTTCTCTTACTTCCTTTATCTCCTCTTTGAGTTCTTTCACTAAGGCAGAGACATGAGCCTGCATTGGGCTATTGATCATACTTTCATTACTCTTGAGCTTGTTGGCTATAGAACTCACTGTCTCTCGGTTGGCATCAGGATTGATTGTGGCAATGAATACGGCATAGTTACGTGGTCTATGAGTTGCCAGCGTCCACAACTTGTGCTCTGTGCATCTAGCCTTGTCAGGGTCATTATTATGCTGTCTGCTCCTCCTAAAGAGTATTTTTAATACTGCCACTTCTTTCAGCTTTTGGATCCCCTCCTCAAGGGTTTTTCAGTCTATGTTATGATGGTGCTGCGTCACTTTGTCTTTGTGGACAAACTTTTTCTTTATACTCATTAAAAGCTGCCCCCAGAGGGAAAGGGGGCCTGGCTCTTTTACAAATACTTGATTTATGCCTGAGTCTTGGGTCAAGGGTCTCAAATTTTTTGCTTCGCTACCATTCAGTTGTACATTTGTACTCATGAGGTCCCAGACCCGAAGCAGTCAGGTTGTATAAGCCTCATGTCCCCGTCGTGCAATGTCTTTGTGTAGGTTATGGAGACTTTTATACAACAGAGACTCGGTGATGATCTCAACTTTTGTTTTTCTTGCAGGTTGTGAGGGCTTTCTTTTCTTATCCTTATTACCTTGGGGCTCTGATTTTATCTTAGACTTCTTTGTTTCCACAGGGACAACTGCTGCTGGCTGTGGCTGCCCCTGTGGTTTAGCTGGAACCTGGACGGTTGTAATATCTGTGGGTTCCATTGCTGCACCAGACTCTCCCTTTGCAGGGCAGGGGGAGGGTTTTCTACCAGCGGGGGAAGTGTATTCCTTCAGCACCTGGCCCATCTCATGTATTTTCTTTATCAGAATCCCCACCCAATCTGGGTGGTTCATTTCTGAGGTGGGCTGTGGGGCAGGGTCAGATGCCATGACAGTATTTTCAGTCTGTGGGGCAGGGTCAGACTGCATGGCAGTGTCCCTAGTCTCTGGGGTAGGTGTCTGTGCAGTGATCCAAGTCAGCCTCACCTTATCTCTGAAAACTATTGAATAGGCTATGACTATTAGCAACACTTGTATTAGCAAGACTTGGGTAGTATCTAGAGAGAAGTTAAACTTTTCAAAAGCTGGTGGGGTAGGCACAAAGAACTGGTTGTAGGGCTGGGAGAAAACTTCCCCTGCTGTCATTTCTTCACAGGAAGTACCGTTTTTAAAGTAATTTCAAAACCAGACACTTAATGTGTGATAGCCATGTATCCATGTGCCTGCCTTCCAGAGGAAGTTAAAAATTTATGAATGCTTCACTTTATCCACCCATAAAACAAACTGGATCACAGCCATCATAGCCTTAGTTATAGGGCCCATGTTTAGATAAGGGCCTGCAAATGGAAGGAGTACAGCCACAACTACGTGCCATTTAAACCAGGGTAAATTAGACTACATGATGCTGCCTAATGAGGTTTTTATATCCAACGCACACAAAATAAAGTACTAGGTTAGTTAAGAACTGCTATTTCTCATCTCTTTTTTTTCCTCAGTGCCTTCAAGCCTCACGTTGGGCGCCAAAATCTGTCTTGGTTTGGGAAGACAGGTATCTGCCAGGTAATAAAAAAAAAACAAACCTGGAATTTCCTTTGGAATGGAGAGTGTAAACCCCCCTCACCCCGTTTTTTTTCTTTTTCAATTATAAATTTACAATCAGAGGTTCTTAGGCAAAGATTTGGGAAATAGGAATAGCAGTTCTTTACTAGTATGTAATACAAAGCAAACAAACACCAAAAAAACCCCCACCAAACAACTACAGCATTAATAACAAACAAAAACAGTACCAAGAACCTTGAGGGCTTTGTTTCCCAAAACCCAGGGCAGTTTGGTTTCGGTGTCCCTGCAGGATCCTCAGAGCACCAAGCTGAAACAGTGGAAAAGTCCTGGGCTGGTAGCTGGGATGGCAGAGTGTCCTGGCAGGCAGGGGCAGGATGTCCCGGCAGCGCAGGGGGTGCAGGGTCACACTCTAGCAAGAGGAGCAGCGTCAAAGAAGCCGAAGGTTAGGCAGGGCCAGCCTAGGTCCCGCGAGTGACAGAGAAAACACAGGATTCAGGCCGAACCAGTGATAGTAGATTTCCCAGGACTGCATCTCTTTGGCCACAGTGAAACTCTTCCAGCCAGCAACAGCCATTCTCTCTCTCCCCGAACGCCGGAAAAAAAAAGAACAAAAGAACTGCCTGCAGCTACCTCAAGTTCTGTCTTTTACCTGCATTATCTCCCCCTTCCAACTTTGTCCACCTCTTTGTTTCGGTTAAGTACTCTCAAATATCCAACACTTGGTCTCCTTGGTAACTTATGGGGAAAAAATTCTTCAGAGAAAGAAGGAACAAACCTAACCCCCAACAGCACGGTATAAATTAGTTCGTTGTATGACTCCTCCATCAAGCAGCAAGGTGCAACTCTCAATCCATGCTACTCACTGTACTGCTGTGATGAAGGGTCAGGATACTAGATGGAATGGTCAGGTTGGGAGAAGTATCCATTGTCAAGTAAAACCACAGGAGTGCTCAGAATCGGTGCTTTTCTGGAGCTTAATGGAGTTGTGAGTTAATTAACCAAATACTCATTATGTGATCACATGGAAGCCTGGTTGCTGATTTAGGGATATGTATTGGATAACAGAAATTTTTATGAGGAATAACTGAGGGAACGGGGGTTGTTTAGCCTGGAGAAGAGGAAACAGCAGGGAGACCTTACTGCTCTCCATGATGATCTGAAAAGGAAATTGTAGCCAGGTGGGGGTCAGTCTCTTATCCCAGGTAACAAGTCATAGGACAAAAGAAGATGCTTCAAGTTGTACCATGAGGGGTTTATACTGGATAATAAGAAAAAAACTCTTCACAGAAGAGTTTGTCAAGCATTGGAAGAGGCTGCCTAGGGAAGTGGCTGGGTCACCATCCCTCTATTTAAAAGAACTATTTAAAAGACGTACAGAAGGGGCACTCAGGGACATTGTTCAGTGGTGGACTCGGCAGTGCTGGGTTAACAATTTGAACTTGACAGCCTTAAGGGTCTGTTTCAGCCTAAACAATCCTGTAATTCTATGATTGTAGAGCCTCTAAAATGAAAAGCTGTATTTTGATGGGAATGTGTGTTTCATGAGTGCCTCCCATAATCATTAGGTATGTTGTGTCTCTGAAATGCATCAGTTGTGTTGGACATTGTTAGACAGACATGCAGGTACTTAAAACAACTCCACAACAGTGATGCCAAGTTGCTTTAGAGGAATTTCCTTCACTGAAATAAAGTTCTGCATATCTGTAAGGATTGTATGTGGCTATATTCCTGAGGCTTCATCCACTTTTGAGCCAGGGTATGAACTGTAGCTACATTTGTCTTTATTGATGACTTGTTCTAGTACCTGATATGAGGCAATTAAAATATGTGTCTTTTCACATCCAGAAATTAGAGACCTGCTGTTGGTTACTCCATATCTGAAACATGGTATAATCCCACCAGTTTGCAAGTGTCTTAGGAATAATATCCATCCATGTTACTGCTGAGGAATGGAGTCCCTGGCATGGGTGGTACTTGCAAAAAGTCCATAGCACATAAATCTGTGGTTCTTTGGGGTAGTTGTTTCACACAGGAGAAGACATTACATAAAGTGCATATATTTAAGGATTATTTTGGGCATATTCTGATTTCCCCCAAAAGTGACCTTGGAGTATTCCAGATAAAGAACAGGACAACGCCTAGGAGCAGTCTTGAAAATTCTCACTGTAATGGCCAAACACTCTTTAGGAGGTTATAACATCTGAAAAGTACTATGCAACACATACCTTTGGAAGGCAGGTGTTTTAGACAATGCACTTTTCTTTGCTTTAAACCAAGCATTATTTCCCAATATAATGTGCAGAATACAGTCCAGCCAAAAGGAATATTCAAATCGCAGCTCAAAGTTGCATTGCACTGGAGGAGGGAAACTAAGATTTCTAATCTAAGGAAACTGAGGGTTCTAATCTACATTCCATCATAGGGTAACTTTCTTAGCATAATTAGATTCTGTTGTTGTAGCTAGATTTGCTCCCATAAGCATGTGAGCTTGTTTAGCAGTATCTTCAGCCTGTTCATGAGGACAACATGAGGACAAGGCTCTTATCCCACCACATTTGCTCTGTGACTACAGAGCTATTTCCTCACTGAACTGTAGTGGCTTGCTTCTCCTATGTGTGAAATTTGTTGATTTGCTTTACCTTATGGAAACTTCAGAGATGGCTACTCCCCAGTTACTAAACTGTTTGCAGTTGTTTAGTTGATATATGTTTGTTCAGCAAATATCTGTGGTGGTTTAGGATGATCCTGTCCCTGTGCTTTTGCCTTCCACTCAGAACGAAAGAGGTTGCCTTTATTCCTTCATGGGCTTTCCCTTTTAAAGTGATGGACTGGATTCCACCTGAAGCAGCTGTGGAAAAAAACCAACTGAAACAACCCACAGGCTCAGGGTAATAGCTTTGGATGTGGATATTGGCTGCTGTTTGCAAAGTTAATCTGCTTCCACCAAAACACAGTAATTTGTTCCCCCATAGTTCTGAGACAGTGCCACTAAGCAACACCTTGAACCAGCTTTAACAGTCTGGCTGAAATCAGGAGGGGGTGAATGGTCTGGCCCATGCTGCACAATATAAAGAATTCATATGTTTTCCATGCTTCTTCTTGGGATGAGCATTTTATTTCTAAAAATCTGTTACTTCCAGACAAGAACTTAAGCTGAAGTTAAAGAAGGCTAGCAAAGAAAAAAAAGAATACCAATAACAGATATCTTGAAGGTGTATTTTGTTATTAGGATACTGACTTTTTCATAATAAGTCAAAAAGACTTAATGTGCTGATACATAAGGAGCCCAACAAACATCAGTGTTACAAATGTACCCACATAAACAGTCCCAGTAAATAAGCCAAATTGCCTTCTGTGGATCATCTGCTCTGTTTTCTTTGCAGAGGGGGAATGGCTGAATAGTTTACCAACCTGGGGGCAGAGCCCTTATCTTAGAGAAGCTGAGAAACTGTACCCATAATACAGTTTAGTAATAAAGTGATATAAAGGAGTGGCAAATTCTTCTCTTGAAGTGATACTTTCAATTAAAGGATTAAAATAAGTGGCTAGAAATGGTGAAACAACTCTCCTCCTTCTGTGGTTAGTGGTCAGCTGGTTGTATTTGGTTTTCTCGGAGCTGGACAGTTACTTTGTTTTATTGGTGTGTATTTGGTATTAGATAGTATGCTGAATGCAGTTAGCTCTTTCTTGCCACCTTTCCCCTATTTTCAGTTATTTTAACCACTCTTTGTTTCTCACTTCATATTTGAATGGCTAAGTGGCTCACTAAACCTGTACAGAGCTTGCTGCAAAAGGCATTGAGTGTTTCACTGCTATTGTAGAATTATAATATTTTAGGTTTTACAAGTCTATCCTGTAACTAGAGGAAAAATGGACATTTAGCCTTTTATTGGCCTACTAGTGATTACTGGATGGACAACTATCTGTTCCGTAACCAGAATAAGAGGTAAATAAGCAACAAATACAAAGATGTCTAATGAAATATAGTGCAACATTTCCACAGATTGCAGGATTTTGATTTGCCATTATATTTTATTAAAATGTAATTAAAAGGCAGAAAATAATAGAATCACCCATACAGTATACAAGCTAGAAAGTGTGGATTAATTTATTTTTCAGCATCACATTTCTAAAAACACTGGCTTCTGTATTTTAAATTCTAAATAATGTAATGTTATTGAAGGACGGGGTATGAATTTTACATAAGCAAATGAAAGAATTACTTTTGATTATGAAAATATTAATTTTGTAAGAAAACATTTTATAAATGCTAAAAATATTTTATAAATGTTGTGAAATAAATGGGTACATTTCTTTGTTTTGTCTTTGGGTACTGCTGTTATACCAGCTATATACTCTTGTTTGGTGAGTTTCTATTAACAAGATATTAGGTCAGTAATCACAAATTAGTCATTTTCTTCTTAGTTACCAAGACCAGAGCTTTCCTTGCATGCTGCTATAGATTTCAAATTATAGTGGTGTATTGTATACACTTTGTACTGTTTGTGTCTTTATATACATAATAAATATGCACATATATACTTGAGTAAGTATGTATATAAAATACAGTTGATAGTCTGCTTAAAACTTGTAACTAACTTTGGAATACAAACCTGGTTGTTTTCAGAGGAATTGTGCTGTTAGACTACTTGGGAAAAATCTCCTTTCCTTTGTTTTGTTTATACAGGATACAAGCAAACAAACAAACAAACAAAAAACCCAACAAAAATGAAATTCAGTGTTGTGAGAATTAATTCTAAATCATCAAGGATCAAATTCAGAGAATAATTTTCTCCTTATTCCAAGAGGGGATAAAGAAGGATAGAAAGAAGTATATTTTCTTATATAAAAGACAAAGAGATCTATTGTAAGTGCCTCGTTTGTCATATGTGTAATATCACATATGTTTGTCATATGTGTAATATCACATATCAGAAGGCTCTCTTCTGCACCTAGCAGCTATGTGCAACACTGAGTGGGTCAGCAGTGAATCTTGGTGCTTTTCCCAGAGGTCTGATGGCTATTGCCAACCTCTTTACCAGGCTGCTTTTGTTTGTTCTCAGGGAAAGGTGTTACGGAGATTTTGATTCTACTTGATCTCAGTAATATAGCCTAGGCTTGACCACAGTGAAAAGAAAGAGTGTCATTGTTACTGTCACTGTCCTCTAGGGACAGCTTGCCTGTCTTGTTCAGCACTTTGTCTGCAAGAGGCTTTTGCTTGGTTGTGTCCCACCCTAGCAATCAGAATGCTAGCTAGGTAGCTGAATTCCTTCAGTTCCCACTGGAGATTTATATTTGTATATTGTGCATTCCATTGTTTTTGGAAGTTTTGGCGAGGTCCTGGTATGGATAAACATGAATGTTTCCAGAAGAACCACTAGATTTCCTCATTATTTGGCATTATCTTAATGCACCTTTGTATTTCCTCGGGTTTTACTTGGCTGGCCACTTCTTCTTTCTCACAGAAGTATAACATGTAGGCCTCAGTAGAGTATACAAATTTATTATTTCTTCCTGTTGCATTTTTTTGCACAGATACCCAGGGTCTGTGATCTACCACTGAACTACTAGCTCTGGTATGTCTGTCAAACAGCTCTGGAGTAATGGTTTATGGCTAGATAACAAGCTGTACAGCAGATTATTTAGGGTTAACAATACTGGCCTTTCATTCCTTGTACATTTAAGTTTGGTTGAGTGGCAACACAAATGAATTATCAGGTGCACTGATCTTAAGAGAGCAGACAAAAACAGGTGTAAAGAAAGACTGTAAGAGAGGAAATTACAAATGGGGATATGTAGATTAAAGAGAAGAATGATTAAAAGAGACCAGTAAATACAGTCTGTAAAATGTTAATAATTTGGATCAGTCTTAACTGTAAAGATAGGAAACTTTGTTTGTGTTGCCACGCAGAGCAGACCTGTTCTGAATTTTAAGGGAACAGCATCCAAACTTCTTCAAGGTTGACTGCTTTTGAAGTAAAACCTCAGCCACCTCAGACTCAAGCAATTGGATGCGGCTGAATGTAGGCTTCAAAAATCCTTGAGTCAGTGGACTCAAGGACCATAATTAGTATGCCTAGGTCGGTCAATAGAAGAGTAAAAAGTCATTGTCCATAGACCCAGCAGGGATAACTATTGTGGTTACTCTGGTCCCCACAGTCCCTGAGATCTAAGAGACAGGCTACCCATCCAGTTTTCTTTGGAATAGTTTGGGTAACAGGTCTCTGTTGTCCTGACATTGGTTGACATGCCTAAATATTAAATCTTCCAAATCAGCACTAGCATCCTCTCTTTCTCTGAGACAGCCTCCCTAAGGTCTGTAGGCAGTACCTCTGATAAAACCACAGAAAGACAATCTCCTTGGTCACCTGGTGACAACTAAACTTTTCACTTGCTGCGGTCATGCTTTCTGCTTCCAGAAAGCAGTGCCACCCAACAGGCTCCACTTCCCCCTTCAGCAGCACCCTTCTGTCCCTCAAAAACCCTTCACTGCTGTCACTGACTGTAAGATATACGACATCACTGAACAAAACACCACACGCAACACAGCAGTCTATGTGATCTCTAATCTCTTCTGCCTTTTCTCTGTCTAAAACTGGGACAGAAGAGTTGCAAGGACTCCTGTGTCAATATTGCAAGAAGGGTCTTGTTCGTAACGCAGAACAGTTCATGGAATAGCACTGACTTTCTAAAAAACCAGTTATTTTAAGACACTTTCTGACCATTTCCACAAGTCATTGGTCAAAATCTGTGGAAGGTTTTGTCCAGAACAAAAAGACCCATGCCTTTTTTCATGAATGGAGAGAACTGTCTTATCTTGAGAAGATTATTTGTAACACAAGTTTGGAACATTTTTCACAGCTGCTTTATTGAATAATGTTAAAAGGTGTTTAGAGGCAAACAGCTATTCTGGACCTGCATCACCCATTACCTGTGAATATGTAGAAAACTGTGCCACTGGGTTACTAGAATGGCAAATCTGTATTCATTAGAGCAGTGCAACAGAATTTCCATGTGAAAAATAATGACTAAGAGTTAAATCCTTCTAGAGTGGACTGTTGATAGCAGGAGGTTGGGCTCTGTCACTGAGCTGGTAATTTTCCCCAAACATGTGATAAGGGTTGATATCTCATCTCTGACCCTTTAGTTCAGTTTTTTGAAGATCTCAGCTAATTATAAGTTCTTTCTGCATCAGTAGATCTCATAATGTCTCATGCAGTTATAGTTTACCAGTTGTAAACTATGGAAAAGTTGCTCCACAGACTTATTCATTGTAGCCAGATAAAAGGGAGGATGGCCATAGCTGATCAATTGGAAGGTGAGAGAGGTTAATTATTTTTGCGTGTTTGCTCAATACCAATCTTTTCAGGCCTCTGGAAGGAGAGGCTGTAGAAAATTGACACAGAAAACAATTTCCCTGGTGAATTAGTTTATTTATATTCTGTGCATATGCTCTCTAATGAAGAGAGAGGGGCGAGGCTCGGGGGCACAGCTTTGTCTTTGTTGGAACAGTGTGAAGCCTTGTTGTCCATAGGAGCTCTTTACTCAGGCTGGGGAGCACCACTGGGTAGACCTGTGAGACCAGGCAAAGCACCACAACTTTTGCTAAGACACTGATGTCACCTGACAGAGAAATCCTTGGCAGAAGATGTAAGTCAAGCCAGCCTGGGGCATCACTCCTGTGTAAAGTGACACACCCATGTCTGTTCCCACTGCCCACGGCTCTACAGTTTACAAATGCAGTTGTGTGGCTCCTGGGATGAACCTGTTCATGGCTCAGTGGTAGGGCACGGGAGAGAGAAGCTCAAGACAAGTCCGTCTGTGTAGACACCCCCCACTTACCCTCCATGGGCTCAGCTTCCTCTGAGAATTTCCCTTTTTTGGTGTTTTTCTATCACCAGCATAGACTTGTGATAGAGCTGCTAGAAGAGCAGGTAAATTCAGTGCTGCGTTTTCTTTACGGAGAGTTACACAGTGATCATGGGAGCTCAATATTCTTATTTAATTAGCAGCTTTTGGCTTCCTGTTTTATATGTATAGTCTCTGTTCTGCCTTTTTGTTATCATGGCAGATTATCAATCATATTTTGGGAAAAAGTGTTAAAGCAAATTTTACAAAGTTGCATTTTACTAGCTTGCATTTTTTACATAGAAGTGTGTTTTCTTCTAGATTGCCTTCATATTCAAATCCCTCTGAAAGATATATTTCCAATAAATACACTATCTGAAAGGTAACACAGATGCCTGATGTCAGATGGGAGCTTTTGCCTGCTCCAATAAATCCTTCACTATCCAGCTGGTAATGTTAGGGATACTCGTAAGGGAGAAATGTAGAACACAGCCACATTAAGAAAATTCAGGTTTTCTACAATAGTAACTTCTAGTTTGAATTTTAGGGCTTAAATGTAGCATTATTATTGTAACACATCATGCACTTCATTTCCTGAAATTCTGTCATTTAATGAATTAAACAAAAAAGGAGTGGATTTTAAACAATTTCTATTAAAAAGAATTAGGCTAGAATTTTTCAGTTTAGAGAAATGTTAATTAGTTGCTCTGTTAATTTTAGAGTGGATGAAACAGTACTGATCAGCCCTATAGACAGTACATGGAGCCAAAATAGATATGAGGAAAGCCTGTCATCATTGTACATACATACTTGTCGCTAGACTGACATGAAAGAACCACACTCACCTGTTGAGCTTGTGAGAACGAAGAAGAGGAAAGTTTATTTGGGATTTTGACTTACATAGTCTTTGGAATTTGATCAGTGATTGGGGGATGAGGTTGACACCCCACTGGTCAACCTAGGAGTACATCAATTTGTCCTTCCCCCAGGAAGGAATGCACAGTTTTCAAAGCATCACTTTTTGTTTATGTTACAATGCGTGAGAACTCCAGTACAAAAATGTAAAACATCAGAAGGCTGAAAAATCAGGGCAACACATACTTACAGTAAGGGGAGGCAGGGGATGCTTGCAGACCTTCCCTGATCTCTATGGAGACCTGATTGAGAGCTGCCAGGCTGCTGGTTGTCTCTTGGCATGACAATGTACAGCACAAGGCTTTTTTGAACCAGCCAGGTTGGAAACCTGACACTCCAGAAGTAAGGCACTCAGCATTGTTTGGGCTAATGTGCTTGAGCAGAGGTTTGTGTAAATATGGACCGGGTACTGCATGTGGGACCCAAGCTAAAACTGGGATAACACTGACCTCTGTTCTGTGGGAACACCAGTTTGTCTGGAGATAGACTCAGTGTTTATGCCTGACACTAGTTTGAACAAAGCAGTGTAACCTCTGGTAGGGTGCCAAAGAGATAGGGGGGTGTATATCTTTCCTTTGTAACTATTTTTCTTGCATTCAGATGTTACTACAGGATGTTTCAGATTTAACAAAATGGTATTTGTCACAGGGAAGGTATTTTTTCAAATAAATAAAAATAATTATAAGAAGAAAGTTCTAATTGACTCTAACCATAAACCGTTGCATTAGAAATGAATGAAACTGTTCTGAACAAACTTATTAACAGACTTCTGTTGCCACATTGCCTTGCTTTGTTATGTATTCTTCCATTAGTCACAATTTGATCCTCCTAATCATTAGTCTTAATTAATGAGATGTGGCTGTTTCAGAATGGCAGTGAGAGGTTTTAAATATTTATAATTGGTGAACTACTACAGGATATTTTCAGCAATGCTGAAACTCTGTTTTTACAGAGACACATCATCAGAATATCCAGAATCCAGCATTTATCATAACGATAGGCTATAGTGTCTCTTTTTTATGCCAAAGCACAAAGACACATACTGTGCAGGCTTTTTACCACAGATGATGTGTATGGGAGTGGAATTTTTTCTGACTTTTAAGTCATTAAGAAGAGCAGTTTTATAACTTGATCACAGATGATAGGTGGGTTTTGAGACAGAGAAAGAAAGAAGATAAGCATGACATCTTTCTCCATTTCTCTTTTGGGCAGTTGGATATCAGATATTACTAATGTATAATAAGCAAAATTTTATGCCTCCTTTCTCTTCTTTTTGGTATGCTCCATTGTGGTTTTTCAGTTGGGTTTTCATTATCTCAAGCGATGAAAAGCAGGTAAGATAAAAATGAAGACCTTGGTGTTAATATTTCTGATGCTGTAAGCAATTTGGTTCCAATAGTAAAGGCAATGCCAAGTTCTTTGCTAATGTAGGACTCTAATCAGAACCAAGTTCTTCAGATTTTCAGTCCTTTTTTCAGAAGGCATATGAGTGGAAGTTCTCAGATTACATGTTCAACTTCAGTAATTTGCAGGTAATTCCCGAGAGCATTGTAATGTCTTACACAAAAATTGATGGAAGACAATTGATGGGGACACAAGGAAGGCTTTAACAAAGGTCAGGAAAGTGCACATGGGAAGACAGTGAGCGCCAGGCAAGACCAGTATCTGAGATTTCAGGAAGTTTCCCTCCAGAAAGTGACTTTTTTTAAGGTGACAGAGTAATTTACTTGAGAACTGAGACATTTTAGGATTTGCTAATATTGGGAGTGATTCATTTCACAATATTTTTTTCTATTCAGACTGCTTCTTACATTGATGCAGTTAAATGTTTTGATTCTTGTTAAATAACCCTACTCAGTATTAACTATCCCTTTTATTTCAAGCTACAAAAGCATAACATGGAACATGTGCCTACAGGACAATTTCCTAAGGTGGAGAACAAGACTATATTATGTACCCTTCAAAATTCAGTAGTGAAGTGATTTATGATACAAATTATATTATTTGTAGTATTCTAATAGCATGAGTCTTAGTGTTACCTTCTAGTGAGGAATGTTTTTCTTTCTTTACATGTAAAATCTTCTGCATAGATCAATTTTGTCTGATTTGGCAGACAAATAATATAATTTGTTAATTTTGTATAATCTGTTCCTTCTTTACACCTGCTGTATGTAAACTATTAACCCTAGCACTGTACAAGGGCGGATTTTTTGCATTTAATTATTACTCAGTTGCAGCCTGGAAACAGTATTAATCAAGAGAAAGTATGATATCACTCCTTCCAAATGTATGCATTTTTTGTGCTGTATTGTTGAAATTAGGATCATACTGGGATAGTGCTTCACTATTAAAGTCTTGTGTTGCATCATCTCTATTTCATAGGGTTATGAAGGAACTCACTGAAGCCAGGCAATCTTAAAGAAAACATGGTATAGATGTGCTTCATTGTGGTATAGAAAGAATTTTAGCTCTCTTATTAGCCCTCTGTCCTCATTTTCTGGTTTTCCTTTGCAGTGCTGACAGCTGACTAAACCTTCGCTGTCCCTCAGGGTGAGCCTTTTCTTTAGCTTCTCTTCTATGGATATGCGTAAGTGGATGGCATGGCCCTCTGTTGCTGGGGCTGCTTCTATGCCTGCATCCCAGTGAAAGTGGGCAAGGGACCACGTGCAGTGCAAGAGATGGGTTCTTGGGAAGGGTTGCAGGATTGTAACACTTCTGTATAAAAGAAGGTTGATGTAGTGGTTTAAAACCTAGCTTGAAAATTAAACACACTCAAGTTTCTCCCTTTCCCCGTCCCCTTCTGATAATGGAGGAACACTAGGAGACATTATGAATTGGAATAACAATTTACTGAAAATCTCAATAACCACAACAGTATTAGTAACAAAAAACGTACAAAAGATACACAGTGTTTTACCTACAAAAGAATGTTCACCACCAAGCAAATAAAAGCACCTCCCAAAGATAGTGCCCTGTGTGGTTTCCCAGATGAAGGCAATATGGCAACTGGCCCTGCACCAGGCCCATATGGTATTCCAGAAAACAGAAGCAATATGGCTAATGAGATCTTCCACAGCTTAATGCTCCCACCACCCTGTCTGAGAAAGCAAACCAACCCTCTCAGAAACTAGATCATCTGCACTGTGCCATGCTGCTGCCTCAAACCGCTCTGAGCAGCTGTTCCTGGCACTGGTGTCACTCCACTGGGGCTTGTGCTCTGCATGGCTTGGCCCTGCACTGCTGCCACTCTCTCCCTTTTTCTTTTGCTTGGGGCAGTGTCTCAGGTTCATTATCATGCAAATGCTATGTTATAGATCATATTAAAGCAAAACTAGCTTGGAGGTAAAATTAAGTGCAATGAGTGCTGTGAAAACGTCTGTATGTTTCAGAAATACATTTCTCATTTCAGTTGTCTTATGTCATGACTTCAAATACATTATAATGTACCAACTTTTGGAAGATGGGTAAATATTGCAAGAATCCATACCTCTTAGTCATGACAAGTTAGTTGCATGAGATGTATGTGAACTACAGGGCAGATTAATATGTTGATATTTTTGAGGAAATCCAAGTAATAACCAGACATAGGTGTAGCAGCAGGGATGAGGCTTTATTCTTTCCATTAGGATCAGCTGACACAAAGCGTATTTTTCCATTCATGTCTGTGCTGTACAGCTGCATAGCTTCCCCCTTCCCTGTCTCCCCCCCGTTTGGATCAGGACTCTTTCCATCCCTGTTTTTATGCTGCAGGCTGCCATGGCCTGTGCTGAGATTAAGTACATGCTGGCATCAAGTGTGAGAAATAAATGAGGATAGTGTCAGACATATTTAATTTAAGACATTAGTATTATCCATTGCTGTAATCAATCTGCTGGGTTGTTTTGTGTTATGCTGCAGCTTGTTTGCTGCTTTTATTGAGTGGCCCAGCATAACACTGGATTTGGTGCAAGTGCAGAGCCCTGCTGCATTTCTCTCACTGCACCACTAACATAAAATGATGGATGGCTTGGAGGACATTTTAAACAGCAAGGAAAAGGCGACAGCTGTTGAAGTTTAGGAGATATAAATAGGACAAGGGGGTCAAAATATAATATTCTTCCGTGAGATGGGGGAGGAGAAGAGGTACTATAAATTGAAAGTCGTCAGGGAATATTAAACACTGTGCAATTATATACGGTATATTTAAGCTGGTAGGCTGCTGTTAATGAAGAGACTATAGTGGTGGGGATGGGAAAATTTTAAAGCTATTATTATTATCTATCAAAAATGATAAAAATTAAGGAAGCAAGTATTTAATATGCTATCAGACATCAGTGACAATTGCTAGGTTCAGAAAAACTCTTGCTGATTCACAAATTAGGCCACTGAGAATTTTGGTGTCAGTGATTTGCATGAGCTTGAAGCAGATAAATTCACCAAAGTGATTTTTTGTTGTTGATTCCTACAGCTGAATCAGACAGAGAAATACACTGAAACAGGCAACTGAATGAAATTAGATCACCAAGTTATGTACAAATAGAACTATTTTGGATCCAGTAGATTTAGAATAAACTAGTCTATCAGTTACAAAACAAGCAATTTTGGTGCCTTTTTACAGTTTTGGGGCTAGGAAGTGACAATATCCTTCCACAGATTTTCATACTATAATTACAGGATATTCATACATCTGAAACATCACAGACATGCATTGCAAAGCTACTGGCTACTTTGAAGCTTAAGTGAGAGAAGAGGAATAAAAAATCCAAAACCTATCACAGTTTGTTCACACAAAACAATCAACACAGGTCTTCTTTTCTGAAAACTCTTGCTCCTAAATTATTGACATTAACCATGACCTTTCACTTGACACTCCGCTCTTCCTGGGAGCCAGGGGTTTCAGGAAGGCTCAGCTAAGTTTGATCACCTCCCACCTGGGAAAGGCTCCCTGAACTACCTCTGAAAATTTTTGCTCAGATTTAGCCCAGCGCCCCTATCTGGCTTGATTTATTCTGTCAGTGCTTAGATCAGTTTCAGATTTAAGCTGCACTTAGGAAGTTTACTAAAGAAGGTTCTAGGTGACCCATAGTTGTGGGCAAGCGCTCTCAAGAGCCAAAAGGAAGGATGTTAAATTCCACAGCTTCTTTGTTAGAGACTGGCTGGATCTCAAAGAGTCAGAAAGCATGCATTTGCAATGTTAAAAGAGGAAGGGTTTATATATTCATGGCAGATAGAAGTCCTTTTTCTAACACAGGGGACTTAGATGATTAAAGTACACAGCTCTGTGACTTCTTTTCCCAGGGCCAATAGCAAATGCCACAATAAGACTTTGTGTCACTCACAAAACACCTTTTCGGTCTGAGGTTCTTGTTCTTGTCTCTACTAATGGTCGGTATTTTTCCTCAGAGGTAGTCCCAGGAAAGCTTTCAGGGGCATAAGAGGCCTTTCTTCCTTACCAAAGGCATCAGGCCCAGCACCATTTAACCAAAGCACAGCTGTGCTTCAGTAGCCTTGTATTTTATGCTGCAGTTTGTTTCTTTTGCCTGTAATGGCTCTAAGCTGTGTGCTTGCTGCACCAGCTGCAGCTGGATGAAAGAAGTAAAAAAAGCTTAAGCTGAACCTGCTTCTTCCCAGACTTGCTTTGGGGAAGGTGTCTGTGTAGTTCCAGGACACGTGCACTCAGCAGGCGTGCATCAGAGCCCTCGTAGTCTTACCCCATTTTATTGTTGTGCAGCTACCTTGATTTCAATACTTAAATGGGTTTTATCCTGTCTCAGCCCTAGAACTTGTGTCCACCATTGAGCCCTGATGTATATGCCAGGGACCTGTGGAAGACATTGTTCTGCTGTAATGTAATTTGTGGTTTGTGAACTCATTAAGCATGCATGTGCCCCACATCAGACTGATGCTACCAAGGCACTGCCCTGCTTTGCTTATTCATCAGTGAGTTTGAGAGTTCAGAAGTCATTAAATTGACTAGAGCATTTGTAGCTCAGACTTAAACTGTAGAGGAGCAGGAATTTGTTCTTTAATGCTGAGCAAATGATTTAAAATACTTGTGCCTCATTCCACCCACCTGTGAGAATACGGACAAGGCTATTTCTCAGACCCCAAGATTTTAAGAATACATGTTCCTCACATTAGAAACTATATCAGTAGGAGCCAATAAGTATGTTAAATAGATACTGAAGAGATTGGACTAAAAAAGTGCTGGTGGACCCAAGATTCACACTGGCAGCTTAACATTCTTCTATCATAAATATCATCTTCTTTCCCTACAGGAGACAGTCCCAAGATTTACTTCTTCTCAATGGTTGACATATAAATTATATAAAGGAGTGCTTTTTGAATAAGCCAAATTACCAAATCAGCTGTACTGATCTGAGTAATGCTGACCTGAAGGGGTACATTTCTCCTATGGATTTAATGTTGAGTTATCAAACTGCATTTGCAGGGTACAGTATAACTTGGACGCATATATCTTGTTTTCTGTAGCTGCGTCATCTGTTTCACATGTATTTGTGAAAAGGGGTGGTCGCTTCATGTAAATGTATGTTCCTTCACTAGCAGTAAAAACTTCAATGGCTGAGACTGGGTGATGGAGAAGAATATATAAAGCAAAGAAGAGTCAATGAAAGGAAAAGAAAAATTCTTAAGAGTGCAAATGCAGTCATTGCAGAGTTTCTTTCATATAAAATTTCAGGTAACAATAAATGGAGGAATGCAATATATTAACGTGAATGAGTCATAAAAAGCAATCTCAGTGAGAGAAATACACTAAAAAACCTTTATAAATGTAATCAGTTACTTACCCTTTCACAAGAAAAAGAGAAACTAAGACACATGCATGAAAAGCACTGAGTTTCACCCATGATTCCAAGACAAAAGAAGGAAAAAGGAATTATTTGATTTGCTTGGTTTTTATCAAACCCCTGTTTATTTTTCTTTTTTTTTTTTTTTTTTTTTTGGTGCTTGTTTTATAGTTTAGTTGAAATACTGGGCAGCTAGAAAAAGGAAGCAGCATGTAGTACTTGAAAAATGCTTGGTAACATGCATTCCTTTGTTCTAATGCTTTGTTCTAATGCTTTCTGTCACAAAGGACTGCAAACACCTTTTATGTTTTATTACATTTTCCAAAAATTTTCAAAAAATTGCTGGAACAGCTCATTGTCCCATTGCAAGTGAGGTCAAGATCTGGATGTTTCAATAGCTCAGTTGGGAGAGCATTAGACTGAACAAAAAAGGACATGCTACATGCTTCTTTCAGCACAATAGATGCAAAACTGAGTTCTTAGCTAAATGAGTTTATTAGTGTCAATTTGGTTTTTATAACTTAGAATTTTATAATGTTATTGCATTTATATTTTTGTTAGCATTTGCTGGTTAGGCTTATGGCCTTGGTGTGCTAAGTAGCTATTTAAATATTCAAATGATCTTTTGAAAGTTACTTGGACTGCTTGCAAACTTTAGATTAAGAGAAAGAAACACTTGGGCTGGTTGTAGCCCTGTCCCAGCACAGTCATTTCTCGACATGGAAAGAATAACTAGATTACTGTTTGCAGTTTCTTTTCACAGCACTTAAGATTAAATACTGCAAAATGTCTAAGTTTTCAGTTATAAAGCTAGAGTTGCTGTTAGGTTAAAACGTTGCATGTTAATTGAAAAAGGCATACAGAAAAGTTGCTGTTTATACATTTCTATGCTGTTTTATTTTTTCCTCATGCTTTTTATGGCACATGATATTCTGAACTATTCAGTGGACATCTATACAAAGGACTTCCATTATATTAGATGTTCATACACTTGGAGCTATTTTAAAATGCTTTATGGGTTTTATTACTTCTGTTTTAACCATTATTGCTTTTTCCTGAGTATTTACTCTGCTGTCTCTCACTGGTGCCCAAGGAGACCTGTAACCAACTATTTAATATCTGTTGCGCTCTAACAAGAAAGTTGTCAGAAGTTAAATTCATGATAACTGCAGCCTGAAATTTGTCTTGTCACTATCATATGAGGGAAGACTAATGCAGATGTCTTCACTAGATTTATAGACTGTGTTAATCTCTCTCACTAGTGTTTCAAGATTTCCAGGAGTATAATACTTCCCTGATAACCAGAGAGAGGTTACTGCCTGTCACAGTTTGTAGTTAAACACACTCCATTATTGCCTGTCACACATCAAATACATTCAGTTTAATACTATAAACCAGGGAATTTAACACAGATAGATCCTGAACTCAGCTCTTCAGGCAATGAAATATAGTGTCATCTCAGCAGTGTTATGATTAAGTGTGAATTCTTGTTAAAGCCATGACTTTACCAAACATGTGTCTTTTAAATTGTCAGTATATTTTGTGGCCAGATTGTAGCTCAGTGTGCTGGTTTTACCACTGGTAGGGAAATTAAACTCCAACTAAGCCCTGTGTTAAATTCCTTCTGCCCCTTTTTGTAAGGAAGGGACAATAAATGAGATTATGAGTTGAAATAACAATTTACTAAAACCACAATAACAGCAGCAGAATCATTAAGTGTTATTCCACACTCCAAGTGATGATTTTGCTTGAAGATAAAATTTCCCTAAATCATGAAAGGTAATGCTGTGTTGGATACACAGTAAAGACTAACCAACAATTTCCATTATAATGCTTCACACTAAAAATATTTTTCAGGGAAGCAATTTAGGCAGATGGACAATTAAATGTACAAAAAAGGCCAGATTCCTATTTTGAAAAAAAAAAAAAACACGAAAAACTATTTTATATAACTCACAGTTTAAAAGAAAAAAAAAGGACATTCAACTGGTAACTAATTGAGATGGAAGCTGCAGTGTGATGTCATCTGCTTGCAAAGTTTCTGGCCCCTACAACTGCTTGCACACTTCTGAAAATATTGTGAAATATTTATGACTTAATGTCTAGATTCAGTAGTGTCTAGTTAGTCACTTGCAGAAAAGATCATCCATTGTTCAAAGAGATAACAAAGAAAGTTCATTTCATTCCTTCCTGGGACAAATCTTCCCGGTAAAAAGTCCCTTCCATTCAGTTCTCTGCATGTGAATGGGTCATGTTACAAGAGAGATGGAAGGTACCGAAATGAAAAACTTTATGGGATTTATAACATCAAACAGTATGTCCCCATCACTGTATTGCCCTTGGGACTAACATTACATCTTCTGGAAAACCTGATAATAATATTTTGGATTTCAGTTAGAAAATCCATTTACCTGCCTCAGACTTTGTGTGCTTCTATCACTCAAGTATCAGAGAGCCTCCCAGGGATTTAAGAGTAGTAATGGCAATGATCAACTGACTTTCCCCGCCTCAAGAAAAAAGTGCTGAGTTAACTGATGTTATGGTTTAACCCAAGCCAGCTACTAAGTACCATACAGCCACTAGCTTACCCCACTGCACATCCCCTCTGCCCCAGTGGGATGGGGTGGAGAATCAGAAAGAAAGTAAGGCCTGTGGGTTGAGATGAGAACAGTTTAATATTTGAAATAATTTTTTATATTTATAATAACAAAAATGATGATGATGATGATGTACTGAAAAGGGAGAGAAAAAAAGGTAGAAATAAAGAAAAAGTAATGAACAGTACAATTACTCACCATCTGCTGATGGATGCCCGGGCTGTCCCCGAGCCGAAATCTGAGCCCTAGTTTATATACTGGGCATGATGCTTTGTGGTGTGGAATATCCCTTCCTCCTGGCCATACTCCCTCCCAGCTTCTTGTGCAGCTCCTCACTGGCAGAGCACAAGACACTGAAAAGTCCCTGACTTAGAGTAGCTACTACTTAGCAACTACTAAAACATCTGTGTATTATCAACGTTATCCTCATACTTAATCCAAAACACAGCACTGTACCAGATACAAATTAACCCTATCCTAGCTGAAACCCACACATCTGATGAGTTTTTTTATTTTAATTACAGTGATGCTGAAGTAGATGCATCCTTGGACCTTTAAAGGTCATGTAGTCCCATCACACCTGCAATGAGCAGGGACACCTTCAACTAGATCAGTTGGTCAGAGCCCTGTCCAACCTGACCTTGGATGTTTTCAAGGATGGGATATCCACCACCTCCCTGGGCAACCTGTGCCAGTGTTTTACCACCCTCATTGTAAGGAATTTCTTTCTTACATTTGGTCTGATGTATACATGTAGATAAATTCAGTATACATCAGCTGTTTTGGAGTTCACACTCTTTTATTCCAGTATCATTAGAGCTATGTTCAAATTTTCAGAGTCTTCTTTTAAAGTTGATTATTGAGCTTAAACTGGCTTCGCATTCAAATCTGAGTATTATCACTTTCTGTGACTGTAAAGCATATTTGTTTTTGACTGTGAGTGGAGACAGATTCTCATTATTGTCTAGTGTCAGTCAGTAAACCAGATGGGAATCATGAAAATTTGTGAAGCTAACAGGAATTCTCTGTCCCCATACTGATTGCTCAAATCTCGAGAGCATCTTATGAACAAATGTATATTTTCTGCTGCAGGTCTCTACCATGTAATGTTTAGCATGGTGTATAACAACTATGATTACAATCTGTATTCTAGAAGCAAAAACAGAGACTGAAATAATTGTGTGAGGCCAATACCAGGTGTATCTCTGAGGAACTGAATAGATCATGTAAATAATTCTGCAATAACACATTTTTCCCATCTATGTTCCAGTCCAATGTGCACCAAAATTTATTCTGCTTTTAGACTTGTGGTTTTTTTACTAGTGGCATGTACACAAAAGTGTACATGCCACTAGTCCCTGCAGAAAAGGCTTTAAAGACCACTGCATGTTGCAGCACAGTAGCGATATATGATCTACTGGAAAGCAGCCAAGAGGAACTTGGAGGAAATGGAAATAAGTGTGCTTTACAGTAGTTCAGTGAAAGTTGTCTTCTTTGTAGGAAGATAAACCTATTCAATTATCTTGGTAGCTGTAAGAGTTTAACATGGGCCCCGGTGGTGAGATTTTGTTCCCAAGTTTGGTGCAATAGAGAAGTTCCTTTTTTTAAAAATGTTGTGCCTTTCTCCCCCTTCACCTACACTAAAGGCTGGAGCTTTTCTCCAGTTGAAACATTAACAATTTACATAGCAATAAATGTGAAAAAAACCCTGAGATTTAAATCTCAGTTGGTGCTGATTCTGTAATAAAAGCACAGAAACATTTCTAAAAGGCAATTTCTTCATTATTTGATTTCCTCTTGTGTAACTGCATTGCAGTGATGACTTTACCAATTCTTATATTCATTGTAAACTTTATCCACATATTCAATGAAAAAACATTTTCTTCTGTTGTATTTTTCTTTGTAATTGTTTTTACCTTCTTGTTATTATACATAACATTTAGTAGTAAACTATGTCCTCTTCAAATTGATGTAGATGATTGCAATGTTTCTTGTGCTTTTCCCCATACTAACACCCCTGTGTCATTTACTGTCTTTTGGATTGGCCACTTTTTATTGTTGCCTCCTCCTCTGAATTGTCTGTAGTAACTAGACTCTGACAGGGACTGCAAGTTCATGAATTGTTTTTTCAGAAGCCATGTGTGACCTACAAGATTCAGTGCTATCTGAGGATTTACATCTCTGTTGAGAACTGAATCAAGAATTTTGACTTCAGACCACTAATAACCAATTTGTTTTGATAAAGAATAGCTTGGGTGTAGTGGGTACCAGCAGAATTGCATTATACAGAAAATTTGCAATTAGACATCAATGAGACAAGTGTTGCTGCCAGAACAAATGAAGGAGAGTGGGAGGAGACATGCTCAGAGTTCCTTCTAGAAAGTACACAAAAGTACAGTGTGACCTGTTTCCATAGCTCACCACACTAAACTTGTGACAAATTGGTTTGATTAATACATTGCTTATCACATTTGATGTGGTATGCCAAGTTTTTTCACAGTTAGGTTCTCAATTTTTGATGTTGGTATAGCCAAGAATATTGTCTTACAGAGTCCATTTATTTCTTCACAGAGTCTACCACTCTAGTTATTTATAGCAAAGAAGCCTGAAAGTGAGGCACATATTATACATCAAGTGTAATCAAAGCCAAACACACACCTAAGCAATTTGACTTATTATTGTTTGATGTATTTGATCAGTCTTGTTTGGATTCTGTTCCCACTGTAAAAAGTAAAATCTCAGTGATGTCACTGTTGTGTTCATGATGGAAACTTGATGGTCCATGTAACATGGAAAAGTATACTTATAGCTCAAAACCCGCTCATTTTCCTATTTTTCAGAACATACAAATGTAAGATATATATAGTAACTGAAACATTTTTAGCCTTCTTTCCCAAAGGAAAAAAAAAAAAAAGCATATACAACTGTCTTTTCTGTATGTTCTTCTCTTCCTTCCAAGTATTTTTTCAAATTTTTGACCAAGGCTCACATTTCCAAGAAGAACTGAGATTCTGAGCATATCAAAGTTCTTAAAAATATCATTATGACTGGTTTTTAAATAGAGGAGAGAGATCTCCATTACTGAGAGAAAGGCTGACAACTTTTGTCTGGCGGCCCATGGGCAGCTTAAGGCTGATGTCAATCCACATGAGCCAATGAGCATGTGGAGAAGGTCATGAAGTCTGTGGAAGGAGGCATGGGAAAGGCTGGGGACACACAGAACCATGGGAGACTATGGATTGATGTACTCATTGCTGAGGCAGTGTTTTTTTATAGATGGTTTTTTTTCCAGTAGCCTCTTAAAATTTGGCCATATTTCTGGTTAAATGACATCTAAGGGCTACAAACTATGATGGTTGTTACCAGCTGAATTGCCTTCTGATCAAATGTATAACCTATGAGTCCTCAATGATGGCACTCTGGAGCCCAGCTGGAACATCAGGTGATCTCTTGAGCTGTGATGGGGCACACAGGATGAGGTCAGCCAGTGCCTGCCATGGCTGGAAATAGAGAGACAGCAGCTGTAGGGTAGCTGATGCAGATTAGTTTCTTGTCTGAGGATATGGTGTAGAGATACCAATTCACTGTGAGGTTAATCTTTAAATCTGGTCTCTCTGGTGTGAAGAGAATTCATAGGAAAAGGCACACTGTACAAAAGATTGGTCCTCAGTCAAGTTTGACAAACTGGCTGTAGCTTGTGCCCTGTAAGCATGGTCCACAGCTAGTTGGTTTGATAAGACTTATACAGGAGTGACAAAAATTCTCCTAAAATTCAGCTGGTGAAAAACAGAGTAATCCAATGAACAGTTGAGTCTGGGAAAAGTTCATGTTTAGATTTATTATTTTCATAAAAGAAATAACCCCAGGAAAGAAAAGAGAAAAAGAGTTGAGAACAGCTCTCTTCCAAACTGTTAAAATTTAGAAACAGGAAAAACAAACAGATAACAAGGAGAAAAATTACCCAGTTTTGTCATACTTTCATATCTCGCTTAGGAAAATTAATTAATCTTATTGAGAAGTGCCTAATTGAGCAGAACACCTTTTAAAACAAAACCTACACTTTTTTATGCCTTGGTTTGAAGATACGCCTCACAGATAAATCCCCATTCAGTTAATATCAATCACTCTGCAATGACAACTTGATGAGTGGGCACCCATCTACACAGAGCTGCAACTCAGGATGCAAGGAACAAATAATGAAAAATCTAAGTGCTGGATTTTGGCTCAACACAAATGTAGTTTGGAGTTTGCAATGGCAATGCTGAAAAAGCCTTGAAAATATCTGTGGTAATGGCTCTAAATCAAGAGCTATAGTAAATGTCAGGACCAACTTCATTAGTTTGAGGGAATGAGTACAGAAATAGTAAGAAGAAAGGCAAACTCTCTGGGAGCAGATTAGAACTGTGGGCACAATCTTAGTTCTAGTTTTTCTTCCCAAGTCTGGAGGGGAACTCTGCAGCGGCTTCTTATGTGTAACTGTAAAATATTCAACAGTGAGAGAAAACTCAGGCCACCACCTTCACTATTCCATGGATTGTCATAATCAGATTAATCTGTAAATTACATCAGTGCTCCACACAGAGCCCCAAAAAAGCTACAAACTTTTATCACTGTAAAGGAGTAATGGATTTTATGATGCAGGCTTTGTGAGGTATTCCTTGGAAGTTTCATGCTCTTGCACATTTCTGTTCTTATGGGGTAATGTGACCTATTTTATTTGGCAATGTAGGGACTGCCTAGTGTTTTAGCTCCAGGAAGGAAATAGCTTTGACACAGATTATCTGTGTCATTTTTCTTCTTGTTAGCAACATGCCTTCTGAAAATGAAATTATTTCCAAGCAAAGTTAGGAATAGACTTCCATTTGTTGAATAATATGGTAATACCCTTTGGAAACCTTGAAAAGGGAATTCAAGTTATTGGCATAATTGTTTTATTACTCAGTAGTTAATATATTAAAGCTAGTGGAAATAGGTTATTTTTTACTATTGCTAACTAAATATCACATTTTCTTCCCAGAGTCAATTCAATATTATTAAATTATTATTTTGAATGATCCAGCACTATATATATATATATATATATATATACAAACACACACACACAACCAAAAATCCTTTCCTAGAAATAGTTTTCAAATAAAAGGAATTCTAAGACTATCCTGTGTCCTTGCAGTATAAGTGAAGGGGTATCTTCTGAAACTTAGATATAGGTGTATGGGTACCTAGAAACAATATATCTAAAGGTATTGGTTTGTTGGCGTGTTCTTTTAGCAAAAAGAATGAACATAGTATTTTGAAAGAATGAACACAGTATTTTGGAAAATGTTCATGTTTGTCTTGTAGTCAAAGAATCACTAATTTAATGAAGCTCAAGGAATTTTTTTTTTCTATTTGTAATGCCATCTCTGTTATCTTTTGTATGTTGAATATGGAAAGAAATTTAGGATTCTTGCTTCACAGGTAGTGACAAAAATACTCCTGAAGGCTGATGTTAAGAGATTTCCAGTAATGAATGGCAAGTACACACAAAACCCCCTATGTGTGGTATCTGCCAGTTCAGATGGCAAAAGAGAGGTTTGGGGATTTTGCTTCTTGTGTATAAACTTCAGAGTAGTGATTAATTTTGTGCTTCAAAGGCATATTAAAATTAGCAGAGATTTTTATTTCTGCTTATATACATTGGAAAGCCAAATATCACAGTTAAACTTTCTCTGAGGTAAAAAATGAAATAAAGACTTTTCCCAAGTGAATATTAGTAGTCCCTGTTTAAATATCATAGTGCTTTGGGTGTTAAGGATGAGAATAAGCATTTTGTGGAGAGATTGCTGAAAGTCATGAAAAGTGTGAACATGAAAACTTCCCCATTTTTAAACTTTGAAGTTGTAGAATCCTGGCCTTGAAAAAAACAGAAATTAACTATAAGTGATTTGTAAATCACAGCATACAAATTGCCCGAATGAAGAACTGAGTTATGCAAATCTATAAACACCAATGTCCAATAAATAATTAAGCAGAGTTTTCACCTGTGTTCTTAGCAGTTTCTTGATTACATCATATCAGATTCATTTTCAGGGATATAACTAGAACAAAACAAGCCTATGGTGTCTCTGATTTAGTTGTTTTTCCTGGTATTAGATCTGTTTCCTCCCTGGTGCCTGATTGCTGTTAGAATAAGAAGTCATGATACATAATGAGGTATTGGAAAATAGCTCCTCTGAGCTTTGTTAAAGATACTAATATTTACTGAAATATGCTTTATGTTTTATAAGTTATGTAAAAGTATCTTAGAAAGTACCTAGCCTCTGTACCACTGCATACTGAATAAGTTTACCTTGTAGAAGTACCCATAGAATCTGATAATAAATGCATTATTGCTCTAAGCATAATTTAAAAGGAAGATCCAAAACCAGCCTCCATCTTCACCTGGGGTGATAGCTTTACTATTCAGTCCCTTTTTTCTTCAACCTCACACTGTTCATGCCACTGTTAATGTATAGGCTTTATGTCTTCTGAAAAACTAACAGCAATGCTTTAAACAGTTTAAATTTAGGAACACTTACCATATACCATAAAAGAAATCATTTGCCTTGTTATTTGAAATGAGCTATTGTACATTAGTTGAACAGCATTGTTGCTGGAGCCCTAAAAAACTTTAAAATATATCTTTCCTTGATTTTATGCCTAGCACTTAAAATATAAAATGGCACTGAAAATATACTTTTCTATAAATCAACAGAAATAGGAATGATTTTAAGGAGAGTTTATATTCTCAGGGATCCACATCCTGTCATTTCAATTGCTTCCCTGGGAAATGTATTTCCAGAAAGATGGTTTACATGCTTGACAACAAATATTTTTTTAAGAATGTGGACTAATTAGACAGTTCTTTGTCATAGATATTCAACTACTGTTCCTTACAGAGTAAAATGCTTACAGGCATATTGCCCTATTTATAGTCTGGTGATTAAATAAAAGCTTTTAAAACAAATTACAAGGGTTGGTATTGTTTAGAATACACTTTAATAATCAAGAATTAATGTTACTTTAATTTCTTAGTGAAAACATAAAATGTGTTCCCAGGCTGGGCAGTGATGGTTCTATTCATATGTATCAAATGACTGTATGCTACAGTGATCTGTGGGTGAAATCTGTCTCCCATCTTGAATACATTCCTTGTTCTTATGGAAGAATCAATGAAATCTGTAAATATCTTTGGCAATTAAAAACCCCATTAGACTGGTTTTTTTGCCATCTTTCTTTATTTTCCAGTCTATCCAGGCAGAGTTGTTATTAAATAGCATGTTTTTAAAGTTCTTTATCAATTGAACTAAATCAGAATCTGATTTGAACATGCAAATGCAAGTCATGGGGAAAAAATGTTCAGTTTGAGCCTGGATCTGAGCATATCAATTCAGTTCTTGCTTCCAGCTTGAAAAACAGCCCACTACCTGAAGTCATGCCCAATTGATCTAAGGCAAGAGAATGAAGCTTCTTCCTTTCCATCCTGTCCCTTCCCCTCCCCTTCTGCTGGATAAAGGTCTTTTTGATCCTTCATGTGCTTGCTCTTACCAACTGGCAAGAAAGATGGATTCAGATATAAGCAAAGTATGTGCTTCAATGGCTGGCTGCTGTCTTCCAGCTCTCGATCTCCACTTATGTTCTTTCTGAAGTTTAGCTGCAGGAGGAGGATGCCACACCAATTTTCTGGAGTGTCCATGATCAGAATGGATGAAATCAGGATGAGATTTTGCAGTGAGGTGCACATTAAAAAAAAAGTCCTGTCATCTTCTCTGAGGTTGCTCAAAGTGAAGATATGCAAAACTCTTTCAGGAATGAGAGTGGAGGAGTAATGCTATAGAAAGGAAGGATGATTTTGGAAAAATAGTATTTTATAGTTTCAGGACATTTGAATTATTTTAGACTTTACAAAGAAGTCTTCAAAATATGCAAGAAGAAAATATTACAGAATTACAGAATAAAAACTGTATGGTATTAATTCCAAATTTATCACCTACATCACTGTAAATCTCCTGACAGACCAAAAAGGAAATGGATATTACAAAAAATAGAAAAATACATTCTCGAATATCCAGTACTGTCTCTATAACAGCAGACAAAAATTCATTTTAGTCTAAATTAGGAATTCTGCCATCCCTAAAAAAAGCCTACTATCCCATCATTCATGAATAGAGGAAACAGTGGCCCTTCCCTTCCCTTCCCTTCCCTTCCCTTCCCTTCCCTTCCCTTCCCTTCCCTTCCCTTCCCTTCCCTTCCCTTCCCTTCCCTTCCCTTCCCTTCCCTTCCCTTCCCTTCCCTTCCCTTCCCTTCCCTTCCCTTCCCTTCCCTTCCCTTCCCTTCCCTTCCCTTCCCTTCCCTTCCCTTCCCTTCCCTTCCCTTCCCTTCCCTTCCCTTCCCTTCCCTTCCCTTCCCTTCCCTTCCCTTCCCTTCCCTTCCCTTCCCTTCCCTTCCCTTCCCTTCCCTTCCCTTCCCTTCCCTTCCCTTCCCTTCCCTTCCCTTCCCTTCCCTTCTTTCCCTTTTTTTTTCTTTCATTTTGTAATTTTTTTCCTTTTTAAAAAATTAATTTTATGATCCTTTTTTCCAAGCTTGAGAGGTGAATAAAAAATGAAATATGAATCAAGCAGAGTGTGGGACTATAACATTATTAATTTATATTAATGTTTCTTAAAGTATTTGACACTTAACACTATCTTACTTTTTTGACAGTCTACATACATTCTTGAGTATATAGAATAAGTGGCCAGATATTTGGGTTCTTGTAACATGCAATCATGCAACGGGAACTCAGAAAAGTTAATTGTTTTTCATTCACAGAATGTTCTTCATTTTAGCTCTTAATTTAGAAAATGATAAATGTATTATAATTTATATATAATGATATATATATATCATTATATATAAATCGTTATAATCGTTATAATCGTTATACATTTTACTTAGAGGAATGTAAAATGTAAAATGTATCATTTGAATCTCCACGTGTTAATTCAGTATACCCGTGGATGAGGTTCTGACATCACAGAATAAAAGCTATGCTGAACTTGAGGGCTTGTGGAACTGTTGGGGGTTAGGTTTGTTCCTTCTTTCTCTGAAGAATTTTTTCCCCATAAGTTACCAAGGAGACCAAGTGTTGGATACTTGAGCATACTTAACCGAAACAAAGAGGTGGACAAAGATGGAAGGGGGAGATAATGCAGGTAAAAGACAGAGCTTGAGGCAGCTGCAGGCGGTTCTTTTTTTTTGGAGTTCGGGGAGAGAGAGAACAGCTGTTGCTGGCTGGAAGAGTTTCACTGTGGCCAAAGAGATGCAGTCCTGGGAAATCTACTATCACTGGTTCGGCCTGAATCCTGTGTTTTCTCTGCCACTCGCGGGAGCTAGGCCGACCCTGCCTAATCTTCGGCTTCTTCGGCGCTGCTCCTCTTGCTAGAGTGTGACCCTGCACCCCCTGCGCTGCCGGGACATCCTGCCCCTGCCTGCCGGGACACTCTGCCATCCCAGCTACCAGCCCAGGACTTTTCCACCGTTTCAGCTTGGTGCTCTGAGGATCCTGCAGGGACACCGAAACCAAACTGCCCTGGGTTTTGTGAAACAAAGCCCTCAAGGTTCTTGGTACTGTTTTTGTTTGTTATTAATGTTGTAGTTGTTTGGTGTTTTTTTTTTTTTTTTGTATTTGTTTGCTTTGTATTGCATACTAGTAAAGAACTGCTATTCCTATTTCCCAAATCTTTGCCTAAGAGCCTCTGATTGTAAATTTATAATTGAAAAAGAAAAAAAAGGGGTGGGGGGGTTTACACTCTCCATTCCAAAGGAAACTCCAGTTGTTTGTTTGTTTTTTTTTTTTTTTTTAATTACCTGGCAGATACCTGTCTTCCCAAACCAAGACAGGAACATAGATATTTTCAAAGTTCAACCCGGCTTGTGTAGTGAGTGTCTGCCAGTACTTCACTAGTGGAGCTTTTAAGCAGCACTGCAGTTTTCTGCTTGTTTACTATTACCCCAGAGATCCCTTGCTTCTGTGCCTTCTACTCTTCAGCATGTTTTCTCTCTTTAATATGACCTGTAAAGTTTTCCTTTTTCTACTTTGCTTTTACCATTTTCTGTGATTTTTTTTTGTACTTTCCTTATAGAGTGGTCCTTGTTTCTCCCTAATTTCTATGTCTTGCCACATATGCCAGGAGTAGTTCAGTCAAATACTCATAGGGATCTATTTTCCTTTGAAATGTCCTTGGAAATCTTCCCCTGCAAATCCAGGAAAGCTCACTTGTGTTCTGTGTTTTAGCTGCCAGTTCCATGGAGATGTCTAAAGTACTACAGAGTATCTCTAATAGCGCTAAATGGCTCTCTTTCAGGAACTGAATTGTACTTACCAGTTCTTTCTCATCCTGCTGTGATTTCACCACTGTATTCTCCTCCTCTCCTAATCCTTCCCATTTTTTTCCATTTCCCACAGTCCCACCTTAAATTGCCTCATCCTATTCCTCAAAGAACTCCTCCTAGTGTGTCCCTCAGGACCTCATCTCAGAATTCTGCCAACAAGTCTTTGTGCTAAGAACCATCATCTCCAACTTCTTCCTTTCTCAAGCAGTCCCTCAGTAATCAACACGGCTGTGTGCTCCCATCAAACTTGTGTCTCCATGCAACTGGAGACAAATACGGGGCAGAGAAAGAAGATTAAGATTTTGTTCAAAGTACAGAGGAAGCTGAGATTTTGAAAGAAAATTAGTGTAGGGAAAGACATGAGGAGGATGCTAAGTGAAAAAGTAATCTTTAGTTACACAGACATGCCGACTTTATAATTCTCTTTTGAAGTCTGGCTGGAAGAAAGAGGATACTTCAAGGAAATTCAGACCAGCAGCCTGAAATAGCAGAGCTGCTGGGGAATAGGAAGCAGACAACCAGTTGTTTGCTTTAGGAAGGAATGGAGGAGAATTAAAGGCAATCTAGTTTAATACTGAGAACAGCAAACTAAAACCACATTGTACCCCTCTCCTCCAGGGATTAACTGCCCTTGGCTGGTAACAAAAAAGAAGCCTGTAAACGTTTTAGACCTAAATGTACGTAGCACTTCTCTACACTTCAGGAGCCCTGAGCAATCAATGAAATCTGCTAAATGCAGCTGTTGTCCATATTTAGCATACATAAGGGGGTAATTCATACAAGTAGAGTTATGGTTTTCACAGTGCTTAATGAATGAATGAAGTGCTAGTAATGGGCTTTTTCAGTCTAAAACACTCCAAAAACATATTTTGCAGTATGCAACTCTGCTGTTAACAAGAACCAGATCATGTTCATGAGGAAACATTTTCCAACATTTCTATCCTACAATGATGGTTTTATGAATTTCCTTTCTGGTCAGTACAGCATTTCTGCATAATCAAGGGAGATTTTGAGGGGGAAATTTTAGCACAGACGTTTGGGGGAAATAAATTTTATTCTCACACAAATTTAATTGCAAAACTGGGCACACCCTGTCTTGCAATTGAAAAAATGCAAACCAGAAAGAGATTCCTTGGCTGTCTTAGTGTGTCTGTGAAAAGTATGCAAAAGGAACACTTATGCACTTTCATGTTGCATCTGGTCTTATGCAGTTTTTCAACAACTTTTGTTAGCGACTTTTAATAAGATTTGCCTGCAACATGAGAACAGAGTTGTTAGGTCATGGCTGGGCCTTGTAATGACTCTCCACAAGACTCACTTGTACTATGTCACAAACTCATAGCTCAGAGCAGCTATTCCAATGCATTATTGCTACCAAAGCTAAAGATAATGCTGTGAGTAGCTGTACTGAGTATGGTGTAAAAATTACTGATGTTTGGAAGCAAAAGACACCTTGATCAGTTGGCCACAGTGTTCCACATGTGAGTCCAACTTGCCTGCACAGCTGAATGTTCTTTTTATTTGCAGTGACCAACTTTGCAGCCTGTGTATTAATTTTTAGAACTTTATTCCCAGGGTAAATTTTTGAACTGCTATGTTCATTATGTGTTTTATAGTATGAAATACATGAGTCAACTAATATCAGAGTTCTTCATCTGTACCAGCCTGTTATAAATCCTGCAATGTATAGCTTTGTCATAATTAATAAAAATATAATTATTTCTTGGAATATATCATCATTATATAATAAAAAGAAATTTTTACTTGACTATAAAAGAGAAATGAAGATACTAGGTATAATTCTGCCGATTTTAATACAACACATTATTCTGCTTGGCAACATGCTTCCAGCAGATAATTTTCATTGCATATACATAAATAATGCTCTTCTAACTCATTCTTATAATCTTTTATCCCCTGCTTATACTCATAATAAAAGGAACAAGAAGTTAGCCTTTAAAAACTGTTTCAGTAACTTTAAATCTTAATGCACATCAAAACTCACAAAAAATTCCCACTAACTTCAACACTATGTGCCTTCATTCAGGTGGCCTTATACTTCAGGTAATTACTTTTCTTAGCAGAGCTTATTAGGGAGAATAAGGATGTATATGTTCTGGTCTGGGCTGGTTTCTGTGGAAATGGCTGTGGTGTTGATGCTTTGTACTAGCACTGTGGTTTGCACTGGTATGTGACTGCCCAAGTGCAGCACTGCCATTGGCTTTGCACTAGTCATGGAATAATTATATGCAGAAATTTTAAAACAGAAACGTAAAATAAGAAAATTGTCTGATAATAATGGAAAGTTTCCATTTACAATTTGGTAGAAAGAAAATATGAAATACCAACCGAAACATTTTGCTGTCTAAATTATGTCTCTAAAGATTTTGTGTGCTGATGTCCCTCCTGATTCTTCTGGCAGGCAGCTTATTTAAAAGCATTTGAGACTTTTAAATTCCTAGTTTATGGCAGCACTTCAGACAGCAACTATAAGTAATTATGCTCACATACATGGATAAAGGCAATCAGCAGTCCTATTAGTGTCAGACAGTGATGCACATTTGAAAGTAAATGGTGCTTTAGTTCATCTCATTTATGTCACTGACAAACTAAGAAGTTAATGGTTCCTGGGAAGTATTATGAGATCTACTAATTGAGAGCTCTACCAAGCTTTAGATAATATTATTACTGTTGTTAGCATTAACTATAGTGGTAAAAACCATAACAGCGGCCAGTCAGGAGGAATGGCAGTATGTGACTAAGCAGGGAGTCATTGTTGGATCCCTCTCCACAACACCTGTGCTCATGCCTAGTAAGAAACAACATAATTTATTGCAAATGTCTTGTGGTTTGCTGGTCTTCTAACACTGAAAGCATCAGATTTCAGTTATAGAGATGACACTCAAACCTCTGTTTTACCTCCCCCAACATCTCCAATGGATCTGAGGTCTTTCAAAGAATAACCAGAAGAAGGCAGTTGACATGAGGAATGTACTACTACTGCTAACTAACTGAGGTACTCACAAAATAAGACTGAGCCTGCTGACCTAAAGGAGGCAGAATTGTTTCTCAGGCTCTTAACAACACATTGAAAAGAAAGAAGACGAAGTTGCTAAAAAGCATTTTGTTATTTGGGGAGTGACAGGATTTTTCTCCGTCTTGGCAGGGAAAGTATTTCCGAAAGGAAGAGTGAGCTCTCAGTTTTGGATTGTGGTAGAAACTCTAGGTGAAACTCTTAATCAACCGGACCTGGATCTCTTATGCTCTTACTAGCTCTGTGTCCCCAGACTTTTATCTATACCTTCACTTCCTGGCTGAGGGCAGGCAGAAGGCTGTGTGGATCTCATAATTTCTCACGGAATTAGAAATTTTGCTAGGGATTCATTACAGGTGTGGAAGTGTGTTTGCATGTTTATCTGTCTGCATGTGGAACTCAGAAAAATGGTTTAGTGGTGGACTTGGCAGTGTTAGGTTAACAGTTGGATTCAATGATCTTAGAAGTCTTTTCCTACCCAAAAGATTTTATGATTCTATGATCTGTTTATCTTTGTTGTATTCCTGACTTTTTGTTATGTTGCATGAGCACATCCATGGCAATGATGAGGAAGATAGCCCTTCTGGTCTGGGAGCTGTAGCCCTAATTTGTGCCTGAGATGTTTGGTTTTCTGAAATTCCTTTCCCAGGGAATTTTCTGTAAACAAGAGACATGTTTACATTCTTTCCCTAGGAGGGACTTCTCTTGATGTCCCTCTAGTCTGACCAATGTGATTGAAGAAGTTTGTCTTCTTGTCACCAATCAAATTGGTCTGTGTAGAATTGTATAAAAGGGAAGACACCTCCCGAGAATTAAAGAATCACTTTTTCAGCCTTCTGAAGCTGAAGTCTTTGTGTCATTGTAGTGTACAATAGTGACAGGGAGCCAGACATCTTTTGGTACACAGTGTCTATACTCACTTTCCAGGTGAGTTTCCATTAGGCAGAAGAACAACAGGAGGGGTGTTGCATTAATACCAGTGCACTGAGATGGAGGCCTGCTGAGTGTGCCTGGCATTTTTCTGCTGTGCAGCATGGAAAGGAATAGAACAGCTGACACCAGGAATGGTGCACTATGATTAACTTGAAAATGTTGGATCCTTTTCACCGACTCATGTTAGTGATTTTGGCCCATTTGTATTCTTAAATACCAGTGAGTTGCACAGTTCCTAGCTTCTGTTGGTTGATCTCACTGAGGTTACTGAAGGCAACTTCAGTATGTGTTTCTTGCACACCTTTCCAACTGCAGCCTCCTCTTGCCCTTCTCCTTTAGAGATTCCCTGTCATCATACCATCCTCTTCCTCAGTTGAAGAGATTCTGAGGGGGAATCTCTTTGGCCCCTCCGCCCCAGCTGCAAACACCAGGGACATGGTGTTTGTGTTTGACTCTCTGTGGCCCCATTTCTCTTTTGACCGTGTTGTTCCCCATTCCTTCTTGTCCTCCTCCCCTTATATCCCACTCTGCCCACTCCCTCCTGTCTTCCCACTGTGCATTCCCTGTCAGCCCTGCACCTTCCACTGTGGAATTACACTATCTCTCCTGTCAGAAGGAGAGGATGCTCCTGAGATGCTAGCCCTAGTGTTGTTCACCATTTTACTGTCTGCCATGAATACAGAAGGCTGTACCATGGTTTGGAAAGACATTCAGAGAAATGGCTGGAGGCTGTGACAGCTGCAGTCCTTTCTATGCAGCATGCTGTGTTGGTCATGGACCATGCTGGTGGCAGAGGGTTGTGGGGTGAGATGCACAATATGAGTAGCCTATTTACTCCGTGGCACATGTCATGAAAGGCTGAGTGGACACGACCCCCACACTGCAAAGGCTCAAGCCCTTTTCTGGGTGCATGCCAATGTTTCCAAGGACAGGTGTAGCTGTGCAGGTTTTGCTGGTACAGAGAGACAAATAGATTTTGTGAGTACCCAGTTTCTCCTCTCATGTTTTCTTGTTTTTTTACTGGCACCACAATGAAAGAAATTTAGCTGGTCATTCCCTGCATTTTTAACACTGATCAGACATAACTTTCAAAAGTTATTGTTTAATGAATAAACAAGAATACACATTAGAATGGAGCACCTTGCCTCACCCAATTGGTAATAAATCAGTGTACACTCCAGATAACATTGCTGACTGACGCAGTGTTTGACATCTCAGAACACTGTTTTTGCCAGAATAATTATGATTTTTTTTCTTGTCATGTGTAGTACAATGCCAGTATGACTCATTGCACAGTTTTTCTTTAAACATCTTTGAACAGAGTGTTTAGAAAGTGTCAAATGGCCATATTTTCCCCAGAAGTGATAGTGCATATAAATTGTAAAATGATTTTATCATTTCTGCTAGAGGCGGGGAATATGATCTCCTTTGCTGCTTGAGCAATTTTGCCAGCATTAATTAAGGAGATTTTAATTAGATTTGTAGGAATTTCTTCAAGCTACAAGAAAAACATAATTTCTTGATTAAATTTTGCATAATTAAGTTATATTTTGCAAATCTTTGTAACCCGCACCCCTTCACTTGTAAGCTAAAAGCATGGAGGAATTACAAAAATAAGCTGAATTGGCTGTATAAATGATCTTACTAATTTTGAATATCCAGGAGCCTGAAAGTACTAGATCAAATGTAAAGTCAAATCCTAAATGTATTCTGTTGTGTGCCCCAAGTCATTATAATGCTTTGGAGAATAAATTAATCAATTGTGAAGAGCTAGTCAAGAGAAATTAAATGGCAAAAGGATTACTACTGTAACAGGTAGTAATTCAGGACACAGATTGTTAACAGTGCAAAGCAGAATTAACTTTATTATCCTTGCATATAATGATTCAATCAAAAGTAATTTTAGTGACATCTTGAGAAGTACAAATACTTGTAAGAACTCAGATTTTCTTGGGCATCAAACGGAAGTTAAAACTACATCAAGACCCCTTTATGTTTTTGAATGATTTCCACAATCTTATGGGCAAATCTGGTTTCAGGAAGCAGTATAAGATGGGAGAAGCTGAACGGGTGTCGTACTAGGTAGCATAACCCTTTTTCCTGCATCACTCCATATGACCTTGGTTTTGTGAGTGTACAGCCTATATACCTGTCTTACCTCAAGGAAGACTGATGTTGTATCTATCTTTGGAACATTATAGTGGATCTATCATTGTGGTAGTTTGAAGCTGCATGTCTGGAAGCCTTGCGTAGTTCATTTTCATATTGCATCTGGCAGATCCTTGTGTAAAATTCACTTTGACTGCACTGTTTGTGGAAGGACTCAGCAGAGGTTGTTCTCTGAAGCTGGTCATTCTGAGTGCTGCTCTGAAGTAGGATGGGGTGCTTGGCTGCTAACAGGAAGAAAAACCTTCCCTCTCAAGTAGTACAAGGACCAGAACCGCATTTTTATTTGAAAGAATAACTTTCTTTAAATAATCACTTACATAACCTGTTTACACTGCAACCCCCTCTGTAGCCTTCCCCCTGGCCCAGGCTGGCACTGGTGCTGTTCAAGGATCCTTGGCCCTACTTTGCATGGGCCAGATGTATAACCCTGGCTCACGTTGCTGTCAAAATTGCCTTATAGGAAGAACCAGCTAAGAGGTCTACAGAAAGATAAGGAATGTGAAATTGCAATCGGATGTGGGGTTGTTGAGGAAGATTCAGAAGAAAATAAAAGCCATTTTGAAAAGATATGAAATTTTGGAGGCGAAAAATACTCGGGAGTTTTATGCTTTTTTTGGTCAACAGATAATACCTTTTTAGTTTAAACAAGGTATAGGCTTGGAAAATCTCTCTGCATGTGGCTAAAGGTATTGGTTGGCCTGAATGGGAGTGCCAACACCTAGGAGCTGTCCTTAGGAGCTGTGACTTTTGCTGATAGTCTGGGTACCTCAAGACACCCCTCCCATGGATCACTTCCAAAGTGTTTCCATTGGTAGGCACTCAGTTACTATTCATCTTGGGACTTGGCACTGAAGTCAAGTAGTATTGTTACTTCTCATTTGAACACTGAAATTTTTAGGGAACAAATGGATGATGAGTAGCTGGATTACTAAGAGCAAGTACTATATAGAGGAGAGTGAGAATTCTTTGTTCTGAGCAAGTTTGTTTTCTTAGCTTTGGTGACCATTTGCTAGGGAAAGATCTATCACATCATTTCTGAAAACATTTGCCCAGTCTGAACTCATGCGGGCTAATGTTTGCATGAGACTAAGAATGCAGTCTCTGGAGTTTACATAGAAGTTTGCAAATAACTTTCTGATTGGATCATTCTCAGTCTCTTCAATTCCTTGCAGAATGGATAGCAGTGGTCCTTATGAATGCTATCAGGGTATCTGAATGGCAACTGATATGGTCGCTGTCAGTGGTTCCAGAAGTTTTGAGTCATATCTATCTCTGATTTTTTCTAAGCATGAAAAATTCCTGTGGAAAGAATCCATAAACATGAGATGAAAAAATCATGTTATATTTATTTCTGATCCTTACTGCTTGTGTGTTTTATGTGGAAACACTTAGATTTCTTTGCTGAATTCTGAGCTTGTGACTGAGTTTATGGCAGTAGTGGTGATAAAGAAGGGATTAAACTTCTTAGGGAATATCATATGTGACTTAAAATTAATTAGCCCACTTATTAATCAAAGGGAAGCTTTAAAATTAAAGACTTTTACATAGCAACCTAACAGTCAGCTAGGTCATCATCTCTGCACTGAAATGCCACCTTTAGTGAAGCAATATATCCATGTAATGTTATGAAATAGTTATAATGATGTCAGCATTTCTTTACTTGGAAGGTGCCCGTAAAGCAAAGAGAGTTTGTATGTACCCAAATTGGCTACACTTACCACCTTCACTGACAGATTTGTTTCTGAATGCATCTATTCTACCAAGCTGTGGGTGTTGAAGTATAGTATTTTCCCAGATGTGCAACAGATGTTTTAAAACATCAACTAGAGTTTTATAAATTATACAGATCAATTCTAAATCCTGTCAGAAGAACTATTACTGCAGTGCTAAAAAGGACTAATATGTCCAGGAGTAAATAATTAATAGAACAGTTGATATGCAGTGAAAATTACACTGGTTAAGGGTACATGAGAGACGATACCAAACTAAACTTTTCCTATAGAATTTGTGCTGAGAGCCTTTGACATTGCGTTGAGAGCCTTCAAAGGCTGTCAGGTGTGACTTGGTTCTGGTTTAGCTCTTAATTTTCGATTATATCTACTTGTCTTCAAACAATTCACCTCTGTCAAATAGACATAAAAGGTACATTATTAAACTGAACATATTGGGAACCAGCTTAGTCAGTGTCTGGCACAGGATTTTTTCCCCTTTCAGAAATATGACTATTTTGTTAGGATTCCAGCTACAAGGCAGGGTTTGTACAGTCTTTCTAACTTGAGTACTTACACAAATATGGCTCTGCCGAAAGGAGTATTAAAGCCTAACTAGTGTAAAGCATTGATGCAAATCTGTTTCTATCCTCTTCGCTCCAGTTTTATCTCAAACTCATTCATGCTGCGGGAAATCACTACAGGAAGAGATTATGCTAGCGACGAAAAGAACTAATTACCATGGTTTTTCTTCTTTTATATTTCTGTCACATCAACGTATGTGAGAGTCTCACTGAAAAGCTTTCTGTTCTGTGGAATGTTAGATAGAGGGCAGATGTAGTGCTGTCTTTACTACTGAGGCTGTCTTTTATTGATTAGTTTTGGAACAATGTGTTCCATCATGGTTAAAAAGAAGACAAGACTGCTCATTGAAAACATAAATTGTTGTTCTTCTTCTCAGGAGGCAGCCATAATAGGTCTTGTTTGTTCAACCAAGTATTTAACTTGTGCAGAAGTTATTATTTGGCTGGTACAATTTTCATGTAATACTTGTTAGAACCTCTGCTCATTTAAAATTGTGAATAATTAAAATAGGTTTAGATATTGAACAAAGCTGCCTGCTTGGCAGGTGTATGGTGCTCAATACAACTTCAGTCTATATCCTACCTGTAAAAAGGAAATAATTTTTGGGATACATCCAAGCATATTCTAAAGCTTGTGATGAGTTTTACCTGTAACACTTTTACTTGAGATAGTTCTAACACAGCAATTAAGAGTTGCTTTTTGAGAAATAGGGTTTGGACGTTTTTTGGCTAGTGAAAATGATTGATGATTTAATGAGAGATGTAAAGAGCAATTTTTAGCAAAATGCCTGTCCTATGGAATAAAAGAGAAAGTTAATCTGGCCTGCTGTTTGGTCTACCTTCATTCACCGTAATTTTAACAGTTAAAAAGAGTTATTCAGATCAGCTTAAATAACAAAGATATGGACTGGACAGTCCCTTCCCCCCCTCCGCCCCTTTTTCTGTCACTCAAATGTTATTCAAAATGGACATATTTCTGAGGTGAAAGATTTTCCCTTGAAGTGTTTAGTGATACTATATGTGGAGAAGGCCACCATATAAAAACATAGCATCATGCATATCAGTGAATGGCCTGTCAGACAAACTGCTCTTAGTTTTATGACAGATTGCATTACACATTACACTTTTTTTTTTCATTATTTGGTAAAAAAATGAAAGTATTCTCTATTTTTATAAATTCAAGTGTAGCCTGCAAATATCTCTGTGTACAAATATCTGTAAAATAGGCATTGGTGGTGACACAAATCCATCTCATAGAGTTCCAAATTCATCTGTTGTTTCTCAGCACTTAGAGCAGCTGCAGCAATAGCTTGTTTATCCTTGTGCAGAGTGAGCCCATTTCCTAAGACTTAATTTCTTCCCTCCCAAAATAAATGAGCTACGTGATGTTGTGAATGGCTAGTCATGTCAAAAGACCTGTCAGTCTCTCTGATCTTTGTTGGTGACCTCATGCAACAACGTAACCTTGTGATAACTTGATTCCACACTGTACATTTTATCGGTAAAACCAAACGGAATTTTGTAGCTTGAATCTACCACATCTGTCCTCCCTTAAAAGTGCTCAATTAAATTACCAGCTGTTTTCCAGTTAATGAGAGATGAGAAGAGAGGTAAAGGTGGTCTCTGTTTTTCTTTGTTGTTCATAGACAGTGGATGAGCACATCTTCAATACAGGAGAATGATATTCTCTTTCCTGTGATCCTTTGCTTGGAAATTGTACAACCATTGCAATGGGAGAGGCAGAGATTTTCAAGCAAACCAGTAGTTCACTACGTAATTAAAAAAATGTCATACTATGCAGACCCAAGGGGAAGAAGGTATTGTTGGCAAAATAATTTTAGTTCTAGTATTCTTTAACTTTTCCATGCCTGATTTTATTTCCCTCACCCCAGTCTGTTAAAAGGTTTTCTTTCCCCCATACTTTAAAAATTGTTTAAGTGTGAAATTTCTATATTTCTATGTTTATAATGGCGAATTATTGGAAAGTGATCAACGTTTCCAGCCTTTATTATTTATTTAGTCTCATAGGATTCTTCCTGGAACTGATGGAATGGTCTCCTGAATCTAAAGTTAATATCTCTGAGTACTGTCATTATTTCCATGTAATTTCATTAAAATATTTTTAACATTTCTGTGTCTTTGTCAGTCTCTTTTACTTAAACATATGGATATAAAATTCAGCAAGTCAGGTTTTAAGTAAAAATAAGCTTGATTTTTGAGTACAGAGGCAGTTATGAAACCTCAAAGTATTTTTCCTAAGATTGAATTTAAGTGTTGTGGTATATCTCTGTGGTTATCACGGAAAAAATACTGATACATGCTTTTAAAATAAAATTTCTTGCAATTTTAGAATAATCTTTAAGACTATTTGGTTAAATCATTTCAGCATGTTTGTAATTCTGGGCATAATTGTTCCTTTTGCTATAAGTGCAGTACCAGCCATGTTCTTTTGAGATTAAGAAACTTGTTGTTGCAGACAACACAGACAGATGACTTTTCATTGTGTACTATTTTCACTGTGCTACTTAAGTTTCATCATAATTTGATATCATGGTTCAACCATGTCAATTTTTGTTAAAAAAACCAGGAACAACAATTCATCTTCAACCCTTACCATATGGTGGTGATATTGATATGCAAGAAGGCATTAGTCAAATTAGCATTTTCTGCAAACCATGCTCATCTGTGTAACTGATTCCATAATTGCATGTGTTCTTTCTTCTCTGTGTGAAACTTATCATCCTTGCTAATTGAAAAGGGCCAGGCTCCTTTTGGCAAATCCATAAACTCTGAGTAATATAGTTTTGGGAAGAAGTTTTTAGGTTTTTCTTTGTTTTTTTGCTGCCAGTTGCTTTTTGGAGAGTGAAGTGAGTCCAGTAGTACAATACTAATATTATATGTTACTGTACAATGATCAGGAACTTTTTGTTACTCTTGGTACAGGGAAGGCTTTTTGCTATTTTAATGCATTTCTTCTAGGATGGGGCTATTGCTAAAACCCAGGAGTTTCTTCTTCTTTCAGGTTTATTGTTGAAACACTTTTACATTTTTATGTTTAAAATGGAATAAACCCACTTACATATTTTGCCATTCTGCATTTCTTGGGTTTTTTTCTTTTTTGTTTGATTTGTTTGTTTTGTCTTGCTTTTAAAACTAGCATCTTTTGAGCTATCTTCTGATGTGTGTGGTTACATGACAGATGCATGACTTTTACACAGTTAACTTGCTACTCCATTCATCAAAATGATTTGATTACTTTCCATGGCAAATCCTGTCCTTCTTTTGAAAATTTCTACTTTTGCTCCTACAATCCCAAAATCATCATCAGGAACATGGTCTGAAGCACACAGCCAGCAACTGAAACCTCCCTAAGTTAGTTCTGCTATTAGTAATCAGCTCTTTGTCATTACTAAACAATGGTTTGGATTTCTGATTTTGAACTTTTTATTTTATTTATTTTTTTTCTGTGAAGAAAGAAGATAAAAAAGTGTCAAAAACCTGGATATTTTAACATATATTTTGTGCTTACCTAGAAGGCAAGACTGATGGCCACCACCTGCAGAGAATCTAGGGTTGGTACTGTAAGTTGGAGACACATGAAGACACCATTCCCTCTGCTTTTGGAGTTGGTGGTTTTAGGCTCATGTAGGAACAAGCTTCACGGACTAATGCTGGTTCCTCCATGAGTGGTCCCATGGAAGATGAAGACATTCTCTTTTGCTCTGATCTCTTGATCCTAAGATGTAGTGGGTGCAAACTGCTATATGTCCAGGTAGTCAGTGTATTTTGCTTTCTCTCCTGAGCTAGCCATAAGTTAGGAAATACAGGCAAACAAGAAGGTGAGCAGAAGAGGATTCACAAACCTACAGGAGCATACAGTATAACTTGAAAAGATACCTCTCTAGAAACAAAGTCTGCAGCCCAAAGAGTGGGGAGTCTCTCAGTCTTGTTTTGCCATTTGAGGAATATTAACTCTCCTTGCCTCCAAATGCCAGAATTTTGCATTGCCCTTTAGTCTCCTGCCCAATAGTCTCAGAAACTTACAGGCTCCTTAAATGTAAGTTTGATGCTGAACTCCATTTCACAGATAAGTTTTCCTCCTCTGGGATTGTGGTGACTTTTAAAATTTTGTAAATGCTTGTTTTTCTGCAACCTTGCTGTGGTAGTCTGGAGTCTGTAGCTGGCTGAGTGTGCGTAAGTAAAGGCCGCTTGGATATACCTTATTCCTCTTAGTAACAAATTCCTCAGTTTCCCTCTCATTTATATAGTCCTAATATCCTGTCATCCTTCCTTAAATGAATGGTTCCATTTAAAGGCAGAACACAACGTAAAATATAGCAGTCCATTACAGCCTTACCACTTTGCTACAGACTTATCTAAGCAGTTTAGTTTCTATTATAACTCCACTCAAGGGCTTCACGTGCTCCATTTCTCCTCTGTTATCTCACTCATCCTTCTGAGAACATAAGGCAAAAATGAGAATTCACTTGCCTGCTGTCTACCTCCTTCCAGGCTGTACCTCTAGGTGTACCCTTAATGTCTCAAAGAAATCCAGTGGTCAATTGCATTTATTAATGTATCAGATTTGTTTCCTGCGCAACACGGGGCATTGAATTCATTGCAGCAGTTTCACAAATAGATGTGCAAGGCAGGTTATGGATCAGGCTGTGCCTCAGTGCCTGCCCCACCCTGGGCAGGGCAGTGTGGGAGCAGTTTTGCTGAGTTGGCTGAAGGTCTGTTATCAAATGATGATGCTACTTTGGGGTGATAAGTTGCCTGGCCCCTCCCTACCTCTGCTTCTCCTGACTGCAGGGCACTGTGCTGCTGCTCTCTGCCTGCAGTTTTGAGATGGAATGCAGGAGAGTTCTTCTGTCTCCAGGAGAAGGGACTTCTGATGTTTATTTGACAGCCCAGTGCTGCCCCATATATCCAGCATTCTTTACCACCCATGTGTCCCTTGTTGTGAACGCCCTTCTCCACGTGAAGCTGACTTTGTTTGCTTCCCAGCCCTCTCCCAAGAAACTCCATTGTAGACCACAGGAGAGCAGCAGTGCACAGCCACCTGATTCCCGAACTGGCATTCACTTAAATTCTATGTAACTGAAGGATGTCATTTTCAGGCAGAACAGAACAGTCAGAGATCCTGGGACAGTCAACATGAATTCTGGCCTTAAACCTCGGGGAAAGTCAGATACAATATGATGCAGGGCATTCTTTAATTCTCAGACTGGCGCTAGTTTTTGTTATCTGTAGTAAACTGTGGCATACAATCAGAGCTGAAAGCATATTTGTCTTAACAGAAAAAGAAATATGTACTCCTCCCTCTGTTGATTAAATATCCCGTGTGCTAAAAACCTTTCCATGGCAGCTCCCCACTATTATTGTCATTACAGTTCAGGTACTCTGGGACAATTAAAGTGAAATCAGGAGATGTCTGCAAATCATGCAGTTCTATACACAAATGCTTCTATATCAACTCAGCTGCTTCTGACATTCAGTCAAACAACTGACAGCTGCAATGTGTATCAAAGCTCACTCCCCATTTCAAATAAAAGAAGCTTCTGGTATGGATGGCTACAGCCCAGGGTTCTGAAACTGAGAAGACAGTACTTTCAGGTCCAGTTGTAGATGACAGGAATGTTAACTGATATAGCCAGAAATTGACAAAAAAATTTAACCAATAATATTCTTTTGGGCAAGAAAATCCTGTTCATCTTTCTTAGTTCTGTGTATCTAGAGCACCTCATGCACAGAATTTTCCTCTCCATCAAGAAAGATAATAGGTAAGAATTTGGTGATGGGTGTGGGTGGAGCTGAGAAGGTGACGGCTTGGCATTTATGCATTGAACAAAAAAAAAAAAAAAAAAAAAAAAAAAAAAAAAAAAAGAAAGAGAAGCGTTTTGAAACCTGCTAATTTTCAGTATGCTTTGGGGGCTGTGGTGGTAGAACTGACTGCTCTGGAGCTCTGCTGCTGCAGTGAGGCTGCATCAGCCTGAGGACAGTGAGGGCATGCAACACCAGGGGACGTTTGTCCTGTACCCCAACAATAACAACAGTCCAGGGAACAACAGTCTTGTGTCTTATGGTGCAAAAAGCCTGTGGTGTGACATTCTGCATGTGTATCCTATATAGGCAGGCTGCTGTTGCTGAGTTTTGACACGGGGCCTGAGATTTTTTTCTGTGTGTCAAACACACCACAAGTTTTCATCCAGACTGCAAGTGAGCCATACATCCTTGGACTGGAGATTGCATTGCTGGCTGGAGGGGTTCAGGCTTGGTTGTGAACAACTGTGGGGGAATAACAGTAAGTCAATGGTAACACTGTCACTCTCAGGGAGCCCAGGAGAGTCCTCTATCCCACAGATAAATCACCTCTCAACTCACCACAGATTAATGGATCCCCAGACTGTGAGATCTATCACCATATGCTGTAGCCTATCCATAATGAATGAAAGGTGTAGATTAAAGTAGTGACTGGTGGTGTTATTTGTAAATAAGAAACATTGTCCTGTTCTGAGAATAGATTAAAAAAGGTGTCATTCACCCAACACTGCATTAAAGATTGCCTCACATAGAAAAATTGCCTGTGCTGATCTCACTCATACAGTACTTGCTGATCTGATGGTGGATATTGTTATATATGCTAAATGTAGGCAATATGGATGCTTACAAGAATCTGTGCTCTCAAATACAACAGCACCTCCATACTCAGCAAATTTGTTCTCCTCTCTCTGTTCATAAACATACCTGTGAGTGTTACAAATATTTTTACTAGTTTTTCAGTCTTGCTAGCGCTTCAGAAACAATATAAATAAGTGGTGTCAGCTGAATTTTATTCACCTGAGAGCATTGTTGTTAAGATTGTGCATTGCTTTCCATTACAGGGACAAACAGGACAGGGTTGCTGCAGTGCTGTAATGGGTCACAAAGCACAGGGCAGATTCCCTCCAGCTAACCTGCATGTGGCAGCTATGTGCATCAAGGACATGCTGTACTCTAAATTTTCACACTTTTCCTGTCCTGGCTTTGGCCCATGCCAGCTGTGCCTCTCCAAACAATGCACGGGCACAGTTTGTAGCTACGCCTATAGGGGAGGATGCCTTCTGTTTATGGCTGAGCTGTTTTGTCAATCAGCAAAGGAAAAGCTGCTGATGCTGCTTGGTTGGGTACAGCTAGGCAGCCTCGGGTTTTCCCCAGACATGGGGATAAGTTACCTGACCTCTCCCCAGCTCAGAAATGTTCCTGTGATTAGCCACTCTTTGCCCTGCCTGCTGCAGCTCTGAGAGGTCAGATTCAGGGTCATGTAAGAGTTTTGTTTGGGAGATCAGATTTAGGATCACCTCTGACTTTTGCCCTCTTGCAGATCAATGCCAGTAGCAATTGTTAACCAAACAGGTTCATGCCTCATAAGTCCATTATTAGAAAAGTGTAGGGGAAACTTCTAAATACCCATGTAAATTTTCTTACATGAAACTTTGCTAAAGATGCTCTGTTAGAGCCCCTACGTTAGAGCCTGCACTCAACTTTAAATATCTTAATTTTCCTTTGGAAAAGATCATAGGATCATAGGGTAATCAGCCCTGCACATGACAAGAACACTTCTATTTTTCAGTGCAAATAAATTTCTGGCCAATTAATAGACAGTCGATTTTGTCTCCGTACTATTTATTGCCTTTTAATTTGGATAATTTCCCACTCTCTCAAATACTGCTCTTAATGTGTTTATAAAAGCTTATCATATTCTTCTTCTAGGATAAGCAGATAAAAGTAATTTAACTTGTATCATAAGATATAATAAGGGTTCTCAAAGATTCTCCATTCTCATAATCATTGTGATAGTGCTTCTTTGAGTCTGTTCCCATTTGAATTCCTCTTTCTTAAGTGTAAGTGAAGGGATATCTTACCTTTATAGAGGATTTTCTCTTTTCCTTACATCACTGTGAAATGAAATGCTTCTTTTCTCTCAATAACTGTTGTGCTCTTTATTTTTTCCCTCTTTTTTAATGCTAATTTGACTTCTGCTTCTGTGTCCCTAATGATATACCCTATTCTGCTCCCTCTCTTTTTAATGTGAGGCATAAGCAAAGCATTTTATTTTGGGAAAATACTGCTGTAAAAAGTAAGAAGAAAAGAGAAAAAAAAAATCAAAGTACTACTTATTTTGTGTCATACCTGCAGTGACAGAATTGGGACAAAACTGAACAATTTCAAGCTTTTTTCACATTTTCAAAGTAATCTGAAGCATTTTGTTTTGTCATAGAACATCTAATGAATATCGTCATGGTAACTATTTGAAGAGACTACATTGGGTGTTGTTCAGTTTTAGTGGTATCACTTCAATGCAGGGATAATAAAAATAGTGAGAAGTCTACCCTCATTGCAAAACTTGGATCACTTTGATTCATGGTGGAATCTGGAAATAGATTATTTTCTTGCTGATCTACACACGCTTCCACTGAGAAGAGCAATGGCTCAATGTGGGTGTTGTCCTCAGCTGCCAGGGGACCTACATGGTCTCCCATTTTTGACTCTCTGAGTGTTTATTACCAAACCATCCTGAAACTCTGCAGAAGCTCTAGTGTAATAACAGGATTAAGATTTTGTGTTCTATCATAGAAGAAGGCATCCTGGTGGCAACATACCCCTCATCTAATGTCAGAAACACAGGAAGAGGCAGAACAAGAAAGTTCAGAATCATTCCTAATTTCTGACTGAGCTCAGTTTACAGGCAAATTGGCCCTAGTGAGAGGTGGCATGGCAGGAAGTGTGGTCAGAAATAACAAAAGCAGCAGATGGAGTGTGGAAAGAGGCAGTGGTGTAAGTCCATGTATTTTGACAGGTATGCATTTATATGTTTTGAAAGGGCTGACTTTGATAAAAGCCTTGGAGAGATTAAGTACAGAGTGGGAAGGTATAAAGGTCATTGGCTTGCATCAGATGAGATATGCTTAAATGTCATACTCAAATTTTTGCAAAAAATGAAAAGAGGAATTTAAAGCTCCACCGATTTTTCTGATCAGTGATTTTGTATGATGGGCAAATATAAGAAGGTGTGAAGGACATTGGCTACATCCTTCAAAATTCAGGTGCACATGATGTCATAAACTCCCAGAAATTTGATGTAAATTGATTACTTGAACAGATTTCCAGGGCTGTATCTTCATACAAATTAAAGTTTCATATCAGATTTGCACAAATATGGAAAATGTTGTCATCAGGCTTGTATCTTCATCACAGAACTGTTTTGCAGTTTATGTTTCATGATATCAGAGATTTCTTTGATGGTTCGACAGCTAATACTAAAGCAATGTCAATTTGTTTTCCTTTTCTTGAGAATAAGACTATACTTGCTATAATCTAAAAATGTTAAAAATGTTTTGAGCTCAGATTCATTGCTTGTTTTATCCCTGGCAGGTGTAACTTCCTTTATTTATTATCTGCTTGAGGCTCAGATGATGTCAGCTGGGGATTATTATATATATGAATGACAATAACAGATTGGGTTTTATGTGTGTGTTTGTCTGACAGGCTAGGTAAAATTAAAAGAAAAAAGTGGGGCTTTGGTAATTGTTGGTAATAAAGAAGAGTTAGAGTCTAGTTCAGCATGATACTGAAGTAGGTGCTTAATTTCAAGCATGTAAGAAGCTCCATAAAACTTGATTACATGAATAAGTGTTTGAAAGATCAGTCCCTGAAAGGCTTTTAATGTTCTGGGCACAGTGTGGAAGAGCACAAGCTTCTGATAACCTGTCCTATTTGGACTGAAAATTGATCAATGAATGTTTTACAGTCATGCCCACATGTTGTGAAAAGGAGGCTGAAAGTGGCCTTAGAAAATAAAATTAATGTCATAAATGTAGGGGAGAAGGAAATGTTGGTCTTTGCAGAAGTGCTTAATTTGGACCTCATAGCTCACTGAAAGAAGGGGAAAGAACAAATACATCTTTGCTGTCAAAAAAATTTTGTTTGTCTCCTCATGAAATTTAAATGCCTTCTTGGAACACAATGAAACAAGTTCTCAAAATTTAACTGCCTGCAGATCCTATGAAGTGAAGAACTGGGACACTGAATTTTAGCTCATTCAGTGATTTTTTTATAACTTTTTGACATAGACTTAGCTGGAGACCTAAAATAAGAACATACTGCAGTTTAGATAGTCTTAACAACTAGTCAAGAGATGAATGCTTGGAGAACCTGTAAATTTCTGAGAGCAATTGTAAATATTCTAGATGTACAGACGGAATAGAAAACATTATGATCCCACAACTAGTAAGATGTAATCTCTGCAGAAGTTAGGTTGGAAAGCAAAGAATAGGTAAGAAAATGAAAACTAAGGTGAGAAAAAAAGAGCTACATATCTTCCATGAATACTATCTGAAAAAATGTTGGGAACAAGTCACAGTATGTCAGAGGTTTCTCCGTAACGTCGTGTAACAGAGGAAGTGTTACAGGATGACACCTCTGAGACATCTTCCATGTAAATTAATGTAATCATTTAATCAATATCTCAGTACAAAATTCTACTTTCTCTTTCATAGGATGAGATGTAATTCAATTAATTTTATCCACCAATGTACAGAATTACATGGGGAAATCTGTGTTTCCCATGTAATATTAAGTCTATGCAGTGCTGTCTGTGTTACATCAAGTATATTAACTAATGGGAGAATTCCTAAAAGAAAACACCACAATGATTCTTTCCATGGTAACATTACATAGTGCAGATAAATTACTCTAATCTCTTATGTGTGCTACTTTAAAGCATCTAAAGTGGTATACCTGTTCCTGTTCCGTGTTAATTTAATACTACTCCTCGTTAATTTAATACTTAGATACTTTTGAGCATCTGATTTTCTTATCAATCCCAAATATCAATTTTTCTGAAGAACTAGGGCAGCAAGGTCTCAGCAGCTAGAATATTTTTATTTCCATTTTTTCTTCTGCTGTTGCTTAAGAAATTCCATAGGAGAACTGAGAAATCTTATTTTCTATCTTATCTGAATCAAAATATGTTTTTGCATGTGTGTATGGGTTGGAAAAAATAGGAACTGGGACAACAGAAAGAATTACAGTCATTTCTTTCATTTGAACGGTGGGTTTGAATCACTTAGTTTGGACTTTTTTCTGTTGATGGGCCAAGGACAGGCTGCTCATCTAGGCAGTGATCAAATCCCATAACGACAATTGGGAAATGTCTTGCTGACCACTAAAAGCTGAAATTTCCCCTCCATTTTGAATAGAGAATGATATATTTGAAAAGAACAGATTGAAATGCAAGTATCAAGTGTCTTGTTAAAAGATCAGTGGCTATAGGATAAATCACTGAAATATGTGTATAAACCTTGGGGTTTCAAATTAGAAACATATGATATCAGTCAGGCAATGACTACACTGAATGCACCTGGAAGGTGGCATAAATATGGCACAGAATATGTTTAATCCAGTCCTTGGGTTTGGCCTGGAGACCATGATGGCACTTTCTTTTGCCTGTCTGTGTAAGACATGGGGCTTACTATGGCTCTTACATTTATTCCTGACTGAAGTCCTCCTCCCTTGCCCAAGTTCCATGCTCAGATACTAGTCAGGCAATGACCCTCAGCTCTTTCAGGAACCCTGGTTAGAGATTCTGTAGCTGAGTCTTAAGGGTTCAGTGTAATACAGGAAGAGCTAAGGATTAAACTGTATAAATGGCATACAAATACAGCCATAATGAATAACAGTGCTAGGTGAATGTAGGCTGGAGAGAAATAAAGCATGTAATATGAATTGTATGATTAATTAGTATTCCAGACAGAGTCTGCAAACAGATTTTATAAAATGGGAGCACTACATAATTAATAGATACATGTATCACACTGAAGAGTTGATTCATTGCTAGAAATAGGGACATTACATCAACCTCTTGTATACCCTAGGATGTGCTTATCGGAATTTTCCAGGTTTAAATGAGGGGAAAAGGATGCTACAGTCTGCAGAAATATATTCCTGTGTCGCTACCTCTGGAAATGAAGGAGAAGCCAGGAAAAAATCTTATATTTTTCATACGAAGTACACATGCAGTGTGGGGTGTCTGATTAGGTAGGAGTGTATGTGCACATATGCACACATTTAAACACATGGATAGGCTTTCTGTGGATTTGCAGAGCAAAGCACAGAGCTTTTGGCTTCCCTATCAAAGCCTGCTGGCTCCATGCCATAGGTGCAGTGTCTTATTCTTCCATGGTGCATTGTCACTCTGCCATTTAGAGTGGGGCTACTTTCATGCCTCTGCCTACGCACACAAGCACACAAAATAATACTCATTTTTGATGGGTTATTTCACAGAGTTTGATTGACCTACTGTTCACCTCCTTATTCATATGCTGGAGGATGGAAGCACATACTGGTTACATATAGTGGTACAAATATTGAATTATCATTTATCATTTCATGGTAATATAATTGCTAGAGGATTAAAAAGTAGCAGGATACTTATTATACGAAGAAGCACTCCCCCCTTCTACCAACCTGCCCCCCCCGCCCCCCAAAATGCTCAACTTTGACCTCTCTTGAATGATGGATTTCTTAATCCTAGTTATCACTGCATTTCTTAACTGACTTAATGTTGGCACCTACAAGCCCTAGAAACATCTGCCCTGCCATAACTAGGTTACAGCCTAAGATGAAGCAAAAGCACTGTCTGATTTTTGGTTTAGATTATTGAAGAGCACTTTGAGTATTCGATGCATGATATCTAACACCAAGTATATGAGGATTAAGACATATAATTTTCCTGGAAATAGTTTTAGGAAGTATAAAAACCATAATAGGGTTCATTTCTCATGTGTGAGGGTATAAACTTCTGCTAAGTTCATATTCATTCATGATTTCTGAATTTGACTATTGACATCTATCTTTCTGGGGCATGATTCTGCTGTCCTTGAAATCAATGTCAAGACTCCTGTCCACTTTAATAGGAGAAAATTGAGTCTAAGCACTGCTTTTTCCTACTAGCATGAATTGTAAGCTGTAAAAAATGTATCTTCAACTCTACTTTACCATAATGATAATCCTTTTTACTTTGAACATGTGTGCTAATTGTGCTGCTTCTATTACTGATTTTAAATTCTGATTTCTGAGCATTGGATAAATGTTAATGGACTTACTATAAGAAATCTTTAAAGTTCAAAATAAATTACAAATAATCCACTGAACAACTTTGGATAATGACTGAGAATGATTTTGCCGTGAACATGCCTCTATCCTGTAACATTATTGGGTGACTGATTTGTTGCACTCTGAGGTCGATATATGGGATCAGGTAAAATAAAATCTTAGTTAAAAGAATATTTTTGAATGTTCTTATTTGCACTTATTGTAGATGTAGAAAATTTTAATAATTGAAATAAAATTTAGTCAGAGACTGCTTTCAGTCTCAGTGTTTTCTCTCAGTTCTCTCAGCCTGAGGAGGACCCAGTGGCTTATAGCAGTTTTATACAATAGCTTTGTAGGTCTTACAAAGTAAAGAGAGATTTTTTGGGGGGGAGGTGGTAGTCTGAATGTTCTTACCTGTCTTCTTTTTTAAAGGAAGAAAAAAACCACCAGAAATTCCTAGGGGGAGACAGGTTGCAGAACAGAGATAGTGTGTATTTAAAGGTGAGAGCAGATTCAGAGAACTATTAAAGTTAACATCATAGATCAAACTCATGAAAACATGGTAGTAATGATCAATCATGGTCTTACTGCAGAAACAACGAAGGCCACAGCAAAAATCTGTAGAAGTTAAGAGATGAAATGGTATATTAGGCTTTCTAAAGTTGGGATTTATGCCAATTTAGGATTGATTCACCTTTGTTATATTCTGTGCAGCCTACTTTTGTGTTTCTAGCAATAGGAATGATAGCATTTCTTACCAGCAGGCAATTTCTAACAAGCAACTTAGAGTTATTAAAGGCTCAGCAAGTCTCTAGTAATAGCAGGATTCATCTCTATATATACTGAGGAGTACTACTGGGCTTGCTCAAAATGCCTATCTTGAATAGATGTAACTCGTGTCAATATGATTGTCGCATGTAAGCCCTGATGTGATGTTAGGCAATGAATGATTCTTAGACTTCAACAAGTTTAACAGTATTTTGAAACGCAATGTTAGTTTTTTAGGCTTGTAGCAGAACCTTGGATTGCTTTTAACTGGTTTATATTCTGCTTTATCTGTAGCAAGTGGGTAACTACTATCTTGAAGCAGATTCTGATATTTGGACTGAAGTTGCAGAAGGGTGTATTTATTTACATGCCACTTGCCAAAGAGCCAGGAGTGACTGATGTCATCAAATAACCCCCAGATGTTACAAGCTTCCCAGGATCATTCTCCTTGATTTCTTTATAATGTCTCATAGTCAGAGAGGAGTTGTTGTTATGGATTAATAACATCCAACTAAAAACTTATTTTCTTGCTGAAGGCTTCTATGCCCACACTGTATCTTCCTCACATGTGAATGTTGACCATGGCAAGATGATAATGTCAGGAATTTCAGATTCAGTGAACATGTGAAAGGGTCCTGTGCAGTAGATAACTCTAGTGATATGGGGAGCCATGAGTCCTTTTGTCTGGTTCGTGAGTATAGCTAGGTGACATTTACATCAAAGCAGGCACTTCACTCGTGTTGCATGGTTGGATAGATCAAAATAAGTCCAAATCATTCCCAAATTAGGTGAAATAATTCAACGGAAAAAGATGTCCAAGAACCATAAAAATATACATGGGTTTTGTTTGGCATCAATTAAACTGAATGTCTTGACTTTTTCTTTGATATACAGTTAGATGAAATGCAGTTAAACTGAATTTCAAACTCGTGTGTTTTAGAAATTAATTGAAATTAATTAATTAATTTTCTATGTAGTACCAGAATATTAATCTATAGAATACAGAATATTAAAATATAAATAAAATTAATGATATAAATTATTATTAATTCATTTCTTATATTTTATTTAAATTATATATAATATATTTATTTTTACTTTATATTCTTAAATTATATAATATAATAATACAAATTTATATTATATGAATAATTAATAATCATATTATGTTATTAATTTATATTTACTTTATTATGTTAAAAATTAAGAGCATAAATAAAATTAAAAAATAATTAATAAAACAATTGCTGTCCATACATGGTATGAATTATTTCAACCTGTGTATCTTATAAATTGAATAAAACACAATGAATTTTTATAAAACTTGCAAATATTTCAAGTATATGCAAGTGCAGAAACTTACCTTATTCATCAATTCTAATTGTAATTAAAAGAATGCTTCAAAAAATTTTGCAGCTGACAAAGCATTTGGCAAAGCAAAAGCCCCAGTACTTTGTGGAGAGCTCTTGGTGAACTGGTCAGTAAACAGACATAGAAAAGATGCAGTTTTTACTTGCTTTCAGAGAACTTAATGAATAATAATGACATGGCTTCAACAGTATTAGTATTAAATCTCTGCCTTGAATGGGCCAATAATTCACACCAAGCTTTGTGGTCAAGAGCAAATTGTTTTCACTTTTCTCCATCCTCCCGTGTTCTTACTTCAGTAAATTAGATCTTATCAGGATCAGTAAGAGACAGTCACTTGAAATGCAATCTTATAAAGTTATTTGTTGCTCTTCTCCGAGAGGGAGCACAATTGTAGGAAGGCCTTCAGGTGCAGCTGAAGCCAGCAAGGCTGAAATGAAAACATACGTTTCCTTTCTGATGAAAAAATCCTCAAAACACTTTTTCGAACATTGTTTTTGAACAGTGCCTGCCAATAGAGCTTGAAAGCATTAATTCCATCATAGCCAAATCTGTAATTCAGATGCATAAATTATGTAGGGTAATCTCTGAAGGTACTCAAGTTTAAAGGTATTTTAAACCCTTAAAACTTGATGTTGTCTTATTTTTGTTAGATGTAAGTTAGTATCATGTAAAAGGTGTTAATTAAAATTAAGAACTCTGAATTTCCTTTCCTTTTGAAAAATAATCCTGGTGTTAAAATACTCACTTCTGTTGATTTTTTAAAATCATAATAAATGTGTATACTAGTGGGCACAGAGAAGGCTTCTTCAAAGAGGAGCCAATGAGCTATGGTCTGGATGAGCAGACAGGAGGTGGGCTGAAAACTGCTGGGCCCAGAGGATGGTGACCAGTGGTACAACATCCAGATGGTGATTAGCAGCGCTTGGTCCACATCTTCACTGATGATCTGGGTGATGGGACAGAACATACCCTCACCACGTATACAGATAGCACAGGGAGGAGTGACTTATGTACCTGAGGGTTGTGCTGTGGTCCAGAGTGTTCTTACCAGGCTGGAGAATTGGGCTAATGGGAACCTCATAAAGTTCAACCCTGCACTGGGTAAGACACAACCCCAGGCATCAGTAGGTAGGGCCTGACCAGTAGGAAAGCAACTTGATCCCAAGAGGCCCCTTCCAACCTCAGCCCTTCTCTATGTTTCTGTAGTGGCACTTCTTTAAACTCATGATTTGGAAAAAAAATAGAGGAGCCTGAGAAAATTCATGATACATGTTTTTATTCCTCCTTTAAAAAAAAGTGAATCCATGTCCAGTTTTGCAAATTTTTCTTAAACATTTATAATATCCTGATTCACAAAATATAATAAAAGACAATAATATTGTTCATGCCTTCTTGAATTATTTATTGGTGGGAGAAAAGTTTATATTTTGCTAGCTACTTGTGTACATATTACTTACTCTCAATAAATACAGACTTCAAATTAATTCCAGAAGGAGCAAAACCCTATAATTGTGGCATTCTTCCAGTGTGACAAGCTGTGGGAGTAACACACATGTAAAATTGGAAAACTAGGTAGAAAAATGTTATAACAGAGTAATTTATATTTATTGTTGATTTTGGTCCTGAACATATGTGGAACATTGGTTCCCAATATTGTGTTTTTACAAGTAGGGAAAAACTGCTATATATCTAGAAGTGTGTGCACTTAAACAGACAAAAGAAATTAAGACAATGCAGAGGTTTATTCTTTTCACTACTTGGACTGAATTCCAAAACATGAATGTATACACCTTTTTTTTTTTTTTCTGTCCACTGTTTTATCACCAATTTAGTGAATGCACACATTTAATAGAGTAAATTATACCAAAATTTCATAGCAGGGAAATGATTCAGGTGAAAAGAGATGGAAGGAAAAAGAAGGCACATAGAGATGAACAGGGTATGGTGGCTGCAGACAAACTCCAAAGCAATGGAGACAGTGAGTTTCCTGTTCTTTGGTCAGGCAGAAAAGGGAGCGCAAGAGTCGTGACAGCAGAATGAGGCTCCAGGGTGGTTTTCAAAGTATTCTGGGCAACAAGAGATGATACCTTGTTTTCAGAGTTCAGGTTCCAAGGTTTTGAGTCTCTGAACTCAGCCATCAGTGTTTTGAGTTGCGCTGTCAGATCAGGGAGGTTGTTGATAGACCTCAGAGCAGTTGATCTGTGCCTGTAGGAATTTGTGGTAGTCTGAATTTGGAGAAATACACTTTAAGTGAGCTGTAGTTTTAAAGTGAGCTACAGTTGAAGCCTTCTACTGTTCAGGTTGGAGCGAATGTAAAAGAACAGGTGAATTCTGAAAACCCTACACAGGAAAAAATAATGAAGCTTTCTGTGAACTTGGAGGTTATGAATATCGACACTGGTTGCCACTGCTGTTTATGAATCTATTTTAGCTGTGGGTTCGACTGAATCCTGACTCAGGAAATTACTTTAGTTGCGCAAGTGAAGGCATTCTGGTTTACCTCATTACCATTAATTCTACTTTTGTACAGCTAGGCTTTTGGATGATCAATTAAGCTGAAAAATATGACTTGAAGAAAGGTGTGTGTAACAAAGCATTCTTGAATTTTGGTAACTGTATAGACTTGACCCTCTCAGTTTCCTCTTTGTGTCTTTTCTTTGACGCTTAAGTGGGGAGATGATGAAATGAAACCTGATGAAATATTTCTGTACACAAGTCCTTGGACAAATTAGTTATGCCAAGTCTTCATATTTGTATTGCCCAAAAGCACATCTGTTCCTTATCCATGCATCTGCAATAAAGAGACAAGACTTGTGTAACTGCATTTTTTGCAGAGATCTCAGAGAAAGTGATTCCTTTTAAGACTACAGTAACTTGTTTTTATTCTCTCGAGTATGAAGCCCATAGACTACTGAACTGCAGCCATTGTTTTCATTCATTGTGTCAAGTGCAAGTTACAGAAAGGAAAACATTTTCCTTTGCTTTCTTTGTTTCCCCCTACCAAATAAAAGCATGTTTTCTTTTCTGAGAAGATTACTGAAATGCATAAATGAATATAATTTACAAACAAAAGAATATTAAGAATAGCAAAAACATAGTTAAGAAAAACTCCATAAATACGATCTTCATCTCTTGATGGTATTTCTAGACCTCCTCTCCATAAGACATAGAATACTCCCTGGAAATTTACTGTGTAATGACTACAGTGACATTTACTGAATATTTGGACTAAATGATTTAGAAAATTATAATGTAGTTTTCTCCTTGAGGCTGGATTATTCAGTGTGTCTGTCAGGCTCTTTATTAGTTCACCATCGTTCCATACTGTGCATTGCAGAGTACCTGGTTTTGGTGAGGATATTTTTTTTTGTTTTGTTACTGTTGTTAGCTTATGTGTGTTAGTGGTATTAATAAATAATCCTGTATAGGGTTCTAAGTCTGCCTCATAGGACTTTTTTAATTTTGGTTGAGTTGACATGGTGTCTGTCTTTAAATGCACAGTAACCTTTGGTGATTTTTGTTTATTTCTTTTTTAAAAAAATTTTACTGCCGACTGGTACGTTTTCAGTGGGGTTAATTAGCTCTTGCCCTAGTTGAGATGCTTCCATTTTGTTACAGTTCACTTTTCCTTTCATTTTATAAATATTCTGATATTACATTCCTTAGCCTGAATATCTCTTCAAACATATCTGCGTTTTAACAGTTAGCCTTCATCTTGTTTTTCTCAATTGTTTTAATTTAAAATGTTTTATATTTTACACACGAGCAATTAAGCATGTAAGACAATGCTTAGAATGTATAGAATTTTGTATGAATTCACAGGTTTTACTTGTCCTAGTTACATAGTTCATGAATTTGGAAAGCTTACTTCCTTTGGGAAGAATTTTTCCTTCATAAGTTGTCATCACTGTCCCTGGTATAAACTGTATTTGACTGTATAATTTCTATCATTTTACTCATTATTTTGCTAAAGTTGCATTGAAAGTGAAAGGATTCTGTAGCAAACACTCTTCCCTTGTGTATGATACATCTGAGTGCATGGTGAAGATAAGGAGAAAACAACTGTTCTGTGTCAGGATGATTTAATGATGGATATAAAGACGACATTGCACAAAATGGCAGAACAAGGATTCATTGCTAAGGATTAGTATAAAGCAAAATACTACACCTAACACAGAAAAGAAGGATTTGAGTGAATACAAACTGTTTTTGACTAAACAGCACGATGCTAAGCCATTCACAAGGGGCGTTGTTCTGGGATATGCTAATGCAAGTTTTGTACTGACGGCATGGCAACTAATCATTCTGCTAAGCTGGCAGGCAGTAGTAAGGTTTCAGCTGGAGTTTGATCACCATACTGGGTATTTCATGCTAAAGCAGATGCTGAAAAATTGCAGAGAGCAGGTTAAGAGAGTAATAAAAATAATCAGAAGTTTAAAGTATAAAATTTAGGATGAAAGGTGGAACATTTGAGTTGTTTTCTTCTGGAAGAGAAATAGTAGAGATTAAAAGCAGTTGTAAAAGGAAACTAGAGAGTGACCTCCAGAAGTTGACAGTGTGCAAGAATTTAACTTCCTTACTTTTCTCTAAGGGACAGTTGAGACTGGGGGCTGTTTCTAGTTATGAGAATTACTCAGGAACAAGTTACAAAGGCATGGGATGGGATTCCCATTAATGAAATTTTTTGAGAACAAATCAGACTGACATCTCTTAAGAATGGTCTAAATGTACTTTTTCTCATCTTGGAATGAAGGATTAGAACTGATGATTTAAGATTTTATGCCTAAGGAATCTAAGCTGTTATTGATAATGTCTGACTTTGGTATTTCTATAAGTAACTAAAAATTCAAGAAGATAAAGTGATGAGGCAGATCATCTTGCTATATGTTGGAATACACAGATTAGGAGTTGAAGATTAAATCAGTCATCTTTGGCTTCCAGATATTATGGAGAAAGAAATAGCTGCACAACAGGATTAATTTGATCTGCCCTAGAGCCTTTAGAGTGGACTGTTCTCTGATCTGCCTCTTTCCTCTGGCTCTGAAGAGACTCCCCAGCAGAGTAGGTTATATTTTGGAGTTTAACTTTTACATGCCCAAATAAGGTGAGAGGTCTCTGAGCCCAGCACTTCAGATTCTGAGGTTCCTGGCATGTAGCTTTCTTTCATATACAAGTATGTGGTTTACAAAAATGGTTTAGGGCAAATCTTTACAGGAGGATACAGCTGTGCTCCAGGTGCTGCGGCCAGTGGCCTGAAGTACCAATGGAGGCCAGTTTCTAGTTTTGGAGGCTGATATCTGGGCCAATAGAGTTTAAAACCTTCACTACTGACCTGAATCATAGGACAGAGTGGACTCTTGGGGAGTTTGCAGAGGGACTGGTTGATACCCCAAATGGCTGTGCTGCCATTCAGAAAAATGTTGACAGCCTGGACAAATGGACAAATGAGAATTTGATTAAGTACAAAATGGGGATATTGCAAGTCCTGTACCTAAGGACAAATACAGTATTCCATATTGGTATACTCTACCAGGCTGATCACTTGGAAAGAAACTTTGCACAAAAAGAAATATGGGTCCTGGTGGCCAAAAAAATTGAACTTGAGCCCGGCATGCACCTTTGAGGCAGGGAAAGATAGCAGCCTCTCCAGGGCTATATTGAGACACTCCAACCACTCTTAATCACTCTCAAGCACTCTCAATCACCTACCCAACAGTCCTGATTTACTGGAGAAGTTCCACCTGACTGGAAATTATCAAATGTAATGGCCACTTACAAGAAGGACCAGAAGGATGATCCAGGGAACTACAGGCCTGCCAGTCTGACCTCAGTTCCAGGCAAAGTCATGGAAGAGATCATCCTAAGTGCCATTATATGGCACATGCTGGACAGCTAGGGGATTAAGCCCAGATGGCATGGATTTACAAAAGCTTGATCAACCTGGTCTTCTTCTGTGACAAAGTGACCTGATTAGTAGATGAGGGAAAGGCTGTGGATGTAGTCTATCTAGACTTCAGTAAAGTGTTTACTTTATAAAGCACACCATCCTCCTAGAAAAGCTTTCTGCATACAACTTGGATGGGTGGACTCTTTGATGGGAAAAAAACTGTCTGGATGGCCAGGCCCAGAGAATTGTGGCAAATGGAGTTAAATCCAGTTGGCAGCAGTTGCTTGTGGTGCTCCCCAGGGTTTAGTTTTAGGGCTGGTCCTGTCTAACACCTTTATTGATGATCTGGATGTGAGGATTGAGTGTATCCTTGTAAATTAGCAGATGACACTAAGTTGGGTAGGAGTGTTGATCTGCTCAAAAGTAGGGAGGTCCTGCAGAGGGAACTGGACAGACTCCATCAATGGGCTGAGGACAAATGCAAGAGGGTCAATAAGGTGACAGGTCCTTCCACTCATGTTGCAGCAACTGGATGCAGAACTACAGGCCCAGGGAGGAGTGACTTGAAAGCTTTTTGGCAGAAAGGGTCTTGGGGGTGCTGGTTTACAGACAGCTGCATGTGAGTCAGCGTATGCCTAGGTGGCCAAGGAGGCCAATGGTATCTTGGCCTGTAGCAAGGATAGTGTGGCCAGCAGGACCAGGGCAGTGATGACCCCCCTGTAGTCAGCATTGGTGAAGTTGCACCTCAAATACTGTATTCAGTTCTGGGCCTCTTACTTTACAAGGATACTGAATTACAACAAGGCTTGTGTAAGGTCCACAATGTGTTTTATGAGGAGTGGCTGAGGGAGCTGGGTTTGTTTGGTCTTGAGAAGAGGAGGCTCAGGGAGGAGCTCATTGCTCTTTACAACCACCTGAAAGGAGGCTGTTGTGAGGTAGAGGTTGGTCTCTCCTGCCACGCCTGCAGTAATAAGGCTTGAGGAAATGGCCTCAAGGTAGCAGATTAAGATTAAATATTAGAATTTTTTTCCATTGTTAAACTGTTGTATTACCTTGGGCTCTTTATCTCAATAAATAAAGCTAGACAGCAGCAATTGAAATTTTCCAAGGATAAAAAACTGTTCTTAAATTGGAAGTGATAACAATTCTATCATATAGTGTAAATGTAAATACTAATAGTTAAGATAGGGCGGGAGTATTTTCTAACAGAAAGTACCCCAGGTTAATGCTGCTCTAACACTCATTATTTGAATTAATGAACGAATGCCCTGAGATACAGCTGGGTCATATGTGCACTCTTGCTTCTGCTGCTGTTAAAGTGAACATAGTGAATATTAAAGTGCAGTTTGGGAGATAACAATTCCTAGTAGCTAATATTTCTGCCTTATGGAGTAATCAATAAATGTAGATACATGTACTAATTTCTGAATTTTTCTAGGCCTATCTCCCCTCATCCACACAATTTTCACCTACAGTATTCCTTTGTATCAAATAATTCTATTAAAACCGGCCTGTGAAATTGCTTCATTTGTGATATATACACACCTGGAGGCACATATATTTTCTATAATTGGGAGACTGTAAAAAGGTAATTTTTTCTCTTTCATAGAGTTTACTTAGTCTTGTTTTAAGGTTTTTATGTGGATACAGGAGTGTGGCAAGCTAACTACATTGTAGGCACATTTTTTCACATATTCTGTGTGAATGTCCTCTAAACAATAGTTTTTTTAAAAGTGGGAAAAAAAAGAATTCCAGGGGCTCAACTGGTGCTCCAAGGCCTTTTACTCCTGCAGCCAGCTCTTGTTGCCACATGTGCTGCTGGACATTTGGAGTGTCCCAGCAGGACTTGCTGTGTTGGTGACTGACAGAGGCAACATCTCTGCACTCCACTGGCACCATTCCATATAGGCTGTGAAACAGAATTTCAGTTTAGTGGTAAGCAGGAGTTCACTACTCAGTGGGCCTATTCTGACTTGCTCCTTAATAGTTCAAGAATTCTTCTGGAGTTATGTTTTGAAGCAAAGGAGCATTATAAAGTAATATATAAATATCAAAGTCCAAAGTCATGTGTGCAAGTTCTTTTGAGCCGCCTTTCCTAGTAACATACCAACTAGAGACAGACTATTACTTGTGCTCTGCTGCTGTTTATTGAATAGTTCAGTAATGCTTGACTAACTTCTGCCGAAAGTTTTCTGTCAGATGTAGTTTCTCTTAATTAATTTCTTTAGAAAGTATATGTATAACTCAGTTACAAACATCTTCATCATCTTAAGAGGTCCAGAGTGGTAGGCTGTCCCCAGAACTGAGAAAGAACTTTTGGTGGTGAGGGGCTGAGATTAAGAGCAATATGAATTTTCAGACCAAGTCAGTATATATTTTGCCAAAAGCTTCTCTCCAGGAGTCTCTTGAGGCTGTGGTTGTGAAACAGATGTTAAAACTGCTGTCCACAACTGTTTCAATTTTGCATTTTTTTTTGCTAGATGATGAAGCTACAGGTTCTGTGCAGTGTCTTTTAAGCTCTTATTTTAAAATGTGTTCATTATGTACAAAGATTTGGGTTTTTGAAATAATATTGAGGCAGTAGCATATTACTACATTTAAGAATTGAACGTCTCTGGTTTATCAGTATCAAATTCTTTCAGTTTTCAGTATGCATTAATTTTTTGAATATGGTTGTGACTGTGAAGGTTTGAGTTCTCTGGTTTCAGGTATACTACAGTTTATTGAATGTTATAAATACACATTATAGGATTGGCTTTCCGCAAGATGTGTGTTATATGAGTAATAATGTTGTGGTAAGGATGTAAGTTTTTCTTTTATTTCTGCTATTAGTAAAGAGAACTAAGCATAGTGGTATTAGCTGATATAGTATGCTTAAACTGTCTGTTTGGCCGGGATAACATCCAGTGAACATGTAAAGAAGACACTGCTACTTGCTTGAACTGTCTGTTTGGTCAGAGTAACATCCAGTGAACATGCAAAAAGGGACTCTGCTATTGATATACCAACTATCAGCATCTACCATCTGAAAAAAGCATGGACCAAGGCCCAAACTGGAGGCGATAATGAAGACACGGGCAAGAAACACGCATGTTCTAAAAAGGCAGACCCAAGGAGGGGCCATGCAGAACAGTTCCTGGAATATGGAAACTAGTTTATGGAAAAAAATGAATATCCAACAGACTGATGCAATAGAAAGGGTATTTAAAGTATGCCTTTGATATAGCAGTGTGTGGACTTGGCTAAGTGCCAAGTCACCCGGCTGGCCGCGCTTTGCTTTTTTTAACCTCTTTTGTCTTATTATTTTATTAAATCTATTTCTTAAGTTTTACATAGCAAATGAACTTCGTTTTTCACATTGAAGACTTGTTGATTTTATATTAATATAGAAAATGATGATTGTGTTCCTCAATGATTACAAATCTTCACAGTTTTCCTACTGTGATTTAGGCTTTCACCAACACTGGTAGCTTTGCTGGTTTAGCAGCCTAAGACATGCATAAAACACACTCATTTTACAAACTCACTACACCTTTGAACTTAACACTAGTGATAATAACTTAAATTGATTCTCTGGCTTCTAAATACACAGCCACTGAACTGTACTGATTAACAGGTAGATACCCCAGATGAATGTGCCACAAAGATTTTCTTATGAGTCCTTAAAATATAATATCATGCTTGTTTTAAAAATTCCCCTTAGAAATAGTTCTATATTGACAATCACATATCTTTATTATAATTATCAACTGGGAAATATAGTGCAAACTGCAAGATTTTAAAAGCCTATGGATCATTTAAAAGTAAAGATGAACTAAATTTTAAAAGTTACTGCAGGTGCAGGTTCTTTGTGGTAACATGAGATGTGCTGTCGGACAATTTGTAAACATTGGACTAACTGGGATATTTTATTGGTTTTAGTTCATTAGCCTAATGTGTTTGTTTCAGTGGGTGGTTACAATAAGAAGCTCCATCGATATTTTTTATTTCAACTGTAGAACTGTGACTGCAGGGCAATCATATTATGCAGTTGTATTCTGCAAGCTCATCAGCATCTGCTTAGAATGCTTCTCTTCAATGCATATTAAGAAACTAGTTCCTTACATCTAGATTATATTTTTCTTTCTATGCCATGCCTCCTTTTCTGCTGGACCTGTGTGCCTGAAAAATTATTTTCTTACTTCAAAAGCATCTCTTCCTTGCTCACCCTGGGATCATTTGCAGACCCTTTATGGACTAGAGTCCCTAACAAAACAGGCTCCTGAGACTATTCCTCATCTCAGCTCCTTTGTTTCCTTTCCTTGCCTGCATCATACTGCTCAAACCTGTCCTCACAAACCAGCCCTCACATCTTTTCCCATCCCAAAAGGTGGGCACTTCTTCTGGCACTTTTCTCTCATGGGACAGCAGAACTTGGGATCCTGCATGGAGGAAGCAAAGTAGTGAGCAGGAATTTTGGATGGACCACCAAAAAGTGTTTGTGCCCCTTAATGCAATAGAGCTGTAGCAGCCAAGTGTTAGTGGGTGTTGGGTTGTGCAGTCAGAAGGTTCTTTCCTTCTGATTGTATGGATAGGGAGCACAAGATGCCAGGCTTTAGGAAGCCAGTGCTGAGCTATGACAATAATTTATTTGGATTATGATATGTTTTCTGCCTGCATCTGAAGGAAACAAGAAAAGGATCTGGTAAGCTAGTAGGTTGCAAACTGAATGAATTATTCAGACAGTATTTTAGGTGTAGTCCTTACACCATAGGTAGACTACCGCACCTTTAATCTTAAAATATTGTAGCAGAAAAAATTAAATGAACCAAAATGTCACTAAAAACCCAAAGAGTTTTAATATTATAAAATGTCCTTGAGAATTTCCTCTGTGTGGGAAATATCTACGCATTCCTTGAACAGATTCAGGATGAAGTTTATATAATTTATTATACAATTTCTGGTGGACTTTGTTTCTCTGTGATGGGGAGCCTAGTTCTTGGTAATCTTTTGCGATGGAATCGACAGCCTGGGAATTGACAGGAAAACCTTTGCTGGCAGGATTTTGTTCTCTTGATCTAAAATGAAATTCTTGATGACAGCTAACAGCAAAGGCTCATCTGGTATTTTTTGCATGTTTTAGTGCATGGAGGAATGGATCAGACCACTTCTTCCCCCCTCTCCGATAGGTGACATCATAGCGGACCTCACACAAGTGAGTGCAAAAGCACACAATACTCCTTATTTCAGAGAGGAGAAGGCAATATTTTATTTCCTCTTTCAGCAGCAGTAGTGGTACAGTGTGTCTCCCAAGACCTTTGCTGTACCTGATTTAGGGGAACTTCTCCTGTTACATAAATAATCCCTTCCATAGATGAAACAGAGATATTTCCACCTCAAAATATATGCTGTTTTAACAGGAAAGAGAGTCTTCCTTCTCAGTTTGGTTCTTTCCACTACCACAGGAGAGTTCAGCTTCCTTTTTTTTTTTTTTTTTTTTTTTTAAAAAAGAAGGGTTCCTGTTTAGTGACATTTTCTCAGAGATTGGACTCTAATATGTTGGCCTGCAGCACCTTCAATCTGTTGACTGTTTGTTGTCTTATAATTAGACTATAGTCTACTGTGGATGGGTCCATCATTTCCATGGTTTGTATAGTGCCTTCTGTGATGGAGATCTGGTCCATGATTAGATCTACTAGATCGCACAATAGCAATATTAGTAATAAGATGCTTTTACTCCCACTGGATGAAGTTCTGTTTAATTAAATGTGGCACTGTGAAATATCCTGATAACTCCCAGAGCAGTTGCAGAGTGGTGGTGACAGCTTTGGCACCTGTAATTTCTATTTTTGAAAGCTTGTGGCTTTCTGATGCCTGCAGCCAGGGCAGCGTCAAATGAGACTTAACATGGCAGCTAATTAAATGCCATACTTCAGTGTGGACTCATTACCTCTTAACTCAGGTATTGAATAATAATTGCTAAATGTGGACAGATACAAAGAGAACCACAATGTAATTTTCATATTGTTACTGTTCCTGCAGTGAGTATTTGCTGGGAGCAATTTTAGTATCTCTGAAAGGCCGCCAGATGTCAGTATGACCTTCTGCAATTTACTATGGTTTAATTAACTGACTTTTATCAAACAGAATCACGAGTTTTTAATCTATTTTTTAAAGAGAAGTTCTATTTTCTGTGACTGAAAGAAATAAAGTCAATTATTAAATACCTTGTCAAAGCTGCAGTGAGTCTTTCAGTTATTACAAAGAAAGGGCAAAAATAAATGCTGGAGAAATTCTATGCATTTTGTGGTGGACTTTTGCAGAAAACTCAGACTGGTTGGTAGAATGATAAGCATAAATATTTTTCTGTCACAAAACAGAAAGCTGAATGCAATTTTCTGAACAGAGAGTGGTTCGTGTTCCTTCATCTACCCAACTTAGTTATGCTATATCACAGTAGTGCTGGGGTAGGGGAAGGTGGCCTCTTCTTTTTAGCCCCTTCTGAAACCACTGCTGGGCAGAACCAAATCAAAATACTGACAGGACTTTAAAAAGACTTGATTTTATTAAAATATACATCTTTTTGCCTTACTAATTCTCCTATTATTATACTGCAAGCCAGATATCTGTTCTCCTTTGACTATAGCTCGGTAATCGGACCCTGGAGACCTTCATAGGTCTGTGTTGGAGTGTTTATCTGACCACTACCTGTTGGAAGATATGAGACTTGGGCATGTATCCCTTTCAACCTTGTGCATGCTACTTCTCAAGTCACGGAAACCTTATTTCTCAGAACTGGTAGTAATGGCAGTGCAATCCTAAGGTCCTCTGATGTGGTGGATTTGAGGAGCAGGAACACAGGGGATGCCTTGACACATTTAGGAGCCCAGTCAGGAACCCAGCCTCTTTGGGAACAAAAAGTTTGGAAAAATTTATACAGCTTTTTTTCTCCACATGAAACCAAAAGCATAAATTGTCTCATACATTTGTTTTCATTTCAGAGGCCTTGGTTGTATTTTGAAGTCAAAGAAAACAACAAAGGTGCCTCATGACAAAATGATGAGAGTTCACAAATCTGCTAAAGCTCTAATATCTAAGTCGATGCAACACAATTATATTTCCTTGCTCTTCTGTTGTTTCTGTTAGGGTGTTAAAGTAGCCTACTTTCCAATGCTAACTTGGCCATTGCATGCTTCCATCTCGAATTCCTTACCTGGTGTCCTAAGCATCTTGCATAGAGGAGACAAAAAGTGCTAAAATCCTTTTTGTGTTACTGGAAAAAGGTGTTTTTACAGTGAGAAGTTTTAATTTTAACCAACTAATTGACTTTTGCAATCTAGAGCAATGGATTAACAATTTATTGAAACTAATACAAGTGAAGATTTGTTGTTCTATGAAATAGGCGTATACAGTTCTTTAATAATGTTGAACTGCAGTAGTAACATACGAGAGTTAATGAGGATGTACTGTTTCAAAGTTAAGGAGAGAGTTTTGCAAAATGCTAAAGTGTAATTGCTAATGCAATAACAACCACCTCTTTGACAATATAAAAACTCAGTAAGCCAAATTCCTCTCTTTTTTTTTTTTTCAAAGATTTTAAATTATTTTTCTCAGGTGACTATAATATCCTTGTTTTCCCTGCCTTCCCTGTACATATACTGAGTGCACACAGTTTGCTGTACATTCAGTTACCTTAAAATGGATTTCAAGATGCTCAAAGTCATTGATTAATGTTTGTACACCTTAGAAAGCATAGCATGCACAGCACAGGTTAAAGTTTTGTGCCAGGTGAAAAGCCAGCTATCTGTATGATGGACATTCTGTTTTCAAAAGATATCAACATTTTTCAAAGTTTCTAAAGTGAAATATACTCCCAAATGTCAAAGGTTTTCATGAAGAAAAAAGAAAAAAAAATCACTTCAATATTTTAAAGTTCATACTAAACATTTTATTTTAATAAAGTAAAAATGTTTGTCCTAATCTCTGAATTTCTAAGTATTTTGTTATGCTACAACATAGGGCAAAAAAATCAGAATGAAGATATTTCAAAATGAATTATTGAAAATTTTACATTGTATTCTCTTTGTTGAGCATATCTAATTTTCTGAAATAGCATATTCCAGGGGAGCTGAATTTCATCTAAAGTTTCACCAATCCATTTTCCTCTCGAAAGTTACTGTTAAAAAATCTTCCAATATAAGCGTTGCTTTAATCCATTCCAAAACTACCTCAACTTCAAAATTGCCAGATTTATTCTGAAGAGAAAGATGAAAGGTTTTCAAATTAGTTTTAAGTAAAAAATAGTGCTCAGATTTTAGTTTCCAGTTTTGGCTTCTGTGTTAACTCCTTTGTCTCCTTTTAGGTCAAGATGAGCTTTTCGTCTTCCTAGACTGAAAGGACCCTTAACAATTCTACTTAAAGTGTTCTTACTATTCCCTAAATTAGGGGAATGTGAGATACTGAAGATAGTAATGACCTTTGTTTTGGACAATTTTAACTTACTTCTGTGAGGGAAGTTCCTTACCTTTCAGCATGAAAAGAAACAGAGAGGGAAACCTGAAAACTCATTATTAATGACATTACCAGATGAGAGTGTGTGTTTGGGAAACAGCACTTTCTGTCCAAAACTACCTGTAAACATCTGCAGTGACTTAAATGCTAATTGGGTGCAGGAGGTGAGCGTGATGTTCCAAGAGCTGGTGTCCTGTGACATCAGTAACATATTCCTCCTTGAGGATTCCGAAATGCTCATATCCTGTGTCCATCTGAATGACATCATAAGTTAAGCAGCTGTAAGCACTTTCAGGTTTCTCTCAGCTGTTTGCTTATAATTCTGGATTCTGTTTATCCTGAGCAGTGAAAAAACACAGTCACCATCACAAAGTGGCTGCATGAAAGATCAAAAAGAAGCAAACGGGTGGGGGTGACTGTGGAGAGCAGGGCAGAAGTGGAAGGAGACACTTTTTAGTTCAGTGCATACTGCAGGCAGGCAAGGGTAGTGGCACAAGTGTGCATCTGGGTGGGGAGTCATCAGTGGCCCACAGAGCAAGAGCTCAGTGGGATCTTTTGTTGATTCTGAATTCCTGCTGGTGTCCAAGGCAGCTGCTCCCCCTTTCCCTCTGTCCCTTCCAGTATGATGCACAGCATGAAAGAAGACAGCACAGTAGAGAGTTTCATTCTTCTGCTTTTCAAGCAGTGAATATAAGTAAAGCATGTCATTTATGAAATTCCCTTCATTACCAGACTTCTCAATTTCTTCCAAAGGACATATTTTCTTAATTCCCTACTGACTCTATCACCTGCTTGCAGTTGTAGACTTTGATCTAACTGTAGTTGCAGACTTTGATAATGACTAGAAAGTTCCAAGGGATGTAAATTTATATTATTTCTTGCTTAAAATATGGAAACAACTCGATTTGTAAGCAGAAATCACATTTTCTATCTGAAAAGGGAGCTGGAAGGAAAGCTGCACAAAACCGCTCACACAGAGATTGAAGGATGCAGCTGGTTTCTGTGATTCTCACCCAGAAAGTGAAGTAATGAAATAAAAAATGAACCTGTCATGGAATTATCATGGAACTTGCAGCCGTACTCTGTGGTATTGGTATGAAAGGTATATTCTTCTCCTTCCATCCATTCTTGTTTGTTGATTGAGATTTGTAGCTATTTGAAAAAGGATAATTTCTCATCTTCAGTACCAGTATTCTGTAATCTTGTCATTTTTGGCTCTTAGCCTGTAATAAGTATGACAAGGAATAATGATAATACATAGATTAAAATAATTTTAATATCCTAACAGAGTTTTAAAATTATTTTAAAATTATATATAAAGTAAAATTTTAAACTTTTAACTTGTCACTTAAGAAGGTTGACACTAAATCTGATAAATCTGAGTGAGTGCTCTAAAAAGACTTTCAAAACTAAGGGTTAAAGTAGTTGTAATATACCACAGGATAAATGGAATTTAAGATTTGTTCTCAAGTTCACTGTTATGTTTCTAGGTATATTGTCTGCACTGCACCAAATGGAGTTTCAAGAGCAAATACATATTGAAAAAATCTTTTTACAGTTGAGTGTATATGAAGAAAATGCAGTCTAAGCACAAATCTGGAAATCTGAGCCTCCTTTCCACTATGCATCCAAAGTGTTTCTATCAGGTGCTCAGCAGCCTTTCCGTGGCTCTCCTGAGATGTTATTTACAAGTCCAAAATCAACAACAGAGATTCATATGCAACTTTGAAAAGAGTATGGAAATTTATTTCAGGTGACACAGTAAAAGACTTCAGAAGAATATCCTTAAAATGGGTGACTCATTCTTTAGTGCATATTCCTACTGCTCAGATAGAAAAATGCTAATATTGAGTGGAACTAATCTCTGGAATATTCAGAAATTAAATGTTAGTCAGCTAATATAACTGAAGTGATCAATCTAAGTCAAAATATAGATGTAGGGTGGTTCTAAAAAGCTGCAAGAATGGGATCTGTTCTTTATTTTTTTGTATACACAGAAAAGAAAGATAGAATTGCGTTTCTAGCAGGTCTCAAAATGCATTTGTAGTTTCAATTTTAAGAACAATGAAACATGCTAAACAATTTCACAGCAATTCTGCCTGGCCAGATTGCACAATGCTCAAGAGTTTTAGTGTTCTGATTTCCCATCAGTCACATTTATTCAATCATGGAATAAACACCAGGCCCCTGGACATTGCTGAGATTATTCATGAGAGACTGCTGTGCTTAAGAAAAATTGCTGAATGATGAAAGCAATTGCTTTAAAAGTCTTTGCTTGGTCCTAACTTCATTCATTTTTTGAATGTGTACTTTTGTTTCGCTGGAGAAAAAAAAGGCAAGCAGCATAACTAGGATCTCCAGAATAATATAGGCTGTTCTGGCAGGCTCTGCTGCTTCTCTCATTGTAGGGCTGCATGATGTGTTTAATAAAGTTTTGATTTCATCAGAATTAGTAAGTTTTGTCTGTTTTTCTTGCAGTCATATTGACTTGTAGGTAACTTACCTGTTTAAGACACTGTAGGAAGAAGTTGAGAGACATTTAGAGAGTCTCCTCCTCAAAGATTTTGCCACTGACTGAAACTCTAGATTGAAAATGAAGATTTTTTGTTGTTTTCTGAAACTGTATATTGGGAAAGCAACTGAAAAGCAAAGTGTGACAGTATAGGATTTCCCAGAAACCTGAAATCCATCTGTCTATTGTCTGCCCTATGTTAGGACAGGAACTGGATAATCTCTGAGAAAATTGTCCTCTCTATGGTGGCTTTTAAATGCTTTTGATGCTGTTTCCTGATGTTTGTAGGGAGCAACTCCAAATTCTGCTTGGAAAAGCAAGAAGCCAAGATCGGAACCATAGCCACAACCTAGCATGTTCTTATATTGTTTGGTGATGAACTCCTGCACTCTCAGTTTTCCTGTATCTTTTATGAAGGAGATATTTTTCATAATATAATCCACTTGTTCTTTGGAACAGGACTGCACAAAACTAATGCAACAATTTCAGTTCTTTCCCTTTTCCTGATGATTCTCTAAGTTCACAATCTTCTTGGGCTGTCTATTCACCATGTTCATTAAGAGACCTCCTAGGTAGGTGCAATTTTTCCAAAGCTGCTGTAACACCTTGCAAACTGCAAGCAGGGAAAACTACTCATCATGTCCACTTACCAACTGTATGCTTTCTCCTTTGGCATGAAGTTGTGACAGAGATTGTTCATAGCACAACGTTGATATTGACTTTCAACATTTTATCAGTTCTGGGCTACTGCTATTGTGCCAAGTATTAGATCTGCAACAGTGCTCTATGGGATAAATATGTAAATGGGAACCAAGTGAACTTTTCAGAAGTGCCTTGATATTTAATTGAACTGATTTTACAGGCAGTACAGCACTTCAGGGAAGAATGGTGTGTTATATGTGGGGCTTCTCTCTGTTAAAATTCTTCATGGCTTTGCTTGCCTTGGCTTTCACAGTCTGCTCTTCCCAACCTTCTCTTCAATTCACATCTTCATTTGAATCTTCCTTTGATCTTTCTGCTCTCTCCCTGCTATCTTGTAACTTGAAAAAAAAATGCAATAGAGAAATTCCTGCCATCTGATACATGAATTACTCCTACTTAAATCACCTCTTAAAATCTTCTTTTTCTAGTTAGTCCATAGTTGATTTGGTCTACAAAGCACTTTTTAACTCAGGTTTGAAGGATAATGTATACAAGTAAATTTTCTCTACATTTGTATTTATTTCTTGTGTAGTTTGTTGCACAGTTGAACAATAGTCCTGGGTTTTAGAGAGGTCTTGTACATTAGGTAGATTAACAGCAAGGTATCAGGGTGGTTACACATCTGAAATGTAAGAATACTGCTGGTAGGATACAAATTCAGTGCATGATTAGAAGACAGCTCTGAAGCTGAGACAGAAAAATATATTAAAAGTGGTGTTTTCTACTTTCTTTACTTTCTTTACTTTGTGAGCACTTAGTCCCTTGGGATTTTTTTACTGGATTTAACAAGAATTAACTTTTCTTCACTGTCTCAAATCAATAATAATTTAATTGGCATATTCTGTCATAAAACCTTATAGCCCAAACTAGTCCAACTAACATTTTTGCTTTTAAATGACATTATCCCATTTAACTCCAGAGTGGTTATTTGTCAAAAGTTCTAAGTAGAAGCTCACAAGAAATAAGAAGAAAAAGTAGTGTTTTAAGGCAGTGGAAAATAGAACCTACAGGTACAATGGTCATTTAGAAAACAAACAGTACAGGAGACATGCACCTCAATGCAGGGAAATGACTCTACTATTTCTCTATTAAGTATGAGATTTTTCTAGATTGTATATGACTGATCTTCCCTCAAGTACATTTGCTAGAGGACTGATTCTTATGACTGTAAGATGTTGATTTTCTCAATGTCTGTTTTTAGATGTTGAAACAACAGAACATAGTTAGCATTATTGATCAGATTATTTTATGGTATTAACCCTTGAATGGGCAGAGGCTGGATGCCTTCTTGGGCTACAGCAGACCTAAGGGCTGGATTTTTTTGCAACTGAAATCCCTTTCATAATGTAAAATTGAGATTAGAGAATTTTAATTATATAAAGAGCAAATAAACTACTGTAGAGGGCACAATGCTAACAGCTATTCAACACAGACTATCCACCAAGATGATAGTAGAAAACAGACCAGTATTTGAGGTTCCTCTTTTCTGATTTAGTGAAGGAGCTTCAATCTCTGTCTGGTGTCTTCCTCCTGCTTTCTTTTTCTTCAATGAAATTTCATCAAGAAGCTAGACTCTTATAGATTCTACAATGTTCTTGAAAAAAAATAGCCCTGAATTGCTTGGAGTTTGGCAACAAAACGTAAGGGGGGTTGACATAACTGAAAATTTTCATATGCACTCCCTGTCCTCCTTTCTGTGTAGCCATCCTCTCCTCTCTTGGTTACTTTCTCCAGTCATGGGCTGGCTGTAACACTTGACATTGTCCCCCCCAGTGAGAACTGGAAGACTTATCTTCTTGGCATAGATTTCTCACAATTCAAAACATTTAAAAATGAATAACCTCACCTATCTCTGCTCTATTACAGAAAGGATGAAGAATCTCAGAGTTAACTCTAAACATGTCAAGGGGTGGGACGCTACCTCTCCACTGTGTGCATCTCTTGTGGCAGGGGGAATAGGCTAAGTATAACAACAACCTTTTCCACTGGGCTTTGGAATAGCTCCTAAATAGTTTGTACAGTCAGTGGGAGATTTGGATATGTCAGGGTGGCCAAGTCTCGGAGAGATCCCAAAGCAAAGGCATTCTGCTTAGAAAGAGGTTTACACAGCAGCATATGGCCTACTAATTAAAATCAGTATTTTCCAAAGCTTAGAAAATGAGGCTTGGGTGCCAAAGTGGCAAATGCTTTTCTAATCTCATCTCAAAATTTTACAGGTCATATATAAATGAATACTTTGTTAATCATCAGTTTTGCTAAGAGATATTTTTTAAATTTTGCCTTTTTTGTTTTAAACATATTTTCTACGGAAGTGCCTACATATGCTGAAAACTTTGGGGGGCAATATTATAGTTATGAAAAAAAACCAAAGCACTTCTACCAAAAGAGAAATTAATTTTGGAAATGAAAAAACCTTAAAATTAGGAAACCCCTACTCATTATATTCTTGGAAATGTAAAATCAGTTTCTTCCAATTTTTTTCCTCCCAGAATAATGAATAATTTCTACCCACTTCACTGTAGCAAAGACACACAACTGCAGTAAATACATCGGCTGCAGACTTATGGATAAATAAACTTTTCTCAGATTTTGTGCTTTTTAAGGAGTACAATGCACAGGTTTGTAAAATAAACACATGACTAAGTTTTTGATTCAGACTGGGTGAATTCCAGACTTCTTGCCACTCTGAGCTGTCATAGAGACAGAAGTTGTAGTGCAGACTCAGCACTGACTGTGACTGTCCCAGGTGGTGCTGTTTTTCAGGGAACTATTTTCACCTGCAGAACCTGCTGTCTTTACCTTTTCAAAGTAAATTGACGGATGCCCTTAATGTGCTTCTCAAATACTGGCTGCAATTCATCTCAAGGGCTTTTGGCAACTGTGAGTATCCCCAGCCAACAAATTCTCCTTTCCTATGTACTGCTAGTTCTGTAATTGTATGCAACAGGATCAAAATTTTGAAAGTCAATGTGCAGTAGTGTAATTCTTCTTATAAGTAGCATGAAAATCAGGAAGATGATGTGGTAAGTGCAATGTTATTGAGATTTCTCCTTAGCCCTTCTTTTGGCTTTTTTCTCTGGCCTTCTAATACTGGCATCTTACCTAGTGCAGAGGCAGGTTGCCATCTGAACAGATGGGTATGAGTGTAGGTGGCTAGGAGGACATGTTTGCTCATCAAATGTGTTTGTCGAAAGCGGTATTACCAGCCAGATATATTGGATCAGCTGTTCAGCCTGGGCTTTTAAATCTATGTTTAAAACTGCTACTCTGATAAAAAAAAGCATTAAATCATAAAATAATTAAATGTTTACAACCCTTTGAAATGTGACTTTTTGATTTGGGAGAGTCAGCATTTTTATTTCTTAAATGCCTGAGTTGCAACGGAAACATTATAGCCAAGTTTCAGCGACAAAGTTACAAAAAAATCCTCTGAACCCACAGAACTGTACCTGTTGGGAGACATCTAGATGGTACTGAAAGAGCCTATTGTAACATTTCATGGGAGTACAGACCATTAGAGGTACAAAGTGCATCATTAAATCCTATTACATTTTTACTTTTGTACCTTAGATTCAATTACTTAGTACTGGTAGTAGAGTAATTTGTGGAACTATATATAGTGAAATCTAAAATCTGCCTTAATTAGTGAGGTATCAGAAAATGGGCATTAATCAGTGTTTTTGAACTGATTTTCCCCTTTCTGTTACAGAAAAATGTGTCAGAGAAGTAGAAGAGCTGTGTAGTTTTCTTAGACTGCACATACTTAATAATTAGCAGTAATGTTATGATTTTTTCATGTGAGATACTTCATCTGAATTTTTAGTATGCTGTGCTGCATTAGAAGATATTAAACAGGGCAGTTGGCTAAGTGACTTAAATCTATGTTGAGGAGTGTGGGTGCCTCATGGTTCCTGTCTCAGCTGTCTTTTCTTGTGCAGCTTTCCTAGCGCTTCAAGATAAACCAGTGGCTCACAGAGCTGGAAACCTACTAGAAGCACACAGCTAAAAAAGTGAGGTAGCAGCATTCATGCGTATCATATAGTATCTAGCATCCCCTCTTTCTTCTTCAGTTTGCCTAATTTTTCCTGCTATCTTTTCAAGGAACAGCTGAAATGCTGGAAGGATATGTAGACAGGATAACAGATAGCTCTCCTGAGCTAAACACTTTGGTTTTAGATTTAGATGCTATGATCAAGCTGTGAATGAAATACAGTGATTCTTACAGTTCTCTACATCTCTTATGTTGTTTAATGTAGCAATAATCACAGTGTGGCCCCCTGATGTGCTATATGCACAAAACAAAAATGACAGAGCTTGCAATAAGGGCCTTTTAACCCGAGGAAAGTTATTATGGAAATATACCCCACCCAACTGACTCAGTGATCTAATTTAGATATAAAATTTTAACTGAGTCTTAGAAAATGTCATTTTAATTTTTTTTACAGGTTATAAAGGTAATCTGAATGGTAAACTGAGGTCTAGCCAACACAGCATGCTGTGATATACAGTGCCATGAATCAGTTCCTGAAGATCAAATTAGTCCTATATTTTTAATGAAACTTCAAGCCCTTGTTCTCAGAAGTGTGCAGCCTCTTGACTTCCACTGTTTGGACAAGTCCTATATTCCCTTTTCAGTGTGACAGTTAGTCTTTTTGAAGTCTCTTTAAGTGTACATGGCTAGGCACATGCTGAAACAACTTTGATGGATCATGAAAATGATTTTCCTTGTGAGTCAATTACCTGAAGTGTAAAGCTGAATAAGAATCAAAATATATGAAACACCTGGGTACCTCTTGCAGCTCTGGGACATCATAATTCCCTAGCTCAGTATTTCAGAGGACCCTTCCTCTGAAACTGAAGGTGACTTAATGGACATAAATGAAACTTTTCTTTTGAAGCTGGTTCAAATATGGATATGGTTTGAGCAAACATAATAATTTATTTTCTGGAGACATGCATAAGTAGATTTATTACAGATATTGTCTACTTCTATAAAGGAAAAATGGAATATTTGTCATTATTCCTGACCTGCATTATTTTTCTTCTGTACTGGTGTATATGAATTTTGATTTTCTTCAATTGGAAGTGCTTGCAGATATTTCTAGAATTTCCTTTCCAAATGGAGCAAAGGGTGAATAGCAAATAGGCAGAAAAATTCTGTTCTCTAAAGCCAAGTGGCTTATAAGTTTTGTATCTGCTGGAAAAAGTCAAGGAGCTACACCAGAATGTGCTTTAACGCCTCTTTCTCCTTTGGCATATACATTGAAGTAAGTGTTGTTTTCTCCCTTTTAAGTTGCCTTCAACATTAAAAAAAAAACCCTACACCACTGAATCACTAGGGATTGTTTGTATCTCTGTTTCTTGCTTTAAATACAGTGCCTTGAAAATCCTGTGTGCTCTGCAGGCATTTATATTGCAGTTGATAAGACGATAATTCTGCGCTGTTGAAGATATATTTTAACAGTTGTGAACCACCTGCATGATCATATGCCATGCAGATCATGTTAGGAAAAGATGAGAGAAGAACTATTCCTGAAACCACCCTCTTCTATAAAATGTTTAATTGCCTGTGTCCCAAAGTTCCAATGTCCAGCTCTGGTTTGTCTCAGCTGCACAACCTTGCTCACACTGCTGAAGAAGCAGACTTGTGAGAAATTCTGTTGAAAGGTAAGAAGGATAAAATTATAGCCAGCAGTAGGAGAGTAGAGACCAGATTACCAAGTAGCTCACAGATTCAGGAGCATAAAAAGCGGTATAGAAAGACAAAACCCAAAAAAGAAAAAGTGGTGAAGGGGGAAAGGAGGCTAGCCAGGATCATTTGGTAATTGGTTCAAGTCATTGGTGTTGATGGAGTAGCTGAATAATGGCAGCTTGGAGCTGCAGAGGAGCCAAACCTGGGGTTTTGCAGAGTGACCGGACCTTGTTGGACTGGTGCTTGTCTGGTCAGAAGTGACCCTGAGGGCCCACTGGGCTGGGACCCAACTAATATCTGGCCTTATAGCTCACCCAGTCCCAGCTACCTTTTCTGTGACTTAACCGACAAGCCACTGCTTGCTACTTCAACACTGTGTATTCTCCTCTCTGAGTCTTTGTATCTGCTGCTGTGTGAGTTGGCACAGGCCGGCAACCACAAAACCATGGCTGAAATGCAAAGAGTAAATGTGTTTTATTACCTCACTAGTCTTGCTAGGTTCCCTAAGAAACACCTGAGTGGAGACTCAAAAGTGGGAATTCTGGTACCATCAGGCTTTTTCCCTCCTGGTGATTGTCAAGGCTGCTGTTTGCACCCATTTGTCAAGGGCCCATGCAGCCCATGCTGTGATCGCTCCTGTGCTCTTTTATCCTCTCTGAGCTTTGATACTCTCTCTCCCAAGACCAGGAGCTCAAGAAAGTCTGTGAGCCTCCAAGTCTATGTCAACACATGTGTTATTTCTACAGAGATCCTGCTCAAAACAGTCAGAGGATGAACAGCAAAAGGCACAATATTTGTGGTTTTCTACACCATTGTTGTCCAGGCCTTGGCATTCCCAGATGCAGGGTTACTTGAATCAATCTACCATCTTCTTGGCCATTCTTCTGCTTTTAACACTTTCCTTTCAACAGCCACTGAAGGTGCCCAAACATGCCAGCCCAGAAGGACTGGGAAAAAGAGCCTTCTTATTCAATGCACGGAAAGAAGAAATTAAAGAAGGTGCTGAGCTGGGGTCAGTATACCTGAGGAGTTCTGTCAGAATGTTCCTGATGGTAGTGCTGGTCTCTTGCTTTTATGCACTTCCTGCTCTTCCTGGTGTCTGTTGTGTGAGAAAGGACCAAGGTTGCTTAAGTGCCACTTTCTGAGAGACTATTCACAGGTCTGTGTCCTGATTAGGGAAAATGTGTCCTGCCTGCTGGTGAGAGGGCTCCAGCTCTGCTGAGAGACAGTGACTGAAGCACATGCCCTTTGTTCCAGTGCATCACTCCTGTGATGACTTTCAGGGCATGCCTTTCAGGCTGGGGGTACTGATGTCCTCAACTTCCTTTGGAGAGTCTGAACTTCTGGGGACCACTGGTAACACTTATGCACTTCAGGGGCATACCCCTGCTTTCTCCATCATTTTCACCCCTTGAAGAATGAATAATTTCTTTTTCTACTGCAAAGTGAAAACTTCTCGTTTTTAAGCACAGATTTTTCCACACAAATTTTGTCACTTTCAGTGGAAAAACCCTTTATCCACATTTTCTCTCAAAAGAGGTGACACATGAAGTAAAAAAAATACCACAGTATGTGCTGTGGACTCTGAGATGAAAAATTTGTGTAAAAAAGCTGCAAAACCCGTAAGTATAGTTTTGGTTTCACTGAACTTCTCAAAAACATTCAGCCTTAGTAGTGATGTAATCTGCAATTTAGAAAGATAACTAAAGTGATAAAGTAGAGGGAAGCTCATAACCTTGTATTGGTATTGCTTATGAAAAAATTATCAGTTACATTGACTTTGTACTGACTACTGACTTTATCTGTAGCCAGTGCATCCTTTTATTTCATGTATTTTCATTATCAATGCAGAGTGGAAGCTAAACTCCAGAATTCAGGGGGAAATGACTGCTCAAATGCTTTGGTGAATCATTCTAAGCCTCATTCAAAAAGGGATGCAGTTAAATGAATGTAGATATTCAAAGCCTGTTTAGAAATCCCTGACATACTGGTAAATGTAAATGACTGTCTCATTCTCTTTTGTGAATGAAATTATTCAGAATAGCTAAAGGGAAATGTCATTATGTGAATCAATTCAACACTTATTGATTAATCCTGCCTCTGGTGTTAGAAGTTTTCCTCTTTCATGCTAGAATATACAAAAATCTCAATAAATCCAAAGACATTCTTATGCTGGTAGGGTTTGAGTCAGTCTCTAAGTGTTTGGAACACAGGGCCACAATTTTGCTTAAGACAGGATTTTGGTAGTTGCCTTGTAAAAGTGATTGCTGTGTCTCAACGCAGGGAAATGGAATTTCTTAGAATAGGAAAGACCAGCCTGTAGCCAGCTCTGTGATCTGCTGTCTCCTGATAGTTTTGGCTTTCAGCAACCATGGTTTCACATCATCACTTGATTTCTCCTTAAGTCTTGACCAATCGGGTGATGGAAATGTATGCTAGTTTCAGTGCAGGGTATCAACAGGCATGGGGTCACGTCACCTTTCTCCCAGCTTTGTGCTTTTTTCAGTCTATAAACCATGAAGCAAAAGATGTTCCCACAAAATATCATATTTGCATTTGGACATAAGGGAAAGACAACTTTAAGCCTGCCCCGAGATAGAAAGAAGGAACTTTAAATCAATAGTGGCTATATCTAGCCTACAAAGCAATCCTTTCTGCCAGTTATCCACCATATACTTTGGGAACACTATGCTCTTTCTCTATTCATGGGCCCTTCGAGAAGGAGGAGGGAGCGGCACTTGCCCCTGGGGAAAAAAAAAATAATTCTGATACTGGTATTTCACCACCTCCTGCATGTGGAATTGAGAGTATCAACAGTTATCAATTATCTTCACCATTGCAAATTATGTGCACCCCATTGAAGCTTAGATGATGCTAGAATGAAACTTGCCTTTCCTTTTTCTTTGTAATAGCACTGTCAGGGCATATTTAACCTTGCCTTTTCATTGGAAAATGTTAACGTATGGCAAGACTTGGACTTGGCTCCAAAATAATTCCAAAGCTTTTGTGAATATTAGATTTAATTTCATAGCTGTGTCCTGTCCCTATAGATAGCATAAAAATCAAGGATCTTCAGACTTTGAAACACTTAGTTCTGTTCAATAAGCCATTCTGAACAGATAATGCATTTAGCAGAGGACTTAGCTTGAGATCAATACCAAGCATTTACATCTGATTTTTGAATTTTACCAGTAGTTCCAGAGCCTTTTGCTCCCTCTGATCTCTCTGTCCAACACCCACAAGTAACCTCATAACAGCATAACTGCATTTTTTTAGGCACTTTCATTTTGTATCTTGAGGTAATTCTTTGTAACTAAGAAATAAAAAACCTAAAAGTAGATTTGTGGTGAATAGGAACTAACTTTACTTCATTTTTTTATGGTGGATGTTACTTTTATTGCTGAAATTTTTGGGTTGGATTATTGATGAAAGTTTTCACAGTACTGACTTTAATTTAAATATGAATCTGAAACATATAATTTCATCTTCCAGTAGTTCAGAATTTATTTTACATTTCTGTTGTT